>NC_092845.1:4449529-5913904 GCF_039878825.1 Excalfactoria chinensis
ACTCCTTACATCTTGCAGGCTGCAGGGATGAGAAACACCCCTCTGCCAACCCTTTGGAGCCCACGGGTTCTAGTTTGGGCTGCTCTGATTTCTCTTCCTCCCTTCTCCCTCCCTCCTTCATTTCTTGTGGTGTTGGCAGAGCTCTGCTTGCAGCAAGGCTGAAGGAAGTCACAGAATCACAGCATCATTTGAGTTGGCCAGGACCCTTAAAGGCCATCTAGTCTAAGTGCCCTGTCAGTGCAATCAAAGCAAAGCTCCCGGATGGGGGAAGGAGCCCCCTGAATGCCAAGATATTTCACAGCTACAAAAAGGACGAAGCATTGACTCCAATCTGGATTTGGAAAATGAAGACAAGAGGAATTTCTCTTTCAGTCTGTCAGAACAGAGTGTCTGAAAAGGGGCTGTCGTGGAACGGAGCGCATGCACCGATAACAGCCGCCCATCCGAGCTGGATGGCAGCTGGCTGCTCTTGGATCCATCATGCACACATCTGTAGCTGAGATCCTCCTTTCCAAGCTGCTGCTCCTCGGAGCTCTTCATAGAAGTCATTCCTCTTTGCAAGCCTCCCTCCTGCCTTGCAGATCTCCCTGCCATTTTCTCCCCTCCTGCAGGTCAGGGCAGCAGTCCCAGGACAGGAATTCACGTGTGCACCACTGCCATTTTGTTTTATTTTGCACAGGGTGAGAAAACTTTTGGAAAGTCCTGGGACATTTTTCTTTTTTCCTTCTGCCTGAGGCCAGTTTCCTTCCTCACAGATTGCAGGATCCCAGGCGGTGCAAACAGCCAGAGCAGCCCAACCCTGCTGATCATCCCAAGGCAGCTCCGTGCATCCCCTGCCACCAGCTCTGCCCTTTGCAACAAGAGAAGAAACTAAGGCATGAGTCTGACCTTCTCCTCTTGCAAAGGAGATCTGCAGACAGTTGGGGCAAGTACCTTCCGTGCCAGGCAGTGATTTTGCTTCCCTTCTGCAGCCAGGAGCAGGGCAGGAGTGAAGCTGGTTGCACTCAGAGCAATGAAAAGATAAATTCAAGCTAAAGCAGTGCACACGTTTATATGTTCATGATGGGAACTGAGCTGTGTAGGCAAATGGCAATTTTGCCATGCTCCTGCTGCATGTCTGATTGCTTGCTGCAGGTGTGGCATTCACCCCAAGCCCCACATGGAACCCTTTTGGCTCTGCAGATGGAGGTGAGTCCCTGCCTCTTCCCACCATCTGCTGCTGTGGGCTTCCCGGCTCCTGTCTTGTAGGACTGCTATCTCCCACGCTTGGCTCAGGGAGCTGAAAGGTTTTTCAATCATCTGCTAATGATAGGAGAGCAGCTTTTATTCCCTCTCTCCCCCACTCTTGGCAGGAAAGGTGGAATGCGGAGCTCGAGAAGAGCAGCCACCTTTCAGGCCAACAGCTGCTTTGGGGGATGGGTTAGATAAATGTGCAGGGTTTCCAATCAGCCCCACACAGCCCGGTCAGAAGGCTTCACCAGAGCACAGCGTGGGGGAATGGCTGCTGATAACACCGTGTCCATCCCAGCCATCCCCACAGACTTCCCTGGAGGAACCCACACCACCAGAGGGGACTGCAGTGGCTCATAACCCGACCCCAATGGGCAGCGATGCAGATGACAGTGGGAAAACCAGGTCAGCGTGCATTGGAAAGAGCTGAAAGTCAGAGGGATCTCCTCCAAACCATCTCTTGCTGCTTTTGGATGCTGGGAGGAACCAATTCTGCGTTGAAGCTCTTGGCACAAGGCAGGACCAAGGTGTGTTCTCCCCGTGCCTTGTGGAGGGGGAGCGGGGATGCAGCCTGTCTGGGAATTGAGCTCTGGGCATTAAGGCTTCACCAACTGCCCATCACTGCCTGCTGGCCAGCAGGGTGGCAATGGCACGTGTGGGCCACCAAAGGGCAACCCCATGGTCTGTGGGTGTGAGATAAGTGGGGAAAAGTGTTCCTGGAAAGGAGATGCAACCCAGGGATGAGGATCTGCAGCCACCTACCTGGATGGGGTTTGGGGATGGAAAGGGAAGGGAAGGGAAGGGAAGGGAAGGGAAGGGAAGGGAAGGGAAGGGAAGGGAAGGGAAGGGAAGGGAAGGGAAGGGAAGGGAAGGGAAGGGAAGGGAAGGGAAGGGAAGGGAAGGGAAGGGAAGGGAAGGGAAGGGAAGGGAAGGGAAGCAGCTGGGATTGAATCCCATCTGGGCACTGCGCAGCCCTGCCGTGGCCCGGTGAGCTGTAATCCTCCATGCTCCAAAATCAAAAGCCGTCTCTCCTTTTTTCTCAGTTGCCAAGGGATAGAAATCCCAGCAGAATCCAAAGCATATCATTCCAGGGGGAGATTTATACTGGAGGAAGGAGCAGAATTGGTTATTTGATGATTGGGTTTTTTTATATATAAGTCCTTAATATCTCCCTTCCCTCCTTCACTGCACAGCACAGATCCCCCTTCCAACACATGCACGAGAGCAGAGCCGAACCATTCGCACAGAAAACAGGTGATAAATCACGGGGCAATTGATTCAAACCATTCCAGGGAATGGGAAACACATGGACGGCCTTTCTAATTAACTGTTTGATATGGCTGCGGTGAGTTTGGGTGTAGTTTCCAATGTTTTGCATTTGGCTTGTCTCAAAGCTCTCCATGGTAACTGCAGTTTACCGGAAAGTGAGAAAATCCTGCCTTCAAGAGAGCTGAAGTGACTTGTTACAGTTCAGCTCAACCACAATAAAAAAGCAAAACAAAAGCAAAAAGTAAATGCAGTGTTTCCTCTGTGGGAACGTTTCTCTTTTTCTCTTTCTCTTTCCAGCTGGAAAAACACAACAAAATCAAAGGTCCTTCTGCTCCATCTCCTGTCTGTAGGTTCTGGTGGGTTGCAGTGCATTGTCCTTCAGGGTTTGCAGCTCAGCATAAGGACTGACAGTACAGGGTCAGCAAGGTGACCAGGGGACACTCACCCCAACCCATCTCATGTCCAGCCAGCATCTCCCATATCCATCGGCCACGTGCAGCCAGCGCATTAAAATCTCATTTAAAAAGGAATCAAGGTTTAATCCATCTGTGTTTGAAAATGGTCTTTTCCCATATCCTGCTTTTGGCACAGCCTCCCAGCCGGGGCATTGCAGCTCACCCCATAATGGGCACAGCTGCTGCAGTGGGGGTCCCACCCCGGCACCAAGCGGCCAATGGAGCTGCCATGTTCATATTTTATCTTTTATTGGCTTTTTTTTCCCCCCTCTTTCCCCCTATTTTACCCTTTCTGCACCACGACTCCCTGGGGCCCCAGCAGAACATCTGGCCAAGCCGCTTCTGGTTCCATTTATTGGCAGATAATTTATTTGTGGACCAGAAGGGAAAAAGCGACCCAAGTGGAGGTGTATTGGTAGGACCATTGGTGATGCTGCTCAAACACGAGCTCCATAGGTGTGATCCAGACCCAAGGAAGTCAAACACAGATCTCCCCTTTGGATCCAGAGCTGTCAGATCTCAGTCCAAACACACGGAGGGAAATCAATGAAATCCACGCTCTGTGAATATTATTGGTATTATTTTGGGAACATTTGGGGGTATTCATTCCTTGCACACATTACCAGAGCAGCTCCCACTTGGAGAAGGAAATTAACGAGTGCTTCTCACTTTTCTGTCCTTTTCTCTTTCGTGCCCTTTTTGCCCCCCATCCCTTTCTTGCAGTGTGTTAAAGGCAGCAGCACCACAGCTCACAGCACACGAGTGCTTTGAGGCAGGCCAGCCCTCTGTCTCCTTGCCTTCCCAAGCACCCAGACACCCTCCCCATTGCTTATTTGTGTTGCTCCACTCATTGCATGTGAAAGTTGTCAGCAGGCTGCTCTGCTATCATCAGGCTCACGGAGCTCTCTTAAGCACATCCAATGGTCGTGGATCCTATTCAATATCCCCCATGTTTGGCTAAAATTATCCAGCTTTCAAAAAAACATCAATGGCTTTTTCTTTTTTTCCTCCTTTCACAACCAAAAAGCATTGGGTTTATTTTTTCTTCGAATCAAAACCCAGAGGCGTTTTCCAAGGAGGCAGATTGGGGGGGGAAACAAAAAAAAAAGAAAAAAAAATAGTGAAAAAATGTCACAAATTCAGCAGCCAAAAGCAATGGAGCCCTCTCCCCTGGGAGGAGTTTCATTTACTTCTGGCACTGCCACGCATACCAGCGGTCAGCCCATTGTACACGTGGCTAATCACGGTGTAGAGAGTGAAACAGGACTCTTTGCATTGACTTTTGGGAACAACAGCCCGAGCCTGAATGCTTCCCTGCACTGAAACACCTTCATTTGTGTACAGTGCAGCATCCGGCAGCTGAGGGGGTTCTGAGCTGTCTGACAGCTGCTGTTCCCCCATTTCTGGGTGGCAGCTGGAACTGATCTTTACAGGCTGCCCCATGTGGGCTCACCATCCCTGGGGCTGTTCCAGATGTGGGGATGTGGCACTGAGGGATGTGGGCAGCGGGCACGGTGGGGTGGGTCAGCAGTTGGATGTGATGTTCTCAGAGGTCTTTTCCAACCTGAATGGCTCCGTGACCCTATTTCCATAGACTCAGCCTGCGTGCCAACCTCTTGGATGGGTTTTGGATGGGATGATGGTGGGACCCCCAGCCCTTCCCTAGGGCTGACCATTCAGGCACAAGCTTAGTGCCACCTGGGGGCAAGGCATGCTGAGCTGCCTGCCTTCCTGAGCTCACACAGAGGCTTCCTTCCCTCCTGCACCACCCGTGCGTGACATCAGATCTCACAGCTCGGGCTCTCACGGGGCTTTTTCAGCTGTCATGAGATCAGCTTTTCCTGCTTGTGACCAAATCCAAACAATTAACAACAAAAAAAAAAGAAGGAAAGAAAAAGAAAGAAATCCAAGCCAGGAACAAAGTCACCAAATGCTTTCACAGCTTGGTAGGGCTTTGGGATGGGTTTCAGCCCTGCTCTCGTTTGCCTTTCTGTTTTGACAGCAGAGGAATCAGCGGGACAGCACAATAAACAGAGTGTTTACAGAACACAACTTTTTATCAGCATCTGATGGGTGTTTGTTTGGAGAAGCTTTAGCTCTAACCCACAGGGGATGCTGACTTCTGCAGTTTGCTGCCCCCATTAAGGACTTACTGATGTGGAATGATTGAGAGGTCTGGGTTGTGTCCTTTTGTCTCCACTCAGCGCACAGAAGACAGCAATCGATGCTCATTGGGATGCTGGGACCCAGGGCTGGGGCTGTCACAGCCACTAGCTGCAATGGTGCTTCCTTCACGGTCTCTTCCTGCATTTTAAAGTCCTTAACCCGTTTTATTTCTTGGGAAAGCATCTGGCTTTCAGCTCCGGGTCTCTCCACTCTGTCATTTCACACAAATACACAAACATCCCTCTTTGGGTGATGGATTGGAGCTGCACTTTGGCTCAGATCACACAGCCCAGAGTGGCAGAGGGGCTTTGAAGCACGTCAAGTTTCCCATTCCCTTAGTGCCAGCAGAACAGCCCACGGGAGAGAAATCCATGCTGGGAAACACATCTCTTGGCTCATTTACAGTGGTCCAGCATCATCCCATATAACACGGCACACCCCACTAATGCATGTAATGCACTTCCAAAGCCGTGCAATGCCAGCTTCGTGCATGCACAAATGGCTTCCACAGCAGAAAGCCCTTTTGCACTGCTTTCCCAGCATCTCCATCCTGCACACCGTGGGGATCTGACAGCAGTTTGCAGGGTCCAGGACACAGCAGCCTGCGGTCGGTGTCCCATCATGAGCGCTGGGTCCCAGGACCTTTTGCCTTGCATGTGAGAAAACCCCACTTGGAAAAATATGAGCAAGCACTCCGATGATTTTATGCTGATTTACTGGCTGAAGCTCTAAATCAGCACTTGTCAGAGGCTTGAGTTACATGTCTGTGCCGGAGATTGATGGGGCCAGCTGCCAGCATGCATTACCAAGGAGCAAACCTGAGCTGAAAGCATTGTTTTAGGCCTCGGGGTGAGCTAAAAGCATTCAGGTGATTTATACAGGAGGAAACGGCTTTATGTCCTGTTCAACTGGAGCCCTGAATGCTGCCAGCAGAGACCTGCAAAGTCTCCTGGTTTGAATCTCACACTTGGGAAGGACACCATCACTTTAATGAATTTAGGCTCCAAACTCCCCATTAGGATGAGGCTTATGGGTGAAGTCCTGCCCTTAACGGAGCAAGTGGGATTTTGCCTTTGTGCACTTACCCAGCACCTTCTGCCCACTGGCTTTTTCATCTCGCCTCTCACCAATGCTTTGGGTACACCCTGTATAATGCCCCCAACTGCTCCAGAGCTGCCCCAGTGCTGCATGACAAGGAAAGAGGCAGTCAGTAAGCAAGGTGCCAGCAGATGGTGCTCCGTATTTTGCAGTGTCCTCGCTGGGTTTTAGATGCACAGTAAGGAAGGATCTCTGCTTCCCCCAGACCCGACTCCTGCTGCTTGTTTGCATCCCTGGGATTTTAGTTGTTCTGAAGACACAGGGGATGGGAAATAACATGAAGAAATCCATTGCAGCTCAACTTCAGAAGATTGTATTGCACACCAGCAGCCATTGACACCTACACATCTCTCCTTGTCCCTGCTCCATCCCTTAACTCCTTGTCTGCTTGCTTCCAGGTTGTCCTGAGATGGAATGAATCGAACTCTTTCACTGCTCAAGCTTTGGGTGAGTGTTTCCCAGCGCTCAGATATTGCCAAGCAAGGTGAAGGGGATGCAGCACAAGCATCTCATCCAGCAGAGCAGCACCCCTGTGTCTCCTGTCCCTCCTGAGGGTACCATCATCCCAAAGTACCACCATCCCTACTATACCACCAACTCCAGGCTACCACTGTTCCTGGGGGAACAGGCATCTCTGGGGGTACCATCATCCCTGGCCGGCAGCACAGCATGGGCAGCAGGTGCAGGGATGAAGGCAGGAAACTGTTTATAGAGCTTAGGAAAAGCTGAGGTTTCTGGCAGGTTCCTGAGACGCTGGGTTTGGCCCAGGGCTCCGCTGTATAAATTGTGGGATTAGAGTCAAACATGAAACCGGAGCAAGAGGCCAAAGGCAGAACTGGCAGCTGGATGAGAGGATTTTTTTCTCTGCACAATCGTGTCCAAGGGATGCTTTTAGGGGAGAGAAGGGTAAGAAAGAAAGAGAAGCCAACAAAACCGGGCTGAAAACGACCCCAAAAGTAATAGGGATGCTACAAGAAGGTAGCGGTGATGGGAATGCAGAGGCTTCTTGGTGGGAAGCATTTACATAGGAAGGTTGCAGAGGGGGTGGGAAAAGTCACCATCTCCCTGTGTCACACTGGGTGCTCCCTGACCTGGCACCAGTCCTTGCTGGCACCCAGCACTGCCCTGCTCCTGGGGTTGTGATTTTATCCCTGGTTCTGCTCGAGGTGCTGCTTGCTGAGCTCACAGCCGTGCACTGGGCTGACCTCCCGCTCCCCGTGCTGTTTGGTTTGGATTAGCTGACTCATGGCTGTTTGGTGGGGCCAAGGCAAAAACACAGCCATCCGTGCAGGGCACAGAGGGAGATCTTGTCCACAAAGCACTGATGCAATGTGAGGTTGGCAGGAGAGCAGTGTTTTCCCGAGAGCCTTAGCAAAACCTGTGATTTTTCATAGAAAGCTCCCTGCTTGCTGTAGGTATCTCCCAGCACCAAGGGGATACACAGATTTCCAACTTCAGCAACGTTATCTTCATCCTCCCAGCTTTTGTTTTCCCTAAGCAGCCACGCAGACGTGCCTGGGATGGGAGTCAGACATGGTCTGAATAGACACGAGGAATTCAAGCTGGGAAAGTCATACCATGTGCATGAAGCAGAGCTGCTCAGTGCCTGTGCTGCCTTCTTGCTGTCATGGGCATCTACTAAAGACCCCATCCTTTCACCAGATGGTCCCTCAGCCCATCAGGAGCCACACGACCCTCCAGGATGGGTGTCAGCTCCAGATCTCTTCTGCTCCTGGCTGTTGGAAAGGCATCCCTGCGTGCTCATCACTTTCTCCATTTACAAGTTCTTTCTCTAACCTCCCCAGCCAGGATCCTGCTCTGTCTCCTCCATCACCAGCACTGCAAAGGGCTGGAAGCCTTGGGGTGAGCTGGGAGGCTCAGATGTGAATGCAGCCCCAGGCTGTTCAACTTTCTTCTGTTTCCCAAGTTTCTTCTCAGTCCCGTGCTTGGTCTCATCTCACAGAAGAAAGAAGGGTGAAGCAGCAAGATTTGAATCAGACCCAACTTTAGGCCCGGAGTTATTCCCAGTAACATTCCTTCCTGCAAACCCGAGTGCCGGTTCAAAGCAGATGGGTTGGTAGCACTCCCAAATTCCTCCTTGTGCTGGAATTTATGCAAAATGTATAGAATTAATGAGCACAGGGGAAAGGCACTTGGGCCGTCCTCACGTTCCTGACCTCTGTGCCACCACTTCACTCTGCTGTATGTCACCCAGTGCTCTCCTCAGACAATGTCTCATTGATTGCCCGAGGGGCTCATGGCACTGGGAGGGCTGTGCTGACGCTCTGCAGCGTGGCAGGGCACTGCTGGGCCATTGGGAACACTTTGCACAATGCCCAGCCTGTGTCTGTTGGTGCATCACCAACTCAGTGTCGCTGGGGGCAACACAAGGGTCTCATGGTGCAGGGGCACAGACATGCCTTTCTCAGGATGATGAAAGTCATTGATTTATTGCCTTTTCTCACTGGAAACAGAATGCCCTTTAAAAATAAAGCCTGAGCAGCGCAGCCCCCCCCCTCACCCTGCTGCAAACCCTGAGCTCACCATGAGTGATGTGACCCATCTGGAGGAGACCCCGGTCCCTTGCTCCCAGAGCATCCATCAGGACCTCTTCCCATGGGCAACATCCCTAGATTCCTGTTTTCCATCCGAGTTTGGGGGGAAGAAGAGCTGAATCAAGAAACTCCTGGCCCAGCTGCAGTGTGCAGTGCAGGGCAGGATCCCAAAGCGTTGCTGAGCAGGGAACCAGCATGGCCATGAGGTGTATGGCAGCTCTGATCTGAACTGGGATCCCTGTCCCTATTCTGTCCCCAGGGCCATGCAGATGCTTTGCTCATCCCAGCTGAACTGTACCACGCAGGGATGCTGCTTAGTTGTGTTTTACTTAACCTTTAATACCATGTTATTTCTATTTAAGCCTCATTCCAAAACAGAGCCTATAAGTGATAACAGAGCAAACAGACCTCCTGTCCCCTCTCCCTCCCTGAGGAAATATTTTTAGCTCTCGTAAACACAAACCATTTAAGCACTTGAGAGCATCCCAAGGGATGCAGCCTTCCTCTCCATCCACTGCAGCCTACAGCACAACCCCACATCACACCCTGATTTCTGGGCTCAGGCCCCATTGCAGGCACAGCTCTGCGAAGCAGGTGCTGAACTGGGATTGCCTTTGAAAGGAAACCCAAAGGAACAAGCCGTTCAGAGCTCAGCTGGCTTTCCCACAATGTTACATAGCTCTGAAATAATCTCATCCCTGTTGCTCCTGCTCCCAAATGCAATGCAGGAGATGCTGAGCAGGTGACTGGTGAGCACCAAAATGCAACTCTCCACCATCTGCTCCCAGCTTTGGTCACAAGATCACTGCCCTTCTCACCAAATGTTCCTAAAAATTCATGGAAAAATTCATCCACAGAGTGTGCTGAGCACAAGATGTCCCCAGGAATGGTGACAGCCAAGTAAAAGGCTGGAGGAAGCCACCAGTGCTGGGAAAGGAAACTGGGAAATGCTTTGATGAGAGCACATATGGTGCGTGCTTGGATGCAGCAGTCCTCCAAAGAAGCTGGGGACTGGGACGTGGTTTGAGACAGAAAGAGACTGTGGGACCTGGGGTGGCTTTGTAGAGCTGGGCTGGCTGGGGAGCTGCAGCCTGGGGAAGGGGCTCAGTGGCACTGGGATGGAGCAAGATCAGAGCTGGGCTCACATCCAAGGTTCAGGGCAGGGCACAACTGCAAATTTCCCAAGCTACCCAAACTCTTGGGCCTGAAGCTCTGCAGCCTCCTGGGATCAGATTCCCATGACGGATTCCCAGCTGCGGAGATAGAAAGTGTCCCAAAAGGGGCAAAGTACCATCTGCTGAGCAGCCCCGTTCTCAGGCTATTTGGGGTATTTTTACTTCTGAACAAAGCAGAGCCAGGAGGAATTTCACCCTGTTCCAGACTCCTGTTTTCCTTCTCCCTTCCCCTGCAGTGATGCAAGCCCCATCCAACAGTAGCAGCTCTTCCCACCATCCTGTCCCCAAATCCCTCTTGCTGTGAAGGCGTCCCATTGCTATCACATGCAAAAGGGCACAAACCTGCTCTCTGCTTTCTCCCTCCATTAAGTCTAGAGTGCACTGGGAAGTGATTTTCCCAGTTCAACCCAATATGTGACTTGAAGCATCCATAGGACATGCCAGGATGGTGATCGCTTTGCAGGGCATGGTCTGTGGGTGCTGTGGGGTTTTCCATCAGGGCCACAGGAGCCATTTGAGTGCTTCCTCTGAGCGTGCCATGAGCAGCCCCAGTGCTGAAGGAATGTTATCTTAGCAAATGGCTTTGTTATGGCTGTGGGATTCCTCACAAAGCAGCAGTCCTGACGCAGGGGGAAGTCTCTCATTATCGGCTCTGAGGAGCTCTCAGATGGGAGATTAGGGGAAAGGCACACCAGTCCCATTCCCAAAGAAGGAAAACGTGGAGTCTCTTTGCTGAGAGGTGGGAATGGCTGGGTGATGCTCCCCCAACCACACGAGTTCCATCAGGCCCACAACAGCACTGCCTCTCCTTTCCTCTTTTTGTTTCATCCCCAGCCCCCATCGTGCCCACTGCCCACATCCCTCAGTGCCACATCCCCACAGCTCTGGGACACCCCCAGGGATGCTGACCCCAACACTCCCTGGGCAGCTGTGCAATGCAGCACCGCTCTCATCCACAGCAATCCCTCTTTGCATCTCCCACCCTACTGGCATCCATTGGCTGCGTCCATCCATGCTTTATCGACATCTCCGTGCCACGAGGGAAATGTCGTCGGGTTTTTATCTCCTCTGTGCTCCGGGCTTATCAGTGATTTGTTTCATTTGAGTTTATGACTTTCCTTGTTCATTTTGTCACTCGGTTTCCTCAATCCCCAGGGCTGCCGAAAGGAGACAACGGAGTTTGAAACAAATAAATAAATAAAGGCAAATAATTATCATTTGTTCTCTGCAACCAGCCAAGTAAGAGTCTCCGGGGAGAGGGTGGGATTCGCCTCTGTTTGTTTATTCAAGGGCGATATTAAGAAGGAACAATGCAAACAGGCAGAATGGTTTTAACCCTTACAGAGTCCCCCCCCCCCCAAAATCAGCATCTCCTCCCAGCTGTGGGGAGCTGTCAAATCACCCCTAACAAGTGAAGGCCTCCCCCAGGGCAGCTTTAGGAGGTAGTGTTCCGTTTTCCAGCCGTGCTGGATGCTCCGTTCCCTCTTGGAGGGTTCAGAGAAACCATTTGGATCCCGGTCTCTCTGACACAGCACTCTGGCTTCTCGACAGAGCTCGTTCCGTGCTTTTTGTTGTTGTTGTTGTTGTTGTTATTAATTCTTTTTCTTGCTTTCTTAAAGGAAACAAAAGCAGCGCCTCCCCCGCACACGCACGCGACGCGCTAATTGGAGCAGACGTCGCTTTTCCAGAGCCAAATAGGAACCATCCCACTGCGGGCAGCCCCCAGATTTCAGGTTGCCCCCCAGAGGGGCTGCGCCCACCCCATCTTTTCCCACAGATGGAGGGGTCTGAGCGTTCCCCTTCATTTTTTGCCAGCTCCCTTCTCCTTCACATGCAGCCCCTGCGGTTCAAACCTTGCCCTGTGCTTCTTCCCCTTCCTATGAGGCAAATTCTTCCTATTTTGTTCCCATCCCACAAGGCTGACGTGGATTGATGGTGTTTGTGGTGTCCCAAAGCCAGGATTTCCCCACGTGTTGTGGGATTAGGGATTACCCAGAGCCAGCGCCCACCCCAAAGCACCGCTCATTTCCCAAATCCCTTTGCCCTTTAGCTTGGCCTTAAACCACAAAGAAAAACCCAATGCCACCACTGGGACCAAGTGACCAGCTCTGCTTTCCCATGTAATGCATTAAATACAGAGCCGGTGAGGGCAATGGGAACTGGGGTTGATGGGCTGATGATTTCTGCTGGGCATGGGGGTGATGGCACATGCAGTTTGGCCCTGACAAAACCCCAAACTGGTGATGTAGCTCACAGAGAGAAAGGGAACAACCCAAAGAATTCCTTTTCAAGAAGGAGCACATTCCCCACAGCTTCATACGACTGAAAATTAAAGAAAGAAAGAAGAGCTCCCTGAACAAAAGAGCAGCGTTTTCCTTCCTCCCCATCACTTCTCAGGGCTGTGCATTACCTGTGCCCTGACACTCGTAGAGCATCTCTGCTGCTCCATGATGCTCCAGGGAAGCAGATAAGCCAGCGTTCAGGTCCAGGTGGGATAACAGCTGCTCTGTGTTTGCAGAGCGAGGCAGTAGGGGCTGCCAAGCACGTCTCCCTCTTGAGGTTTCCCTTGTTTTCATTCCTCCACCTTGTTTCCTTTTCTCTGCCTTTGGGATAAAACAGCACCATCCAGGTTCTCCTTGTCTTTCAGTGTCTGTTTCCCTCCGTGGTTGTTTGTGGGTTGTTTTTCTGACATAATATGTCCTCACCTCAAAAGTAAGTGCTAAAGGCCGGGGTTAATGGGCACCTTGGGGCTGCCCCGGTCAAGGCAGTGCCTCACCATGGTGATAACCCAAAACCCGTCACCTCCTCCTAAATCCAGAGGGGATGAAGCCTTTGGGCTCCCTACTTTCATACCTCACTGCACTTTCCCCTCCATCCCTGCTCCAAATGTTCTGACCACATCCACGCAGCACATGGGGCTGCTTCTGGACAGCACATGTCACTGGGACCATGGAGAGCCACGAGGATGCAGTCCCTGCAGTGACCAGAGTTTTGCCAACACATGTTTCTGCTATTCAGAGCCTGCACACTGCACTTGGAATGCAGTGCAAACAACATGGCATTGCATAAAAGGCCAATGCAGCACAGGGACACTGAGACATGTCCCCAAGTGCCTGGTGGCCACGGGCAGCATGTTCTGCTTTCTCACAGCAATATCTGTGAGTGCAGAGCAGGCAGCAGCTGTTACTGTCACTGCAAGTAATTGCCCTCACGCCCGGATCGCATGCAGTGCTGTTACTTGCAGGACTCCAAAACATCTGCCCTTCAAGGCTCGTATTTCCAGAGCTGCCAATCCAACACCTCTCCCCGGTGCTAAATTCATTTACAAGGGGGAAAATAAAACACTTTAAAAAATAAATAATCAAGCCACATTAAATAACCCTTTGGGAGCCCTTCCGCCCCCCAGACTGAATTCAGTATTAATTGCACCAAACCCAACAGCACTGTCCCCAGGAAGGGCTGGGGGCTCATACAACCATGCTGTCCTTTCCAGGTGCTTTGCCTAGCTAAGGGCTGCAGTCATTAGCAGCCACCCGATGGGCTCAGCTCATACCCTCATGCACAGTGCTGATATAGGCAGCCAATGCCAGCCTTCTTCTGGAGGTGTATGCATGCATAGAAACGTCCATGTGGAGCCTTGCAAAGAGCTTTGCCTCAGTACATTCCCAACCTGCTGCCCTTCAGCAAGGAGGTGATTCTGTTGGCCCTACGTGCATGAGCTCTGCTGCCAGATTCGAGTTGGCCGGACTGATTTTGGCACTGGTTGAGTTGTATAATTAGAAAAAATACAGGGGGAAGAAAAAAAAAAACAACTCACATGGATTCTTGTGGGAAAGTGTCATTTTACTGGCTGGGGAAGATGATGTGGGGAAGTTTAGTCTGCTGCAACTGACCGACAGCCTATGGTGGCAAAGGGGGAATCAATTATCTTGGCATGGAAATGCATTCTTGTGTCCCATCGCTGCTCCACATCAGTATTTTCACGTGAGCATCGCTGCTGGCTGGGCCACGTGTTCCCCATTAGCACTGTTTGTTCCCCCTGTGTCTGGTGGTGCTTTTGTCTCCAGGCAGAAAGAAAGAACAACAATAAGGGCAGTGATAACAGAAAGAGAGCGTCCCCTCCTCCAAAGGCATCTTCAGTGCCTGGGCTCAGCGAGGAACAGCTCTGGGGCAAAACATCCAATTTGACACTGTGGGGCCCCTCCTGCCCAGCAAGACCCCGGTGTGTGACATCATGTAAGGTGCACGACTTGCAATAGGTGCTGCTAGAAGAGGCTGAAGCTCTGAATGTCTCGTTGTGAATACCAGCTGTGCTATGAGGGTGGATTCCATGGTGGGTGAGAGCAGAACCCTGCACCCTTTCTCTAAAAGCTGATATCTGGGGAAGCACACAGGAACAAAGAAAGGGGATGGGAGGCTAAAATAATGGGGGAAACCAAATGCAACTGTCCCAGCAGTTTGGAACAAGCAATGTGCTCCATGTCCCCACGTCTGCCACCCTCATAGCCCTACATTGCTGCAGCTTTGCTCCTCCCTCCTCAGGAACTCACCTGTGCCCCCACCCTGCTGCAGGTGCCCGCGCTTATCCCTGAGCCGTTAAGTAATTGCAGCCTTCCCAGTAATGCAGAGCCCTGAGCAAACAGACCACAACTTGGCTAAACACAGACCTTCCCTTTGAACTGGGGTTCTGGCATCAGTACCCGGCTTCTTCCTTCCCTCCCAGGTAAATGTTTCCTTTGTGCATGTTTTTATCTCTCTGGGTGATTTGTTCGGGTTACATATGGCTATCACTGAGCCCCGGAAGTGCAAACCCTCTGCTCCTAATAAAGCTGTGTGCAGTTGGAGCTGCTGCAGTGCGGGATTTCTTGGGGCTGAAGCTGAGCTTCTCATGGGGTAAGGCAGAGCTGTCTGTCACCAGGCTGCAGAGGAGAAGGTGTTCAGTTGGGGCTGTTGTGCTTTCCTTTGGTACTGGGAATGTGCTCTGCCTTTTGGGGGGAAAGGGGAAAAAACTCATAGAAAATGCCAAAGTGTTGGAGTGTAACTGCACAGAAAGCTGCAATTGTTCAGGGGGAAATAAAAGCTGAGGCAGTGACATCAGGCACCCCCCAGCAGACGTGGCCCCATTAGCAGGCAGTGCCTTATCTCACTGCTGGCCCTGATCGTAGGGCTGGGAGCTGCTGAGTGTTTTGCAAGCACTGAGCAACCCCCCAGCCTTCCCTGGGCCTGCTGCAGGTGGTGGGAAAGGGGCTGCTGCTGCTTTACTCCATGGATGGAATGAATGACGCCAGGGGAGCACGTTAGGATTGGGTACTCCCAGCTCATGGTATGCACGGACGCAGTTGTTCCAGGATGTGAGAGCACTGTTCCAGTTTGCATTTAACTTTTAACTCTGTACTGCTGTGATTCTTACTGAAGAATATCCCAATTCCAGGCTAAAGCAAACCAGCCTCGTGGCACAGCCCTGCTGCAATCGCTCCCAAACGCAGGCGAGCCCTGCACTTGCATGGACTCATCCAACGTGATGATTTTTTGCCAACTACAAATTCTCCAGCAGAAGCAAGACCAATTGCCATAATATTCTGAATAATACATTTGGACCTTCCAACTTTTTTTTCCTTAAGTTAATGAGTTGGTGCTGCAATACACCGGGATATACGCTGCTAACACCAGCCAAGGAACATGGGCACAAAAACAGCCCCCTGGAGCAAGGTGGATCTTTAAATATGGTTTTATTTCAGGTTTGCTATTGATGCACAAACAGCAGAGATCGATGTTTAGTATACATGGTATACACAAAGCAGCCAGTACAATAGGCATCTCCATCCTTTTGCTGCACACTCGGCAAAAGAACTGCACTCAAGAAATCCCTCCCACCCCATCGTTCCCCCCCATCGGACAAGGATGACAGTTTGTCGGTGGCTTGGAAACCATCTATTTGATGGCAAGACACAAAGGGCAGCTCCTTGGAGCTCTGTCCCCAAACGAAAGCGCTGCAGGCTCGGCTACGCAGGAAAACTGTCCAGAAAATGGATGATGCGTTCATGGGAATGTAGACCTGGAAGGGATTTCCTAGAACATTAAATCCCATCCCCGCTGTGCAAAGCAACTGCAACATCTGCTCCTGGCTCTATCAAGCATCGTGGAGACCAGAAATATTATTATGCTCAAAAAGGCATTACACAAATCCAGGGAGGGTGGGTCTGCAAACAGTATCACGAGAAATGTGCTAAGCTGGTGGGAAAGGTCTCCATAAGAACGTTTGTGCTGTTCCTTGGGACCCTTCTGACCCACACAGACCGCTGCTGGAGGCTTGGTGGAGTACGAAGAGCTTCCACATGCACTGAGCAGGCTCCAAGCATCTCACTGCTGAGGCAGCAGCCTACCCAAAAGCTGGGATCGACCCTTCTGCTCTTCCTAATAGTGACATGTCTTGATCAAGAGGTCAACAGCAAGCTCCCTCCAAGGGACCTTCATCAGTAGGAAAGCAAAACGTGAAATGATCCCTGATGGTTTGAGCAGGAGGCTTATGGGGGAAGGTGTGTGGCAGGATTGTGGTGAGGTAAGGCAGCATCTGGACACAGAGGAGGTATGGAATAAGCCCTAGCACAAAACTCAGGAGGATGCAGCTGGTTGTGGATGCTCTGCAAGAGCAGGAGGGTCAGGACAGCCCCAAAGCCACGTTCTAGGTCAGAACACAGCTGGGGGTTAATGCAGAGCAAAGTAACCCTGAAGCTTGGAGTGGGGCAGGCAGCAGGGTGCCTGGGCATGGCACGCTGGCCCTGCAAGCACCATTTCCAGAGCAGAGTCGAGCACCAGCAACAGGCAGGGATGCTCCCAGGCACCGCACCATGATGCTACAGTACAACTGGTTATTTCTGCAGTTACTGCTCTCATTGCACCTCAACTGTGATCCCTTTTAGCCCCAAAGAGCTTTACACCACGCCCTGCACCAGGGTGGAAATGAGCATCTGGCTGTGTTCTGGGCACCCATTTAGCCAAGAGCCAGTCTCAGCCTCTCCAAAGCACCATAGGAAAACCTCAGCCCCAGGAGAGGCTCTGCTGGAAGCAATGCTACCCCTTCCATGCCAGGTTTGCATCCAGCGTGGGGAGGAGGTTAAACAACACGGAGTTAAGCACCATAAAGTATACACTGGTCAGATCATAAACATGAGGAGAAAATAAGAGTCAAAGCACCACCTCCCAGCCTGGCACTTGGGCTCCCCATTGGCGTGCACAGCTGTGAAGTCACTGCTTGCCTGCCCTGAAGGTGACAGTCCCTACTAAACCCTGTTGGACAGTACAACTTGCCATCGTCGCATCGGTAAATCCATTTGGTCCCATGCAGAAAATCAGGGAAGGGGGAGGTAGGCTTAGCTCTGGGAAGATGGGGCAGGTGTTGGCTGTGCCATGCGGAGGTGTCCCCTCTGTGTGTCCTCAAGGCCATCCTGGCAGTGATTTCTGTCTGTCTGTTCTCCGGCTCCCAGCTGCGGGACCCCACGTGTGCGGCAGCATCGAGGTAGGTTGGTTCCTGCTCACCTCCGAGCAACCTGCTCGGTGAAAGCCCTCTCATCACCTGGTTGCGCGCCCTTCCCCGCGCCCAGGTCTCTTTATTTTTGTTTTCCCTTTTTTTACCCTCATTTGATATGTGCTATGGACATCTCCCCTTCTCCCAGCCCCTGGCCACTGCCCGAGAGACACCAAGTCCATCCTCACTGCCACAGCTCAGCACGGCCTCAAGGTGCAGAAATCCAACTCCTGCGGCTTCCTCCGAAAACTGCAACTCTCCCTGGGCAGCAGCCTCCCACTGGAGGCCACGCACTTCAGCATCCTCCTCTTGAAGCCCCTCCCGCAACTCTTGGAGCAAGGAGCCCACGGTCCCGCTTCCCACGCCGGGCATGGCTCCCCGCACGACCGCACCTCGGCCGGCCTTTGTGCAGCCTCACACTCAGAGGCTGGGTGGCCATAGGAGTCATGGCAAGCTACTGCCCGCTTCTGCAGCCCGCTGCCACAGGTGACAGAGCACGCCTCCCAGCCGCCTGCTGCCCACTTGTAGGAGGGACGCTTGTAGGTCGGCCTGCCCCCATCCAAGCGGTTGGACAAGCTGAGGACACTGTTGTTGAGGTCCGGAGGAGTTTTGCCCTCCTTCTTGTAGGAGGTTTTGTCCTCCTTGCTCTCCTTGGGGAGGTAGAAGGAGTAGCGCACCCGAGGAGGGGTCATTTTCCCCACGGAGAGCACCTCCAAAGTCAAGGGCTCCTGGATGGGTTTGAAGGCTTGCAGGCTCTCAACAGCGGTGCTGGTGCCGCTGTAGCGCAGCACGCTGCCCTTCACCATCAGGTCCCGCTCCACGGCCGAGACAATGAAGTGCCCGTTCAGCAGGTACTTGCCCTGCCCGTTCTTCAGTGCCAGGTAGTTGTCGTCGCTGATCAGCCCCTTGTAGCCCCGCTGGCGGATGTCGATGTTGGAGGCTCCGGCGGGGATCACCACCACAAAGTTGTAGCCGTGCCTGGAAGGAGGAAGCAGCCAGGACAAGCCATTAGGCACCGAGCTGCAGATGTCCCCATCTCCAACTCTAAGCCTATCTCCTCCATCCCATGGAGATCTTTCTGCACGCTGAGTTTCATCCAGGCTGTGCTCACCCAGACATGAGAAGCTCAGCAGAGCTGTCTCCAACACCAGAAGCCATGAGCTTGCTAACACGCACTGCTGCTTCAGAGCAGGCACCTTGGAGGATTTGCTCGTCATCATCCCCACCACCTTCCTGTGTCCACCCCACAGGAGAGAAGAACTCTCATGTGGTCCCCCAGCACTTACATGGGTTTGGTGAATAAGCCTGAGACCTTCTTGCAGCTCCTGTTGTCTCCTCCACATACACTGCATTTGTCAAATTTCTTCTTGGAGCCAAGCTTCCCATCACAGCCCGCTTTGATGCATTTGCCCTGGACGCAGACTGAGGTGGAGTCTGGGGAGCACGGGGTGCCATCCACAACCTGCAGGAGAGTGAGTAAGGCAACAGCTGCACCCTGCATCACCCTACAGTCATCCTGCTGCAGCCACCCAGCATCAGCCCAGCAGCCTCCCCAGCTCTCACCAACCTTGGGTGCCAGCACATAGAAGTACCCCGTGCCATTCGCCCGGCAGATGAGCTTGCATTTGTCTCGGGGTGAGACGCCAGAGTATTTGGGGACCCAGGAGACGGAGGCGGTGAGGCGGTTGGTGCTGTGGCCGTAGCCATTGAAAGCCTCACACTGCTCTTCTCGGAAGCTCTTTCCTGGCACTAGAAGGAACACAGTGTGCATCAGATGGGGCACAGCCCTGTGCCCCAAGGCAGGTGTTACTGCTTGTTAGGGTCAGTTGTGCAAAGCCTGCAGACTCAGCACAGCAACTCTGAAGCATTTTGCTCCTCGCACAATGCAATAGGATGCGACGGGACTGCAAATGGCAAGGTCACCTCTGACATTTGCAGGGGGCACGTTTAGGGGCATGTTTGCACCGTGTTTCCAAGTGCTTTGAAACAGTCAAAGAATCTGACATTTGGAGATTGGCTCTCCTCCCACCCCACCCAAAGAGCTGTGGCAAGTCTGGGGTTTTGGTGTGCTTGAGGATCAGCTCTGCTGGAATCCAGCTGCTCTGGGGCTGCAAGCAGTGCCTCTGCAGTGGGTTGAGCAGAGGATTCACAGCTTCAGTCAGCTCATCCTGCTCAGCTCACAGGCATCAACACATGCAAGAAGCTGGGCTTCCCTTTGGCTCAGCACATTATGAAGTCAGGCCATGTATTTTGGCAAGTTTTGCCCTTACCTGCAGCCGAGCAGGGCTCCAGGTTGCAGGAGCGATACTTGACGCGGACGCCCTCGCAGTAGGAGCCCCCGTTGGAGGGCACAGGGTTGGTGCACTCACGCTTGGCCAGCTGCACCCCCCCGCCACACGTCCGTGAGCACGTCCCATAGGGCGCCCACTTGGCCCAGCCTCCATCCACCTGCAGGGACATGGCACAGCATCACCTGCTGTCCCCTTTCTCATGGCTTCCATCTCTGCCCCCTCTAGCTATCCCTTTGCTAGCTGCATTAGCAAGCAAAACCTGTGGCTTTGCCTATCCCAGATCTTCTATGGGGTGGGCAGAGCAACACAGCAGCATCCAGCCTGCTTGCATTGTCTATCCCTGCTCTCTCCTCACCTTTCTCCATTATTATCCCCTTGCAGGATCCCCACTGGGGACTGCTCAGCCAGCACCAGTGCAGAAGCACCAAGGGATCGTCGTCCACGGGGCATTTTCAGACTGGCAGGTACTCACCCTGTACTTGCTGACGTTGTGCCTCTCCACGCAGGCACCTTTCAGGCAGAAGCGTCCCTCCCCGCAGCTGGTGCCATCAGCCCAAGGGAAGTGCCTTGTCTGGCAAACGATCTGCCCACGTGCTTTGCCGGTGCACCAGAGCTTGGCACAGTACTGCATATAGGGGCAAGGCTTGGAGCCCACCCCGAAGGCCAGCTCACACTGCTGGTTCAGGCTGTAGCTCGTCCCAGGCAGATCCTCGGGCAGTGGGATGGGGTTGGAGGGCTGGTCCAGCAAGCAGTCTCCTGAGGGAGCAGGAAGGGGAACATTGAGTGGGTCCTTGTGGAACTGGGAGCTGCCTTGCATTCAGCCACAGCTCAGGCCACTGTTGTGGATAAGAAACCCAACAACAAAAGGCAGAGGACCCAAGTGATGCCATCTTCTTGGTGAAGGTGGGTAGAGCTGTGCTGGGGACAGTCTGACACTGAGGAACCCAGCTGGCGATGAAACACCACTCAGCTCTGTTTCCTTCTTGATTTCTTGGGAGGACAGCGAGAAATTTTCTGCCTACCCCAACAGCCTGTCCCCATCACAGGGACAAAGACAGCATGGGGACAAGGACAGGAGGACAAGAAGAACTCACCGTGGCCACTGTCAAGGAAGTCGGTGATGATGGCAGCACTGCAGGCTGACCAGGGGTTGGCGCGGTCGATCTGGATGAGGGTGGGAGACATCATGTGGTTGGTCTTCAGCCGGCCAAACACTTCCTCACAGGCCTTCACGTTGTCGTGGGGCATGTTGAAGACGTGGCCTGGGAGATGGAAAGGGAGACAATGCGAATAACCCCACTTGGCATTGCTTTGTGTACAGGGGGAAACTGAGGCACGGAGCATGGCACTCCTTCTAACAACAGCAAAAGTTGTGGGCAGCTCAGGAGAAGCATTTGCTGCCTGGGGAAGCACAGAGCTTGCAAAAGCCTTGGCTTGGACTGCACATGGACGCTGGGAGCAGCGAGACAGGCACGTGTGAGCCACCCTGACAGCACCACCCCAAGCCTTTCCAGCATGCTTTCCCATCTGCATCATGGAGGACTGTCATTTACTAGGAAGGTCAAAGGAAATTGCAAGGAAAAGGAGATCAGAGCTCATCCTTCACCCTGCAGAGCCACACAAGTGTCTCCGGAGGTAGGTGTGCCCTCAGCATCCCCCTCTGCTATTTCAGGATTCTCGAATTCTGGAAACCCAGCAACCACAACAGTGCTGCCTTTCACTTTCTCAGCCCTTCCCCTCCTCCCCCCCAGAACGAGGTGGAGTTTCCCCACTCCGGATGTCTGTCATTGTCTGGCCTTCCGGAGGCTGAACCGGGGCTATTTTGAACTTTGTCAGTGATTACTGAGCAGGGCTGGAGGATGAGTTTTGGTGACACGAGGCAGGGCAGCACCTCCATTGCAAACACAGCACTCGGACCAAAAATGTGATTTACTCTAAAAACACAGACTTTGTGATGCACTGCACCCCCCCAGTGTTTTGGGACCCGGGGGACCCCATCCCATGCAGAGCCCCCAGATGTGCCTTACCCAGCTCATGGGCGGTGGTGAAAGCTGAGGGCAGCCCATCGTCCTCAATGACGGAGCAGCTGCGCTTGGGGTCGCACATGGTGCCCACGTCGGCCATGCCCAGAGTGTCACAGGTGGTGGCACCACACAGGTCCTGTGGGCACAGAGGTAAGGGGTTAACCCTGGGGTTGGTATTGCCCCTGTTCCCACCGCAGCCCTGTACCCCCAGAGGACCTGGCCCTGGGCTGCTGGGCAGGTGTCAGCCATTGAGAATGGGGACCACACAGCCCCACAGTGAGGAACACAGGACCACAGAATCATTGGTCATGCCCACTGACCATGTCCCTCAGTGCCACATCTCCATGGTTCAGGAACACCTCCAAGGGATGGTGACTCAGTGGCACTTTTGCATGTGACCCTTTTGTTACACACAGCATCCTCCTGTGCCTTCAGCGTTTCCTCCAGGCAGGGTGGAGCCCATTTCGATGCAGAGGAGCCAGCTTGGCTCCGTCCTTCTGTGAGCTCAAGGTCTGGACCCAGGCAAGTCAGTGGAAAGACCTGGCCTTGGCTGACAGCTGACCCATCTCTCCATTTCCTAGTGATAAGAAGCTCCCAGAGCAGGTCCAGCATGCTACGGGAAAGGCTCCCATGTCCTCAATGACAACTGATATCTCTCCTGGAGAAAGCAAGCCCAGCTGATGCAAGGAGCTGGCCCAGACCCCAGGACCACAGGCTGCCATTTCCAGCACCCACAGGTGATACTACAAACCAAAAGCTGCTGGTTGAGGACATGCCACAGCCCAGCAGTTAACCTCAGATGTTCCCATCCCTCCAACCCTCTCCAAGAGACACTGTGCCAACCCCACAGGCAGCACTGCTCATCCTGTGCTCCGCCAAACCCTGCTCTCATCCATTGCTGTGTTCTCCTGGATGGGAAGTGATGTGATTTCTTCTCAGTCTGCAGTCACTGCCTTTAGCCAGCACACCTCAAAGGAGCACAGCAGGATGGATGGATCCCTGCAGCTTCACCCCTGGGCTATTTCAGCCCACTGAGCTGTAGCAGCAGCTTTGCATGGGGCAGGGAGAGCTGCTGCAGCTTTCCACATGAAAAGAAAACGTAAGGGACTCTCCGGGCGCTCCCATGCTATAAATAAGAGTGATTCATGCTCAGCTCCCAGCCAGCCAACGCGCCTGGGTTGCTAGAAACCTCACAGGAGCAGCTCTGCCAACATTTCCAGCAAGGTTTCCAGGCTGAAGGCATTCCCATGCAGGCAGGTTCAGCTATCGGTAATGGCCCCAGCAACTCCAGAGAGCCCCAGCCAAAGCTGAGATGGGTTTAGCAGCAGCTGTAGGGCTGCAAAAAGCAGACGGGACCGCTCTCATGGGAGATGAACAGCCGAGGCATGGGGTGGGTGTGGGGCCCACTGCCTGGCAAGGTGCTGCAAGGTGGTGGGGAGGCTCCAACAGCTGAGCCCAGAATCCATCCTGGCTGCTGTGGCTGATGGAAAACCCTGTCTTATAACCAGCCTCAACTCTGCTTCACTATAGCTTTCTGCATCCACTGGGAGCCTGTTGAATCCCAGGTCTCGTCTCACGCACAGTATCCCCATCCCACAGTGGGAACAAGCACATCCCAGTGAGCATGAGGTCCAGAGCTACACCTGGCCATGAGCAGGACTCAGCAGTGCCAGCGCTGTGAGTTTGGAGGTGATGTGGGGTGCACGGGGTGCTCCGGGGAGGTGAGGACGAGCGGCCGCTCCCTGTTCATTGCTCTTTTAGGAGTTCCTGTTTCCTGGCCAGCACAGAGAGCTGTTGGCTCCCGGCCCAGCACCTGTGCTGACACACTGACCCACTTCTCATTCTCAGCCTCGCCTGCTGACTGTGGGGCTGCAGGAAGGAGCAGCTCCTCATGGGGCTTCCCATCACCCCCCAGCCTGGGATCAGTCTCCAACCACAGCCCCACGGGCAGCAGCTCTGGGCTCTGATGAAGGGCTCCTGACCCCCCTGAAATATATCTCCAAGGCTGAGGGAGGCAAATGGGAGCAGCAGTGGGGGAATGGAAGAAGGTTGGGAAGGAAATCCTGGGTGAACACCAAGAGGAAGAAGGCTGCCCAAGCACTGACACCTGACATGTCCTCTGTGTGTAGATGGCCCCAGCTTCATCCCTGGACACCTTCTGAAGGCTGTTCTTCTTGCAAGCTTCTTGGGATGGTCTGCAGGTCAGCTGAAGGGCATCCCTGTGACTTTTACCTCCATTCCCATGCTCAGAGGCTAAGGCCGTCATGCAAGCACTCTCCCAACTGTTGATGCTCCTCAGTGCGTGGGTCCAATGCAATCCCAAAAATGTAAGCTCCCCAAAGGGCTGAAACCATTGGGTTTCCAAACGCCCTCGTGATGCCAAGCTACAGCAAGACATCCTTTGGTGCAATATCCCTGCAGCTGATGGCAGGCTCAGCAAGCCTTTGCTATTACAGCTGGTGGACATCAAGTTTGAGGATGGTGAATATTGTGGTCAAACACTTCTCTGTGATTTGCAGCACCATTTCCAAGAGGCAGGAGGGCAGCAGCAGGATGGGCGCTCTGAGGTCCTTCCAGCAGGCACCAGCTCGGTTAGGAAGGTGAAAATCCCACGGCACATCCACACCATCCAGCTCAGCAGGACTGAGCTCCCCAAAGGCAAATCCGAGGTCCAGCGCAGGGAGCGCAGACAGTGCAGTCCCATCCATCAGCGACGTGTTGACACAACTGGAAACTGCCGATCAACCGAGCTCGAAGTGAAATTTAAGTCGGGGTCTTATGTAACAGCTTTTTGGCAGGGAGATAAGCTCTGGGGTGTCGGGGGACCACAGATGGATGCATTCAAGGAAGGCAGATGTCTCCTTGATCGTGTGCCTTTGCATTGAGCTTGCCTTGGGATTTCAGTAATGGATGGCTTAGCAATGCGTAAAAAATGCAGCCCATCCATGCTGCATGCTGCACGACGGAGAGGCCGTCAGATCTCTGGGACCAGCTCTGTCCCACGTGCAGCTCCCCTGACCTCACCAGGCTTCCACCAGCGATGGAGCTGCCTCCTCCCTTCACAGCTGCCTGGTGCCGGCAGGAGCTGCTCCAGCAGATTTACACCCAGCCAGGGGATGGAGCCCCTCCTGCGGACGGGGTCTCACGTCCCACACAGCATCACTGCTGCTAACACGTGCTGAGTGAGCTGGAAGCTACGCCCTTCCCACCCACGTGTGCTTGACTTGGAAAGAGGTTTTGGGAATGGCCTCAGAATTGCTGAGCGGAGTTCCTGACCTGTCCCTAATCCAAAGATATCTGGGCAGGGACAGGGGAAAGAGAAAACACAAGTTGCCATTGCTGGCCAAACCCGCTGTGCTTGAGGTGAAATGTGACTGTATCCCCTTGAAAAGGCTGCATCCTCCTTCCCTCCCTACAGCAACTGGGGGCTGGTGCTGCTGGTTGCCCATCACAGTGACATTTCTAGCAAGAAACAAGGGCAGAACTGCAAAGCCTCTTTGCAGCCCAGCAGGGATGCAGCAGGGTCTGCTCCCCAGGCTGAGTGCTGGCTGTCCTTCCAGCCCTGAATTCATGCAGAGCAGCCAGGGCGAGGAGGAGAGCTCCAGGTTCTCAGGAGGACCTCATGCATGACTCAGAGGAACTGGGGAGAGGCTTTTTCTTGGCAGGTGGCACTGCAGCTGGGGGGACACGGAGCTGACCACCCTCCTTTTGGGCTCAGGCCCTGCATTTTGGGTGGCAGAGCTGGCTGCCAATGGGGAGCTGGGTGGCAGTTTTGTGGGTACAGGGACAACCTCTGTGCACCTCCTGGCCTTGCTCCCCCATCAGCTTTCTGCAGGGCTGGCTCCCTCCCAACCATCCAACCCAGACAGTGAGCTCCTTGGGAAAGGGGTTCGGGGTGGTGGGGACACAAGAGGGGTGACAGGGTGCAGGACACCTAGAGGGGAGGAGGGCAGCCCTGCTGGGTCGTCCCCACCTCCCCAAGGACCCGCACCCACCTGCTTGGTGAAGAGGATGGCGGTGTCCCAGTACTCGGGGTGCTTGTCGCTGACTTTGTTCCACTTCTTCTGCCAGGCACAGAAGTTGCGGAGGGTGAGGGCGGCGTTGCTGGTGACTTTGGGCCCTTTGTCATCCTGCCCGATGAGGAGGAACTTGACGACGGAGATCTGGATGGGGTTGCGGATGCTGGGATGCTTGTAGAGGCGGGCGGCCGTTGCCATGAGGGTGAGCAGGTAGTGCTGCAAGTCATCCCCGTGGAACTTCACCATGGACTCATCGGCCACCACCAAGGTCTCCACGTACCGGGGCACGGAGGCAAAGCGTTTGGTTCTCCCTCCTGCCTTCCCCCCGGCTGTTCTCCCCCGGTATTTCTCCAGAGCCTGCAGCACTCCGGGGGTGAGCCCGGAGCCCACCGCGCAGCGCGACGCGGAGGTACCCAGGGGGTGGGCGACGTTGCGGCGCTGCAGGCGGTGAGCCCCGCCGTGCTCCGCTCCCGGCAGTGGGCTGATGGTGTACTCGGCTCCCCGGTAGCCGAAAGCCCCCCGGAGCCCCCCGCAGAGGCTGAGAGCGGCGAAGGACTCTCGGTCCGCGTTGACATCCCCCGAGTAGAAGCAGTGGCGGAGGTGATGGGGACGGGAGGCACCGGGCGCGGAGCCCAGGTATTGCGCGGCGAAGGCGGGGGCGATGAATCCGGCGTCGGGGGAGAGGTGCAGGTAGAAATCCTCCCCGAAAGCCGACAGCTGGAACACCACGGCCTCGGCGGGGCCGCGCCTGAAGTAGGGCCGCCCGTTGATGTCGGGGTCGAGGCGGAGCGGGGTGACCACCGCCGTGTCCCCCGGGGGTGCGCTCAGCGCGCGGGCGCCCAGCAGCAGCGGCAGCAGCAGCGGCAGCATCGTCCCGGCTCACATGTGGGGAGAAAGCAGGAGCCAGTCCCTGCTGCTGCTGCTGCTGCTGCTGCTGCTGCTTCCTCCGTCCCTCCTTCTTTTTGCTAAAACTCGGCTGGAAGGAGCGGAGCGGCCGCTCGAGCCGCCTGCCCCGCCGCTACCTGCCTTCTGGGGCGCATCGCCTTTATATACGGCGGGGCCGGGGGGAGCGGGGCGCGGCTTGGCCCCGCCGCAGCCACTCCGGTGCGGGGGGCCGGGAGCGGAGCGGGGCCGGGAGAGGAGCGAGGCCGGGAGCGGAGAGCTCCGCCCGGGAACCGCAGCCACCTTCCCCCGGAGCTTGCGGGAGGGGACGGAGGAAGCCGGGCTTTGCGCTCCGACTCCGTGCTGCGGAACTGGGGTGGGTTCCCTGCCTACCCGCGGGGATGCTGCCGGGGCTAAGAGAGGCTGAGCGGGGGCCGGGCTGGGAGCTGGACAGGCTTTGGGGTGGGTCTCTTCAGCAGGATGTGCTGGTCGCGGTCTGTGCGATTGGCTCTTGCCCTCCTTCTGGACTCCAGTACAGAGATCGCTGGGCTACCGCTG
Source organism: Excalfactoria chinensis (assembly GCF_039878825.1). NCBI lineage: Eukaryota > Metazoa > Chordata > Aves > Galliformes > Phasianidae > Excalfactoria > Excalfactoria chinensis. The sequence goes on from NC_092845.1 coordinate 4,476,777, forward strand.
TGAAACACCACATCTCGTGTTACAGACTAAGGTACCCCCGTGCTCCTCTCTCCGTTCAGGACCAGTGCAACCCGCACTGCCCTGCCCCAGCTCCATCACAGCGCTTCAACCAGGTGGTGCTTCCAACTGCTCAGCAGCAGCGCAGCCTCCCTGTGTCCCCAAGGCCAGCACAGGGTGCACTCAGGGAGTGTTAGGATCCAAAGTGTTTGCTGGGAGCCCAGGGCACACTGTGAGGAGTGTAAGGGAAGAGAAGGGTTTCCTCATAGCCACTGTGATCAGAGCAGGGATTGGGGCTGCAAGGAGACTGAGGCTGCTGATGCTATCAGGGGGGAGAAGCATCCCATCATGGGTGGAATCTTATGGAGGAGGACAGCTAAAGGGAGAATGCCAAAGAGGCCCCAGTAATTATCTGTGGCCAAAGATCAAATTTACTGCCAGCGATGAGCACAGAGGCATTGGGACAGGCTGTGTGGGAAGGTGCCCAGGTGGGTCTCTATCTGCTGCTCTGTTTCCATGCAAGCTGATTCTGTGCCCAGAGGGAAGCACAGGCTTTTCCACTCCCAGGCACCCAAGGCGTGTACATCCTCACAGCCTTTCCAGCAGTCTGGGTTTGTTTGGTGGTAAATGAAGGCCCTGTTGCAGACACACCGCTTTTGATGTGATTTCAAGCCTCAGCAAAGGCTGCAAGCACAGCTTGAAAACGCGTGTGTGTATGAAATACAACCCAAGGCATAGATGCAGAGCTGGCAGCGTGGCTCGTTTTGGTGCCAGCACTTTCCTGTGCAGTGCTTGCTCATCAGGCTGTGCTCAGTTGTCCCTTATCTCTGCAGCTGAAGTGGGGACCCAAACTGCACAGGGCTCAGTGAATCAGGGATTTTGTCTGCTAGCCAAAATGCAACATGTCCCAGGATGTCGGTAGATAACGCTGTCAGAACAGTGAGTAGGGGTGAAGGGGGAAGTCCTGACATGGGCACAGGCTTCCCAAGGTGGTAGGAGGGAACCTTCCATCCTGCAGCACCGCACTGTTCAAAGGGGTGAGTTTCAGACCAGGGAGGAGGGGAGAAGGCACAGCACAGAGCTGTCACAGAGCAGGAGCTCAGGGGGTCTCAGCCCACAGGGGTGGCAGTGGGGAGCAGATGGGAAAAGCAAAAGGGTCCCTATGAGCGCTGTGAGAGCACCCTGGCTCCAGGTGCTGCGGTCATCGGGCCAGGGTTACTCATCACTGTGTCTGGTAGATCTTCTCCAGCAGCAGAGGATGAGTCAAAGCGAACTGGCAGAACTTTATCTGCAGCCTGCAGAACATCTGACTGCATCCTGATGGGGAAAGCAGGCAGAAAATGTGAGTGGTTTGGATCTGGCTGAGCTGGGACCCACTCCATCCCCTGAGAATGGCTTTTGGCTGTCCCGTGACGTTCACTGCGTACAGCATCTCTGGGGTCAGAGGGAAGTAATGCAGCTCAGCCCTTCACCCTGTCTCTTGGGGTATCACTACTCACAGAGCTTTGTTTGCCAGGCTCTGCTGCCTTCATTTCCCTGCCCATGGGAAAGCTGTGGACTCCATGGAGCACAAAGTGCCTACAGAAAGCTCTTAGGGCAGCAGCCTGGTGCTGCTGGCATCCCACAGAGCACTCCAGACAAGAAGCAAGGCATTATTTTACATTTTTCCCCTATCTCAAGGACAAGACGTGGACAAACCTCCTGAGCAGCCCCCCTGGGTTGCACTGTCTGCTCTGAGGCACGTAGGGGAACTCACAGGGGAAACGTCTCTGTTGTGTCTCCTGCCAGTGCAAAGGGTCAGATGAGAGGAAGCAGAGAGGGCCAAGGCTAGTGGGGAGCAGCAGGATGCTTGCTGCTGTATGGAAGGGCAGGGCAGTGTGGGACAGTCCAGCAGTGGGATGGCTGCCCAGTGAGGTTCTGCAGGGCCGTACCTGGATGCGGCCTGAGCTGAATGGAAACAGAAGGGATAGAGATGACCTAAAGAAGAGCGGTAATGAATGAAGAGAAATGGGGAGATGCCTTTTGGCCTCACACATATCAACATATAAGTGCCTCACATTCAGATCCTACTTTGATTTTTGCCCAGAGACCATGTTAAGGTGGATCCCTTCTCACCCAGGCCTTACCCACAGCCCACCCTGACCAGGAAAAGCTGATCTGAGTGGTTGCCATTGAGAAATCCTCCTCCCACCTCCCCCTTTCCTCTCAAGTGGCTGCAGGAAGCAACAACTCCTTTTCTCTTATTATTTCTTCATCTATCGATGCAATTCCTGGGGTGAGAAGTCTGAAAGAAAAGGTGAGCAAAAAAAACCTCACACCTCCCCAGGGCATTTCCTACTCACAAAATAAATACTTGGAGATAGATGGGCTAAGAGCTGCACGGCAATGATAGAGAGGAAGGGTTGCAGCCAGGGGAGAGCTGGCGTTGCAGCCCTGCAGCCCGGGCTCCATCCCAAAAGTTCAGGCTGTGCTCTCCCTGCTCCCCACCACATGGGCAGGAAGGAGGATCCTCTCCAGGGGCTGAAGATGACTCAAAGTGTGTTGTTAAGAGGCTTTCCAGGAAAGAAAGGCATGGAGAAAAGCTGAGTGTGTCTGGACAGGGTCATCGAGGGAGAGAGCAGCAAGGAACCCGAGCACGTGGAGGTGACCACGTGGCCCACATTGCAGCACTGGAGCCTGGAAGGGGAACGCTGAGAGGCATAGAAAAAAATCCTAATGAGTTTTTGCCTGATTTGCAGCCGGTGTTGCAGGTCCCAAGGTGCTGTTGGTTCATTTATCTAGAAAGCATCCAAAATTCACCTCTCTTCATCCCCTGCTATTATTCAATCAAGGCTTTCTCCCATTGAAAGGCCATGGGAAAAGCAGCTTGCATGGAAACGTGGAATAGAATACCCAGAGCTGGAAGGGACACGTAGGGATCATTGAATCCAACAGGTTTATTTCAGGGATGCTCTGAAGCAGTCAATGGCATTTTAGTGGAGACAGAAGATGGCCCCACTTATTCCCCCCAAGCCAATATCACATTTATTCTCATTCATAAGCACCTACAGCTCAGCCCAAAGGTTTATGAGCCAGGACTACGCAGCCCTATAATGAATATATATAATGAATCTCCGGATTTATTTAGGTCTAAGGCTGGGGTGCCTTCATTGGGACAAAGAGCGGCTCCCGGGCCAGCCCGTGCTAAGGCTGCCCTCTGCTGGTATTACGAGTGATGTGAGCGATGCTTTGCGTTAAAAATCAGCACTCGGTTAAAAAGAGACAGCAAAAAAACGTGGGTGCCGGCAGGTTGAGGAAGCTGAGTCTGCATCGTTTTGGGGTGAAATCCCAGCGTGCTTTTGCTGTCGGCACCCAGCAATCCTGGGAGCGCAGCACCCACCTTTCGTGGGGTTGATGCAGCCTGCAGCCCTCCGTCCGGGCACTGCAATCTGCTTTTAGAGTCATAGAATCACCGAATGACCCCGCTTTTAAGGGGCCCTGTGGGAATTACGGCGTTGCACCGAAGGTTGGGTAAAACAGCTCTGTATGTGGAAACGAGGGGTTTGGGGCAGCTGACGCTGAAGCAGCAGCACTTGCGAGCCACGGGAGCCCTCTCGTGGCTGTGCTCGGTGCATTTACGTTGGGATCATCCATTCCTCTCCATTCAACCTCTTCTCACCCCAGCTCTCCAGCAAACATCGCGCTGCAGACAGATCCCCAAGCGCAGCTCCCAACCTCTGCAGTGAAGGCATTTCCCTGTGGATGGACTGGCAGCACATGAGCCCAGGACCCTGATTTAAAGCCCAGACGAATGTTCCCAGCGAGACTTCTTCCAACCTGCTTCCTTAAGAGCAAAACGAATGGAATATGGTTGTCGGTGCGCGTCCTTCTGCCCTGCGAGCTCCCCGAGCTGCGGGGCGGCACTGACACCCAGCGGCAATGCTCTGCAGCGAACGGCTGAGCTCCTCTCTCTGCTTTCTCCCCATCGTTTGCCCCATACTGGGATGAGGGCTGAAAGCAAAGCAAACGGGATGGACAGACCCAGCAGGCTGGCACCTCCAGGGCGCAGCAGAGCACCGCAGAGATTCCCCAAAGGGTACAACGTGGTTGTACGATGGGCCTCATCCCCGTGCCCAAAAGCACCCAGGAGATGGGTGCTGGGCTGCACGAGCCTGGGGAGACACAGAAGGGCACAATAACTGCATGGGCTGGGGACATGCGGAGGGGGAGACGTTTGCAAGCTGCGTGATCAAAAGAGTCTTTAAATCACAGTGACTACACTAATGGCTTTCACATGCTCAGACAGCCCTATAGAAATGAAAGCCACAGCCAGCGTTTGTCTGTGGGGTGAAGGACACCCAGCATGCGAGGGTCTGAGGAGTGAAACCCCAGAAAGGGTCGAGGTGCCCCATTCTGCATGCAGGAGTCACAGCCAGCTGTGGGTTCACTGCCTTCAAGCTTGTAACGAGCCCAATGAGGCTCATATCGGCCACGAGGAATTCCAGCTACCGTGTGCTGAGGGCTGCTAATGAAAACCAGCGGTGCCTCAGAGCAAAGAGGCAGCCACGTCCTCCGAGATCAAAGATGCGGCAATGAGAGAGGAAAGCAGGGAATAAATTGCATCCTGTTGGAGAGACGTGCCCTGCATCGCCTGCAGCTTTACCTGGCCTAGTTCAGCACAGGGGCACCCCTCTGCCTTCCTGCAGCAAAGCCTGGCTGTCAGCAGGCTCCTAAAGCAGCTTTGGGGCCGGAGGAGACAGAGGCATGGCTCGTTTTTTGGCTGCTGGTCCCGATTTGTGCTTTTCTGCTGGTTTTTAAATACAAATCTGAACTATGACAAAGCCCCTCCAGCTGCAGCCGGGCGGCTGGGGGAGAGCAGCCAAGGCCGGGTGCTGGGGAAGCACGTTTGATATGCAGCCTCTCAGAGATGTCCCAGACTGAAGCACACCATAGGTTGTATTTCTTTCCTCCCTTCCCCTCCCACAGCAGCAGAAAACCACACTTTAAAAAGACAAGAAGCAATCAGAGCCTTGGCCGCAGGGAGTGCTGCTATTAGGAGCCTCTGTTTACTAATAGGTAGGGCTGTGGCTTTTAAGTGGAGATAATAATAGCAAAACAGATGTAAATACATCTCCGTGTAGAGGGAGCGCTGCCCGCTGTGGCCAGGAGCAATTTCCCAGCTACAGGAAAGCAGAATTCCCAGGAAGCTGTGATGCTGCTTCACCCATTTGGATCTTTTTTAGCATTAAGCTAAGGACAAAAAAAACCCAAAACAAATAAACAAAAGAAAATAAGCAGAAATGAGGACATGGAGCAGGATGGGATGTGCCACCCCCGGACTGCAGCAGGGACATCCCGGGATGTCTCCATGCTGCACGGGGAGGCCAGGAATCTCATGAACTAATGGGGAAGGAGAGTTTAGGAGGAAAGAAGGAGTAATCCATACAAGCAGCAGTTTCCCTTGCTCCATTACAGTGAGTTGTTCCTGGTGCTAAGCAGGTTCCCAGCCAGGGATAACGTGCATCTGTCCATCTCCCAGCTATTGTCACCTCTGTACAAGGGACAGTTCTGCCTGGTCTGAGACCTTCATACTGACTGCAAGACAATGTGAATGTGGAGATAGAGAAAAGAAAACAGTTCTGAAAGAGGCAGAGATGGGTTTTTAATGAAGTCACGCTTCCTCCATACGGACAGCAGGAGCTGGCTGCATTGCTTTATTCTCCCAAGCATTTTCCACCAGTCTGATTTAGCCACTCGAGCCCATTGCTTTGTCCCAGCCCGAGGGAAGCCCATGTGGACCCAGCTGTTGGGGCACGGAAACCTCCGTGTTTGTCACTTCTGGAGCTCCCCTGGGGCTCGCAGCTCCATCCCTGGCAGAGCAAAGGACGTGGGAACCGCGGGGCCAGCGCTCCCCAGGCACCTCCTGCCCCGCAGGCTGCACAGAGATGCTCTGCAGATGGCAAAGGCCTCGTGCTTTCGAGAAGCACAGAAGGGACACCCGGGGAGCTGGGGGAGAGCTCATAACGGGGCAATGCCTCTCGTGGTGGGGGGATAGCGGCAGCAGGACCCCAGGCCGGGGCAGGACCCCGAGCGGGCGGGCAGAGGTTGTTCTGAAGGGGTTAATGCTGGGAGAGTAACAGGCTGAAGTTGACACTTGGAGGCAGGCGGGGCTCCCGGCGCCTGATTGGCCTCAAACCCCATCCAAAAGTGCTTTTCTTTTTTTTTTTTTTTTCCCTTGCTTCTTCTTTTTTTTTCTCTCTTTCACTTCTCCTCCTCCCCCGGCCTCTGGCTGGCAGGGGAGGGGAGTGGGGAGAACAGCGAGAGATCAAAAATAAACCTCTTATGTCAAAGCCGGGGGAGAAAGTATAAATACAGCGGGCTCCGCAGCCGGCGCGGAGGCTGCGGGGGAGGCAGCGCGGGGCGGAGGGCCGGGAGCCCGGCGGGGCCGGGATGGGGCGGCGGGCGCTGCTGGGCGGGCGGGCTCCGCTCCACCTGCTGCTGCTGTGCCACGCCTGGGCGCTGCCTCCGCCGCCGCGGGAGGCGCAGCCGCTGCTGCCCGCCCGCCTGCCCGCTCCGCCGGGACAGCTGGCGCTGCGCCTGGCCGCTTTCGGCCGCGCCGTCGTGCTGCGCCTCCGACCCGACGCCTCTTTCCTCGCCCCGCGCCTCCGCCTGCAGCGCTTGGGAGGCCGCCGGCCGCCGGGCCGGGCCGCTCCTCGGCGGGGCTGCTTCTACGCCGGGACCGTCGAAGGGCGTCCCGACGCTCCCGCCGTGCTCAGCCGTTGCGGTGCCGGGCTCCGCGCCGCCTTCCTGCTCGACGGGGCGGCGTACTCGCTGCAGCCTCTCGGGCCGCCCGCTCCCGGCCCGCCCTGGCGCCGCCCGCACCGCCTCCAGCGCCGCGCCGCCCCGCCGGCCCCGACCCCCTCGCGGCCCCGGCCCGAACCCGCTCCGGCTCCCGGGCGGCCGCTCCGCCGCGCCCGGCGCTTCGTGTCCGAGGCGCGCTACGTGGAGACGCTGCTGGTGGCCGATGCGTCCATGGTGCGCTTCTACGGGGAGGACGTGGAGGTAAGGGCTGCCGCTGGCCCCGTGGCTCCTCCTGTCCCCATCCCCCGTGTCGCTCCGCTGCTTACTTTTTCCCCATTGATTCTATTCTTCCGGGGGTGATTTTCTCCCCCATCCGTTCCTGTTGTCCCAGTCCTTTCTTGTCCGCGTCCCCGATCCCACCGCATCTGTCCCCCCTTGTTCTCTTCTGTCTCCTTCCCCACTGTCTCTGTCACCTCCTGCCTGTGTCCCTCAATCCCCATCGCGTTTGTTCCCTCCTGTCCCCCTCCCTCTTTTTTTCTCCCGTCCCTTCTCCCAATCTCGCCGTGCCCCCACTCGGTTCCCGGAGGGGATCTTAATACGCAGAGGAAAGGCCACGAGGAGGGGTTCGGTGTCTGGAGGACCCTTTGCAAACCCAGCATCCACCCCGGGGAGCAGCACAGCGATGCCCCCTTATACCCCGTGTCCCCGCGGCGGAGGGACAGAGGCTCTTAAAGCCATTCCTCCCGTCGGGTCGAGCCGCGCTGCCGAGTGATGCGCTGAGCTCCGTGCTCTCAGGCAGCCCGTGCATATCGCAGCCCGAGCCACCTGCTGCAGGCGAGCGGAGGCTGCGGGACTGCAGCGCTGCGAAGGGTAGGGCTGATCCCGCAGTGCTGCTGTGCGCTTCTCGTGTTCAAAGCGTTCTCTCAGTGGCGAGCAGCTCCGGTCCCTGATTTCAGGGAGGTGACCGCCTGCCCGTGCCTCAGTTTCCCCAACTCTTGCCTGAGTGCTTCTCAGCTGGAAGGAAACTTGCAGAGATAACACTTGGGATGGGCAGAGTGGTAACATTGAAGGGTTTGGGTGAAAACCTTCCCAGTCATGTGGCAGCTCTTATCACATGGGTTTCTCCCCTAAGATTTCGATCTCAGCAACACAAACATAGAGGAGAAACTCCCAACTCCAGAGACTGAACAGCTGCTTGCTACTCCTTGTAGCACCCGGGGCTGCGGAGCCAACAAGTGCTGGTGACGTTGAGGAGATGCCCAGGCAGCGGGAATGTTGAGTCCAAAGCACCCCTCATATTTCTGCTGTGACTTCTCTTCCCGTAACTACTCTTAAATCACTGAATATTTATTGAAGGTCACAAGCATTGTTTGCATGCCCTGTTAGTTTCTTGCATAAGCTGTAAGAGATCAAGTAGAAGATAGTCACCATGAGGTGCATTCAAGCATTGCAAATTACAATCGATGTCATTCTTTTATTAGGGAAATGCTATTAGTGATTTATTTTTAATCAATCTGTGTCATGGATTGAGCCATTATAACTCGGCTGTTAACTTAATTTAGATAACAAGAGCTTGATGGAGGCAGAACTGATACTCCAACCAGGAGGAAATTACAAAGTGGCAGCAAAACCAGGGCTGAGATTTGGGATCAGGGCTGAGGATTGCAGGAAATGGGGTTGGGGAGAACTGGGAGCAGAGGCAGGAGGTGCTGCAGGGGCTGTTTCCTCGCTGTGCACCTGCAGAGCGATGCTGGGACATCTACAACAGCGCACAGTTATGGAAGTGCCTGCAGCATCCCCAGCCAGTTGGCAGCGGGGCTGGATTCTTGCAGTGGGATTTCTCTCATCTCTTGGGTGCAGATGGGATGTTCTCTAAGCCTCCCCCTGCAGACGGATGGCTGCCGGCCGCTCTCCTTGCAAGCAAGGAATCTGCAACCCCTGCTGTAAAGGGCCGGCACGTGGGGGAGCACAGCAAAACTGGGTCAGGCTGATTAAGCTGGGATTCCTCTCCTGACTTCTGCGGTTTTTGCAGGCAGATTTATGAGGTTTTAGGAGTGTTGTTGCAATCCCTTCTCTCTAGGACCAGCACGTGGGATTGCTGACCACAGCCAGGGTCCTGCTGCTACCTCTGTGATGCTCAGACCTGCTGCCAGTGTGGCCTGGAGGCAAAGGCCCTGATTTTGCAGGGCATCCGAGCCGGGGGGGCTGCAAGCAGATATTTTGGGGCAGGAAAGCAGGCTGGGATGTCTGTGTGCATTGTTTCCAATAGCTGGGCAGCTTTCATATCTGTCCCTGTGTTTTCTTCCTTCTGTCTTTTTGTGCTCCAGAAATCTCAGCGTTTCTTTTCCCCTTGCAAAACTTCTGGCTTCCAGGGAGGGGAAATCAAGAAGGTGACCTTATGAACAAACAAACAAACCCACAGCTTCACTCCAAGCTGGGCGCAGCGGCTCTCCTGCTGTTGGTCCTGCTGGGAGCTGAGAAGGAGCTGCACCCTGCTGCCCTCCTGCATGGGTGTTGGACCATCATGTGCATACCACAGTAATAGCGTCTAAGCATGTTTTCTCCCATGTAAGTAGGGATTTTGCAAGAGGCTGTATTGGAAAGTGAAATCCTTCAATGCTGGCGAGTTGTAAGCAACTGCTTTGGTTCTCTGTGCTCTGTCTTATTTATTTGTTCATCGCTGAGCCTAAACATGGGGCCAAAGGGCTCGTGTTCAGCCCCAGCTCCCAGCCCTTGGCCGCAGCAAGGAGATGCAGGTGTGCAGCTGCTCTCCCCAAAGCACTGCAGCAGCCACCCAAAACACTGCAGGATCCCACTCGATCTGAAGATGGGTATAAATAGACACCAGATGGTGGAACAAGTGGATCTGACCTTTTAATCTGCACTAAATAGCTGTTTGTTTGGTTCACTTTCCATCCTTCCAGCTCTTTCTGGAGCTTTGTAGATGAAGGGCAGGTGGGTGGGTGTTTTCTGAGCTCCCCATTCCCACTGCTGGGATAATTCCTTGGCTTGGCATGACCCTGCAGAGTCACATCTGGGGCTATGGAAGCTCCAGAGGGTGATGTGGCACCAATGGATGCGGGCAGTGAGCACAGTGGGGTGGGATTGTGTATCTCAGAGGTCTTTTTCAGCCCTAATGACTGTTTGATTCCAAGTGGTTGCACTCACAGGGACCCCATCTGCACGGTGACTTCTCCATGACACTCGTTGCATGTTTTAGCTGGGATGTGGGCCATGTCGTGGAGCGCTGGCCAGTCTAAATAAAGTCTGCTGTGCTCCCACCAGCCTCGCTGGGACCGCTGTTGTGTCGCAGCCCAAGGAAGGCTTCAGCTGCATTTGCTGAAGCAAGACATCTGCTGATGGGAAGGTTCCAGGGATGTGCTCCTGATCTCAATTGGGAGCTCTCGGGGCTCCCAGCAGCACAGTGCAATGCTGGTGCTGCAGCGAGACGGGCGGGCGATCTGTCTGGGGACGAGAGAAGCCACTTTCTCTTTCACAACACTCACTGTTGTGTAATCGTGCATTTTTTTCTCATGACTGCGGGTCTGTTAACGCGTGCCAAGCAGGAGAGGAATTTCGATGCTCTGATAAGATGTTTACATCAGCCGGAACGGTGCTGGCGCATTTGATGTATGAAGTCATCGCCGGCTGTTTGGCTGCTGAGTGGAGGATGCTGCTGGGCAAAGCCTTGGTGTGGGAAGCCCCACAGTTGCAGCCCCATTCAGGAGAAGGGGCAACACGTGGCTTGGTCTTGTGGGCTGCTCTGTGTGGCCCAGAACTGTCCTTAAAGAGCAGTGGTGCTGGGTTTGGAGGGCAGAAAGTGGAGTGGCACAGCTGTGCCCATGGCTCCTGCAGGCACGGGGTGCACAGCATTGTATATGGGAATGGCAACACCTAGTTGTCATTCAGCCTAAGTGGATGTATGACTGTTTCGATGTGGTAGACTCGATAAATGGGTTTGATTTCTCCTTCCCTAGTAAAATTAGGTGGGTTAACAGTCAGACTTGATGACCTTAAAGGTCTTTTCCAACATAAATGATTCTATGATCATACAAAAATAAGATAAGATGGCAGGTACACCACACCCCTTTGTAGAGATTTCACCCCAGCTTTCTCCCCTCTTGCAGAACCACGTCCTGACCCTGATGTCCATGGCAGCTCGCATCTACAAGCACCCCAGCCTGAAGAATGCCATCAACCTGGTGGTGGTGAAGGTGCTGGTGGTGGATGAGGAGGGAGCGGGGCCGGAGGTGTCGGACAACGGTGGCCTCACCCTACGCAACTTCTGCAGCTGGCAGCAGCGATTCAACCCACCAAGCGACCGGCACCCTGAGCACTACGACACTGCCATCCTGCTCACCCGACAGGTCTGGGGGTCCCTGGGGATGGACGCTGGGGGAGATGGGGTTTTGAGATAGCCCAGAAGGAGAGGAGAGCTCCTATTGCAAGGGATGGAGCTTCCAGTTGGCACAAATCAAGCCAATTCGGGAGTTTAGTGCATTTAGGATGTGGAATTTTGGTTTGCCTTAACTTCCTTGGTTGCTGCCTCCCAACAGGATTTCTGTGGGCATCAAGGCTGCGACACGCTGGGGGTGGCAGATATTGGCACCATGTGTGACCGCAACAAAAGCTGCTCGGTGATCGAGGATGAGGGACTGCAGGCTGCCTACACGCTGGCTCACGAGCTGGGTAATGTGTGCCCTTGTGGAGCTTTTCTGCTTCTTTATTCATCCCAGTGTCAGCATCTCTGCTCTGGGTATCACCCTCTGCAGTCCTGACTTGCTAACTAGTTTGCTTGATTTGGTTTAGTGTGGGCACGGTGGTGGTGGGTTGATGGTTGGACTCAGTGATCGTAGTGGTCTATTCCAACCTTTATGAGTCTATGATTGCTTCTGTTCTGGAAGCTAGTAGTGTTTGCAGAGATGGGAAAAGGCTGACAACTAATAGGAGATGCTCCCTGCTCTACAGGCCATGTGCTCAGCATGCCCCACGATGACTCCAAGACCTGCGAGCGGCTCTTTGGGCCCCTGGGCAAACACCATATGATGGCCCCACTCTTCGTCCACCTGAACAAGAGCCAGCCCTGGTCCCCATGCAGTGCCATGTACCTCACTGAGTTCCTGGATGGAGGGCATGGTAAGGCTCAGCTCAGGAGAATTTAAAGCATTTTACTTGATTGTTTGGGCTCTTTATGATCTCTAGAGGGTGAAGGGGGTTCAGTCAGACCACAGGCTGAACTCTGTGTCCCCTCATCATCTTAGAACTGTTTGAGTTGAAAGGGGTCTGGTCCAACTTCCCAGACACCTACAGCTTGATCAGATGCTCAGTGCCTGGTCCAGCCTGACCTTGGATATCTCCAGGGATGGAGCAGCCATCACATCTTGGTGTCACCTATGGGACCAAACCCTGGTGTACCTCCATCCTGATCCATGCCCTTCCCTGCTGCTTGTAGGTGACTGCTTGCTTGATGCCCCAGCCCAAGCCCTCTCCCTGCCCTCGGAGCTGCCTGGCCAAGGGGCCCTGTACAGCTTGGACCAGCAGTGCCAGCAGATCTTTGGCAAAGACTTCCAGCACTGTCCGAACACCACGGAGGAGGATATCTGTGCCCAGCTGTGGTGTAGGACCAGCAGTGGGGAGCCGCTGTGCCACACCAAGAATGGCAGCCTGCCCTGGGCTGACGGCACCCCCTGCATGGGCGGTGGGCTGTGCTGGGATGGAGCCTGCCTGCCACAGGATGCGCTGCAGCCCCAGGTAATGCAGGACAGGGGCTGGAGGGATGGGGTTGCACCTCTCTATATTTGTGTATTCTTATATATATGTATATGTTTACCACCTGCTGACTGATGCCCAAGCACTGGTGACCCCCCCAAGCCAGCTCCCCTCACTGTTATTGATCAGCATGGTGCTGTATGGTATGGGACATCCCTTTGGCAGGTTTGGGTCAACTGTCTCAGTTCTGTCCCTCCCAGCTCCTCATCCCCCCCTGGCCCCTTTGCTGGCAGGGCAGCACAAGGAGTGAAAGGTCCTTGGCTCTGTGCAGCACATCCACATTGTTCTTCTCCTAAATCCAAAACACGGCATCATACCAATCACTGAGAAGAAAATTAACTCTTTCCCAGCCAAAATCAGGGCAGAGCTCATAAAAGATCATAGGACCAGGCCTGTCCTAGATGCAGCAAGCAGTTCTGCAATTAACTCTGATTAAACTGATTTATTTGTGTTGTTTTACTGGAGGAATTAGCAGCAATTCCTGAACCAGACAGCAAACTGCAGGCTTCCAGCACACGAGCCCATGCACGCCGGCAGTAGCTTCACGCAAAGCACGCACTTAAGTGCTTTGCTGGATCAGGGCCTCGGTTCATGACACAGGGAGGGGATCTGGGAGCAGAGGGGGGAATGGTTGCACTATTTCCACCCTCGCAGCCTCTTGTGGCCTCTTGCAGCCGGCAGTGGATGGAGGCTGGGGTGCATGGAGTCCATGGGGTTCGTGCTCACGGACGTGCGGCGGCGGCGTGCAGTTCTCCCACCGCCACTGTGACCATCCCCGGCCCCAGCACGGCGGCCGCTACTGCGAGGGTCAGCGCACCCGCTACCAGTCGTGCCACACCGATGAGTGCCTGCAGGACGGTAAGCCCCCCTCGCTGTTCCCAAAGGCACGTTCACCCCCTCCCCGTGCTTTTTGTTCCTGCACTCTGTGGTTGCCTTGCAGTCTGCTGGGTACAAGTAGCGTCTTCCTCTCTGCCTGCTTCTACCATCCTCAAGTCTCTCCCACATCTCCGCTGAGGAGGAGGAGAGCTCCTTACTCGCAGCACAAGGCTTGTGGGTCATTCTTTTGCCTTTCCTTTTAGGCAAGAGCTTTCGAGAACAGCAGTGTGAGAAGTACAACAGCTACAACTTCACTGATCTGGAGGGGAACCGGCTGGAGTGGGTCCCCAAGTACGCTGGGGTGTCCCCACGGGACCGCTGCAAGCTCTTCTGCCGAGCCAGGGGAAGGAATGAGTTTAAAGTCTTTGAGCCCAAAGTAAGATATCTCACAACGTCAGTTCCCAACGTCCATCTTTATTCCCAGCAAATCCCTGTAAATTCCATGCTCCCTGTCCGCTCTCCCCAGGTGATAGATGGGACGCTGTGTGGTCCGGAGACCCTGTCCATCTGTGTGCACGGGCAGTGCATCAAGGCTGGTTGCGACCACATTGTTGGGTCCTCCAAGAAACTGGACAAGTGTGGGGTGTGCGGCGGCAACGGCTCAACCTGCAGGAAAATATCCGGCTCGCTCAACCGATCCAAGTAAGGCACAGGGGAGAGCGGTCTGTGGAGATGGGCGGGGGGAAAAGCAGCATCAGGCTGTAGGAAGGGAGCACAGAGACATTTGTTCCTCTTGAGGCTGTGATTGGAAAAGCTTGCTTTGGCTCTGCAGAGCTCCTGACCCGGCAACATCTGGCTGGGGAGCTTTGCTCGCTCCGTGCCTGCAGGCAGCCTGGGGGTGCTGGGCAGATGTTCACAAAGCCCAACGTCTGCGTAAGCGCTTCCTACGCTCGCCGCAAAGGAAACGAGATCGAGTCAGGGCTTAGCAAAGAGCAGAGGCAGCATTTCCACAGCTGGGCTCCCCTGCACCGACCCCACGCGTCCCCACTGTGCTGCTCTGCTGTGTCTGCACGGTGCTGCTCAGGACGCAGCTCTGAAAGGTGTCGTGATGCAGAAGGGCGAGCTGCGTGTTTGACGTGGTGCATTTTGCTCTTGTGCAGCAAAACCCTTTCCTGCTTCTCTCTGCTGCAAACCAGCACGATGCTCAGGAAACCATCCCCCTCTTATTCCCCTTGAGTAGGAATATCAAAAACCCTCAGCTCCATGAGGTCCCGGGATGTGGGCAGCCCTTTCTGTTGCCCAAAATCTTTGCTGCTTTGTCATGGAGCTGGAGTTAATGCATCCCGCAGAGGCTTTTGCTGAACAGATAGTAACAAAGCCCGGCACATCCAATTCCATGCGGCGAGGTGACTCACTCAGTCAAATTAGATTTCCTAAATGGTTTCCTTCCAGGGAGCCAGATGAATGGAGCTTCCATTCTCCTATGAATTGTTTGTGGTTGACTAAAGAGAGATTAGCGTGGTAGCTACAGCCAAGAAGAGATCCCATTAAGATCGGGGTTATGGAGGCCAGGGTGACTGAGAGCAGGCTTTGACCCTGAGGCTTTGTTCCAAAATACTCTGACCATAATTCCCAACTGCAGCATCAACCTGGGGAATGCATGAGCCCCCTGCCAGCTCCATGACGTGATTCATGTGGGGGGACGGGGTGCCAGGGTGGCATTTTGTCACTGTCACCAGGCAGCATTGCAGCACTGGGGGCACGCGGGGACACAGCCCTGAGCCAAGGGGAAAGCAAAGTGTTCCCAAGGGTCGTGCTCTGCAGAAAAAACCTCCTCCAGCACAGTATCCTCAAATGGAGCTTTTGGCATCAGGATGAGGCTGCCAACCCAATTGAGAGGAGCCTGGGTTGCCCGGTGCAGCGATGCCCGCCTGCAGTGAGCAGTATTTTTGCTGCCCTCTTTCTTGCTGTTTTCTAGGAAAGGCTTTCCAGTTGGCACCAATGCAATCAGAGGTGGCTGTACTGTTAACTGTTTGGCTCCTGACTGGAACCGAGCAGTGACACCTGGCCAAAGCATGCAGTGCCAGCAGCGCCCAGCTCGCCTGTCCCCCTGTGCCATCAGCAACGACAAAGCCACTTTGGTTTTTCATGCCAAACACTGCAGCCCTGTCAAACAAAGGGGAGCTGGAAAAACACAATTTCCTACCAAGGCTGATAACTGTGCTGATTTGTTTGATTGCATTGCTCATTTTGTGTGTTTAATTTAGTAAACTCTTCCAGCCTAGCACACATCTGGCACAACTGCAGCATTTCCAGTTCTGCAGTGCTCTTGGGTACTGAGAGATGGCTTCAGAGCCACGTTCCCCCTTGGAAAGGCCAGGGAGATAACCATGTCCCCTCACCCCATGCAGGTACGGCTACAATGACATCGTCACTATCCCAGCTGGGGCAACCAACATTGACATCAAGCAGCGCAGCCACCGTGGGGTGCGCCACGATGGGAACTACCTGGCCCTGAGGACCTTGGAGGGCAGGTACCTGCTGAACGGCGAGTTTGCCATCTCAGCCATGGAGCAGGACATCCTCATTAAGGGCACCATCCTCAAGTACAGTGGCTCCATGACGACCTTGGAGAGGCTGCAGAGCTTCCGGCAGCTTCCAGAGCCCCTGACCGTCCAACTGCTGACCATCGCCAGCGAGGTCTTCCCACCCAAAGTCAAGTACACCTTCTTCATCCCTAAAGACATCCCCTTCAGCAAGCAGAAGGACAAAGAGAAGAAGTCAGCCAACGTCATCCGCCCGATGCTCACCTCGCAGTGGGTGCTGGGCGACTGGTCCGAGTGCTCCAAGACCTGTGGCTCTGGCTGGCAGAGGCGGACAGTGGAGTGCCGGGATGTTGAAGGCCAACCTTCAGCCACCTGCGACCGAGCCCTCAAGCCTGAGGATATCAAACCTTGTGGTGACATCCCCTGCCCTCTTTGGCGCATGGGTCCTTGGTCGCCGTGCTCCCAGACGTGTGGCGAGGGTGTGAGGACACGCAATGCTTCCTGCATCCACTACACAGGCACCGTCATTGCCCCGGAGAAATGCAGCTCCCCAGGGCCACCACCAGCCACTGCCACCTGCCTGCTGCGGCAGTGCTGAGTGGGGACAGTGGGGCACAGGGCTGGGGACACAGGCCACTGGGTGCCACCATGCTGCAAGCTTGCTTGAGGACGAGAGCTGCTGGTAGTCCAGCGGTTCGTCTACCTCAGAGGGGGAATAAGGGCAGCAAGATAAGGAGGAATCTCTTCTTTGTGTCCTTTCTTTCCTTTTTGGCTGGCTGGGGCTGCGGGTTCGGGAGGGATGGGGTGGGTGGTGGTGGTGTGGAGCATGGTAAAACTGGGGCTTCTTTGCAAAAGCGCTGTTGTGCAGCTCAGGTCGCTGTCCCTGCCATGTAGCAGTGTGGGTGTGTTGAGCATTTTATCGGCTGTGGTTTTGCAGCTGGAGATAAGTGGCTCGTGTGGCTGGAAGGGAATGAGCCGAGGGCTGGGCTATAGGCGGTCGTGGTGGCTTCTGCTGGATTTATAACCTAGGAGGTGCCAGAGCTCTGCCTCCAAACATCCCCCGCAGCTGCTGTTCCTCCCTGAGCTGCAGTCCCCCCAGGAACATGCATCTCCTTACCTCCATTTCCCCAGTATAAAACTGATCCCACCCCTGTTCCCACTTGCGGGGTTGCCCCAAGGATTAATTAAAGCTCTGCAGCGTTCTGGCTGTGAAATTCCTCTTGCTGTCCTTGCTCCCCTGCAGAGCAGACATTTGGCTGTGCCCACATCCCCTCTCCCATCCTCTTGGCTCTGCCTGCCACACGCTCAGTTTACCAGCTGTGCTTTTCACTCTGGAGATGAGACCCAACCAGTGCCACTGCTCAGCCCCAACCCCTCGAGCCCAGGGCACACGAGGATGCTCAACCCCAGCCATTGGCTCCATCTGGGGCTGGAAGCTCCAACAGGGAGTCCCGCAGGGCTGCAGCTCCTCTCCCAGCCCAGACGCTCTGGCCGTGCTGCAGATGCTGTTCACTCGCTGACCTCTCCCCTTTTGAAGCAATCGCCTCTCGCTGGATGTGTGCTGGCAGCAGCTGGAGCCTTGGGAGCAGAGCTGGAATTTGCAAATGTTTTGTCACTGACATCGCACGGTGGGAGGATGTTTTGTGATTTTTTGCTAGGTCTGACTTTCCCCGTTTGCAAAATGAAGCTGCCTCATGGAGCTGCAGTTGGTCCAGGAGCTGCTCGATCCTCCATTGCAGATGGGAGGGAGTTTTTGTAAGAAGGGCTGAGCATGATGCAATTGTTTAGCCAGCACGGAGGTGACCAAACAGCAGGTCCAAATTGCAAACTGTGCCTTGGGGGGAATCACTTTTGTCCCTGTTGTTACAGCAGGATGGAGGCTTTTCAAGCGGAGAGCTTGCCTTGTCTGCAAGGAGGCTCTGCTGTCATTTGCTGCATGGAGATGTTAATCTGGGCAGCTGCAGGGATGAGAGGGATGCAGATTTTGGAAAGGATGCACGTTTTGGAGAGGGATGGAGATGCTGGAGAAAGATGCAGGTTTTTGGAGGAGACACAGACTTTTGGAATGGGATATAGGTTTAGGAGAGGGGATGCAGACTGTGCTTGGAGCAAGGGAGGTCACTTCAAAATTCACTTGGACCCTTCCCCGCTGCTGTGCCCACTGTGCAGGTCTGAGATGGGGCTGGAAGAAGAGCTCTGGCCAAAGCAGAGCTGTAAAATCCATCCCCTAGGAGGGACATGGACCCCTCTGTGGGTGACGCCAAGGGCTGCAGAACCAAGGACTGCAGGGGCTGAGCATTTTGGCTGGGCTCTTTTTGAGAAAAGCCAAAAACAAAAGCCAGCTGTGCAGTCTGGATCCAGAGCTGCTCGGGCTGCAGTTCAGACCTACCTTCGGGCAATGTTCTCTGTCTGCTAATTAATCTCCAGGAATTTAAGGCCTCTCGCTCTAACAAATAGCTGGATGCTAAAGTCATGTAGCCTTGCTGGGTTGTTTTCTTTTCCCCTTTGCAGCTGAGAGGGTTTTAACTCAAAGGCAAGCATGTGTTTCCTCTCCAGCGGCGTAAGCAGCATCCATTTTGGATGGGGCAGATATTTCAGCCTAAGACAGTGCCAAGGAAAACGTCTGCGTGTATCAGCCCTGCACAGGAGCTCTGCAGCCCGCAAAGGCCTCTCCAGCTTTTCACATTCACTCTGCAGTGCTTCCCCTATGCAAAAAGCTCTCTGCTGCATCCGACCCCACGCTGTGCCCTTTGTTTTGCCCCTGGGATGCCAAAGGAGGAATGCTGTAGCGCAGCTGCAGGCGCCCACCCATGGCCAAGGCAGGCTGGTGGCTCCCTGCAGTAATATTGCTCAGTTTGAGCCTTCTGGGGCTTTTTTGGGGGGGGGCTGGTGGGTCCTGCTTGGGGACACGGGGTCTGCTGCTGCCTTCCCATAGCAACACGTAGCCTTAATGCTGATTTATCAAAGAGGTTATATATTAGGATATATATGTGTATATATATGTTTCCCTTCAGTGAAGGATTGTAGCAACGTACTGAGCCTCTTGTGTATTTATTACAGATTTCTGGTTGGTTTTGTACAGTAGCTGTCTGAAAAGGGGAGAAACGTAAGACAAAAAACCAGACTGTCTGTGTTTGACCGTGCTGCTCCCACGTCCCTCCACCAAAGCATCACTCCTCGCATGGCCCCAGCAGCACCCAGTATCACCCTCAGGGTGCACAGATCCCATCAGCTGCAGGATGGATCCGGCCAGAACCGAGCTCGGGACTTCCATTGCAAGGGGAGAAAAGTACCGTTTTCTCAATTTATCTTTGTGTTTGAGGTCAACTCTGGTTGTGACTCTGCCTTTACCTCTTCAATAAAGGGTTTCCTGCCTATCGCCTCTTGGCTTTTATTAATGCTTTTTTCAGGCTGTTTTCTAGTTCCCTTTCCAGCAGCTGAACAAAGGGTGAATTTGTTTTTGAGGTGCTAAAGCGTGGGCAGCAATACAGCACCCTGGGATGTGTCACACCGATGGACACCGCTGCATCCTGCCCAGGGCCCCCAGCACTGTGCTCGGGGACCTCCTGCTGCAAAACAGGCGGAAGCAACGAGCAAAGCTGTGCCAGCAGCACATTTCTTTTTGCAGCGGTAGCAATCAGCGTGCTGGTGGCTTCCTGGTGGGACAGTTCCTGTGCGTGCGCTCCGAGCTGGACTTGCACGCTCCCGAAGTCAGATGTTCCCAGTCCCCAAGGTTTCAGCAGCAGGAAGAGCAGTGTTGCCCCAAAGGAAGCCGTGCCGGATGGCTGAGCTCTGCAGGAGCTGCTCTTGCAGAGCGCTTTAAGGCTGTAATGTTTTCCTTTGCTCCATTTGCAAACATGATACACCCCCGGCTGTGCGCTTTTTGGAGCAGAATTTGGAGGGTGAGCATTCTTCCTTGCCTTGCAAATTACCTCTTATTTGTCAGCTGAAAAAAAAAGAGTGAGAGCAACCTTTGCACACACACTCACACACACTATTTGCTTCACTTGACGCTATTTCACTCCAGTTTGTCACCAAAGCAATCTGCAGAGAGCAATGCACCGGGCTCACCGTGCAACTCCGTGCAAGTGCAAAGCCAGGGGAAGGAAAAGAAGAAATTGAAGCAGCAGTGAGTGCAATCTTGCAGCCCACCGGGGTTCCGTTCTCCCTCTGGTTTTGCAAGAAACAGTCAGAAACGGCCCCAGGGGTTCCTTTGCATTGCAGGGAGCTGGGAGCTCCGTGCTACTTCTCAAATACGTTTTGTGCTGCAATTTGAGTTGCAGTGCACCCAGTGGGATGAGAGCCCGCGGTGTGCACGGTTTGCATGCACTCGTGCAGCGTGCACAACCCTGGATGTGCACGCAACGGGGGTGTGCAGCACGCACAGCGCCGGGAAGGGCATGCATGCACAGTCCTGGTTTATCCATGCATGCATGCACAGTCCTGGTTTATCCATGCATGCATGCACAGTCCTGGTTTATCCATGTATGCATGCACAGTCCTGGTTTATCCATGCATGCATGCACAGTCCTGGTTTATCCATGCATGCATGCACTGGGGTGGCCGGTGCACGCATTCTTGCTCCCTCCATGCACGCAGAGGTGCTTTGTGTGCACGCTCCTGATCAGTGCATGCTCCCGCGTGCACATCCTGAGCTCTCGGTGCACCTGAAGCTGCACGGTCCCGCTCGGTGTCCCACGTGCACCGCTCTAACCCACGCACCCCCCGCACCCCCCGCTGCGCTCAGCATCCCCTCTCCCGCCGCGCCGCTCAGTGCGCACGCGCGCTCCCGTCGGCCCCGCCCCTCGCTTTGGCCCCGCCCCCCGCGTCGCGCTGCACTGTGGGACACAAACAAAGTGCCCGGCCGGGCGGCGCGGCGCGCGGGAGCTCGTTCGTTCGGAGCCGTCCCGCGGCCGCCGCCCCTCCCCTTCCCCCCTCCCCCCTTCCCGCCGAGCCGCAGCGCCGCCAACGGCCGCACACGGGGCTGCCCTCCCCCCGCCTCAGCGCCCCGCCAGCTCCGCGCCCGAGGGGGAGGCGGCGGCGGCGGCGGCGGTGGCGGTGGTGGCGGTGGCAGCGGCCTCTGCTCCTCCTCCGCCTCCCTCCGCCATGGCCCGGCTAGCACCGAGATAGGGGGCTCGGCCCGCCGGGCCCAGCGACCGCAGGTAAGGGCGGAGCGGTCGGGCCCGGGGCGGCCCTGAGGGAGCCCGTGTGCGTACGGGAGGGGAGGGGGAGAGAGAAAGCCGCGCTGGGGACCCTCCGTGCCGACCCCTCGTGCCGGTGGGAGCCTCGGGGCCGGCCCTGGGTGGGCTCCGCGCGGTGCCGGCAGCCCGCGGCCTTTTGTTGTGCCGCCCCTCGGCTCCCCCCGCCGTTTCCCATCTGCCGGGGCCGCGACCCGCGGGGGGTGGCTGGGCTCAGCTGTGCGCCGCGCTAAGACCGTGCCGTGCGAGCCGCGTGATTTGGGTTCTGATCCGCCGCGTAGCGACGTAAACATTGGCACATGGGGATGCGGAGGGGGAGAGGTTTGCTTTGGGTTTGCTTTGGGTTTGCTTTGGGTTTGCTGGAGCCTCGTGTAGGAACTGCCTGAGCGGGGATCCTGCTGCCTTCCGGAGCCCCTTGTGCTTCTGTCCGGACATAGGTGTGCTGCGCCGATGCAGCCCGTGAAGTACAGCCGCTTTGTCCTGTCCCCTGAAGCCTCTGAGCTCTTCCACCCCCATAGAGGAGCACACATCCTCCTCCAGATCTGCGAGGCAGCTCGTCCATCTCCCTGCACTGTGGGGTTACCCGCTGCTGAGGGGTGGTCTGTTAGGCCTTCTGCAGTGGTTATCCCATTGACTGTCCACCAAGAGCTGGTTATCCCATTGACCAAGAGCTGCTGCACTCCACATGCGTTCACACACCTCAATGCTTTGCCCCCAGCCCTTTGGATGCAGGCATTTCTCCTGCAGGTTCCCAAGGAAGGAGATTTCTGCTCTTTGTCCTTTAGCATCCCATCTGTTCCCATAGACACCTCATGGCACCTGCTGGATGCCTGCTCCCATGTGTGGTACTCCTTGCTATGTGTGCCAGAGGGGTCACCCAGCTGTGCCCTGCAATTTGTGGCTGCCTTTAGGTTGCTTTTCTACTTGGAAGTCCAATGCGTGTTCCCTAAGCATCTGCAGATTTCAAGTTGGACATAGCTGGTCTAAACTGCACTGGGTTTCTCTTCTCTAGTCATACGTGTAATTTGGAAGTCTCCTGATTTTTGCCTACCTCTTGTTCCCATTCAGTCAGGAATCTTGCTCACGTGTTTCCAGAAGTCTCTAGCATTCACTCTTTTCCTTTCACGAAGTCCTAGGTTTGCCCTATTATCACGAGGGAAATTTCTCAGCTTTCCTATTTACATGTTTGCTCGTGTTCTCTCCCTTCTTTTTTTCCTGGCTTCTCTTTAGGTGGAGGTCACCCAGCCCACCTGCTGAGCTGACCTCTGGTTTCTAGCAGCAAGCTGTTGTACATGGAGTGACGTGGGACTGCTCTGTGAACCCTGCAAGGTGATACTGGGTGGGAATGGCTGGCTGGCACAGGCTGGTGTCCAGGAGTCTCGTGGGGCATTTCACATGTGCTGCTCATCTGCCATTGAGCTCTCGTGTTGCATCTAGATATCCACATGTAATGCAGATCCAAGGCGTGATGTGCCTGTTGAGCTTGCCTGGGTCTGAGTGAATCTGTGTAAGAAAGAGCTGAGGAAGTGTTAACCTGCTAGCTTACATATAGCTCTACCAATATAAATACTTCCACTGATGTAAAGCTGTTTATACCAGAAACTAGTTCTAATACTGTGTGTCTCCCTGGGGACTTCTTCTGTTTAAACAGCTGGTTTTAATCTGAAACTCTTAATTGAAACACTCCAAGAGATCCCTTTCCAAGGGAAGGGAATTTCCAGCCCTTGTTTTTGTCTCCCCAGGTGGATGCTGGTTGTGTGGATGCTCACCTGGGAGGTGGAGGGATCGCTTTTGTTTTCCCACGCAGAAGGTTTTATACTGTTGGGTTTCTTGTTGTTGTTCTTGTTTCTTAACAGGGTGAGGGAATTCCTCTTTTTGTGAGTGTCAAGTTTAGGGGGAGGAGTGTCTTCGTGTGTTTCTTCTGTAGCACGTAAGAGAAGTAGTTAGCGAGTGAAATTGAACCCTTGCCATGTTTTTTGCAACAGGAGGTTAATCATAAACTGGCAACTTTTTAAAAGGGTGATTCCTTTCAGTGGTGTCTGTAGCAAACGTCTGCTGCGCTGAGCATCTGGTCAGCTGTTTGCTAGGAGGGGTGAAAGAAAATACAGCTTCCTCTGTGTGTGTGAAGCTGAACAAGTGCCCGAACGTTATTTCTGGAGGCCTTTTATGTTTGTGTCCTTCTGAATGGATGTGTGATGCCTGCTGTAAGATGGATGGTGCTTGTGTGATCTCTGCTGGCAGAGAGGAGGCCTTGGGTCCTTTGCACTGGTGTTGGTTTCTGCACATCTGGCGTTTCACTGATGGAGTCTGTTTGCACATGTAAACTTATTTCTCGATGCTCTTTGAGAACGTTTGGGTATATTTCCACAGGAAGATGTGATGATAAATGTAACAGCTCTTGAAGGCATTGTAGTTCACTAGCTGAAAGAAGAAAACCGAACCGTGACAGATCGGTGAGTGATGCTGTTGCTGCCGGTATGTGATGAGGAAGGAGATGGCCCTTGACGTAGAAGGGATTGTCTGTTGACATACTTCTATCTTGCCTGGTTGTAAGTAGGTTATTCCTGTTCAAATTATGCAACCGTGCAGACAGCCAGACTTCAGGAATTCCAAATACTTCAATGTGTCAAGTGCTGACTTCTAAATTAAATGCTACGGTTGCAGAGCTGTTCACAGTCTGTCGCTTGAATTATGACATCAGTCTTGGAATTGTCTCACTGAAAAGGGGCAGCGACTTAATTACTTCCCTTTCAGAAAGTGTTCGATTTCAGGAGTACAACTAGATGGGAGATGTGCCTTCTGTGGCACTATTTCAGTAGTCAGTGATTGCTATTTTGGCAGTTTTAAGCAGGAAAAGAATACTGGAAATGTTGGTTTACATAAGATCTGTAAGGCAGCTCCTTGTTGCTGTGGTGGATGCTGTTATTGCTTTGAAAGATGCAGTTTTTAGCAAATAGATCCAATTAAATAGTTGTGTACTTACTGCTACGTAAACACAGGAGTCCATTACTCTCAGCTTGCTTTGGAGTTCCAATTGATTCTTCTAATGGTTTCACAGGAAGAAAACAAATGTCTGTGGAAGGTGCAGAAATGAAATGGTGGTGGTAGGGAGTGAACTGCAACCTGGTAAGATGGCATTTGTGTGGATGGATGGAAAGGGTGAACTGTGAAGGCTGGGAATTTCATTTAATTCTCTCCTATTTAGTCAACTGAAGGAAGTGACTTAAACTGTACCTAATTTGCAGATAGTGTTTTTTTAATATACTACATTGTAGAGCTGGGGAAATAAACCTGTTCATGTGATTATCAGAACATGTGAATGATGGGGTAATGAGGTCTGCAGAGTGTGTGTGCGGAGCTTGGCATGTGGTCTGTGACAGTGGCCAGAAGTAAATCATTAGGGGAAAGAAGCAGAGCAGGCAGCTGATGTACTGATGGCTCCTCGGGTGTCTGCCAGCAGCCAGGGATGGCCTGAGCCAGAGGGGCTGTGCAGGCAGTTGTGGGTAACGATGCCTGGTGGTGTATTTGTCAGCTGTGGATTTGCCTGAACCTCTTGAGCAGTTTATACCTTTAGCTTCTACCTTATGCTATGCAATGAATTCCACAACTTGGGCAAAAATATTTCCTGTGCATGGTAATTTCATTGAGCACCTTCTAGATTCTAGAGCCATGTGTTTGGCCTTCCCAGTCCAGGTTTGGCCATTCAAGGTAAGAAAGTGAGAAAGCTTGCAGTGTTGCTGTTCCTGCAGTAGCTGACTTGTGGATAAACACACAGGTTTTTTAGTTTTGGGGGCCAGGAAGAACTCCTTTCAGGCATTTAATTTTACCTGCATAATTGAGTCATTAGGAAAATAAAGGGTATGCATAGTGCTAAAAGGGTGATGACACAATCACATTCCTTGCTTTGCTTCAACTTGCTCGGGATTCTTTATAGGCGCTTGGTCGGAAAGCTGGCTGTTTGTTTCTGTGTCTGGGCACCTGACAGGCTGGCTGCTCTCCAGGAGTCTGCATCCACAACGCCTTCTGCTCCTTGAGATGGGGTGTGGAGAGGTTGGATGTGATGTGGGACTTCACCTCGCTGTCTCCCCTTTGCTCCTTACACAGGCTCTCCATGCTGCTGCTGGTCAGTGCAAGCTCCTTGTGCTGCTGCCATTCGCAGGGCTAGAATGCTGGGGGGAGGTTGGAGGCTCGCGTTGCGCTTCAGGTAGATTCATCTGTTGTAGTTACTGTGTATTTCATTAAGGTGTAACGCTTCCTTGCTAATCTGAAATAAAAGCTAGAGAAGGAAAGCTGTCATTTATTGTAATAAAACTGAGTACTTGAAACAACAGCTCGGTTGACAGGTGAGCTTTGTGCAGAACTAGTGAAAACTAGCACTTAGCCAAATTTGGCTGTCACAAACCTAATGATTGTGATATGCAGTTACAGCCTTTGTTTCTTTAAAAGGAGGTTTGTCACTTCCAAGTGACAAAAATTAAAGCCTTGCACACAGCAAAGTAGGAGACACTGCTTGGGGTGACAGCAGGGGGTGTTGGGAGGAGGAACTCTTCCACTGCCAAACTGCTGTTGCTGTCGGCAGCTCTTGGGGCACAACGGGCCCAGATAGGCCTGTTTTGTTCTTGGGGGAAACAAAGAAGTGGTTTATTTTCCACGTGTGGCTTTCACTGTGATGCCGGCCAGTGATCTCTGCAGTTGACTCCCTTCTGTCTGGAAACATGCCTCGTGTGCCCTTTTCTCTCTTTGAACACATGCAGGCAGACTTGGCTGGGCTCAGTAAATAGGCGTACACGTGCGTGAGGAAGCCCAGATCTGTATTTTCCCTTCTGACTCTTTCATGGATCTTAATGCAGTAGTGCTACCAAGAAAACCTTCAGCTGTATTAGGATATTCTGGCAAGCAGGCACGCCAACCAGGCCATATTTCTTCCTGTTTCTTTCATGTGGTTCCCCCAGAAAAGGGCTTGGAGATTTTTGCTTTTGTTAGTAATTTGGGAGGGAGGTTGGGCTGAGCTTTGATGTGTATTTTTCAGAACTTGTTGATAATTCTTGCGGGGCTTCTGAAAGCAGACTGAAGTGCCATAGGTAGCCATGGCAGAGGAAGGAAAAAATAGCTTTCTGCTATTAAACTAGAATGTTGCTGCCTTGTGACAAATAAAAGTGCTTTATGGATGGTTTCTGGCAGCTTGCAGCACTTAAAATAAACAAAATGTTACGTTGAACTTGTGTTCTTTTATTTCATGTGTTTGCACCTATTAGTCCTGCAGGTTGGAGGGATTGTTCAAACCAGAACCTCCTGCCCGGTGTGCTCTAAAGGGCCTGAAATGTAGGAGTGGGTCCTGGTGTGTGGGGCAGGCAGTCTTCAGTGTCCTATGCCATTCAGTGGTGCTTGTGGGGAAGCAGAATGTGTGCTGGTCTTGGGCACTGATTCCCGAGCTGCCCCAATGCCTGGTTGGTGTTGGAAGAACACGGGTGTTTCACTTGTTTGGTTTGGGTTCGTCTGTTTACTAAACTACAAGCAACAACAACCAGCTCGTGTGCATTATCCGAACATCTGTGGCACGTGCTTTCAGGACAAGGCACTGCTAAACTTGCCATCGAACAGTTTGGTTGTGTGCTTTTTTTAGAGAACTGGTGAAAAAGCGGTTGCAGGGCAGTGAATCTATTGTGAATTATCGCAATACATTCCATCTAATGAAATTTGCACATTAATTTTTATTATGAAGATATAATTCCATATGTCGTAAGGCCTCTTAGCAGTTAGTGCTCGTATTATTAAATGAGCCTCGGTTTTAACCACGGTCTGAAAAGTCACTGTTATGTGTTACATGGAACACTAATGTGAGATTCCTACAACGAGAAGTTCAAAGTGCTGGAGGCCGGGGAAAGTGGCATTTGTCTGGTTTGCTTATTCAACCATGTGAAAGCTGTATTAGGCACATAAAGTTTATACTTTGCGCTGCAGCTTCAAAAAGGCAACAAGTTAAATAGGGGTCCTTTGAAGTAGTGAACGGTAACATTCTGTTCTTTGGAGAACTGTTGCTGTTAGGGAAAAGGAGACTGGGGGGAAGATGCAGGCTATGGAAACGGGTGGTGTTTCTTGCGTGTTAGGAGCAGCCATCAGCACGTTGCACTGATTGTATTCCTGAAGCTCTTCGCCCTTCGTGCTCGGCTGTCCTGCAGTTCCTGTGCTTTCTCACCTGGTACATCTGTCAGAGTTCAGCTGCACGTCAGGGACCTGCAAGCTTTGGTGATATTGTAAGGTACAGTGTGGCTTAAGAAAGCACCGTCTATCTTCTGTGTGTATCTGTAAATGTTTTATGGAGTGTCTTTTAAGTCTTGCGTAAAAAAGAACTTAGTGTCAGCAGATCAACACGTTGTTCGTGGCCTGCACTGCAGCACTGCCCTGACTATCGTAATCCCTTTTAATTAGCTCCTGAGGTTAAGAACTGTCTTGCTGATCAGTGCACTTAATGGATGCCCTGTTGGCTCTGCCTAGTGAGTGTTCCTGTCTGAAATGTTGTCTGCTCGAGGTAAGTGCTCTGTGAAGACCTGCACCTCTCTTCCCTTACAGGCAAGGTAAGGAGCAGATGTGCAGAGAGCAAAGACACTGAAAAACCTCCTCAGAACCTTTTGTGGGTTAAAATAATCCTGGCAAACACCTGACAAAAGATATTATCAGTCTGGTTATTTGGGGGCCTTTCTGTTAGCTGTTCAGTTTAGTTAAATACTATGGAGCTTTCTCCAAAGTCATTGTTAACTGATTAGCTTCTAGGTTATAGCTCATCTGTTTCTAGGTTCCATGCGTGTCATGAAGTTGTTTTAATTCCATACTGCTGGATTTACATTGAACTTCATTCTATTTCTAGTGCTCCAGTTATCAGTCATATGTTTTCATGCTTTGTGCTGATGAATCTTAGGCTTTTCATCAGTGTGTTTTTGAGTGTCTGCAGACACGCTCAGCTTATTGCTAAAGACAATTTGTGGCACTTTGCAGGTAAATCCTTTAACCTGCTATTCCAAGTATATGGATTAATTCTTTTTTTAACGGGCTCCTTAGCGAACTTGTAGTTTGTTCATCTCCCTGTTTTTGCTCATAGCTCTGCTTGTCACTTTATTCAAACATTTTAATGTAGTCCACATCATACGCGGTGTTCCCCTTCCTCTGAAAAATACATTATCAAGCGGGTATGACACACTTTGCCTCAGTAAACACAGGTGTTGTCTCACTTGTTTCTCATTCTTCGTTCCTTCAGGTTATTTTCATTCAGCCAGGTTTCTGCAGCTTTATACAAACACTTAATCATGTAACGCTGCTGATCCTTGAGAGACGGAAACATCTTTGTATGTTTAAATAACCAGATCTTCAGCACTAAATATTTGAGGGATTATGTTCACACTGTGTTAGTGTTGCCAAGATTTCTGGCAGGTGCGTGCCACACAATGAGACAATCTCGGAGCAGTTGTGTCTCTTCTCCCACTCCGCTAACACCTTTTCTTGAGGATTAAAGTATCAGTTTGTATGTTTGTAATCACAGCGGTGTCTAATGGAAACATTTTTAGGTTGACTTGGACTGAAAGGAGTGGTAACATTTTACACACCTACAACATGAGCTTTAATCTTACCGTTTTATCTAGGCCAGGACTTGTAGCTATGCTTTAATCTGGTTGTAGTCATCTAGCACACCCGGTACAGAGCTCTCAATTGCCTGTCAATAGTTCCCAAGCTTTTTTGGCTACAAACTGCTGTCAGCTTTCAGCTTCTCCCATCAGTCCGAGGGGTTTGGTCTTGACCGTGGCCATTTACAGTGCTGTGCAGATTAATTTCCATTGCCCAAAGCCAATGGGACCGAAACCATTTGGCAGGTTAAGTTTCACTCTGTATGACCTGAATTCCAATGCTGTGACACCTTCTACAGTTAACAATTTCCCATTTATCTGTGAATTGGTTGTGTGATGTGAAGCTGTCTCATGACAGGCATAAGTTTGTCAGCTGCAAAGACATCAGCAGTGTGGTTTCTGCAGCAGAAAGGTTTACAGTGAGACTGAATTCTCTTGCCAGCTTGAGGGTCAGAAGAAAGCTGTGTAGGCCACATATATGAGATGGTAAGGGATGAAAGTAAATCCAGAAGTGTCACTTCCATGTGGAACTCATTAGCTGCACAAGTGTCTGTTGCAAGTATGTGGCTGCTGGTAAATTTAATGATTTTGGCCTTGGCATCTGTAGCCTGTTGTCTTCAGGCAGGTGACTTCTTGATTCTGCTAGATGCAGGGCTTGGAGGAGCTCCTTTCTGCCTTCCAGAACATGCTTGGGGCTTTCAAACAGACACTGTGCCAAGGGTACTCTGGAAGATGTGTCCTCCAAATTGGTAAGTTCCTTGTCTTGTTCAGTGTCATCACTGGGAAATATGGAGGCACTTCTGTTGCATGAATTTCCATCCTCTCTGCCACGTGCTGGCTTCTACTGTATGATGCTGCTCAGACTGAAGTATATCTTCCTATCAGCCAATTCCCAAACTTCTTATCTAATGTCTCCTGCCGTGTTGTCAGTACAGGAATGCTGATTTTTCTATGTTTGATTTATTGACTTACACGCAAATGACTAATTGGGAGGGAAAAATAAAGATACATTGTGCTTCACATTGTGTACAAACAGCAGCTCCTGAAAAATAATGATTTAACTAATGACTTATGGCCTTCTTCATGACCTCATGTTACAAGCATGGCAGCTCTGTGATATGTTCTGTGCTGGTTTAGTATTCTAAATTGCTTAGGATTAAAGCGATGGACACATTCCCTTGTTTTTCATTACAGTAAACATTGCTTTTTTCATGTATCCAGCAAATGGTGCTGCTTTTGCACACAGGCAGTCTTGTAACATGAGAAAGACTTTGATCTTCTCACTCTGGCATCTGTAGACTTTCTGTTTCAAGTGTTATCTTATAGAACCAGTGTAACTGAAATGTTTGCAGCTAAGTAAATATCTGATTTATTCTCGGTCTGTAACAGCAGGTATTGTGCCGTGTAGTTGTTCAACATCCATGGTTTAAAATAAAACCTCAAAACTGAGGAATAAATAGAATAGCAACCTGTGGAAACGAAGCTAACAACAACGTGTGCAGTGGGTTGCAAAAAAACAGTGCCTTTCCCCATCCTGCATCTCAGCAGAGATTTAGTAGTAGTGTATTGCTATCATCAGGGTCTCTGACAGGATGGTTTGATGTAACTCACAGGCCTCTTTGTTTCTGTTCAGATCTGCTCTGAGTCAAGCCAGCCATGTGAAGTGGAAATGTTTCTCTCTCTGCGTGCCAGGAGAGCAGTGGCACTTAAGGGATGGGCTGCTGGAGCTTTGAAAGAGCGCTCTGCTCAGCCAGAACTTTGGAACCCACTACCAGATGATGAATAAGGATGACAAACAATTTTGGTGAGCGGGTCCTGAGCTCATCATGACAAAAACTGAGGACAGAACTGAGAATTGTAATTATTTTAGGAATTTGCACAGAAATGTGAACTCTTCCATTAGCTTCACATGTGTTGCTTATGACTTCACTCAGCATAGAGTAAAACACGTGTTCTGGGACATGGAGGGCTCGAGTTCAGTGCATTCAGCAGCAGCATTGGTTTCTGATCAAACCTTAAACCTTGTTGAATATATCAATAGATAAAGCTGAAATCGTGAACAGGTGCATTTTTGCTCGTTCCTAATTTGGGAATGTACCTTAAAGTTAATTGGGTTGATTAGAATATGGATTAGAACAACAGCAATTACGGCAGTGTTGCCAAAAACAGTATCTGGGTTTCAAATGATAAACTGCAGACATGATAAATGACTCGGAGCTGTGGCATCTTAAGGAGAAGGAGTATTGGCACACTCTCAGCTCGAAGCTGGAGTTCCAGTCAAGCAGACCTGTCTAGGATGATCTGTGCTCTGCTGTCACAATGGAGGGGAATGGCATCTGTTGTTACTGCAAAGATTACATCAGCTTTCCATCAAAATGGATATGTAAATGCTTTCATTCTCTCAAAACTTTTCTGTTGCAGCTGACCTACCATCTCAATTTACAATAAAATCATTTTGTAGAATAAATTGCTCTTCTTGGCATCCCACCACTGGTCTCAGTGCTTCCACCAGCTCTGTGAAGTAACATGCACCTACCAGATCTGTGCCATGCAGATCCACTTTTCTGTCATCCGAGTTGTTCTTTCTCCATCCACGTTAAAGATTTACATGATCATTGCTACTAAAAATGTTAGTCACTGCTGTAAGTGCCATCAGGGTTTTGCCATGCCCTTATTCCTCTGTTGTCATGGCATGCTACAGTTGTGGCTTCTCTATTAATTTTGGGAAAACTTAAGGGGTGTGTTAGGAATATGAAGCATGTTTTGTGGACACTTCCCAATCCAAAGTAACTGTTTTGGAAGAGAAGATATCGAATGCTTTTCCTCCTAGTCCTTTGCTAATGAATGCTCTGAAGTCTGTCAGAGAACTTACAGTGAAAGAATGTGTGCTTTTGTACCTACTTCTCAGTATCCTTTATTCGTGTGGTTTGCTTTGATTGATACCAAGCAGGTACAAATATCGCAGGTCATGGCACAGCTCAGGATTTCCAGATGTGCTCATCTTTTTGGCAGATCCTTGTGATGAGGATGCAGCCTTTGTACTTGGGCTCTGTAAAGCTCAACTGTTACAGGGCTTATGGGGAACTTAGCTGAATCCCTGCTAATTTGCTCAGGATTTAGAGTTGGTTGTGGCACTTGTTGCCATTATGTGGTTTTGACAGCTGTTAAATGGGTCTGAGTGTATGGAGTTGATCTGTCATCTGAAAATTATGTAGGCTATTTACAGACCTAATCACAACTGTCAGCTGCAGTATTTCAGGCCACCTCTATGAATTCTGATCACAAAATACTTTCTGCCACCCTCGGTACCAACTTCTGGGGGTGCGGAGCTGAGTTTTGGGAAGGTCTTCTTGTGGAAAGTATCTGTGCCAGGATGTTTCCATAGGAGTTTCAAGTCTCAAGTAAGAAGAGCAAACTTGAAATTAAGTACACACTAAGAGCAGTTCAATTTCAGTTATAACCTTGACTGTACGAACCAGTTTGACACTGAGGGTGAATGGGATGCAGTACCTGTGTAGCAGGGTGGGATGTTGACTGGTAATGTGTTTTTTTTTGCCTCTGTGTCTTATCCAGATGCAGTCTGTGCCAGGACTTTTGTGTTTAGTTGGTTTGTGGTTCTTAATGTAGCACCCCACACCTTAGGATCTAACTGCTGCTGTCAGGGTGTATCTAATAGTCGATAATAAGACAAAAAGAAATGTCATTTTGAATTGACATTGCACAGATGTCAAACTTGAGGTGAAGTTGTTCTGTCTCAGCCCTTTACTCTCTTTCATCACTATGATTTACTGTAGTTATAAAGGTGCCCTCTGCAAATAAAAGATTAAAAAGGAGAATTGAACCCCTCTGTGACCTATCTGGGCTTTAGCATGCCCATCTTTTCATGTGGAAAATACTTTCATCTTGTTTAAATTACCTTCCAAAAGTATTTGACGTTTTCACCAGCTTCTGAGCTCCAGGTAACTGATGTCGTTTCCCCTTCACCTCTTCAGATTGTTCTGAAAATAACATGCATATGCATACAGAATCCTTTGGCAGCACTGCAGCCTGTGTAGGAGCCACTTGTTTGAATGGTGGCCTGTCAGAGGGACAAGGGGCAAAGTCAGCTACAGAAGTGACTTAGCAGAGCAATATCCCGTGTTCATGGTAGGCACCCTGCTCCTGTAATAAATGTAAATGAATTTATTACACATCACTGCCTTCCGCTATTTTGTTTTAAGTTCTGTAACCAGATCAAGGTCAAGGAAGCAAAAGATGAAAGGGAAAGGAAGCTTGAAGAGGGAGAGGCGGGCAGGAAGGGGAAGCGGGACAAGCAGTGGTTCCAAGGGGAGCCAGAAGGAGGTGAGCAGAATAGAGCTCTTAGATGGGAGGGATGAGCATTACTCATTCAGATGAATGGAGAAGGAAGATGCTTGTTGGTTTTCTAGGCATTTAAGAATTGGGAGGAGATTGCTTGCTTAAATTTTTCTCTTTGTTTACCATTAAGTATTGGTGCTATTTCCAAATGCCAGCTCTGCTGTTGGTAGTCCTTGTGCATGTGTTCATCTTTTCAAACCCAATTCCTGAGCTGTGGTGGTTCTGGGCTTCTGAGGTGCCACTGTGCTGCTGTAGCTACTCAGGAATTCAGAAGGAATGGTATCCAAGGCCATTCTAGAATATGCTGTTACAAGATTTTACTGCAGAGTTTGGGTCTGAGATCAATTAAATATGATTTTCATTTGATTCATGCAGGAGATCAAACAGTCTGGATCTTCAGAAGCCTCTTGAGGTCAATATGTTTTCTTTGACTGAGGAGTGTTTTGCTTGTGCTTAACTTCTTCTTTTGCAGTAGTGTGAAATTTCATTTCAAATCCAAACGGTGTTTATAGTTTCACTCAAGCTTTATATATATCAAGTGTTGGTCTATTCTCTAGAATAGCTATTTTTCTTCTATGTGAGAGGGTTTGCAGTATCAAAAGTGAAATCAAAGGAACAAGAAGCCCTGTAGAACAGGGTAGGCTCTGTCAGCTGCCATTGAAATACGTGCTGAGATTTGTGGTAGGTTGTTCCAAATTTGCAGTGCTCTTTGTATCTGTAAAGCTGCACACGAGCAGTTTGCAAGTGTGATGCAGCTTTGTATACGTGTAAGGGGAGAGCAAAGGATGATGTGAATAAGCTGACTGACTCCAGGAAATAATCAGATCCAATTATGTTACTGATGTTCAACCACCAACTTCACCAGATGATATTTCTGTATCATGTTAATTGTGTGAGTCACATAGAACACAGAAGACTGCGATGGAAGCTTGGGGGCCTTAAGAAGGTTTAACATTACAGCTTGTTTTTCCTTTACAGTGGAATAATTCAAAAACAGTGTGAGTGAACATATGAACTTAGTTAGGGTTGGGTTTGGATTTTTTTTGTATACGTGCTCTATCCTTTGCTAGTAGAGGCAGTTAGTTTGGGTTTACTAGTTTGAACTCTGCCCTCTGAAAATTCACGCTATAGTTTCTCTAAGACTCTTCTGCTATTAAATGCCTTCTCTGGGATATTTGCCTGCTCCTTCACACTTGTAAGTGGACCAATAAAAAGTCGATTCTGCTTAAAAGAATGATTTGACAAATTCTCCCAGGTTTAAGAGCTGTGAGCAATAGTTTCCCGAGTCCAGAGAATAAAAAAAGGGATTTTTTTACACAGATGATGGTTTCAGAGATGCTTTCATCTCAGTGTTCGATACTTGTATTCCTTTCAGCTGCGCAGGGAGTTTGTTTTGACTCGACATTAGCAGAAACGTGGAAGATGATATTAGAGATAGACTGCAAATAATTTTGTCTGCGTTTTTAAGTAATTGCATTTCTGTAGAGTTAATCTGCTGTACAGTCTGGATCTTGAAAGAAAGAGTGACCCTAGGGAATTCTGGTGAATATTCTGCGTATAGTCTTGTAATCATGAAGCCACTTAACTTCTGCTTCCAGAAATGAAAGTGACAGCTTTTCTCTTTGTTTTAGGGCTACCCGTGATCTCTCGTATGTGGAAAGAACGCTGGCAGAAAGGTGAAAAAATGGGTGTTAAAACATTCACTCATAATTCCCCTGCTCACAGTCAGGAGATGCTTGGAAAGCTGAACATGCTCCGCAACGATGGACATTTCTGTGACATCACCATTCGCGTCCAGGACAAAATCTTTAGGGCTCACAAGGTGGTGTTGGCAGCCTGCAGTGACTTCTTCCGTTCCAAACTCGTTGGCCAAGCAGAAGATGAGAGCAAGAGTGTGCTGGACCTGCACCATGTGACAGTGACTGGTTTTATTCCTCTTCTGGAGTACGCTTACACAGCGACGTTATCCATTAATACAGAAAACATCATTGATGTGCTGGCAGCAGCCAGCTATATGCAAATGTTCAGTGTTGCCAGCACGTGCTCAGAGTTCATGAAGTCGAGCATCTTATGGAATACGCCCAACAGCCAGCAAGAGAAAGTGCTGGATGCAGGACAGGAGAATAATGCAAACTGCAATTTCACTTCTCGAGATGGCAGCCTTTCTCCCGTTTCTTCTGAATGCAGTGTAGTGGAAAGAGCTATTCCTGTTTGCCGAGAGTCACGAAGGAAGCGCAAAAGCTACATAGTTATGTCTCCTGAGAGCCCTGTCAAGTGTAACACACAAACAAATTCCCCCCAAGTGCTGAATCCTTCAACTTCTTACCCAGAGTCCAGAAATCAGCCCGTAGACTCCTCCTTAGCTTTTCCATGGACTTTTCCTTTCGGGATTGATCGAAGGCTTCAGTCTGAGAAAGTGAAGCAGGTGGAGAACTCTAGGACTTTGGACATGCCCGGACCCTCGGAGTCAAACAGGAGAATTGCAGATTATGTGACGTGTGAGAGCACAAAAGCCAACTCGCCCCTTGTGATTGAGGAAGACGTTCGTGTCAAAGTGGAGAGGTTAAGTGATGAGGAGGTGCATGAGGAAGTATCGCAGCCCGTCAGTGCATCCCAGAGCTCTCTGAGTGACCAGCAGACAGTCCCAGGAAGCGAGCAGGTTCAGGAGGATCTCCTGATCAGCCCACAATCATCCTCTATAGGTATGACCATTTCTGGGGTTAGATACATGTGCGAGTAGATACGTGCACGTATAATAATAATTGTGGGGTTACTGGGGGAAATGTGCTCAGGTTTAAGTTTTATTTTTGTCAAACTATTTTTTATCTATTTAACTAAATGCTACATATAAACCATGGTGGGAATATGGGACTCAGAGCTCTGGAGATAACTGTGAAGCACGGCTAAGAAGGTAAGACTGGTGGTAGACCTCTTGGTTATTCACAAGACACTGATAACCCCATTTTACCTCTGCTTGCTTGGCTGCAGAAACAGAAATCTTGTTTGCAGTGATATCACAAGGCACGAGCTCAGTTAAATTGTATCACCAAATTTGAAAGGCTTATGGCTTATAGCCACAGAGGGACAGAACGGGTCTTTGCATCAGCCATGAAATCTTGTGTAGTTATGACTGAGAGCCTTTGTAAGAAGGTTTGCAAAATAAGTGGTGGAACACTGTCATCTTAATGTCCCAGACGAAGGCAAAACCACACAGTCATAATATTGAGTATCTTTCCATTTCTGTGGGATTCGGTTCTCAAGTTGCTTCTTCAAGTGCTGCCAATTGCTGTGAGAAACCTTTTTCCATGAAGGCAATGTGAAGCTAGTTATGGGCTCTTCTACCAGGCTGTTGTGTATTAATGGCTAATATTTAAAGGTAGTTACTGTAATAGTCTTTTTTTCTCTTTGCAGAGAATGCATTGAATGGCTGTTAGCAGGTCAGAAGACAGGCATTTTGCAACACATGTGGTTTAATTGCCAAAATTTTGCCCAAGCCAGCTATTTTGCCTCCAGTTAAGTGGCCTGACCTGCGTTTGGTAGAGTTTGTTTACTGAAAGATGTTTAATAAAGCCGATTTTATTAGCAAACCATAGTGATGCAGAATGTGCTGGTCTGCTTCATCCGAGTAGTGTTTACATGAGAGGCCATGTCAGTTAATTAAAATAAACTCAAATAAAGTAAATAAATGCAGCCTGCATAAATTCTTTGGTCGGCGCAGCGCTGTGGTGCATTCTCTGCAGAAGTGGAGCTGAGCATTCTAGGCTCGTCTGTGTTGTTAAAGCAGCTCAGGTGAAAAGAAATGAAACTATCCTCCCTTTGTGCCATCCTCGTAGCTCTTGTGTTGACATTTTAGGTCAGTAATGCGATTTCCAAATCAGAATGTTTTATTTACTGCAGTGAGTGCTGTTAACCTTTTCTTGAGGAGCAGATCTGAGCTAAGGATTGCTAAATCTTTGTATGTAGCTCGGCAGAATAGAGCATAGATTAAAAACTAAAAGTTTGTTTTATGGGTAGCTTCCAGAAAAAGCGGTCTGTTCCAAAACACATTGTGTTAGACTCAGCTGTTAACTCACTGTAGGAGGAGCACAGGATAGACCTCACCAGGGCCATGTAGCTGCCCATTTGTACAGTGTGGAGGTTCTCAGGCCTTACAGATGATAATGCTTAAGCTTAAAATGTCTATTATTGGGGTCATGAGTACAGCATGTTCTTCTTTAAAGGGCTATATAGAGAGACAGTATGCTAGCCAGCCCTAAATCTTCAGTGTGAAGTCTCTACTTTGTCCTTGAATGTTTGAATTAATGTTTAGCAGTCTTTGCATAATACTATTAGCTGTCCTGATAACAGTTTTTGTTCACGTTTTTCTCTAAGAGAAACAGCGCTGTCATTTTTAGCAGTTTGCATGTATCAGATATATGATAAGGTGTGCTGTGTAGCTCCTAAAGCACCTTTTGCCTCCCAAAGATGTATTTCTTCATGCAGTAACATAAAGAACAATAAATGAAGGCAGCAGGATACGTTAAAGTACAGCTTTCTCCTCTCTCAACAAATTTTCCTTGTATAATTGCACCTATTTATCTCAGTGTTTTATAATGCATTTGTAAAAGTATTCTCGCCTTTCTGATATTGCAAAAAGCTCTTCTTCGCTCTTTGGGCAATTTCAAGAATTATTCATTTGCAATTTATTGTATTTGGAGGCACTTTATAATACAGAAGATGTGAAGCAGGGCCTTGATAAATAAGTCATTATAGCAACAGTAATAGCTATGTCTGAGAAGATACTTTCATAACTCATTAACACAGTTTCCATTGGAGGGGTGAAGGCATAACATTAAACCTATGAGGAATTGAAATTATTTTCTAGTCGACTCAGTTAAGTATAGCACGAGGAAAGAAGGATAAATCAGAATGGAATTAACTGCTGTAACTGCACAGATTGCTGAATTTCCCAAATATAGTTTGTCAGCTCGTAGGAAAATTAATAAAATTGATTAGAAAATTGTTCTTTTGAAGCTGCTGGAGATGCACATTTCCTCACTGTCAGTTGCCCCCGAGAAGGTTTGGGTTGCAGAAGCCTTGTGAAGTAACAGAACTGAACTCCATTGCTCACGAAGTCTTGAGAACAGATGAAATATTCCCCTGAGGTGAAAGTATCGTTTGTGCTTCGCTCTGTTAGTACTGGATGTGTTTTATAAACTCTGGCTGCGTTTAACATAGATTCTTTTCATTTTCTAGGTGTGCCAAATATTTGCCCTTTATTGAGTTGTCCATTTACTAGATAATCTGTGCGGAGGAGAAGTTGAAGTTGGAACACGTTGCTTCTCAGTTTTCTAAGTGATTTTCCCAAGATAATTTTAGTATCTCACCACCCAGGAAGCACTCACTCTCAGAGATTTGGCAAAGCAAGCTGTATGTGTATTTACCTCCCCCCTCAGCCCTTTTTGAACACATATTTGCATTAAGTTGCCCTTTTTTCTTTGCCTAGGCTCAATGGATGAGGGGGTTACGGAGGGATTGCCCACACTGCAGAGTACCTCTGGGGCTAACGCTCATGCGGATGATGATGATCGGTATGTACCAATGCAGTGTGCAAACTGTTCTGCAGCAAGTGGTATGTTGTAATTAACCTACCCAGCCCTAATCCCAGCGTGTTCAGCTGTTCGTACATATACTTCTCTGTGTTGATCAAAGTACAATCAGTGCCTGAAGGATCGGATGCTTTAGAAGAATGTAGGTGATGAAAGTCAGTTTGCTTACTTGTTGCTTTTCATTT
Source organism: Excalfactoria chinensis (assembly GCF_039878825.1). NCBI lineage: Eukaryota > Metazoa > Chordata > Aves > Galliformes > Phasianidae > Excalfactoria > Excalfactoria chinensis. The sequence goes on from NC_092845.1 coordinate 4,515,628, forward strand.
CCTGTCTATTTCCAGGCTACACTGCTGAAGAAAGATACTCATGTTTTTGCCATTTCTTAATTGCTGCTCTATATTAATAAATAATAGTACAAAGATCTTTCTTGTCAGACAGGTATGGTTGTTGCATGCGTGCTGAAGCTGATGTAAGGCCTCAGAAACAACAAAATAGAATAGCTGGTTGTGGCTTCCTCAGACATTTCTGTTGCCATAGAACACAAAGTAGGCAGGGCAAACTTGTAGTTTTTTTCCCCAAACTTTCATTGTAGCTTTTTACCAAGGTGCTTTACATACTCAGCAGCCTTTTGTTGTGTTGAGATGAGTAATTTACTGTGGGGATCCCTTGTAAGGGCAGGCTGGCTTAGAAGGCAGAGCTCAAGTGGGTCTGTTTAGTGGAAGATGTATGGTGGCTCTGCTGGAGCAAAGTGATGCACCTGCAGTTGGCTTACAAGGGTGTGCACGTTATTTCTTTTGCTTTTGTCATATGTGTCAGGTGTGGTGTATGTTTCTAAGCAGAGGGTTTAAAATATTGACAAGCTAGCTTTTGCATAGTGTTTTGTTAGACAAGTTGATCTGAGAAGTGCCAACCTTTGGGAGTTGTTCCAGAATCTGTGTCAAGTGAAACTCCATGGAGATAACTATGAAGAGCTGCATTTTCAAAGCTCTAAAATCTTCCCTGCCATTTCCATCTGAAACTGTCTCATCATAGGATTAAATCTGAAGGGAAAATAACTGCCTAGAAATGATTCTGTGTACGGCAGAAGATTTTATGGATCTGCTAGAAAACCTCACTGTGAATAAATATCCAATGCCTGGGGTTTGAATTGGTAGTAGGAACACATGTGGCATTCATTAGAGATAATCCCAGTTTTTTTTAAGTAGATTTTAAATTACAAAATCAAGTGACATATGTATTTTCTGCAGTGATTTATATCAGAAATTTCCCATCGAATTTATAGAACTCCCGCACCAACTGGGTGGAAAAATTCAGAATATATAAAGTCCTTTGAACACTGAGAATTTCTATCACTTTCATGCAGACAAGGAAAGAGGACTTTGCAAAGATTGTGTCCGAGTTTGAAATGAGCTGATCTCAGAGTTCTATCGGAACCATCATAAAACTGAACACGTTGCACATTCTTCCTATTAAAAAGAAAGAAAAAGAACTGGTAGTTATGGGAGTTTATGGAAATTTTAGACTCAAAACTAAGGTTTCCTGTCCAGTTAAATGAGTGAAGTGATGCTTTCAAGTCATAAGACATTTTCCTTCACATGCATGTGTTCATGATGCCCCCTGTTAGGCTGCAGCGGTGCATTCTGGCATGTAGTGACAGCCATTCAAGCTCTGAGCTTTTGAATTCTTGTTTCAAGCACAGGATGGGCACATCAGCAGGTGAACGCAGCCTGTCATCGCCTGTGCAGCAATTGGGATGCACAGTTTGGGGTGCATTAAATGAGGCACTGCAGTGTTTTTAATAGAATCCCAACAAACTGAAAGCATTCTGAGGAGCAGGTCACATGTAAGCGTGGTCAGTTTAACAGGCATGCAGGGATCTGTTAAGTATGAGAATCACCATTTCACAATGATTTCTGTTACGTTCTTTCCCTGGTATTTCACTTTTGGATTCTGGCACGCTTTTCTGACAGCTTTGTAACACAGCTTTGGCCGGTTTAACTGTTAGTCTCTGTATCACGTTCATGGCTGCATTGAAAAAGAGGTTGCAAAGACAGTTATACAAGACTTGTAACATCCAATATAATGAGAGCCTCCATTTGTCTAAAGCACTTGCTGTTTACAAACAGGACATTTTTAGGCTCACTGAGCATTCTGGCATTTACATTTGCCAGTGTTTAGTTCTACATCATTGAAGATATATGTAATCTGTGGGTGAAAAGGGGAAAAACCTGCTAGTATATTCCATATCTATCTTTGTATACATCTGTGAGAGAAATTCTCTCAGATGTTAGGCTAATCTCAACTAGTAAATGCCTCATTTGTCACAAATTCAGAGTCATGAGATATTGAGTGTATGCGAGCAAAAAGAAGCTGGGAAGGGACAGTATGATTGTGTTTAAATGTAATTGCTGTGCTAAGGTGCACAGCTATGTCACAGATATTTCAGCCTGCTTACAATTTTTTACCCATCTGAGTAAATTCGGTTCTTTGTCTAATGATCTGCTCACAAAGAGAAGCAGGAGTGCCAGAGTTTGCGGCAGAAGTTGAACTAGGCAAATCAGATCCCATGTTTGAATATAACCTCATCTGTTGCAGGTGCATGTGGTGAGGCATCTTTTTTGGACCCCATTCTGTCAGATGCAGCATGTGAGCTGTTAGCTTCCTTTGTAAAAGTTTTCCCCTTAGCAAAAGTCAGCAAGTTTACCAGCATCTACCTTTTCCGCAGCTCTTTAGGACCCAATTATGTATAAAAAGTAGAAAAGGACGATAAAATTGCTTGTTCAGTTTCCAAAAATCAGTACAGCTCTCAGCAGGCTTCTAATAACAGGACATGCAATGGGTTCTTATAGCCAAAGTCTGCTGTAGATGTGCAGTTTAAGCCTGTCTCGATGGCTCCCCAGGACTCATTTTGTGTCCAGTTTGGCCCATTTGCAGTTCCTGCTCAGTACTGACTGAACACGTGGTCAGGCTGCAGCCAGAGCTGTGCTGCTGCATCTGGTTTGTGCTACCTGGTACCAACTTTTCCATTACTGTGGGTGAGAGACACCTGCTGGGGTAATATTATCAGTATGCAGAAATACAACCTTACCTAGAAACGAACCAAGTGGGCTTGAGGTGGATGTTCCAGCCAAAGGATTTGTTCAGTTAGGGAGACCTTCTGACTGTCTTCAACAGGAGACAATGTTGTACTTTTTTCACCTTGCATTTAAGACATTAGAGTTTAGTAAAATCCATTGTTCTTGCTGCGGTGATTGTGACCTGCAGGCGAGATTCGGGGTCAGAGCAGATTCCTGCTGCCAGTGCCATCTGATCTGTCAGGCTGTGAGCAAGCTGAAATGTCTATCTTGATTAAAAATAAAAGGTAGAGCTTAATGCTCAGGAAAGGGAAATCCCGGGTAAGTACAAATTCCTGTTGTTATTCTGTTTGTACCAGCAGAGATGCTTTTCTTTCTCTGTGCCCTTTGGTGAAGCAATTGCATTGCCAGAGGACCTGGATTATACCACTTAAACAGTTTGCAGCTAGAGGCTGTGCAGGAGCAATTAGTCTTAAATGAATTACTTTGAAAGTTAAATTGTTCTGTTGTTATAGTCTGCGTGCTGTGTTTTCAGCACCATGCTTGAGGTATTCTGATAGAGCTGGTTGAATCAGATAAAGGAAAGTATTGATGAATTAGATTAATATTTTAAATTTGGGACAGTGTAATTGTAGATGCTAATGTTTGTTCATGGGACGTGAATTGAAATGAAAATGAATTGGCTTTAATTTCCTTTGTAAATATCATTGGAACTGCAAAATAAACCTTTTCTTGCCAATTTACTCAGTTCTTTAAATTCTTCCTCAGGGATTCCTGACTGGTTGTAAATCATCAACATGCGTGATAACATGCTCACGCCTGAGAATTACATTCAGCTGGTGTTGAGACCTGTTGTGTAAAGGAAAAAACACAAACTATTGTGTCTGTTCAATGAATCTAAAACTCAGGGTGCAGGTCAGACATATAGCTGTAGAGAGAAAGAGATTTGCCACGTAAATGCAGATCTCAACAGCAATGCAAAAGGCCAGTCTTATTTTCCTTCTCATATGTTCAAGGTTCAGATTTCCACCGGCACGGCTTCTAATTTTTTTTCTCTAGCTTGCTTGTAAATCAGTGAATTTTTTCTTTGTAGTTTGGAGAACGTTCAGTATCCCTACCAACTCTACATTGCTCCTTCTACCAGCAGCACAGAGAGACCCAGCCCAAATGGTCCAGATAGACCTTTTCAGTGTCCCACCTGCGGGGTCCGCTTCACTCGCATTCAGAACTTAAAACAACACATGCTTATCCACTCAGGTAAGGAATGGTGCTATTTCCAGTAATTACTGATACATAGACGTGCAGAAGTTTGCTCACAGTGCCGCAAATACAGTAATACAGTTCTTTTTTAATCGCATGCCATGTGCAAGTGAATTGGGTAGAGAGGTATGGCTCACTGAATGCTTGTTCCCAGACCTCGGAAGTGTTAGAAGTGTTTTCACACGAGCAAAGTAGATGAAGGGATTTTGCTATCTGAGGAAATAGGTGCCTGTGAACAGTATGGAGGCTTGAAAAGCTCCACGAGACGGTATTCTAGAATATTAACTTGTTTTCACATGCTTAACAAGGAGTTTCAGTGTAGCCTTAACTACAGCTTTCTCTGTGTAAAAGCCCCAATTAAAAGTTCAGCTCTCACTTTGAACATAAGGAAAGCAGAGTGAAAGACCAGAGGAATTAACAGCACGGACTGATGCACATTCAGCCCTTTGAAAAAATCTTCTTTATTCCTTGACAGCCCTATTATGAATAGAGCTCCATATTCCAGATTCTTGGCCTCATGTTTGGATTTCCACACTTTCTGGAGTTCAGAGTCTTTATTTAACGTTTTGGTGATTCAGTCTTTTATGTAGTAATAGTCCTGTTTGGGTGTGATTGCATCCTCTCAAGCACTGCAGCATCTTGCAAAGCTCACATGTTTTGGGGTTTTATTGGTGCCTGTAATAAATGAGAAATGAACTGGTAACAGAATGATTAAATTAGAAGTAGAAAAAAGGCAAAGTGTGAACTTAAAACCGCCTTAAAGAGTTGTCTGCCATGCAAGGTTGCTGAAAATTCTTGTATATAATGGTTCCCACACAATATAAAGGCTGCTGCTTTACTTTTTTATCACCATTCCTGCTGCATTACAGGGGAACTCTGTACACAATGTCATCCCCCTCCCCCCTCCCAACAGAACACTGCTCTGAGGCCACAGGCGGCAAGGAAAAGCCATTGCAATTAGGGGTAGTCTGCTAATTGCATTGTTGGGAAGCAGTCTGGCACAAGAAGCTCCCAAGATCAAAAGAATTGAAAGATGTTTTGAGATGACAGCTGCATCAGATCCTTTCTGGCTGTGGCTCATCGTCTTAATCATGGTCTAATCCACGGAAACTTATGTTCATTTGAAACTGTGAGGAAGAAGAAATGTAAGCATGAAAGATGGGTTACATAATGATGAAATATTAGCAGCTGGTTCTGAGAAATCGCAGCTATGTGCTGATTGTTTTGCCATTTTAAAGTTAACGGGATTGCTTCTTCCTAAATCAGCGCTTCTCTGCGACTGGGCGCCGCTCCTGTGCTTTTGCTAGCAGAAATCTGGAAGGATTTTGCCATTCCAAAAGCTGAACGTTTGCTGCTCTCTTTTTGCAGGCATTAAACCATTTCAGTGTGACCGCTGTGGGAAAAAGTTCACCCGAGCTTACTCGCTAAAGATGCATCGCCTGAAGCACGAAGGTAAACGCTGTTTCCGGTGCCAGATATGTAGTGCCACTTTCACTTCCTTCGGGGAATATAAACACCACATGCGGGTTTCCCGGCACATTATCCGCAAGCCTCGGATTTACGAGTGCAAAACATGCGGCGCCATGTTCACCAACTCTGGAAATTTAATCGTTCACCTGCGGAGCTTGAACCATGAAGCATCAGAGCTAGCAAACTACTTCCAGAGCAGGTGAGGTGCACAGCAAAAACCTAACAGGGAAACTTGCTTTTTGGTTTGGTTTGGTTTTATTTTTCCTTTTTCTTTTTTTTCCTATTTCCTTTATTTTCTTTTTTTCCTAAATCATCTTTTCCTGCTTTCAGGGCAGCCTGCTGTGCCTCCCATCAGGTTGCCAGCTAATTTGAGTCACGCTCATTCTTGCACCGCTATCTGTTGTATCTGATCTGTTTTCCAGTGTATAAACTTCATAGGAGGGCACTGAAGAACCCAGTGATATGCAGAAACTGCTTCGGGGCTACTTAATTTATATCTTCAGTTGTATCCTTGGGCAGGCTAATGGAGTTAAGCCGTGACTTTCTATACTGTCTGTGGAGTTCTGTATATGATTTAATATTCAAAACATTGTCTGCAGACTGTTTGCTTATGGAGGGAATAGACCTGTGAGTTCTTGTGAAGTGTTTGTTTATTGGTGGATATTGTGGAAAGATTGCATGACTCCATACCTGTTTAATTTTCTAGGTAACTTATTGCTAAATGATCAGACTAACAGAGGGTGGTGTCTTTAAACAGTGTAAAGGAGTAAGCTGGTATGGATCAGGGAAGGAAATGAAATTCAGCTCTGTTCATGCTAGTGTGATACGTGTGCCCATCACAAAACGCTGTTGCGATTGGCAGCCTTTCCTATACTGCCAGCAGATTCTTTGCTTTCTCACCTCATGCTTCTGTTTACAGCCTGTCCACTCTGAGTGCTGCTGTTTCTTGGGTGGATCTTATCTGAGGGGTGGAAAAGGCCCACGTCTTTGCCAGTGCTGAACTAATTTGTGTGTGTGTTTTTAATGGCTGAGTGTTCCCTTTTGTCAGTGGGGTTTTCAGTGCCATGTGATGTTCCGATCATTAACTTTCTTTCTCATCAAGGTGATACAGTCTAAATAAGAAGTTTACTGTGCAGGAAATATGGATGCACAATGATGCCAAATAGATGATGTTGAGTAATTTTTTTCTGTGTGTTTAAATGAGAATTAGGTTATAGTGCTGAGTGAGGAGTGCTGCTGTGAAGATCTGAGAACGGTGTGAAACAATTATCTCTGTGCAGCTTGTATAATGAAACTGATACCTCCAGTGTTTGTGTGAGAAGTGACATTTCTCTTCTGTCCTTTGCCCCTCTTCTAGTGACTTCCTAGTACCGGACTACTTAAACCAGGAACAAGAAGAGACCCTCGGGCAGTATGAGCTAGGGGAGCATGGCTTTGAAAGCAACTCTTCTGTCCAAATGCCTGTCATTTCACAGGTCTCGTCAACTCAGAATTGTGAAAGCACTTTCCCCTTGGGGTCTCTGGGTGGGTTGGCAGAGAAGGAAGAAGATGTGCCAGAGCAGCCAAAGACTAACGCCACTGCTGAGGCAACCGCAGGTGACCCTCCAAAGCCGGAGCTGTCATCTATTACTATTGAATAATTCATGGTTTGGTTTCATTTTTGTTCTTTGGAAAGTGCCTGTGTTTGGTCCTGTACATTTTAATTTAATTTTTTTAAAGGAAAGTGGGGAGATTTTCCCTTTTTACTTTGTAAGCTACGCTTTAAACAGGAAACTGCAACAGATGTTACATTATTTTTCATGACTGAATGATCACTTCTGTGAAAATATTTAAGACTGAATGCACAAAAAGATCTTGTCAAAACATCATGGAAGCTGTGATACACTTCTAAAGAAGAACAACTGATTCAGATCACTTTAACTATTTCTTCTTCCACAGTTAGAACAGCTCATTACGTTTCTCTTGCTTCTGCAGACCCTCTGGTTAAGGGAAAGAAATCAGAGGAAACCTTTTTAAAATGACAAACAACAGGATGCGTTGGAAATCGTTATTGAACAGCTTTGACTGGTTTTGAGTGGATGCTTTAATCTTCTGCATTAAAAAAAAATGACATTTCCTATCTCTGTGCCTGCTGTTTCTCAAAGCGCTTACTGTAACCCTTTTGTTGGAAACGGTAAGCATTTTTGAAACTAACAGTCACACGCTTTGCAAAAACACATTGTCCCTTTTCATCTCAGATAAATTGGTTTTGACGAACCAAGTGATGTCATGCCAGGTATTCCTTCTTCTTCTATTTCAGTCCTTTTAGAAACATCTCGATCAAATAGCCTGTCTGGATTTGCCAGTCTAAGGTCAGGCATGGAAATACTCCGGTCAGGAAAACTCTGGTGGTGCACAATGAAGTGAGGAGGTTAGAGAAGGGTATAACCATGCACTCCTGACAGATATCTCACGACTGTATCTTTCTGCAGAAGGGAAACCATGTGTGAAAAGGAAGGTTTTCCCAAGCTGAAATTCTGAAATCGTGGCCAGGTTGCTTGCAGTTCTGGTCGCTTCTTCCTATCGTATATACTGTATTTTACTAGTCTCCAAAACCTAACTAAAGGGAATTTACAGACGGGGAAAATAAATGGGCTCTCTTCTGCATTATTGCACATTTTGTGTTTATACATATGCATGTATGGTTTCTGAGATTTTTATTAGGCTGTTTTGGACAAAACAAGCGATTTATTCCCTTCAGAGGCCAACTTTCTAACCCAACAAGGGGTTGTTTACAAAAAGCCTATATAGCAGTGATGAATCGTTCCTATTTCAAAACATTCTAAATCCTTGCCAATTCAGTTTATTAAGGGCCATTACTCCAGCTATATACACGGCTCAAGTAAGCAATAAATTGTGAAAGATTTGCAATTTCATTTTTTCCATATTTAGAAAAAGCTGCAAATTTAGGGTACGGGATTTTCAGAGCAGCGGTTCTTGTTTTGTTGAGGCTGTTTGGGTTACGGTACTGCTTTGAAAGCTAAATTAGGAAATACATTAGGAGGTTTTTGATTTATTTTTGCTTCTGAAGTTAACTCGGTGTTTGATGCCAAATGCCTGTCGCCTACAGATGACATGCTGAGAGAGTAGGTATTACTTGATCTTAGTATTCCAAAGGCGTGATACACTCCCTTAGTTTTGAATCTTGATTTTAAATTATTGTTTTCTGTCTGGATTTGCTTTATGCAAACATGAGGAGGAAATGAAGCTGATAGGAAAGGGTGCTCCTGAAGAAACAGAAGGCACAAAAGTCATATTATGTTGCACCGTCAGTTTGTATTCAGTTCACTTAGGCAGCTGATGCTTTGTAGGTCTGGGTTGTTTCTGATAGCCTGCTTTTGTAAGGAAAAACAGCTTATTGCCCTTTGGAAAGAACCCAAAGGGTTTCATTGTCTTCAGCAGTTTTTCTCCGCTCTGTTTTAAGTACAAAACACACCTTTTAGTTAAATAAAGTGAAAACAGTTGGAATTTAAATCCTTTCCACGTTACTGGAGTGAAGTTTCCCTACCAGATCCATAGAGTGTTTTATAAATATGCTGCAAAGGAGTTCTCAGCTACAATTCAGTCTTGTTGTCTACCTTTGTTAAGTCTTCTTTAAAAGGGCTTGAAGGAGAAATAGTCTTTTGTGATGCTGTGCTACGAATCGGTCCGGTGTCTTTTTGATGGGCTGAATTTAAAGACCAATTCTCTTCCACTTCTGATTTCTAGAACTGAAAAGCCAGTGAGACAAGAAAATGCCTTTTGATGAGCTTTATCTTGACTTATAGGGCTATGACACTGAACTCAAAGGGTTTTCTTTTTTGTAATAAGTGTTACACTCATCTTTCCAAGTCTGTGAGATTCCTTTGTGATTCATGCAGTAAATAGTACTCACACAGAAACACGGTTCCAGGCTGTACAGGTGTAATATTCAGCCGTCAGGTGGAGATGGACATAAACTTCTATTAGAATCTGATCATTTTCACCCATTGGACCTTTTGTTAATATGCCTATTGGTGAGGAGGTGTGCAAACACAGAATAGACATCTCTGGATATTGGATTTTTAGAAGTCTTAACTTCTTGTGTCAGAAGGCAAACTGCTTTCTGAATACCAAAGAGAAATGGAAAAGAAAGTTTAAAAAGCACCCCACTACCTTTGTAGTTCTAATTTGTTCTTCCTTGAGAAGAAATGAGTTAACACTTTGGTACGAGGCAAGCCATGGGTTTCATTTTTCATTGCACAGCGTTACACATTATCTTTTCACTCGTGTCATCTCTGTGTAACATCTGTTTTGTTTTGTTTTTCTCACTTGACTCCGATTCCACTGCAGGGGCAGTAGAGTTCTTAGAGGGTTGGTTGGTTTGTTTTAGGATTGGGTATTTTTTGTTAGTTTTCCTGTTTGTAAGTGCTTCTTGTTAATGTCTCTTCTCTCCATAGAACTTGAATTAAATAGAGATATCCTTTTTATTTTTCCTCCCTTAACTTGATGGAAACGTTGGTTCTTTGGAATACTGGTGTTCTTCATGGGACAGATGTAAAAATATATAGAACACCTTAAAACAAGTTCTGTTGCTAAAACTTGGATTCCAAATTGAACAAGACAGATATCTAAACTAGAAGAAACTTGCCTTACCCTACACCTGGGATTAATCAGAAAGCTGCTTTCCATATGTTATCTGTGTTTTGAACCCTGGGCTGCATTTTCATCCTTTCCCCCCCCCATGCCCTCAAGTTCCTTGGTTTGCATTTATCTTTCTACTTGACCAGCAGCACAGAACAGTTGAGACTGAAAGGGACCCCTGGAAATCACATGGTCCAAGACCCCATGCTCAGTGCAGGGTAAGCGAGGTTTTGAATTTCTCCAAAGACAGAAACCCTGTGACTTCTGTGTGCAATCTATTCTGGTGTTTGGGCACCTCACCTTAATGAAGCTTTTCTAGTGTTTAAATGGAATTTCTTGTATTTCAGCTTGTGCCCGCTGAGAAAGGTCTGGCTCCATCTTTACACCCTTTTATCCAGTAGCTGTACACTTGCATAAGATGCAACACGCATCGTGAGATGCTCCAATCCCTTCATCATCTTAAGGTCTTCAAATAGGTACCTGCTCCCCATTGCAGAAGATTCTGCCATGACAGGTAACCTCCAAATTCACTCACCATGTGATATAAACGCGTTTTACTTCTGCATGTCCTTCTATGCAGCACCATTCTTTTCACTCAGTGGAAACTCCTTTCCTCACCCATTTATTTGTAAGTTGAGTGCCTTCACTACTGCAGAACTAGCAGGATTCTGCTGTGTGCTCGAGTCCCAAACTCTTGGGCTCTCTGTGGGGTCTTTCTCCCTTGCATATTGAGTAGAACAGGATGTCTAATGGTAAAACAGGAAAGCAGCAGAACTATTTTTTTTCTCTGCCTCACTGTGGTGTTTTGGGAGAGGGGATAAAATTCAGCAGCTCTCTATTTCCCTGCAAAGAGTGGAAGAAAAATAAGTGCTGTTTTAGTTGCATGGGGGATTTGGACAAGTTGTAAGGGTTTGTTTTGTTTTATGGTGCAGATCCATAGCACAGCTCCCCTGGAAATCCATGGGATTGCCTTCGTGTTCAGCAAATTAAGCTCCCCATCACAACTGCTTGTCACTTTTCTTACACCATGTGTGATATGTGTTCTTCATGCTTTGTCTCACTGCTGTTTGAGTTCAGTTGTCAGGCTCGCAGATAGTGTAGTCACGTCTCTCATACTGAGAGATTAGTAGACTAGGTTATTGAAAGTGGTTCTGGGTTCACATGTATTTGAGTCTAAAAGGTGTGAATTTAAGCTTTTTTAAAAAGTACTAGCTGCCAATGCAGTAAGATATATTTTGTAAGACTATGATCCCTATATATCCTTTACAGGATAAAATTTTATTGTTTTTAAGCTATGGTTTAAAGTTTTTATATGAGGGCTTCAGTCGCTTCTTGGTTGCTGGCTTTCCCCTCCAGCCCCAGGATGTAAGAGCATTGAGACTATTGCCAGTCTCTCTCTGAGACATACCAGGAAGCATTTTATATGCAAATAGAACGGGAGCTTTGTGCACCCTGCAGGGATGGAGAAAATGCAGATGTAGGAGCACCTGTTGCTCCCGGATCCATTGCAACTTCCACACCATCAGAATATGGAAAATAGCTAATTTTCATTCAGATGGATTAAGTTCGAGTTTTGCGTACAAGGTGAAACCCATCTTTGGAGGGTTCTCATCTCCAGTTATGGACATAATAAATTCCATAGCATCTTGATGACAGATAAGAGTGTTCAAGGCCAGACTGTGCCTCAGCCGCATCGGAGGTCCCTCGTAGGTGGAGTCGATTCGAAGTATTTGAGGAAATGTACCATAAAAAACAAAATGTGAATTTCTTTTAATGCAACAGTACTTAACTGCTCTGGGTTTTTGTTAACTCAATATGTGCTATCACAGTAATTCAGTGTCCCGCAGGTCTCAACTACAAATCTGGTTGCACTAATAAAACAAAGTCGGTTTCTGGTGCTGCCAGCCTGTGTGGCAACTGTACCTACAGTCTTCCTGAGGGTTGCTGACGTCCCCAGAGGAGTGATTTTGTTTAACCATTCGTTTAGCTGGTGCATGCTTTTGATATTCTGACTTATAGCCCTGGCTACACAAACTTCTTGGACAGCTTCTTTGCCCTGTACCTGCAGTGCCTTCGCTCTGGGTGCTGCTCTGTGGTGAAACCCCGAAGAGGGAAAGAGTAAAGCTGGAGGAAAAATGTGAATTAAATTATTGTTGGGCTTCTTTGTGCATTTTAGTAACAGTGAAACCCCCTTAACTGTGCCAGTCTCCAGTCACCAGCCGTATATCCAGTCGTCATCTCATCCACAGTACAGCTTCTCTTGTTGATGCTGGCCACAGCTAGATTACTTGGCATGTTTATTGACTTAACAGAATTGGGTTTTGGTTTTGGTTTTGTTTTTTAATGTATACGATGTTTAAATACACTTCACATTTTATATAATACTATCTGGCTATTAGTATTTTTCAGGAACCATAGTTCTTGGTGGCTATATATATTTTTGTGACTTTTTTTGTAAACTAAGTGCCGTTTCAACGTTGCAATCATTTTTAGAGTTATTGTAATCAATGTGAATATCATGTTTTTTCAAATCTGTTCTGAGCCTGTAGTGTTTGCTTTGTGATCATATGTGTCATGTATATATTCTGTATAGTTACATTGTATTGAAATACTAGCTTGTTTGATATAAGAAAAGTATGTATTGGATACCTTTTTGCTAGCCTGGTTGTTTAATCTTTAAAAAAAAAATGTTCTAAAATGCAAAAAAAATTATCCAAACTGGTCCCATTATAGGTCAAAATTAAGGGGGGAGAAAAAACTAGTTTTGAGTGTCTTTGGATAGAAACATGAAGCTAAGATTTTTCATTAAAATATTAATGTTTTATGGAGTATAACTTTGCTTTGTGTCGTTCTTTAACTGCATCAAAATTGGTCTTAAAGTGCAGAAGACTTTGGTAAAAAGGTGCAGATCTGTTACTTGAGTTACGTTCTGTTACAACTTTTGTTTGTAGGTCATCTCCAAACAGTAGAATATGAGGAAGAACCCGATATTGTTCAAGCTGAAGGTAGTTTGAAATGAAGTAAACATTAAGAAATGATCGAAGAAGTTACATAAGTTAAGAGTATTAAGAATAAAGTACGTGTTGTTGTTTGATTTTCCATTGCATATTACATTTCCTTTTGTTAATGTTCTCTTTTAGGCTGTATTCTGCAGTAGCGATGGGGCCGTCTTCTGAATGGGGTTTTATTGATGGAAGGTCAGCCAAGAGTGAGCCTAACCAAATTAGTCAAAGCAGTTGTTTAACAAGGATGGTATACAGTCATCGTGATCACAGCCAGGAGCTTCACAATAGTCATGAAACAGCCTAGAGTCGTGGGACATAAATATACCTCTGTTGTTTCTGGCAACCCTTGCAATTAAGTTCAATTGCCTCATCCAGACCCGCCTGTCTGAGTAGGGATGCTGGCTGGATCAGTGCATAGGTAGGGCACAGGTAGGGAAATGGATGTTTTAATTACTTGGCTGAAATGATAACTCTGCTCAGTAACCTGTATGAATAACAAGCAGATTGACGTGATGAATGCACTCGGAGTCAGCATCTGGTGTGGGAAGTGGGAAAAGCATTGCACTGTGCAGCATAAACAGGCACAATAAACCTTGGGTGGGGGGGTGAGAGTTTATCCCAAGTTCTCATGTTCCTCAGGACCTCGTGTAGGGACAGAAGTATTTTATCAGAAGCGTAATGGGAAGAGGGGATGCATCTGGGGAGAGCTGTGGAGAGAATTACTGTTTGAAACGTCAAGGCTTTGACTCCATTGGTCTTCCTTAGAAGAAAGAATCCAGTCGCTTTGGAGACAGTCGGTCCTCAGTTAGGAATATGCAGTGATGTTTTGCAGAGCATTACAAATCTAAAGCCTGTATGACTGTATATGAATGCATAGCCATAAAGCTAAGGCGAGACTGTTAGAATGCAATGCCTTTGATGGATATCGAGGTTCAGCCTTGTGACCGAGGTGGGTTTTTGCAAAGCACAGCCATATGTTTAGGTTTGCTACGAAACATCATTTAGAGGTCCTTAACAAAGCAAACGGACACAAAGTTTTTCTGTGGCTTACTTACAGCATTGAAGCGTTTTATCCTTGACAGTAATGAGGTACCATTTCTTTTGCACAGAGGAGGGTGGCTGAGATGGGATTGAATTCATAGCTACTGAGAATGCAGTATAGCAGGGAGGAGCCCTCCCAGGACTTACTGCACCATTCCTACATATGTGATATCCCGGTGAAAATGGAGCTGCTAAGAGGAACCTGGATCATATATAAAGTGTTTTTCACAAGCTGCCTGTGCGTGCAGCATCTCCAAAGTACTGAGCATAAGTCTGTCAGCACCATTCTCAGAGCACGCACTGCTGTGTGAGCAAGCAGAGCAGGGGTAAGTGTGTACATGAGAGCCTCAGTACAGCCCAGAGCTCTTCTGAGAAGTAGTTTTCAGTCTATCTGACTTTTGGATCTAAATGCTTCATGCAGAGATGTGGATCTTGTTGTACAGTAGATGTGCACTTATTGATAATAGCCATGATTTTCATGGTTACCTTTCACAAATCGTTTAGAAGCAGGCCACAAACTCACGGTGACAGTCGTGTTTGAAAGCCACTCTAAAGGCTCGAGTTTAACTGCCTTTATAACAAGTTGCCTTCATCGCAGTCACAAGGTCTCCTGGTGAACCTGAGAGCAACTCATGGGGCATCTGTGCATCTCACTTGAACCTTCTATAGCACTTCTGAAGCTATTAATCTCCAGGTAAGAGAGCTGCTGTGCTCAACTGTATGTTAATCTGTGTGCCTGACTCTTAGATTCCCTCCTGTTTTGATAGCGCTGTTTTTAACTGTTCTGATTGGATTTATGTGGGCATATCTCTGAGAATACATCTCCTACATAGGTCTGAACTACATTCCCTGCCTTTCATACACTTGCATAAATCTAGATGCTCCAGTCCACTGCCTTCAGACTTGAACAGGGTAAATTACAGTCCCGGTCCACTTAAGTATTCAAATAGTGGGGCCTTTCCAGGAATAGGCTCTAATTGCTCCCTGACATCTTACCTGTTCTGTGAACTTCTGCTGGTTGCTGAAGTGTATTTTCTGTCCTGTGTATTAACGGGGTGCACAGAACTGTTTTGGGGTCAGCAGAACCCTCGCACTCGATAGAGCTGGAAGAAAGACACTAACATAGCACGGTTTGGGAAACCAAAATCTCTCTCCAACGTTGAACTTTATCTTTCCACAATTTAAATGCAAAAAATACTAAGAATCCTAACAAAGCCTTTTATGTAACTTCAGTGTCACAGTGATCAGTTTCAGGGCTGACGTGACAGCAATTATAAACAACAGTTACGCAACTGCCTCGTCCATTGAATTGAAATTAATACAGAGAAAGAAAGAGCCAGGCAAGAAGGAATGGCTTCGGGTTAACGTGTTGTTTTGAAGTGATACCAAATGCTCAGGTCTGCCGGCTTTTCAAAGGCGACGGCAAACCCAGGATGAAAAACCTCTTTGAAAAGCAGAGGCTGCCCTTAAAAATCCCAGTGGTGGCGGAGGCAGAGTTTTGTTTGCTGCCTTCAGACTTGCAGCTTTTATTAATTCTCAATCTGCCAGTGAGGTAATTCAGTCTCTCAATGCGGAGTTCCTGCTTTAGGTTCCTTGTAGAAGAACTGCTCAGCGCGTCGTTTGGTTGAGCATTGTGGCTGCGGTGTCGTGGTTCTCACTGCAGTGAAGGCCCATGTCTACACAGATGTGTTTTTCCTCCTCTCAACATCTGGCAGGCGTTCAGATGTTGCCTTCATTCCCACTCAAAAACACGGCTGCTGCACTTTGTATGGCCAGCATCTGGTATCTCAGAGAGGAATGCTTCCTTAGGCTGCAAACCCATTTGGTAGTACATTAATTCATAGAAGGAAAACAGGGAAGTTCTTTGTCCAGCTGGCTGTACTGGCAAAGCCCGAGCCCTGCATCTATTATACAGGAGTTGTACCTGACTCTCATTTTCTGTGATCCATCTGATAAAGGCAGGATGCAATTACCATGCAGCACCACTAAAGATTTAGTATGGACGTGAGCTAACCTGGAATTAATTTGCAGTTGGGAGGCAGATGTAGAAAACAATGCCTGAGCAGATCTCTTATCACAGAAATTCCGTGGCTTTTTTGTTTCTCCAGTATTTTTCCTGCTCATCCAGAGAACAGCACAGAAGAGATGGGGGACAGGAAACAGACCTGTCTCTTTGCTCATCGTGCCTTTGAGAATGCGAGGATGCAGAGGAGCTCTGCTTTGTTGCTACCCCTGGGAGGGGAGATGGCAGATTTTGGAGGTGCTCAGACAAAGTGAGTTTGTTACACATCCCACTGATACAGGTGTGTGTCATCCTGTGTATTTACTACCCTGTACATAACAGGTTCAGTGAGCAAAACGATGAAGAAAACCTGCAGTCTATAGTGCACTCGCACTATAAAGCACTGGGAGGTTAAGTTTTATGTTTTGCATAGCCTTCCCCTCTGGAGACATGAAAAGAATTATAAGAGTTTGACCTATTGTGTGGCTAGGCAGCTGTGATGGGTGCTTTATTAAAGTCTATAGCAATAACACTAACACAAACCAGAACCTTTCTGTGTAGTTTTATGTAACCCTTTAAGAAGTGATGGATGTTTTGCAGCAGGAGTGGAGGGAAATCGGTAGGTTGGGTCAAACTGCACAACATGATAACCAGAGCAATTAATAGTGCTTACTGTGAAACAGCAAGCTCTTGGCTCCCCAGATATTATCCCATTTATAAGGCAGGACAGAATGCCTTTAAAGTATGGCTCTAATCAAAAGAGTGTCTGTAGGGCCCTCGGTACCATAAAGCTGTTGCATGGAAATCATTCTTCTCCATGTCAGCTGAACCATTATCTGAAACAGTGGCAATGGTGTCTCTTCCCCATCAGCTGCCATTTGTACCAATCCACTGACTCAGCTACGGAGCTGTAACTGGCCATGGTCTGTTTTTGTCTGTGTTCCTAGTGATGATGCCAGAAATCCTCCAGCTTGATTTGCCATCTCAAAGTTGCTCTGCAGTACCCGTGTTCTGAAATAGCCTTTCTTTTGTTTGCTGTCCAACACAGAGAATCTGAGCTGCGTGTTGGAAGACACAAAGAACCCAGCAGTGTAGAATGCAGCTTGCCTGACATACTAGGGTATATATTCTTCTCCTTCAGCACCTTGACTATTTTGCTCCCTTTCTTAACTCAAGCCATTCCATTTTCCAGGTAGCTGCTAGGAGACCAAGCAGGTACTTGTATCTTCTTTCCTAAAGGCAGAGGAGGAGGAATCAAACAGCAGCAGGAAGATTTAAATGGAAAAAGGCAAGTAATGTTGAACAACCATCTCTCCTATCAGCATACTAAAAGCCAGTGTCCAGGATCTCTCAGTCTGTGCAGGGTATGTGGACTTATGTCTGCACTCTCCCTCCTCATGTAGTGACACCGTGTTTTATGTAGTGTTATGTGCTGTTATGACATTCTCTTACACAGTGTGCAGGGTTTCTTGAGTAGTGAGGTTGGCACAGAACTGTTCTTGTGCCCTCAAAGACACAGGTCCTCATGGCCATAATACTATTTGTACAACTGCATCGTGTTCAGTACTGTGGGGTTTTTTATTATCAGGGGTGTCGAGTACATCCTCTTTTCTCATTAAACCTAACTCTATTCTTAAACTCCTGAAGGGAACGTAAGGGAAAAGAAGAAGTGGAATTAAGGTTGTATAAAAGTGTCCTTTCTTCCCGACTTGGAAGACAAGGTATTTATTTTCAATGCATTAACATTTCTCACAAAGAAGCTGCAGTTCCCTGCAGGACTGTAGCTCAGCCTTTTGGCAGGCCTGGGAAGCCAGTACTCCCTTACTTGCATTCAAGTCATGTTTGGTTGCTTGGCTTTAGGTCAGTGGGGGTTTGCTGCAGCTTTGAAGACTAGAAAACAATCTCTTGTTTCTCCTTTTAAAAACTGAATGGAGCTAAGCTGGAAAATGGGAGCTCACTGTAAAAGTGCATCAAGAAGGCCAGGTATTTGCAGCCATCTAAGCCATGTACGGTTCCATTGCTGTAACCATGGAGCAAACAGCTCTCCCTCCCTATTTATTGAAAACAAGTATCATTAGACCAGGGGAGAGGTTGGAATTAATTAATTGCATTGTCCTTAACAAAACAATCTGCCTAATTACCCCCTTGGTCCAGCAGCCTTGAGTGAGAAAAACATATTTTGCAAAGTAAAACCTGTTCAGCTGTCACCTTCCCAGCCCGCTGTCCTTAAGCAAAGCAGTTGCATCTCTGCGTAACCTTATAGTGAATGAGCTTCAGCTCCTTCAGCCAAGTCTGTATTTAGCTCGTGGGTTGTTGTTTTTCGTATCTCCAAAGGTGTTTCATTAGCTCAATTACCAGTGACATGTTCCACTGCGCTGCTGGCCGAAAAAATTCAGCCAATCCATCTCCAAATAGAATCCAATTAGCCTCTCACTCCCCCCTCCTTTAATCCCCCGTGTCCTATGACTTGTTCACAGCCACATCTTTTAAAGAAGACGAGCTTAATCTGCTTGAGGTCACTTCACACTTTTTGTAGTTGTTTTTTGGTTCCGTTGGGCTTGGCTGTGTGCTGTTCTTGTTCAAAAAACAAGTGTCCAGTGATAGTTCTCTGTGTGAGACTATCCCTAGGTTTGCTGTATAGGTATTTTCTGCACCTCGCTGTCCCTATCAGTAAAGGACGGGCAAAGATCCCCAGCAACATTTAGAAAGGTTGCTGAACCTGTTGACTGCAGGCCACTGTGTAACTGCTGAGACCCTGCAGGAACATAACTGGTGCTGCAAACACGCTTGCTAACAATTCAGTTTGCTTCTATGCCCTTCAGATCTTGGTGAAGCATTGTTTTGAAGGCAGTTAAGGTGCCTGGGTGTTGCACTGGCTTCCTGCTCGGGGCTGAGTTTTGCCCTAGATCCATTAATGTTTTGGCAGTGTTGTCAAGACAGTTAGATGCTGAAGTCATCAGTAAAGGCATATAACCCTAAATGGATAGGTTGGATCAGTGACCTACTTTAACATACAAGTCTTGCACAAGTCTGACCACGATCCACCCTGAGCAACACAACCCATCTCCGAGCATCTTCTGTGTCGTTTTGGGCATGTGCTGAGGTTCTCAGCAGCAGGGGAGGCCCCGTACCCCATGAACCGAGCAGTTCAGTCAAAGACATACAGTCTTGGGAAGGCTGGAAGGTTCTGGATGGCAGTGAGGACTGTTGACATGGTGTTTTGGTGGGATGACACGGGCAGATAGTCCAGACCGGTGCGTGTCTGTGTTTATATTTGTGCAGCTTATTGAGTGATAAAACAGGATGAATGCCCTGTAATGTGGGAAGGCAGTGACGAGTTTATACTGAACTGCACAGTCAATACAGCGAGAACTAGTCTGGTCAGGTTTTCCACAGACAATTATCTATTTCTCCTCTTACTATAGCATTTCTGTTAGGTCCTTTTTTGGCTTTTCTCTTTTTAATTCCCTGCTCCCCTAAGCTGATCATCCATCCTTCCTATCTCCTGCTGTCTAATGTCCGTTCATGCCAGTGGTCCCAGCAGCTTTCAGACAAAGCACGTGCCTCCCTGTTTCCCTTACCTTTGAAAGCAGCAAGCTTCTTCCCCCTTTGCTGCACCCCAGGCAGCTCAGGACTGTTGGCTGCTCACTGAGCATATGCAGTTTCTCTGCTGTGCGCCCAGCTAATGAGTCTGTGTTTGACTTAGCAGTAGGCCGGATACCAGCCCCGAGCTCAGCCTGCCTAGAGGTGCTTTCCCCATCTCCTGAATCAGGCTGAGACGTTCGCAGGTGTCTGTCCAGTTCAAAGCATGAAGGAACCACATCCCCCAGCGCTTTGGGCTCTTTGGAATCCACGCAGCATTTCTGTGGCTTAAGACCATTCCTTCATTGAACGTTCTCAGATCTTGGAGATGTTTTGTTGCTGCCTATCCCCTTAAGAGGTCAAGTGCTTCTACAGGGAGGTTAGCCTGTAGTTTTCCATGCACCCAGACTACCCCGTGCACGAGCGGATTTGTTCGGTGATAATACAGCTGAGCATGCAAAACCGCGAGTAAATCAGACTGGGTTCTTTTTTTTTTCCCCTCCACATTTAATAACAGTTTACTATTCTGTAAGTGCATGTAAAGCACATGCCCTGTTCCCCCAGCCAAGGAGCCTGACAGCCTGTCAGCAAGAACTACCATAGGTCTGCAGTGACTGATTTATCCAAGTAAAAACACACGTGCCAGGACCTGGCAGCAGCTTGCTCGTTGTTCTCGTCTTTGTCTGTAATGACTTGGCAGCCCTCTCTCTCTTCTCCATCATCCAAACTTTTGCCTTTTATAGTCTTCGAATCACGTTTTTTTTTGGTTCATTTTATTTATTTCTTTTTTTTCTTGTAAATGTATGTAGCCGTTTCCCCTCCCTCTCTTGCAGCCATTCGCTCTCCTTATCTGAATTGGCCGTGGGACCTTGGCGTCTCAACAAGCAGCTCTTGTCTGAGTACACACAACCACCAACACGACTGCACATGGACTCGTGGTTTTGTGCACAGGGATGGGTGCACGCCAGGCCTTCATAACACTTTATTACCTGCACAATGATATACCCATGCTTCTACATTGCACATGCTGATCTGTCCTCACGCTGGTGCAATCGAGCATCTATTGCCATTAGTTCTCATGGTTTCGGTGTGGAGCGGCCCTTTAAAGGGCTACACAAATTTGTCTGCATTATCCAAGTGGGAATTCTTAATCGTGTGCACACAGAAGCTTTTATAAACCACGCTACGTAATGGTGCGGCCTCCAACATAGGTTCAAACTTGTTTATGCAGGAGGGTTCATTGATTTGCTCTTCCTCACTCAAAACCACATTCAGGTACAGACTCACACACAGCCATGCAGCCAGTTTCTCAGACACATGCATTCTTAGGCACAGACGGTCTCTCACACATAAGCTTATAGATTTATGATTTGTTGTGAGAGTGGAAAACAGCTGCTGCAGGCAAATCAAATACAGCACAAGATTTAATGCAAAATAGCGAAAAACACTGTCTGGTAGGAGGGTGAAATTCTGAAAAACATGCTGGTCTCGTGGCTCCGGGCCAGTGCAAGAAGGTTTGCACCTGGCCATGATAAACATCAGCAGCGGATTTGGAAGAGGCTGCTTCGCCCTTAGAGGGCTGCCAGACACATGGGGTAACATTCCCATTGGGTTTGGCCCTGTGAACGAGCTGTAGAAGTTTGAGGTTGTGATTTTTCCAGGGCTTGCAACAGAGCTGCTTAGTGTGGACCAGCGAGAAAGAAGCGTAGCCCAACTCAAGCAAAAGCTTTGCAGCACGTTGGTGGAGCAGGTTTTAGTTCAGACCATAAGCTGATTCCTGCCCGTCTCCGTGGACAAATGGAAAGCCATTCAGGGCTGTCAGTTCGGCACCTTTCACCAGTTTTGCAAAGGCTTGGAAATAATTAACTGCAAAGGAAAGAATCTCATCTCGGATTTCTGCTGACTGACGACACAGGCAATTTATGATGCCACAAGAAGCTCAGGCTGGGATTATTTCTATGTGACTCCCTATGCTGCTGCTTGGCAGCTTAGCGACCGTGTTGGAAGTGACTGAACTAGATGAATATCTTGTGGATTTGAACTATAAAGTTCCGTGAGTTTGGAGTTCTAGGGCTGCTCTTGGCTGACTAAAGACTAGAACTGGGGCACTTTCAACATCCTCATCTGCCTTCCCTGTTGTCAGTAGGTGGGACTTTCTCAGCACGGATCTTCCCATTCTCACTCAGCAGGTACGATCTCACTCATCTGTTTCCTAAGGTGAGACCGCTGAGGGTCGGAGTGAAGTTTATCTGGCAGCTGGCAAAATAAACACATGAGGCTGGCCTGCAAAAATAGCACATGACCGATCTTCAAAGCGCCCTTCCCATGGAACCTTGGCTTGGCAGCCTCAGCTGCTCTGTGCTGCTGCTCATCTCTGCCCTCCTTGGGTGCCAGGCAGTGAAAATCTGATATCTATGTACTGGGGATAGAGAGCTCTGATTCATGGCTGGTGGGTGCTGCTCTGCCAAGGAACCCATATTCCTCCTCCTCGTGAGCAGACAGCCCTGGGTGGCATAAAGCACACACTGAAACCTATTCTCTAGGGACGCAAGAAGCATCTGTTCCCTCCAGATGTTCGGTTGTCTTATTGTCTGTGAGATTTGAGGACAGGAACCCCTTCAGTTTTGTGAGGCTCTCACTGTTCTCATGTCTGAGAGTGGGGGCTGGGGGTGAGCTGGCTTTGCGTGACGTCAGCAAGGAATAGAGCAGAGGTTTCATGCTTTTTAGACGACACTTGAAAGGCCTTTGAGCTCTGGCTAATCTCCATTGTTCGCGTGTTTTCCGGCAGCAGAATGAGAGAGGAAGAATGGAAAGAGGCAAGAGAACAGAGCTGAGAATTACAGCTGGAGGCTTTTCCCGTGGTCAGGCGAGCTTGGCAGAACCCATCGTGGCAAATGGAACTGGACGCTACAGAATGCAGGGTTAAGCTTGGCTCAGATCTGAGGCCCAGCAGAGCCTCCTTGGATCTGCAGGAGCTTTGTGGGTAGATGAATGTGTTTCAGCCAGCATCACTGAAGCAGACTCAAGTGCAGCTGTTGAATTCAGCTGTGGAGTGGAACAGAGGGAAGCAGTGCATGAGAACTTTGCCCGCAGCCATTCTGTGTCTTTCATTTTTCTAGAGGCTTATTTTGTTCTCTATTGGATGGTGTGGTTATTCTTCTGCGGGGGTTCAACCAGGTACAGCTTAGAGCAAGGCTGGAGTAGAAACCTAACACTGGCCAGAGCAATGCTATGTCCCTACACTGTATCTTAACCACTTGTGCAGCCCTCAAACTTTCCCTCTCAATATGTGCTCTCTTTCCTATGCACCAGCAAAAAAATAACGTGGTGAAAAGAGCCATTTTCAACTCAAGGTTTTAAATATTTTGTTCCTGACAGTGAGTCAATGATTTTTCCAGTCTCACCCCCACAATAAACAAGTGCAGGCTGAGTGTGGTCCAGAGGAAAATGTGAGTTGCACATGTCGTGGCCACGTGCTTCTCTGGTACCAATGATAACCATATGGTGGTTCTCAGACCCCAGATCGCCAAAGAGCAGAAGCGTTAGCAAGAATTAGTACAAGCTCCTGCAGAATGGATCTGCAATCTAGCCTTGTTTGTAACTGCGTGCACGTGCCCACTAAACACCCTTGCAACCTAGTACAGTTGTAGTACCACATTGGGTACCTTTCTATTTTGCCATCTCACTCATTTAGGATGTTCGCCCAACAATCACTAGCTAGAACGTCCCTCAGTTTTTTGTCATATCTGGGCTCTGCCATAGAAACAACCCTGCCCCAAAACCACTGCAAGAACCACAGCCCTCAGCTGGCCCTCAGCATGCATCATAGCACCTCCTTATGGGTTTGGACTTGGCTTTGGTTAGCTGCCCTCTGCTCCCTCACTTGCTCATCCCTTATACCCATTTACCATCCAGCCATTGCATGATACTGTTTGCATACCATGCTTGCAGGGTTCTTAGGACCCCATAAATTAACATTATCATCACCATTTTCTTGCAGTAAAGTAAAGCTGAAGCCCAGAGATCCCTGAAGATGTTATTCCCATCTGGTACCTTTAAAGATCTGGTCACAGAAGAAGTCAAAGGGAAGGAAGGAGTTATTTTAGATCACCCACCATTTGATGCTGCTGTCCTGGTTTTCCTCTCTCTGAGCTCTCCCCAGTCTTTGCTCACACAGTGTGAGAGATTTCCACGTGCTTGCCTTTGTCTTTGGAAGCAGCTCGTTTCTGTAAGCGCTGCACATCTCTCTTACCTGCACTTGTGATTCTTTATTTCAAAAGCAAACAGGAGGAGGTTCATGCATTTATTTTTTGTTTTTAGTGTAAATTCTCAGTTTATTAAAGCGAAGCTAAATACACAGCAAACATAAGCTCAGCTCAGGCGCTGGTTCACAGGAACTTGGCAGAGGCCTGCCTGCATTTCAGAATCCTTGTCCTTTTTCTAGATGAAAGCCCTGCAGAAGGATTTGTTTTGCAGACAGAAGGCAAGCCAAGTTGGTGATTTCATCCCAAGGCAGGCTGTGTCAAGCTGGTCCTATTCAAACATGCAGGAAATCAACCTTGGAGCTCATTCAGAAATGAGGATGGAGAGTGGGGGTAGAGAGGGGGCTGTGAGGAGGACGAGATCTTGAGTTTTGAAACTGAGCTCTGAACAAGCAGGAGTGATACCTGCTGTCAGCGTCATGCTGCAGGGACCTTCTGAAGCATTAACTGTCAAGCTTTCAAGTAACATTTCTTCATTTCTAGCTCTTCCAAGAAGGAATCTCATCTCCATCCTCATGCAGCCCTGCAAGGGCCATGCATGGCATCATAAGAGGTCAGGTGGCTACCACAGACTAGGCAGTTTTACTCAGGACATTTTCTCTCTTCTCTACACATGCCATATCTGTGCAGGCATGGCCCAACTCTTCACTTTTCTTCTCATTGCATCGCAAAGGGCAAAGATCCAAAGAGCCTGCAAGACTCGTGCTGCTTCCTCCTCGGTTAGCTGTAACTCGAAGCAGCGTGGAAAGCACGATGGAGAAAAGCCTGGCGTCATTTTATCCGATGCTTTTCTGCAGCTGCAAAGTTGCCGTTGTTCAGCAAAGATGTCACCCCCAAAACCTCCATCATCATACAGCAGTTCTGCTGCGGCTCATCACGTGGGGAATCAGTGACCCTGCAAGGGATCTGTGTGCAAGTGTGTGTAATTCTTCATCCCTAAACAAAACCTGCAGGCTTCCCAGCAGGCAGTGTAGGCTGTCGCTGTTAGTAAAAACTAAGAGTTGCTCCTTTGCACTTAGCCTGTCTGCATAACAACTTCAAGGGCTCCAGCCCTTCCTTTCTAGCAATTGCTTTCATGGATCCAGAATTTAGTGGTTTGGGTGTTTTTTAATCAAATGCTTTCTGACATGAATAATACCAACAAAGCGTTTGCAGCTTGGCCTGGAGGATGGGAAAAATGCAAACACCAAAAGCCAAGGCAGTTTCTTCATGTTGATGCTCATTAGGTACTTTTTAACATTAGTGGCTGGTTCTGGGATCTGCCCACGCAGGCTGGAGGCTGAGGAAATCTTATTTGAACACATCTGCTCCGAGAGATACTGTCAGACTTTGGGAGCATCTTGTGGTAATTAGGGGAATTCATTCCCTGGTTTGGTGCAGCACGGTTTATTCCTGATTGGTTTATTCTGTTTGTGAGTTCCTTTGATATTTTACTATCTGCTTTGTTGGGTGTTTTTTTTTGGCAGGCGAAATGCACCCAGGTAATGTTCTACCATCACACAGCACCTTCTTACCCAAGGAATTGCAAAGCTTGGCAGAGAAGCTTTTGCAGCCACGAGCCCAAAGTGCAGCTTTGAGTTCTAATCACTCACTGACTCCCCACTTACCTGTCCCTGATCTTCTCTCTCCTTCCTCCCCATCTCCCAGTCCACACGTGTGCATCTGCTCCCCAGAGGACAGCTTTAAAGCCCCATTCTTTCTTTCTGAAAAGGGGCCTTTAATACGGTTGAATTAAAAGGCCATCCTGCAGAGCTCCTTTTTGATGTCAGCTTTGAAATCCTGCACATTTTGTTTCCATTCTTATTCTTTTTGCGTGTTTAAATCTGTACGTTTCCAAATAAGGTCTCTGCACTCACTCCTTGAACCTTAATGCTTTCTGTAGCACTGAGCAGTGACAGAGTTATGTTAACCTCTCTGCCTCACTGGGCACATTTGTTCCCTCAAAAATCAACACAGCAGCCATAGATGCTGACATCTGAAGCAGTCCTGGTGCTCCTCGTAGCACTGAGTTTCTCTTTAGACTACGTGGGTTGCACAAGGTGCCTCGCAAGGAACCACAGACCAGGAAAGCAGGTCCCCAAGAAAGGTGAACCCCTAACTAGGAAAACACAGGCTCTTGTGTGCTGGTTTCTTTGCTGTCATCCCAGCCAAGCTTGGTTCAGGACCAGGTGAAGTTTCTTTCCCAAATCAGCCCGGTAGGTTAAATGTGGGCACCTGGTGCTGCTTAAATACTGAGCCTTACGGGAGAGCTGCCTGTGCTTTATTCACTTGGTAAGTTTCTATAGCTACTTTTGGGGTACAGAGGGATGGGGATTTGGGGCTGGGATTAGTAAAAGTTCTGAAGGGGATTAAACAGGGATGTGTTTTTGTAGGTGGATGCTGAAGATTTTTAGCTGGATCTTCTCTACACCAGAACCAGGACATTGGACTGTTGCTTTCAGGAATCTGTGGCAGGAAACCTGCAGGAAAACTGCTGAGAAAAGTGAGTAATACAGCATGATGTTAAAGTATGAATGCTATTTGAACTGCGGTGGGGAGATAGGACCGTGTTTTTATTCAGTTGCACTTTGGAGAGTAGGTGCTTGAGGATTAAAGAATGCTGCTGGGCAATGAGGTCAGGGTGCACATATAGCAAGTGCTGGAAATTGCTTTGATAACATAAATGTTGCATATAAAAACACTGAGCTGGGTTTGGTGCCCCTTCACCCTCAACTGCTTGATTTCCATTTGTAGCTCAACCAGCTGCTGGAGCCCTTTCTAGGATGGCCAAAGATCTAGAAAGCCCAGAAGAAGATCCCATATCAACAAACAGCTGTCATGAAGCACCAGCACTTCTATTGGATCATCCCCTGTTTGTGTGCTGGGAAGGCAACGCGATCAAAAAGAGCTCTGAGTGCTGGGAAGCTGCAATGAAAGGTAGGAGACAGAATCTACTTCTGTGTGAGATGCCTGGGTGGTGCATTGGGAGGGGACTCCTTTGTGCTGTGCCACCTTTGTGTGAGAGCTGGGATCTGAATGGCTTTAATTCCTAACCTTATGTGCTGTGCATAGATCATAAAGACAACAACCGATCAGTGGTGTGGTTGCCCAGTGGATGTGAAAGCTGCCTACCTGATGTGCACAGTGAGTAACAGTGAGCATTAAGTTGTGTGTTCTGGAAATGGTGGATTTCTTTAACCTTTGTTTCTTAGCACACGTGTTATTTTCACATGTCTTTTCTGTTTGTTATCTTCTGCTTCCAAAAGCAGAATGGAAGGTGATGGCTGCCCAGGATCCATCGGTGTTTGTCCTGTGGCCTCTGAATGAAGGGGAAGTCTTTCTGAAGCCTGGGGAAGCTGTCTCACGTTGCAGTGTAGCTGTGCTGACGGAGGGCCCTCCTGGGATAAAGGAAAGGAAGACGGTGGCTATAGGGGCTGTGTCGACAGGAGTCATCTCTGCTGTCTGGTACCAAAAAAGGAGTGGTTGTCATGGTTACTGGCCTCCCCTCCTGTCACTTGTCTTCTCTGGAGCCTCAGGCTGGGAGCAGGATTCAGTGTTTCTCTCCTGTTGAGCTGTTGCTCTGATCCAAGCAGCCTCAGTGTCAGCCATCGGCGTGCTCTTGTGACACTTGTGTGCCTGCACATCTCCCACATCTTTGGTGTCCTTATGTTCCTACCGTGGGCTTTTTTTGGTTGAATCCGACTCTTCCTTTTTACCTTTAGAAGCAGCTTCAGCATCAGATGAACAGGTTACGAAGGACTTGTGTGAACTGCAATGGAGCTCCGTGCAACGAGGGGACGGCAAGGACAGCAGCAAGCTGTGCTGTAGGAATTCTTGGAGTAGGAGGAAGGTGAGGAGTCTCAAAGGAAACATGAGGTCATTTCCCTTTTAACATAGTACATTGCGGAGATATTTCAACAATTAATCAATACCTAAATCTGCAGTCCATTATAAGGCTTGGCAGCGTGTTATTTTATCGTCTAACAAATGGAAGCCTGCCTGTGCTAGTAACTTGAATCCCTGAGCTGCAAGAAAGGTTACTATCACATGGCAAGCGGTAACTTGCTCCTCCCTGCCTCTTCTTCTTTAAACGAGGTCAATTACATTTACCATTTATGGAAGATATTCTTCCAATTAAAATGATGAAGACCCAAGGAATCCTCTTTTCCCTTCTTTATTTTAAACTTTAAAAGCAATAATCGTTACCAAAATCTGGGAATGAAGGGCAGGGAATCTCTCTGCGTAGGCAGCCAAGTGTTACAACATTGCCTTGGCTCCAGGCTCCGTGGCTGCTGCAGAGCCCTGTTGTAGCCCATGCTGGAACATCTGGTCCATCTCATGATGGATGGTCGGGCTGTGGAGTCTGGTCTTAACTGCTGCACGAGCCTCTGGACTGTGGGGGCTGAACAGCTGTGTGTGATGTACTGAGCTCAGAGCTGGGTGCCTGCAGAGCTTGAGGTGCTCGTGGGGAAGGAGCTCGGGTTGCAGTGTTGTGTTGGGAGGTACAGGCTGTGAACTGGCATCCTCTGTTGAGCTTCTGAGCACGGTCTTGGACTTGCAGGTTGTCTGGGCTTCCCCAGCTCTGTGAGTAAGGTCCCAGTGAGGTGTTCTTGGCAGGACAGAGGTATGTATGTGGGCCTTGTGGTTAGGGCAGTGATCCCTTTCTACCTTACTGGCACTGTAGCCAATGCTTTTGGCTGGTATTTATTCCTCTGCTCTGCTTACCTGGTTAAAAACAAGCCGTTTGGCTCGAGCAACTTGCCATCTCCTCTCAGGAAGAGAGAGGAACAAAACCCAAGTGTTTATTTTTCTGTGTGCCTTCCTCCTTCTGCAGAGAAACAGATCAAACTCCTCTGACTCTTCCCTGGAAGTTTATTTGGAGGAGCAGACAGTGAGCGACTGTGCGCCCTCCTGTTAATTAACCTGAGCTCTTGGAGATGGGGAGGGAGTGGGCTACTGCATCTATTATTAAACAGGGGTTATCAGTGGACAGCATCACATGACTGTGAAGGCATTAGTCACTTAATTAGCATTAACAGGGCAATTATTATCTTAATAAAATGACTGATTATGACATTGAAGTTGTATCTGAGGTTTAACAGCTGCAGCAGCCCGACTGAATTGTATGTTTGTTAATCCCTCAATGAGGGTGTTCTGTTTCACTGAGTGATGTTTATTTAACGTGCAATAAGTGTCTTAGTGAATCTCTATTAAAGGCATATGTGGAAACCTTAATTTGAGGCATTACAGAAGAGAGCAAGACTGTTCGATTCATAAAATCCTATTTAAACATTGTGAGCTCCAAACCCAGCTAATGCCAAAGCAAACTGTATCCTGCAAGTCCTTTGCCAGATGTCTCATGTGGGGTATCCTCAAGGTCCAAAGAAAATAAGGTCTGAAGGGAACAGTTTGGCCATTGAATCTCCACTCCAGCCTATATAAAGGGGTTTCGTTTCCATTCAGGAAATACAAACCTCTTCTGTATGGATCCCGTTCAAAGTGTGTTTGCTGAACAGTTCTTCCCAGCAGCAGTGATTCTCAGTAACACCCACGTCTGGGAGCAAAACTAGATCTGGTGGAAAGACTTTGGAAGCGCACTACGCCTGTCTGTGAGTAACAGAGGACTCGAGGTGCTCCGTGTGCCACCGACTCCTGCCCAACTGACTGCGAACTGTTCTGATGATGTTCTGGGTCAGACCTGAGGTGAAGGCTTTGCACGTTTGAGGGCTGGTTGTTGCGTTTTCATCTCCCGTGTTCTGTGATTTCAGGTAACTTGGTGCCGTGGTTCATAGCCCTCAAAGCAATGTGCTCCAGGGTAGTGTGGGATTAACATCTGAGAGGCTGAGATGATCTCCCTGTAGATCCTGGACACAAACCAGGTATGAACTGGTACCCTGTAGTAACACTGAACTCAGCTAAGTGGCAAGATCCTTTAGTGCTAACTCGGTACCAAGTTAGTGCAGGCTTGAGACTTCCAATTGGCTCAGATGTAGATGCACATGTACAGGCAAGGCATGGGCTGCATCTTGAGCTCTTCTGAGTTCTTTAACAATTCAACTCTGCATCCAAACTTTTGGGCTCTGATGCCAGTTTTCTAGGTCAGGACATCACTTAGACACTGAATCAAGACTCTGCTTTCCTTCCACCTGCGTGTGAACTCTTCCCACAGGGCCAATAGAGGGATGGGTAGTCCTGGCAGTCATTACGGCATGAGCTGTGTTGGCTTTGAGTGAAATGCAATAATTACAGAGGGGATAACACTTGAGGCTCCTGGGAACTCTCCCAGCTCTGTGCTGGTTCCTCAGGTGAGTGCTGTGCTATCTGTGAAACGCGATTGCTGGTATGAAGCCTTCATGTCTGTATGAGATCATCTGCAGCAGTAATGTCCTGTGTGCGTGTTCTCATTACAAAGGCAGTTCTGAGATACTGTCCTGCCTTTAGAGGGTCTGAGAGGATTGCCTGAGGCTTCAATAACGCCGTGGCGGGCAGCTTTATAAGCTGTCTTTCATCCAAGAGACTCAGTTGCCCTTATGTCAGAGGCTATTCACATCCTGTATGGGCAGGACTGTTTTCTCACTCATCCCTGGCTCTGGTGGTTCCTGTTGTCTCTCCCTCCTGCTGTGCTTCAGCCCTGGTGCAATGTCTGGCTGAAACCCCTTTCTAGCTTTCTCCTGCCGAGCTCTTTTTGCTGTGCTGACCCTTTATCTGGCCTAGATGCCAGCAAACCCACCAGGAAATGCTGTGTCTCCCTGCTCTGACCTTGTAACAGCATTGCTTGGAGTGGGAATCCTCTGTCCAAGAGTGGCAAGGTTTCTGGCCCCATGCAATGGCTTGGCTGTGCTCAGCAATTTCCCTTTCCTTGCTCTTAATTTATTCAGAGCATCAAGCCAAGTAGACCCACAGGCACAATCGAAACATGGGATAAATATTCTGAGTGGCTTGATCTATAGGAACAAGCGCATGGGGGAGGGAATGAGTTCATCTCCTCTGTGTTCCTGGCAGGGCTGTTCCTACATCTCCTATGTGCCGCAGTGGGGTGATAAGCTGGTTGCAAGGAGGATGTTCTGTCCCCTCCCTGGAAGAAGAGACTCATCTGAGCCTTCCTCTTGGGAACAACCCTCGATAGGCAGCTAAAGTTTTCCTTTTCCTCTCATCCCATGACTGTTAGGGAATATCCAGCCCCTTGCTTTGTCCAGAATAATTCCATTCTCCAGGGGGTTGGTGTGTTTCAGCATCTGTAGGCTGGCTCTTCCCTGGAACTTACATTTTTGGCTGCTTTTTCCCAGGTTGGTACCTCCAGCCCCCACTGATTTGTTCTTGGAGCTGCAGGTTCATGCAACTTCCCTGTAAGTATGTTTCTATGTTATATATGGGTCTTCAGCCCAGAACATCTCTGGTGACAGAGCAAAAAGTGGATCCCTACAACCCAGGTTTCAAAGGTACCTTAACTTGCTTTCTAAACCTATCTCCAGACTTTCCAGGTCTGTCAGTTCCATTTTAGGAAACCTGAAAGTCATCACTATGATTTCTTCCATCCCAAACAGACGAGCAGAGTGGTGTGAGCTCAGGTACGGTGATTGGGATCAGCCGGTTCAAAAGGCACCCCATGGAAGGTGACGTGACAACACATCATTCTACAGAAGGTTTTGATCTCCTGGCTCAGACACGAGGAGGAGGGTGAACAAGAACTGTGTTCAGAGGTCGCCTTGGTTTTTTGAGAGAGGAAACAGCTCTTTTCTGATGGGAAGTATTTTGGATTTCTCTTGCTTTCTACTGCTGTCTGTTTCTCAGCTCAGACAACTGTTCTGTTCTCCAGCGTGCTTGCCCAGAGCCATTGTATACGACTGTTAAACAGTGTTTAAACAGCCATAAGCCTGTTTATTTACTGAGGCTATAAATTATCTTGAAATCGGAATTCATCATACTGCAAATGCCGTGTTTCAACAAGCAAGCTGGCACTCTGCTAGAATTGCAATCTAATAGCCCTCCTCACTGCTCTGCCAAGTTGCTGTCAAGGGCAAGTGTCCTTGCATGGGTAATTGCTGCCTTATAGAGAATCCTGGTAGACTCAGAGTTGATGCCTTTGAGTTTATCTGCTGGCGTATTGGGGAATACTGTAGTAAGTAAGTGCAGGTCTCTGATGGCTGAGCCATGTGTCAGAGTTAACTCGTGCTTGCCAGGGTTTGCTGTTAAATGAATGGGCTATCCAGTCAATATAGCACCAAGGTGTGGAAACAATATTGTTTCCAAGGTGTGTGAAAGGCTGACGACTCACCTCAAGCTGAGTGTGGACTTGGTGGTCCAGATCCTGCCTGTTGTTGCATGAGTTGTGTTGGTTGGGTTGGCTCGCTCTGTGGCAGGTTGATAGCAACATCTGGTCATCTCACCTGGTCTGTACTGTGTAAATTATTGCCTTCAGAGTTCTGGAACCACACAGACTGAAGATGGGAAAGATCCGAGGTCATCCAGCTTCTCCATTTTCCCCACAATAGGGGAAGGCTTGTTCTCTTCCACTGGATTTTCCTGTACTTGGTCCAGTTTTAAGTGACTCAAGCATTAGAGCTCTTATTTTTTCGCTTCCCTTGGGAGGCCTGGTGGATTTCTCACCATGAGAAATGTTTTCCTCATTCTCCACCTGATCTGTTCCTCCCCCGGATTCCACACTGCAGATTCCACAGCGGAAGAGAACATAAAGCTACGGTGGGTTAATGCTCATAGTGTTATTGGAGAACTGGTTAACTCTTTTGGTGTCACTTTGATTGTCCTGAAACAAAAAGGCTTTGGATGGGAGAACATCATGGTGCTGCTATAGAGTGTCTCTAAGCCTGGTAAGCACTGATAGTTTGGGCAGCATGGGCACCAAGACCTGCTGATCTTCCTAGAAGTTCAAGGTTTGTGGAAA
This sequence comes from Excalfactoria chinensis, assembly GCF_039878825.1. Lineage (NCBI taxonomy): Eukaryota > Metazoa > Chordata > Aves > Galliformes > Phasianidae > Excalfactoria > Excalfactoria chinensis. The sequence continues at coordinate 4,548,520 of NC_092845.1, forward strand.
GATTTCTTCTATAGAGTGTAAGCACAGCTCCAAATGGGAGATTACCATCCTTGGAATGTTGAACTCAATGGCAAACTGCACATATGGTGATGGCTGTTCTTTACTTTTGGCTTTGCTTGTGCCCAGCACGTAGTCAAGAAGCTTGCTTTTTCTTCACAAGCTGAGGATTTTCCCATGGATTGCTTTCTTTGCTTATCCTGCCTGTGCTGCCAATGCTGTGTAACCAGTGGCTCAGCTAATGCTGAAGTAGCTCTTAAAATATCATCTGCTAAATAGATGGGTTACGATGGGATAAAGCATCTTCCATGAAGGATGAGTGGGATCAGGCCTTGGAGACGCTATCAAATGGGAGCCGGTATGAGAAGAGGCAAGTAAATATTTCACATGTGGTTGTGCAAGGGACAAGACTGGAATAAGATGTAATAATGGCAGAGATGTTAAGGGCAGCTAGCAGGTCTGTGGTTCCCTGCAGCCCCAATGCTGCGTGCCAGCCCTGCTGCTGGTGTTCTTGGAAAGAAAGGCTGCTCTGCCCTGCTGAGAACCACAGCCATGCCACTTGCTGCGGTGGCAGAGCCCAGGAACATGACTAATTGGTAACATAAAGAACCACCTTCCGTGCAGCCTGATTCACCCGATCCTTACGCAGACTCACTCTTTCCATCAAGGAATGTTTGTTAATGCAGCGCACGCTGCTGAGATCACCCTTCTGGCAAATGCCTGCTGTGGTATGAGACCCAGTCATCTGGCAGCACATTGCTTACTGCAGTCTCCACGGCAACCCTCCATGCTGTTCTTCTTTGGAAGCTCTGCGCATTCGTAAAGAAGCTGTCATCCCTCTTACTGTAAGTGCAGCAGATGTGAAAGATTTTACCTGTGCCAATGAACCCCGGAGCAGGATGCTGTTGCTCAGAGGGGCAATGCTGCATTAGGTATAATGCTTCTCTCTGAAGGGCTCCGTCTGTCCACTGGTGGCATTACAAAATGTCTCCTGCTTTGTGCTCTCAGCCTTTTAACGTGTCTGTAGCCAACAGCGTTTGCACAAAGAGGCTGGGCTGCCACCAGGATCACAGAAGATCTCTTCTGAGTCACAGCTTTGCAGCGCTGACAGCTGCCACAATAAGAATTCATTTCGGAAGGCTGGTCCCAAGGTGGATTTAATGGTCCTGCACTAAGATGCGAATGCCTCTGGTGTGGAAACAACTGAACTGCAGCATGGACCCTCGTGTTTCATTGAGGCTTCTTTGTTTCTTCTGAGCCGCCAGTTGTATTGACAAGGAGGAACAGCCATCTTCTCTGCTGTGGATGCTGAACCTGACAGTTCAGAGGGGCATTTATTTGCCTCCAGTGCCCCATCTGAAGCCCTGTGGGAGGGTTCAAATCAAATAGGGTGGCTGTCTTCTCTTCTGTAGGCCTGGTACATGGAAAAACTCTATGTCCTTTGTGTGGAAGGAACCACAGCTTCTTGCCTCCCTTGGTAGGTGATGTGTGGACGCAGAGCAGAAGAATCGGTCCAGCTTCAAAATGGGCACCTGACTCTATTTCTGGTTTGTTTGTTTTTTAGGGTCGTCAACATACAGCAAGAGGTCCCCCTCTTTTTGGAGGAAGCCCAAGCTGCCACCTCAGAAGGGTTGGCTGAACCAAATAACAGCTGACATTAAAACAAGGTGACTGCAAGACCTGCCTTTGCCAAAGCATCTCATGTTCCCCGTGGGTGACAGTGAGCTCTTTATTTATAAAGCTGTTGTCACTTTTATTTCCCCACTGTGAGCTCTGAGGGGGATGGCGTTAGATTAGGCGTGAGCTCTGCTTTGCTGTGCAGGAGGTTTGCTCGTCTGCCCTGTGTCGAGTGGAAAAGCCTCCCACAGAGCTTTCAGCTCTTGCCTTTCCATCAACCTGCTTCTAAACATGGGCAGCTCACCTCTGTCCCTGCTTTGCTGCTGAGGAGGGCCAAGGTATTTTAAGTGCAGTGAGCCCACAGCCATCCAAAGGTGGGTCTCTGTATGGTAGAGTCTGCTGAGTGGGTTGAAGTTATTCATCTTAAAGGACGTTATGAAGGTAACCCACTTGGAATCTCAGCTGGGTGGGATTTTAACTTATCTTGTGTTTTTTCTTCTTGTCTCCCCCTCAGCAAGCTGGAGGATGCATGCTGGGCAGTGCATGGGAAGCAAGCGGGCAGTGGCATGGGAAGCGAGTCCCTCTGCTGGCACAGAAGTGATTTCAGGGCATTAATACAGATCCTAATACAAGTACGTGTAAAGATAATGAGAACCTTCCCAGTGATGTCTGGTGCTGCCTTGATCTTCCTACTACGCTTCCAGCACTATCTAGAGCTCAATAAGCTCCCAGTGACCTGCAGGACTGTCTAGAAACACCAAGTGTGCCCCTGTGGGGCAGCCTGGGGGTCTCCAGAGGGGAAATGGTTTGGGGCCTCCTGGTGAACTGGGAAAGACATCAAGTGGGAGGAAAACTCCCTGAGCTGGACCCTCACCCTGAGACAGGGGACCCTATGGGTAACTTTTATCCCCCAACCCACTTAAGCACCTTGTAGGCAAGGCCAGCTGCTATGGGCTGCTTAGCTTTCCTCTCCATCCGGTGCTGCCTACACTTGTTTCCCTTCCCTGCCTGCTCTTTCCTTTTCTCTGCACTTGTTCCCCTCGGCTCCCTCCCCTTCGGCCTTTGGATTTCTCTTTGGATTCCTCCTCCTGGTGATGTTCCAGGAGCTTTTGTGCCTTGGCTGAGAGGGACATCTAGTGGGATCTGAGCTCCAGGGCACAGCTTGGTTTAATCTCGCTATTTTATCTTGGTTTTAATCTTGCTATTTTATTCTTCTGTTTTTGCACAGGACCTGCTTGTTCAGGGTGCACCCAGGCCCCCGATAACCCCCAGCCCCCTATTGCGTGTCTCACAGTTTCCCCAGAGCTCATCTCTAACTGCAGCCTTTGTCTCTTGCTGAAATCCTGCTCTTGGCGCTCCTCCTTGGCTTGCTCTAATGGGATGCATGAAGCCAGCAATAGCAGCAGGGAAGAAAGCACGTGAGGGGGAAGGTTGCTGTGCTCTCGTGTGAGACTGTAGGGAGTGTGTATAGGGGGCTATTTAGGGGATAAATTGTCTCATCACTGGAGTCCCAAGCCTGTAGGTCTCCAGTCCTGATGGAGGTTCCAAGCTTGATGTAGCTTAGAGGGAGCTGCAGCACTGTGTTGTTGGCACCCACCAGGCTGTGGGAGATGTGAGCACAAAAGCTTGGGTGAGGTGGGAAGCAAGGCAGTAATCATGCTGCTCCAAAGGAGCAAGTGCTTGCAAAGCTTTGGGGTAGGGCAGTTCTGTGCTGGTTCCTTCCTGTTGTCTGTACAATACTCTGACCCAGGTTATTGAATGCTGGCTTAAGGATGCTGGCCTTTCTCTGTCAAGGTGAAGGTGATGCTGGAGTCGTGGCTCAGCCATCCATTAATGTTTTCAGCTCTTGTCCCAACCCCTCCAAGCTCTGCTTTGCCAAACCCACAAGACCACAAACACGACTCATCTCGAGTTACAGGCGCAGCAAACACACATCCAAAGCAATGCCAAGGTGAGTTCCGTGTGTTCCCCCTGCTGGCCCCCTTTGTGTATCAGCTGATGTGATCCACAGTCTGCAATCACCCCTTATGCTGTGGGTGGCACTGGGAGCCCACAGTGGCTGGAGGAAGGAGCTTTCCTGTAGGGACAGGCTCACAGCAGAAGTGACTGCAGCCCTTTGCTGGCAGTCAGTTTCTGGTTACATGTATGTTAGGGGCATAAAGAAAACGCGCTGGCAAAAGCAAGGATGAACTCCATGCTTGAGCCAAAAAGGCTTTTAAGAAACCTTCCTTCTCTATCCCCAGTAATTCAGGGCAGATGATGCTTCGTGCAGAGCCTGTCCTGCTGATAGCTGAGAACCAGCACTCATTTGGGTCTCCATCTCTCTGATGCTGTGTTTGTTTCTTGCCTGTTGCAGCAGTTTGAGCATTGCTGGTCTGGAAGACTTCAATCTACTCTGCAAAGATTCTATTGCAGCCTGGATGGGTGCTGAGAGGTATTTGTGGGACAAGCTGGAGAGGATTTGCCTGCACCCAGAGCAATAGGACTGGACAGAGGGTCTGCACAGAGGTAGGAGAACCTGCAGGAACCACAGGAGTGGCTGTGGGGAGAGGAGGGGGATGTCTGGGCAGCTCGAGCTCCCACAGAGAGCTGAGTGTCTTGTTCTGCTCCAGTCTGAGCATCTCTCTTCCAAACGCAATGCTGAGAGCATGGCCAGAACAGAGAGCTGCAGCTGTGGCACTCTGGCAACCAGCCCAGCTCTGCCCATGTGTGAGTGTTTTGTCAGAGCCCCCCGGTCAGTGGGTGCCCACAGTAAATACATTGCTGCAGCATTGTGCAAGCACTAAGATGTTTCTTTGTCTGTTTGCAGGGAGAAATGAGGCACAGGCCCTCCCCTATGAGCCCCAGCAGCTGTGCTTCTGGCACACCCTGGCCAATGCACCACCTTGCCAGCCATGTCTGCCTCTGCAGCACTCTGGTGTGACTATGAAGCAGTTAAAATCCTTCTGTCTCCTGGACAAAGAAGCTGGCAGGAATGAAGAGCAGCTGCATGCAGCACGAATCCATTTGCACCCTCAACCAGGCTGGACTTTGGATCTGAGAGATGGTTTGGTTGTGAGCTGTTGGTGGCTTGTGCTGCTTTATTGATCGTTTTCCTTGCAGTGTCTATTGGGGTTTGTGGCTCTTCCTCTGATTTTTTTGGCTTTTCTGCTTTTTCTTTAGGGCTTGTTTTCCTGGCTGAGCATGCAGAGCAGACCCTGTGTGTTTCCAGATGGGAAGCCATCTCCAGCACTGCCTGTGTCAGCACCTCTTCCAATACAGCACAAAGGAGCTGAGCTGTGCCTCTCTGCATTGGAATGGGCTGGGGCCTGAGGATGCCCAAAGCAGCACATCAGTGAATAGGTAGGGGGAAATAGGTAAAGGGTTTTGGAGCACTTCCATTCGTGATGCTCAGCCTCCTCCTTGGATGGCTGTTCACATGGGAATGAGTTCAGGTTTGAGGCTCTGTGCTGTAGGTTCCCTAGAAGAGGAACATGGTTGCACAGAAGCCCATGAAGAACCACCCAGACCATAAAATACTATAAAATATCCCAGTTTATTATTCGGGCATTTCATCCAGACTCTTACAAAACGATGTATTTACAGGTAAAGACTGAATTCACTGGGAGTGTTCTCCTAAGGACAGGACTGGGCTACACAGGTAAAACCAAATCACATTCAGCAGTCACATTGCATTATTTTTTCCCTTGAAAACAGTAAAAAGAGCGGGGCAATCTGACAGCTTTTGTTTCCATAGGAGCCAAGCTGTGAGAACACCCCTCTCTGCCCCTGGAATCTGCCTGCAAGGAAGAAGTCATTGCTGTATGCTGGGTCCTGCACAACGCAGCCACCTCAGTGCAGTGGGAATGGCGGTGCTGGCTACCAAGGAGCAACCTGAAGCACAACGAGAAGGTAATTCCTCTCTCCCTGCTCTCTGTGGCAGGGCTTTGCTTTTCCAGGTTTCCCTCCATGTGAGGCCACGTTTCAGCCCTGCTTCACCCTCAGCATCGCAGCAACAGAAGCACAGAAGGCTGGGCTCAGCATTGCTGGCCCAGAGCAGCAGGAATCCACGGAGAAGAGAAGCAGCTCCCCTCCCTCATCACTGAAGACCAGACAGAAGATGACAATTAATTGATTACTAAATTAATGCAATGAGAGAGAATAGATGATGATGAGAGCATGTACCTGAACCTGAACCTCTCCCTCCCGCTTGCCTCTAAAAACACTAAGTGTTTTTTTCTTTTTTTTTTTTTTTAATTTTTTTTTTTTTTAAACTTTAATTATTTTTTTTTTATATATTCTGTTGACTGTCCATTCAGGTTCGTTGTGGGACCTGCAGCTGCTTGTCAATAAAAGAGAAGAAATCAATGTGTGGATGGAAGGAATTAATTCCTAAGCTGAGATGGGGGGGGCTGGTTTGGGAGGGTTGAAGTAACAGAGGGCTGCGCTCAGCCAGCAGCCCAAGGCTGGGAGTCTCAGATGCAGTGAGGTAGAGGCTCACAACTGGAGGAGGTGCCTCACAGTCAGTGTTGTTTCCCCCCCCCTGGTTCTGTGCAGGTTGTGTCTGATGGTTGAGCCCATCCCTAGAGCCCTGTCTGCTGCTTGATCCATGCCCGCAGTGCTGTCAGCCGGCTGTAGACTCCAGGCTTGTTTCTCTGTGCGCAGCCATCACCCCAGCTCACAACACCAGCCAGGAACATCCGCCCGCTGTCCTCCACGCCGACCAGGGGCCCTCCGGAGTCTCCCTGCACGAAAACAAACCACACCGTCAATATGGAACCATTTCAAAAGCTTTAAGTAAATCCCACGTGAGCAGGCAGGGTGCAGCTGCGCGGCTCTGACCCGGCGATCCATTTATGAGACCACAGCATGCATCCATAACTACAGTTTGCTGCTGCCGTGCGTTCCAGTTTGTCCATGTGAACCCAGAAGGATCCAGGCGGCTGCGCAGCATATTATGAAGTGCTGCAATGGGAGTCGGTGTGCCGGAATAAAAAGTGCTGAGCTTACCTGGCACGCGTCCACGCCGCCCGTCAGGACCCCGACGCACATCATGCGCTGCGTCAGCTGGTCGGTCAGCAGTTGGTTGCAGATGGTCTGGTTGATCACCCGGATTTCTGCCTTCTGTAAGATGGTGGATCCGCTGCCTGCAAGGACCAGAACCAGTGTAAGTATAAAGTCATTTTGGCAGCAGTCCCCTCCCCTGCTCCCCGTTATGTGCTGCCAGCGCTCACCTCCTTCCGTAGTCGCTCCCCATCCGGTCACCCACAGGTCTTTGCCCACAGGGAAGCTGTGTGTGTGATCAGGCAGGCAGATGGGCTGGACGACAGAGGAGAAGGTGGCAGGGGTCTGCAGCTCCATCACTGCGATATCGTAGTCGTAGGTGTAGTCGTTGAAGGAGGGGTGGGAGATGATGCGCTTGATTTGCTTCTTTTGCACACTGGCATCACTGTGTTTGCTTTGGTCGGTCAGGCCCAGGTAGGCTGTCCACAGGCTGGGATCTGAGTACCTGCAGGAGCCACAGGAGTACAGCAGGCAGTGTGAGGTCCTGCTGTGCAGAGCCAGCAGACATCCCAGCCCTTATTCAGACAAGGAAGTGGCTGAAAAGGGAAGTGCTGCTGACTGGGCAACCTGTCACCCCAAATCCCAGCACCCAATCACCGCAGTGCCTGCAACCACACGTGGTGCTGATGTGACACCTCAACAAGCAAACAGTGGACTCCAACTGTCCATCTGTCCACCGATCCATCTGTCCCTGACAGTGCTAAACCAGGCAGCCCTGAGCTCTGTCTGCCTGCTGCACAAAGCATCCCTAACAGAAGCAGCACCCCGGCTCCCACCTACCTGATGCCCTGCATCTGCACGAAGCAATGTGCTGCTGACACCAGCCAGGTCTCCGAGATGAGTGAGGCTCCACAGACGTGGCCCTGGCTCTTGGCATGGAGGCTGACCTGCCACGGCCACTCTCCCACATCCGAGTTCTGCCCACCGACGATCCGTGATTTCTTAATGTAGGAGCGGGTCCCACAGTCTGGGGTGAGGAACGAGAAGAGACACTTACTTAGATGCTCCTATTCCTGTTCATCGCCCCCTCTTCCTTTCTCAGAACAGCAGAAGTGCCCCCCTCCTACACCAGGGATGGCTGAAATCTGTACATGTACAAACAAACCCCTGCACAGTGCAAACCCTCCCTAAACACCTTGGACAATGCAGGCACATGGCACACTGCTGAAGAGCACAGCTACTGCCAGATCCCAGCTGTTGCCCAGGGGTTCTCTCTACCACATGCTGGTCTAAGCAGCCCAAAACCCCACGTATTCCCCTTGGTACTCACTGCAGTTGTCCTCATCAGAATTGTCCTCACAGTCCTTCTGCCCATCACACTCTGGGTTCTGTTTGCTGATGCAGAGCCCGTTGCGGCATTTGTACGTGTACTCCTTGCAGGCAACTGTTGACTGGGCTGTTGTGGGAAGGCCAAAGGGAGAAGGGTTAGTCCCAGTGCTGGGGAAATTGTGCTGCTCTGCAGCCCCTCCCCATTTCTGCCCACCCCAGGACATTGCCACTGTGGGCAGAAATGCACTCCAGGCCGCCCAGCCATGAGTACACATCCATAAGAGGCCCATCCTCACCTTTGCTGCAGGTGCCCTCGTCGCTCCCATCTCCGCAGTCGTCCTTGCCGTCACACTTCTGTGTGTTGGGGATGCACTTCCCACTGCTGCACTTGAAGCTGTTGTTTGCACAACCTGGGGGAGAGAGCAGCTCCTGAGAAACAGCAAAGCACTCCCAGGCCCAGAAAAGCTGCATGGCTGCATCCATCTCCCTCTCCCCTAAAACAGATAAAGCCTCTGCAGCTACAACAAACACCGGTGCTTCTTTCCACCACCCCTTCACCTTTTTCAAGCCCCCAGCCCAAGTTACTCACTGCACTGCAGCTCATCGCTGTTGTCACCGCAGTCGTTCACGTTGTCACAGAGCCAGAACTTGGGCTTGCACCAGCCGTTCTGGCACCTGAACTGCTGGTCGGTGCAGGCTGAAAAAGAACAGAGAGAAATCAGAGAACAGATCTGCAGTTGACCCACGGGGTCACCAGCAACACAGCTGGCATCGCAGGAAGATCCGGCAGCACTGAGGCTCGCTGCCAGAACCAACCCAGCACAGCAGCCTCAGGCACCCTGCAATGAAGAGCCAAAAGGAAGGAAGGGCACTTACTGCAGGACCGCTCGTCGCTGCCATCAACGCAGTCCAACCAGCCATCGCAGCGCATGCTTCTCTCAATGCAGCGGCCGGTGCTGCAGGTAAACTTGCCAGGGCAGGCTGGGAGGGAGGAGAAGCAAAACAACACATGAGCCCTCCAGCTGCCCCCCCTGTGGTACTTCCCAGTGCTCTGAGCTTCTTCCTTGCAGCATCCACTTCTTTATCCTGCAGAACACCCCCAGTTCCCACCCACGGCCCCCAGGTTTCAACTCACGATCGCTGGAGTCGTAGGACAGATACTCTGCAGAGAAGCCAGTGTCTGTGTAGGAACGGTCCGAGTGGAACTGCACTGTGATCCTGTTGGTGCTGCTGGCCACCACAAACTGGGAGCGTTCCCCGCAGTACCTGATGGGAGAAAACAAACACCGATGGAGCCCTTCTTACATCCCTGATCTCCCCATCACCACACAAAGGGTCTGAACTGAGCACGAGTTGCTGGACCTCGGTGCCACACACAGGAGCTGAATTTTGCTGTAGCTGGCAGAAGGTTGGAGCAAAGTGCAAACAACACCATAGAACTGAATGCAGCCTCCTTACTTGGAGGGCCAAAGCCACGGTCAGACACCTACCTCGTGTTGTTGATCTGCACATAGTCCTTAGTGCAGGAGCTGACTGGGATCCCGGGCTCCAGCACAAAGAACATATTGAAATGCACCTTCACGTTCTTTTTAGGGGAAACCTGCAAAAGGAAAGAGTTAGAGGCACTAAATACGGGGATGAGTTACATGGGAAAAGGTTTGAGATAAGGACAGATGAGAACTGAAAATGGAACCAAGTCAAGCAGAAAAAGAAATACCTTCCCAAAAAGCCCCTACTGCTCACCTCGTCATTTAGACAGTCACTTGGCTTGCTGGCCCTGGGATCAGCACACAGAAGGAGGCTGAAGCCAGACCTTTGTCAACTGTGTCCACTCCCCCAGGGCAAAAGATGGACTTTGCCAATAGCAAGTGACAGCTCTGTCCCAAGGCCCAAATTAAGTGCACTGTGCAAAGCTACAGCTACTTGGGGCTACAGTGAGTATCACACAAGGTCCAGACTTCCCTCAGACTCTTCTGCCTTTAACAACAGGCCAAAAACCTCTTCTAGCCAGCTCAGACTCTAAACCTGAAGGCAGCGCCTGCTGTAAGCTCATCTGCAGTCTGTCCCACATAGGCAGGTTTCTTTGACAGAATACTTAAGGCTAAGAGGAGAATGTGGCTTACCTCTATGTTCCAGATGCAGTCTGAGGCTGGTGGGTAGTGTGCGGGGTAATAGGGAGTGGTGAAAGTGCCTCTTTCTCCTCTCAGAGTCCCACCACACACTGGAAGAGAAGCAGAATGAAAGCAAGTTAGAGATTCGAGATGTGGCTTTCCCAAGACAAAAGTGGCTACTGGCTGAGGCAGGGAAGGAGGGAAATGCATCAGCCTTTAACACATTGAAGTTAATCTCTAAAAGCAGCTCCTGCTCCAAGGCTTGGAGAGAGCTCAAGAGATCAATAGGTACTTCCTACATACATCCCTCTCCATGCCCAATCCAACTTAATTCTTATTTTCCCTTCCTCAGGGGACATCATTGCAGCAGCCAAGAGCTGTGGGCAAGGCAAGCTCAAAGAGCCAAGATGGGATATTGCTTCCATGTCTCCCAGCCATGGAAAATTCCCTGGCAAACCACAGCCACAGCTGCACTTCCCTCCTCAACTGCTTGTGGTAGGGAGAGGTGGGGGAAACTGGGCCAAGGTCTACGCTTACCTTTCATCTTTGGGAGCTGGAAGAACTCAGCCTTAAAGCCAGGGAATCTCCCCTCCTTGTTGGTAATCAACGTGACGAGCATAACGTTCTGAGAGGACAGGAAGGTCAGGTTGTATGAAGGGGCATAGGTCCCACAGAGCCTACAAAGGAAGGAACAGAATCCTGTCAGGCAGCTGCACAGTGAGCCTCAAGTAGCACAGATCAGCCCTGAGCAGGGACATGAGTTCCACCACCAGGACCAGGATCAGACCTGCCACCTCCCACCAGGCCTCAGTGCCACACAAGAAGCCAATGCAAGGCCAACCCCTCTTTCGCCACCCCATGGAGGAGCACCAAACCCTGGGGACACTCACCTCACCAAAGCGTGGGGCTCCACGGGGCTCAGAGAGTCATACACCTTGATGTAGTCACTGCTGTCCGTGCACTGCTCCAAGTCCAACGTCTTGAAGGTCAGGCTGATGATGGAGTTGGCATCTGCCCTCAGTGCCCAGTAGCAACGTGCATTGTTGGGGTATGGGCTGTTGGGGAACCCCGGCGTGGTGAAACTGGTGATCTCCCCTTCCTTGGCATGGAGGGCAAAAAGGCAGCTATCTGCCAAGGAGAAGAGCAAAGAGTTATAAGGAGAAATGAGGAGGAGAGATCTTCCTTGTGGGTGCAGGGTATACAGAGGACAGCAGAAGTGTTGGGGTTGAGAAAGGCACTGCAGAAGGACAGACCCGGCCACCCACCACTGCTGGATAACAGCAAGTTCAGCCAACCCCAAACCAGCTCCAAGCAGCACATGGAGACCTGCCTCAGGCAAAGCATCTCCCTTCAGGCCCTTCCTCACCCCAGAAGGAAAACTGTCACCCTGCAGACACATGGGGATGCACAGAAGCCATTGCAATGAGACTGAAGAACTGTACTTACTGTCCCGTGCAGTCTGAGCGATGCTGGGGTCGGCAGCTGCAAGAAGAAAGAGAGTTGCTCTCACCTTTTGAGCTGTAAAAAACCCCTGCATACAAAGCTGAGGGCGCCCAAAGGAGGGGTACACCTGGTGAAACACCAGAGCCTCCCCTCTCCTCCCCAATCCCACACAGTAATGCAGCACTCACGGAAAGCAACGATGGATTCCACTCTCAGCGTGGGGTTTCGCAGCCGTGGGTTCAGCCTCTGGACCAAGTTCTGCTTGTCTGCCATGGCCCGGTCAAGGTTCTCCTCACGGTACTTGGGGACGATGAACTCTGACAAGTAGTAGGCAATGACACTGCCTTCGCTGTGAGGAAGGGTGGTTATGGGGCGAGGGCAAGGACAGCAAGGACAGACATGGGGGGGCCAGTCAAGTGATAAGCTGTTGTTGGAGGATGACCATAGGAAAGCTTCGATAACAAGCTGAGCAAGCTGAAGATCAGCAAAGGTGCCTCCATCAACAGCAGCCCAGCAGAGAGGGTCTTATGGCCAATGCGATACGCCAGAACTCCTTTCCTACACTCCCTATCTCAGCTCAGATAGCATCTCCCAACACTCACCTGAATGCAGTTATTACTGTCTCCCTATGGTAAGGGCCAATATCTGGATGATTCCTGTAGATGTCCTCGACCTAAAAGGAGATTAAAGAAGAATGATCAGCACATCTTAAAGCCAAGAGAGTGGAAAGGACAAAGACAGACAGAGCTTCAAGCTTCTGGAGGAAAATCAGAACACATAACCAGCATCCTTGGAGTGCAAAAATCTGCAGGGGAGAACTGAAAGGAGACAAGTGTCCAGACTCCTGCAGCCAGCCCCTGCCTCAGTCCCCAGCCCCAAAGCTTGCTCAGCTGTAGAGCTGCTTTCCCTCTCTGACCCTACATGCCAGGCCTGGGATTTGCCTTGCCAACCCCACATGGCACACACTGGGCCACAGGGCAGGCAGACACCGTGGCAATGGGCTGGAGCTGTGACACCAATTAAAAGTGAGTCACACGACTCGTGATGAGCAGGAAGAGTTGAGAGAAGTGAGAAAGCTCCAAGCAGGATCTCTATGGCCAACACAAGTGAAATAAAAACTCGGTAATAGGGATCCAAGGAAATGCTCACCGTGCTCTTCACCTTCTTAGCCAGCATGATGAAGTCTGCAGAACTGGAGTTCTCATAGGCATCAATGAACTCCCAGTTCAGAACTCGCAGGTGGCCATTGAAGACTTTCTTCACAGGCGCGTTCCTGTCTGGAAGGTAACATGTCACAGGGAAAGGCAGTCAGGGCAGGGACTGTGGCACAGCTATCTGCAGTCATAGGGGAGAAAAGGGCTCTGTGCTTTCCTCTGGCTGCTATTGCACTTAGTAGAAAGGTCACACGTGAGCAACACTTGGTAATGAAGCTCTTCCAAACCCACAACAGCAGGGTTATGTTCCCAGGGCATGTCACCACCCCCACATTAGCTTAACATCACACTCACATTTGAAGTGCCAAACCAGGAGGCCAATGACCAGGGAGATGAGCAGAAAAGCAATGATCAGAATGGCCACAACTACCCTTCGCTTCGGGCCACGCTTCTCCATCTTCTTGGAGTTCATGGCAGGGAGGAACTCCACCCCTTCCTCCAGGTTGTTCATCTCCTGCGAGGGGAGAGAGGGCAGGACAACATTAAGGTCACTTCCCAAGCTTGGTTTGGAGAGATCCAACTTCAAAGCAGTCTGGTACCTACAGACACAGAGCAGAACCTTTGGGCATCACTGAGAGCACAACACACACCTCGGTGCCTGCAACCCCACAGCCGCCCCCAAGCAGGACCCCGCACAGACAGCAGTGCTAACGTGTGCCTCCTCCTCACACCCCAAAAGGAAATGGATGCTTCCTTCCGGGCTTAACCCAAGCTGATCAGTTTGAGCAAACACTGGGGCAGCCCATGTGCAGCCCAATGGCCGTGGCAGGTCCCCAAACCCACAACCTCAAGGATTGCTGCCTTCTGGCGGATGAAAAAGCAGACAGAAAATCACCTCTCCACGGCAACTGTTATGGGGCAGACGTGTCACCCCACAGGACACGGCACGCTATAAGCAGAGCTCCTGAAACAGAAGGCAAACTACTTCCTCCCTGTACATTCACACCACAATATGCATTTGCTGGGCCAACACAACGCTCCTACCTTCCTGCCCGGATCTCTCACTCAGAATAAAAGCCTTATACAACACAACACAAGGACAAACAGCAAACAAACCCCCCCAACCAGCCGCCCCTCAGGACAAAATGTGCTGGCAGACAACCAGCAGGTCTCACCCAGGAGTGAGGAACGGCACCAACAGCACACAGCCATCACCACCCCGCTGGGCTGGGCCACCGAGGGGAAGGGCTCTGCCACAGCACACAGCCCTGCATCAGCTCTGCACGCACAGGGTGAAAGCTCGGGGCAGGAAGCAGTGCCAGCAAGCCCTCGCTGCATTGGAGTTTCACTTTCTTGCCCCAGCTCCTCGCCCTGCCCATGTACCTGCAGCAGCCCAGGCTTCAGCCAGGGAGGGAATCAGAGCAGCACGTTCCATCCTCCAACTGGAGAGAGAAAACCCACCTCCCATCCCCATGCTCTGCTGATGAGACAAGCTCGCCCTGCGTGCCCGCTCAGTGTACAGAAAGGAGGAGGGATGACCTCACGCTCTCCTTACGAAAGCTGGAGGGTGTAACCGAGAGCCAAGGGACACACCAGGAGTTTGGAAACGTCTGCCAGACAGAGGGAGGACCTGCCTGGTGCCCACAGCATGGGGAGAAGCTCCTGCAGCTGAGGGCAGCCCTAGCTGGGCACACAGGGAGCTCAGCACATCCTCTCCTCCAGCTGACAGCAAGGACACAACAACCCAAAATGCTGACCAGCACAAACATGCTGCTTTCAAATGCATCGTTGTGCTCTGGAAAGGGGGTAACAGCCCAGCCAGCAGGATGCTGCTTGCCCTCTCAGTGTCAGAGCTCAGAAACATCACCTGCTGCTCAAAGACAAACGTCACAAACTGCAACAACTTGGGGAAAGCAAGGACACAACAACCCATCATCTCTGGGTCATCATCTCTGAGGTGTCAGGCTGCTTCTACCATCAGCATCCAGCTGCTGCCAGCAGGAACAGAAGGCTCAGAAGGCCACAAAGGGCCACCCCACTGCGACTGCTCTGCTGCTGGTTTAGCTTCCACCACCACACAGGGAACTTGAATATGCAAACCAAGTGAACTTTGGAAGAGAGAACACACAAAGAGAACTTGAATACAAATATACTCCTCAAACCAAGGAGCTCTTCCATCAGAATGAAGACTTGGTGTCTGATGCACCATCTTTGAACACTCAAACCGCACCACTTGGCTCCCACCAGTTCCCAAAGCAAACAGATCAGCATCTCCCCTTCCCCACTGCTGGGCTGCTTGCAGAGCCAACCCTTCCCAGGACCTGGCCTCCAGGATTACCAACATGCTGCTGTTGTTAGCAAAAGGAAAGGATTGAATTCACTTCTAACATCTGCAGGAGCCCGTGGCAAGAGAACGACCTCCAGGGCTTTAATGATGTTCACATGGCAGCAGCTTCCCTGGGCTTCCCAGGGGCCAGAGATAAAGAGGTTTCTGTCCCTACCCTCTTTTAAGGTCTCGGTCTCATCCCCTCCCATGTTCACACCTCACGAACCTCATTATGTTTCCCAGCCTCTTCCGTCATGCACGACCATGCTTTGAAAACCTGTTGCATGCTGCAGGTTGGGCAAGCACCTGTGATTCCTGAGAAGCACCTTGTCAATACAAAGGATCTGAAGCATTCCCCAAGCACCACGGGAATATACCAGACCATGCCAGGAGGATTTCAGACAAGGCTCTGTCCCAACCTCTGAGTAATCTTTCCTGCCCACACTCAGCACAGAAAGCACCCGTTTGACCTTAGAACCAGACACGTCTGTGTCCAAACAGCACAGCTCTGCTCCACGCTCACTGTGCTGCACATCCCTTTTGCTGCTGCCCCTCCAGCCCATCAGGGACAAACAGCTCCTCTCCAGTGCTGCTCAATGCCCCTCAGCCAGGCAGAAACCAGATGGCACCAAAAGCAAGAAAGAGCCAAAAGATCACAGTAAAACCAAGAGAAAGATGATGGCTTTTTAAATCTCCTTTAGCTGACCATTGCTGTGCATTTCCCTCGCCCATACCAACCATTCCCTTCACCACAACAGCATCTGCAGGTGCAAATCAGAGGCGATGTGAACGCACGTCCCGCTCTCACCTTGTTCATGGTGCCCCAGGAGACACTGGGCAGCACAGAGTGATCCACGCTCTGACTCTCTCACCCCTCTCAAGGAAATGACTTCTCTAAGCCTTAACAGAAAAACCTTCCTTGATATTCTGCCCGCGTTAGTCACAGCTTCAGTTACTTCCTTCTTGCTCCTCCTCACTCCGGGCCTCGCTCACTGCAGGGCTGTTGGTAGGCACGGAGCTTTCTGACTGGTGCTGCTGCCATGTAATGTCCTGGGAGGAAAGTCACGTGCCAAGAGAGTGAAAGGGTCAGAGAGGTGTGTGTCGCTGATGAGGAGGCAGGACGTGCACACAGGAGCAGCTTATCCTGGGCTGTAACCACCAGGACACGGAGGGCAGTGTGCTTTCACTGCAGCTCACTTCTGAAGAGCCTCCAGGTGATGAGCAGGAGCTGTTTGTACAGCAGGAGCTGTTTGTACAGCAGGAGCTGTTTGTACAGCAGCACGTGCCTGGGCTTCCTCAGAACAGCCTTTGGGGGACGGTGAAGAGTCGGCAAGTCAGTGTTTAATAATCCCGGTCTTTTCCTGATGTGGCAGAGCAAGCAACAGCCCAAACTGCCCCCAAAAAAAGGAAGAAAGACCAATAAAGCCCTCAACCAGCAGGTGAGCCTCCAGCTGGTCAGAGTGCTGGGCTGCAGCATGGGGAACTGCAGCATCCCGCATCACCTCCAACACGTCCCTGTCGTCTCTGCAAAGCCCTGATTTCTCAGCAAAACAAACCAAGGGCCGGGACTGCTGCACTCAGTGCCTGTTTGCAGAGGGTGCCTCAGTTCCCCCTGGAGTGCAGACTGAGGAGGATCGGGAGAGCACAGAGATCTGTACCGCGATGTCTCTCCAGTGACGGGCTCCCAGTGACGTCCAATATGCAAGCAAACCTTCCCACTGCTCAGCTACGTAACTTATTTTTAGACAGTGACCGTAATCGGCCTGACTGGACAAACCAGAAGATGCAGGAGTGACTAATTCTGTCAGCAGGAAACGCAAGCGGGCACACGGGGAGGGTGGGAACTGCCACGGCAGACTCAGGACTGGAGATGCTTTACTGGAAAGCAGAGATTCATTGCAGCAGGGGCTCAATGGAAGGTCGGGAGGTGTCTCTTCCCAGCAGGAGGATTTCTGGGATGTTTACAAAGGGCAGGCCAACGTGGGATCAGCATTACCCTTCCTGGCTGGTTTCAGGCTTGTCTGATAGTGCCAGCAGGGCAGCTCAGCACAGCCCACACACCAACAGCCCCCGCTGCTCTGCACCCCTCCCAGGCACGTCCTCTGACCTGGTGTCCATGTCTGCCTCCCTGGACTCTGCCCCACACAACTGCCGGGCTCTTGGCTATGAGTTTCACCCGTCTCTTATCATTGCTAGTTAATTTGTTTGCCCAGCTCAACACAGATATGGGATTCAGCTGCTTCCCTTGGCTGCTACCACACTTCAGCCCCATCTCCTCTGCCATGGATCCGCACAGAAGCGAACAGCAGGAGTGTGACTAACACAGCATCACCCAGCTCTGCTGGCAGCAGTGCAGCTCTGCACAGCCCCTTTCCATCCCTCTGTCCAGGCCTGCACTAAGGCTCCCTGTCTGACACCAACACATGCAGGTGCAGTGCAAAGTCAGAGGGGACCTGGGGGAGGTCTCCTGAGATGAAGGAGGGACATCGGATCATTACCTGATCCTTGCCAAGTCATCACACTCTTCAGCCCGTACCCAGCAGGCAGTTCTCACCTCCCCTTTGCCAGCCACGCCTGCTCAATAAAACCCCAAACCAATTCTCACATGAGCAGCACAGTGGTGGAAATGAGAGGGAGGGCAGCAGCCACTTGAGCCACATCAGCTCAAGTGCAGCTACACAACCTGTGACCAACTCCTGCACCAACCAACACCTGCTGAGAACCCCAGCACTGCTCCAGAAAGGAAACCTGCACGGGCCGTTTTCATGCAAATTCCTGATAAGAACAATACGTGACAATGGCAGACATATGAGCTAAGTCTCATTAAGGCATATTCGCACCGCGTTGCCCCAGTATTGGCAGTAAAGCACTGTCAAAACTTTATCAGCGCTTTATTTCCCTCCAGCAGTTCCTTATGAAGGGCAATTGCACTATAAAACGATGGCATCGGAACCAAGAAGGGAATAAGGGGCAGAATCCTCCAGACCGTCCAACTTCCAGGCAGAGAGGGCAAGTTTAACAGTGAGAGATACCTCTCACACAGCAATTCCAAACACGGGCCTTTATAGCATTCGATTGCTTCATGACCATCCTGAGTCACAGAGAAACCGAATTCCCTTGGGTTAATTGCAGAAGAAACTCAGTTAATGTTTGCACAGGACAGCACGGGCTTGGCTTGCTACCCTGCATCAGCCTTATCAGCACAGCTGTGTCATGCAACGCGCAGCTCAGAGAGTGACAACATCTATTTGTGTTTCTGCTGGAGCAGATTCTTTGCCATGTAAGACTTGTCAGCCCTGGGGAGAGCTGGCAATTGCAGTCGCCTCCGAGGCCTGACGGATGGCTGTGAGTCCAAAGCCCAGAAGAGAAGCATACCACAGGTGTAAATAGCTTATTTAAACCTGCCCGGTGCACAGCACTGTCTGAACAAGAACGCCCCCAGCTGTGCTCCAGACCTCAGTGAAGCATCCTAAGCTCATCATTATGTTTCGCCCACAGTCTTTACTGGCTCTTCCAGTCCTTGAGGTGGAGCTGGGCCAAGATATTTCAGTACTTGGGGTCAACAGGAGGGGAAATACCAGGATCTCCAAACAAGCAAAGCCTTCTATCAGCAAATCCGCCCTTTCTCAGCCGCTGCAGTAACTTCTCTCTCCTCCATGTGAGCCCATTGCCCGGATATCACAGCACGCCTCCCGTAAGGTGAGACTGCAAGGCCTTTAATTGGAAATGGTGTGCTCTCCCCAGGCGAGGTGAGAACCTTTGGTCCAATACGTTCCCCAGTCCGGCCCTCAATACCGCTTCTCCCTGTTCCCTCAATAGTTTTACAGTGATCTTTTGTTTACAGAGCAAAGGTCTCCCGCACTCTCGATCAACCTCAGCCTCTCTCTCTGTGCCTTCCTTATCCGTTTTTGCCTTTGGCAAGAAGAGCAGCAGAACTGGCCCAAGCAGCAGCAGCAGCAGCTCACCCAGCAGCCACCGGCACAGCCTGAGAGCAAAGCTCCGCACCTTTCTAAGGATGAGGATTAGCTGCCCCATGCACTGCACCCACAGGCTGCAAATCTCACAGCAGAAAGCACAAGTCGTTGCAAAACAATCCTGTTTGCCCCACCGCCATGTTAACAGGTCCACCGAGCCCAACTGCAGCTGAACTAACAGAAACAAACCCCTCAAAGTGTTCATCTGCAAGGAGAGACCTCCCAGAGCACATCAGCTTGTGCTCAGACCCTGCAGAAGGACGTGGCACGTCCCTGATCCTGGGGGTGGTGAGCAAGGCGGTTCGAGCATCCAGCTGTGATGTGAAGATGCACAAAACCCACAGCTGCCATAAAAGCACTCCGACTGGAAAAGCCCTCTGAGATCCCCAATCTCGACCCCACATCCCTCAGTGCCACATCCCCACGGCTCTGCAACACCCCGGGGATGATGATCACCCCCCCTGGACAGCTGAGCAGCGCAGCACCGCTCACTGGAGATGAAGATGTTCCTAATATCCAACCTGCACAACCTGAGACCATCAGCTCTCACCCTGTCCCAGGACAGCAGCGGGCTGCGAGGCTCCCTAATGCCCTTTTTCCTGTACAACAACCACACGCAGGGCTGGAAGCAGGGTGACCTGTTTCTCTCGCTATGGGTCAGCTTCCTCCTCAGCGCTGCAACAACCTGCCAGCAGGTGACAACCACCAGCCCTTCCCCAGGGTCCAAAACACCAACCAAGGGGGCGAGAAAACGCGCAGCTCAGCGCTGGTTGGCTTTCAAAAGGCTCGCTGGCTTTCAAAGCACGCAGGTAACCCAGCGCTTAATGAGCAAAGCCGCACAGCTCTCGGTCCCCGCAGACTGCGGCCGGCGGAGCGAACGACGCTGCTCAGCAACCTTGAACCCAGCAGCGCACCTCCGCGCTCCCACCTGCCGGCCGCCACCGTTTCAACCTCAGCGCTACGAACCACGAAGCACGGGACGCTCCCGGCTCTCCTCCGTTCCCGGCTCTCCTCCGTTCCCATTCCCCTCCGTTGCTGCGGGCAGCCCCGCGGCGCTCACCTGGAGCCGCGCCGTGTACTTCATGCCGCCGCCGGGCACCGTGGTGCCGCGCTCCATGCCCAGCGCCGCCGGCTCAAGCCGCCATGGCGCGGCGCTCCGCGGCCCCTCCTCCGGTCCGGCCCTCCGGCAGGTACGGACGGGAAGCAGGAAGCGGCCCCGGAGCCGTGCGGGTCGCGGAATGGGGTGAAACGAGCGGCTGGGATTGCAGGTTGGTGCGGGGTGTGCGCCCCGTCGGGCGGATGGGCTCGCCGGAACGATGCGTCCTGGGGCGAAGCGTGATGAGGTGACAACAGCCGTCCTGTAGGAACCCTGTGCTGCCCCAGGGACCCGCCCGCTGTTTGCCCGAGCACAGCGTGTCCTTAACGGCACCCTCTGTCCACACTACGCCCCCAGTCCGATCCCTGAAATAGCAGTAGAGTTCCTCTGTCCGTCCGGTACCCAAACCCTCCCGCCTCCAACACACGGAGCCCACCTCAGGTACCTCCAACCAGCAGCACGACTCCTCTGTCTGCCACATCCCCCGACCCAGATCCCTCAAGTAACAACACAGCTCTTCTGTCCAGCCAGAACCTTCGCTCACATCCTCAAGCAGAGCAAGGCCATGAACTGTCCATCATGTACCCAACCCCGACTCCTCAAATAGCACTACAGCCTTCCCGTCCCTCCTGTACCCCCCGTTTGGATCCCTCAAGTAGCAGCACATTTGGCCTTTAAAGGTCTCTTCAATTAATCATCCTCCAGCCAGAGGAAAACAGATGCAAAATGACACACGGCACAGCAGAAACCACATGATATCCACATTCCACACTGCAAGATTTGGGCCGTGTGTCCCAGGGGTCTGCACTCCTAACACAGTTTTATCCCACCGTTCTCCTCCTCCTGGGACGATGACCCAAACGACACCAATTTTTGGGTTCCTACATTCAAACATCAAACACACCAACACCTTTCTTCAAACAGTTCTTCCCCTTCTCCATGTTACATGGCACAGCCCGTGCCTCCAGGCAATGCACCCCTCAAAAAGCCACATTGTGAGCCGGTCTGCCTTTAAATCAACTGCCTCCAGCCCTGAAACTGAACTTTTCCCATACCTGAACACTCCCACCTCTCTGGTTTGCTGTAACAGAAGCTGCACGCTGATTCACAGCGCCGCAGGGAGATGCGTGCTGGGTTACCTTTGTTTGCCCTTGCTCTAAAATGGCCCCTGCAGAGTGTGAGCTTCCTGGCCCTTCTGCAGGTGTCTCCCTGGGGAAAAAGAGATGCTGTTTGCTCCTGGAACCTGCTGTTTTCTCCCTGGGTGAACAACTGAACTCCTGTGCTCCTACAGAGATGCTCCTGCCACTGCTTTCCTGGCTCCCTGCTCAGCTACCAGGATCACATTTGCCTGCTTTGTCTCTGCAAATTCATCCTCCTTTTCTGCATATCAATTCATCTCCTCCGGGCAGGTGCCAAGAAAATGCTGTGCTCTGGGATGTGGTTAATGAGGGCAGTCTCACTCTTTGAGACCCAAAGTGTCCCTTGCAAAGATCCACAGCTTTTGGAGCTGCAAACACTCAGTCATTCAAGCCACTGACATTTTGTAAACGAATTCATGAGCCCAGTTGGCTCTTTGAATAAGGAGATACAATCATTGCTGGGAAAACAAGAAAGCAACCCATGTGCTGCATATAAAATATTACGTAGCTGGAAGGCAGTCAGTTCAGAGCCCTAAATGATAGGATTCCCTTCTCTTTGCTGCCAAAATCACGGTGATTTACTTAGTGGCTGTTGCAATAATGGCTAAGTTGCCACGGTAAGATGATGGCCCGCTCCTCCTGACCACTGCACAGACCCAAAACATCAAGGCACCATTCTCAATCAGCATCCGCCACGTGCTTTAGCACCAGCAGACGTGCCACGTGTCTCTCTGGTCTGACTGAAGGATGCTGAACTCAGCAAGTCCATCTCCACTATTAAGAAAGATGTAATTAAAGCAGAAGGATCAAGTAAATCACTTGCAATGGTAGCAGTCAGCAATAAACAAAGCCTCCATTTTCTGCCCACTTACAGCAGCTCATTCAATAAACGCTGCCACCTCTTCCACCTAGCCTCCTCTCTTTGTGTCTGTATGGCCACAACAGCAGCATGAGAGCAGAAAGCTGAGGTTTAAAGCACCATTAGGAAGAAGGAGATTGCTGGCTTTAGGTACAACCGAGAAACAAGTCCGCCTTTGTTATAATTGTAGACGAGTTCCAAGAGCTAAACCACAGCGAGCTCTACCCCCAGGAGAGTCCCAAAGGAGACAGGGATGAGCTGCTGGAGCAGCAAACACCATCTGACCAAACCGAATACTTTCACATCAGCTCCCAGCCCTGTTAATGCCACGCAGGGAAAAGAGGAAAAGGTAGCAGCTTACACAAGGAGCGAAGGCAGGCTGCCTGCAGGGGAAACGTCTTCTGGTGGAGGCAGTTCCCAGTAATCCTAGCTCCACAAAGAAGCACCATCCATCCACATAGCAAAGGGCTGCATTCAGAGTCAGTGACAAAAGGGTTTTTCCTTCTGTTCTCACTGTGACTCCCAGATTCAAATGTCACCAACAGTTCCCTCCCACCCAGATTCCTGCCAGACAACCCTGAAACCACCCCACATGTCTGCAGCTCCAACTTCCAATCCGGTCTGGCAACTTAAAGACAGCGATACAAAAGATGGGGAGAGAGATAAAACTCACAGGGTGTCCTGTTACTTTGCATTCCAATGGGTAAATAAAAGGCTGATTCAGTGGGAGGAGAGGAAAACGTCATCCAGAAGCACCGTGGTTTCCAGCTGAACCGGCAGCCCCTGGCTCCAGCAGAGCAGTGTGATGTCCTGGTGAACACTGGGTACCCTACAACTGCCATTGCCACAGGGACAGCTCTTCCTGTAGGTTGTCTCAGCGTGATTCAGTCTCTCCATCTGTAATGCAAGGAGAATAATGACTGACTTTGGAGAACGGGACTTGTAAAGCGCAGCGAGTTGCCCTCATGAAGGCCAAGCTGAGATGCAGAACTACTTATCAGAAAGCTTCTCGGGGATTTCTGTTTCCTTTGGATGGGAACATCCCCTTTGATCTCTATTGCTTCTGTCAGAAGCTGCGAGCTGAGAGTCCTGCTTCCAAAGCACAACTATGGCAGGGATCAGAAGCAGCTTAGCCCCTCACACCAGTAACACCAGTCACTTCCACCTGCTTTAGCTCTTAGCCAGGAAAGTGCTCATTACAGAGTTCACCATAGCTGGAACAAGAGACCAGCTCCATCCTGTGGAAGATAAAGGCATGAGCAGCAAGCAAAGATGTGACGGGATGCAACCAGCCTGCAATAAGGAAAGCCCACCCGCAGCTCTCCAGCACAACTCAGAGACACACTCAGAAGTAAGGAGGGTCATTTCTTGTTTACCAGCCATTGGCAGCTATGGGACACGGCTATGAAATACACTGCAGGATGTAAGCTGGCTGCCAGGGCTCTCCAGTTCACCAGGCCTTTCTTGAGGACTTCCACGGCTTGTGAAAGCAGAACCTCTTTTGGTGAGCTCTGAATCAGTAACAGCAGTGTTTGCCAAGCTGTAAGTGTAATAGAGTGGACAGGCTTGAATGCCAGGTTTCTGGCACTGTGTGTTTTGAAACGCAGCTGTTTGCTCGGGCACACCCAAGATTCAAAGTCAGTTAAGGTCCCGTCTGCCTGACAATCTGCAAGTGAGCAAGAACTGAGAGAGATGCAGACAATGCTTTGGGATCACCTGCCCCCTCTTTGCTTTACTACAAACAAGTAAGCCTAACCTGCGCTTACCTGCCTTGCCTCCTTATTTCCTATGGAGAACAACAGATCAGACTTGGTGTAGCTGCTTACAACAACAACAACAAAAGCACAACATTGATTCCCCTTATTTCCCTCACTTTGCTGATGAGGGATGTTCCATACAACAGGGCTGTGATATCGACAGGCCCACCCTAAAGCAGGAAATCCAGCATGAACTCACCCAGAGTTCAGTCTGCCAAAGGTGAGGGGTAAGACACGCTCTCCCGAGATGCTGCTCGTACTCTCCAGGATGAGGCATCACGCTGGATGCAACACCTTGCTGCTTAGATCAGCCTTGCAGACCTGCTCTAATCCATCCTCCACCTCAAAAGATGACTATGCACAACGCTTGTCTGCCTGCCCTCCTCCCAGGACAATCTGTTCTAGCATTAAGGAGACCTTCCCAAAGCGGGAGCAGAACAACAACAAGGATATTAACGTGGGCAGCCTGGGAAGAACACGTTCACTTAAAAACCAGAATCTAATCCTTTAATTTTGGGACCTTTGGTTGGGCTGAAGTTGCAGCCTGTCCCTTTCAATAATGATAGGGACTTTTTGCTATGCTTTTGCTTTCAAATGTAGGCATCCATTGGAAGTTCTGACATCCAGAACCCTGCTAGTTTGTTTCTGAAAAGCTACAGCACTTCCCAATGGCTTTTGGAAGTTAACTGAGGCTGTACTGAGTATCTGGCGACCAAAGAACCACTTATCTCAGCATTTCCACCTCGGTCATGCAGCCAAAAGGGTGACCACACCTGACTGAAGGAATAATGCACCCATTGTGTAAGAGCAGAAGTAATCCTCACCCTCGGTTCTGTCTTGCTCTGTGCGTGACTTGGACTGACAAAGGTGAGATACCAACTCACTGGTGTTTCTGTGACCACTGGTTGGCACTGAGCTCTGTCCTGCATAAGCCAGAAGAGCTCAGACTGCCCCTGCAGGGAGCCTGGTGCAGGCAGGGGAACACAGTGGGAAGCTGCAGCTGTTTGCCATCAGCCTGAACCACACAGCATGAAGGAGAGAAGGAACTTTACTGTGGTACCTGCTGACTGACAGGACTGAGGGTGAGGCTGCTCCTAGCATGGAGGTATGTATCCTTAGCAGTAGCTTTATTATATATATATATATATCTTTTCTCTCTCTGTGCGTGCATATACATATATATAAATAGATACAATGCAGGTGACCCTCCTGTGTGACAGCTTCCTTTAGCAATGCTATTGATCAGTAGCTTGGATTCTCTGTTTCACTTTTCAGTGCTGTTCCTCCCTCACACCAGAGGCTGTGATTCAGCTACACTAACATCTATTTTTGACTGCACAGCAGTAATTACGGAATGAATACAGGCAATTATTCTCCTTTTGCACTGCACTGAATCAGGAGAGGTGGATGCTTTACTGTGAATCCTTAACAAACACTCAGGGCTTTGGTGAAGTCTATTTGCTCAGTGCTGCCTCCCCAATAAATTGGAACCTAAATAATTCCATCTGTCTCATAAATGCCAACTAACCGCTGCTTCCCCAGGGACAAACATTTCCCCATTGCTGGACATTCATTCACAATGACACATCAAAGCATGAAAGACACTTACCCAGTTGCAAACAACGCCAGCATCTTTCCAGGTGTTTGCTTCTCATTGGCTCTATACACATCAGCACAGCAGTGTCACCTTCAGCAGGTCTGCTCCCTCCTGCTGTAAGTGTGGATGCAAAAGCATCTGGTCCTGGGGCTATTAAAGACCAGCATGATTCTCCATCCAGGAGCTTGGTAATGGAAGGTGAATTATTTTGCCCCAGGTCTTACAAAGTGGAGGACGGTGAGAAAAGGCAGCTTGACAGATGTAAGGCTTATCAAGTTAGTTTGGTGGATACTTCTCAATGGAAGCCAACAAACTGGCTCTTAGAACTTGTACCTTACCTTTTACTTTTACCTTATTAGCCCTCAGTGCGGGACACTGGGAACAAAATCAATCCATGCTCAAACTGGAAACTGCTGATAGCATTTACAACCGAAATCAGGACTCCCCTAAAACATGGCTGAGAACTGCAGTGCTCCATCTCCATCCACAGATAGGAATTCTGCCAGGCTTCATTTGAAAGGCAAAATGTTGACCCTGTTCTGGGATAAAAATCAAACTCTAAGAGCTCTGACGGCAATTGAACAATAAAACTAAATGGAGTCGGAAGGATTTGAGCTTAAATACTTTGTTCCTTATTGGATAACAGCAGGACTGAACACCGAGAGGCGCAGTGGGTGAAGCAACATGAACAGCTTGCCAAAATGACCCTGTATTTCAACATGCATTCACAAAACTTCCATGGAACAAGTTCCATGTGATGCAGCAATGCCACCCCCAAGGTTTTATCAAAGCAGGTCAGTAGCTCAGTGGAGCTGGAAACACAAACAGAAGATGTCAGATTCCAGCACACACCAGCTGTCCGGCTCAGTTTATTGCACCGTCATACAAGCAACTGAACCAGGCTGCAAGGAGCACCTCGCTGTGCAAACTAAACAAGTGTAGCACTTGTCTGAGTTATTAAAGACCAGAGCAGAGGACAGCCTGAATGTTTAACCACTCTGCTGGTGGCAGAAGGTTAATTCCCACTGCTGCACTTGGATGTACTTTGCTACCATTGAACGGACCAGTGTAGCACTATAGATGCTGTTTGATTTACAGCACGTCTAAGCTACCCACATAATAATGACTCAGCTAAGTTACAGATGGAACTAAGCTGATTGCTGCCCAGCAACTACAGCATTAAAACACATCTCTGGTGTGGTTCGGTTTTGCCATATGAAAAGCAAGCGACAAGGGTTGTGAACTTACCTGAGAACTGGAAAATGAAGAGCAACCATTAAGAAGAGGCAGGCTGCTGTTCAGTTAGTTTGAAAAGGAACACTGCCAGTAACCCCAAGGAGACCATCGGGTCATGAGAACATCTCACTGAGGTATAAATATTTTCCCCATGATTTGAATCAAATGAAGCCGTTGTTAAAATAAAGGTTAGAAATAAAGGTTAGTGCGTGTTTGAGGCAGTCTGTGCAGGACTCAGCCCTTATAAGCAAGGATTACATTATATTCTCTCAGTGGAAATAGATACCTATCCCACAGCTTTTAACAAACAATAAAGGCTCTTACATAACACCAGTGAGGAACTCAGTGCGACGAAACCGGGCCGTAATTCCATTTTTTAATTACAAAAGATAACGGTCGGGATGCATCAGAACAAAAGTCCTTTCAGTTTCAGGCCCTGCAGGACAAACAGCTGGAGAACAGATGCTGTCACACACTGCTTTCTCTTGGCCTTTCTACTCCTGC
Organism: Excalfactoria chinensis; assembly: GCF_039878825.1. Lineage (NCBI taxonomy): Eukaryota > Metazoa > Chordata > Aves > Galliformes > Phasianidae > Excalfactoria > Excalfactoria chinensis. The sequence continues at coordinate 4,575,642 of NC_092845.1, forward strand.
TCGTGTGCACAGCTCTGCAGTACTCACCTGGAAGTGTTTATTCCCATTGCAGCCTAGTTTAAATATGCCCTCATGCAGCCCTAGCATACACCAAGAGAAACTAACTTGAACCCTTCTCTGCCCTTGAGCATATTGCTGAGAGATTATAGGTTACTTATAAAGCCAACTGTGCTTTACTTGCAGAAGCTCAAGGGTTATTTTTCAACCAGAGTGGAATTAACATACCAGAAGCTGAACCATGGAACAGGGCATACTTTGCTCATGAAACTGGTGTACTGTTCCATTCAGGACACCCAATTCAGTTCCTGCGGCATATTCATTAGCCAGCTGTTTGGGTTGGTGTGTCCTGCTTATTCAGTACCTGCACCTGAAGATCAGCAGAACAGTTGGCTCTGCTTAGATGCAGCATTGAACAGCAACGTGCAGCTTCAGCTTCTGCCATGAAGTTCTACTAACACAGAAGAGCACTGAGAGATGAGACCTGGTTCTGTAAACACGTGTATTCAGTACTATGTAACTCAGAGCAACACAGTGTAAAAAAAAGACAAGAGAAACCATCTTAGAAGGAACCATCTCACAAAGGAAGATGGACAATCTATTAGCCCTTGGCCAGCTAAACCATCATGTACACAAAACAACAAGCTGTACAAAACTGAAAGGAGATGGCAAAGGGATTTGTAAGGCTTTCTGCATTCTTCTCCTCGCTCAACACTCGTGATCTTATTCTGGAAAAGCTTCAGGTCACATCAGGACTGCAAGGAACTCTTCTCCAGCATGTGCAAAACTCAAAGAAAGGGATAAAATTCTCAAGATAAAAACCAAACTGCAGGTCAGAATCACTTCGTTAACATCAAGAATCATCCTGACCAGGGGGCTCTTAATGCTGCCCTTGACAGAAACTTGACATGGAAGTGGTATCTGCTCAATGAGAAGTTTGAGCCCAGAGATAGGGAAGAGGTGTTTTAAAAGTCTCTATATAAATAGTGCATTCAATGTTTTAGGGATCTACTTCCAGGCTGTGTTACAAATGCCACGTGTCCACACCAGGATCCTACGTCAGCTACAGATAATGAGTGACAGCTGGGCTCCACCCAAAGGATGCACCTTCTTCACGACTTTGGGAAGCCAACAAGTCGCCTCTTCTGAGTGAGACACCCTGGTTAAGGCTGCAGAGCAAGTAACGTGTGTTGCACGTGACAGAATCCAGTCCAATCCTTTGCCATGACTGCGGTTAGGTAACCTTGGATGGCCGGATGGGAGATAACAACATATTCAGGGAAGCTGTTGGAAAGTGAGCAGTTCTGAGGCCAGTTCTCATAGCTGATCTTGGGACTGTTTTGGAGATGGAGCTGTTGTCACGACGACAGTGGAAACCGCTTTAGTTGAGCCAGACACCGTTCCCTGCTGGAGATGGGAGGCTGGTACTGTTTGAATTCGCACCTGTTTGAAATGGAAAGAAAAGAATTCAGCTCATGTCAGGAACAAGCTGGTGTCACACCATTATGTGAATCCAGGAAGATGACTTTAAAAACCATAACTGGACGTAGAGAAGGCAAAGGAAATGATGCAGTGCATGCGCTCAATACACACAAGCTGCATGCATATGCTTTTCGTGGAAACCCATGTACGAGATGTGATGTCCTCATGAAGACGTTAGTTCATCACAAAGCAAAGCAGAGAATTGCTCTCCGTGCCATTACCTGTGTGGCTTGGCCTTGCTGCTGCAGCTGCTGCAGTTGCTGTGCAGTCAGAAAACTCACTGGTTTGTTCCCAGCAATCAGTTTTGTCCCCGCTGGCATCGTGGTCAGGATGATGTTTCTACCCAACCCACTGATGCTAAGGAAAGAGAATTGTTGAGGGGTTAATCAACAGTACAGCGGGTTATATCTCTTACAGATTGTTTTTCAGTTGCTAGGAGATGAAATTACTGAGCCAATTTACTAATGGTTTTAATGATTTTTCTTTCACAACAATGGCAAATACACAAGTGAAAAGTTCATGTCAACATTTCTCACGATTAGAATGACCTTATCGCATGGATTAAACCCTCTCACTCTGGACCGTGTCTGTTACTGGGCCAGTCTGATCAGACCTGAACGCTTCCCAGGGGATACAGAAAATAGCTGAGCACAAACTGTTCTGCCTTGAAAGATCAACCAAGGGAGATCCTACCAGAATTCACGGACGAATAAACAGAAGGACTACAACACCTGAATGGCACAGGAATTTGCACTGAGGCAGGTAACAATGCGCTGGTTTCTTTAGCAGAGAGATGGCCTCAAGATTACAAACAGTTTTAGGTATGTCACCAGCTTAATTCTTGCTCAAAGAACTCATCTATTATAAACTAAACTATTTTAGTTGGTTTAAAAGCAAATATTATTGTTTTCTTCCCTGTATGTGCTGGAATTTACATCTCAAGGTCCCCTAAACATGAACTGCATTCTTGGCCAGACTCCACGCTCTCTCTGTTTCCTGCTGTTAGCTGGTGGCCCTATGGACAGACATCACATCTCTGCCACCCTCTACTAGATCCCCAGGAACCTGACTGAACAGAGAACCTGCTCAGTCCATTTCTAAACAAAACTACCAGGTAGAAAGTACTCACTTGGTCCCGAGGTTGCCCTTGATGATGGGGGCAGTCACCACACTCTTGCCTTTCACTGGCTGGCTGATCACTGACAGAGGCACCGTTATTCGGGCTGGCAGTTTACCCTAAAGAAGTTGAAGAATACATGAGAAGCCACAGGGAACACAGCAGAGAAACTGCCTGACAACACACAATTACCACTCAGTTTGCTTTGCAGCATCCTGGGAAGAGAAACCAAAGCAGCGTTGCCGATGTAATCAGCCCCATTTCAGCCTGATTAAAATTCACCTCCAACTCATTCACTTCACAGCTGCCCCAAGCCTGCAAATCCCTTTCATCTTTGCACCACAATATTTCTCTGGGAAGGAGCATTGCATTTGGCCATTGTTTTTTATCCTTATGAAACCACGGCAACGTCAATTAACTTATTCAGCTTTCACAATACAGCTCACACTGCAGACAGCTTTGGCCATTAGAACTACATTAAACTGAGCACTTGGTAAAATCCTTTATACAAGTGAAAAGCTCTTCTACTTGTGACACTATTCCAAAGAAGAACGTTCCGGAAGCATGACGCACGATGCTGAACTGCAATGGTGAGGACTTTAGATAAACCCAGTTTATTTCACTCGCTGTCTCAAAAGGGAGTTAATGGAAGACGCACAGTGAACTGTTTTCTGGTCATTCAATATTGAGCTGCAATTCCAACACCACGAAATCAGTTGCGGACTCACATTCTACAGCACTTAATTTGACCTTTTGCAGAGGTAAGAGATGTTTAGAGATAAACCATCAGCAATAAATCACCACTCCCCTTTCTCAGCCAACTCCAGGAAAAGCTCAGCATTACTTACTGCCTGTGATGTAGACACTACTGTGGTGCTGACAGGTACCTGCCGCACAGCAGTACCTCCTGTGCCTATAGTTATGGGAGTCCCAGCAGCTCCTGAAGCAACAGCAACTGCTTTTGACACTGTGGCACTCATGGTTGGTAATGAGACAGCTGAGGTGTGGACTGTGCCAGGCACGCTCACTGCTGCTGAGGAGGGTACTTGCTTAGCATGAGTAGCTACGGTAATTGTCTGCCCAGCTTTGGGTGGCATCACCCCCAGCCCTTGGACGATTCTTATGGTAGCAGCTGGCTTGGCCTCAGTGGATGACACTGTAGTAATGGCTTTGCTCTTCTGATCTGCCACAGTCATGCCTAGAGCAGGCATCAGTCTGAAAGCAGAACTCGTTGGCTCTGCGGTCTTTAAGTCAGGGGTCACTTTAACCACTGTGCTCCCAGCTGGACTGGAAGAAGAAGATGAGGCCGTGCTAGTCTTGGCTGGAGAATCAGCAGTCTGGACAGGATTGGATGCCACATGCAGCGTTGCAGAAATGCCCTTCCCACTAGCACTGCTTCCAGCAGCTGCTGTGAACAGGTCCTGAGTCAGTTTGACGGTAGTGACTTGAGATTTGGCCAGGGTGGCCATCATGTCCGGGGTGATACGCAGCACAGTCTGTCCCTTCGCATCTGTGGTGATTGAGGAGGGGGGAAGGCGCAGCACATCCTTGCCTTGGATCCGAAAGTTGGTAGCTGTAAGTGGGATGCTGCTTCCAGGCTGGGTCTTCATGCCAAGCTGCCCCGTAATGGCCACCTGGAAAAGATCAGAGAACCAGATTTGTTACATGAAACTAGAACACAGTCCTAGGCACAGTAAAAGAGAAGTAAAACTTCCCTACAGGTTGATGTTTGCTCAGCGTTCTTTTCCCCTTCAGCAGGATGATAAGTGCTTACTGCACTCCTACAAATAATCTATGGTTGCTTGTTACGCAGCACTAACAAAATCATAGGAAATGTCCTGGAAATTGTTTCTTCTTCAAACAAAAGGAATGGAAAAATGATCGACAGGCACAGATTCTACGTTAAAGAGCCTGCACTAACACATTCTTTACCTGTACATGAAAATGGGGCTAAAATACAGCAAACCAGCAACTGACCAAGCCTGAATGGTCAATCAACTTGTACATGATGGGCAACTATTCCTTTCACTGTCTTTTCACATCTGCATGCACACCTGGCACGATAAAGGGCAAACAACTGGGGCATGCAGTTCACTCTCATCTCTCCTCCCTCTCACCTGCTTGATGATATTCTGGCCAGCTACATTCTGGATGACAGTGGTAGAGGAGGTGCTTGTAGCAGAACTGCCTGGAGAGCTGGTTACTGCCTTTACAGCAGGACTGGGTGCTGCAGACAGTCCTGTCACAGTGATGCCTGTCTGTCCTGTCACAGAAGTTCCTTGTCTTTGCACCTGTGCTGGGCTGGTTTGAGCTTTTACTGGTAAAGTCATCACAGCCTACAGCAAAACAAAGAGGCAGCTTATGAGCAGGCTCACACAACCCTAACAGACTGATACACAGTGGTTTTGTCTCATGCCTTAGTTTGCAAATTCTGTATTTTTTAGTGTAACGTACAAACAGATGCTGCCACATAAACTGCCTGTGGAAACAAAAAAGGGGCACGGAACAGTATTTGTACACAACTGTTAACAGTGCTCTGTTTCTGCAGCTGCACCATAGCAGAGAGACCCACAGACAAACATCAGAGCTACTCCACCACTTCCAAGCAGCCAGTCTCACCTGAGGCAGCCCTTTGCTTTGCGTGGCTGTAGCTGGAACACGGATCTGAGACACTGATGTAGGCTGCTGCTGCTGCTGCTGCGTTACCACCGGGGCTTGCTGAGACACAGCTGGGATGCTGGACTGGGCACTGACCACCCGGACCTGTGGCAATACTGAGGATGCAGTGTGACTCACCACCCTGGCGGGAGGTGGCTGCGGGCCAGGCTGGGTCTGTGAACTCTGGGCTGTGGAAAGCAACGTCCCAAGCTGTGGCATGGTAGGGGATGAAACCAGAAGAACACTGCAGAAAAGATAAAGCCAGCAGAAGGTCAGCAAAGGTGTAGATGACTGCGCAAGAACCAGTGATACTCACAAGCGATGTATAAGATAGAAGGAGAGCATACCTTTGGCTGGGTTTTGCTGGCTCTGATCCAGCACTAGATACACTCTTGTTAACTACAGACACCGGTGGGGGTGAAATAGGTGTTGCTGGTAATGCTGGTGCAGTAGGTGTCACAGGAGTCACTGGAGTTGGAGGCATGCTGGAGTCACTAAGGCTCAGCTGACTGGGCTCTGACGTGCTGCTGGGGGGAGCTTTCACAGAGCTCTCCTTGTTACTAGATTTCTGCAGAGAAACCAAGTCAAAGTGAAGGTGTTGTACAGAAACAGTTGTGTTTGTTGCACTGTAAGAAGAATGGGCTGAGCACTTCAAACCCGTATCTCATTCTCAATCACAAAAGCACCTGTGCAAATCTGTGCAAAGAAACTTACCACTTTTGCAGGAGGTTTTGGCTTCTGCTGGAGAGCCTTCTTGGCCTTTGCTGCAGCAGCTTGAGCCTGGTGGATCCGTTCTGCAAATATAAATTAATAGTTAGGGTTCCTGAACACAAACATGTTTGTGTACATAAGGAATGAACAGGGTAGTCCCACCAAGCCAGGCTTACCAAACTCCTCCTCACTCCTGTTCCGGTGCAGGTAGATCCACAACTTGCGTCCAATGTCGTATTTAACACAGGGATCTTTCTCATAATGCAAACGATCCAAAGCACCACTAACAACAGTGTTAACCTGAAAATACAGAATTCACCATATTACCAGCTGTCCTTGTTGGGGCAGCTAGAGGTCAAACCCATTCAGCATTAAACCAGAGTAAGTCGCTGGCGATCTAAATGTGCATAAGAAGTGGCTAAGAGCAGAAGTTGCACTGCAGGGTGCTGCTTGCCATCTGGAATTAAATGGAGCTTCAAGAAATCCAAGGGCTCTGAAGAATCAACTCTTTCTGGATCTGTTCTGTAAGCAGCCGTATGCACGATGCAATGTAAACCCTGGGTCTTTTTTCTCAGATGACATCCAACTCACTTGAGCACTTGTGACATCGGGCGCGAGGAACTGGGAATCTTTAAGCAGCTCACAGATTTCAGCACGAGTTCCTTCTCCATTGGGAAGCCGAGCAGCAGCATCACGAACTGAAGGAGAAAATCAGAGCTTAAACTTGCAGCTGCCAGCATTTCACCACCATCATTTCAGGTAATTTTTCTCTTCATTTATGTCATATCAGTAAATCATCCGCTTTTTTCTTTCATATCATAGATTCCTAAAGTCACTGTTTGGATGGACAGATGTGCCTTTCAATTAGTAAATAAATAACCATCAAAGCATGCAATCACCTTACCAAGAGACAAGATGGTGACATACGCTGGTCTATCTGATCGCAGGAGAGAATGCTCTCGGGCTTTGTTTAATGATGTCTCCTTGTCAAACACCCCCTTCACAGGACCAACAACTGACTCAAAGCCGTGCATACGGAAGGTGAAAGCTTTGTGGGGCTGGCTGTAACGGTAACGTTCCTGCGTTTTGAAACAAGAGAACTGAATTTAGCAGGACACAAACAGAGCAAAGTCCTGAGGTTTGTAACTGATATTGTAATATAGATTAAGTTACCGTCATTCTCTAGATAGTTTCTTAAGCTTTTGCAGAGTAAACAACTCTCAAACCATACAAAACCTCTTGCTTTAATGGCCAACTCTTAGGAAGAGTCTCTTTTTACCTGCTCCTGGAATACACGTTTCTCCTCTCCAGTGCTAGGTCGGACTACATAGTCAGTCCTTCTGAAACAAAGACCACCGTTAGCATTGAGCAACGAGCCCACAGTAATCCCAATCCCAAAGGATTAACCACCTCACTGCAAATTCTTCTGGCACCAAAGAAAAAGTTCTGAAAGCACTTATGCTGGTATAGATAACCTTAAAATATTCCCTACAGGCTATCTGAAGGTAAGCAAGGACTGTAAGCAACCCAGTAATGAGGACACACATTAGATCAGAGGTCTCTTTGGGTAACAGCTGAATTTGGTAAAACTGAGCTGAGTTTGCAATGTCCAGTTATTTTGTCTATAAACTCTGACAACAAATTCTCTCCTGCCACGTTTTTTCTTTGAAGTAACCAGCTCTTCAGATCTAGAGCTACAAGGACCAAACTCCACAGCTTTAGCACATACTGTGCAGGTTTAAAAGCAATATCATACACTTACACTCTAGGAATTGGCATTATGGCATCTGAGCTGTCTTCATTTTCCTATTAAAGAAACACAGAAATGTCAGTGTTGGATACAACCCAGCCGGGCTTTGTGCTGCTAAAAGACCGTTTTCTCCTGACTCACTTTGAAGAAAGTCTGGTCCTTGGTTTCCAACCAGAGCTGAAACAGGGCTGCCAATTCTTTCTCATGATCTTGGCAAGAACCTGGTCCAAAAACCAAGAAACATAGGAAATGAAAATTATTTGTTATGAAGCCACATGCTTGTACTTTCCAATCATCTCCTACTCCCTTCTAACCTCCATGCACCATCAGTCACAAGGCACCTTACATACTATGATCATCAAGTCCAACCTGACTCCAAAACTCTGCCAGTTTAAGCCCGTGAATATGATCAGGAGTCACAATAGGTAGGAATAGAAAAACCTTCAGCTTAAGCTAAAGTAAAAAATGCAAAGTGTCGGTAGTTCACACAATATGAGCCTGGGCAAATTCATTATTCATTTGCTCTTTGGTTCCTGCTTGTAAAATGGGAATAAAATCAGCCTGCTTCACAGAGAAGCTTCAATTATTTATAACTGTAATGAAGAATTAGGCAGAATGGAAAATATGAAGGTGTTCAGAAAGATCTGAAGGGTGACAAACATGGTTATGTCAGCAACGTAAAGGAAAAAAGCTCAGTGCCTTTGATCACTTTCTATTGCTGCAAATAATGTCTAACAAAAAGTACTGAATGTAAACCACGTTTCTGCTCAGCTAAAAGAACACAAAGAGCCCAACCACTGAAGTTATGGATCTGCTGGACATCATCTCTGGGCTACAGCAAGGAAAAAGGAAGAGTTCTGGAGCAAACAAATGATCTTTACAACACCAGAAATCACAGAAAAGTGCAAGTTACCAAGTAATTTCCACTGCTGAGTTTTTTCCTTGAATTCAACAAAAGGTGAGAAGCTGGATGGAACATCTACAAAGAAAGATGTGCAGTTCAGAAACATCACACAGCAACACAACCCCCCCAGTTCTATGGCTGTAACGCAAACTGTTGAGTCAGTGACAGCATTTTAAGTGCTTACAGCTCCAAATGCACTCTTGGCCAATGGGAAGGTTAGCATCTCCTGAGGAACACTGCAAGCCCAAGAACAGAACAGGGCAACAACCTTTGTGTCTACAAGCTGTCAGATCAGATCCCAGGAACTGTTAATGGATGGTAATCCATGGGCTCATGTTGAAACAGACTTGAGATTTAAAGTAATCACCATCATTATGGAGAACATCACGTATCCATTTGGCAAAGGCCAGTACAATCTACACTGTCCTTCCATTAAAACTGAGCAAACCAGAACCATAGAATAAATGAGTTTAAAAGGAAGAAGTAGAGCTTAGCTGGCCCAAACCCCAGGTAAAAGAGCTGGTCCTTCATGTTGCCAGTGGATAGATCAAAGAAGCATCTCATTTATTTTTCACTATCTCCAAAGACAACTGCAACCTCCTTGTACATGCTTCAAACACGCTGCCTTAAGGACATGATTCAAACAGGAGAAACAGCCTGTTTTAGTTTCACATCCATTAGAATCAAACTGGGTCTTATCTACCATCCCCATGCAGATGTAATCCCTATTACAGAAGCACTGTAAACAATACAATGACTTACTGTGCTGATGAATTAAAGATTGACTGGAGCTATAATATAAACCAGCGCTGATTAGAACAAATGTACAAGCACCATTAGTATTTCTGACAGCTATTCTTACCTCTGCTGTCACCTGACAGGTACTGCAAGGCAGGTAAAACCAGTTCAGACCAGTTAGTGGCAAAAGAGAACCAGGTATTCAGTGCACTGGCAGGAGAAGTTTGCCAGTCTATAACTTTATCCTCAAGCTGGAAAGAAAACATAAGCATTCTGTTAAAGATGGATATTTTCTAATAGAAAACCAACCAGCCAAACTTGTAATGGGAAAAAAAAATGAATTGATACTGACACAACAAGATCATCTGACTTTTCCAAGTAACTCTAAGGTGGTATTTCAGAAAACAGACAGCAAAAATAGGGGAAAAAATTCCCCACTATCACCAGCCTTTACACGCAGAATTGATCACATCATGACCTCAACAGCAGGTACACAAAGACTTAGGCAGGCAGCCAATTGAATTCACGACACAGAATGTGGTGTGCACTCTCAGACGCCTGTAATCTTGTAACATCGAACCCACACATGGATGTGATTCAGAGCAAAATGCTCCCGGAGAAAATCTCTATTACCCAGCTACAAAAATCTCTGCGCTCTAATTTGACTTTCTGCAAAGACTGTTACACTTGTGGGTGGTTCTCACCATAGAGAGACTGGCAGGTCCTTCCAGAAACAGTATTTCCAACAGAAGGGAAAAGAAGCTGGAAGATATTTCATTTACTCCAAGGCACGGCTTCATGTCTTCAAGAGGTCTTCAAATGAAAGAAAACACAGGCAGTGTGTAAGCATCCTTAGTTTAAATACATGAGATCATACACATATATGAAGCCCACCCTCATACACAGAGTATATGGGGCTTTTTGAAGCACTTACTCCTCTTTGACAGACGACAGAGGGATGGGGGAATGATCCTGAGACAGCGATGGGATCCCATGTGCACCGCTGAAAGAATCAGCCAAATCTTCCACCTCTGATTTGATGATCTTCAGCTTCTTCTTCTTTTTGTCATCTTTTTCCTTCACCTTTTTCTTGAAGGTTGCAAGGTCAAATAAAGCTTCAGAGATGACAAAAGGTAAGAAAAATAACAAGAAGACATCTTACTATATTTCAGCGAGGGCCATAAAATAACAGTAGAATTAAACACATATTCAAAACCACATGTAAGACAAACTTCTCCACTGTCTGTTCATCCCATCCTCCTACTCCCACATGTCTGGAAGCACTGCTTCCAGCCACTCACCTGCTAAGGATCCTTTCCTGCCAGCATTTACACGAGTCATAATGTCCTCCAGAGTAATGTCTGCTGTCACTAAATCTGGGTGGTCCTACATGGGACAAGAGGACAGGAAGGAAAATCAGGAACAGGTAAAATGCCGCGTTAGCAACAAAGATCCAGAAGGTAATCGAACACCGAAACACCTCAAACCTATCTGGGATCAGCTTACAAAGTTAATCACTACAACAGAAACAGAGAAGTCTTCAATCCCCAAGCTGAAAATGCTGAGTCTCAACAACCCACGGTGAAAGCTACAGAATACTTCTGAGCAGATAACCACGAACAAGGGATGCCATCAGCAGCTACGTATGATTATGGTATGGAATCGAAGGGCAGCACACACACTCCTTGTCAGACCCCAACGTTTCCTGTTGTCTTACAGGCTGGTATTTTCGTTTCTCACGGTGTTTCCTCAACATCATCTTCAAATCACTCTCACCAAGTTCTATTCTGTCTGCAATAAAAAAAAGTCAGGGATAATGTGCTTTTCTTGTTTTGCTTGGCTACTTTACAAACCCAGAATGCCATTTTCTATTCATTCTCACTCCCAACAACCTCCGACTCCCAGTAAATAAATTTCCCTTGATAATTTGAAACGCTTTTCATCACTTTCTTACAACACTTTCTACCTTCGTTCATTAGATTTCATTGCTAAGGCAAATGTGGAAGTGAAAAGAAGTGAAAAGCCAAAGGTTTGCAGCCTTGATTGCAGTAACCTGCAGAGGAATTCCCTTGCCACATGCACATAAACAGCTACAACTGCACCACGCTACTGCTTCAATCATCAAGGAGAAAAAAACAACCACAAAACCCACTAATATTAAACAAACTTTGGATATTTTGGGGACTATAAAATTGATGTATTTCATGATTTCTCGTGGAACAACAAATTCTCACACCAGGTTCTCAAAGTAATCCTCACGCCTCAATCCTTATTGACCCCTGCGTTGTTTCTCACCTGCTGTTCTCATGTCCATGGTTGACAATGTGGGTATCACTCTCAGGAGAACTGGTGGACTCGGACAACGTGTGGGAGAGCTCGGAGGCCAGGAGCTTAGATCTTAAATGAACAAAGAGTGAAATGAATGTCTGCAAGTCTTATCAGCCCCAAACACAGCTAATCCCGTTCCTCAGTGCTTAGTAAAGGGCTCTTTAATAGATAGATAATACAGATAGAGGGTTCTTCCTCTATCAAATACACTATCCCCGCTTAATCAAAACGCCTTTTTCTCTATTCACAGCTCACATCTTCAGTCCTGGGCATTACCTTCTTCATCAGAAGACAAAGCAGTATCTCCACACTCCTCTTTCACTTCCCTCAGAATCTTCAAGTAGCGCCGATGTGTCCGTTTCTCCCGCTCTTCTGCGTCATACGATGGTGAGAAATGCCTTCTCTTCATGATCATATCAGGCCCTCCTTTCCTAGCTAACTCCAGCAAGTACTGCAAGACAAGATACGCCTGACGTTAGTCAGCTCAGGTACAGGCATTTAGTAAGAGAACGGAGAGTTGTGAAGGCACAGACAGCAAGGCACGCTGCTGAAATGACAGCCTGTCCATTATGGACCACAAGAAAGTGATGGCTGTGCCTTGAAGACACTCACGTTGCGGGAAGCAAGGATCTGCTTGAGCAGCCGGTAGAAGTATTGCTGCTGAGAGCTCAAGTAGCGTTTGTACTGAGACTTCAGACACAGCTGCCGGTACTTCACCACCTCGGGATTGAAGTGTCCATCTGCAGTAAAGAGGTCAAAACTCCTTCAGTTTTCAGCCTGAGAAATGACAACACATCACACGTTATTGTGCTCACTGACCACGGAAGAGTTTCTGGGCGATGTGCAGTGGATTTCCAAAGCGGAAGTTTTCGCCATTGAACAAAGCAGAGATGATTTTGTTCTGATGCTCGTGGTTGTTCTCAGGGAAGCGAGGCAAGAATGTTTTTAGGTGTTCTTGCTGCGCGTCTGTCAGCACCTCCTGCCACGTGGACAAGCTGACAACTTCAAAGAAGATCTCAGGCTAAAGGAAGGAAATGGGAAATAACTGAGGAAAAAAAGCATACGCATCTTTAACAACTTAAGCTAAATAACACAAGGCCGCCCCACACTGAAACAACGTCGTATGGAAGAGGAAGTAATTGATATTGGTAATAAGTTCTGTTCCGCTGTATTCAGCACAACAGCAATTAAACACGCTGTTTGTTAAGGCTCTGCAAACACAAGGCGCTACTCACGTCCTCCAGAAGGTCCTCGGGCAGACTGACTCTGGTCGTGCCCAGCAGACAGTCCTCCATGATCCGAGCCCCATTTCCATCCCCGCACGGCCCCAGCTCCAAGGGGTCTGTCAGCATGTGATCCAGGGAGTCCATCCTGCTGCTTCCAGCTCCTGAACAACGAATCCCTCAGCACACCCAGCAGCGCAGCAGCTCCATCCCACACTGCCCAGCTCCGAGGGGACACGTCTGATGCAGCTCAGCTCGGGCTCCTCACAAGCTTTGAGCTGCCGTGTCTCAGCTCGGTGCGGACACACACAGAGCCCACAGCACCTCCACGCAGCCCTTTGGGGGGAGCAGGCCTCGGTGGGCCGCCTGACCCACACCGAGAGCCGGAGGCCGCTCCCCTCGCGCCCAAGCCGCCTCCTCACCTCAGCGGCTCGTCCAGCGGCAGCCAGGCCGCGGTGCCGCCCCCGTTAAGCTCCCGTCCCGCCGGAGCAGCTCACAGCGCGGTGCGGCCCGGAGCTGCCGGCCGCTCAACTCAACCCTCTGGCGGCCCCTGAACCGGAAGCCGGAAGGGGGCTACCGCTTCCGGTGCGTGCTGCAAAGCATGGCTGCCGCGCCTGCGCAGTGCCTTCCCATTAAGAGTCATTCAAAGGGTACGAGGAGGATAAAAACACCGAGAAAAGGGTTTTTTTTCCCCCCTGGTTCTTTTTCTTCCTCCCCCCCAAACCTCTTTAATTAACACCTCAATTAGGACCCACTTATTCTCCCACAGACACCACAGCCTTTAAAAAAAAAAAAAACCAAGAAGAAAAGATTTATTAACGTGGTTGTTTTTGTTTGTTTTTTACACGTTTTAATGTAGCACAAAGACTACGAACGACACCGACAGTCACCGCGTGGACAATGGAACACACACGTTTCAATAAGGGCAGGCAGAACGCTGCCCCCCCCAGTGCCCAAAGCAGCCGGAGCTCAATGCGGGGTTGGGGGCCTGTAGGGGGTTAATGGGGAACAAAACCAGCTCTGTCTCTTCTTCCTTTATAACACAATTGCTCTGCTCAGCTCTGCAGCTCCCCCCCCCCCCCAGCTCCTATTCTGGGAGGTCACCGTAATTAATGACTTTGGAATGAAACATTCACAACACTTGATTTCCAGACGTGCTTCACCCTCCAACAAAGGCATCAGTTTGAGGACGCGATGAGTCGCTTAATGCTGGTGTCAAGCTGATGGCTCGAGTGCACTGCTATTGGGAGCTCGCTATAGCGGGTATGAGTCCAAAGGTGCCGTTGTACAACTGCTTTTCTGGAACACTTTGCACTTCTCAGCTTTAAAAACCTGATGCAAGAACAACCGACCTCATTCTGCGGCCTTTCCCAAAGGTTTCTCTCTTAATTTCACATCTGTTAAACCATGAAAATCAAAGTTTGATAACGTCCAGAGATTTCAGGCTTTAAGACTTTAAAACTGCTCCCGTAGAGCAGCATCCATTTGCAATGATTTAATTTCCAGCTCTTCTACTTCCCTCCTGCTCATCCCAACACATGTTTGACTTGTTGTTAGTACAGCAGCCCGAAGGCAGACCCCCCTCCTAAAAAGGGCTCTGTGAGGCAAAGCCAACACAAAGAGTTTCTTTCTATTCTCCCATACAAACAACTGCAACGGCCTGTTCTTCAAGAAGTGCTCAGCAACATGATTTCATTTCAATTAAGGGGTATCGCAGCTGCTCCCAAACCCACCGAACCCAAAGGCTCATCACTGCACTTGACTAAATGGGAGCTCAGGTCTTCAACTACTTACCAACCCAATTAATGCCCCAATTACTAGTTAATGCCCCACTACTGTGGCTGCAGTATGAGAAGTGAAATCCCAGGCACAAATTAATCTACACTTTGGCAAATCACTTCAGAGTTACCTTGAAACAGTCCCGGACTGGCCAGTATTTCAATCAGGATTTCTCATCATGCATGGTCACGATTTCCACACCATATTAACAGATATGTTATTTATCAAGGGAATAACATGCTACAAGGCTTCGCCAGCAAGGAACAAGACATCTGCTTTCCAAGCCTGAGTGTTACATTCTCTCGTATTTAAGAGCTTTGCCTTCATAAGAACTGGCACCACAACCTGTATAACATGTGTAACACCACTCACATGATTTAATTCCATCTCAATCCGTAGAAGTAATTACACCAGAGGTTCCAGATTTGCACTCAATGCAGTGTAAGAGAAAGTTAAAGAGATCCTCTCTTAGTTCTTCTGGCCTTTCTTGAGGGTCATTAAGACTTCTCTGCTTTCCATTTTATAAATAATCTTATCCTGTTATGCACTGACATTCTGGGATGAGGTTTCAAGCAGAATGAATGAACACTTAGACACATACAGTACAGCCCATCAACAGTACATGGCGTTGCAATCGTACTCTCGCAATACCAAAAAGCATTAAATAACCAACACGACCTGTGAAGGAGAATTATGTAAGAAAAGAATACACTGCCTTAAAAGAAAAATAAGACACCTTTCCCTCTCTCCTGGTCCCCAGACATAACATCAGTTCTGTACATAGACCAGGTCCAGCAAAGCAGGCAATTCTTGCAGATGGCTTTTCTGTGTCCTGTACATAGTGGTCCACTGGTGTTTTGCTTGTGTTTCCTGAGTCCAAGGGCTGGTCACTTTAAGAAACTGTCCGAAGGAATTAGTGTGTTGTTCACAAGGTATGCGGAAAACCAGCATAACCAACTCTTCATCCAGTCCTCAAGAGAAAGATATGTCCAACGTTCAGGTGGCAACTGAGATGACCAGCCTGCATTTTCAGAAGGTGCACTTCTATAAGCCATTTCTCCTGGCAGATCTATCATTAGAGATCACAGCAGAAGCTGCTATGCAGGCTAAGGGAAGCATTTTCTGTTTGTGGGCAAAAAGGTGTTTTGCCCTGCAAACTCTGGAGGGAGAAATAATAACAGTGGCTCCGTACTACTGTTACGTGTTGCTATGGTTTTATTCCAAACATAAGGCTGCACTTTTCCTTTCTCTGGAACTGCTTGGGAAAGCAGGACAGGCGAGACAGCATGTAAACAGTTTGAGGGTTGGAAAAATAATAATTTAATGGACTGCTTCTGCACGTCGTCACAGCTTCATTGTGGGATCCATCCCCACACACATGAGCAAAGAGTCACTGCTTCACTGCTGCTCTTATTCTCCACAAAGTCTGCTCTCGAGCTTATATTCCCTTTCACGTTGGCTGCTGAAACAAAGACAGAGAAAGCAGTTCTGCCATATCCCAGCAACTTACATGATGTCCTCTTGTTTAACAGCTCCTATTACAAATATACATACAACATCATCTGCCAAATTAGCCTTCAGATGGACAAGCTATTCCCTTACAATTGAAATAGTAGGTGGTTACCAGAGACACTTCTCAGAAGGAAAAAATTAGGGTCAGCAGACATGCCAAAAAAAGTCCAGGGCAGGCAGAGGTTTCATTTCTCCTCTTGTCCTTTCTGTTAAAAGCTGCATAAAATGGCATCCCAGGAGGATTCTGAGGGTAATTCTTCATGGTCACTGAGGACTTAAACCCTCTTAAAGCATTAACAAGAGCTTCAGGATTTTAGCTGAAGTGAGTAAATACTTTAAAACATATGAGCTCCAGGATACCCATCTACTCGGGCTTTTGGAGGAGGTGAAAAATACGAGCGACACCCCAATGCTTCTTCATTCATGTTCTGCTGAGAAAGTTCTTGGTTTAGTGATGTGCACTTCACTGCCCCCGTTCCCATTGGTGGTTGTAGTGATTATGTACTGGGTTGTTTGCTGCTGATTACTCGTTTGAGATTCCAGCGTATCAGTGTGTGTTGGTGGCTGGGAAACACCAACCTGCACCTCATTGGAGAGCGAGGAGTTCTGTTTGACATCCAGATCAGGTTGACCTTCAGATATCACATAGTGGGTCTGCGTGAAGAACATAAAAAGTCAATTGTTTTGTCTTCTACAGTCTCTGTTCTAATCATCTCTAACCTTCCTGCTGCTCTGCTGAATGACATTGTGGCATAAATAAGGAATCTTGAAGCTGATGATGTCCCGCTTTTAAACAAAGCTTTGAGACCACCAACACTTTACTCTCTGTGGCCCAGTCATCATTTTGGCATGCACTTAACCTTACAGGCTTTAAGCTTGACATTATTTTAGATTTAAAAAGCCATTTTTTCCCCCCCCTTACCTGAGTGACTGCTTTCACTTGCCCTGTGTTGACAGTGGTGACGGGTGTACCTACAGCTGTCTCTGTGATGACATACTGGCCTTGAGGGATGGTCATCATCTGAATCTCGGATGCTAAAAGATTGAAACCAGACAATCAAGGTCTGCAAACTCAAAGACCACCATGAAAGATGATTATGCTTATGCATCAATAACAAGAGTAGCCATTGAGGATATGGTGTTTCACGAATATAACTTGCACTCCACATCACACCTCCATCATCTTGATTATTTTCAAGGATCCACTCCAGTTTGAACAAGCTGCTACCCAACAGATTCTTACTGAACACAAGATCCTTGGATTAAAGGAACCCAGTTTGCCTGACCAGACCACGTGCCAGATAATTGTAGATCAGCAGTAATAAAAGCTAATACAATCACTTTCATTTGTCTAAGATAATACTTAAGAAGGCCAAGCTCTGAAAACATACCATTTGTTGGCCAGTAAAACTAGAAAACATTGTAGTCTCACATGCCAGCCAAACTTCCAGCTGCTGCTGACACTTACAGTAACTCCGAAATGAATTCCACGTGCTGGGAAGATACGTGTGCTGGACTGAAGATCCTTGCTGCTGCTGGAGGGCTTGGTTTTGTGTAGATGCAGCTGTCTGCATCTGTGAGGGGCTGAGTTCCTGCTGTGATTGCTGTGAGGAGGGACTCAGAGGCTGACCCCCAACCTAGAAAAGAAGGCAAGCAGACTGAGGACTGCACACACCTGCACCATTATCAACATGGCCTCCTTTATTAAGGGAGGAAAAATTAAGGCTTCTATAGCATACTGAGCACAAGAAGTACAAAGCTCTCTCCCAGCTGACATCTTCCCATGATCAATATGCAGAGACTGGAAAAGACAGATATGGCTTCCCAAAGTTTACACAGGACCTGAGGAAATGGCTCGCTCAGAGAGGTTCAGCCTGGATGTTAAAGAAAGGTTCTTCACTGAGATGACAGTCTGGAACAGGGTCCCCATGGAAGAAATCAGCACCAAGCCTACACCATTTTAGAGAAACACCTGCAGAATGCTGTCACACATGGTTTAAGTTTTAGGTACCCACGAGTTGGACTCATTGATCCTTGTGGGTCCCTTCCAACTCAAGATATTCTTTGATTTCAAGATAAAAGTCGGGCAGAGGACTTAGACAAGAGGCTAAAAATTATTCCAGAGCACAAAGAACCGAACTTCCAAATACTTGAAGAATTCTGATTTTCATTTATATCAGTTTCTATCAATTTAAGTGGTTACTTCTATTTAATCAGGAATAGCTGCGAACTCATCAATTTCCGGCCATCTATCTCTACCTTCTGTACATTCTGAAAACATAACCAAGCCCTAAGGAATACGATGACCTCAAAGATGTTTAACATGGCAGTTCTTCCATGCGGTCCTTTAGCTTAAGTACAAAATGATTGCTGTGATTCAGGATAGTAATGTGCCATCTGCGCAGAGAAGAGTGACGTACCTGTGATGATGACTGAGCTGTGGGTGACGGCTCTGTGACCTGGATGTGCTGCACCTGGATGGCATGTTGGGTGTATGTCTGGGGGTCATGCAGCTGTCCAACATCCACTGTAGAGTGCTGAGACTGGTGAGGTGAGGTAGCCTAGAAAGAAAGCCAAAGCAAGGATATGTACTTCAAGTTCTCTGCAGAGGAAGCCAGGAACTTTTCTGGCTTTATTTTTTTAACTATCCCCCAACAAATCTCCCAGTACTACAGCCCCAAGGAAGCACAGGCTTCCTATGAGAGGGTCAAAAAGCATACAAACTCTCCCAGCAGGTTACTCACCTGGGCCACTTGAACAACCTGCAGTTGAATGTGCTGAGGCTGCTGCAAGCCAGTTGTGGACTGAGACACAGGGATGTACTGAATTCGCTGGTAGTCTCCCTGGGGAGTTCGATAGTCTGTTGTGAGGGTCTGGGATAGCTCCGTCATTGCTTGTGTCAGTAAGTCTGTTGTCTGAACAGACAGAGAGAGAAACACACACACAATATCATCCATATTGCCTATGTGACTGAATACCTTTATAGGGCTGCAGTCCTTTCACTGCACTGAATCTAACACCTATGCCATTGAGCCTCACTATTTCTTTACAAGAGCTAAATGCATACAGAGGTAGGCTGATGGGGTCACAAGCTGTTAGCAAAGACCATCCACTAAGTGCTAGTCAGAATCGTTCAGAGCAAACTTGACATATAATAATTTAAGAAAATATTACAATCTGGTCAAACAATACAGTACAGATTCAAGAACAGAAATGACCTCTAATAGTGCCTTAACACATGCTTTAAAGTGATGTCTGCCAGAAATACTAAGAAACACTAAGACTACTATATCAGAGGGCGTCTATCCTCTTTGTTTCCCTCCAGTGATCTGATTTAACGTCTCAAATCCTTACCACAACAGTCTCTCCAGTTGTGCTGTCAGTGGTGAGGACTGCAGGAGTGGAACTGATGACAGCTGTCGCCAGTGGGGCATGTATTGTGTTAGGGAGCTGAGCAAACTCTGGGTGCTTCTTGCGAATGTGTTGTACCATCTTCGTCTACAGAGTGATGCAAAAGAGCGTTAATAAAAACAGCCAGCAACTGAGGTTTAAGGTCAGATGAAATCTAACACATGTGGACAGCAGCTTATAGCTTTCTCTCAGTATGACAGCACTAGCATTAGTACTATGGGATTTTCTGGTCAGCAAAAAGGGAAATAAGATCATAAAATTTACTTTGATTAGAGCTACCTGATTGGAAACACTTGTCTCAAACATCAGGATCCATAATCACTACAAAAAGAGGCTGTCCTTTGAGGCTACGAAACATCCCCATCATACCTTACTGCTGTACTGCTTGGAACAATGAGGACAGCAGACTGGAGGGGTGGCTATAGTGCCTGTCAGCTGGGTGTGGGTGCTCAGCATGGGATCTGGCTCTCCTGGGCCTGCAGGGCGCAGTTTCCGGATGCTTGGAGGTAGCTCAGCACCAGGATGGTTCTTCAGGATATGTGCTTTGCGTTTGCTGGCACTCTTGTACACCTGAAGGGTAATGATTGGAGTTGCATTGTTTTAATTTCAAATGGAAGCATAAAAAAGCAATATCACTTATCTTCACCTGGAAGGTCTGTGTGTTGTTTTAGACAAAGGATTGGGCTATAATTCCAAACAAGTACAACATAATGCACAGACAGATATACACATTCTAGTGCTTTTGGTCAGCGTTTGCTTGCAAGGCCCTCAGAATCACTGCAAGCCCTGCCAGATGTTCTTGCGCAGAGACAAATTGCTTGTATACAAGTTTAGGACTAAGCTACATTCTGAGGGCTCATTTCCTTACCTACCTTATCACAGTACTGACAGAAATAATCTCTGTTGGGTTTGATGATGGGCAACGTGAGCTCTGGCACCTCTTCTATTTTCATGTCTGGATGTCTCTTTGATAAATGATTCACCTTAGGAGAAGGAAACAGAAGACCAACAGAGCACATTGCAACTGGAAGCTCAGCAATTGCTTTTTGTCCTGGACATGGTAAGTGCCAAACCAAAGCTGCAGTAGTATTCGCCAGCAAAACACCAGAAGCATTTACTATTGCAAAGTCTATTGTGCGTTTAGTTGCAAGGTAAACACGTTGCCCTGATGTACTCATTCACAATTTCCCCCAACAAAACACAATGGAAAGAGGTAAAATAGCTTGTCAGAAGTCTCAGGTAGCTGAGAACATGTTGATATAAAGGATCTCTGCTCAAAACATGAAAGAAGAAACCTTATTTGCAAGCATCCTTCCACAGGGGGCAGTTACAGTGCTTGGCCAGCAGAGGCCCCTCCCGAGGAAAAACAGGAGAGCATCATAAAAGCTGAACAAGCACTAAGGCTCAATCAACACTGCACAGCACTGAGATGGTGGGGACAAGCAGACATGTGAAACAGGCAATGAAACACATAAATGCACACATTTGCTGAGTAGAGAACATGCCTAATTTCAAATGGACAATAAGATGACACCGGTTTCACAGCATCACTGTGTTGTAGAGATGGGAATTCTACCCTTATTCCTTAGCAATTAAGATGTGAGAAGTGGAGCTACATCACGCGGATGCTCACCAACATCCCCCTCCGGCGGAAGCCCATCATGCACAGCCGGCACTTGAACATGAAGCTTTCATAGTCAGTGGAAGCTATCCGAGGCTTGAAAGTCTTTGAGCGGCTGATTCGGTCAGCTTTCTTGGCCTCCCTCTCTGGGTTGTGCATCCTCTGCATGTGCTCTCGCAATTTGTCTTTCCTCTACAGGAACAGCAAGCAGGGAATAACAACAATAACAACATCAGTAGTGTTTATTGCTGTACTATTTGCTACAGATTGGAAACACAATGTGAGTTGTTCAAACACCTCTTTGGCTTTTCCCCTTCACTGTTGCTGTGAAATAGAGGTGCATGTTCAGCACTGGTCAGCACAGAAAGAACTCTTTGGGCTTAGGCTGGTGGTTCAAAAGCTGAGGTTACTCAGCCACAAAAGGCAAAGTCAAACTTAATAGCTTCAATAGAAATGAATCCCTCCAACCTGGCTTTTCTCTGAATTCATCTAGAATTGACTGTACATGCCTGGAAGACTACATCACTCAATGTTCTCCAGCAATGCTGACTTCAAGCCCCACAATGGTACCAAGCCTGTCCCGATGTTATTCAGCTCCTTTGGGCACACACTGTTCAGAATGTGCTTCTTCACCCAAAAGGGCCTTCCAATCCCCCCAGTACCTCCATGGGAAACTAAACAGCTGCCATCACCCTTTGCATGATCCAGTGAGGAATCATCTTACCTTGAACTGCTTGCCACACGTGGAGCACAGGAAGTCTTTGCGGTCCGAGTGTCGCAACATATGGAGCCGCAGCTTGTCAGGGCGGCAGAAAGCTTTGTCACACTCTGTGCACTGATAAATCTTTTCTGAATGGAAACTGCGTACGTGTTTCTTGACCTAGAATTGCAGATCACAAAACAGTGGATTTCATTCAACCAAAGGTTTGTGCGGTAAAACAGTCTCAGAAATTCTTGGTAAGAAATAAAGGAAAAAAAGGGTTCTCAATCTGCTCTGGTTTAAAATTCAGTTCATCTGAACAGTCGATATCTTGGTGGTGCTTTCTACAACAGCAATTGCTTTTGCCTACTTTGAGACTACCCTTCACATCTTAAAGCACTCAGTGTTCTGAGGTTGTCTTTCATAGAAGAACATTAATGAGGGCTCACATTTGTAATCCAAGCACCAGTGCATGCAGGAGATCCCAAAGGTGGGGCTTCAAATCTGTACATCTCACCTGGATAAAGTCCGGAAAGCGCTTTTTGCAGGTAGGACAGGTGAAATAGCCATCAATGATATGGATGGCCACGTGATCTTTGAGTAAATCCAAGCGGTCGAAGGACTCAGGACAGAAAATGCAGGAGTATGTTTTCTGGTCCATGTGGAACTTCATGTGGCTCTCAAGAGAACCGCTGTTGATAAAACCCTTGTTGCAAATGTCACAAGTCAAAGGGCAGTTCCCTTCCCGGCCGTGAAACCGCAGATGCTGATCCAGTTTGTCCTTTTCCCGGAACGCCTTTCCACACTGAAGGCATTTGAATGGGCGGAAGGATTTCCTTATGAACAGGTGCTGAAGAGCCGCATTCTGAAAGAAACACGGAGCCCATCAGCTTTCACTAGATACCGACTTCACAGACCAGCATTTCCAAGATCAGAAACAGCAGATCGGTGAACCTGAACTTCAAAGGACTCTTTGGTTACAGACAGCCTGCATTTTACACAAGTGGATGCTGCGGTGGATAGAGGGGAAATACCTGCAGTTAAGAAAGCAGAATGGAGAAGTTCCCCCTCCTGTCCACGTTTCCACCTCTAGCGTGACATTCTTCAGTGAAAGAGAGCTAAATCCCTCTCCAAAGAAGAGACCTGGGTACAAGAAGAGAGCTGCAGTTCCTACTTATGTTGCAGGATTGGGCCATGAGGTCAGTCCCATACTGAAAGATGAACTAATCCCATCAGGGCTTGAACCTGTGGCACCAGAGGTTGATACTTAAAACTGGAATGAACACACACACAGAACATCCCTGCCTTAGACCTTAGAAAAGCTCACAGGAGATTGTTGGCTTTGAAAATGCAATCCTGTGTGAGTAATAAGGAAGAGCTGTAGAGGTTTCCAGATGGTAATCAGCTGTCAAGGCTTCCTACCTATTCTCTGGAAATGAATTGCATGCTCCTCTTAAAACCAAGTATTTGCTTGTTGATAATACTAAGGGCATGGTACTATGCACGTTGTGAATAGCACAATGGATGGAGCACTCAAAGGGTGCTAGAGCTCAACCCAGTTCCTCAGTCATTAAAAGGTAATGGTAGCTATTTTCCTGTTGTCTCAAACTCTCATTGCTCAGCCTGATGGAAGATGGAAAAGTGCTACACAACCATCACTGTGCCATTCTGCCAATGCCCCTCTCTTGAAACGCCACCAGACTCCATTGAACACAACTTATTGCTTAGCTTATAGATTTGGGGATACAAACACACCACTGAGGATTAAACCACCACTGCACGCCTCTTTTTGTGATCCCCTCGTGATAAATGCTCAGAGGACAAACACCAAGGAACAAGAGATCGGTCACTTCAGAACTTCTTCCCCTTTCCTCCCGCATTTACTGTTTAATAAGATCCTACATTAACATCACAGCCAAACTCTCTCCTCTTCAAGATATGCTGCTGTATTTATGGGGTAACACCATCATCGTCTGCATACATATCACTGTAAACTGAGACCCAAATCTGGCTCTTCCTATACAGAACAGTTACTCAACTCTTTTCTGATCTTCTCATCCCCTATAAACTGTATCTTACCCAAATTGCAGCTCTTCCTTTCTGTAATCAAAATTTTACACATGGAAGAGAGAGATTTTTGGCTAAATAAACCAATCTCAGTTACACGGCTTGAAGGATTATTTGCTTGAATCATTTCCCTCCCACACACAATAGAGGGGAAAAAAACCAGCTCACTCAGCTGACACTGAGCTCAGGTTCAAAGCGTTTGTTGTTGGTACACAAAGCTCTTAGCACAGGTTTTAACCTCACAAAGACAGACAGCTTTTCTACCCCAAGAAAGGTCTTTAACACTATCATCAACTAAGCAGATTCAAGCTGAAGTTGTGGTTTCTCTTCAGCAACTATTTGCAAGGCAAAAGTTCCAAGAGGCACAGATGGTGCTGTGAATAAGCCAGTCTGTGCCACAGCACCATGATCCAGCCGGCTGTTGGAAGCACTCCTGCTTGCCAGCTTGGATGGACTGTGCTTCTGTGAAAGAATTACTGTGCTGGAATTGAATCGACTCCAATTGGTGACCAGTTCTCAATAGCATCTCATGAGATACTCGTTCTCTACGTGAGATTTGTCTCCCTCTCAGAAGGAAAATTTGCTAGGAATGACATGCTTTATTCAGGACTTGGAAATGGATACTGCCGTGGGGAAAAGGGACCAGCTGCTCCTTTCAGGCAGGTCCAGCAATCTCTGGGTTACAGCGAATGGAGAGGATGAGAGAAAACATGAGCCACTATTGTCTTTGCTTACCCTGATACGCTTTGCTCGCCTCATGTCATCTGCTGTCATGGTGCTCTGCGTAGGCACCGCGCTCTCATCATGCTGGGGCTGGATTTGTAGCGGGTGGTTTTCTGACTGCTGTTCCAGTGTTGACTGTGTCTCTGATGGCACTGGAGTCTGTTCCTGCTGCTCCAGCCCATTCAGTGTTCCTTGTCTGGCCTCATCAAACTGCCCCTTGCTGGAAAAATGCAGCAAGTCCTGAAATCGCAAACCATACAGCCAGTGATTATTCCCCCCACCCACTGAAAAATGCTTTGATATTACTCAGCAGACAACTGGATTTTTACATCTTTCATTGGAAGCTATAAACAAAAGGTGTCTACACTGCTCTACTCCAACACATCTCGTTGATAATCTCAGCAGATCTCAACCTACAGCAGCAACATTCAGAGCACTGGGGAAGTCGTTCTGCAAGAACATAACCCCTTTTCCATAACATTATCCACACTTGACTGGACACAGAGGATCAAAATAACCCAGCTGTTAACAGCCAAGCAAGCTTCTGCACTACTGACCCCATCACTGCTTAAACCAAAGATGATACAGGCTAACCTGTGAGAAATTTCAAGACCAAAGTGAGTAGCACAGATTGGACCTCCAGGAAAAGCAGAGAATTTCTGTCTCATTGAAACTGTTGTCACTTTGAAACACATCAGGCATTGATATGCAGCGTCTCCCCTTTCTAGCAAACTAGCTGGAATGATGAACTGGAGGGTGATAAACGAGATCATTACACTGTGCACGGTGTGTTTTACTATCCAGTTCCCAAGCTCTGCATACTCTCATCTACTCAGCTGCATATATTACCTATATTTATCACACAAAGCTATTCTCTTCCATTTTAGCATTACCATAAAAGAAAAAGGAGGGTGCTGGGAACTGCAAGTACGTGCTACAATCTACGTTTGCTTTCCTCTAAAAGTCCAGTATCTCCTTTTGGATGGAAGCCTCCAGTATAAGGAGAAAAAGCCCACAGATCCTTATGTGTAATCACTTAGAATGCAACTAAGGAGCTTAAAATCTCAGATAATGAAGCAAAGCATCAAGAGAGCAACAGCTCAGGGCTGGTACTGTTCAAGCACAAATGGAGGTGTGGGAGGAAAAAAAACAGTGAGATGCCAGGAGTGCAGCTGTTATAAACCATTAGTGCTCATCAGACAGGGAGATTTAGTAGAACAATATATTATCCAAAAGTCCAGCCCTGGCCTAGGTGGGCAGATATCCAAAGACCTGGGACACTTCCCTGCTCGACTTTACAGACACACGTGAGCTAAATCTGGGCCATGCTCCCAAGCTGGGAGGATGTGAGCCACTGCCAGTCCAGAGCTACTCAAATTAGCACAGAACTGTGCTCAGTGAGTCTTGACTCTCTGGAGAGAAAAGCTGGAACACGGAGCTGGCTGCTGGCTCAATTTGCAAAGAGGGTGACATCATCTCCAACATAATGCAGAATTAAGGGCAGTTCTGCATGCTCAGAAAGCAGTGGGCATTCAGAGGTCATGTATACATTCCTCCCTTTGAGTCAGCAATTAATTGTAACCTAACGAGACACCACAAGAAAATCACCGCTTCAGACATCAGCTTTCAGCTAAGCAATGAAACTGAGCCGCTGATTCCCTGTGACACCTTCATAAAAGGGTCTTGTGTTAACCCTATGCCCAGTCAGCATTAAACAGAATTAACATTTAATTGATATCAATGTATCATTCTACAGGAACCTAATGCATAACTAACAGCCACAAGCAAAATAACCTTTTGCAGCAAGCAGGCTGACAGAAGGACCCTTTGTTAATATTAAAGCATCATAAAGAATCATAGCTCTACCTGATTTAATTCCACCAGCAACAGTTATAAGAGCAGGTTCTGACCTCACATTCCAGAAAGGACAAAAGTGAACCTAAATTCCCATTACAGTTTTACTGCCTAAATTACTTTTGTGATGCTGCTAAACAGCTGCAATAGCCTACCTCACTGCTACGAGCTTTGGGATTAAAGTTGCTGTAGAAATGCAAGGCAGTTTACAGACTTTACAGAACAGAAATAGTGCGCTCCCTCAGCAAAGATTCACACCTAGAAACGACACAATTTACTTGGGTATAAAGCAGAAGCAAGCCTTCAGTTTGCACTGATGCCCTGAATTCTTCTAGTTGAACATTTACACCCCACAATGACATCTTATTTTCCTCCCCCCCATCCATATATACCTGTGTCCCTTCTTCACACTTGTCTCCATTTTCAATGGTTACTTCCATACGCATGAATTTAGGAGGGCGTCCCGGGCGCCTGCCTGGTCCAAACCTTCTTTTTCCTCGCCCACGACCTCTGCCTCTGGCTCTGCAAAGCACGATGCTTCAAATTAGAGACAAAAGAGATGGGTTTGGCATCCCCACTGACTTTATGCATTCTTACTTAGTACCAACAGCCACGGCAATGCTCCTTCTGGCATCCCAGGGCACAGAGTGCTGGGAAGTTACTGTACCAGCAATCCGGTTTAAAGCCTGAAGCCATAACATCCCTCCCCAAAAAGACACTGTAAACTGAAGGGAACAACACTGTCACAAAGTAAAAAACGCAGCCACTTGATAAATCTCAGGAAAAACAAGGCAGCAGTGCCTACTGTTCCCTGAAGGATGTTTCTAGATGGAGTTTATAATAGGTCAGGGTAACTATCTTTCCACCTCGCTGGAGAGGCAAAGCATTAGATGCCTCATTCTTTGAGCTCTGTATCTGGATACATCAGAGGAAGATCAGTATTTCACTTCTGTCATATGAAAATACTGCAGTTTAAATCATTGGTTTAAAAAAAAAAAGAAAAACAAACAACTTCACCAGCTTCCCCAAGGTGCTCATTTTCCTTCATCTCTTTCTTTAGCAAAACCTCTTAAGCTAGTCAGCTTTCTGGTGCTGTATTCTTACCTTCTTGGTGCTGAGCTATTCTCTCCTGAGTACCCAAATTGGTTACTAATACCTGTATGGCAAAGGCCCTCCTTCTGCAAACCTTGGGGAGCAACAGCATTACACACGGACCAAACTAAAGCTCACAATACCTGCTGAAGAAGTCCAGCTTCTCATCGTGGGAGCTGAGGTGCTGCTGGAGCTGCTCTGAGCTCATGAAACGACGGTTGCACTCATAACACGGCCAGTTCTTCTCTTGCTCTCTGAGAACTACGTTCCATTGGAAAGGTCAGTAACAGCATTTCAGACACTACCAATTAAATGCCTCTTTTCCCCCACCCCCTCCCAAGCATTTCTATTCTGGGCTTTATTTCATCACTAAAGTAGAGACAGACTGCAGAACAGCCAGCACAGCCCCACTTAATATTGCTTTTATCTATCCCCCCTGCCCTGTACATGACTACAGCTCCTTGCAGAAAGACAAGAAGGTCACTGAGGAAAATTCAGATGAATGAGATACATGAAAGAGCACCTACAGCATCATGTGGTAGGTGCAGCCAACAGAAATTGCCTCAATCCGAAGCAGGAGCATATAGGTTCATTACTCAAGTACAGAAATATTTCTTCCCAGCAGCTTATAGGCTCTGTACTCAGAACCAAGTTTATCACCCCAGCCAACATCACTCTGCACAAACAAAGCAGAAGAGCCCACGTTACCCTTCCGTTCCTCCTCAGATATGTCATGGATCTTCTGGTTCACAAACTCTGCGTAAGAGGCAGCGTACCACACCTAGAGGGGGAAATACAAGGTAACGTGGCACTTCCTTACATGGAAAGGAACCAAAGGGAATTCACATGAAAAATGCTTTTTTATGCAATATTTTATGCTTACTTTATTTGCCTCAGACCTAATTCCTCTTTCTCCTTTCATCCTTGCTAATAAAGCCTCCCCAGTTCCCCAGATGATGTTAAAAAGGAAGGCTGTCTGAGCCAGCCATGCTGCTTTGAGCTCAAAGTAATCGATACATTTTTAGGGGGAACAAAAAGGAACTCACAGAGCAGTCACAATATCCTTTATCATTTTCCACAAGCAAAAAGCTCCAGGAAAGCCAGGCAAAGTGAAAGACCACATTCACTTAAGGCACCAGAAAACATGTCAGAGGCACATAGGACTAACTGGAAAGGGCATCCAGAACTACAAAGAATAAGACTACTGTAATAAAAACTAGATTGCATCAGCAAAATATATGCAGTGTAAAGCATGACAGCGACAAGCAAATCATTTACATGCTCTAATTTTAAGCTTCCTTGTTTTTATGTCTCAGCCGAACTCATTTAAAACCTGTCAGTGGCTGACTATTGAGTTCAGTGACATTTGATTCAGGACACCATGTGCTTTATCATAGGGAAAAAGCCCTAAAAAATGCTCCAATTATTTACAGCAATCATTTCTGACTCTTGGAGATGTGCTTATTAGGTAGCAATTGAAACGGATTCCATCAGTAGAAACAGTCAGTCCCCAAACACGAGCAATGCCGTACCTTGAGCTCCTGCTTGGGCTCCACGTTTTTAATGGTTGTGTAATAAATGTGGTGGCCATATTGATACGCAACCAGGTTCTGTTCCAAATGGTTTTGAGCCGGACGCACAAACATCATCCAGTTACAAAGAGCCTCACTAGAAAGTTCAAACCACAGGTCCTCCTGCAAATCTCTGTCTTTTCTGTCACCCTTATCAAGAGACACCTGTAAGAAAAATCAGTTCCATGTGACTTTCTTGCAGCAGACTTGAAAGAATTCTCATTTCTAAAGAAAGACAACTGCAACTACATAACTTTTACATCAGAAAAGCAATGAGCACATAGCTGATCTTCTCTACGCTAATGGGGAACCAAGAACAAGCAGTGCATAGGAAAACACTTTGATACAGGTAGTGATTTAACTAAGGAGACCCCTTCATTCAGTCACAGTCAAGCACAGTATGTGATGTACAGCTGTGACTGAGGCACAAGAAGCTGAACCTTCAGTGTGGCACACAGCAGGTGTTTCTAACTAGCACACACCCCCTGCTTCTATTTCAGGACTCACCGTGCCTCAAGCTATAAAATAAACCCCACTTCTTTTGTACTGAACCTGCCTGTAGTCCTACTCAGACTCTGACTACTGCTCTTAAGACTATGGGCCATATCTCAAGCAAATACTAGAGTAACTCCTACAGCCAAGCCAGTAAACATGGAATAGAAATTAGTGAAATCCAGTTTATCTCGTGCTTGGCAAGGAGAACGGGAGAGAAAAATGGGGGAGGAAGGAGGGAAAGGAAGAAGGAATTTAATGTAAGTTACAGCGTGACGCAAAATAACGGCTGCAAAACATCCTCAGACTATTTTTATGTCTATGTGTTGCTTCTGCCTACGTGACAGTGATTCACAGCACTGCACACTCTAAGTCCTATACACCGTAACACCATAATATCGATCATGATTATTGCTTCCTTGGATAAAAGGATAGATTTGAAGCCAAAGCAAGCTGGATATTTCTGAGTTATATTCAAAAAGGAAGCAACACAAGAACAACACCTCCAGGAAAGTCATTGATCAAGTCGCAGCTGATCAATTCACACTGAGTCAAACTCACAAAGATCAGAGTCTAAACAAATTCCTCCCACGCACGCACACCCTTACCTTCAAATGGATATAGCAGTCTTTGAGCTCAGTTTGTCTAACCAGGGGTCCTTCTACAGGTCCAAATTGTGTGCGCTTGGGGATACGCCTCTTGGAGAAGACGCCTCCCAAAAACCTGTCTATGTAGAGCACCAAGGGGAGGCTGGCTCTTGCCTTGGTCAGCACAGGCCGGTTTGGGATTGGATGCAAAGGTCCATGTTTTGGACACACGGAGGGATGTGCGTTATTACACTCTTCACACCCTATAACACAAAGTCAGAGAGGACATGACTGTCAGACACGCTTGGAAGAGACAGCCTTATCACCCTGAGCATCTTCATCTCAGATATGGGACCACTCATTGCAATAGTCTGTTTATCTTTTAAAAGATTAGGAAGGGTAGCCTCCCACAAAATAAAGAACTCTCTCCCTTTGCCTTCTAAGTGACAAAGCCCAACACGAGCATACATTTCTGGATATAAAGGGCTTTAGTTATTGCTGCTAAAAATACAAGATCTCTGACCCCATCTAGTACAGGGCCCACGGAAGCAAAAGAAAGGTCAGCTGATAAACTACATACTACTTCATGTGCTTACACAGATCATTGGGATCAAACGGTCGGGGTGGATCTGGATCCCATTCATCCATGTCCGTGTCTTCCCCTTCTTCATCATCATCTTCATCCTCGTCGTCTTCCTCTTTTGTTTCCATCCTTTCCATCTGATTCTGCAGCGGTGCTAAAGGGTCAGAACCATCCACTGCCTCCATAGGAGGTAACACCTGGTTATGCACCGGTAACGATGCCTGAAGACAGAATTCACAAAAAGCAATCAAAACTGGATCCGAAGGAAAAACACTCTTACAAACACAAGCAACGAAGGCTCCTGCTAGCCTACTTTTTGGTAAAGGAAAGGAGGAAGAAGGAAAGTGGTGCTACACGATACATGAATGCTGAGTGATGCTTGAAATCCCTGCTGCTGACAGTCACTCAGGACAGCTCTGGCAAGGCCTGACTTCAAGGAAGACAAAACTGAAGTCAGAAGTTCCGGATGCTCATGAAAAGTGTCAGCAATGAAATGGAGTCCCATCTTTCTGGATGTTATACAGACCCTAAAGCTGCATTTCTGCTTGGTTTGTACACACTGTTGAACCCTGTACTTTGTTTGGTACATTCCTTTTTTCCTCCTGTCGTGCAATCAGATGAAAACAATTCCCAGAGCACACGTGTAAATTAAGTCAGGGAGGGAGGAGACAACACAAGGACTGTTTTACTCTAAATGAAGCCTTTCCCTTGGCTTTCCCTACTTTCTAACTGACATGCAGTGCACTGAATATCCATCTGCCACACAGGTTTCTCAGGTAGGGAACAACAAACACCACACACAGTAAAGCTGTCGAGAGACTGGCAAGGACACCCAGAGGATGTCGGTCCTACGTGACAGTCAGAGTTGCACCTTCTGTTAACTTCATTTCTTAAAGCTAAGACTATCTTAAGGTGCTGCTCAAGACAAAACAACCCACAGAAGAGGTTTATTAGATAATACGATCTCTAGCTCTCAATAAAAATAACACAACACGTATTTCATGGTGAGATGAAGACAGTACAAATCTGCACTAGGGTTTTGCCGCATCTCCTCCCATATCACTCAGACACAGTTCACCACCTGAGACAATGGAGCAATGAAATCAGTGTATTTTCACATTCAAAAGAAAAGGGTGCCTGGCAACTTACTCTATCTGCTTGTTGACCCTGCTCCAGAGCCATTTGCTGGGGGGATTCAGCAACGCTGCCGAGCACAGACAGGTTGGTGGGATTCATGCTCTGAGCAGCAGCAGGCAAGAGCACAGTTACCTAAAATTACAGGCACTCATTTTAGCACTGCATCATTTCCATTTTTCACTTCTACACAGGCAGAGCCCTGCATGCAAAGCTCCCCAGAGTGCTACACTAGGTCAAAATCTACAGCATTTCAATGACGTTTTTAGTATGGATGACAGACTTGCTTAACACCTAAAAACCCAGAGACAGTGGGAAAAGCTACAAAACCCAAACTGAAAAGCTTTCAGCCCATGTCCAACTCCTGACTTGAAGCAGAATTGCTACCCAGCCTGGGATTCAAAGTGGCTAAAGCCAAGAGTAATGAGCTCTTTATGTAGCTCTTGGCAAACCACTGGACTATGGACTTTGGCCCTTCCATTACCAAATTCACTTTCTTCCTTTTCCTCTGAAAAATAGAATCATCTCCTGATTTCATCTATATCCCCCTTCTTAAGTAAACAAGACACGTTATAACACAAAGAGGTGTACTGACCTTGTTGGAGGCTCAAGCACTCAAAAGTGAGAGAACTCCAACAACAATTTCATTACATTATTTGGCCACACCATCCATTTTCTGCTCAATTTTATACCATATCTTCGTGTAGTAACAGGAAAATTAACACATTATCACATAGTGCCCCCATTCATTCTGTGATAAAGCAGAACTGACCTCTTAAGAATCACCTCTCCTGTCTTTGCTGCTCTGCTTATCTATGCAGCCACTCGTGCCAGCACACTGCATGACTTTTCATCCTTCTCTACAGCTGACATTATGTGGCTACAAGTTCGTGTCTCTGACTGTTAAACAGCTTTGATGCTAAAATTAAAGCCTCTGCCCCACTACTGAGTGCACAATAAATATCAGATAGAACTGGGAACAGTGAAGTATGCCAGCAGTAAAGGAACACGCAGGAAAATTCATAACATAAGCAAGACAGTTTTGAAACTTCAAATCTAGCTTAAAGCTGCACTGAAAGCAATTTAGGAAACTACTTATAAACCTACAGGACATAAAAAAAGAATAAAAAGACTTCAGGGAAGTGCATGAAAGCAAAGTGGAAACCTCCGTGATCACAGCGGGGCTGCCTGCTGCTGCCATGTTGGATGCCAAGGGGCAACAGAAAAGCATCCTTGTTCAGCAGCACACCCCCAGCTCTGCCAGCCTCATGTCTATTTGTACCACATATTAGCACCTCTCGCTGCTAATCGCACCTCAAACACATCTCTAACTTCCATCTCCATGTAAATCCCAGACAATGCAAAGAATATGGGCAGTACTTTAAAAGGAAATTTAAAAGATACGTATATAGTTGAAGTGAAGCTTTTCAAAGACAAAGGTGCCTTTGTTGTTCAGGGATGCCCTACATGAAATGCTGATGTAAAAACACCTGCAAAGGTAATAACTGCCATAATGAGATTGTTCTGCTGGGACTGCTGTCAGTCAGAAAGGAGGGCAGTCTGAAGTCATGCAGACACCAAGTTCTGATGCCCTTGGTACTACAGCAACAGCCTTGTATCTCAGTTTAGGTCTCCTTTAAGCAAGAAGATTTATTTTCAAGGCACATTCACCCCTTCACTCTGCCCTAAGACTTCCAACACACACTCTAATGATAGCATTAGCAATATGGTGACGATTCAGATCTAACACGCATATTCCCACATGTCATTATAGGGGCATTTCTATTCCCAGACCACTTCCTTACAAGCAAGCGTGTCAGACCTGGGAAATCCCACAAAGATAAGTGAGGAACAACTGACTTCCTTCAGGTTCCATCTTTATTTTCTCCTGCAAAGCTTCTGCTAGACTGAGAACCTGAATCAAAACCAACCTTCTCCCCTTGAAAGCTTTCAGGGACTTCTAAGTACTTTGATCAGAGTCCATATGGGGACAGCTTCTAACTCGGCCATTCCAGAATGACATGAAAATAAAGTCAGATATATCAGCCTGCTGACTGACTTAAAGCAATACTGGAGGCAGTAAATTTGTATTGTTGTTGAGCAAGTATTAAAAAACTAAATTCACACTTCTCTTTTTATTGACACTGATGCACAAAAGAGCCGAGATCAAAGTCTCTCACTAACACCTGCTTTTTGCTCACCATCACTGGGAAAGATGGTAAATGACCGAAGATTGCCAGCTCACAAACTCAGAGTAAGCTCCTTCTGCTCTGTCTCTAATGTTCCTTATAGTTCCAAGCCCAAAGAAAACTGTCTCTTTCTTACCTGCTGCGTGGTGGCATCCTGCTGGACATAAGCCACTTGGGACGGATCTGTAAACAGAGTCTAGACAAAGTGAAAAAGGCTTATCAAACTGGCCTTAGGGCTGATTGCTCCCACGCACACAAGTATCACTGCCACCAAAATGTGATCCCCATAACTGCCTTGCTAGCTTTTAACATGCCTATTAACACAGCAGATTCAATTATCTTTCTCCAAGTTCAAAAGAGAGCTCTGCAAAAGAAAGCATGTGGATATCAGCACATCCTACACATGAATTTGGTAGGGGTGAGGATGTCTGTTTTCATTTAATAGAAGACGTAGCAACGCCGATATTAATATGGTAGCCTGCAAGAACAGCCCTGCTGGGAGAGCTTCTACATCACAAGAGCAAAACTCAGAGGAGCACAAAGCATTGACAGCAGCCTGCCTGCCTGGCCAACATCCGAAATACCCAAGCATGCAGCAGTCTGGCTCCAGCAAAGCGAAGCATGATATGGTAAGAACCCCCTTGGTGCTTTTTGCATGATGCCTTATTACTACAGTGAGGTTTTTACATTTAGACAAAGTGGTCATATTCAGAGAGTTCCAGAATCACTTGCTCATTAACTTCCTGGGAGATACCCCCTCCTGCTGCCTTATCCTCTCAGAACACCCCACCACATAGGAACTGCTTTTTATATTGCTGAATAAAGATCATGCCACATAAAGCTATGCCAATGCTGCTGGCAATGTCATGTACAGGCACCTTGCAGCAATACTGGTCTATTCTGTCCAAAAGCCCGAAGCACTTTCATGAAGCACATCTACTTGTGTTTTGTTTGTTGTTTTGTTGAAGTCTATCCATACAGAGGTACAGATGCGTGCTATATTAACTCCATATAAACACTCACTGTCGGAGGGGGGAAAAAAAAGCTTTGATATTTCATATAATTATGAAGAGAAACAACTGAGGCAACCAACAACTTCTGTGAAGAGAGATTACAAAATTCACTGAGATCTTCTGCAAAAAGGCAGTGCTCTTATTGCTACAATTCATAATTAAAATAGCACTGTGCAAACAAGGACTCTTCCAGGAGACACAAATCTCTCGGCTTTTACCAAATACAGGCAGAATTTCTGGAGAGAATATTAGGCTTTTCAAAAACACTTTTGATTTAATTACCACCCTGTCCACCTTTAGTGAAATAACAAGCGTTTCATAATTCATAGCCTCAACATCCTTTGATTACCACATTTGCACATCAGACCGAAACCAACAGCGTGAAGTCCCTGCTCAGCAACGGGCAACATGAAAGTGTTAGGAGTAACTGCCTGCTATTTTCCAGTCATACCACTCACTGGCAGCTGGCTTTAATCTCAGACAAGCCTGTTTCATTTCCTAGATGCCATAAGGGGATGGGGGTGCTCAGAACCACACGTGCCTGCGTAGCTTCCACGGGATGGATGTAAACCAGCGTGTGCTCCGAGGTGTCCACGGAGGTGTACGAGGTGCCATCTGCTGTGTACACCATCTGCTGGGAGGGACGCTCCTGCTCCTCACTGTACACAATCTGTGCCACCGTCCCTGCTTCCGGGACGAAGTGCACCTGGATGGAAAAACAGATCCTGTATTGAAATAGCTGCAGGAATACCCCTATGGGAACAACACAAAAGGCATCAATTGCAGAAGCATCCACCACCTTATGCCCCAGATATCTAACCAGGTGTTAGGAGAACAATAGAACCCTCGGTGCATTATATATATTTATAAGCTCATCTAGATCATGCTAGCAGCATAAAAATCTGAATGAACTACCATTGGTTCCAGATTTTATCCCCTGCATTTTAACTCAAGACCTTGCTGGCATAGAGGATGCATTCAAACACCTCCATTGCCAACCCTTAAATGAGGGGTGCATCCTGGCTCCAGCCCTTCCATCACTCAGTACATTACATGCACCTGATCTGCCCTGGGCTGGCCCTGCCATCCCATCAGGCGCTCCATCACTGCTTCAGGCTGTGACTCGGCATTTCTATTCCATACACCGTTTCCCTTTATTTTCTATCTTGCTTTTTGGATTTATGATCATTATTTCAGCTAGTTTCATAGTTGCAAGAAATCTTTCTGTTTGATAAACTGGCTGGCAGAATCTAATCGCTTTGATTATTGCTTCAAGTAATAGGATTGCAGCCATCGCAAGACAGCAATAGCACATACGTGATTGCTTCTTAGTAGGATGAACACACAGGAAAAAATAGGACAGTTAGCAGGAAGCCCAGCTTTGGTATCCACATCCATCACCCCGTGTTTCCACATAAAATAAGGCCACATTTGCAAGTTTTATTTACTTCGTTTCGCCCTTTAGTTCGTTTCAGATGACACCTGGGACTCCTCAGGGGATGCTAAGCACTGATTCCATACAATAAATCCTTATGCAAACACTACAGTAAAAAGGCATGCAGTGTTTCACGCTTGGAGAGCGCTCTGCAAACACTGATCAAACCTTTTAACCGCCACGTGCAAACAGCAGCACAGTTATCCCATCGCACAGAACACAGGTTACTAAAAGCTGCTTTTCTTTGCAAAATGTCCAAGCTGGAAGTTAGCAGGAAAGCCCAATTTCCTTGCCTTGCGGTTCAAATGACACGCAGCACCCTGTTCCTAACATAGTCCAAGAAATAAATCAGTGTTCTGATAATTCTCAGCTGCACTGTCTCAGAGATGGAGGGACCAGCTGCATGCAGCAGGATCTGACTACATCAGTCACTGACATTTCTCTCTCCCCCACTACCCAGATGTCTTTCCTAAAAGGTCCACCCCCACTTCCAGCTGATTCAATTGATGCCAACAGAACGGGCTGCCACAGACCGCATATTTTCTTAATATTCATTCATCTGAATATCCTTTCACTTTCCCACAATGGTATCTATTCATTTTTGGATGCTGAACGCAGACGCTGATTGGTTTCATTCTGTCCATTCCAAATGCCTGTGTGCTCACTGCTGCAGTCTGCACAGCTCACTTCCTGGAATCACTACAAGCATGATTCTATTTCCTCTCCAATACAAACCGAGTTTCCAAACAGTTTCAAAGAGCAAAACAAAACCAAAAAAAAACCAGTTCAATGGGAACATTTGCTTGCAAATCCACTACACTGAGCCTAATCCAGCAGAAGCAGAGTCCAAGGCACGATAGTCACCTGAGCAGCATTCTGGTCCTGCTCTGCAGAGTCAGGCCACACCTGAGGACTTTCTTCTTTCGAGTCCATCTCCTCCCTGCTGTGGTGCTCCATGATGGGAAATAACTATTGGAGGAATGTCTGGCTGAATAGATTCATCTCTTCACTGTGCTTCTACTTCCAGAAGGCAAGGGGATCTTCAGTAGCATGGCTAGAAGGAAAGGAGATGGAGATATTAAAACACACACGTAACAGTCTGGTTTTGTTATGATGGAAGGGAAAGCTGTTATCAGCTACTGCACCACAGAAACATACTGCAAAGGCTTTAATGTCACACTAAATCCACAGGCCTTGGAATTAACGTGGGGCTGAGCCCATTTCATTTTCCATCTACTCCAATTAACTTTGCTTTATGCTCAGCGCCTCCCCGGACTGATCCAACGCCAAGCACCCTGTCTGTGCACCATGAAGAAAGCAGAAGGCTCCTTGCTGATGCTTTCATTCATTTGCGTGTTCAATGCAAATTATTTTAGTCCTAATTCAGTCCCACAAATGCCAGCAGTTGGCTCATCATCGTCAAGCTAAAAAAAGATAAGGGGGAAAAAATAAAAGCAGTCACTTTCTGCCTTCTGCTGATTTCACCACGAATGAATAAGCTCCGCAGACCTGAGTGCTGACTGAACCACCGGCCTCAGCCAGAAGGTGGAAATCAACAGCACAGAAATATCACTGACTGAAAGAAGAACTAGATGGACCTGCGTGCTGTGCTTTAGTTAGTGTGGGCAGACAGAGGGGCAGCAATGGACTGAGAGCACCCAGAGGGCTGAAACACGGCTTGTCCACAAAGCATTACTGTTTATTTATTACAGCTCACATAAGCTGTGATCTAGTAGGAAATCTCAGCCATCCTCACACGGTACCTTTCATCCTGTTATCTCAAGGCTCCTCACTGCGTTATTGAGGATTAATGCCGGGATTTCCTCCTATCTAATCCTTCCACTTTCACTGAACTCCATGCCTCGTCTCATTGGGTTCAGCCCTGTTGGTGGCTGTGCTTATGGCAGCAACAGCCTAAACAATTTCACACGAAACCAAATGCCTTCTTGTCACCTTCGTTCAGCTCCGTCCATCCTAATCAGCTCGTTTCTGACTCCTGCTTCGTAGGGTAAGTGCAGGTAAACCAGCAACCTGCCCAAGAGGAAACTTCACTTGAGAACTCCTGACCTCCACAGCACACTCTAACCCCTCTCTCCCATTCCAGCAGCATCTGAAGCTGTATCATTAAATCAGCAGCTTTCCCCATTTGCCTTATTCAGCTCTGGACGAGCTCTGCTCGGGGCAAAGCACCTCATTCACCATCCAACACCAACGTCCTCATTAGCCTTGCTGTCCTCAGCAGCAGACATCCACCTCCCAAAGTGCTGATGAGAACACTGCCTGCCTTTGGGCATCCACGCCACATCACCCTGCAGGTGCCCCGTGACCCCATCAGCTGGGGAATGGGAGCGAGCCGTGCTTTGAGAGAAGGGCTCAGAGGACAGCAAAGCATCCGTTCCTTTTATTTGGCATGCAAGGGTTTGTGACAGGAACTGAAAAGCAAAACCACACAGCACTGCAAAGAGAAGCTCAGCTCTGAAAGACATAAAGGATTGACAGCACCTCTGTTTTCTTCACACACCTGCTATCAGGGAACAAGACTTGTTTTCAACCTATACAGGAGATACAGACAAAACTCCTGAGGCTTCACCTGCAGGGAGCTCTGCAAGTTCAATTAAGAACATCCTGCTGAGAAAGCAGCAGAGCCAGCAGCTGCCAAACATCCATCCTTGTCCCTTCTTTGAGATGACAAGGATGGGGGGGAACATTAAAGCTGGGCAAGGGGAGAAATCTGCTTCCCTTCTCAGGGAGTCATAAAGCCACTGCAGCATCTCAGACAAGAAGCCACTTTGCAATAATGGCACATAAAAAAAGCTAATGTGATTTACTCCCTAGTGTAAAAGAGGCTTGCATATAGACTGAAGCTCCCTGCAGCAATAACAGCAGTGGCTATTAGCTTAATTCTTTAAGTACCGAGCTCACTGACCACTCTCTTTCACTGCTGGCCATATGCAAGGACAGCACGATCGCTACAAAAGGGGGTTTTATGGCCACGGGTCTTCCTCCAGCTTTTAATATGAAAGTGATTTATGATACTCAAAAGGAACATCACATGTGTCTGCAAAAGCTCTATCCCACACTTAAGTTAATTACCCCAGCTTGCCTGGAAGGCAGAGTTGGTGCATTTCCTGAGGTTCCTTGGCAAGGAGATGCTTTCATTGCAGCAGGAAGGGCAGGGAAGCACGCTGGGGTTCCAACCTCATTGACTACTGAGTCACGACTGCTGTCTGTTCCTCTGCATCCTCATTCATCAGAAGCACACATTGTTTCAAGGAACTCAGCTCTCGTGCTTTGTCTGCATGTTAATAACCAGGTAATATATAGCCACAATATTTATGCTTTACTGGTGAGTTAGAAATAGAAATCATGCACAGGGCTGGGATTATTTATTTCCACCAAAGGAAAAATGGCTTCAATTTATTTAGCCATATAATAAATAGAACAACTCAGCCAAACACAAACTCACTCTTTACTCAAATTGCACGTAATGAATTGATCTAGCTGCATCTTCACACCACATCCATCACAGCACAACGAGCTGGAAGAGGCCTCTTAGATCTCCAAGGCAAGTCCTCTGCTGCTGCATTAAGTGATGTATGAAAGGGCACTGCCCAAGCTCCAAAACCACGACAGCATGGCACAGCTATTCCCTGGCAGTACCAAATAAGCAGCTCTAGGTCTGTTTACTCCACAAAACACATCTAGAATTGCAAGTGAATCCCGAGGCACATTTACATCCTACAGCAGAACTGCACAGACTTGGCTACAGACCCACTTGGAGATGCAGCTCCCTCTCAGCACAGCCTTAGTTCCCATATAACCAAGTGCTCCTCAGCATCCGTCCTTCCTGCTCTCAGTGGGCAAAGAGGCAAGATTAAGGTTTATATTCATACACACGTCCTTCCCAGTCACCCCATAACTGATTTCTTCCTCCTCCTCAGCTTTCTGAACGCACTATGACATTTTTCACGTTATTTTCTTCTTCTTTGTGTTCCCAGCTCCCTGTGATATCCTCAGCATCCGCCGCTGCCATAACCCACAGCTCTCAGCCTTCAGCTGCTTGAGGTGGTGACCTCATTTACTTAATTGATTTGGCTTATAAACGACTGAGGGAGAACGATGATAAAGGGACAAAGCAGGGAAGGCACTTCCTTGAGAGTAACAAGAAGGAAAGCATCTGTATCAAAGTGTGTCTACACTGTTGCAAATGCATCTTTTTAACTGAAAACAAAAGCAAACCGCCACCGTTTCACCCCACCTTCCTCTCCTACTCTTCCTCCCAAAGCCACCTGCAGTTAAAGCTGCACTTTGCTCATCTTCCTGATGCTGCTTCCCTCCCTCTCCATTAAATCACGGCTCTCAAAAGACAAAACCTTCTGCTGCAGAATGACCGCTGGTGGAGAGAACAAACCTAGAAGGAACCAGGCCTTCTAAACACTAAAGCAGGTTCCTACCCAACACATCAGGCCCCTTTTACTTCTATGGCACACTGACACAAAAGGAGATGTAACAAACAAAGCTCAGCTCTTCTTTAAGCCAAAACCAAACTCGCAACATTAAATCAGCCTCCGTAATGAGCTACACTTATAAATTAATTACAACTCTGTCTAGGCAGCTGACAGCAGCTGCAGGTGGTCAGAAACGCACTGAAAGTAGCTGCTTACTACAAAGCCAATTAACACCAGAGAGCTCACCCAAGGATTTCCTATGCAGGTTAATAGGAAAGAAAGGGGTCAGATGAGAGCGAGCTCCTCACACCAACTTCATGTCGGGAGCAAGCGGTCAGTTATCCCATCAGATAACAACGGGCACATCAATATCTCATCCTACACCGAGGCAATAAGGCTGTGTTCATTTCAAACACCTCATACACAAGAGAGGAATGCGTGTAGCAAAGGGCCAACAAGCATCACTTCATCCTTTGAAACCCCATCAGAACCATGAATATATCACTCGTGCAACAAGTGCAACAAGCAACCCCCACACAACAAGAAGTTCCTCATGCAGAACAAGCCCCTTATGGGGTGAGCTGCCTCTTTAGGGTCTAGAAAACAAAGAACCAAGGTCTTTTTTATTTTATTTTATCTTTTTATTATAATTTTAACTCAACATTTACCACTTTTCCAACACAAGAGCAACACCGGAGCAGACGCAGCGTATCGACACTACAAACCTCGATAGCAAGAGGTCCTATAGAGCAATAAACCAGCCCCATGGAACAGCCATCCCACAGCTCGTTTGGCCTGAGACAACCACCAACACTGCTACGAAACCCAACCTCAACACAACATGGGCAGCTCTGAGCCCACACACGGCCCTCACCCTGCCCTCCAGAGCACCCAGCAGCGGCCTGGCCCTGCTCTGCCCATGGCTGGGCCCACCCTGGTACCTCCAACATGGCAGTGAGCGTTACCAAGCCCCTTCCTATCAACCCCATGGCTGCCCCATGATGGGCCCCACTCGCCCCCCGGCCCGACTGCAGGTCCCCCCACCCTCCCATCTGTCCCTTATATCCTCTCCTCGCCCCACCGCAGCCAATCCCAGGAGTGGGGAACAATGCCCCCTCCTCTCGCCAAGCCAATGGCAAACGGGGGCGCGAGGCACGCGGCCAATCAGGTGTGGGCAGGTGCTCCCCCTTCCCGCCGCCGTTCTCCTCCATGCGAGTGACCCCCGCTGCCCCCCATCCCCCCCCCACCCCCAAAGCTGCCCCCGCCGGGCGCTCACTGAGCCCCAACCACTGACGGGCCGGGGGGGGACAGAGGGGCTGCGGGAGAAAGGCAGGAGAGAAAGGCGACGGGAAGGCCCGGCTGCCCGTGGGAGCGGAGCTGGGCTAAGCACGGGCCGAGGGAAGCGAGCGGCCCACCGTAACGGGGGGCTGAGCGCCCGGAGCGCTGGGGGGGAACAAGATGGCTGCAGCGCACACGCACCCCCCCCCCCGCCCGTAGCGAGGTGCCGGGGTCCGGACCGTACCATCCGGGGAGGGGGGCGGGGGTGGGGGCAGCCCCTTTCCGTCCGGCCGGGGCGGGTGGGGGATCCCGGCTGGGGCGGGGAGCGGACCGTACCTCTCCCGCGGGGTGGGGGGGGATGAGGGGGGGAGGGGAACGATCTCGCCCTTCTCCCCCCCCCCCCATAAGCGGGAGCGAACGGTTTATCCCGGCCGCAGCGCTCAGCAGCCGCCAGCTCCGGGCGCCATCTTGGGTGCGACTAAAACAACACGGCCGAAACCCCCGGCGCGGCCCCGCGTTGGCCCCGCACCGCGCTGCCCTCCCGGACCGTCCCATCGCGGTACCTGAGGGGGTCCCGTGCGGCTGCCGCGTCCCGACCGCCGGCGGCGGCCCCGCTGCGGCCCCAAACCCCCCCACCTGTCCTCACCTCACAATGGTAGCTGCAGAGCGGGAGGGGGGGGGCGGCCGCCCGGACCTCATTACCATAATCTGCCTGGCAACAGTCGGCGGCGGCGAGCGCTGATTGGTTGAAACGCCTCCGCCCGCGAAGATGAGGCATAAAAGTCGGCAAGATAAAACTCAGGAGGCGGCCAGGCCTGGGGGCCGGGGAGCAAATGGGGGGGGGAGGAGGGGACCGACCCACGGGGAGGAGGGGGACCACTGCCCGGGCCTTCACCGCCCCCCCTCCCCCCGGATGTTCGCCACCAATCAACGCGCAGCTCTCATCCCCGCACCGCTCCTCAGAGGTCCTTTCCGCCAATCCGAGCTCTCTTCTTATCTCGGCACTCCGCCCCCTACTGGGGGAGGCGAGCAGCGCCCCCTACTGGGAGGGCGGGGAAGGGCGGAGCGCCCTCTGGCGGTGGGGAGGAGCTGCAGGGGGAGCTGGGGAACCTGCGGTGGGTTTATTGGTGCTTGTGTTAAACGCAGCTTTGCTTAGCCCGTGTTTGCCATTAGCATGGACTCAGCAAGCTGTTTGAGCTAGAGATTTCCTAAATCAGATGATCTGTGCACAGCGCCCTTCGGTTTATTGCAGTGACCCCCTACCAGAATAAGGTGGGTTTTGCATGAGGTGAATCACGGGTCCTTCTCAAGCAGCATCTCCAAGCTGTCCTATTTAACTTGGGATTCCTGAGGAGCTCCCTAACGTTGCAGCACTGACTTGCATACAAGCATGCTATTGTGCCACGTTTCCATGCAAGCCCATGGCTGTGCAGTTGAGCACACAGGGGTGTAGGAGGATTTCAGGGCCGCCCTTTCTCTGTACGTGGGTCCTGAATGTTCTCGGTGGGTATTTCCTTCCCTTTGCTTAGGAAGGCTGGTTGAGGGCAGGCGTTCAGTGGGTGTAAGGGGCTGCCAGATGCAGGGAAGGCGCGCTGCTCTGATTCATCATCTGCCATATCTGGAATCTGATGTAATGCCCATTGTATT
Source organism: Excalfactoria chinensis (assembly GCF_039878825.1). Classification (NCBI taxonomy): domain Eukaryota; kingdom Metazoa; phylum Chordata; class Aves; order Galliformes; family Phasianidae; genus Excalfactoria; species Excalfactoria chinensis. The sequence goes on from NC_092845.1 coordinate 4,619,686, forward strand.
TCCCACATTTAATGCATTCTTCCTGATGCTCCAGCACAGGCTTTGTTTTCCCAATGGCCTCACGCTGTCAGAGCGAGAAAAGCCTTCATATTAGGTCAATTTATTGCTAGTCTTCATAGTCCAAATAATTTCCCTATTAGCATTGTAACTCTGCACTGAATCCTTTCATCTCCTGGGCCATCAGGTCTGCATCTCCATCTCCACACCGCCTTATTTGCACTCAGCTGTTCCAGCACTGCTCAGCTGTGCACGTTGTCCTCCATGGCCCCATTGACCTCTCCTGTCCACACCTGTGCAATGATAAGTATGGCAATGATAAGATGCCTTTGCATCCAGATTTGCAAATTAAACTGTGCGGAGTTGGGCCGTGCGCTGCAGTACCCGCTGAACCTCCCTCGTGCAAGGCTGATTTAAAGCACCCATCTAGAAGATGAAGACAACGTCTGTTAGAACCTTCTAAATTAGAATGCAGCTGAAATGTGATTGCTTTGCATCCTGCTTGGAGGGTATGAAACATGGCGGAGGTAATGATATGAGTTCACTGATTTAGAGCAAGCCATAGTAAATGTAATTAAGATTGCTTCATGCAAGACATACAAACAGAACATACAGGGGTACCAAAGAGCTCCTGCTGTCATCCCCTCCAGAAAACAGCTTCTTTTCCTTAAATAGGCTGAATTATTCTTTGCATTCTGCATGGAAAGGATTCGCCAAACAAGCTGGGCTGTTCTAATAGCATCTACCTGATCACCTCCAGATTGCTTTGACTTAACAGGTAAATTCAATTTGTACCATTAAAGAAAGCATTTCATCACATGCATTTCGCTTCGGCTGCCTTCACCTGACCCGCACCCGCAGCAATGCCATTCATTCCCCCAACACTTAATAAACATAGGCAGAAAAACGGATTACTAAACAATTTACATGCTCCACAATAGACTTTACCGTGCACTTAGCAGAAATGTGCTCAGACTCTTAGGAAAAGGAAGCTTTTCACTTCACCACACAGTCCTAACGAACAGAGCCACAGTGTGGTACAAGCATTGGGGTGGGGGGGTTTTGCCTGCCAACACAGTGAGGAAGAGCACAACTGTTTGCATGGCAGTGCCTGCCTGGCCCCACTGTAAGGCTGCATCTTGCAGGGGCTTCAGATCCGAGTTCAGCAGAGCCCTGGTTCATAGGCACAGCAGCAGAGCTGTAGCAGCAGCTACACACCCAGCCCTGCTGGCTGTTTGCTCCGGTCCCCGTGTCCCCCCTGCCCACATCTGGTTCTATTGGTGCACTGTCATTGGCAGCAGGTAGTCCTGTGCCAACTGCTAAGTAACCAAAGGCTATTTTCCTTTCCTCCCCATTAAGCAGGCTGGGATGACTCAAAACTATTAATGATGCTTTTTGATATTTCTGAGTCTGCTCGAAGCGAAGCTGAACAGAAATAAAAGCCAAATATTTTCTCTTAGAATTAATACCATATCTAGGCATCACACCAGAGCCTTTAAAGAACCACGAAGGATTTAAAGGACCTCAGTTTTCCAGAACATTTCCGCTTGCCCAGATCTGGACTTATTAATCTGTGCCCTTCTGACAGCTGGCTTTTATAGGGGATAAAGGCAGTCTGAGCCACCTCTGCTGGGAAAGGGGAGACCCCTCAGAGATAACCCTGCTGCTTCCAGGTATGAAAAGAGGCCACATGGACAGCACAGGTTGTGTTTAATGCTTCCAACAGAAGTCACATTGGATAATCTGGATGCTTGTGCTATTTGTGCAGGCTTTTCATTGACCAGCAAAAATAAGCGCTGTGCCTGGGGAAAACCCACTGATGGTTTCAACATGGATCGAGACAGAAATATCAGACAAGTGGCTGTTCTTCCTTAAATGGCCTGAAATGAGGACATCAGATCCTTCCCCATGAGCGTGAGAGGCAGAGGGGTCCTCAAGCACTGAGCATCCCAGGCAGCGCCGTGCAGCACCTGAGCAGATTCCCTCCCAGCTGAAGCTGTCACTTTTGCTCTTGCAGCCTCTCTGCTGGGTGCCTACAAAGTGGCACCGAGGACAAATAAGGATAAACTTCTTCAAGGCTTATTTCTGCTTATTTGTTCTTACGCCAAGATTTTTATGTAGCTTGGATAGGACTTTTTTTTTTCCTCCCCCCTTTCTACTGTTTACTCTCCTCATGTATTTATAGACAGCAGTCATATCCTCTCCTATAATTTGTTTTTGTTAGGCTGTGCACATTCCTTTTATCTCCCCTTGTACAGTATGTTCTCTACTTTGTCTAACTGGCCCCTCTGGTAGAACGCTATAACTGAGCATTAGAAAATAAGTCTCCAAGTTATATGGTTTTTCCTTTGAAGCAGTTTCAGAAAGTCCTACTGAGTTTTAAGGGAAAGGGCTCCCATCGTGAGGTCTTTGGTGCCTATGGAAGAGGATGCACCTCTGAGCTCATAGAGGCACTCAGTAACCACAGCTCCATCCTAAGGAACCCAGACAAAGCAAAGCAAGCCAAACTGCTGATTGCAGCTTGAGTCCAGAGCAGCAAACAAGGTCAAAAAACACAAAGCAGGTCAGAGGTGCAGCAACAGAACAACCCCCAGGCTACAACAGAGCCTGATAAGGATAATGAAGATTAAACACAACCCTCACCACCCCCAACCAACAAGCACAGACCAGAACCATGTTCCAACAAGATGATCCACCCAAGTGAGGAGTGGGAGGCCAGGGCTCCACTTATATACAGCACCTGGGCCCGTGGGTGGGTTAGGATGCTGGGATATATAAGTGGCCCCCAGGTAAGGGCTGTGTTAAGTGCTGTGGGTAAGGTCTTGTTTCTGCTGTAGCTTTGCTTGTTATGCTGCATGGCCTATCTTTTTTGGTACCTCTTCTTAAAACTTTGTGGCTGTGTTTTGAAATGACTCCTCAAGCTTTCTGAAGCTGCTGAGTGCTTTCCTCATGTTTATTTATTCCACACCCTTAGGCTGTGGTTTTTATTTACTGTGCTTTTCAAGTTTTCCCCCAACCTCTTCTCCCTGCAATCAAACAATCAGAGCACTGAGAAGGAATCCACTGCTGGTGCTTTCCCAAAGGGCTCTGGATTTTTGTTGCTCAGTACAAGGAAAACAACCTTTTCAGCATTGGCTGCTATCAGCGTCTCTGGTATTTGAGACTGCAGTGTCCTGTTTGAATAACTGACCCTGCAGAGAGATCTGCACAAGCAGACACCTGCAGCAGCATGGGGCTGTATTGATTTAGATGTCACTTTGGATTATGTTCAAAATGTTTTTGCAGAGCAGTTCTTTGCAGCGGGATCCGTCCTTCAAGAGGAGAGCGGTGTCAGGGGAAGGGAGATGTTTGCTCTGGTGGCTGGTTAGCATAAAGGAGGGGATGTTTGAAGCTGAACTGTGTTTGAAAGGTAAGTATATCCCACCCACGCTGTAGGCACATACCTGAGCGTCTTGGAATACAAGTGTATTAGAGGAGCAGTAGGAATCAAATGAGGTAAACATGTAACAAGTGCCAAGGTTTGTCAGAGTTCAACGCCGCCTTGTTTCTGAAGCTGACAAAAGAGAAATGGTACCATCTGAGGCAGCCGTTCAGCTCTGAGCTGCAGCCTCTGCCCCAGTGCAGATGGCTCCAAATGAAAAACTCCTGCTGCCAGCCAGGCAGGGGAAACATGGCAGTGAGCTGCATGGGGGGAGCACAGAGCTGGGAGTGCTGGCAGGTCCCACAGTGCGCCTCAGACAAATGGCATTACAGGAGGAATCGGGATCCTGTGCTTTGCAAAGCAATAACGTATTAATCTGCTCTCTAGAAATCTTTCAGCGTAGTGAACAGAACGTAACCTGATTATTTCAAGCCCATTTTTCCCCCCCTGTTGTTTTCCATTGTAGGAATTGCTCCTCGTTGTGGAAGCTTGTGTGATGTTACCCACGTGCACACGGCTGTTACATACCCCAGGTGTGGCCAAACACCAGGCAGAGGTACTTTCTTCAAAGCAGTGCATTGAGGTGGTAAGGCGAGCATTCATTCTTTCAAACCCTTCTGACAGTACTTAGCATTTCTCTGTTATTACACGATTGTTCAACTGTTGCTTTGAACTCCTGTAACCTCAGCCTGCGTACAGTGGAAAAATTCAGGATTTGCTCTCTCGGGCGTGATGCTGCAGTTTGCAATAAAACCTTTGCTGTGCATCCAGCTGAGAGTGCTGATGTGTCCTGCATCGTGTTGGGTTTGCTCTGCTTGAATTTTGCAGGAGCCCTCCTGGAAATGTGTATGAAGAGTTTTGCTGTCAGATTAGAACTGGTATTTCGCAGCGCTCTAAAATCCATTTGCTTGAGAAGGCTGTTTTTCAAGCTGACATGCTGTGGTGAGAGCTCAGGATGGATCTGTGCTGGAAGGCTTATCAAAGGAACCCAGAATCTGGCCCCTTGTTTTCAAAGTGATTTGGAATTCCCTGCTTAGTGAATCTGACTGCATGGTAAGAGCAGCACAGAAATAGCAGGGCTATTTCTTAAAGCAAATTTGGAGCCATTCTGATGGAGGGATGTGCCAGCTGTAAACCTGTGCAAAGAGCAGCTGATTCATAAGCTGAAACATCTTCCTTGCCACCATGGTTAGATTGTCCTGAAAGTTACTGTTCTAAGTGCTGAGTTATATAGGAAGGTACAGGACAGGAATGCACATGAGATGATTTGGTCACCTTACACTTCTGATTAGGCTGAATTCATCTCCCAGGTAAGTTCTGTTTCATCTAGGAATATCCTATGAAGCTGAAGGAGCCGCTTCACAGTCCCGCTGTCCTCCTCAGATGCCACAGGTTGCAATGAAATGTGTCCATGTTGATTTCTATAATGAATTGCAAAGCCTGCCTCCCTTTCTCTGTCCTCTGCTTGCTATTTCTCTGCACAACTTGGAGGAAACCTGCTGGTGCTGCCTGTTTTCCTTTCTTCCTACCCAAGTCCCTCAAATCATCCGGCCCTACTTTAAAGTCCTAGAAACTCCCAGCCCTGAGGCTGTTTGCATGCAGAGTTAAGGCTGTGGCTCTTGCTTTCTCAGACTGCTGTGTAGGTTCAGATAATCACAAGTGTCCATTGCAGGAGCCAAGGTGTTGAAACCTCTCAGGCACTGCAGGTAAAGCAAAACCATCCTCCACTTGGAAGCCATTTTCCCCAGCTGAAGCGTTTCAAATGGCAGCATCTCAGAGCTCGGAGAAATCTTTTTGTTCTTTGCACCAAACGGAGCAGTTATCTCACTAACTGGATTTCTGCCTTTGCTTTATCTTTGCCTTTGATCCCTTCACTTTCTGTTACAGCGGTGGTAGCAAACATGCAAAAGTATTTCATACTGTTCCATACAAATAGAGCAACTGCAACCCTGCAAAAACACATTGAAGGTGTAATTAAGACTGAAAGACCATTCAGTATTTTATAGCTCTATTGAGGATTTATCCCCTTCCCTATTCTTATATCAGGTTTCCTTTAACAGCTGACATATTGCTCGGTAAAATAAATAGGTAAAATAAATAGGTAATAAAAGTGAATGGAAGAAGCCCTCTGCTGCAGAGAATGCAGGGCTCCTCCTCAATGAGCTTCTCAATAGTGAATCGTGCAATTGTTGAGATGCTGTTTGCAAGTGTTTGTGTCGAAGGCGGCCAACAGGGCTCAACGTGTGCAGTGTTTTTCCTTCCCAGAATGTAAAGAAACGTTTTTCCCAATGCAAGAACCTCTTAGGAACAGCACGACGTCTGTCGCCGTAAACTCATTTCATTCTTGTTTCTCATCGCTGTACTTCTTGGGTTCTTACTTGGTAAATGATTTCCTGCCCTGTGCCAGATGCTGTTCTCCTTCACAATGCAGTCATAGTTCTTGGTTAGTGATATCACAGTATTATACCACAGTCCTTACTGCGGCTTCTCAAATTTAGCACACTGAAATACATTCTTTGTTGGTTGTTTGGGGGCTTTTAGATCTGGGGTTTGATTGAAGTCGGGCTGTAACAAAAAAGAAGGGATAGAGGCTGGGGAAACTTGGACAGTGTGCAGAGAAACAGGGAAACAAAAGAAGGGCAAGAAAGAAGGGGAATATTTGATATATCCCGTCTCTGCTTGTGTAGGTAGAGGAAGAGCTTGAAGTAACACTGGTGTTATTTGCTGCTGTTTGGGCTCTGAGCTGCTGTAGGCACTGAGCAGCTGATCCTGCCCAGGGATCTCCCTCATGCAGTGGCTGTGGGTTCAGGCTGGGGATCCCATAGGGCTGCTCCCCCCCCCCCCCCCATACATATCTTTCCTAGCCAGAGATAAAGCAAGAATACCCACATACAAATAATTTCTAGTCCTTTAACTGAATCAGGGTCTGGCCCTTCTGAACAGAGACCAGAAAGTTTGCTGTTCCCTTCTAGATGTGATCTGTGGGTTTCCTATCGTGATGACACAATTCCACTCTGTGCTGGTGTAAGGCTTATTAAAAGTGGTGTGTGTTTGTGCCAGTGTGAATAGCAGTGAATTCTTTTGAAGGGTTATGTAAAAGTATATTTCCAGGAGACAGAACAAATACAAGGAAGCCAGTTTAGTTACTTAAGGCCTGGCTGTACAAGGAGCGGGATGTAAAATCAGCCTGGATTTTAAATGCAGGCTATAGCATTTCACATCCCATGGGTCTGTGTCAGGATGGAGGGGTGTGTCTGTATGTACACACGTATATGCGTGTCCTGAAGCATAAATTGATGTAAGGACATAATCATATGTTTATTTTTTCCCTTGGAAAGCAAACTGGGAAGAAGAAAATCGGTAAATAAATATTGATTTAAGGTCCTCCCTGGGGAGATGCCTTCTTGGGTAGATCTGGAGCCTTTCTGGCTGAGCTGGCAAACAGGTCTGTCGTACAGTTTCCAGGTCTGGTTAGAGTTCTTAAGGAGGGGAGGTGTTTGTAGGGCCTGATGGATCGTTGATGTATTTAAATATGCTGAGACATGAAGTTTTATGAAATAGGGAACATGGACAGAATTTTCCTGTTGTGTTCCTCAGGGACTGCACCAGGCTGTATGGTAAGGACTAACTTTGTCAGAAACAGCTTTGAGGGGAATTATTAACATGCAGACAAATGAACCTGTCTGGCTGACCAGAGGAACCTGTATTCATACGGCAAATGGGACATTACTCATCCTGCAGTGCTTTCTGAAGGAGATTTTGGTATCATCCTTCTCCGTTTTAAATTCAGCTCGTAAATCCCAAAGGGGAATTCACTGCCAGCCATTTGCATTCTAAAGCTCAAACCTCAGTAGAGCGCTCTACTTAAGACTCCTCTTATATAACTTAACCAATGAGCTCCATCCTAGTGGAGGCCTTGAGGAGCCAACTGAAGGACTGAGACAAGGCAGAAACACTTGGTAGAAGCCTGGTGAACTGCTTTGTGTAATGCAGGTCATGGGGGGATCTGTGCAAAGCTCAACTGTGAACTGCTGCTCTTGTGGTTGTACCCTCATCACTGGGGGAAAGGAAAGCCTTCAGCCTTTGGCAAACCGCCTGCCTACATGACAGGCTGTTGTGTCTTCTGGTGCAAGAGGGGAAATCACAGGACAGCTCTGAGTTCACCTTTTGCAAGATGGGGAACTACAGAGGGAAAGTTACAGGAAAAGCAACATGTGTGGGTTTGTTTTTTGCAACAAAGATTTCTTGGGCTGACTCATCTTCGAAGGAAATGTGATTCAGGAGGGAAACAAAGTAGGGCTGCTCTGCCCCTCAGGCCATGGGTTTGCAGGTGGAAGTTGTAGGCGATCCACTCCTTCCCTTGGAGACACTGGGATTCATCTGCACAAATGCCCCAGTTCCTTCAGCTGAGTCGTGCTCTCTGTTTTTATCCAACTGAAGCAGACTTCAAATACGTATATTTCTCTATTTCTTATTGCCAAGAGATCCGCTATCCTGGCTTCTTGCTGAAGGCATCTGAAGCCTTTGAAAGTACTGCTAATTATTTTCTTGGGGTCCTCTGAAGAATTGAACGCTTCAAATGTTATAGTAAAGTGCAGAGTGCGAAGCCACTATTTTAAATAAGTCTATAAATGAGTAGTAGAGAGCACTGTCTCCATTCGGACCATTCAAAAAGAACCTATTTGTCTCCAATTGTAGAGCAAGGTCTGCGAACAAGAATCCCCGTGCCTGGGAATTCCAGAATCCCACTGATTTTTCACTGCAGCTCAGTTGAAGATGAGGCTTTAAATGAGCACCAGACCCTTCAGCTCCTTTCCAAAACACGTTCTGGTGACAGGCAATGGAAGGCTGAACTTCGGAGTCTCTTTTGTGCTTCCTTGTGTGCAGCTCCCTTGTCTCCAGGTTGCACATTTCAAGGAACCGAAGTAAATATTCCCGTGTTGACATAAGAATGACTGGGTAGTTGGGAGCCGTGAAGCCTGTAATGATGATTGCAACAGGAAATGTAGCTTAGGATTTGTTCAAACAGAATGATGCAAGCTGCAGCAGTCTGTGCTGATACCAAATTAAAGTCACGGGGGGTTCTGGTGGAGTCGCTTTGCTGTTATGTGCACAGGAGGGAAAAAGGACTGAAAGTATTATGGTGCCGCTGGGAAGACGTTGCTAGCAGTAAAGCTTTGTTGTACCAGGCACAAAAAGTTTGATAGAGGTGGAACATCTCCCAGGCCTCTCAGAATTCCTTGTTTTGTGTCCCTGTGTCGGGTGTTGCTCCTTAACACACCCTGCTGCTTGCAAACTGAGTAACTGTACCAACAAGCGATGGGGGAGGAATAAGGTGACTCCAGAGTGCCACAGAAGAACTTGTTAGCACAGGCGACTCCGTGATGCTCGGTGAAACACACTGAATCACACCTGATTGCAGAAGGAGGGGTAGATTTTTTGCTGTTGAATTGCACTTATCTTCAAAGCTGCTGCAGATGATTCCACGTTTATTCAGCAGGACAGAGTCCCCAGGCTTTTGTATCCCATGTTGTTCAGTGCCAGTTGTTAAGATGAGTTGGCTTTTAATCCACCAGTGAATACTGAATGAAGAATTCAGTCATGAATCAGATCTTTCTTTTTTTGCTCGCGTTTTTATTTTCCATTTCAGATTTCTTTTGCTGTCCAGGACAAAAATAAATTATGAGAGGAAAGAAGTCAAAATTGTTCCTCTTGAACAACCCTCCTGCATCAGTGCTTAATCCTTCCATTATGTGTGATATCATTAATCATTCTGCTCTGATATTTGACACACATTTGTGGGGGGGGGGAAGAAAAAAAATCAGATCTAATATAAAAGATGCAATAATAGTGACTTATGCGGATCTGCAGCTAATTATAACGTATTTGAATTTTCATCTTTCATAAAAGACCTCTATAAAATGAAGAGCCTTCCACAGTGCTGAAATGAGTGTCTGAGTGAAACTGGCAAGCAGACAAGGAGAGAGGAAAGAAACGTCCAAGGACAATGAGAGAAATCTCAGCATCGTAACGGCCACAAACTGCAGGAAATATCTCTGCTTGGTGGTGGGCTTCTTTGAGACAGAAGCTGAGCAGCACAACAGCCAGTTTGCATCTGATGAGAACCCACGTTGACTGAATGAGTAGTTAGGCTGGCTTCTATTTTAGCGTTTGGGATCCTAAATCTAAGTGTGGGCTCATCGTTACGTATTAGGGAGAATTCCCTTTCCTGAATAGTGAATAGTTTTCCTCACAGCTGCAATTATACTTCTGTTTTTAAGGTATGGCTCTTCTAGCAATGCATCTGTTCCTTTGTGGCTCTCAGACAGCCTTATTGGCAGATAGGGGACTTGTCCTAAATGCAGTACAGGATGAGTTGTGGCAATTAACTGTACCTCGGACTTGCAGATGGGTGAATATATTTGTTTTCTCGAAGCACTCGTTAGTGTGAGTCGTGCCTTAATAAGGAGCCCTTTTTCCATTCGAGCACACCCATGTGCTGTGGTTGCTTTCTAAATTCAGCTTGCGTTTTGCCTCCTATAACCAGGGCTGGCTCAGCTCTACCCTCGCAACCTCCGAGTTGTACATATCTGTCATGTACAGTTTGTACGAGCAATATGATCTGCCACTTAAATCTTCCATCAGGTTTTTTTAATTAAGAACTGCATAACACGAGCTGGATCAATTTTATGCTTTAATTTGTTGTGTCTCAGAGAATGGTGAAAATATTCAAAGGCTTTCTCCCTTCTGTGAACTCATTCTCCAGTACTGGCATGATCTCAGCACATCTGTTTGCTGAAGCTGCTGCTCCTGGTGCCTTTCCTGCATTGACTTCTACTCACCCTTTATAACAAGAGTTTAACATGCACCATTTTGGGTCATGTTTTTATGACCCCGACTCAGCTGTGATCTTGCTGGTGATAATGGAGGGATGTTCACTTGAAATATTATTGAAGGGATAAGCAGAAGTACAGGAGGGTTTTTCTCTCTAGGCCAAGCAAGGCTGACCATAACATTTGGAGTGCATCTTTAGCACAGATGTCCTAGGAAAAGGGCACTAAAAGCCTTGGAACCAGGCATATATAATACAGGGTTCTTGGAAGGAAATGGAAGCTGCCACCTGCCTAACAGGGTTGGCAATGGGAAAGGAATTGCAGGGAATGCTGCAGATTTGCAGCAGTTCTATGGTACTGTTGTCACAGGCAACAGAAAAACTACCTGTCAGTTCTAACCTGAAATATATCTATGGATAAAATGGGGCTGTGACCACTGTGTGTGCCAACAGATCGTGCTGTGACGACGTTGAGTAGAACTCACTTGAAAAACAAGCACCACTAAAACTTGTTCTGACCCCAGAAGGTGGTTTTGTGTTGGTTTTTTTTCCCCTCTTATTGTTGTAGCTCCTGGAATCGCATTTGCATTTTGCTGTGTAAACGTGCTGTTGGGCAGCTCTGAATGACCACCTGCATTATGAAGGAGATTGTTCTGGTCCCAGAGCAGCCATCCTCACAGCACAGCCAAACGATGCTCCAACAGCCCATGGCTGTGAAACCTGCACTGTGCGCTATGCAGTGCAAAAACTCAGCACAGATGTATGGAAAGCTCCAGAAGCTATAACTTAGTGTGCTGAAAGAGAGGAAAGAGGCTCTAGACAACATAAAGTATGTGAGTTATTTGCACTTTCACAGAACCTTTCACCTGGGAATCTTAAAGGGTTTTATGGACGTTAATGTAACCTTCCTGTGCCTTGCTGAGCATATATTAAACACTGCCTCCTCATTAATGCCGAGCAGAAAGAGGCAGTCCCACAATCCCTCATCCAGGATTGTACCAAGTGGATCTGGGGGAGGTGATGGATCACTGCTGGGCTGATGCTCCAGCACCTCGTGCTCCTGCTCCGTGGGGGCTCCGTGATGGAGCACGTCAGGGGTCAATCCGCTCACCCTATGTCTGCTCCTGTTGCTGTCACACACACCAGTCATGCAGTAGCTTTACAGGTGGTCCAAGAGGTGGAAGCAGAGCACTCGGTGTATTCTGCTTGTACCGCTTTGCTGACCTCTAACACGGGCACAGAGTGGCTGTGAGAATTCATGCCCGGCCCAGCCTGACTCCGAATATCCTCAGTTATTTACTTCAATTCAAACTGGGGCTGCTTATTGCTCTATTGCTCAGACTTACCCCCATCCGCAGCTCTTCTGCTATATCCCCTTCAACCTCTCTCCAGCCAACGGTGCTTATGGGGGGCACTGAGGGTTATGGAAGTTGTGTTTTATCTGTGCTGGGAGCTTTTCTCCACTGTGTGTGCACTTTCATAGCGAATCCATGTACTTCCATAGCGAATCCATGTACTCTATAAGGTGACAGGGAGCGCCTCAGCTGCGCTTCGCAGAGCCGCGCTGTGGTGATGGAGCACGGGGTGATCCCTGCGGGCCGTGCCTGTAAAGGAGGCGAACAGCGCAGCGCTGCCGCTCGTTCCGGGTATGTGAGACCGGACATCCCGCTCATGTTGGTGCAGCGGACCCTTTTCCACACATAACGGGCTCCCCGCGAGCAGCACCGCTCTCACAGCTCGGACATCCCGCTTACCCCACAGCCGCCATTTCCCGCAGGGCCACAGCGGAGCGCGCCCCCGTGGGCGGGACCTCCGCCGCGACGGCTCTTCCTCCCATTGGCCGAGAGAGGCGAGGCGGGCGTGACTCTCGCCCAATCCCCCTCGTTCAGCGGAGTCCCGCCTCCGCCGCGCTGTCATTGGCCGAGGGGCGGGGCTTGGCCAGGCGGCTCCCATCGCACGGCGCAGGGGGCGCGGGGGCCGCAGTAGCGCTTGGGCGGCGGCGGCGGTGGCAGCGATGGGCACCACGCGGCGCTTTCCCCTCCTGCTCCTGCTGGGGCTGGCCGGCCCCGCCGTCACGTTGGCCGGATACATCGAGGTAGGTGCGTGCGGAGCGGAGCCCGGAGAGCCGCGCGGGGCGGCCGTTGGGGCCGGGCATCGCCTCGCTCCGCGCCCTCGCGGTGCCGGGGGCTGCGTTTGGCCGAGTCTCCCCCGGCCCGGTTCGGATCCGCATGGTGGATGGGCCGGGCGGTGCCGTGCGGGGATCCCTCGCCGTCTCCCAGCGGCCCGGCTCTGCGGCGCAATGCGGGGCTGCCGTGGGAGCGGGGCTCGCTGTGCCGGCCGGCCCTGGGCGCGGCTGTCTGTCCCGAGCGCCTGGCTGCGTCTGGGAGCGGTACTTGAGGCGGCCCGATTAGCGATGAAATGGTTTAATTGCCGCAATTGGCGTGCGTGTGGGGACGGCTCTCACGGATGAGATAACGAGAAGAGGGAAATTCCGGTTTTATCTTATGGAAATCGCAGCTCCGTGCCGTTGAGCCGCTGACACCCAGGGGAGGAAAGCTGCGCACGGAGCCGGCCGGACCGCACCGGGATGCTGTGGGAAGGCCGTGCTGTTGGGCCGGGCTGGGTCCGGAGCTCGATCCGCTCTGCTGCGGGAACCTGAGCCCCAGGCTGGCAGCAAGCGCAGCCCTGCGACGTTTCTAACGCGTTATGTGACGCCAGCCCGTGTCTTTGCCCGCTTGTGAAGGCGCAGCGCTCCATCTCCTCCTTATCTCTGTGTTAAAGCGATGCAACGCGGCGCTAATTTTAACAGGAGGGGTCGGTGCTGAGGATGCAGCAGGGCTGGCCTGCAGGATGTCGGCCGGTGCTCTGCTGGGGTCACTCGGGGTCCCCATTGGGGAGCAGTTTGGGTGCTGGCTGGTGCACCTGTTGAGAAGCTCCTCCAGCTGTAGGTCGCTTCCTCCATCACATCCAGCCACCGTGCCCATGGACTCATGTTATGAAAAGCCAACAGCCTCCCGTGGGAGCAGACACGGCCCTCCTGGTGTTCTGAGGATGAAGAAGCAGAGCTCAGCATTCACCCACCCGTCGTGAGGTCAGCAGAGGCTTTGGCAGCCCTGGGATGGTGCCATCAATGCAGCGGTACTGACCTGATGCAAGAAGGTTAACCTGGATCCCATCCTGCCTCATGGCTCGCCCTGCACCAGGCTTTGCTCCTGAGCTGTGGATCAGGGGCTACACGGTGCTCGGCCATTCCTGCAGCACCATCTGCATCCTGAAGGCGTGACAGCCTCCTTCATCTGCTGGCACAAAATGTCAGTTGTCACATTTTACTTCTTGTCTTTTCATGCTGTATTTTCCACCATTGCCATGTCAGTGGGGAACTGCAGATCTTCCTTGCTGTCAGATTTGCTCCGGAATCGTAGCTGGATGCAGAGCTTAGGAAGTGAAATGGTGGCTGTTTATATCGCCTTTGCTAGCGGGTAATGTAATGAAAAATAGGAGATAGGTTTATTTTTTGTATAAAGAGGACTTTTAAAAGCATTGCAGAGCGAAGGCAAACCAGTAGCGGTGGCTGCATTTATCAGTTCAGCGGAATTGGCAATGTCCCATTAGGTGGATTTTCTTTTGCTTGATTATCTTAGCTAGCAGTCCCTGTCCCCGGAACACCCGCTAATCCGCTTATGGACCACAATTTGTTTTTCTTTCTCCCCCCTTGCACGGAGGAAGAGGAGTGGCGGGGCTTATTTATTTATTTATTGCTGGCATCTGAGCCTTTCAATAGGGCGTTCCCCAGGGCTCCTGCCTGGTGTCAGCCCTCCTTTTCAGATAGTGCTGCTGGCAGAATAACCTCTGACAGCCTCCGTGCAAATGAGCTGCAATGTACGTAGAGACACTGTAGGGACCCCATCGGTGCTGTTGTCTTTGTAGGGTGTTGTGTCTGAATTGGGGGCTGCCACGTTCTGCTTGTGAAACCTGAGAGAACTTGGGATGGGGCACAGATGCCAACTGGAAAAAAAGAAAACGAATCCATTCTAATTGGATCTCTGTTCCAATGATAAACTGCTCGTGCTGTGTCCCCAGGGCCTTCAGGGATGGAAAGCTGCTTTTTTATCACTTGACCTTTGTGTGTAATCGAATCGGAGGCAATGCAGACTTGATGCTGCTTTTGGTTTTCTTTTTAATAGCCTTTGGTTTTAGTGGTCCTCTTCCCAAGCTATCCTGAATGCTTGTGTTGCTGGTTCAGGTAACCGAGGTTTAGGGTAAGGAAAAACAACGTGCTGACTAGTGTCAGGGTTGTTTTTTTGCATGGTGTGCTTAAATTCTCACTAACAAAAATACCGGTCTTGTGCCATTTCTGCAGACCTTGGGGACTTGTAATTGCCTGCTGCATTGAACAAAGAACTCCACCTAGGGGAAATTTCCACTTCTGTGTTCCAGTCCTGAGGAGAAACAGCTCAGGAAAATTCCAGTCCTGAGCACAGCCTTTGCTTTGCTTTCGGTTCCCAAAGTTTCACTTCCCAGGAAGGCGTTAGGTGAAATGCTTCGGTATGAAAGCAGTTATTTGCAGCGCCTCGTCTCAGCCTTCACAAAACCTCTGCTGAAGCAGAGATGCGTGTAAGGAAGCAGTGATGGACACCTGCTGCTGTGGGAGGCTCTGCACTGCCTTGGGCTGCTCCACGGAGGTGAGCTCAGTGCTTTGCAGAGGGCTGCAGCTCTCCTGAGCCTCAGCTGTGAATGCATTGTGCCTGTGACCTTAGATGATAAGGATGCATTAATGATCTCTGCCTTGGGTTAGGCTTCTTTTTGTTAATAGCATCCATTGTAACACGAGGGCTATTCAAAATCCACTGTACAGGTGGCCTTGGCTGCATTTGAGCTTTGTTACTGCACGTTGCACCTTCTCCACTGTGGTGCAGTGCAGGAAGAAGCAATTTGGGGTCTGTTCTGTACATGCGGTGCTTCTCTCTTAGTATTGCTGGTATAAAATCTACCTTTGCTTTTTCCTATTCCGTGCGTATTTGGGAGGCATAAGGGCTCAATCTTGTAAACATAAGTTATTTTGACTGCAGCATCTGCTTCTACAACTGTGCTTAAACCATAACCTTGTTCTCCAGTTGGAAACGTGAGGCGTGTGCTCTCCCCAGCCTTTCATGCTGGGGACAAGACAGCCTTCACATTGGTGCTCTCTGGCGTCTCACACTCTTCTTGTGAACTGCTTTAGGTTGTGTCAATTGCTGTCGTCCTTCAGCTGTTTGCTCTCGTGCTGCTTACGTGCAGTAAAACAGTGCTGCTGATTTCTGTTTAGTTCATGCAGTCGACATCTCTGGACCATCGTTAATTTAAGATGATGTTGGCTTCTGCTTCAGATCTGTACCTGAACTTGTGATGTTGTCCCTTTGCTCTCAAAAAGTGTAATCAGGGCCCATAGTGGAGTTTCCTATCTCTGCTTTTAAGTTGAAACCAGTCCCACCAGCAGCAGAGCACGGCCTGGCTTTGCACAGCCAAGTGCCCACCCGAGCACAAGCACGTGCTGCTGAGCTGCTTACTGCCCAGTGCTACGGGGCTGCTTTGTGCTGCCATTGGGGAGGATACTCCTTATTTTGGTGGCAGTGCACAGGGCTGTGTTGTGGGGCTGGGGCTGTCCTTCCATCCCTATGGAGATGAGCCATGCAACACGCTGCTCACTAACCAGCCCCCTGCTTTGTGGGGGCTGTTCTGTGCAGCTTTGGAGGGCTTTAAGTGTGGAGACGGAATCGATAACAGTTTGGCTTTGGATGGCCTTGCTGCGTTTCGAGACTAACTGAAAATCGTTATGAAATGATGACTTCGAGTTTTTTTTTCAAGAGCTTAAAAATTGCCTGCGTTGTTTAAATGCAATGCAGAAATAAATAACAGCGTAGATGATAGAGCTGGTCTTTTGCTGGGTGGCTCGATGGAGCTCCGTGTGCCATGCAGGATGGGCAGAGCGCATCATCCCTTTGCAGCCTGACTCATCATGTAGGCGGAGCTGTGCTGGGGGTGGTGGGGGGAGAGCCATGCTGGGATTCCAGGCTTTGGCTGTGTGACAGGGATGCATTTAGGTAATTTCATACGGTAAGCTCTCTAACAAAATTACAGCAGTCAGAAGTATGGCCTGATTCAGGTCAAGGACGTGGAGGGAGATGCTCAAGCAGCTGGAGACGCCAGGCCTTGGTTCCTCCTGGCTCTAACAGAAGATTGCTACTTTACTTAGGGAAGTTTCCATTTCGGAGTTGCTAATTATCATCCTAATGCCGCCTTCTTGCTGATCACATCGAGCAAGCTGACAACCAGCCTTTGCAGACATGTTGAAGCAAAAGTAGCGTTTAACCTTGGAAGTGCCCTTTTTCATTTAGCTCTGGTTTTTGCAACCCACAAACGTTTGCTGCTGAGGTGCTATTTTTGAGAGCCTGCTTCTTGCATTGCAGAAAGTTGTGTTCTGTTAACTCTGGTCTCATGGACTTGTCTTTCAATGCATAGCTGCAGTGCTTAGTGTGGTCAGGTTGCTGCCTTGAAGCACTGTGATAGACAGGGATACCAGCTCATGCCCCTGCCGGGGTGGGCAGGAGGCTGGGTGAACGACTTGGGTTTTTCTGGGAGCTGCCCTGACTTAAATGAAAAACCAGTCGTTTGCATTTTGAATCTTTGGGCTTCTCTTTAAAAGCTTTGACGTTATTTTTAGCCCCAGCTCCCTGCCAAAAGACTCATCGCTATTGTTTTGGGTTTTGGGTTGCTGAATCCCACTAATTATGATGTCATTGCGTAGTGTGAAGTGACAGCAACAGAAAGAAAAATGTTGCCCGTGCCATCTGTTAGAATAAACATCATGCACTCATGTTGGATTTCAAGCGGATTTGGAGTGCATATTCACAACAGACACAGGCTCTGCTTACACGTATGGCGGCCTCTAGCATAAAGCTTTTAATCACCACGTTCCCCTCTATGGTTTTGGATTTGGTGTAGCACGTAGCTGGGTCTTAGCAGATTTTTTTATGTTATCAGTGTTTAATCTTTTCCCATTCATATTGGGACTCGTAACTTGCCAGAAGTGGTCCTAGAGCAATGGGAATGAATTACTCTCAGTCACTAATGCTGAGCCTTGGGTGCTGGCTTCTTCCCCTGGTCATCTTACAGTAATTGTGGCCTGAAATAGAGAAGGGCAGATTTGCTTTAATCTGCTAAGTATTCCTCTCAAAAGATTAAATGCAAAATGTTGATTCAAACCTGAGCTTTGAGCTCCCAGTCAGTGTATTGGCATTTGGACGTGACTCTTTCTCTGCATAATTTATCAAAGCCCTCACAGAAGAAATTGAATTTGATGTCTGGATGGTTCGAAACAGGAAGATCAGATATGCGTTTAGGAACCCAAAAGAATGGATAAGTGTTGAGGTCCAAGCAGTGTACGTTAGCCAACATGGCAGCCTTGGCCAGAGGTGAACTCTGCAGTGCAGGGTGTATAGCAGGGCTCGTGTGTTCATTCAATGCCATGTGTCCTGGGAAGAAGGGAGTCCTTCAGGATAGATTCATAGCCCTGAGGCTGGAAGCATTAAGCAGTGGAGAAGGTGTTTTCTTGCTGGCCAACCAAAAGAGTTTGGTTTGGGTTTTGAAACGTGAAGCTTGGCTTGAAGAGCACCAACAGAAGCGTTGTACCCTCTCCTCATCAATGCTGGCTTGTTCCCGTTGCATCAGTGCTTGCTGTGCAACAAAGCTGGGCACTGTGTGGGCATTCTGCTCAGGGCAGCAGCCGCTTTCTCGGAAGCAATTTCCCAATAACAAAGGCAGGAGATGAATGGCCTGCCAGAGCGCAGGCTTGTTGCAGTGTAGTGTTTTGCTGCCCTGTCCCTGCGCTGTCTGCAGCTGGCTTTGGGCTCTGCATCACAGCCTGTGGTTGCTTTAGGTCCCCCACCTTCCAGCTATGGGCTCGTGCTCTTATTCCGTGCGTGTTCAACATGTATTTGTCACGCTAATTGCAACAGCTGATGCAGATTACTTACGTTTGAATCTGGTACTGCTTTGATGCATCGTGTTTTGGATAATGTATTCCTTCATTTTCAGCGCTTGTGTCTTGCTTCAGAATGTCTTCATTTCTCAGGTTAAGAGACAAAGAGAGAACGTTCAGCCAGCTGATCCCTTTGCAGTCCTTCTGCCTTCTCTCCCCACCCAGAGGATCCTTTACTCAGCAGTGTGCCTCTGAGGAAGGCTGAAGAGCTGGATTCCTAATGGAGCAGAGCTGCTAAGGCACCCAGAAATCTCCGTTCAGATTTGCCTAACTGTAAAACCTGCAATGCCAGCAAAAAGCATTTTGAAGTCTAGGCTGGAATTCCTGGGTCTGGATGGATTTGTTGTGCTCGGTTGTATTAAGCAAGCTTTTGGACCTTGCTCCAATGGGAATTAGTGTGGGGGGAAGAATACTGTTCAAAGTATAACCACATGGGAGGTTTTCCACAGGGCATCTGTAGCACGTTAATTCCCTCTTTCATTGTGGGGCACGGACCAGAATGGATCACTGTAGCCCTTTTGTGATTCCTGCTGATGTATTTCAAGGGTATTACAGCTCTGAAAAGGCCAGTGCCGTACTTGTTAGTCAGGTGTGTGCAAACAGCTGAACTGGTTGCTCCA
Source organism: Excalfactoria chinensis (assembly GCF_039878825.1). NCBI lineage: Eukaryota > Metazoa > Chordata > Aves > Galliformes > Phasianidae > Excalfactoria > Excalfactoria chinensis. Next base: position 4,638,573 of record NC_092845.1, read on the forward strand.
GAGAAGCACGTGATGAAGATGTCCCCAAAACATGGGGCTGGAAACTTCATCCATAGAGTGGAGGAGAAGAAGTGGGCAGCGCTGCCTACAGTAGCCAATGGGCCTTTTGCCCCAGGCAGAAACAGCCATGCCATGATTTCCTTTGCCTTGTTGGCCTTGGGTTTGGTTTAACTCCTTGTGTTCCCTGTCACCATCCTTAAAGATTTTTTTGCATGAAGTTGAATTGTTATTCCTTCCTGTGTAAAGTGGTTGATCGCTTTATTCATGTTGCTCTGTTATTGTATTCAATAGCCTGTGATTATTAAATCTGTCTTGATCGTAGAACTGAGGGCATAACCAAGATTTAGCTACAGCTGGAAGCAAACTTAACCACCTAAGGGGGGTTTAATGTTCACAGCCATCTGTAGCTGCATTTCTACATATGAGCTTATTTTTCTTGCCCGGTTTCCTCCTCTTTATCTATTGTACATTTCAGTCAAAGCCAACAGCTCTCAGTGCGGGATCCTCACAACCTTCTGAGTATCCCTGGCATCCCCAGCTCCTGCCACATTCATCCTGCACTGCCGGCTGGGTTTGCTGTGGGGGTGGTGCATGGAGAGGCAGCCTGGAAGACAGCTGAGCCTTAGGCTGCTTGGGAACACGTTGGGGCCCTCAAAGTTTTGTGTATATCCATCCAAAGTCAAGATATTAGAATGAGACATTCCTGGCTCTCTTGTTCTATTACATCACCGAGCTGTAATTTCAGCGTGGCTCCTTCTCAAGTGCTGATTTCTTATGATGTGAGGCACCTGAACACATTCCATGGGACTAATCCATTGCAGAGATGTGCCAGGTTTTGGTGAGGTTGTTGTCTTCAGCCTTGTGTCTGCATTACAAGCCTTGTTAGGCCGTGTCTGGAGTCAGCTAATGAGAAACAAAACCACCACTCCCTGGCGTGAGAACTTTGTGCAATGTTCTCATCCTTTGACTTTGAGAAAGCTATTGGAGCTACTCAGCCCATGGCTAGGAAAATGGTGAATGGCCTGTCACATCAATACTGCCATCGATCTTCCCTGCCGTCGCTCTGTAGTGATGGTGTTTCTGTGTGAAGTCAGCATTTCCGCTGCAGTCCGTATCTGCTTTGGATGGTGAAAGAAAGTAAAACTTGTGACAGCTGAGCGTTTATACTTTGCTGCCGGCCCTCAGAGCCTTGCTATGCCCACCACCCAGCTCATGTTTCCCATCAAATCAAAAGGAAAGAGCTGCTCCCTGACACCTGCCTTCAAAGCTGGCACCAAATGCTTAAGGAAGCCTGTATATATGGGGTGTCTGCATCCTGTGGGTTCCTCCTCCCTGAGACCAGGAGGAAGTTGCTAACAGAAGTGTTTTGTTTCCTCCTGTTTTGTTTCCGTGCGGTGCTGCACAGTGTGATAGAGCCCAGTAGATCCCATAGCTATAAAACTCAGTGCATACAATGTGGGAATGCTTGTGCAATGTGCAGTGTCACTTAACTCTGACAGAACAGCAGCCTTGATGTACCTGATGTTCTGTGCTGGCTACAACTGAACTAGTTTTACTTTCTGGATCAGCAAAATCAGTAAAGGGGAGATCCGGTCCGAGCCAGCTTTAGTCTGTGCTATAAATTACTCCTTAATTTTCTAATAGCATTAGTCTAAGTAGAGGCCTATTGCTTCCCTTAAAGGAGCTGTTTAATACGTCCATTAGAGTTTCTGTATGCTGGTTTATCTACAATATGACATGGTGACTATTAAACCCTGGCTGATAAATTAATGCCTCAGAAATAAAATGCTCCCGAATTAGTCAAGATTGCTTTTAAAAAGAGTAAAAGATGGGAATGCATTAAGGTGTTAGAAAGTCCCTTTATGGCTTTGTGTGATCCCGCTGCAGGCAAAACTCGAGGGTTGCTCAGGCTCTGCTGTTGGACCTTTCCCTTCTGATAGATGCTGAATCTCAATGGGTGAGCAAACGGGGTTTGCCTTCTATGCTGCCCTTTGAAAGAAGGGAGTAAGTGGTGAGATCAGGCTGAGTCCTGCTCTTCGTGCTGAGATGCCTCCTAGGAATGTTTGGCTGTTGGGGGATGTGCTTAGAAAGAAGCAAATAAACTTTGCCCATCTCGTGCAGTTCAGTGTTGCTCCAGGCCGCCTTCCTGCGCTCCTTCAGCACTCGTCCTTATTTATTTATAGGTTTCTTTAAAACCACTTGTTTGTGCACGTCCATTTGCCAGCATTGGTGGAAGGAAGCTGGCAGCTTCTCCTCGGTTTGGTTGCTGTTTGCTGGGATCCAAAATAGCTGCAGTCACAAAAAGCAGAGGGCTGTTTTTCTGCAGGATCTGGAGCTGGGTTTGCTGAGCTAATTCTTTCACCTTTTTTTTTTCCCAACCCATAAGTGGTGGGGTCTCTTCCTAACAAGCAGCTTAACTGCAGACTCAACTCTGGAGCCTGGATTAGCAGCCGCTTGGCAGTGGGAGCAGCACCGTGTTGAGGATGGAACTCGAGCTCAGGAGTGGCAGAAGGCAAAGCATGCCTGCACTGCAGACTTCCCACTTGTTATCTTCTCTTTATCTCGCACGTTTTTTTCCAGGTATTTTTCCTTGCCACTTGACATTCTTGATGCTCTGTTGAAATACCCTCTTCTGTTTCCTGCTTGCTTTTTGGATCTTGGTGGTGCAGATCAGACCACAATCTGTGCAGCCTTTTTTATCTTATCGCGTGACATCGGAGCGGTGAGACCTGTGGTCAGGCTGAGAAACCACATTCCTGCAGCAGCCATCCCACCACAGCTTGTCGTGGTGAGCTTCACAGCTCTCTAAAGCAACATCTGGACAGATTCTTTTCAACATATCTCTGCAATGCCAAGTCACTTTGGATCAGCAGGTTCTTTGGCCTGGTGATAATACGTTCTTCTCTGTCTCCTTTCTTCCATTCCTGTCCACTTGGAAGATGAGGGGGCAAGTGCATGCATGTATTTTGGGCTGAGTTTTGGTCTCGCAGCTGGTTGCTTTTGCTTCAAACAGATTGTTTGGAAGTGATGAAAGGTTTTTGTAACTGTACGTTCCTGTGTATTGTGGAATCTCTGTATCCTGGATACTGCAGTGGTTGTATTCCCCAGCTATTATGTAGATAAAGTGCCTCGAGATGGAAGGGGATTCATTAGTGAACTGTGTGGAAAAGTTACTTAGGAAATAGCATGTCTGAGTGCTGCTCCTCACATTGCATTGTGCTGCTAACAGCCATAAATACACGGTTCAGCTTTCAGCCACCTGCTGCATTTCCCACTGGTTTCTCTCTCATTGGATTTCTAGCGCATGTGAAAACATCATCTTGTACTGAAGTTTTCCCTTACTGGCAAGATAGTGAGGCATCTTGACTCTCTATGGTTCAGATGCCTGAATAACTCAAGTGGGAGAGCAGTAATTAGTCTTGCTGTGCAGGGCAGCGTGATGGCACAGATTGGAGCGTCGGGGGGCTGAGGATTAGCCCAGGCTGAGCCTCTGATGCATGACCTTAGGCATGTCACTTGGCTTTCTGCCTTCCTTTAGCCCCACAATAAATAGGTCTGGCCTGTGTGTGCTGTGATGTGTCTTAGGAGGGCTCTGTATAAAGGTGCATTAAATAGTCCCAGTGCTGTGTTTTGCTGAAGCAGGGCAGCATGGCTAGCAGTCTTGGCACCCATCTGTGCACTGTGATGAGACTCTGCTGGTGATGTGCTGCTGGTCTTTTCCTTCCTCCTTGGACTTTCAGGGTAGCTCTCATGGCAAACTGCTCTAGTGCCAGTTGTTACATGGAAGCTTGGGGGCTGTCAGTGGAGCTGCTCAAAGGCCGCAGTTCTGGGTACAGTAACATTTGTTCAGGGAACGTTTCGACTGAGTAGATCTGAACTTTGCCTCTCTAGGGGTAGAGAGGAGAATGCTGAAGGCAAGCATGTCACACAAGGAAGCCTTGAATTGTGGCTTTGCTGAGCCTGCTCCCCACGACTGGCTGTGCACCAGTGCTGCTCTCCCTGCCTGCATCGCATGGCCTCCCAGTGCAGATGTCTGACGGGCAGATTATCTGCCCAGTGACTCATGTAGGCTTGGTTTGTGGAGCACATAGACTAGAGGAGGAGGAGCGGGGAGATAATCTGCTGTGTAATTAGTGCACATTCCAAGGGCAGAGAGGCTGCCTGTGAGCCACAGGTACTGGGAAAGCCCCTTGTCTTCTGCAGAAGGGCAGAGCAGAGTGCAGGAGCAATAAGAATGCTCCGGGCTTTGGGTTAGTGTTTGTAGTTCTCTGTCTGCTGTCAGCACATCTGAAAGTACACGGGATGTTGTCACTGGATTTCCAGGCGTTCAAGGCTGCACGTTGGCCATGCATGGGGTGGGTCTAAATATAAACTGCACTGAGCCAGCAGTGCAGCTCCTGCATCACTTCCCAGTTTTTGGCTGCTGCGGCACCAAAGTCAGTAAAGGACAAGCAGATGAGAACGCCTCCCCTCCAGCAACTTAAAAGAAGCCAAAGGCTGCTTCACTGAGATTTCTGCCTCCTAAATTCAACAGCAAACACAGGCTGGTATTATCAGCTCACACCAGATCTGCCTGCAGACAATAATTCTTCCTGTCCTGGAGTCCTGCCCATGTGCATTATTGTAATTATCAGCAATTTAAAGAAAAATAAAGCAGTAGAGCTGGGATGAGCTGCTGGTCTGTAGATTTACTGCCTGCTGTGTCAGACATTCATCAGCCTTCCTGGGTTCGAGCCACCTATCTGCTGAATAAAAGCAGGAGGGGAGGTTAAGGGCAACAAAGCGTGGAGCACCATTGGAAGCACAGATTGAAAGCTCTGCTCACATTTAGGAGTTACTAATCCAAATACAGGGGAATCATAGGTACTTTGTTTAGAAGTTCTTATGTGGAAATTCACTTTGCCAACTTCTTTCACTCTTTAATTGAAGCGTTGATTTCCTTAACCCTGCCTTGCTATAAACCACTCCTTACCAGGTGAGATTCGTGGCCTTGGATGTGGGGTTGTCAAGTGCTGCTTCACAGGAAGGCTGATAAAGCAGGAGGGCTCATGTCTGCATCATTCAATCCCTCAGTGGTCTCAAAGAAGTTAAATGTCTGTGCTCTGTGTCTGCAGTGTTTGTGCTGTATGGAAGGAGCTGCCTTGCTGTTAGGGAAGGTATTCTTAGCAATGAAATCTAGAAAATTTCCTCTTTTAAGTTAAGTGGGGATGGGAATTGTAATTTATCCAGATAGGATCTGTGCCAAACAGCCCGTTCTGAAGTCTCTTGGTTTGTGCATTACAGTGTATGGAGCAAGATTTCTTCAGAGGGCCTTCCCTTTCTGCAAACACAGACAGCACAAGTGATCTTTCACAGCGCAGTGTGGCACTTCTTGGCAGTGGAGCAGCAAACAGTTGTGGAATGTTTAACCCTTCTGAGCAGGAAATCAGCTCTGACCTGTGGACAGTCGTACAAAAGGCATTTTCTTGTGAGGCCGGGCCATCCCCAGTGTGTGCCTGTGGCTCTGCCTGCACTCAGTGGGCCTGCTCTTGCAAAGGGTTGCTCTCTAGCATACACCAAAGGGGCGCTTCCATTTATGGCTGGGAAAGTCCCATGGAGAAACATGCTTTCTTTCTTCATCCCTCTGCAATGTAGAAAGGGGGGAATTCTCTGCAATACCGAATGGCTTAACTAAGGACCTGCTTTTATTCCAAGCTTTCTTCTGGCTGGTGTGTTACACCAGCCCTCCTTTTGGAGAGTAATGCTTGAACATGGGGCAAGCAGCTCTTGTGTGAGTGCAGACTCATGGCCTGGTCAGCCTGAGCTTTACTTTTTGGTACACTTGACATCATTGTGGGGGTGATGGAACAGGTCTTTGCCCCAAGAGCCCCCATGGTAGGTGAGGTTCTTCAGTTGAGTGGCATGAAGGTGTGGACTCCACTGGGATTCCTTGTGCTGTGTTCTGTCCTTACAGGTATGATGAGATTAAAAATGCCGAGTTAAGTAAATGATGTGGTTGGTGAAAAATGGGAGCTCATTACTCACAGATCTTATCTTGGGGTTAAAGATTCAGCTCCTGCACATCACAGTTCATTAACTCACCCAACTGCACCGATTCCAGAGCAGACTTATTCCATCTGATTGAAAGTGATGAAATCAAGCAAGTAATTAGACTCGTTTGTTCAGCTGCAAATTGGGGTTTAGCATGTTCCTGTAACCATGGCAACGGACTGATATGCAAACTGGAGGAGGAATGGTACCTTTGCCACAGTGCGAGGTGTCAGGCCGGAGAGACAGCAGGACTAAACAGCAGCTAACAGCAGTGTGTAAATAGCGGCTGTGGGTGACTTCAGGAGGTTGGTATGTGTTTGAACAGGAGTTTTGCTCCTGAAGGCAGCTGTGAATGGATTACCGGTGGATGTTTCTGCCTCTGGATGGGAGCTGCACCTCTCCTTGCTTTGGAGCAAGTTGGGCTGTGTTAGCAATCCAAACCACTCAAAACATGCCTTGTTCTTCTTACCAGGGCCAGAGCTGTGCACGTTCGTGATGCACTTTTTGTTCTTGTCAGAGTTCAGCTCAAATCCTGCATGTAGTCATAGTGTCTCAAAGCAAAGTTTGCCTGTGGATTGCTTCCTCTCATCTATTTGTTGGTACCGACACGGTGTTTGTTTGTAGAGAGATGGAAAAGCCCTCTTAGAAAGTTTGCTTGTGCAAAAGGACCATCCTGCACTTCCCTTTTCCTCCTGGCACAGCAGGGCAATGAGGAAGGCAGTGCAGGACATTTTTTCCCCCTAATATCTAGAAAGCAAAAGCTGCACTTGGAGTTGACCAGCTGAATTCCTCTCTTGATCACTTTTGACTTGGCTGTGAGTGTATGTGCGTCGATTGAAGTTGGTGGGGACCTGCAGGCAGTAGGGAATGAACAGTGCCTGCAGGAACATATGCATTTTTGAGTGCTTGAAAGGTTAAATACGAAGGCAGGATTGGTGGCTTGGGGCAGTGCAGCCTGCCAGATAAACACAGCCTTGGGGCAGCACTGCTCTGGAGCTGCGTCTTGCTGTTTCTCATCTGCCTTATCTGAAGCAGTTGAAATGGATTTCACTCCCCCCTCCAAAAACCACTTTGAAGAGCTTTTGATATGGGAGTTCATAGGGTGGGTTGCTTTGTTGTTGTTCTTAGGGTTGGTTTTTAGTTACATGGGGAGAGGCCGGCCGGCTCCTAACCGAAAAACCCCCAGCTCTGCAGCTTAGTTTAATCCCGTTTTTCTTTTGTTCAGCCAGCAGGATTTCAGGAAGGGAAGCTGGCCTTGTTTTCAGTGCTCGCTCTGCAGTTTGACCCGGATGTGCCTTTGTGTTGTCAGGCTTTTGTCTGCTGGTAGAACCTGGCAGGGCAGCAGCCCTAGGAATGCGTGGGGTGAGGGATGGGCTGGGGAGCTGCATCAGCAGAAGCCATCCTTACTTGGAGGACTGGACAAGCTGGGTGTCTGTATCCCAGATGTCTGAAGATCTCTGGGCAAGCACCTGACTTGAATCTCTGAGCCATCCTCCTGAAGTGGGAAGCGATTAATTTATTAGCAGAAGCAACACTGAGAGCTGCACGAAGGAGTTTCTGCCAGGGGTTAATGAGATTACTTCTTTATCCCCAAATACCGGGGATGGTGAGCTGGTCTTTAAGTTCTTCAGACATCTGTTTTAGCTTTTGTGGGCTCGACCTTCAAGTGTGAATTGCCCTTTGGTTTCAGTAGGCTGTTGTTGCAAAAATAAAGTTGGAAAAACAAATGCATTGCTGGTGAAAACCCGGAGTGGGAACCATCAGCTTCAAGGAATAGGGCTACAAAATGCGTATGCAAGACTCTGCTGATGGAAGTGGGAGCTCTCTGCGGAGATGCCGGAGCCTTTCTGGTGCTTTGAGTTGTTCTGCTTTCTGTCAGGTAAAGCAATCAACTTGTGTTGTTTTTCTTTGTCTTCACAGGCACTTGCAGCCAATGCTGGGACAGGGTTTGCGGTGGCAGAGCCTCAAATTGCCATGTTCTGTGGGAAGCTAAATATGCATGTGAATATCCAGACCGGGAAATGGGAACCTGACACTTCTGGGACCAAGAGCTGCTTTGGAACGAAGGAGGAGATTCTGCAGTACTGCCAGGAGGTGAGGATTGCTGTGTGATCTGGCTCTTCAGTGCTGCAAAGGAATTGGATTTGAATTTAACCAGTCAGTAGCAAGATCACCCTGCAGGAGAGTTGTGTTTGACTGTCTGGCTTCCCTGAACATCCCTGCTGTGTTGCTGCCATGGAAGAGCAGCATGGATGCTCTAATGGGATTTAGGAGTTACCTCTAGTTTATATCAGCCCACGCTGCCCCAAAAAGGCCCCCAGTCTGTAGGTCAGGGAGGTATCACTGTTTTCAGGGTTTGGCTGGTTAGCTCATCAGCTGGGATCCTGACACCTATTTCAATTGGAATATAGTAGTGTTGCTGTCAGTGACATGTGCAGATCAGCCAGAATATCAGCAAAATATTTTCATCTAAATGTTGGCTGTACTTTTAGGTTCTTCATGCTTTATTGTAAAGCCTTAATCTCCTTTCAGTGTGCTCCAGATATTGGCCTTGAAGGGTGTCTTTAATTATTCCATGGAGGTGATGGGCATATAAAATACCAACAGGAATGGTTTTTTAATGGGAAGGTGATAGAGCATGCTATGTCTGGACTGGAAAACTTCTAGTACTGTTTTACAAGGCTGATGTAACTGGGGCTACATGTGGTTCACGTAGCGGAAATCTAAATATAAATCAGTGTCTGCACTTGAGAACTTGAGCAGAAGTGTTAACGGGTTATAAATGGAGCAGGCATAAGGAAACTTGAGGAGTTAGGTTTATGTTAGCTTGGCAAATGATGAGTCAGTCTGAAGATGTTATTAGTCCTCGTTATTGGTACTTGCCCTCTTCCAAAGGGTATCACGCTGTCAGTGCACCAGCCAAAATGGAACGGGTAAAAATACTCTTCTTCCACCTCCATGCAAAGCCAGAGGCCTCAGCTCTGTGCCCGGTTCTTGCTCCTAACCTGGCTTTCTCCTGCCACGTGTAAAGAAGTGGTGACACATTCCATTGCTGATGCCCTGAGTGATAAACAGCTGGGGGCTTTTATTTTATGTCTTCAGCTGTTGGGAGCTTGATCCAGAAGAGAATGTGTATCCGTGTACAGATTTGAAGTTACTCTTGTTCAGAGAATTGGCCTTGCTGCTTCTGGCTGAGAGCCACTTTGTGCATTCCTTGTCCTTTCTGGAAATAAATGTTATCTGTGGTTCTTTTTCAACAGATGTATCCAGACCTTCAGATTACAAATGTCGTGGAAGCCAATCAGCCTGTCAGTATTGACAGCTGGTGCAAGAGGGGGAAGAAGCAGTGCAAGGACCACACTCATATCGTTGTGCCCTACAAGTGCCTGGGTGAGTGCACGACGTGCTTACCTGCATTTGTGTGTGTGTTGGGGGGGTAAAGAATTGCCTCCTGGCTTCTTAGAGAGAGAACATCTGAGTTATAAAGCTTCTCTCATATTGAGTTGCCATTTTCACATCCAACTTCCACTCAGATGGTTTTATTTCCACAAGATGGAACTCTGCCTTTCTTCAACAGATCGACAGCTTGATAACAGCTGCGCTGGAATAATGGTGCCTGGCGTGCAAAAGAAATCCCCATTCTCTTTGCAACTGCCATAAAAACCTGAAGGCTATTGTATTAGAATATCACAAAGACACTGGGATTTAATACTCTGATCTTATTTTTGTGGAGCTTTAATATTTTGTTGCCTTGGAAACTTAAACACTCTGCCTGTTCAGGCTTCCTGCTTCAGTCTTGGCAAGAGATCTCTATTCTGTTTCAATGCCTATATTTAAACTTAGCTGTTTCAAAAGGGCCCTGCTTCTTGCAGCTACATCCCTCATCTCCAGTTTTGAACTGTGAAAGATATCAGATAATCTGTCATGGATTTCACTGTGCTTTCCAAAGTCCATCCACCCACTGGAATCAGGCAGCACTTGTTTATCATGCAGCTTTTGACCCGTAAGTCGTGATTGACACTGCTGTGCTGGTTTTCTTAATTACTGCATGTACCTCAGGTTAACATGTGGGTTGGTATGAGAAAGGACAAGGAAATTCCAGAGCTCTGTGTAGGTGCTGTTCTTCTGTATGTCATACCTTCCATAGAGCACTGCTGCACTGCTACGGGCTGGTAAAGCTCAGCCTGTCAGCTCCGGTTTTTACATCTGAGTTGCAAGTCATAAAATACATCTTTGTGGTCTTTAACAGTTTGCAAACCGCTTGCTGTAAATGGATGATGAGCACCTCTGGGGTATGCAGGGTGTTTTTACTGTAGTCCAACCTGCTGGTGTTTCCCTTGCTACATTAAGGTGCTGACAGTCTTGAGATAGGACCTTGCCGTCCTACTGTGTTTAACCTCTCCTGCCTCTCTCCTGCCAGTGAAAGCTCTTTTGTATTTCAAAGGTAAACAGGGGACAGGAGGGCCCCTGGCACCAGCACCCAGCTGTAAAATGGAGGTAACAATAGGATGGTGGAAGTGGGGCTGAACTGGTGAGGTGTGAAAAGGCAAACTGCTGGCTGAGCTGCCAGGTGCCATGGGAACACCTCCTGGGGCTGCTCCCATTCTAAAAGGAGGAGTGTTTTTTTTTAATTGGAAGTGGTCATCAGTGAAGTAGGTGTCCCATTAATGTGCCATGCGTGGTGGTTTTCCATTTACAGCCTGAGATGAGAGAACTTTCCATGTCTTCCATTCCTATATTAGAAACAGACTCTGCGGCAGCTGTTTATTAATGCTTGTTACTTGTGATTGGTTTGAGTCTTCTGCCCCCAAACATTTGGACTGATGGTCCTTCCTTACCCCTTTTAGGGTATCTAGGCATTTAAATCCACAAAGAAGAATCTCAACTCTGAGAAAACATAATACTTTGCATTGTAGCACTGATATTTGTTAGGACTTTAGACTAAGAACAGGAAATAATGCCTATGTTGTTCTGATACTGATCCGACGTGTTGGTGCTAAACTGAGTTGTAACAGGCATTGAACTTAAACAGTTAAATTCAACTGATGCAAAGCCTGCAGGGCAAACTGATATCTTTGTCCCCTTTCTTCTTCAAAAGCAAGATTCTGGCCTTGTGGCTGTGCCAAAACTTCACTGTGCTGGTGAGGCTGTGGTTATCTAAGTGCTGGAATGCAGTGTGTTTGCTGAGTCTGGTTTTACTCTGTTTTTTTTGGGGGGGGCTGTATGGATTTATTTTCCTACCCTCTGTTTTGGTTAGGGCTGTCCGAGCTGGGGAATGTGCCACAGCTGATCCTGAGCTAAGCCATCTGGAAACGTGTAAAACAAAACAAACAAGACTTAATCAGATACTGAAAACACAGATAACACTTGTGGCACGTAAAAATGTTCAGGCTGTTACAACAACAGGCAGCTTGAACCAGCCTTGGTATGATACAGCTCATTTAGAGATTGATGATTAAGTGCTTTGAAAGCTTCCGTATGCAGATGCAATGTTCTCCAAGGTTTGCATGAAATTGCTCCTACGATTTACGGACTGCCACTGTCAGTGTGTTGCCTTCAGTTCAGCCTTGGGGTTTGTGTAGTGCTCAGCCATTTCTCCTGTTTCTATCTTGGAAATTCCAAGCTGTTGTATTGCCCTGCATTAACATGGATAGCTGCTGTGCCACGAATGCGCCTGACCAGACCTTAAAGGCACTTAAACTGAGTGTGCTTTGGGGACACCTGATGCTGCCTCTGTCTCCTGCAGGAAGCTGGATGTTTGCGTTGGGATGGGCAGACCTTTGTTCACCTCCTTGTGGCCATCTCTTGTTTTTTAGTGGGCGAGTTTGTGAGCGATGTGCTGCTGGTCCCGGAGAAGTGCCGGTTCTTCCACAAGGAGAGGATGGATGTGTGTGAAAGCCATCAGCACTGGCACACGGCAGCAAAAGAGGTAACTGAGATGCTTTGCTAAGAGCCTTTACCCTGGGTATGTGCACTTAGATGGCCGTAGAGCTGGAGTGTAATGCTGTTCATCTCTGGGGTCCCTCATTCCCATGTTGCAGGCTGCGGCCTGAGGCAGAAGGCGATGGAAGAAATGCTTGTAAGTGCTCAGGTGACATCAAAAAGCTGTGTAGCTGGTTGAGTTATTTTCCAAGCTTGCAAGACTGTCCTAAGCAGCTTCCCAAGATCATCTGCTGGGATGGAGCTGGGAATGGAATTCATATCCCTGGGTACACCGCACTAACTGGTGGCTCATCCTTCACCCCATGGTGCGGACAGTCACAGCGGTCAGAGTTTGGGATATTTCATGCACATTTCCCATTAACGTTGGTGCTGCTGCTGGGGATTTGGTTTGGAGTGCATTGTGAGTTCTGTTGTGACCGATTAGTGAGGTTTTACATAAGAGATGGATTATCTTCTCAGAATAAATCTGGACCGCTGGGGCTTTGGCTGGTTTGTTATGTATGTTGGTTGGAGTTTTGATCAATCTGCCTAGCAAAAATGTTACAAATTCTCTGTGTGCCCATTTCAGATGTGAGTAATTAAAAAGGAAATGGCGGTTAAACAGACATGCTTAAAATTTTGTGGGAACTGTAACACAGTGCTTCACTGTGACAGTGTTAGTAAATAAGAGGTTAAGGATGTACCAATTAAGCTTCTATTCCTTTAATTTCCTGGGAGAAAAACCTGTCTTAATGAAGCTGTGCTAGAGGAATTGCTTTTTAATTGAGGACAAACGTTATGTACAGAAAATATAAAGATGGCTTGCTTTCAACGGATTTGTTCTCCAGAAATATTTGGCTCGTTTCACATCCTTGCTGTTACAAAGCGAAACAGGAGAGAGTTCTGATCTACATAATAAAGCCTTTCTTACTGCATCTTTGTCTGCAAAGCCACAAAACGATACGCTTCTCTTCAATGACGGAAATGTATGGACATAACGTCTGAGCACAGCTTGGATTGGGCTTTTTCTTGAATCGTCTGATTGATTTTCATCTGCAGCCCGTTAAAATAATCTCGACACAAAGTGCAGTTGAGCAATTACTCACTTACTCATGTGAAGTTTAATAGATAAAGTCTAATGAAATGGCCAACCCAGGAAGGCAAACAGCAGTTCCCTTTCTTCCAAGTGCTCTCACCCTCGAGTTGGCACAGAACACCTGATTGTTTCTGCAGAGCTTAGCAGGGCTGTGACAAATGGGTGGTTGATAAGTGTGGGGTTGGGGGGTTGTGCATTAGCACCAAGAAGTGCTGCATGGCTCTGGATCGGGGACTTCTCTGGGCATTTTGCTTCTGCTGCAGGTTTCAAATCCATTTGCTCGTAGTGTTCAGACTCAGGTTGTGCGTTGCTATTATTTGGATTATTGGTCTTCTCATTGCTGGGACCACTGCTAGGCAAACATTATCCAAAGTAAGGGCGTGATCCTCATCCACCATGTGTGGGCTCCTCTTTCAGGCCTGTCTGACAGAAGGGATGATCTTGCACAGTTACGGCATGCTGCTGCCCTGTGGAGTAGACCAGTTCCATGGAACAGAATATGTATGTTGTCCCCAGACAAAAATTGTGGATGAGGCTCTGTCCAAGGAGGAAGAGGATGAAGATGAGGATGAAGACTATGACACTTACAAAAGGTGAGGTTCTTACTGCTCACACAGGTGTTAACAGCCCTGTATGGGAAGCTGCTTACTGAAGAGAATCTGTTAAAGAAACATTAGGAGCCCCCACTAAGCTAGAGGCATGGAGCTGCTCTGCTTGTAATAGCTGCGCTGTTGAGTCCCGTTGCTGTTCAGACATCAATGCACTTATTTTATCATCTTTGGTTTTCCTAAAACAGTTGAAAAGAGAGTCATTATTCTGTTATGCCAAGGGCTGGCTGCAAAGGAGCTGGCTTTCCCTTATCTCCCTAACTTAATTATATCCCTTCAGTGAGTTCCCTACAGAGGCAGGTGTAGAAGACTTCACAGGAACAGCTGTGGAGGAAGATGAGGATGAAGAAGATGAAGGGGAGGAAGAAGAGGATGTGGTGGAAGATCGTGATTACTATTATGATAGCTATAAAGTAGATGATTACAATGAGGAGACCACTACAGAGCCCACCAGTGACAAGGCTGCTTCCGAAAAAGAAGTGAGCAGTGATATGAAATGTAAGTCACGTTCTGGCTTCCAGGCCTTTTACTTCCTTGTACTCATGTTGGCTGTCAGTTGGTGATAGATTTTTTTGATCAAGTCAGTAAATGCCACTTGGAAGTTTTATTTGCCAGATAAGTTAGCAAACAGAGGAAAGCTGATGATGCTTGTGTTTCAAGTGTTGAAATTAACTCTCTGGAGCACGGGCCATATGTTTCCAGATAAACAGCAGAACTGCTGGCAGAGAGCCCAGTGTTTGGCACACTGAACAAGCACCTCCATGAAGGTGCAGCGTTGAGTCAGGAAATAACATGGGCAGCGTTGTGTGTTATACCCAGATTACAAAAAGGAAGCTTAAAGTGGCGGGGTTTGTTCTGCAGAGGTGGTGTTGGAAGTGCCCTTTGAGGCTGAGGATGATACTTGGTGCCCCCTTTCCACTCTCCAAGTCAAACAGGGAATTGCCTTTGCATAAACCCTTCTCTTTCACAAAAGAAAGAAAATCAGCACAATTGGATCACTTTCATTACATAAGTATTTGCAGTAGGTGCTGCTAAGTGGTTGGTGCCATTCAGAGGGCATCTGTGTTGCAGACTGTCCTATACTTTGCATGTCCAAGTGTCTGCAGAGAGAACGAGGAGCAAAGAGGGATTGAAATTCAATTAGCTACAGATCACTGAATCATTGCCAGCAGTTCTTGCATCTTGCTGGTAAAATGCCAGCATGCTGCAGATAATTTTCCTTGCTGAAGCAAGGCTTAGATCATATATGTACAGAACCATTACAGATCTGCAGATGTTGAAGCAGATTTGGAACAATTTGACTGGAGGGTCTGTTTTGGGGGTACACAGTCTGTTTTCTTGAAGTACCGCATACAGTTGCTGACTTAACAAAGCATATCTGTTCTCTTGCCTCAGAATAACCCATCAGCTTATGTTGCCTGCTTATTGTGAAGCAGCCCACGTGCCGTGGCTATCTGGACTTTCAGTATCTAATGCATAACCTTAAAAACCTAACAGCTCTGATTGCCACAGCGATCACGTTCCGTGTGCTTAGCCTGCCTTTTCACTTGCTTTTACACCTCACCTGTGAGACACTGAGCATCTGTCCAGGCAGAGTGCAGTGGAACAGGACATCGCTGAATGCGTTAAGCAGCCCTAATGGGTTTTCTCTCCATCATGCTGGTTTTATACAGCTCAGGCCCTACCATTGGGATACCCAAGACACAACTCTGGCATCAGCATAATAGATCCTCGCTGTTTCTAGTGCTAGCTAATGTGAAATTACTCTTGCAGATGAAAGCTACATGTCAAGACTCTGGCTTGGGTAGCCTGCTGCTGTGCGCTTGCTGCAAAGCAGCATGTGCAGGCCATTCCCTTGCAGTCCTTGTGGTGAACACTTGCTAAGAATCCCCCTCAAACTGACAAAAGCCCTTTGGTGAAGGGCTGACATAGCGATGCTGAGCCCAGATGTCCAGAAGGAGGTGTGAACCAGGGCCAGCACTGCGTTGTACGTTGCTCGGCACGGCCTGTGTTCCTTACCAGCTCATGTTCTACCCCATCTTCACACAGCTGTCTGCTCCCAGGAGGCGATGACAGGGCCCTGCCGGGCTGTGATGCCTCGTTGGTACTTCGACTCTAACAAGAGAAAATGCATTCGCTTTATATATGGAGGCTGCGGAGGCAACAGGAACAATTTTGAGTCAGAGGAGTATTGTATGGCTGTGTGTAAAAAGATGAGTAAGTCCTGCCTCCCGCTGGCCCCTTTGCAGCTAGCCACTGTCTGTCTGGCGTTTGGTGTCTCCTCCTCCTTGCCTAGGTCAAGAGAGGATCCGTGTGCAGCCCATCCTTTTGGTTCTGGTGTCTGTCCTTTTGCAGCAGTCTCCTCTTGTCTCTGCTTCTCGAGGTCTTTAGGTTTGACTTTCATGGGGGAAAGCGGTTCTGGTTGCGTGCTGTCTGTGCTCACCATTGGTCTGCAGCTCTTACCAAGGGGCTTGGTTATCTTCTGGATCTATAGCAGGAACCAGGGGCTGTTTCTCACCTCTCGTTATGAAAGCACCTCGCTTGCCTGTTTGCATAATGGCTTTTTTTCCAAATCCATGGAAGAAAGCACTCTCTTTCCCCAGTCACATTGCCATGCATGTGTTTGACTAGTCAGTCCTGAGAAGCAGGCTGCTACTCGCCGTTCTCCTGAAGGTAGGCGTTTTCTTGCTATTACCTTTTCAGGAGACATCAGTGAAGTAGTATAGAATTCAGTTCCCCACTTTCAGCTCGGTTTGAAATATGAATCACGATTCAATCCCTGCTTTTTTTTTTTTGAGAGCTTGAGGTTTTTGGCACCAATTTCAACTGGCTTTTATGTCAGATGATAAAACTACCAAAAACATTTTAACCTCCTTATTAATCTTATTGTTGAACTCCAGCACTTCCACTTCAGCTACCATTAAAGCCTTTTGAAAGGCTTTTTGTGTTATCTGGGGCTTGGCAGTCTGACTATACAGCCATAATCCTGTTTACAAAATGGGCTTCATGCAAGTGCTTTAGATTGGGCTGATCTAACTGAAGTGGTGAAATAAAAGATGTGGATGTCAGGAGCTTCTCATACAGGAGTTTGTCCTGTTACAGAGGGATTTGGGGCTGGAAAGAGAGTCAGAGGCTGGTTCAGAAATGCCATGGGCAGGTCCAGAGCACAGTGCAGGTCTGCATTGTCCTCGTACACAGCGATAATGCCTGTGTTATATGTTGCCATTCTTTCATGCAGTAATTCTTCCCCTTCTCCCCTCCTCCCTCCTGAGTAAGAAGGTCTGTGGAGTCCATTGCCTGCTAAACTCTTCCCCTTCATTCATGCTAAAGCACAAGGTGACTTTTGCTCAGAATCAGGCTGACTTCCAGCGAAGTGTTGGAGGTTTTTTCTGCCCATGTTAACATAATGGTTGAAGGGTTACCTTAGCTTTCCCATTCTGCTCTCTGTCTGTTAAAGGGCAGCGACAGAGCACGTCCTGCTTGCCGTAGATCCTTTCCGAAAGGGCTCTAGGATGTGGCATGTCTAAAACTGTAGCACAGAAACCTGGTTCAGTGTTTCCCCACTGTGGTGTATGGAGCACAGAGCTCCCGTTGTGGATTCTGCAGGAGCTTGAGACTGTCAGCTCTGAAATCCTATTTCTCCCCTTGTCGGATTTGAATGTCGTAAAGATGCAAATCATCCCGATTATTGGACAAGTCAGTTTGTCTCACTGAGCCTCCTTCTGTTGCTGTCTTGTCTAATATCATTGCCTGTTAGTCCTGTATGGTGCATCTGCTACAGAAGGTAGGTTTGAAGTGTTAAAATACAGGGTAGTGTTTTGTGCAGATCTATTGTCGAGCTCCTTAATCATGTTAATGATATCTGGAGCCAGCTTGTCAGTGAGCAGCTAATGCACAAAATGTCATTTAAACTATCCAGAGCCAGAGGGAAGGGGAAAAGAACACAAATTCTTTATTCTGCAATGCAAGTCACTCTGTTCTTGGAGCTGAATAGTGCTGGTCTCAAAACTAAAGAGAAGACCAAACAGGTGCTGGTTGTCACAGCGCATTACTGTGTGTTTGGGCTGATGTAACTGGCAGCTTAGAGATACAGAAATGGACTCCTGGTAGGTGGTGGTTCAGCAGGCTTTGCCTGATGGATTAATTCTGCAGGCATGGAGGCTTCTCTCCCTACCTGTCTTATACAATCCAGGATCGTGTTTTTCTGCACCTCCACTTATCCCTCCCCTCTCTTTGCAGTGCCAACCGATGATGTGGATGTGTATTTCGAAACCCCCGCTGATGACAATGAACATGCCCGCTTCCAGAAGGCGAAGGAGCAGCTGGAGGTCAGACACCACAACCGCATGGATCGGGTGAGCGTTTGGCTTTGGCCTTTTGTACTGCACTGCGAGGCAGTTCGATTTTTCTCTTCTCTGAAGATGAGATATAAATGTCTGTCTTGCTGATCTGCTCTGTCCTTTTCTTGTCCAGGTGAAAAAGGAATGGGAGGAAGCAGAGCACCAAGCTGTAAATCTCCCCAAGGCAGAAAGACAGACTCTCATTCAGGTAAGAGTTGAAGGGCCTAAAGGAGATAGCTACAGGTGCTTGGCCTTCATCTTATCAATAAACTAAGAGAGAGCTACCAATATTCAAAGCCAAAAAATGACTGAAATGGAAGAGCAGCTTTCCTGTTCTGTCAGCAGTTGCCTTTTAGAGGAGATTCAATTCAATTGCGTGTTTTGTTCTAGAAGCTGGAGATGATCCGATAGTGTGCCAGGACCATTCTTAAGCCAAGGAGGAGGAAGCTATCTCACATCAGAGCCAAATTGTAACTTCAGACCTTCAGCCTGCTTTGCACTGAGCAGCGACCTCACAGCCCTGTTCAGATTGGCCCTCGTGCTCTGGGCACACATTTCCTGTTTGGGCAGACTTAGTGAAAACCACTTAGACAGCAGATAAAGCTGGTTTGCTGCCAAAATGCCAATCTCCTGCCTTATGAGTAGAGTCCAGTTAGATGATGAAGTTAATCAGGAATATGCTTTGTATGGGATTGTTAGAGGCAGATATTCCTGGCAATGGGAAACAGATGAAGTTCCCTCAAAGCAGTAGGCAGGTATCATTTGTTCAGTGTAGTTTTCATCCCTCAGCACCAAAATTATCTTTATCTGCAGGGCCGTGAGCCCCCTTCAGACCAGGTTGTTTAGCAAGTTTGGAAGGTAAATATGAAATCTGCATCATCGTCTGTCAGTTCCCTTCTCTCCTGCTGTAAATGTCTAGGACATGCAATGTGAGAGGCTCCATTTATTCCAAGGAGTTATATGAATGAGAGAGATCCTGAAGCATGCAGCCTTTTATAGGGACTCTGTTCTTTGTTCCAGCACTTCCAGGCAATGGTTAAATCTCTGGAGAAAGAGGCAGCAAGTGAGAAGCAGCAGCTTGTGGAGACTCACCTGGCTCGTGTGGAAGCCATCCTGAATGATCGCCGTCGGATTGCACTGGAGAACTACCTGGCTGCCCTGCAAGCAGTCCCACCACGAGTGAGTTCCTTTGCAGTGATGTTTTACAGTGGGGTAGTGCTGGGTAAAAAGAGGTATTATGTAAGAGATTTGTACAGAACTATCCAGTAGCAAAGCAGGTTCACGTCTCAAATGCTGTATTTCAGTAGCGATTTTTATTGGAATCACGTGGATTTGAACTCTTTCCTCCTACCCTCCCCAAAATCCTGCAGCCCCACCGCATCGTGCAGGCTCTGAAGCGCTACGTTCGTGCTGAGAACAAGGACCGTCTGCACACCATCCGTCACTACCAGCACGTCCTGGCAGTTGACCCAGAAAAGGCTGCACAGATGAAATCTCAGGTATAAGAATGTTTCTATCAAGGGAGGCATTGTAACCCAGCAGAGGCACTAGCAGGCATGCGTCAGGTCCTCACGTTAGTTTGCTGGGTGCTATAGCAACTTGATAAGCTTGTGTGGAGATCTCCCATTCTGTATGCATGCTGCCTGCCAGCAGATACTCTGCACACTTGTCTTCAGTGTGTGACTCAGAGTTTAAGAAACAACAACCGAGGATGGAGGTTCTACTGCCTTGGGAGTGCAGGGATTAGGACTAGTTTGGTGCCATCTTTGTGTTTCCTTTAGTTGAGTACCCATGAAGTTATTTGTTGGAGGCTTGGTCATCTTTGCATGCACTTTCCTTTCTTTAAAGGTTTCTTTAAGATTGATAATAATTGTGATGTTTACAAACTGCTGTTTGGCTTGTGATATAGAATATGCAGTAGCATTCTCAGAGAGAACTTAGCATATCAAACACAGTCTGTCCTGATCCTTTGTTCTGAAGCTGCCAAAGCCCAAGAGGGAGTGTGTGAACTGTATTCTTAAGCTGAAACCTAAACAGTCCTTAATTCATTCTGAAGGCTGCAGTGTCAACAAATCGACATGTGAGGGATGTGGGTGGTACAGTTCAATTTCCATTCGCTTTACTTTTCAGATGCACTTTAAGCTCCTCAATCGATTCCTTTGACTGACAAGTTGCCACATGTAAAATTAAATTGCTTTCATCCTTGCTCTAAAAGGTCAGGTACACGTTAGACTGTAAAAGAGGTCCATTCAACTAGCTAGCTTTCTCCAACATTTGGCTGTCTGTATTAATGTGTTTCTTGGTCTGCATGATCCCTGATTATGCAGCACCCTCTGCAGGTCAGGCTTGACTTCACCAGTGAATTTAATACACCAGGGAAACATGATTTGGAGCTGAATTTATTTCTCAAATGAAGGGAGAAAGCTGTGAGTGGGTGTAGTGGGTACAAGAAACATGTAACATATCTGTTGTTCTGAAAGGCACCTTTGTTCTGAAAACAGAGGTTAAATAATACTGTATGCTCCCTTTGCTCTAATCTTTCCTAGTAGTTGGGAATGATAATCCATTTAATAAAGCGCTTACTTGAAGTTGCAGCAGGAAATGAATTGTGACCGTATCTGGGATATAGAAAGCAGCTATCTTCAGAGTAGAGAGCTGGTTACAGTGCAAGTCAGCTGACTCCTCTCCATCTTTCTTTCTTTCTCTCCCCCTCTGGACTAGGTGGACCAACAGAATGGTCCCATCCTGTCTGTAATAGCAATTCCTCTAGTAGTAGGTATCTTACTAAGTAAATGGAGTATTGGTACCAGTAAAGTGACTGGCAGTCTTTGCCTACTCCAACGCGTTCGTGTTCGTTTGCAGGTGATGACACATCTCCGTGTGATTGAGGAGCGGATGAATCAAAGCTTATCTCTGCTCTACAAGGTGCCATATGTGGCTGAAGAAATCCAGGATGAGATTGGTGAGTGTCTCTGCCAGCTCCCTTGCCACTGCATTAGACTAGGATCTGTGCCTTGAAGTGAGGCAGACTGCAGAGAGGTTGCTAACTTCTTTGAGGATGCCCTAAACAACGAGCACATGGGTGTAGATGCAGGTACTGCAGGGCATGTATTCCGTGGGTTTTGCAGCACAGCAGGTCAGAGCAGCTTGTCCTAAGAACTTTCACTGTGTCCAAGTCAACAACAGTCAGAGTAGCAAAGCTATCATTCAAAGGTAGATGAAAAAAGGAGCATAAAAATAAGCCAAAGCTTTCTTGTTTTATAGGGTTTTAATCCCCCCTTGCCAAAACCTCTGGCCACATTAAGCTCTTATTTGCATGTTTTTCTGGCGGGTGCCTTTAGTAAGCATTCCAGATGGGACCTCGGTGTATACATGATAAGATAACCTGGCAGCCCAGAGGAGTGTTTGCCTCGCAGCCTTGCATCAGCCAGTTCAAACCATCTGCCCCTTTCTGTTCCTGCCAGGCTTCATGCAGTTTCTCTAAGATTGCCTCTTATTCCTTTTAGATGAATTGCTTCAGGAGCAACGTGCAGACATGGATCAGTTCACATCGTCCATTTCTGAGTCCCAGGTGGATGTCAGGGTGAGCTCTGAGGAAAGTGAAGAAATTCCCCTGGAGGGCAAACCTTTCCGTCCGTTCCAGGTGAAAACATTCCCAGCCGTGCCTGAAAATGAAGGTATGTAGCACTGAAGAGTTGGGTTCGTTTGCCTTACAGAACATAGGCACTGCTTTCTTAACTGCTAGGGTGGCTCAGTGGCGCAGGACACTCCATCCCTTGGGGTCACTGAAGAGGAAAGCAGCCTCTGTACATTCAGACTGTGTCCATTTGGAAGAAGTGGTGCTGCTACAGATTTGCACTGAGCTGCATTTTTGGTTTCCTGATTCTGCTCCTTGCAAAACTGTTTCCTCTCTTTCCCTTTTGCAGGAAGCGTTAAGTTTTTACTCTGTAGCCTGAATCTGGAACTCACTGTCACTGTTTAACCAAAAAGTGCTCGTGTAAGTCTTTGTGCCGTGACCTTCTGAAGGGACACAGGACTTTATTTTCCTTTTAATACCTCTCTATTTTTTGCTCAGCGGGTGTTGACATCTGGTGTGTGTGTGTGTATTTATTTTAAAAACGCTTGCAGAGAGTCCTGAGCTTAAAGAAAGCTGTAGACTAAAAGCTTTTCCCAGGGTCTGAGTCAGAAATCACGCGCAAGCCTTTTTTCCTTTCTCTCTTAATCTCCTTTCTCTGCTATTTTTGTTTTTGTTTTCCCTCCTGCTAGATCCTCAGCCGGATTTGTACCATCCAATGAAAAAAGGTTGGTTCTAAGCTGCTCCCTCACAGTGCTTCTATCACTCTCCTACCTTCTCTGTGTGCTCGATAGCTTCATTTTAGTTTCATACCCACCTTTATTTGCATTTCCCAGCCCTCATTTAGTTTAGTAACTTTGTTTGCTTGTTTAGGCCTAGTGTTAAAGAAACAAGCTAGTCTGAATATCCAGTTGGTTCTGTGTGTTCCTTTCTGATGGGCTAGCAGGTGTCTCAGAGTACACAGATTAACTTCTTTGCCCTCAAGAAATGTGGGCTTAGTCTGTCTGAAGCCATGCAGTGCTTTATATCTCATCGTTTGTACTCAGATACTCAACACTTATCAAAGCAAACCAGGCAGTGCTCGTGCTAAATAGTCTGTAGGCTGTTCTGCAACTGATGACAGCACTGAGCTGGGGATCTATGTGCCACAGCAGTCCCAGGCTGTATTTCTCACCTAAACACCCTCCTAGACACTACTGGGGATATGTTCAGGAGCAGGTAAATAGGAGATTCCTTCTTTGTGTTTTTTCTGCATCCCTTTTTCACAAGTAGCATCTCTCCATACGAGCAAAGTCCTGTGTGATTATCCGTTTCTCCTTGAGCTCGTTATTGATTGTGTAGTAACAGTGTCTGGCTAAAAAGGGGCTGTCTGGGCTCTAAGAGAGGCATGGAAATATTGATGTTCAGTTACATTCTGTGTCAGAGATACAGTCTCAGGTAACCATGCTGCCCAGCTGACCTGCTGACTGAGCCAGTTCCCAAAGTAGCAGTGGAAGGGCTGATTGTCAGGATGCTGTTGCAGAGCAGTGGCACATGTGGGGACTAAAACAGTTGTTTTACTCTGCCTTTGGTTCCATATGCATTGTGTGGAATTTCAAAGCCAAGGATTTTGCTAATAGCCATCTAATGTGAGCACGGATAACTCTTAATGTGGTGAAGACCAGATGGCTAGAAATTGTTCGCATTACCAGTATTTCTTTACAAAAGTCACCTTCATCATTATGGAGCAACGCACAACTGACCACACTGGAAAGAATTATGGCAGCCTTTAGTTGGATTCTTGATTGATGTGTTGTCTTAAAGATGCTAAGTACGGGCTGTCCTCCCCAGTTAGGTAAATGGAAGCTTCTGATAATGTAGGAACAAGGGTTACATCCTACATTTCCCCCTCCTTCCTCTTTTCATTGAATTTCTCAAGGGCTGCCAGGGAGATCTGCTTATTTTGTGTGTGTGGTTATTGTGGGTTGGTTTTTTCTTTCTTTACCTGCACCTTAGAGCTCTACAGCACTGGGTCTGTTATTGGGTACAGTAACAAATAGCAAAGCTCAGTGCAGCAGCTGAACTCCCAGCTCTGGAGACTGTTTTGTGCTGCCTCCTAAGAACTGAGTGAAGCAGCCGTAGGCCAAAAGCTGGTGCAGTAGTTCTCTTAAAAACTACTTGTGTCTATTCTGTCCAGAAAATCCAAATCATTGACTTTCACAATAACATGAACTGCTCTAGTGGCTGTGAGAAGTCAGACTGGCAGCTGTGGCTGTGCTTGGAATCTGATTATAGCATCCAAAGAGCTGTGAAGGGAAAGGGAGTGCAGCAGAAGTCTGGATGCTCCTTTTGGGAGGAGCTGGAGTGAAACATTGGTTTCCTTGGCGTTTTTGTGCAGTAAAAAGCTTGTCAGGGTAAAAACCTGCTGTAGAGCCAACTGTCCTTTGCATCCTGTCAAAGAACGAGTGCCAGTTTCAGCACTGGTTGACGTCATGTCTCGGGCAACCTGCAAGCTCAGCAGCTTGTGAAGAGCTGCACACGATCACCTGTAAAACATTAAGTGCCGTAGTAATATTTCCCCCCACTTCATACTCCTCCTTGGAGGGACCCAACTGTAGCTTCCCTGCCCCCTGCTTTGCTTTAGGGAGGTGTGGATGTTGTGAAGGACATTACGTTGTGCAGTGGAAAACTTGCAGTCTCCTAACTCATTGTGTGACGGTAGGTCGGACTATCCTGCATCAAATTGTTGCTGATTGGATCTGTTTATAAATGCTTGAGATCAAAACAGTTTATACAGAGCAGCCTTCCGTTAATTGATATTCTTATAGCATATAGTAGTTCTGGCTTAGAAATGGGTGAGTGATGTTCTGGTATAGGGGCTAGCATAGTACTCTGCTCCTCCTTTGCCCTGGGGTTTATCATTTCTGGGCTCACGCTGGATGTGGGGCAGCAGCTCATTACAGAGCTGTACTGGGTGACCTTGAGATTCTCATTCCTGAGATGCTGCTGATGTGCTTGATTCCAAAAGAATGGGTGATGCTGACCATGCAATTGCAAGCACTCCCTGTGTGCTGGCTGCCAGCAGAGAGGAGACCTGAGCTGCCATCACAGGTCACGTGGAGGTGGTGGTGACCCTGGGTGACACTTGCAGAAAGGAACTGCACGCTCACAGTTTGTGTTACATGTTGTCTTGGAACTTCTAACAGCAGTACTTAACAGTACGGTGTGTCTGAATTTACACTTGAGCCTGTTTTGGTGAGTCCTGTCTGCTTCTCTCATCGCCACCTCATTTCCCTTCATTAACAGAACCTCCCTGATCACTTGTCACTGTAGCATAGCTTATGAGCTCCCCTTCTGACACAACAGCATGAAGACAGCTTAATAATCAGCGGTCGGTGTGGTTAAATGCAGTAGCTGTGGCAGCTCTACAAAGAGTAGGTAATCCTTCCTATGTGGTGCTAAGGGCTGACTGACGCTCCCTGCCTTGCTCTTTTGGTGCAGGTTCTGGCATGACTGAGTTGGATGGGCTGATTGGTGCTGAAGAAAAAGTGATTAACAGCAAGAAGAAAGTGGATGAAAATGTGGTGAGCCCTCCACCTTTATTTTATAAGGCAAAGCCTGCTCCGGGCACTAATTAATAGCAGTGGCTTGTTTTCATTCCTCCTTCCTGCTAACAGAATGCCAGTGTATTCACTGTCCATATGGTGAGGGGGAGTCAGTTTTCTGACTATTGTAGGCTCTTAATACTGATTAGCATGAGAAGGGTGGGAGGGTGAGGGAAGGAGAGAGATCTGGATCTTTGGCAGTCTGAGCCAGTGGAGTGTCTGATTCAGTAATTGCTTTCCCAGATAGAAACCCTTTGATATACCTTTGTTTTAGCAAGGTAGCTTTCTGTCTGAGTACACTGAAATGCTGTTGTATTCCACCTGCTTTCCCACACACTTTTCATGGCAAGGTAGGCCTCACCTCATCAAGGTGGGTGATTCAGTAGGTGCATCTATCTGCAGCATAACAGATTCACTGGGTCATGGTGACAGCTGCCTCCAGCAGTTGCCTGGCTTGAAAAAGTTGGTTTTTTGGAAGCTTTCTTTCAGAATTGCCCTATAGCCACACGTTAGTTGTTAAGTGACAGAAGTGCTGTGTGCAAGACATTTTAATTCAGGCCTTCACTTTGAGGCAGTCTAGACTTCCAAATGGTTGCGGTTATTTTCTCGGTTGGCTCTAAAAGTTGGAGATGATCCCACGCTTTGGAGAACAGGGTAGAATGGCAGGTGGTTCTGAGCCCTTGCAGGTATTCATCAGAAGTCTCTTGTCTGGCTTCACGTTCCTTCTCCCACCTGTTTATTACAGCTCCTTTCATAAAATGCTTTTGTGACTGTTTTCAGGTGATTGATGAAACTCTCGATGTGAAGGAGATGATTTTCAATGCGGAGCGTGTTGGTGGGCTGGTGGACGAGCCGGTATGTGTGGGGTTACATACATAAGAGTCCAGTGATTGCTGACTTCCTAACACTGCATGTTGGTTCCTTCACATTACCAAGTTCCAGGGGTTCCGTGTGTTGACAGTGCTCTGGGAAGTCATGCAGAGCGTATGGCACTTCTGCATAAAGATAACAGGACAAACATCAGATGCTAACTCAACTCTTTTGTTGCAGAAGTGCTTTGTGGGATATGAAAGCACTGTGGGTCAGTGCTTGTCCGGAATGCCTAAATGGGGAAACAGTTTTGTGTTCATTGTCCTTTTGACAGAAGGAGATTAAATATTTACACTGCCATGTATCATGTCTTGATACCACAGCTGGTTGAAGACCTTATTGGTGGCCTCCTTTTAGGTTTGCAGTTAGCATTGAGGCTCTCGCATTGCTCCTTTTATGCCTGATCCATCACTGTCCTCCTTGCAGGATAATGACAACTCGCTTCGTGATGACTTCAGTTTCAGCAGCAGTGCCCTCATTGGTCTGTTGGTGATTGCTGTTGCCATAGCTACTGTGATAGTCATCAGCTTGGTGATGCTGAGGAAGAGGCAGTATGGAACCATCAGCCATGGGATTGTGGAGGTGAGAAACCACTCCTGCTCCATAACTGAGGATGAAAATAGACCGCATTGAATCACAAGCTGTGTGTAGGGGGTGTAGATGGCAGTAGGTGCCATCAGCTGCTCTGCTCTTGGCTGGATGGGGTTTCACTCTGCCCCATGCTGCCATCTTTGTCACTTATATATTAGCATGCAGGTAGCACTTGTCAGCGTGCCATGCTGGGCCCTGTCACATCACTGTTGTATTCACTTATCACAAGGAATTCAATTAGGCATCCCTGTCTGGCTCAGGATAGGATTTAACAGTAAATGAGCTTTTGAGGCGATTTCTTTAGTCAGTCAGTCAATCCGTAGTAATTTGTCCTCCCAACTAATATAGCGACTATTAGGAGTGTGATCAGCAGAACACAGAGAAGCAGTTTTTTCCTAGTCCTTCAGCTCCCAATATGCACATTGCTAATGGCAACTTAATGGAGTCTGGAGAAAGCTGCCCTTCCCCTTTGCTCGACTGATGAGAGAAGCGTAATGTCAAGTGTAATTCTCACTGTAACGAGAGAGATGGGTCCCAAATTTGTCATGTTAAATAACTGATGGGAAACCTGGGCGTGCAGAAAGCATTAACACCTGACTGAGGAATTCTGTTAAGCAAATCATTTTTGTTGTTTTCCTTCCTTTCTGTTTCCTGCTTGGCGTGGTATTTATCCAGCCTTCTGTATTAACTGCCTTGCTGTGATGTGAGGCTTTTCGAGTGCCTCCTCTGACCAGAGATCATCCTTTCTTTCCCAAGGTTGACCCAATGCTCACTCCAGAAGAGCGGCATCTGAGCAAGATGCAGAACCATGGCTACGAGAACCCCACTTACAAATACCTGGAGCAGATGCAGATATAAAAGAGATGAAGAAACAGCAGCCCTGATCAGGAAAGGAGCAGGGCAAGAAGGGCCAAAGTGGTCCAGCGTTTTGGATCAACTACTGACCAACCGTTGCTTCAAGAGGACTTCATCTTACATTCAGAACTCCTGGATCATTAAGACTATAATTACTACTGTAGAGTTGCAATTTCCATTCTTTTAAATGGGTGAAGAGATGATAATATAACAATATGATATATAAATCTCCTTAAATGGGAAAAAAAATGGATCTATTGCAGATATTTGACTGAGATGTAGTTTTCTTTTTCTTTTGTTTTTTTTTTTTTTTTAAATAATCTGAAAAACACCAGTTCTGTTGTACTGTTGTCTGATACAAGCTCTATATATATCAAATGGGAAACGTTGATTTTTATTTCTGATAGACCACCTGTATATTGAGGGTCATTTGTACCAGCCCGCCTTGTAAAAAGGAGACAGTTGTGGCTCTTCATTCTGGCTTTTATATATAAAGCAGTATTTTTTTTTCCTTTATTATTATTATTATTTTCTTTATTTTTCTTTCTTTCAGTGAATTTTGCTGGGAGTTGCAAAGAGATTAATTTAGGGATAGGAACTGTGAAGGCATATAAACAAGGAAGGCATTTGGAACGGTAACGAACAAAAATCCTCACGACGAGGGAAAGAAAAAGGAAAGAAAAGAATAAACCCCATCCTCATAACGCCAGTGATGTGCACCCTGCTGCTTAGCAGCTTGGGCTCTAGGAATCGAGGCTCCCTGGAGGCAAGGAGTTAAAAGGCTTCTAGCATCTCTGTTTATAGTTACTCTAGTGGAATGTTAGAACATGGTTTGTGCATACTGGGGTCTGCACATTCCCCTTTCAGATTCAGTTCTGCTTTAGAGTTGGAAGTTCCTGGTATTGAATTGAAATCCTCTGTTCTCAACCAGTTTCCTTCAGTACTCACCTGGCATTAACAGCCCCTTTTGCTACTACTTTCTAATTTCCCCCAGCTCTCCTGCCTCGCCAACATGGTAAGTAGTTAAAGAGGCGCAGTGTGTTGAGCCTTTGCATCTCCTCCTGTGATGTTGGGCTTTGGGTCCTTCCCAGAACGACAAATCACTGCAATAGTCAGCACCCTGGGAGCTGATGAACGTGGGGGGGAAGGAGAGAGGGCTAAGTTGGGAAAGGGATTCTGCCTGCTTTAAGGGAAATTGAATGCAAGGCCCCAAGAAGAACAGAAGGGGTTTCGTTCTGCTCACCATCTTGTCTTTGTAATGCTTGTATAGTTGGTGTTAATGCTCACGGCTTTTTTAAATCTGGAGGTTCTGGTAACCTGTGGTGTATTTTTTCTATTTCTCCTGTGACTTTACTTTCTTTTCCCTTCCATGTCTCTTCCCACTATGCACAGATTTACCTGCAAACTCCTTAGTGTGGTCTGTGGGGAATGTACAAAGTTTAAACACATCAATAAACACTTTAACTTCCAGGTTGTTTATTAACTCTTTATTCACGGGTTTGCCTCCCACTTTGTCCTTTTCCACCCCCCCTCCTTGTCCACCTCTCCTTCACTTCCCATCTTTGAAGCAATGTGCTGACACTGATTGACTGCTCTGCCTTGCCCAGAGTCTTGTGTGGTACATCCAGATCCTGCTGGTCATTGGAGAGAGTCAGGAGAAAAGGAAGATTTCCCCTTAGTTGGGCAGAATCTACTTGGTTAGAGGTTCCCAATGGATTTGAACAGAGGGGAGAGGAGGCAGGAGGGCACAAGAGACACTTAACAGCTTTCAGTAGGAAACGCTCATCGCGTGTTCTGCTTCTCCTTAAAATGGCCTCCTGGGTTCCACTGGAACTCCCATATTCTGGCTGAATTATTCAGACTGCAGCAATGAACAGATGCTGCCCTAGAAAACGCCGTCTGTTGGCTTGTCACAACTACTTGGGAAGGAGTTGTGATTTTTAGCTGTAAATTTCATTTAAATGACACTGCAGCAGTTCTCGGATCCAAAGCTGTTCCTTGGATTGCGCCCTCAGGTAGGATGACCGAGAAAGAAACGAATTATAGAGTCTATAGATTGAATTCTAGAATTGAATTTGAGCATCGGATTTTTTCCTTTGATATATTCTATTGGTCTCCCTGTAGTGGCAATGCTGGATCCTGGCCTGAAGCAGTGATGGAGCACCTGGTGGGAAGGCAGGGCAGCCCAGGGGAGCTCAGGTGCAGGCAATGTACTGAGCAATAGAAGGGCTGGAGCCAGGATACATCCCTTTTTGACTGCAGCCTTAGAAAAGGAAGGAGCTGAGAAACGTGTGCTTGAAGATCTGTGCTATAAAGGTGTTTGCTGTACGTGGTGTGTCTTTAGGAGCTGGGAACACAGAGCAGGGGAGGAAGCGTGGGATGACTCCGTCTCTCTGCTCATTAATAATTGCTCTTCTGAGGTTGTGCGGTGGGATAATGTACGTGGAAACCATTCTGTGCCCAACAGTAGGTGGATGCAGCGTGGGCAGATTTATTTTGCCAACCTCCTTTGTTGTTCCAGCAGTGATGGTTTAGCACGGAGCGTCGATGCTGCTGGCAGCAAACTGCAGATCTCAAGGTTAGTGCAGAGGCTGAGGTTGGTGTCAGCAGGCAGGAGCTTCTTTCTGTCTGGGTGTCTCCAGAGCAGTTGTAACTCATTTGGCATCTGCTCTCTATTGAGATGGCAGAGGCTTCAGTGCATGCACAGGACATCCTTAACCCTTGCAGAGCCTGAGCTGCCTCTGCTGAAGGTCCCCCAGTGGTCCCATAAGAGCCAACAGCTCTGCTGTTACCCAGCACACCCTCAGCTGCACCCACCCCAGATTTAAGTATTTCTTTCCCCCGGTGTTTCTCAGAGAAGCTCCCAGCACCAATCAATACTCCATTCACTCCCAACCAGCCCAGCAGGCAGACAGTGCTTCCAACCTCAAGGCATCATAGTGGGGAGATCCATACGAAGGTTTGTTATAGCACTTTATTGGGGACTGTGTACACCCTGTGCATGCAAAGCTTTGTACAAAAACCCCTCTGCAAAATGCACAGCGAGCAGCAGGCACCAGGAGCTGCTTCAGGGGGCACTTTGCATCCCTCCTGCTGGGTTCTGAGTGGGCCCAACCAGCCACACCAAGCAGAGCCTGCAAGCAAACCAGTCCAGAGGAGATGGCAAACTCCTCGCTGTCCGAGGGAGCCGGGAGCACACAGGATCAGCTCAGCTTTGGGGCGCTGCTTCCTGCTCCTGCTGCTTCCAGTTTAACCAAGCAGAACTCAAAAGTTCATCTCAAGAGCCCCAGAGCAGCAGGAAGGAGGGGTAGCCTCACTTGTCCTCCATGCCACCCTCGGGCAGCAGTGCCCCACCGGAGCCCTTCTTACGGAGGCACAGACCGCAGTCCAGCTCCACATCGATGTCTCCGAATCGCAGCTGGCAGGACTCATTGCAGCTGTGGGGAGGGATAGGAACACGGCTCAGGATGCAGGCAGCAGAGCTGTTGGCTCACCCCAGCCCATCAGGAAGGATGCTGAGCACCCCAGTGGTACCCAGCCCTCCCCATCCCTCCCCGCAGGTTTGGAGGTGCCCACATACCAGCGTGATGCAGCCGCGTTGGCTGCCAGGGTGACGAGAGCTCCTGCGTAGTGCCAGCAGAAGCACATGGTGAGGAATGAGAAGTTGCTGCTGTCAGTCTGGTCCCAGCCTGGTCCTCCCCAGGGAGGGGACAGCACGAACCCGATCTGCTCACAGACAGAGGTGTTAGGCAGAAGCATCAGACTTTAGTATACTGATGATCTTAAAGGTCCCTTCCAACCCAAGCTATTCTATAATTGTTCATTGCTTTTTCTCCTGTTTTTGATCCCATTGCTGCTGCAGTTTGCTGTGAGATAGAGACAAAATAATGCCAGTAACCCCCAGCACTCTGCCCGCAGTGTGATCATCAGCCAAACTGGTGGGGATGTGGGGTGCTCATCTCGGGGAGAGGGATCCAAACATACTTCAAATGCTGAGAGGAATGACTTTAACCTCATAATAAGGGAAACTCATGAGTGTGGTTTCCCACCCTTATAGTCACTGCATCCCTGCCCCCTCCTAAGGCAAAGCCCACAGCTCAGAGGGGAACATTGGGTTCCCACTGACCTGCCAGAGCCAGGAGCCCTGCAAAAGAAATGTGCTGGTCCTGAGGCACTCCAGGATGATGTGATCTCGGAGGAACACCTCCAGGAGGACACAGAGGGCTCCAGCAAAGATAGCAAAGGCCATGAGGGAATGGAGGTGCCGGTCCAGCGCAGCATCACCGTAGTCATGGAAGCAGAAGAGCAAACCTGACAAGAATTAACACTGCGTTAGAAAGGATGCTCTGGGATTTGTTTCTGTCTTTCTTCTGATGACACCCAGCCCTCCCCCACCCTCCCATTCACCTTCTATGAACAGAGCCACGGACAGCGAGAGCCGATCTAAACCCAATGGCAGCTTGAGTGGTGAGTGAGAGACCACGTCCACGATGCCAGAGAGGAGGAAGAAGAGGTACATGGTGGTGTAGTGCCAATGCGTGAGGTCTGTCCAGCTGTGTGTCTTGGGGCTGTACAGCATCAGGTGGGGACCAGAGGGGACGAACTGCTCCACCAGGATCCCTAGGGAGAGGACAGAAAGGTCACATTTCCCTTTTACGTGGAGCAAAGGGCAAACTTGGAAATGTTTCTTTGAGATGAGGAATTCGCAGCGATACCCACAATACTGATAGGGATGGTAGCAGATCATGCCACTGGCTTGTCACCAAGTCCTCCCACACAGCAACAAGCTGTGTCCCACCGTGACAGCCCTCACTGTGCTGGTAGGTGATGGGAGAGGGACTCAGCCCTTACCTGCCAGGGCAAAGAAAGCTTTGACTGCCCCTTCAAAGACTTCCACGCGCCGGAGCCCATAGCTTGGCTGGTTCTCAGCATTCGTTTTCCTCCTGAGATACTTGAGGGGGTATCGCACCGACCACCAGAGACCAAAGATGAGGAAGAAGGTGCCCCGCAGGGCACTGCCAAGGAAACTCGTTGGCATTGGGATCACTCCTGGTGTCTGTAGGGACAAACAGTCTCAGGTTACCCCTAGAACTTGCTAGAGACTGCCACACAGGAACAAGACCTCTCTCCACACTCCCTGTAGACACCTACCACCTGAGGAGCCCTCACTCCTACCCTCCTTGCAGCCTTTCTGCTCTTTCACCTGCGGGCTTTGTGCGGAAGAAAGCATTACTCACCTGCAGAAAAGCTGCCACACCAACTTGCATCAGGGGCCCCTTGCATCACAAATACATCCTCGTCGTGTTTATAAATACCAAAGGAAATGGAAGAGGCTGGATGAACAACTCCAGCACGTTCTCCAAGTCCTCCCACACGAGAAAGTAATTAGCACTGTGAAATAAGGGTAGGACGTGGCATGGCAAGTGCCTCGGGGGTGGGTGAGCTCTGCAAGACATCCCTGGCCAGGCTGGGGCTGCAGTGCTGGGACAGCTTGTGGATTCCAGAGCATCGGCATCCATCACCTGGGATGGGTGATCTGGGAAAGGCTTGGGACTCTTTGAGCCACACTAAGGTTTCCTCATGGCAAGGAAATGAGTCAGTTAAGGTCGATGAGAGCCGCCTGGTCCCAGCAATTGGCTCAGGTTCTCTGCTGTACTTCAGTTGTAGGGTGAGGTGGATGGTGCCCCAGGAGGGACCGTGTCTCTGCTGATTATAGGCTGGACACCCATCCAGGGCACTTATCTTCCTTGCACACGCATCCACGTGCTGAACTGACTAAGAACAAATGCTCTTAAATCACATTTGAGCGATGCACAATTGCATGATAGATAACCAAATGTTACCATTGTCCTATAGGGATGCTAACTGCAATGACAGCAGCCTGAAGCTGGAGTCAGGAGTGTAACTGGCTCAGGACACAGCCACAGCATTAGCATTCCATGCCTCACTGGAGGAGGAGAGCAGAGACCTTCTGGCACCCAAGTATCCAAATGGCAATCCAGAGGATTATCTTTCTTGTAGCAAAGATTCCCCATCCCAACCCTTTGGTCAAGCAGAGGCTTGAATTCATCCCTCTCAGAGAAAGGAAATATATATATATATATACCAACAACAAAAACTTATTTTAAGGCACAGCCACTATTTCTTAGAGAAACCAGACACGTTTCCAAGCAACAAACCACTCTCACAGCTCACACATTCGAGGTGCAGCACGTCCCATTAAGGCCAGACCCAGCCCAGCACCCAAACCCACACTCCTACACAAGCTGGTGAGGCTCCAGGCGAGTCGCAGCCCCAGAGTGCAGAGCTGGGTTATTTATTTTCCCTGCAAGCAACCGTGTCTGTCAGAGGATGTGAAATATGGCTGCAGTCAGGAGTTGTTACCTGCGCTGTCCTTCTCTCCCTGCAGCAGCCATATGGGAGCTGCCTGCTCTCCTTATGGCACAGCACGCTGACTGTGGGCAGGACTGCAGCTCTGCCCAGCTGCAGGGTTCTCCCTTTGAGCTCCATCACACACCAGCAAAGCAGCACCCAGGGGTGTGAAAGGCAGCACCTGGGGCAGCACCCAGCATCCTCCATTCCGAATGATGGGCTCTGGAGAGCCTTCCCCAAATATCCCCCCTCTACTTCTCCTATGTGGGCACTTCTCTCTCAAGCAGAAATCCCCACCTCTCCCTTCTCCTCCTACAAATCCTCCCCCCCAACCCCAGAACCCGAGAGCCCCCCGGAGAAGCCCTAAAGCTGCAGAGCAGCAGGAGGCTGCCTGTACCAGCAGCCCCCCAGCAGCCACCATCACAGAGGTGGACTCCCCACAGCCCTTCCCAAGCTCCAGGAGCCACATCCATGCCACGCATGGCAGCTTGGCCTCTCTTTATAGGCAAAGAGAAGATTTTACCTGCAGCTTCTGCCTGTCCTTCTCCCTCTCCAGACGCCTTGTTACTCAGAAGGGGCAGATAAAGGCAGAGGTGAGGCGGGGAGGTGGCCCTCGGACAGGATGTTTGGAGCTGGGCTCCCCGCAGGCCGGCTTGCAGCACTGACTCAGCCGTGGTTTCACAACAGGGGACACCTGGATCTGCCAGGAGCAAGGAGCATCCCACAGTCTGCCACCAAATCAGGAAGAGCAGCCAAATCCCCTTCCCATGGTGACCACGTGTATTCAGTTATGATGTTGTTTTTTGGATGTCTGGGAAAGAACCAATGGAGAGATGGCAGCAACGAGGCCAGGCTCTGCTGGAAGGGCTCAGAGGTCCCTGATCCACGTACAGTAATCTCTGCATGGGGTTATACAGGGGCTGTGCAGCATGTAAGGTGCCTGTGGGCAGGAGTTTGGGGTCAGGGCTCCCAAACTAGAGCAGAGCCCTTGTGAGCTCCATCTCCAGCCCACAGCAACCAAGAGGGGGAGAGACAAGGGATGGTCCTGCTGCCCCCAAAGCAGACTCTGCGGCACACAGCAGCCTGGTTCTGCTCCTTTTTCTTGTCTGACACTCAATGCTGCCCAGTGTTAAACATTTGCAGGCACAAACCATACCAACATGCAAATCAATCCCTGCACATCCAGCCTTCTCACCTCACCAGCTGCACGGATGAGCAATGAATGAAGTGCCTCGAGGCAAACAGACGCTGTGACCCCACAGCATCCCCATCTCCTTTCAAATCACTGAGTTCCTGGTGCAAAAGCAATGAGCCCTGCCCAAGGAGCAGATGTAGGCAATAAAAAGCACTTGGTGCAGTCACAACCCAGTATTTCTCTGGGTCACAATACATGTAGATGCACATCACAGGGCCCCATGCAATCCCCAAATCCCCTATTTGGAGTGCAGGATAAACAGTGCCCAATGCTCAGCTCTGTCAAGAGCTGCACACATAAGGCAGCACCCAAGGGAAGCCCTAAGGCTGGAATAGCAGGAGGGGAACCAACACACGCAGCCTCCCCCAAGGCTGCTCTCCTGCACAGCCATAAAGGCCACCGAGCCATAGCCAGGAGCCCTTTTACACACGTTATCTCCATATCAGCGATAGCAAGGAGGAGGAAAGAGGAAGAACGTGCAGCTGCTGGTGTGCTGCCATGCAGTGCGGGCCTCCAGCCTTCCTGCAGTCAGCTCCAGAGCATGCAAAGCTCCACCCAGCAGGAGGAAGCTCAGTGCTGGCAGGGTGGGGGAATGCACACAGGGACAGGAACGCGGTGCTTTCACCCACAGGTTCTGCTCATCCTTCTGCACAGGCAGAGAGGGAGCTGAACACGCTGCAACAGGAGCCTGCAGCTTGGAGGGGATGCCAGAACATGCAGCATCACCAAACCAAGGCTGCAGCACCTTGTAGGGTACAAGTGCTCTCCCTAAGCCCCCATAGCAGCTCTCCTTACAAACCCTCCTTGAAAATAACAGAGCGCCCAGGTTGCTGGCAGAGAGCAGCAGCACCTTCAGCAGCCTCTGTGTAACTCAGCTCCCCTTTCTGCCTTCCTTTCCTCACCCAGCCCTACAAAGAGACATCTTCCCCCCCCCCCAAAAAAAAAAGCAGCTGACCTCAAAGCTGGCAGCAAGCAGAAGGAATGAAGCACTTCCAGCAGTGAGAGGACGGAGCTGGGAGGGCAGAGAGGGAGGAAACAAGGCACAACTGCTGGGAGCTGAAGGTGCCTTTTGGCAGGGAGCTCCGAGAGCCAGCAGGAGCACAGCAAGCAGAGAAAGGTCTGATAGAAAGGGCAAATGGGAACCGAGTGCTTACTGGTCTGTTGGTGAGAGCCCTTGGGGAGCACTGGGGTATGAAATGCTTGGGGAAAAGGGGATTCTAGCCATTAGAACAATAACAGCAGCCCCCAGACTCATGGAGCACCAACCACACTGTGTGCTGAAACCAATGCATGCAGACTGCTAGGGAGTATTATGGGATGGTCCCAGCAAAGCTCGCCCTCCCCAGGCTCCAGCCCTGATGTTCTCAATCTAAATAGCAAATGGAACTCCATTGCATTTTTAATTCTTGCTTTCTTTTTTTCCCCTTCTTGGCTGTAACTGCAACATCCTCTCCCTGAAGGTTCATCACCGGCCTCAGTGCTAATGAAAAAATGTGATAATGTTTGCCTGCTTCCTGGGGGTGGTGGGAGGCACGATCTAATTAAAGGTTTGCCAGCAGCTCGGGCTCTGCAGATGGATGGTTGTTAGGGAAGTGCAAAGTATTATTATTATTATGACGAATGCTAAGACAGGCTTTCATAAACAGGCAACAGGGGAGGTGAAGCAGGTGGTGGAAGCATAGGCTGGCCTTGTGCTGCATCCTACGCTGTCCCTTCAGCTTTACATTAATGCAGCCACTGAGGGTGGCAGTGGCAGGTCCTATCTCTGGTCAAAAGCATGGGGTGAGGCTGGTGGATGGGAGGACAGCAGCATGTGGGATACTTGGTGCTCTGGGGTGATGTTCTGTGTTCTGTCATGCTGAAGGAATGGGACCTGCAGCTCTTTTCTGCCTTGAATGTGCAGGTTTCCTATTGTGGGAACATCAGCAGCCCTGTGCCCCAACCAATGCCATCCAGGAGCACCGACAGCAAAACCAAACTGCCCCAAACCAAGCCCAGGTAATACAGTTCTCCTAAGACCCCCCCACTCCAGCTGCACCAGCACCAAGTTTCAAGTTGCTAATGGATAATCCAATCTATGTGGCTTTGTACGCTCCATAGGATCCTACAGGACAAAAGCAAGGCTGTGTTAAAGGCAATGTACCATTTAGAAGTGTTCTGGAATGTCTGTCACGTAAGAAATAAATGTGAGGATGGCTTTTGGTTGTGCCTGACTGTATAATAAACCATCTCTAGACCCACTGATTTTGCTCTGGGCACCCAGAACAATTCACACCCTTCTTTGGGTACCTCAGCTATTTACAAACACGTTTTTCAGCTAAAACACAAGTCGTTAATTCTCCCCCCCCACACTTCGCTCCTCCTTGTGTTTTCTGTACAGCCACAGGCTCCCTCTCTCCTCCTTTGCTGACCTTCATACCTCGGAAAAGCTCTCGAGCAGGAAAACAAATTAGCGAGCACCGCACCGGCAGTCCGAGGACGTTTGTAGGGCCGGGAGTTAATGAGGCAGACAGAGCAATTCCAGCTGCGGAGAGGAAAAAGCGTCTGTTGGGGTGGGGACGAGGGGATGCCGGAGGGGGTCGGTGTGCCTGCATCCCCTCATTGGGGGGGAGGACGGCTTGGGGGATGGGGGTGGAGCGGTGCCCACAAGGTGCCTTTCGCCCGCAGCTCCGAGCAGCGCTGCCCTCGTGTGGCCGTCATTCCCAGCATCGCACCGAGCTGCTTTTGCTGCCCGTTTCGGTTTGATCTCCGCCCCCTGGAGCCCTCGGCTGTCGTAGAATCGCAGTAAAGACCTCCAGGAACTCCTGGTCACCATCTCTGGGTCTCGTATCACAGCAGCGAGGAGAACTGGATGATCTGGGGAAAGCTGACCCCAACTATAGCACAGCAAGCATCTCCAAACCCTGCTGCGGTACCCTCCAGTTACAGTTCTTGGCACTTCATTGTGTGGCATTAATCAGACAGATCTGCAGGGCTGAATTGCTCTGCTGCTGAATTTCCTTTGCATCGAACCTCATTTGTGCCTCCTGAAAACGAGCACTGTGAAACAAACCTGCTCCAAAGGCTGGAAACCCCGGTGAGGCTGAGAGCCTGCTTTCCTCTCACCTGGGAAGTGACCTTTTAGCCTGGAATTATCCAGCACAGATGGGCTGGGAACACAACGTGCAGCCCATTTCATCACACTTTCCCAGCTGTGGGGGATTTGCTTATGGAAATCAGGGCTGTTTGGTGGGTCCTGGTGCTCAGTCGTGCATCTCACAGGTCTCTGGGCTCTGCAGGTCTGAGAGCCACTGTTACACACTCCATAATTTATCAGACTGAAAGGATTTTTTGCTTCATATTTATTCCCTCTACAAGAATTTAAATGAATAGAAAACCATTTTTTACACGTCTTCAGTTCACAGCTTTGGCAATAAAATTACTGCTACATACGAGGAGGCTGCTGTGTTGCAAATCTGACATAATCTCACATCACTCTTTTGATCTTCCTCCTTGGGATGATGCTGTGCTGTGGGGGTGTTGGAGGACCTGACCCCAGTATGGAGCTTCCCTGCCTTGCGTCACAGCAGGTTGGGCTGGTGGGGGAGTAAGGAAAGCCAAAGGATGCCATCCATCTCTATGGGGATGGGGATCCCCAAGCAATCTCTTAACAGTCAATTTCTGTGCTTCATTTTGTTGCTAAAATCACTGCAATCAGTGCTTGTGTCAGAGCTGGTGTATCTGGGTACGACGGAGAGCAGAGACCGCCATGCACACAATAGGATTCCCAGCAGCGTGAGGGCAGCCCCTCTCTGCTCTCCGCAGACTTTTTGTTAGGTTTTGTTTGTGTTTTTCTTCTGGAAAGCTGATTCTTCTCCAGCTTGCAGGAGGAGGTTGCACCCTCCTCACTCGTCGTCCGACCCATTGAGGAATGCAGCCTGGGAGCCCATGTTGTCCTTCTGCTTCCGGACCCCAAGGCTGATGTAGGGCTCTCCGTTGCCTCTCCCACACCGCTGCATGCAGCTGCAACACACGGGGCAAGACATCACCGACAGCCAAGCCTCAAATTAAATGCTGACTTGCAGGTGTCAGCCACCCCCTGGTGCAGAGCAGCAGCAGTGCACAGCTCTCAGAGCAGCTCAGAGTCGTGCTTGCTTGCCTTCTCCATGCTCAGTGCCTGTGCCTCTTGCTGCCCCTATTTTGCATTCTGCGCATTCAACAAATAAAGACTACACTTGTTGCTGTGCTCTGAAGCCTGCAGCAGGCACAGGCTGTGGATCCAGCTGTGGCTTTGCACACCAGGACCAGCTGCTCACCCCAGCTCTGCTCCTCCCAAGCCCCAGCAGTACCTGTATGCAATGCTGTAGTTCACAGTCAGGATGACCACTGCAGCCGCCCAGTGCCAGAAGAAGCACATGGTGAGGAACATGATGTTGCTGTGGTCGCTCTCATCCCACATTGGACCTCCCCATGGCTGGAACAGCACGACCCCAACCTGGATGGGATGAGAGCTTTGTTAGCTTGGGGGAAAACCAACATCCTGAGACATGAGCCTGGGCTGGTTTGCAAATGGTGTTATTGCTTCCCAACCTTCTGCGATGTTTTGGAGGCACGAGAAGCTGCTACAGGAGCTTTGAAGCTTACAGTTGTCTCTCTGCATTGCAGACTCCAAATTTAGAGTCATAGAATCACAGAGCCATGGAACCATAGAACTGTTAAGGTCAGGCAAGACCTCTGAGATCCCCAATCCCTGCCCACCCCACTGTGCCCACATCCCTCAGTGCCACATCCCTATGGTTATGGAACACCCCCAGGGACCCCAGCACAGCACTGGGCAGCTGTGCAGTGCCTTTGGTGCTTCATATCCCTGGATAAGGGCTGCTCTGAGTTATCACAGCAACCCTGGCACTGAGGCAGAGAAGGAGATCTCACTGGCAGCTGAGTTTTGGGAGCAGTTCTCTCTAATTGATCTCTTTGCATCTCCACCACCAAAGCGAGCGGGTGGCCGTGCTTTCACTCAGCCATTTGACTGCTTGGTGGGGATTGCATCCTTCCACTAAGCCACAGGGAGTGCTGCAGGGTGCATTAGACACATTAAGCAATTAGGACTCTGTTGTCAGATACTGCAGAGCGCCTCTTGCTTACTGTGAGCATTCGCCTTTTCTCTTCCCCCCCAGAGAAGCAATAAGCCAAGACAAACAGCCACCTCAGCCAGAGCAGCCATCAGAGATGACCTGCGATGAGTAAATTTTCACTCTGGGTTATCATCTATTTATGAAGCGGGCCTGGCAAAATTATTCTTTAGAGACATGTGATTGAGATGTGATGGATGGCTCCTTTCCACATGGCTCTCCCACCCCAGTGCTCTGCTCTATAGGAGGAGCCAGCCCTGACCTGCCAGAACCACGTTCCCTGGACGATGGTGACTCCGGCTCTGAACATCTCCAGCACGATGTTGTCCCTGAGGAAGACCTCCAGCATGGTGCTGCAGGCCCCTGAAAAGATGGCGATGAGCAGCAGGGAATGGATGTGCTGATCCAGCATGGGGCGGTGAAGGACGTGGTAATAAAAGAGGCAACCTGCCAAAAGATGCACCGTGCTTAGGGTAGCATCAACCATAGTAACCACCACCACTGAGCCCCATAGAGTAAATCACGTCCCACCCGGATCTCAGGGAGCTCAATGATCCTTATGGATCCCTTCCAACTCAGGGTATTCTATGACTCTGATTTCCCTTTCCCTTTCCAGTTCCTGAACTGCCTGTGCTGTGCTTCAAACACCATTGAGATAAGGGAAAAGAAAACATCAGAATCAGAGAATCACCAAGGTTGGAAAAGACCTCTACGATCATCTAGTCCAACCATCCACCTACCACCACCATTTCTCACCAATGTAAGCAAGAACTTCATTTCCTAGTGTCTTCTTCCTGCCCTTTGTGAGCCAAGAGGTCTGAAATCCAGGCTCACGATACACAAGACAGTCTGAAGACGTAATGATATTCACGATGTGCTGAAGCCAGAATAAGTCACTTCAATTTGCCACGTGCAACGCAAGCAGATGAGAATGATGATGCCTGCAGCACAATTAATGGCCCTCAGGGGGGACACGGAGCATGGAAACAGCTCGGTGGCTGTAAGATAGATGGGGTATCCACCAGCAATTCATCATAACAAGGAAACTCAGCCTGCTGTCACACCAGAAACCCCAAACCAGGAAAGCCAGGACGCATCAACACCTATATTTCTCATCTTGCAGCAGGCAGTCCATTGATAATATATCAGACCTGCCCCGTCTTCAGGGATGTGCAGAGCGATATCTCAGTCTGCCCAACTATGTTCTCACTGTGACTCACCCAACAAGATCCCTCCCATCTCCTACCGACCTTCAACAAACACAGCCACAGACAGCGTCAGCCGGTCCAGACCCCGCGGCACCATGGGGCAGATGTAGGTGAAGATGTCCACCACCCCGGAGAGACCATAGAAGAGATACATGGTGGTGTGCTGCCAGTTCATCAGATTCACCCAGTCACGTTTCTCCCCGCTGTAGAGGTACAAGTGGGGCCCATCGGGGACGAACTGTTCTGCCAGCATCCCTGCATGGACATACAAGGTCATGGCTTATATGCAACGATGGTTGATGCTGCGGGTTGCTCTGGGTGCTTTCTGAAGGCAACAGGCACCGACTTGGGTCAGGACTGGCTGCCTTAATGCCAAACCAACATAGCCCTTACCTATAAGAGCAAAGGTGATTTTAACTCCTCCTTCAATGGCATCCAAGCGCTGGAAGCAGTAATTCTTTTGGGACTTCTTGCTTGCTTTCTGGCTGAGGTACCTCAGTGGGTATTTCACAGACCACCAGAGCCCAAAGACCAGGAAGAAACTGCCTGGAAGTGCATGGCCCTTGAAGTTTGCCATGCTGACAAGGTCCTCTGACTAGAAGGCAAAGAAAAAAACCAACCATTACACAAATCACACTGGAGAACTGGGAGGTCTGCTGCAAGGAAGCACCACTGGGGTTGTTCAGCTCATACAGAAGGGTTTGAACAGCCGCACTCCAGGCAAAAATGTTTTACATTCCTGGAATTGCTTCAGTGCACCGAGCCAAAGGGTTTGGTGAAAAACAGCTTCAGAAATGTCCCAAACCAACTGCACTGGTGCTCTCCATGAGCATCACCAGGCAGTGGGGGCTCCCAGCTGAACTCAGCCCAGCCCTCAGTGCCAGCACAGTGCAGGGCTGCAGGAGCAGAGGGATCTGTTTCCTAGGAGAATCACAGCAATTAAAACCCAGCTCCTGCTTGCCATTTGCTGGTTTGTTTAATTAGGTGGAGAAACGATTAGCTCTTTGATGTGGGCTCAAGCATATGTTTGGGGGCCTGCCTTGGCACGGGTACAGGTCGGCTGTGTCAGGCTGGTCAATTAGGAGATTTTAATTGATAGCAAAGGCTGTGCTGGTGATGCTGAGCCATTCCTCCTCCGTCCCATAAGGCTCTGAGGTGAACCAACAGGAGTCAGCTCATGGCACAGACATTGCCCATTGGAATGGTGAGGGTATATTTGGGAGCAAACATTGCTCCTGCTGCAAACTCTGCCCTATGCATGCAGCTGCCTGCATGCCACAACACCCCTTCCACCAGGCCAGTGCTGCAGGAACCTTCACCAAAC
Source organism: Excalfactoria chinensis (assembly GCF_039878825.1). NCBI lineage: Eukaryota > Metazoa > Chordata > Aves > Galliformes > Phasianidae > Excalfactoria > Excalfactoria chinensis. The sequence goes on from NC_092845.1 coordinate 4,681,253, forward strand.
AACAGTGCAACATTTTCATGCCAAAAATAAAGGAGGAGGGAACTTATTGCCAGGGAGAAAATGCTGTGCTTGAAATCATTTTTTCCTGCTGTATTTGCAGGAAGGTTTTAGCAGCACTTAAGGCTCTGCCTTATTTTGTGACTTAGAAGCAGAGATTTATCGACAATGGGCACACTGGATAATTAAACACAAAATCAAAGCAAGGCGCTGCTTACCAGCTCTGCTGGCACAGTCCAGCAGGTAAATACAATAGGCTCTTTGGTCCTTTGAAGGAGACAACCCTGCAATCAGAGCATCTACCTGTACCCTGCAACAAAGGGAGCATCGGGTCTGGGCCAAGCAAGGCTGACAATGTGTGTGTTGGGGTGAGCAATGAGCCACACTGTGTACGTGCAGGGGAACCCAAGACTGAAAGCACAGCAAAGCCCTGGGAGGACAACATGGCAAGGCATTCCTGCAGCAACCGTCGTGGTTATCATGCCATAATGTCATACTGTATGTCAAGTAAAAAACTTCACAGACCACCTCCAGCAGTTCTGTCTATAGCTGGTGTTCACTACCACTTGTGACCACTGACACAGGGCATCCCTGCAAGGAACGACTTTGCAATGCTCCCACTTGTCTGATTTGCTCGACAACACACCCGCATCCCTCTTCCTTGTAATTAATGAACTTTGTCCTTCTGCCTGTTCATTACAATGAGCTGGCTTAATGATTTACTGTTTCCTCTGCTCTCATCGCCCTCCCAGAGGAGCTGGCTTCTTTTTGTCTTAAAGCTAATGCACCGGCACTGTCAGGAGGATGGTAAGGAGCACACCAGGTTTTGCTTCCTCCTCTCACCTGCCCAGCACACCATTTCTTTTCATCCAAATCCTGGGGCCATTACAGTTTGCCTTATTTGCTTTACTTCTCTCTTGGTTTTTTTTTGCCCAGGTTTTATCAGTGCATCAATAATGGCTCAGTCAGGGCGCTGCTTCCATGTCGCCAGCTTGGAAATTACTGTCTAAAGTTCGCCATTGGAAACAGCTCACAGGCATCACCCGTGCAATTAACTCTGCCCTTCAGCCTCCACAAATCAGACAGCTCAGAGCTGCTCTCTCTCTCTGCAGGACCTGCAGTGTTGGTGTGACAGCAGCAGTCCCCGTGGGAGCGCTGACTCAGGGATGAAGAGAAATGGCTTTGCTTGCAAATAAAAAAGCTGAGCTCTGCCTGGATCCCAGCTGGAAATGCCTCTGGCTGCCATGTCTAGGAATAAGGTGGGTGATTCAGACCCTCTTGAGAAGGTCTTATCTTCCTGCTGCTGAGGTTTCAGTGGGTGACTGGAGGAGCAGCCATAGAAGCGAGATAACAACACAGGTAGATAACAGGTAGAAAAACTGCAAAAGGGGCACAAATAGGAGCTCCCCTGTTTCTCATCCCCATCTGTCCAAGCTGCTCAGAGCTGGTACAAGCAGCATTTCCATCACTCCTCCAGGAACCAGACCCCTAATGCATTCACATCAGCCTAAAGCCCCATTCTGAGCCATTTCATCCCATTATCATTGCTTTTTTTCCTTGTATGTCTGCCTGCACCCACACCAGTGACATCGAGCCGTCACGTTATTATCTGTTAGTAATCCTTACAAGCCCAGCTGCATCTGCAGCCTTCCACCTACAGAAGATACATAAGGGTTTTCCTCTTTAGGTTGAAAACCATCATCATAAACAGAACCTGCTTTTACTCCATCAGAGGGAAGGACACGAGCTCATGGCCACAATGCAGTGCCCATCCCCCGGCCCTGCAGAGAAAGCTGAGCACTAAAACAGTGACCCAACAGCACAGTGTTGCCTTTGTCACACCTCAAGAAAAAAAGCTTTTTATACCCAAATATTTAAGACACCATTTCAGTTCTGATATACTCAAGGCACAAGCAATTATTCACCTAAAACCCCCACACCTGCTCTCCTTGCCTCATTGGGCACCTGGGGCTGCATTGCAAAACTGAAATGCTGTTGGTTTCCAGCTGGTATGAAGGAGGAAGAAACCTTCCCAGAACAGAGAAGGGGGAAGCACCGGCCTTGGAGAAGGGCATTGAAGGACTCAGTCCTTCCTCATTTTCAGGCATGAAAAGGGGAATTTCTGAGCAATTCTGCAGAGAGAGGAGGCTGAGGGAAGGCTTTCTGCTTCAGTGCATGTAGGGTGATTTCAGCCCGGCTGTCAGACAAAGCCTGTGTGTGTAACTTGGCTGGGAGCAGAGACATGCCAGTGGGACAGCCCAGCCACGGGGCAGGCAGAACCCCCCCATGCACCCACTTTGCTCTCTGTGCAAAGCACCTCCTTCCTCACCCACCCACTCTTTACTCTGTATGGACTCAATCCAAACACCAGATTTCAGGGTCCACCACCCCAAACCCACTCATGGACCCTTTAGACAACCAGGTGGGCTCCTTTCCCTCCCTGCAATACCAAAGGCAGGGGGTTGGTCACCCAGGTCCCCCACCCCATCTCTTCCCATCCCATCCATCACCATCCCACCCCTACCCAACACACAGCCCCTGCCCGCAGAGCCCCACGTTACCTGCCAGCTGCTGCTGCACCTTGCCCAGGTGAACTGTGCTCCGCCTCAAGCACCTCCCCACCCACCTGCAGCCAGGGGCTGGGCACACCAATACCCCACACCTCAGGGCACACCGAGCAGCTTGTTTCAAGTTTCCTTCCTTCAGAGCCTCCCTGAGTCAATGAGCGATGCTGGCTGGCCATGGTAAAGCTTAATGCAGAATCCTTAACCCCAAACCTTTATGTATTTAATCACTGCAACAACCAGATATCCTTCTCCAGGTTCCTGCATCACCCACAGGGTGTGCAGGGAGCAGAGGCACAGGGCATCATCCCCATTCCCCAAGTGCTGCAACAGTGAAAGGGGTCACCAAACATCTTCATTTGCTCTATTTGTTCCTTTCCCACACATCCCAAGCTGTTGATGGATGCTCCTCCAGGGACCCGTGATCATAACCCATATTTCAACTCGGAATGCAATTTTCTGACCAGACCTCCTACAAAACGTAGTTTATTCTTAATAATACTTTCCCACTTTCATCTCCAGCCCTGCGAGTGCTTTACAAATGTTAAATAATTAACCCCCATGACACCCCGGGGAGGGAGGTAAGCATTATTATCACCATTTGTAACAGCAGCACTGACAGAGCCTTCTGTGCTAAAGCTCTGCCAGCCCTCAGCTTAACTCACTTTTATGGGGCAGCACAGATACTTACATCACCCAGATCACACACACCTGCAGAAGGGAATTTGTAAGGAGAAAGCTGAGTTTTATTGGCTGGGTGCTTTGTAAATGACTTCATGGCTCAGAGCTCTGCCTGGCTGCCCACCCCAGCATTCAAGAAGGGGGGGATTTGTTAAAACCAAAGCAATTTGCTCACGATGTTGTTTTAATGGGTGATGTCCAATGGTCAAGTCTTTAAGTTCACCCCCAAAACCCTGCGCCTAAAGATGTGCAGTGAGTGGTGATGTGGAAGGCCTGGAAATGGGAATAAGTCTTTCTCTATGGGGAGGGTCTGCCTCTCCTGAGGAAGTGAATGGAAAGAAAGCTGTGGGATATCTACATGTGTCAATGAAGCACCAAGAATGTCGGGCTGCTCTTTCATCAATGATAGAAATCCAAGCTGCTGGGCTGGGGTTGTGATCCCACTGTGGCTCCTGCTGTCGCACAGCTGAGCTGCTCAGGCAGAGCCCTGACATTGAAACTGCAGTTTGCCCTCAACCAAAGCTCTGCTGCCCGTTGTTGCTGTTGCTTGTCTACCAGGAAATTTACACTGTGAAATATTTGCGGAACGAAACCATGGAGCCCATGGGGTGGGGAAATAGGAAACCTCTCAGTGTGTATTTACTGCAGCAAACACCATCCCGGAGCTGGCTGTTAGGCTGAATATGTGCGTGTTTAACCTCAGCAATGCTCACACGGTCCAAAGCAAACATTTCCCAACGAAACACACACACAGGATAATCTCTAATTTACAGCTATACTTCTGCTAGAGGCTGTTTCCTCCACCATCCTTGAAACAACACACAGGCACATGGGCACCTTGCCCAGCACGCATCCGTGTTCTGCTCTCTGAAGCTGTGGGCAGGGGGCTGCCACCAGGGTGGGCTCGAGGTCACCATGGGCTGCAGACACAGGCCAGGCTCCATCCCAAATGGCAGCGTGCCTAAATCCTGTTACCTTGACTTGAAATCAGCCCTGGCACCAATTCACCATCCTATCCAAGGATTGCTTGGATAGAGCTCAGAATTAATTGCTCAGGGAAATAGGGGAAATGATGGAGTGTCACGGCCAGGAAATGAGCTCCTGGTTTCTGCAAGGTAAGGACGGCAGCCTGAAGGTGAGCTGTGATTTCAGGGGGTGGGACAGCAGGCTGATGAGCTGCATGTCACAGTCAGACTGAATAGAAGTAGGGAGAGCTCAGCCGTGCTGCAAATCCAACTGCATCCATCCCAGCAGGACACCAAGTCTGCACAGCGCTTGGGAAGGCAAAAGCAATTACTAAGGGACAGAAAAAAAAGCAATTACAAACGAAACAGTGCAGTCAGATGAGAGGAACGAAAGGGAAAGTGAGGGTGGATAGCAAGAAAACAGCCAGGGAAATGCAGAGAGGGGATGGAGGCTGATGAGACAGCAGGGAGCACAGAGCTGGGGGAAAGCCTGTGGGAAATGGGAACACTGGATAGAAATGAAGCAAAACAAGGTAAGAGAAGAGAAGAAGTAGAACAAGGAAGGAATAAAGTAAATCCTCCCGGAGGGTTTTGCGTGGAGCAAGGGCACACCTCGGTGGCAGAGGGAGGAATACCACCCCGAGCCTCTCCGCCCCAGGGCGGTGCGGGGCCGCCAGGTGGTGCTGGGGCTGCGCGGAGCGGTTCCGAGGGATGCTCGGGGTGCTGCCTTCCCACCGCACGGCCGGCCCCGCGCTCTGCTGTGCCTTTATCGCAGCCCTTCCTCCTCCGAAGGGAGGTTTATAGGGCCGGGTATCCCTCCTTTAGTGATGGGGAAACTGAGGCACGAGGGGGATTGCGCAAGCTCCATCCTCACCTATCCCAGCAAGGAGGTGAAGTGGCCGCACGCTCAGCCCTGAAATGGATGGGAAAGGCTCAAAGCATCCCTCAATGAGGGGGACTGAAGCCTCAATCTGGCTTACTTACAGGGTTACCAAAGGTGATATCAAGGTGGCAGGGAGTGGTACAATTTAGTTCCAAATCTGAAAAGTTGAAAAGAAATGACAGTTAATAAGAGGTGTATTTTGAAAGCCAAAGGGCAGCTCAAGCACCAAAGAGGAGAAAAACTGCGGCTTCTGTACATACAAATGGGTTTTTCACCATCCTCAGCTGCCCTGTGAGAGCCGAGGGGCTGCTAATTAGGCTGAAAACCACTCATTGCTCCCCCTTCACCCCCAGCCCCCTTCATCCACCACCTCCCATTCCTATGTGCCACCCGTGGGCTCCGGTTACGCCGCGGGTCCGTAAACAGCGTCTAAAATAATTGCACAGTTGTCACCGTTGGGCTGGGGGGGACTATTTTAAAATGCTGGCTTAGCCCATAGGGCCGGGGGGATTGTGGCACAGCCCAGCTGTCCCCGCGGGCGCATCAAAGTGCAGGGTGGGATGCCTCAGCCTTCGCTGTTTGGGATGGGGAAGGGAGCCAGGGGGTTGGGGATGAGCTGATGTTATGATGTGGGGCTTCAGGAGCAACCCACGGGGCTGTGGGGAGGAGTGCTGGGGTCACTGGTCTGCCCCAGTGATTTGCAGTGCTGGATTGAAGGGTGAAGGGGAAACATCTCCTAATCTCATGGGATGAGGTCTTGGTAACACCTTGGTGCAATGTTGATGGCTTGCCCAAATTACCAGTGAGTGCAAGCAAGGGATGCTCAACTGGGGCAACTCTTCCAGACTGGTGCTCTCTGCTTTATTCTGTGTCATTTCTCTACAAGGCTCCATAGCCCTTGCCAGCACATGACATATCATGGCAACGTCATAGCAAGCCATGACAAACCACAGGGAAAGCGCACACACATCTTGGAGAGGCTCAGGCTCCTCTCGAGGTGAAGGAGCAACTCCCAGCACCAGGCGAGAGCCGTCTGTCAGCAGCTGTGAGCCATTCATGAGATGGGTTTGAGCACTTCTGCAGAAGTCAGGGGACTTGGGGATGGAGACAGAGTTGGGAAGACAAATGTGAAAGAATATGACATTAATTAGCAGTCCATTTGCATGACGTGAAGCTGCCCCGGTCCATCATCTCGTCCCGGTTTGTCAGGTCTGAGGCTTTCAAGCAGGGTCCCAGCGGGTCCCGCGTTCCCCCGCATTGCCATAGGGATGGCAGCTGCAGCTGACTTCTCCTGTTAGAAGCAACCGCCGGCGCTCCAGAAACCATTTCGGGAGCATTTGTCACAACGGCTTCTGCTAATCTCTCTTTCATTTGTAATTATTTTCTCGCCCAGACACTCCGACACCGGAGCCGCTCTCACTGCCCGCCCCTGTGGGAGCACCTCCAGCCGCCTCCAAGGGTCGAGGCGAGATAAAAAGGATGCGCAGGCGGCAGTGGGGACAGCCCTGCGAGGAGGACGGCGGCCTTCAAACGGGCTCGGGCTCCTCTGAAGGCGATTGAAGTGGGCCGAGGGATGGAGCCGGCGGCTTTGAGGCAGCCTGCACCATCTCGGCCAAGAATAATTGAACAAATAGTTTATCTGGCGAACCGACAGCTGTGGGGAACAGGCGATTTCCAGAGGATTAGGGGAGAGCTGTGAAAGGGAGCTCCCACGGGAAGTCTAAAACCCTCATCTTGAATTCAGCTCGCCCAGAACACATGTTGGAGCCTTTGACTTACTTTTTAAGCAACGTTTCTACCCCTTCTCCCCCCCCACCTCCCTCCAAACCTTTACCCAAATGACTCTATAAACCAAATTGGTCAAGTCCTTGAAGCACAAGGCAGGAAAATGGGGTCCATGGGAGGCTGATGAATTATGCAGTGCTGGTTGATTTCTGAACAGAGTTTTGCTCTGGCGCTTGTTGTATTTTGATCTAATCCTGATGGTGTTATTGTAACTTCTTTCCCCAGCATTTCCATTTATTGGGTTTTAAGTTTATTGCAGCCACCAGCAAGGAGGTGAGAGAGGGGACTCCAGCTCTGCTGCTTTGCTCTCTGTGCTCACCAAGCAAAGCTCAGCCACAGGGTGAAGCTGTGATATGCAAACCCTCAACTTCTGACTGATGCAAGTAGAGACAACTAAAGACTCAGACCTTGGGAGTGGGCTGAAGCTCATCTATGGAAACTTATACCTTCACCCACTGAGTGCTACAACCTGGCCCTGAAGGACCGCATCACCTCCCCAGCCCAAAGATGGATGCTGTGCTGCATCCAGACCAGCCCTTCTGCATCCCTCCTTCATGCAAAGCCATCAGCTCTCACCCAGACAGAGATCACAACTTTTTCTTTTCTGCATGAAGCAGTGCTTTTGCTGGAACCACATTGGACAAGGACCTGGCAGTGCCAACACATTGGTCACTGCAGCTCTCCCCCCAGCCTGGTGCTCAGCAGATGGGAACACAGAGCTGGTGGAAAGCATTAAGCAGCATCTCTCCCTTCACACCAGCTCCAAATCTGTCCACAGACTTAATTTGGATCAAGAGAGAGAGACAGAGTTAATGATCTAACCACTATTTTTAGAAAACAAGTCTCCTGTTGAGTATGCATTTGGCAATCCCTACAGCTGCATCACCAGCAATGAAACCTTTGGGGATGGGTTTTGCCTAACTCCAATCACTCAGCAAGAAAATAAACTTCTAAGCCCTTCCCTTGATGGCAGAAAACTATTTTTACTGCCTTTTCACCAGAGCATTATCTAGGCTGGTTTTAAATTCATAGGCAGTGAGAGCTCCCTATGAAATCATGGCAATTTCTGATCTCTTTTTTATTGTAGAATGAAAAAAAAGAAATGTACCCATTTCTAGAGGAGAGATTTGCTGAGGGTTATTAAGCAGGGGTAGATTTTGGCTTAGCAACACTATAAAGCATCGGCTGCTGAAAGTTGCATGAGATACTGAACAGAAAGGTTCTTCTGGGCCACACTGATCCAGGAGGCACAGATACCTGGTGACCTTCTTGTGCTCTCCCAGTGCTCAGTGAGCTGCGGCTTCTGATGGGTCCCAGCACATTGGTGGAGGGGATGAGTGTGGAGAGGCTCAAGGTCCTCAAAGTATGGATCAGGCACTCAGCATCTAAAAGCATTATTGCCAGCTTCTGGGTCTGTGGGTTGAGGTGGCAGCTGCTCGTGGCAGTTTGAGCAGACTTCAGTGCAATGTTGCTCTGGGAAGCTTGGATGTGGCTCTGGGCAGCCTGGTCTGGTGGTTGGTAACCCTGCACATAGCAGGGGGTTGGAACTGGATGAGCATCGTGGTCCTTTTCAACCCAGGCCATTCTATTCTGAAGGTCAGTGTGGCACAGTCCAAGCAGAGGAAAAAAAGGGAAAACAGCTTTCACATTACAGGCAGATGAGAGCCTAACAAAAAGACTCTCACTTGTTGGTTCCTTTTTTTTTCTTTAAACACCATTCAATCATTCCACTCACTGGAGAGACCTTAAATTGAATCTCAGCCCTAGAAAATGCATTACTTAGTGCTGAATTGATGTCACTGCCAAAGAATTTTCGCTCGGCTTAAGCTGTCTGCTGCAACACGCCAGGGGCACGTTGGAGACGTTTCCGTATTTGTGGAGTGACATTCCTTGTGCTGGTTCTTTGCTCTTCCCCTTTCCCCCTGTTCTGCTTTAATTCCCTCTCGGTGGGATGTGCTGCTGGAGCAGAGTGCACCGAACACAACTGAACTTCACTGTGGCTTCCAGCATCCCACCTGGGTTCTGCCATTATAACACTGAGGGTTTGATGGTGCCCAGATCCAATCAGACATCACCCCACTGACCCTCTAACCCTCACAAGCTGGATTCACACAAGTGTTAAAACCACAATGCAGAAGCAGCATCTACCAGGGGTTTGCTTCGAAGCCTCTTCCTCTTGACAGAGGTCCCACCAAAGTCCATACCATGGAGCAGGCTGCAAGCACTCACAGCTCCCACTTGTTGGGATTCTCCAGGGCAATGTTATTTGCTGTGGGAGAAATGTGCTAAAATAGAATCATAGAAGCATTAAGGTTGGAAAAGACCACTACGATCAGCTCGTCTACCCATCAACCACCAAACAGCATGCCCACAAAGCAGCCCAAAGCCATTAAGTTACTTCTTCATGTACTTTCAGTGTATTGACATCTGGAAAACACGAACTTTATGCTACAAGTGCCAAGGGAGAAGCTCCGAAGAGCAGCTGTGCAAGAACCATAAAGCAAACGACCTCTCGGAGAAGTCAGGAGGATTTATGGTCACACTGGCAAGCGAGCAACAGATATCTGGTGCTAAATACATATTTTAGATATCACATTGAATATGGGAAATGTGCTAAACCATTCCTGTGGTGTTCTGGACTCTTTTTATAGGTTCCTTGCCTGAAGCCAGATCAATAAAACTGTGCATTAAGGGGATCTCAGCCTGCTCTGGGGGAAGGTGTTTGAAGCCCGGAGTTTCTCACATCTGCCTTCCCATCCTTAAGGAGGGCAAATGCAGATAGCCAGCATTTTTGCCAACCCTTTCACTCCCATCTTATTTCACAACCCCTCCATCTCCCTCCTATCATCCTCCCTCCCTGCACGTACAGTTGCTGATGTCTTCCCAACCAGATGCACACCTGCAGGAAAAGTTGGCACCTTCTCTTTCCAAGCTGTCATGGAGTCAAATAGTTTATGAGTCCATTGATGACAGATAAATTAATTGCAGAAAATATGAATGACTTAATATTTTGTGTGCTAATACATTCTTTCTTTCTTTTTTTTTCCCCTCCTCTCTCTCTTTTAAATCCACGTCATGGCATAAGATATATCTCAGGCTATTTGGGTTGAGTTCAGATTCCCATGTCTCAACGCCCACTTAAGGTGGCAGAAGATACCCCGTGCCTTGTAATCTCCTGGATTCAGTGCTTGAAATGAGCAACACAGCTCTTGTGGAAAGGTGCATAATGGGTAACACAGCCCGGGCTATGGAATGATGTAGCGTGGACTTTTGGATCCCACTGTGTTCACTGGGACCTGGGTTCACCCCACTCTGCTCAGCCTCAGGGCTTAGGCTGTCTTTGTAGACACTGGAGAGAGGTGGCAGTTCAGATCCCCTCTGTTATTTTAAACAACAGCAGTTTTTCTTCAGGGGGGAAAAAAAGCTTTTTAATGCCCTGCTGAGGGACTGGCTGAGCCCCATATGAAATAGGGCAGAATCCACAGCTTTTGAGGCTCATTCCACTGTGACAGTCTGCTATGATGGATGACACGAGTGTGTAACTGCTCTGAGACAGTCTCTGGTTCAATCCAAGGAGAGTCATGAGGATCTGTCTGGTTTTGGTTCAGCCCCCATCACCAGGGAAGTGTCTGCAGACTCAGCAGGAACCCAAATTACATGTATGGCTGACCTGGATGTGGATGTTGTAAGCCCACATTGACTCTGGCCACAGGTGATTGCCTTTATATTTATGTATCGATGACTAACCCATTACTGCCCAGATGGATATCTACAGTCAATATATTAGATCATCACCTGCTATTGATCCAACAAGCTTCAATTATCTACTTGAATTCAAAAGAGTTTCAATCTGTGGATTGAGGACAACCATCCATCTGCTTTATGCAATACAATAAGCAGCAGGATTGATGAGCAGCCTGGAAACATGGCATATGAGGGAAGACTGAGTAAGAGAGAGAAGGGAGGTTGGAGGGGAAGGCAGAAGCCATGTGAAATGTTGAAGTGAGGCAGCGAAACAGCCTCTCTCTTCACTCTTGATAGGACGAATAAGGAATGGAGTTGAACTGGAGCAAAGGGGTTCAGGCTGACCCTTAGAAAACACGTACATGTAATAAAAATACAAGGAATAGATTCCTTACAGGAATGAGGAACTTGAGCCATTGGGAGTTTTTAAGAGCAGGACAGGCAGAAGTGTCAAATGTGGATTAGAAGCAGCTGTCCCTGCCTTTGCATCTTGAGGTGGCAGGTGGGTTAAATGGAGACCAAAGGTTGCTTAAAGCTTTGTGATGGAGGCTGAATGCTTGCTATCACAGCCAGACCTTGGCAGATACTAAGAGCAGCCCTCATCTTAAAATGAGGTAACTCAGTAGGAGCGATGTCTAGAAGCACAAGGATTAAGACTACAGACATGGACTCTGCCCCCCAAAACTTGAGTTGATTTTAGAAGTTCTGAAACCAAATGATGTAAACAACAGACACACAGAGACGTGTTTGGTCTGTAAGCCTCGTTCCTTAAGAGATGAATGAGGTCACCTTGCCATTTGCATGGCTCTCATTAGGGGCGGGATGCTTTGTGAGCTGCCAGAAGATGTGACTGCCAGTCAGAACTGCTCCTGCACACCAAGACAAGATTACTGGGTCTGCTGTGCTGCCTGAATGCAGACACTGCTGTCTGAGCTCACCAACTACTCTGTTATTGGTGCTTTGTTCTGCCACAGATATCCATGGCTGGTTTTAAGCCACTCCATCTCCCTTGATTTTATAAAGCACAGTATGACTGGCTCTAGCACCAGGCAGCACTTCATAGCAACACTTTCTGGGCTGAAAGCAACGCCATCGCTCTGTATTTGTAACAGACTTTTGCTCAGTGTGGCAATGTGTCATGGGTGAATTCCAAAATCTCATTGCAACGTTAATTGGGCCTGTGCATCTCCAGGGGAATAATTATTTAGATGACGATGAGGAGGTTCTTCCCCTCTTGCTAATTTGCCTGTAGGATGGTCAACAGATAACAAGTGCTACGTGGTAGAGGCCAAGCACAAGGCAGGCAAGGACAGCAAGGCCCTGCTCCCAGGCTTGTTTAGGTAGAAACATACAGACCTTAGGGGTGGTGTTGTTCACATTGGGGTGACCTGGGGGGAAATCTGAGCTCCTCTCTTTCAAGCCATCCCACCTTAATGCAAAAGAAAGACAAGCTTTGAAATCAGAGCAGAACAAAGCCAATGGAAAAGAACCCAAAGAGCTGCGCTGTAGAAGACACTCGCCCTATAAAAAGTGACTTTTGATAATGGCTGGAAAAGTGCCGGAGTATTTTGGGAGTGAGAAGAAATAAATAAAGTGAAGGGATGACCTAATGCTCCTGGAACCCATCCACCAACCTGGGTGCCCTGTGGCTGTTTCATTTTTTCTCTCAATCTGCTTTTCCAGAAGGTATTTCACAATCCGGGTTGTTTGGTGTGCGAGGCAGGGAGGCTGTGCACATCCCTCATATGGGCCCTCTCTGGTCCTTGCCTCGAATGGCACTCGTTCAGGTGAACAGATAACACCTCTCAAGCCACTTCATCATCAGCGCTAACAACCTGAAGACCTCATTAGAATGGAGCCATGACGAAGGGTGATAATTAAACTGAGATGTAATTAGATGGATGCTCAGTAGTATGACTCTAACTGCTGCTATTGTAAAACAGCAACAAAAGAAGAAAATTCCAAAGGCAAAGTTTGAGCAATGAGCAAAGACAGTTATTTATGCTAGCGTATGTCATTTCTGCTATGTTTTAATATATTAATATATCTGGGATGATTCTATGCACTCTGTCTCTCGGTGAGGTTTCCTAGTCTTGCTTTCCCATGGGGAATGATGCAGTGATCTCTTGGCCCCTACCGGGAACTGCTGCAGTCTCTGTGGGTCACACAGTGCAGGATCACGATCTGAGTCTCTGGAGGGTACAAAACGAAGTAGGACTAGCAGTAAGATGTAAATGGTAACAGAGCAGTAAGATGTAAATGGTAACAGACAAAGCATTTAACCACCAGATCAAGGGTTCATGCAGCACGTTTGCCAGTTTTTCCAGACAAGCCTTCACTTCTGGACTGGATTTAACAAGAAGGTGGTCTAGACTGTCATTACATTTGCTTCTAACCGTAAAATCATTTGTCTGTGTTAATGGTTACTGGGACACCAGGACACTTGTGACAACATCAGGACAGGCCCTGTAGGTTCTGGGACCTGATCTCTAGGCAGCTGTGACAGCTTGGTCCAGACACATGCAGAGGTCCTTTGGAACATGAATCTTTACCTTCTAACCTCCCAGCCTCTCCTGTCACACCCTTCCAGCTCAAACTCTGGCTGTGCCATGTGAGCCCACATTTTCCATTTGATTTTACAGCCCGTGGAGCTGTTTGCACAAGATTGGCCAGTAGGGACGTTACCAGATTACGAATCAAAGGGAAGGAATTTGCTCCAGAAAATACAATGGCAGTGATGGCTCCCACCGAAGACTTTATCAGATGTAATGAAACCAATTTTCACACTAGGATAATGCTTGTACTTGCTAGCTCCCCTAGGCTGAACTGGCACCCATTTCCCATCAGTTAACCCTTTTGGGCACACCATGTGTGAACAGACACCGAGGGCCCCTAGGCAGCAAAGCAAGGTGCTGCCCTCAGCCCACGCAGGCAGAAAACCCTCCCATGGGAGATGGCAGCAAGAGCAACAGTTAATGCAGGGCCACAGGAACCTAAAACAGCAGATTTCATACCCCTTTTTAGCTCCATGACACCAGTGAAGTGACAGCTGTGATGGCCATTTTAGCAGCTAAAACATAGGAGCCACCAGACACAAAAGCATAGCTCTCTGTAGGCCACAAAAAACAGCCAGAACTTCAACTATTTGCCCTAAAAGTCACATTTTCCAGTTCACCAGCGTTTATAATTCCTCTCTGCAGTTCCACATTGCTCCCCACTACGTGGGGGCAGTAGCTCCTTGCTACATCACACTGCCCTGCAGTCTGTAACAGTGCACTGGAAAGGAAAGCAGAAGCTTCAGGCAGAGCTTTGCTGTTGTGAGAAGTGCAGAAGTTAAGAATGCTGTGTTCTCTCCTAGTGAATGGGATGCTCAGTGCCAGGGATAAAAGGAGGAAGACTGAGCAGCAATGGGCTGCAGATGTGAAGCACAAAAGAGCCTCAGGATGCAGCTGGGGTTTGTGAGGGTGATTAGAACAAAAGCATCATAAAGGTGGGGAAAAAAACACTACAATATCTTAAGCCCAAGCATCAACCACTGTGCCTCTGTGGCATTTCCTAGATCATAAAATGGCTTAGGTCAGAGGGGCCTCACAGCCCCCAGCCCATCCCTGACATGGGCTGAATGCCCCCCACTCACCTGTAGCCTCTGGCAGCTCTGGGGATGGGGCATCACAGCTCCGGGCAGTGCTGGGCCCTTACTGCTCTACCAGTGTTAAATGCTTACTGGCCAGGTGTTGGAAATGGAGCATAACCCACAGTCCCTTCACATTCACCCCTCCAGCAGATCTCAGAGGCGATGTGGCTTTGCAGCAACACAGAAAATGGGGATATTTCCCTTTTCAGCAGTGCCACTGACTGATTGTGTGGTCTGGGGCAAACCTTGTAACCTCTCTGTGACTCTGCTTGCCAGTCTGCACACCAACGAGCACAGCATTTACCTCATCAAGGGTTGAGAGGCTTAATTATTCCCAGACAGATGGATGCTGCATAAGAGCGAAGTGTTACGATGACTAAATCTTCCTGGAGGTGCCTCTAATATCTCTGATTAGTTTGTTTATCCCCCAGATTCTGTACCATGGGCATGACAAAGATTACAAGGAGCATGTTTAAGCAGGGGCACAGTCGCTGTGCCAGATACCTCCAGGTTAAAGGGAAACAGATGATGGAAAACCAATTAATTTTTTACAGCGAGAGAAATAGCTGCAGGATTAAGAAACATTAATTATTTATTGAACTGCTGCCTTTGCAAAAAAAAAATAAAAGTTTACACATACAGAAAAATAATCACTCGTTGTACATAACAGTATAATAACTTGGGTAATCTGAGCTCCTGTTTTGACACTGCTCTTTTCTCAGAGGTCCGTTAAGATACTAAGAGCAAAAAACACTTAGGAGCTTCAGGAAGAAAAGGGCTGTCACAGCAACGTTGCTGAATGTTATCAGTCCTCCAGCCCAGGCCTGGCTATGGTTTTCCTGGGATGAATTGCTGCGCTGCTGTGTATCTGAGTAAAGGGAACTGATTTTAGCTGCAGATTGGCCCTGAAATGCAGGTGAGGTTCATGGCACACACAGTGTTTGCAAGGTCTCGTCATTCCTGGAAAGAAATTGCATTTTCAGTAGGTTCTGATTGCGAGAAACGTGGATTTGGCTTCAATATTCATGAGAGATGGGCCCCATTTCCCTCACAAGCATCCACAGACACACATTTCACTGCCATTCCTTTCCTTCAGTTATTTATCTTGCTCATTTCAGCTGCAGAAGAGCCCTCAGCTATTGGGACCTCTTGGGGTACGTGGCAAGACTTCTTCCATCCATGCGGCTTGGTGGGTTTGGAAGCTTTTCACTACTGGAGATATTCCCTATGCAGGAAAGGGGAGGAAATCATGCCCTGTTGAGGTATCACAGCTGTGTCCCTTAATGCTGGGCACGAACCTAAGACTTGGGCCTGAACAGCTACAGAGCTTCTGGGAAGTGAAAGGGGAAGTCTTGCAACACACACAGCCTGGAGATTGATTGGCAGTGGTGTTTCACAGCTGGCTCCATCCATGGCTGAGCAGGATTCCTAAGGTCCAACACCCTTCAGCTTCTCACCACACAGCTCTGGCTTTTACCCCCAGCCCTCGGGCGAGAGTTCATTATTGCTTGCTGCAAGTCCCTCCTTGGATTAGGAGCATTTTGGAGCACAGCCTAATGTTGAATGCTGAGTTCTACTGCGTTGCATACAGCCTCGAAGAGCCAGACTAAGGTTACTTCTTTGGCCCAAACAGTGAGTCAATGGGTGGGACTTTGCATGACCACATCCCACGGGAGAATACTCCATGACCTGCATTCAGTGCTCAGGGCAGACCTGCTTGTATATATGTAATCCAGTTGCAGAAAACTGCTAACCAAAGAGAGGAAAAAATCCAGCAGACTTCCATTTCCATGCACCCAAATGGGGCTGTTCCAACAAGTGCTCAAAAGAGTTCAGATCTCCAGCTGTTGATGCTGAGGATGAAGGTTTGTCCACTGGAGCAAAGCTGTACACTTTAGGTAGCTCAGGAACAAGGTTGGCTCCTGTATTTCATTCCCTGTTCTACCACTTGTTGTTTTGGAGGTCAGGCCCACATTTTGGCATCGTGTCTCTGTCCACAGGCGTCTGGGGTTTCTAATCAGAACCCAAGGAGATGCCTTGAGACTCTCCGTGCTGTTCTTTGGAGCCATACAGAGATGGTTTGATTTGAGCTTGGTTCAAGTTTGTGGCAAAGTTGCCAGGAGGTGGAAAAGATAAAGCAGAAGGTGTTTCCTATGGCTCTTCTCCACCACTCCTTTCCCTGTCTGCATTTCCCAAGCAATTATGTAGCAACAGAGGTTTTGTCTGAGGTTTCTAACCCCTGCAAGTCTCATCCCCTGCCAGCAGCAGAGGTCCCTGAAGCCACGTGTCCACCTGGGACAAGCTTCCATTCCATGCTTGTGCTCACTCACTCATTGTATCTCATCTTTACAACTTGTAGCTCGAAGTCTTCCAGTAAGGGGTAGCACAACCAATGCATTTCAGATACAATCACAAGAGGCATAGAGGCCACTCTCTCTAAACCAGCTGCCCACATTGAGCTCCAAAAATCTCCTGTCAATGAGGATTGGGTAAGCAAAACCCATTCTGCTCAATCTGCCAAAAAAAACCCCAAGAAGCTTTGTACCATTAAGACAGTGGGATATCCCAAAACCTACATACAGCAGTCAAAAGATTTCCACTTGATTTCTGGGGAAAAAGAGAAAGGAGAGAGGCAGGGATGATGCTCCACCCCATGAGAACAAGCAGGTAAACGTCAAACTATTTCTCTCCCTGCAGAGGAGGATTAATTTCCTAGGTTTCCCCTGCAGGGAGAAGCGAGTCATTCGGAACAGCCCTGATCTCGATGCAGTGGCACAATCTTGAGGCTTCCAAGGAAAAAGCAAGAGACAAAAGTTTGATTCATAAAAGCTTGAGGAAGGGGGAAGGGGGAAGAGGAGGGGGAAGGGAGGAGGAGATGATAATAATAATAACAAAAATGCCTGGGGGAGATTTCATAACATTAATAGGTAATGTAGTCAATTATGTAGGCTTATTTTATTTCAGCAAAGTGCAGGTGGTGAGCTACATCTCATCGCAGGTGCTTTTCCAATTAGCTCGACGTATTCTAGGTGAATAAATGGCCAAGTGCCAAACCTCCGTGCCACCAGCAACAGACTAATCCAAACTAATCCAGAGGACTCATCTTGCTTCATGTTAAAGCAACTAGAGTCTATTTTACTTATTATCTCTTGAAAGATCTCTTCTCGTCTTGGAAAAACAAGGAGGCCTGTTTCACATAGGAGTCCATAAATACACTTCACTCGGCATTCAGTAAGGGCTGGAAGACTATCACTGCTTGAATTCAATTGCTTATTAGCATTATGTAATAGCAGATGAATATCCTGTTCTGCATTTGCTAAATGTTTTCTTTTAATAATCAACTCATATCCACATAATGGGCGAGCTTATGCAATAGGCTTCCTTATGAGCTCTTCAGGGAGACATCTGTTTTTCAGCATCGTTAATTACCAGCATCGGATCATTAAAATGTATTTATTTACTTTTGTTATTACAACTGGGCGAGCCCTATTACTTAGGCAAATGGCAGGCTGATAAGCCATCCAAGTGTAGGCATGGTGTAGGCAGGAATGATATGAGATAGCCCCACACACATACCTGCACCTACCAGGCACTTTGGTTTTAACATGAAGCCAGACTCCTCCTGACACAGGTAGGTATGGAGGAGAAGGGAGAAGGAAATGGAGGACCACCATTCTTCAGAGAGCCCAACGACTTCACTGTTCACTTTGACTCCATCTCATATAAAGCCAAGATGTCATTTCCAGAGGAAAAAAAAGCATGCATCAGCCCTGCAGGATGGATTCTGGGGGTACCACCACCATCTTCTGACTGGCCAAGAGGTTGGACACCAAGCACCCATTAACAGCAGAGCAATACTGGGCAAACTGATATGATATGAGCAAAGAACCAACAGTACTCAGTTTTACCCCAGCACAGCGATCTTTACACATCACCCACATCTTCTGAAATTCTTCACTGGCCGATGGTTTACTAAGATGGATTACTGGGGAGCAGAAATTGTTTCCTTACCCTATCAGAGGCTCTCTGAGATCCTCAGCTTCCTAATTCCCATTCATTTCGCTGACACTGCAGACTTGCGCAATGTTGCTTACCAAAACCCCTTAAATCTTTATTGAGGGGCTTACACAAGCACCTATTCTGTGTCCCCAGCAACTCCAACCAGCTCCACCCGACTCGCTTTAGACACTCAGGGAAGTCCCATCACCCCATTGGATGCCTTAAAGAAAATACAACCAAGCCTCTTCAGGCTTTCAAAACGATGACCCCAGGATCTCATTGGGGCTCAGGGAAGAGGAGCCTGCCAGGATGAGAGCTGTGTGACATCATCCGGATCCAGTCCAGGACCATCAGACACCTGCTGAGCCTCGCAGTGCAATCCCGCGGCAGCTGCTGCCCTAACCCGCAAGCAGGAACATGAGCTGCTTGGATCACTTGCCTCAAACATTGTTCTCCCGAGTGTTTGAAAAAGGCCTAATGAAATGTGACTCAGAAATAACTGACAAGTGCCAGCCTCACCTTCTTATTGTTTCATCAAAATGGGAAAGACAGTGAGGAGAAGAGTCAACCTCCTCCATGAGATCTGCTGTCCCGGCTTGCCCGTAACCTGCAGGCTGAGTGAAATGTTGACACAAAGTTGACATCTCCACTTGATTTATGGAGAGCTCAAACAGCGGGGAAAAAATTAAACATTATAAATCAGTGAGTAACATCCATAACCCCGAAGTGCTTGTTGTAAACAATACAAAACACCGGCCTAATTTTTATATGTGTAATTTACGACGAGCAATTCCTTCCAAATGAGAAAATTTAAAAGGAAAAACCATCACTTGTTAGAATATCATTAATTCGATCAGATGAGAACTAAGCCAGCCATTGTTCCTAACGGTGGAAAGTTTCGTGGGAGCTAATTGCTTCTCTATGGTGCCTTTTGGCATCTTATGGTGCAGCTGGGCAGAGAGCTGGTGGTGCAGGAGGAGAGCTGAGGGTGGAGGTGACAGCAGGTGATGGGCATGGCCCTGCCTTCTGAGGCTGTGCCTCCTGGTGGGAAGGTGGCTTCATCCCAGCACCTCCCAGCTCACCCTTCTAACTTGTGACTTCTTTAGAGCTGCTGGTCTATAGCAGAGAAAGTCAGCCAGCTAAAAACAGCCAACGGGACCTCCATGCTTGCAGTCAATGGAGAACAAAGGTCCCTAGGCACCACACCAAGGAGATCAGCCACCTCAGGAAAGCCTGGTTGCTATAGAGCTAGTTATAGAATCACAAAGGCTGGAAAAGACCTTTAAGATCATCAAGTCCAACCATGTTTGGTGACTCCATAGTCATATTCTCTAAGTCAGGAGTGATGCCAACACTGATAGTTGGGCCATTTTGTGGTTGGAGGTGCCCCTTGCCGTGCAGTCTGCCAAGCCCTGCTCCTGAGTGCTGAAATGGATGTTAAAGTCAAACGGCAAGGAGAGTCCCCATCCTGACCAACCATGAGAATGCACAGAGCATTCTCATCCTCTTCACCCAGCCCCAAGAAACCAAGCTTGGTTATACCATGGACAGCTTAAAGAGACCTGGTTTGCAGGAACACACATTGGAGGCAGGAATCAAACCCTGGCTGAAACCACAGCCCAAAGCTCACAAGAGCCTCTTTGTGCTTAATCCCAACTCAGGAGCATTTTCACAGCTCTCATGGCTCTGGGCACATGGGAACGCTGTTTGCCTTCAGGTGATTAACAGATTCCAAAGGGCTTGGGGATGGAAAGTTCTCCGTAAATAAATAAATGGATCTAACAGAGATGTAATGAGGCTGTAATTAATTACTGTTTGCAGAACACTGTGAGAGGCACGATGAAGCGTGCTAGCAAAACGCAAGGTATTACTGCAGAAAATGTATTATTGTTGGCACACCAGGGATCATTAGCAAAGCTCTTTGCTTGCCCACTGTGCTGTTTCACAATCCTTATTCCTCCTGATGGTTTGAATGCCAACAGAGGCTCCTGGGGCTCTTCTATTGATGGCTGAGTCCCATAAGGGCACTGGGAGGGAGGGCAATGCTGATGCAGGCAGTGTGGGTATGCAATGCTCTCCCTGCCTGCAGCCCTGTCCCCCAACCCCTCTTTAAAGTGTGCAAGCTGCAAACATTTGAAGTCTTTGATGTAGTTCTCCATATCAAGTTTGACAGACCCCAAAACCAGATCTGAGGTTCAGTAATTCTCAAATATAGGGCAGAAACGTGTATATTGGGTGCTATCTAAGATGTTTCCACACATTTCCATTTTTAAAAGGGTGAAAGATCAGGATTCAGCTAATGATAATTGAATATTTGGGTGGAGAAAAATACGTTCACTGGACTGATGTTCAGCCAGGGTGAATCAGCCAGGCTGACTGCTCTGAGCACCTCCTCCTTTCTGCTGCCAGATCATCTGCCCTTGTGCGTTAATAGAAGTGCATATATTGCAAGGCTAAGATTAAAGATTTCCTATGAACAAATATGACTCAGTATTTCTTTCACTGGGAATACTTGGAGAGTGGAAGAAAGCAGCCTTACCAAGTACACAGTGAAGTCGTAGGCTATCACTTTACATACAGACAAATATACACAAATGCAGCAACACTGAAGGAGAGGGCAACCGTAACCTTCACAGTACTGGATGTGAAATCAATCTGTTTCCAACTCATCTTGAAGGGGAGGAACTGAAACAGCGAGTTGCATAGAGCCACTTCACAGATTGAGCAATGACATTTGTTTTTCTGGTAAGCTCTTAAATGCTTTGAAAGAGGTGAAACACGATCCATCTACAACATAAGCTCCTACTCATTGACTCCAAAGCCACCCTCTCAATTACACTTACAAACAGCATTTTCCTGTAGAGAATTAGGAGGAATCCCCATAATCCCCTGCCCATTGTGGTGCAGCAGTGATACCCAGCGTGGCAGCTCTAGTGTGCAGAGCTGGGTGCTGCTCAGACAAGGAGACCTCAAAGGAACCATCTGAGATGGCCCCAAAAGAAGCTGTGGCACAAGAGGGCAAAGAGGGAGAACATTGCAAGAGGTGCCACCTCCTCCCAGCCTGATCATCCCCTTGCTGGGACCAAGCTCACCCCAGGACTAGGCTGATAACACTCTGCAGACTATCCCTGTTTGGGAAAGAATTAATGGGAAGGCAAAGAAGAAGACTCCACTCATTTCCAGATTCAGACCTTGGAGCCCTGTGGGATGGCTGCAAAGGAGATCACTGGCATCCCAGCTGTCATGGCACAGATTGAAGAGGCTAAGATCTCATGTCCACATTTCTCCTTGTGGGAAAACTTCCCATATGAGTCTTGTGTTGTATCAACCCAAACACGACAGGTTTTGGCAAAGGAGCCCAGGAGGGAGAGTGGAAGACTACTTGATTGCCAATATCCAATCATAACTGGGGATCCAGAAAACTACTTATCTTAGGAATTGCTTAATAATGCTCTTAGCGTGTGAAGGATTATCATTGCATATAATTAAATACGGAGAGTTACACAGAGAGAGATAAGGATCCTGTGCAAACGGACAAGAAGGAAAGTAATTGAGATTTAAGCTTCTGCCCTGCCAGCTCTTCACCTAGCTCACAGTGAGCTGCCTCAACATGCATGCCTGGAGAGAGAAAGGCTCAAGGTGGGGAAGGAGGGAGAGCCAGCACCCAGTACATCACTCACTGCTGTCCCCACAAAATCTGCTGGAAGCCCTGGAGTGCCACTGGGCAATCAGTGCAAAGGAACGATTAAGTCCTGGGGTACCTTAGTGCTGTGGCTGTCCAACCCTATAGCAGATGTGGCATGAACAGGTTACAGGTCATGCCTGACCCCAGGGGGACATGGGGCTGCCACCCCATTACGGCCTCTAGGGGCATCAGTATCTGTAGCAATACTGAGAGCACCCTGCTGGCTGGCACAGGGCGTTACTGCCTACTGGCTGCTGAGCATCCCAGGGGCTGGGTGCTGCTAAGGGGTGTCATGGCATTACCATCTCATTTTGCTAAGGAAAAGGAGAATTCTGCCAAGGCTGTGTCAGTTTTATCTTATTGCTTTGCTGGCAGGGGACCCAGAGCAAACGAGAAAAGAGAAAGGAGCAGAGAAATGGAGGAGAATACAAATGAGAGGAGAGGTCCCTGCCTGACATTGCTGCTACCAAATGACCTGCGCTGTTGCTGCCAGCTCTAACATTGCTCAGCTCACTATGGGAAGAGGTTTTCTTCTTGTCTCATTTTCTAGAGTGACAAAGCAATAGAAGTGCCCACAGCTCCTGATGTGCCCCAGTTGACTCATCCTCATTGCAGCATCTAACTCCAGCACACAGATCAAGGCAGGCAGCAAAGTGGAGAGAAAAACTCCATTTGGATGGAAGATAATCTGGGCCAGACTCAACCAAGCCATCTCAAAAGCCAGAGCAATGCTCACCTTTTCCTTACCCACACTTACTAGAAGAAAAAAAACAAATAAAAATAAATTCAAAAGGAACAATGTCTCAAATCCTCTCAGCAAGATGAGCAGTAAGCAAGCAGCAGGCTTTGTACCAATTAACAAACGTATCAGGAAACAAAGCAAAGGTGTCATAGAGTGGGAATAAAATAATTACAGAGCCTTTCGCCCTTCAAGCCAACCCATATTTATCCCACAGGGCTCTGACAGTCATCTGAAAACCACACAAAGCCTATTTGTTCCATTGGCCCTGGGGCACAAGGACCAGTGGAGCAGCTCCAAAGGGTGCAAGCAAACATCCCAAAGCCACCACTTAAGGGCAGGAGAGGAAACACAACCATACCTTTACTCATCCAGCCAGCTCCCAGACTGGTGTCTAAACAAACTGCTACACCAAAGGAGTCCTGCTGGCAAAAGTCTTCTCAACAACAAATGATTTCCTCATCCCTCTCAGGACCAGCGCTTCCACCTGTGCTTCTGCTCACACACAGCCTGGCTTTGTGATTCCCAAACAGCCATAAATCAGCTGCCATGCCAGGTGATCTGTGCCCATTCCCATCTGTTCCATCACGATGCCCAGCAGCAGAGAGAGAGGGGGAAGAGAGACCAAATCCCCACAAGGATGTAAGGAAACAGGAGAGCTTCAGAGCCAGGAATTAGGAAGAGAGCCCATTCCCCTTTTTTGAATGCTGCATTCTGAACTTCAACATTGTTTTAATATCTGACCCTTTCCCTGTGTCTTGTAAAACACTTCCATAACACTCAGCCACATCCAGGGGCACAGGCATCACAGCCATGTGTACACACAGAATGAAGCCCCCCAGCCTAATCCTCCATGACCTGCCAGTACATTTTAGCGGGTGATGAATATGGAGGGAGAGATAATTCTGCTTACTGGTTAATTAATCCAGCATTACAAGAGCAACGAGAGTATAATGACCACTGGTAATCCCTCTGCAATAACACCGCATGCCACTGCTCATACTGGGCCACCTGTTGGGGTGCTCCAATCACAGCAGCTACTGCTCATTAGTGCCATATCTACGATTGAGATTTTATTAGCCAGCATTTGATACGTTATCTGCCCCACGCAACTCAATCTAAGCCCAAAAATATTGTTTTACAGAATTAATTAAAAGCACCGATACTGGGTGCTTGGTTCACATGCTCCACTATGATTTATGGGCTGCATTTAATTACCCAAATAGTGTGACTTATCACATCTACCTGGTTAGGTATCACTTGTATTTAAAATCAATTAACGTTTGGTGGCTTTAGTGTGTCTTACTAGGGAAGGAGGGAATGTTTCTTGTGAACAACTGAACTCCAGACAAGAAAAGCCAGCAGCTATTTCAGGCATCTAAACTGCAAACAAGATAATGTGACCTGGGCATAGCCACACAACAGCTGTTTGGAGAGCATTGCTTTGTTAAGTGTGCTAGTGATTTTTCGTGGAAGATTTAACTAATTAGCTGAGCAGGCCTTCCATAAAATAGACACCAAGTTATGTTTAGCTTTAATTACACAGTAGTCCTGTTGGCCCATTCAGTTGCTGAAAGTCAGGCATGTGCTTGAGTGTTTTGCTGAATTAGGGTCAATATAAATACACATCTCTTGTAAGCATCTAGGAAGCTGCACTAATATGAAATTAATGAACTCAGTGGCTCAGAGAGATTTGCAGCTGAAAAAAAAAATGTAGTAAAAATAATGAGGACAAGCTAGAAGCTCTGCCAGAAGGGCACTGCTGCAATCTGCCCTGTCCACTTTGCAGGGTAACACATGCTGGGGCTGAGGGGCAGCTCCCTCTGGCACACAGCCCTGGGCAATAGGATGCCCTGCTCCAAGGAGGGAGGATGACTGCAGTGGGCTTTCATAGCTGGAGGCTTTTAGCAGATACCCTCTTTTGTCCCATCACCACAACACCCTCCTTGTTCCCATTCCAACACCAACTCCATTACTCTGCCAGTAGCTCTAACTCTCCCCACCACCTTACACCAGGTTGCTCTCCATTTCACCCCCAGCTTTTAAGCTCTTTGCAGGCTCATTCTTACCTCCCCTCCTCCCTCATTATTTCCCCCATTAGCCCAAATGTGCTCTAATTTACACCACTTCCCTTTCCCAGCTCCCACCCATCCCCAGCTGCTTCTCATCACAAAACTCATTGAATACACGTTTGGCAATTGCAGCCCTGGTTCCTTTCCTTTGCCCTCCTCTGCCTGGTTTGTGTCCTGCCATTTGTCCCCTATTCTCCTTATGCTTCAATCCCATCAAACCGGTGTCATCCAAAATAAAGAGGGCCAGTTTCAGGTGGAAGATTCATTTAAAAAGTAAATGTCTTCTTTCTGAGATGAATGTGTTTTGCCGAATTGTTTCCCAGCTACTCTGTTTGTGTAACCTTCAAGCTATTTTGTACAATCCATTAGTTTTGACAGTTTAAGATTGGCTATGAGCTAATATTTTAACACCAAAATAACTCAGAGGTACGAGGGATTGTTGCAGATCTCCCAGGCAATCTGTGCATGGAGTTACACCAATGAGCACCATACATTGTTTTTAAAGGAAAGGCCTTTCCTGGGTTACCTTATCTTCAACTTCGAAGATATTTGAGTAAAGTAAACCCACTCCCTTTCCAATTTGATGGCCTTTAGGAAGTTGAAAATATGCACATGGATACACACTTATTGTCTTTCTACCTGGCATTTCCCTGTGAATAAGGGGCTGCCAGCCAAAGTCAACGAGATAAAATCTTTCAGGAACTTTTACAATGTCACATACTTGTGCAAATTGCTGGGGTGTTTATAGCAACAGGCACCACAACAGACCTCTGTGCTTTCAATTAGGCCAGGCGGATGGGATCGGGCAACCTTTTCCATGTGTTTACGGGTGCCCATTTGCAAAAGATTGCCCCACCACAGCATAGAGGAGTGGGGAAATCACTGCTCCCCGCTATCCCAATGGAAACAAGATCCAAAAGTGCACAGGGATGGAGCTCTGTCAGAACAAAATGAATCTGGTGGTTTTGGGTCCTTTCCCAGCTTGTAGCAAGAGATTGAGTTGCTTCACCAATTCCAGCCTCGTTTTACCTATCTGTACCAAGGAGATTAATCAACACTTAACCACCTCGCTGAAGGTGCTGTGAACTGTCAAAGACCTGGAAATCCTGGGGCGTATGATCCAGTGAGAGAAGGAAGTGTTATTATGCATGACTGCATAGAGCCATCTTGGTGTGCAGTTGCCCAACACGAGATGTGTAGAAATACGCCTCCATGTTGCATCAAGGTGGATGGGAAATAGAGGCTCTTATTTTGGAGCACAATTGTTCTCATCAAAACTAATTCCTCCAGAATCTCCATTTTCTGTGTACTGGGCCATGTTGCTGGAAAGTGCCGAAATTTCTGCTTTGCTATTATCCAGACAGTGCCTGAAATGATGGGATTCCATTTTCCTGGCTCAGACAGAAATACAAACAATATCAGGTGAAGATGGAAGTGATTCACTTGAGTTCTCATTCACAGAAAAATGAGCCAAAACATCCTTAACAATAAAAAACCTCCTACTGAAAGCGTGTTTTCTTTTGTTTTCTTTCAGATTTATTGACTTTTTCAAGGAATAAACGATCTGCTTTCATTATTCCGTTTCCTAATGGAAATTGTTTTTCAAGAAGCTGTGTAGAATTTAGTTTCTTTCCAATGGACAACTTCTGCCAGTGGCCAGTGCTGCAGATGGGTAAGGACAGGTGAAGCCAACCCTGGGAGCTTGGTTAGCTCCATGAGTTCTATAGGAGATGGAGAGCCTTGAGGCTTCACTTCAAAATGGGACGGGAAAGCATCTGGGCTGCCACACAGGGGAGACTGGGAAACACGAGCGTGATTTATTGCTCTAAATCACACAAATAAAAATAAGTAAGTGACTCAAGCATGTGCTTGCCTTAGCGGGGGTCAGCGCAGTGAGACACATCCCGCTTCCCACCTGGTGGAAAACTGCCCCGGGGAATCCTCCCAGGATCCAGTTACCGAGCTGGGGAACATCACTTAAGCCAACGTATTTCATTTCCAGTCCCTTGGGATTCCAGATGAACAATCAAAGGGGTGAAAAGGGAAGCTCCACCCGAGTTTGTATTTCATGGGATGAGAAGTGCATTATCGAGTGACAGTGAAACAAGCCTGAGGCACAGTGAGTGCCAATAGAGCACCCACATACCTCTGAGCTCTGATAAACTGCTGTGGTACGGCTTTATATCTCTCTGCAGCAACCCTTGGATGAACTGTATCCAGAGGAGGTGATGGTCTCGGTCAAGATGGTTGCAAAGGGAGCCTGGTCACAACCTGCAAATCCCTCATGCTGAAAAGCCCCTTGGAGAGAGCCTACATAGAGAAGTGTTGAGTGGTGTCAAACAGATACTGAGTGGTTGCGCAGGGATGGGCCATGTGTGAGCACTTCATCCAGAACTGCCATGGAAAGAAGAAATGATTCACTCCATCGTCTTTTGGAGTGACACTGTCTCATGTGGGCAGATGAGAGAGAGTACCAACTGCCCACTCTCCAAACCCCACTCTCCTTACTCAGATGAAATTTTTATATTGCCACCCACACACATTCAGAAGCCCATGACTCATCTCCATCGATAATGAGATCGGCTCAAAAGCTACAAAGTTTTGAATACAATGAAGGTTGCCTCCTAAGCTGTTCTCTTGCAGAAGGCCCTTTTTCAAGCTTTTCTCAGCTACTGCAAGAGGTGGGGATGATTTATTTCCATTTTACCTCCCCCAGGAACAGGGGTGCCATGATTTTGGACAACTGCCACCTGTCCTTGACCTGTAGCACAAGATCACAGGAGTTGGCAATGCTAAGCAGGAGCAGAGCAGCCTGTCTGTGATCAGCTCCATGCTGAGGTGGTTCACACCTTCCTGCATCTCCTCCTGGCTTGGAGTAGGTGGTGGAGGACAGAGAGAACATACAACCCCTGAATGGACCTCATGTCAGCTCCTGATGCATGGAAGGATTGGGCTACAAATCATGGATTTCTTTAGATGTTGGACAAGAAGACCATTCCCAGCGTGATCCTGACTCTCAGCTTTATGCTTAGGGTCTCTTGCTTCCTCTGTCTTTTGTGTTGTTTTTCAAGTTTTGGCTTTTTTTTTTTTTTTTTTTTTTTTTTTTTTTTAATTACCCCTTTAGGCTCAGAGTTTCAATTACTCCTTTTCTTTCATTTTTTTTTTTCTTTAATGATTCGGAAATATTTGAGTGACAGATCTTTTATTAAAATACTCTTATCAGAGAGCATCCGAGAAGGGGCAGGGTTAGTGCAGCACTCAGGCTTTCCGTGCCTCAGGGGAGTGAAGTTCTTCCTGGCTCTGCCTGGCCACGAGAGCAGAGCTTTGGTATGCAGCCCTTGGTAGAGAAGACAGAAGAATGTCATTCTCCCAAAAGTCTGGTAGGAAAATGAATTTTGATCACACCAGGCAGGCAAGCAATGAAGAAAAGAGACTCTCAGCTCATCTCGTTCAGAAGATGCTTCCCAACCCACTCCATGTCAAGAGAGCCACGATCCAAGGACAAGGTGTGGGCAGCTGATGCCATTTGTCTCATGCCTTGGCCACTTGGCATCCATCTGCACAGCAAGAAGAGCTGGGCATCCGTGGGTGGAGAAGCTACATCCTCCCCTCTTGCACCAGTGCTTCAAGAAACCCAAGTTGAATCTAGGGAGATTCTGCAGGAAGTCAAATTAATTGGATTTGATATAAAATGAGATTTGTTTATTTATTTTTCCCTACAAGGTACATATTTGTTTCCAATTTTTTTTGTTAAAGAGCACTTGAAAATGAGAACACTGGGGTCAGATCCTGAGATATTTCTGTTTCAAAGCATCTCACCAGGGTTGCTGCATCTCATCAAAGCCCTACCAGCTTTCATGGTGCATTCTGGGCAAGAGCTGGGCAGGAAGAGTTCAGCTGCTGCCCCAGGGCCATTTTGCTGAGGACAGGTTTGGTTTGGGGATGGAGTGTCAGAGCACACACCTGGCACAGCTCTGCTCTCCTGTCCTCGCAGGCTGCTGTGTGCCTGCCCAGCTAAGTCAACATCACACCCAGTGCTTGTGAGAGTTCAAAACAAGAAAAAGAAAAGAAAAACCCAATTTGCTCATTCTTGCCTATCCAAGAAGCAATTCCAATTATTTAACGGTCTGAGCCTGAAACCACAGAGATCACTGGAGTGAAAGGAGCATTGCCCAGCTGGGTGCTGTCGGAGGGTCACCCACCACGTCACCACCCACCGCCAGGCAGGAGATGAGCGTGGGGCTCTGTGTTCCCAGTGGCGCTCCCTGTTCTGACTGAGATTGGATGGGTGTCAAGCAGCTGTGCTGGAGGCACGGGGCTAAGCCCCTTTCCTCGAGGCCACCCGTCTGTCAGGAGGTAAAGTTTTAGGGAAGCCAACCTTCATCTTCGTTGATGAAAGATGTGAGCAGCAGCACTGTAGCTGGCATGCAGGGACAGCACTGATGGGGGCCTGGGGCTATGCACAACCCGTCACCATGCCAGGGGGTGCCAAGCACGGATCCATCCCACTCACACGCTGCTGGGTGTTTGTTCACAAATCTTTATTCCAAAACAACGATTATCGTCAAATTCTCTTCTGTTTTGCTTGGCTCAGCTGCTCTGTTTGTTGCTTATCGTGATGCTCTGCTCTCCTCCCAGGTGACTGCAGATGGGTTATGCCAGCGGGGAGCAGCGGGACAGGGAGAGGGGTCCAGGCATGTCAGCATTGGCAAGGCCTGCCCAGCAAACCCCAGTTTAGCCAACATTTTGTTTTGACAGAGGACTCATTTTTGACAGAGGAATCAGTTTCCCATGCATTCCCCCAAACAATTGTTCTTTCCTCCATATTACTTTGTACTGAAATACCCAGCAACAAACAGGCTGGGTATCTGTTTGCAGATGAAAGTGGAGGCACAAAGCTGCGTGTGCCAAAGGAAAGGGCAGAGGAAACACAACAGCATCACCAGCTTGGGGACATCTTCAGAAAAAAAGAGTGAATCAACCTTTTGTGCTGTCTGGGGAGGGACTGTTCCATCATCGTTGTGGATTTCCACCTTCGGCAAGAGCTCAATAGCCTCACATATCTATCATCAAGGCACTAACAGCCATGCCATAAATCTTAACTCTAAATTACCATTATTCACCGGAGAAAATGAATGGTTTGCAATGCACATGGCAGAGAGCACAGCTCCTGGAAGAGGATCAGGGCTGCTGTCAGGCTCACTCCTGCATGTTGAGGTAAAGGAAAAGGGTCCCAGAAATGATAATAAATGGCTCGAAGCCCATTGATACATCCAGGAAGAGTGTCCAGGCCCTGTGTGCCCTGCTCCTGTGCCCCAGGATGGCACGCAGCCCTGAGCCCTCCCCTTCCCAGCAGCTCTTCCAAGGCCAGTGAGCCCCAAGGGAGAGCAGGGGATGAGGGGAAGCATTACTTTCAGAACAAATTCTTGTGTCATCTTCTTGACAGTACCTTGAAGCGCTGCATGACACTCAGGAATGGTGCAGCTTAACCTCAGAGTTCACCCAAGGGAGTGTTTCCCCTGGCAGAGAGTAGAAGAATTGCTGGAGAAGAGCTCTCATTGCCCGGCCCCGTGTGCCCCCGGCTGCTGGGGGTGAGCTGTGCTGGTGAAGGCTTTCCCGCAGCACTCCTTTCCACACTCATTATCCAGAGACCAATAGAAAGCCACTGTCTAAAATCCCAAGGATTATGGGTTTAGCGTGGCCAAGAAGAAGAAGCCCGCAGAGCATTAATTAATGTTTGTATGTGGTTTCTATTTTTCCTTCCCTTTTTCTTCACCCTTTGTCTGCCTCAGAAGGCAGTAGGTGGGAACAGCTTTTCCTGTCAGTGCCAGATTTCACTGACTGGGTCTCTTCCTTCTCCTCTCCAGAATTTATATAACCATTTAATGCACTGGTTAATGACTCACGTGGCTTTCCCAGTGTTTATCCTCAATTACAGGCTCCCTTTGTTCCCTAGCGTTGCCGTTTTCTTGCAGGGATCTTCTACCTTCCATGATGCTTTTGTCATACAGACCTGGGGCTCTTTTAGCATTTCTGCCTCCCCTTCCCTCCAGGGAAATGCACTGTCCCCACTCTGGACAGAAAAGGCAAGTAATTGCCCACAGACATTGCCCTGCTGTGAATTCCCACACACCAATTCATGGGAGCTCACGTGCATAACCCCGACCTCTCTTTATGACTTCTTCAGGTCAAAGCCATTCCTTCCCCATGGGGTGAGCCTCTGACAGGGTGGACAGCAGAGCAGCAAGCTAATCCCCAGCCAGATCCTCAGAGGGTATAAATGGCTCCCTGCTGATTTATGTCAGCCAAAAATATGACTCCACTACATCTCTGAGTTTCTATATAGCATTGCACTATGCTGCACTTGAACCCAGTAATCTTAGCTAAGAAAAAATTTCAAGCTACTGCAACAGGTGAAAAGAATAAGGGGGGGCAGGGGGGTGTCCTTCCTGCCTCAACAGACTACATACTACCATCTAAATTTATCCAAGTTCCTGAAGTTCTTTACACCTTGTTTTATTATCCGCTTTTATTTTCCTTGTTCAGCCAGCGGATAGGACACGCTGCACAAACAACCCTATGTGTATCAAAAGGAAGGGGCTTACACTTGCAGACACAACCACAGACAAACCAGGAAATAACCTTCAACTGCAGAAGCAAGCTGGGGGTGTTTGGCATGGGGCATTTGGCCCATCCCCACCCTAGAAGAGCTCATTGCAGGCTGAAGAGTTCATGCATCACTCACTGAACCACTGGGTCTGAGAGCACATCTGAAACACCCAACGCTCAGGACCACGGGTGGAATAAATCTCCTCTAAGCTCATCATCTGGGCAGCTGATGATCCCAAGTTCATTTTATGATCCATGGGAGATGACTTCAGTGAAGGCATGCTTGGCATCTCAGTGATGATTTCTTTATGGCCAAGGGAAAGCTCTACAGTGTAGACTGGGTGAGATATGGGAACCTTGCACAATGACAGAGGCCTTCTCTGCATTCTCCATCACTCCAGCCCATCCTGCAGGAGGGAGGGAACCTGTTCCTCCTTTCTTTACCTGCTGCCACTCAACTGCTTCATAAGAAGGGAAATTCAGTCTGGATTTCAGTATTCCCCATATGGTGGCAAAATCCACCCTAACTGTGGCACATTGCACAGTGCTCAGCTGGCTGCACTGTGTAAGAACACTCCTGTTGTCATCCATTCTTTCCATTTGGGAAAATCCAGTAGATTTAAAAACGAGATGCACGTCATTTCAGTTCTTTTATTTTTAATGCAAATTTATGTTAATTAAAAAGTAAAAAAAGCAGTCCTCCAAAGGCATTACTTTCCAGAAGCTGCAATTAAAGCTCTTTTGCTCCTGACTCTGCACCAAGAGCTGATGAATTCGTTGACAATGTAACTAGAATGCATGGAAAGGGATTTGGCACAGCCCTATGAATAGAAGGTTTCGTACAGCCTCAGCCACGTTCATTCTGTCTCCATTCAAAAACACCGACTGAGCACGGGGGAACATTTCCACGTTTGACAGATGGAATAATGGCAACAGTGAGTTATTAATACTCCATTCAGCAACCACAGATATTTCTCTCTGCTTCCCCCAAGTTCAAAAACAAAGAACAGAAGGCAATGTAACTATTCACAGCCAGTTTAGCAAGATCCCCTGTTCTTAATGCGCTGCCTGCTATTATGCCAAAGTACCCGTGTCTCCTGAAAAAAGCTGGATAAAAATAGAACGTCATTAATTAGAATCACCACTAATTATGGAGGATATGCCCTGACTCTACTCTCACTTTCTGACCCCGCAGGATCACTGTAGGGTGAGACAGGTAAGGCCATTCACCCAAGGTTGCCCAGGGAAGGTCCACGCACCCATTATCAATGGGCAAGAAGGAATGGGCCTAAAATACCAGGACCATGGAAATGAGACCCTGGTGGCTTCAGCTCTCATCTAAACAGTAGCAAACCAAACTCAGGAAACCAAGGTAACCTCTCAATACAGTCAGAGGCACCACCAGGGAGAAACAACCTCTGCAGGAGCAGAGAAATTGGGCGGTCTGAACAGCAGCAGTGAGATGGTCAAAGTCAGGTGAGCTGAACCCCCTCAGCTGCTGCTGTATGGCATTGCCCGAGGGATTCTCAAGGTGAGAATAAAAAGGTCTGCTCCATTATTTTTTTGAAGTGCAGCATAGTTTCTTTACTTAATTGTCAGTCCGGGGAGGCTTCATTTTTTACATACCATAAGAGCAAGAAAAATTGGATAAAGCAATCCAACTGCCAACTGAAACTGGAGGAGAGCACGGGGGAAGGAGCCAGCAAAATGTGCAAATGACAGCACATGAGGCACAGCAGCATTTATGTGAAATCCAGGTGAAACCCGCTGCTATTAGTTCATCCAGCTTAAAGCATGAATGAATACAGTAAGAGAACACAGGAATCCTTGACTCTGGTGGGCTTCAAGCTGCACTTCTCCAAAATGGCAAAGCAATAATGGCACCTGAGTGATCTGCAGCATCTTGGCATCACCAGAGATGGGTGTGAAGGGCCAATTTCAGCCCCAGACCTGAATGTTACAGCTGGACCCCACCTGCTGCCTTCGGCAACCCCAAGGTATGGTAAGAAACAAGACCCCATAGGAGTTGCTGGTGTCCATTTAAATCTTACTTACACAAAATATAAGGAGAACGTGAGGATTAACTCCAAATCCATGTGGATTAGTCGAGAAGCATTGCATGGCAACGTGGAATTGCTGAAGAGAAATACATGAAATTGTCATTTTTGTCAACTTTACAATACAACTTGATCCTCTGTGCATAATGAGCCGTAAGCCTGGCAATATCCCAGGGTCAGGTGAAGGGAAAACTTTCACTTGGGAAAAAAATGATGGAATTCATAGGGTCAGAGCATCAGAGACATGAGGGATGGGAAACCAGAGTCCACCTTGCTCCCTCCTGAGCATCTCCAGCCCTTCTTGTAAGCTGTCATCACACACATACAACAAAACCTCTATTTACATGCCCCCAAGGAATTAAAGAGGTCTGTGGAAGATGGGGATGTGATCAAACACACAAAACAACACAAGCAAGCAGGCAGCCTTGCTGTGTCCTTTGGAGGCTGCATGCACCACGCTGCAAGTAAGAGGGAGACTGTTTCCTTTGATACATGGGGAGGATATCTAAAAGAAAGCCCATTTTCATAGTACTCCTCCCTTTTCTTATGGGATGTTTCAGCTGAAGGTGAGCAGAGAGAACCAGGTGTGATAACCTCAGTGCTCATCTCCAGGCTGGCTCTCACAAGCTATCACAAAGAAAAGCATTATTTTAGGTAAAATACCACTGCAAAAGAGAGTGACATTCACTTTGACGTTGGAGGATAAATTAAGGATGAGGATATGTTAAAGAAAACTCTGAGCTCCTTCGTCACATTCCTCTATTCAAGGAGAAATGCAGCTGAGTTTCAGTTGATCTTGGCTTCTTCGCTGACCTGCAGCAGTAAATTTCCCCCCTTTTAGTGTTTAAATAGTTTGTCAGTGAATGATCCCATTCATAAAGAGCTGGTGATGACAGCTCTGCAAAGCTAAATGGCACTTAAATGTGCACCTAATAAATCTGCAACAAAAATAAACAGAGGGGAAGAGGGGAGTGAAAAACAAAGATTAACAACACCAAAGAGGTGGAGGGATATTGTCATCAGAACTGCTTGAAATGGCACTGTGCTAAGCTTTGAATTCTCAGAAGGAAACAGGCTTGGCTGGAACCTGGGTGCTCTGCCCGAATCTCCCTGTGTTCCCCACTGGCATCCACTTCTTTTGGGCTTCTTGAAGTAGGGAAAATGCAGTTCTGCTCTTGTGGAAGGCACAGTTTGCCTTTATGAAATGGTGACCTTGATTTTGTGTGGCCAAGAGTGTAAATACTCGAATTGCTGGAAGCAGGAATCGGATATGGGAGGAAATGAGGGCAGAAAAGCCAGAACTGAGACAAATCTGCAAGGAACAAATCTCAGATTGGCTGTGCTGCCAACGAGATGCTTATCACAGAGCTGAGGAGTCCAAGAGCAGCACTTGGAATAACACAACACGGGCAGAGGTGGCACTGGAGAAATGCCATGTGTGCCCAAGACCTGAGGAGAGAATCTGAAGAGAGCAAAAAGGCTGCAAATTGACTTTTATAGACAAGGGAAATGTAGTACAAGTGCTACAAGAACAGTGCTGCACTTCTGCAGCCACGGGTGCAGTTTTCCACACCTAAGTTCAAGACAGATAAATTCAGCAGCAAAAGATCCCTGGAGTGATTGAGGCAGGAGTTCATCCCATGAGACAGGGCTGCAGCAGATGGAAGCTGCATGAAGATGTGACCCCACCTGCAAAACACATGGATGGAAGCATCAGAGAGGGAGCACAGCATGTGCTAGTGGCCAATCAACAGCAAAGACAGAAAAATCAGACAGCTAAATGGGATGCACAGAGGCACAGATGGAATCTAATGGAGGACTGCCACAGGACTTTGCTTCTGGAACAGCTTTCCAGCAGGAGCAAAAATGTACCATCACCCTTAATGTGTTTGTAAATAGCACCTGAAAGACTTATGAAAGGGGAAGTAGCAAGGCCTGGAGGAGGTCTGGGGAGGGCCTGGTCCTTGGGAGGGGGCATAGCAAACCATGGAGCTCGTGTGCAGTGCTGACGGTTGGCTGATCTTCAGGAGGAGTTATCCTCCATATCCTCCATCTCTGCTGGCAAGAGCTGCAAACCACGTCAGCCTGGCCTTTGACAGCTTCCCATTACCACTGATGGGTGACTTTTCAGTGCACAAACGGAGCTAATTGTTACCTCAGGGGTAAATATTCACTCAGGCACACAGAATAAGGCAGGTAACTCCCAGTCTGGGCTTCTAATCCCATTATCAGACACCTCCTCAGCATCATTATCCCCAATAACACAAAAAGGAAGGGGAAAAAGTACCATTGTATTTCCAGTAATGAGAAGCATGGTCAAGAGAGGAAATCATTTCTCTGAGTCATGCTCCCCACCCTAATAAATGAAATATGGAGAAAAAGATGACGTTATGGATTAGCTGCACTTAATTTTGATCGTGTAGAAATTCCTATGTGCAAACCCAGCTCTTCCAGTGTGTCCAAGGCTCCAGCTCTGTGCTCTCAGTGAGGGCTGAAGAGAGCTGCTGTTGTGCAACCCTTTACCTGCGAGGGATCAGTGCCTTGGGAATAGGATGGGAATAGGTTCATTCATTTGGCTTTTAGCAAATATCAGAAGCATTTGCCCAAGGGTTACCACAGCTTCCCCTGCTCTTGGCAGTGCTCTGGCATGCTCAGCAGACTTCTTCCCCAGGATATTCTGACTTGTGAAATTTCTTTCTGAAGAAAGCATTTCTCACTAATCTCTAGGGAACAAAAGCTCCCATTGCATGTCGGCTGCCCACGACCAGGATGATTTCAGGAACCTCTCTCAGTGAGTAACTCTATGACTCTCGATTGTATGAATAACAAGTGCCTCGGTGTTTCTAGCAGGTAATGGATGTGTCAGAACAGCCTGGGGTGGTTACACTCTCACCACTGGCAACAGCCAAGCAACACACATCTCCCTTTTGGCACCTATGGATCCCAGCAGCGATAAAGAAGCTTCCTTCCTGTCACTGCCAAGCTAAGGTATAATTATTTCTCTGTGTTGGGACAGTATGTTCAAGATGAACAACACGGGTTCCCCGTCTGGAGCTTGGGAAGTCATACCCTATTCTGAAGACTGATGCCCCCAGACCGCTAATTCTAAATTTAATGGTAAAACCTGATAAATCCAACCTGGTTTTACCATGCCTTGAGATGGAGAAGAGCAAGTTGTTCACAGGATGTTTGCATTCAACACCCCAGATTCCAGATCTGTGCTTCAAACCAACATCTTTTTCAAGATGTAGATTTGGGCCCAAGTCCTGTATTGCAGTATAAATGTAATTCAAGTGTCCTTTTGTCAATTACAATCTAATTATTCACTGTAAGAGGAAACTTGTGAAAGACCTGTAATACGCTGTTCCTTGCCTCTACAGTTAAACCTCAGCAATCAATCTGCCTTTACACAGCCTGAGCTGTCTTCGTTTATGGTATCTTTTCAGCTTTAGCTTCTTTCCTTTCACATCATTCTCCCCTCTTTGCTCACTCATCCCTTTCTTACTTTCCTTCTCCATTTTCCTCCTGAAGCAAGTGATGGAAACAAAGGGGAACTGAAAACCCACCCCAACACCAATGCCTTTGTACTGGCCTGGGGCTAAACCTTTTTTTTTCTTATTTAAATAAAGGATGACAGCCCATTCATCCTCGCTGGGTACCTGGGGGAAACTTACCATTCTGCAGGATGAGCTCAGTGCTATGCAAAATTATCTAAACGGTGGGTACAATAAAAGGTGGGTCCCAGCCAGAACTCCGGATATGAGAGCTTTCCATCCCTGTAGGGGAGTTTGGATTTCAACATCAGGGCTTGTTTCTTGCTGTTAGGACTGGAAGCCAAACACCCCCTGAACAGTCACAAGGCTCAACCCCAAGGGCACCTCTCTGATCTGACCCACTGATAAGTGACAAGCCACTCTAGGACAGGAGGCATTGGAATGAGAGCGATGAGAGGAGAAATAAACCCAATGGAGGAGAGTCCTAAAACAAGACAAGGATCTCTTGTCTACTGTCAATGGGAGGGATCAGCATGTTCAACTCTACCAGAATTTGTTGGTGTTTTGTTCCATCTGCAGATGTGACACACAATAGGGAAATATGAACAGATTTATCCAAGGGGTAATTCAATGGTTTTACCATTTATCCCCTGCCGTTTTCATCCCATCTCGACATACACATTCTGAACAGGCTTTCCATTCAAGAAGCTCTCAGCAAAGTCAGTGAAAGTAATTCAGTGTAAGCAAGTATGAAACAGCATTTAAGAGAGCTAATTTTGCTTTTCATCACGTTGAAAAATAAGACGCTAAGATAGCTACTCATCCAAGAGAGGAACAAAAACATCTTCAACGTCTTATGGACTCATTAAAAACTAGCCCAGGCAGCTAGAGTATTGCATTCTCACCCAGACTGACTCATAAGTGATTAGAATGGGATTAACAACCGCAAAAAAAATATTGCTGGAATTGTTCCCACTGTGAAGTAGGGCTGAGTCAGAACCAATTATTTTCATCTGGGAGGTGGGAAGTGACATTTCCCCAAAGCTCTTTGCTGGAAAATCACCAACTTTGCTCGTGATTTAGGAATTCACCTTCCTTAGAATTTCCAATACTCTGTAACTTTGCATTTCATATTTTCCTGAAATAGCACAGAAACACCAACCGCTACCTCCTGCTCCAGAGGAAGAAACCCCTTTTCCCTGTTTCTATCTTTCTACTCCATCCCCATACAAATCCATTCAGATTCCTCAAATCAGATAAACGCACTGGCTATCAATACCAAACCTTTATCTGTTTTCCACTTCATGGAACACATTTTGGATGAAAGAAAGGGTACACACCGACAATTGAAGTTTCCAAGATGCTGTGCTCCATATCCAGCTCCAAAAAGTTACAGAAAAATGCACTGGAGGATATTTTTTCCACTTTGAACTCAGTGAAATCAGAATATCTTTGATGCTCCCTGAAGGAGAAGCTGTTGGCTTTTCCTGTTTTTGGATTGCCTTTTTGCTGTTGTTTATTGGAATGACATGCACACAAAATCTGCTGGTTTGATTCAGTGCCCCTCTCCGTGCTTCCAAACCCGGTGAACTCCAAACTAAGTGGCGCAACCCATTAGTAAGATTATTCCCAGTAAATTGCTCCCTTCATCCTGAGCAATACTGCACTTAAGGCTTGTAGAAACGTTTTATTTTGAGATAATAGTGCTGTTGCTGCTATCCAAGAACAATACCTGACAATTATACAGTTCATAGACCATCTAATCTCATTCTTGTATAAACAGGCCATGGGCCTTTTTAAAATGAAATGCCATTTCAAGTCCAATAGATACGGTTGAACTGAAGTCAAAGGATCTGCAACAACACACAGCATCGTGACTGCAGCCAACCAGACAGGGGCCAAAATTCTGCCCCATCACCCCTGCCTCTCTCTGGGCCTGTCATGAATTTGTTAGAACTCTGTGGAAGAAAAAACAATGCTTCAAAAACCAATCTCCATGTGTTTTAATGGCAGAGGAAACCCATTGTAGCTCCCAGCCTGAGTTTCCAACACAGCAGGTAAGAGGGAACTCTTTGGTCCCATTTCTATCTCCAGCACTGCAGAGTGCGTGCAGCAGTACCCTTGGTTGAAGTCAATGGGAGCTTTGCTGTGCTGAAAGTCTTCCAAACATCATCGAGCAAGAAATGGGGAAAAAAGAGAAATCCTTTCTCCTCATACAATGCTCCTTGGATAAGTCAAGTGAGAACTATGTGTGTGAATTGTTACTCCCCACTTTCCCCCCTCAAAATGACAGGGTCACAGATTTATTAGCTAGATGTGCAGCAGGGCAAGTGACAAAACAGCAAGAGCATCCTGAGACATTGCCCTGCACCCAGGGACAAGGTGACATGGGCAGCACCTTCACCTACCTCAACAAGGTGCTGCAAGAAGGTTGCACAGTGCCTCCTGCCCAGGAGGGTTACAGGAAGCAGGATGACTCCCATATTCGCCAGGGTTTGGTAGAAGGAATGACCTAACCCAGAAAAGTCTGCCTAGCATTCTGAAAGAGAAACAACAACAACTGGTTTGTTTATATATTTCAGTTTTAATTAAAAAATAAAGGTTATCTTAATACATCTCTTGCAGCCTTTGGGCAAAATGCACCCTTAGCAAGACTTTAGGAAACATGATGCACATCTATTCTTGGCACACGTCTTAAACAAATGTGAACTTTCTACAGCAACTTCTCAAATCCATCCTTCTCCCAAAACCCTGGAAACATTTAAATGTTCTTTAAAAACCCTAGAAAAAAATTAGAAGTGGGCCCAAAGCAAAAATCCCAGATCCAAGCATTCCAAAGCTTTTGGAGCAGACTCAAATCCAAACCCTCATCTCCTTCGAAGTTTTATCCTGGATCACTGCAAATTCACAGACACGGCACCCAAATAACCATGAGACACGAAATCTGAGCGCTGACCTGGGTATGAGTCTCTCTTCAGAAGCTTTGGTCTCTATACTGGGCCAAAGCAAACCCATGTGTCTGAACTCTCCCCCCAAAATGTTTAAGTTGGGCCCATCCCTAAGAGAAATAAGTGCTGGTTACATGTCGAAATGGTGCTGTCAGAGCTCCCCATTTCTTAGCTGTCCCTGATCCAAGACCAGGCCAAGTCCATTTGCACTACTTTTAAAGGCAAGGATAAAGCCAAGCGAACACACGGAACCATCCAACACAGCCGTGCTATCACACATCTGCCCCCTCTGCAGGAAGGGAGCCCTGGCTTTCTCCTTTATTTGCCAGGAGCTGTCTGGGGTTTCTGGACATGGTTTTCTCTGGAAATACATTCAGGTCTCCATCACTCTCTGTGGAAGGCATACACGTGCCACCGCTCACACTGGACATCTTTGCTCCACCGTGGTCTACGATGGCTGACTCCCCAAGGCACAAAGTGACCAATCTTCCAACTTATACACAAGGTCTACATATATATATATATATATTTATATATATATGTACACACCAACAATTACATACATATTTAAATATATATATATACACACACATATATATATTTGGTTTTGGTTTCTCTCTTTGTTATTTCTTTTTTTTTTCCCCCTTTCCCTTCTCTTTTTCCCTTTTAACTTAATGGTGTAGCCTCCTCTGAGGAGGGCTCTGGTATATGTTCCGGAGACTCTTCTGTCTCCAAAGAGACTTCTGGCTTCTCCTCTGTCACTTTTGGCTCCTCAGGGGCTTGAGATCCCTCCTCCTGACTCTGAGCCTGGCTGTTCATTTTCTCTTCTGCTTCAATTTCCTCTGAGGTGGGAATGGAGTTTTTCTTTGGACGGCCTTTGGGCTTTGTTGGTGCTTCCTGCCCACCTTTCAACACCTGGAACAAAGAGATTAACAGTCAGATCAACCTGAACTTCACTGCTGTGAGGCTTCCTTTAGAGAGAGGATGAAATGTGACTTCAGACGTGACCTGCAGTCACCATTCAGCTTCAGAGAAATTCCCTGCATTCACAGAGTTCACTCATTATCTCATAGAACTAAAACTAAACACAAAAAATACCAGCAAGGACACTCAGAATTTAGATGGAGCCATCTAAGCCAGTTTCTGCAGCACCCCCAAAAGCAATCTAATCACCCAGTCCTCAACATTACATAAAGATTTTATGCACAATTCAGTCTCTTTCATGAGCATTTGATCTATTTAAAGCCCAAGTTAAGAACATTCAGACTTTAGCCAGGATTGCTTCTGACTGTCTGTTCTCTTGCCAGTTCCACTTCGACTTCTAAATTAGCATTTAATATTATTATGCCAAAAACGCAGAGGTACATAGTTTGGTTCTTCCCTCTGTTCCAGTTTCTTTCATCCCTCAGCTCTGCATTCTTCCCACCGCCTGTTGTACCTCCCGCCCATCACTTATGCTCCAACGTGAGCTTTTTATAGATAAAAAAAAGCACATTTCTAAGGAAACTGTAGGATAATTCAGCAGGAAGAAAACAAAACCTAGTGTAAATAGACACAAATCCCTGATATACTCAGCTCCAAAATCCATCCTTTCAGAAGCAGTTTTTAGGGTCTAAGAGAAATGGCAACAAACCCCTTACCATTTTCTTCCACTTCATCCTGCGGTTCTGGTACCACGTCTTCACCTGGAGCTGAGTCAGTCCCAGTGACTGCGCTAAGTCAAGCCTGGAAGAGAAGACAGAGACTGCAGGGAGCTGACAGAGGACAAGAAGCACCCAGATGCCAAGGGCAGCCAACCACACAGCAGTGGGACTACCAGAAAGGATTGCTTTGCTTCTCTCAGGGTGTTAAGATAGTTGCTGCTATGGAAGAAGAAAGAGTGGTCAAGGTGTTGGTGGACAAATGGCCAAGTGTAAGAGTTTCGGAGGTTTGCCAGCCCTTTTTAAACACAGGACTGCAGTTTGCTGAGTGCTGATGCTCCATATTTGTGCATGAAGCAGGGAGCTGCTGGTACACAGCATTCCTGAAAAATAGGCCTATGGTGTCTGAAGCAACCACGCAAGAAGCAAGACAGCTGGCATCAGTCTGCCTGTGAAAGCATTGCTCTTTGTATCGTATTTCATCTTCACTACCTACATAATGAGGATAATGATACTTTTTCATTTCTCAAAGAGCAGTAGTACATCTAAATCTATTAATTTCTTATGCATTGTGCTATTATAGGCAATTTAAGCTTATAAACGAATTTATTATTTGCGTGTTTAGCTTAAGGGTATGTGTGGCAGACAGCCCATAATCCTGATTCATCCTCCGCATTTCTCCAACCTGTGCGAGTTCATCTGAAACCATTCATTATTTCTATATTAAAACTCAGGATATGAAGCAAATGCAGCTCAGGTTAGCTCTTTATCCTTCCCCACAGGTGATGGTACCATGCATCTGGCAGTGTTGTAACTCAGTTGCACAACAGGCAGAGTTGGAAATCCTCAGCAACGCCAGGCAAGTGCCCCACAGAGTCACGCAAGACCCACAGGTGGGACAGCCCAAACGCAGAGCCACATTCCAAGGTGTTCTGGGCTGTAGGAGCTTTCTGGCAGATATTTTCCCTATTTCTACACAGGAAAAAACACACTTGTGGAGGCCAAGTTGTTCATAATAGCATTTCTGTTCCAGCTGGGCTCCTCGGGCAGTCGGGCTCTCTTGTGTATTTACAAACACCTACGCACCCCACACCAGCTCTGTGCTCACACACACACACACTCCTGGCTCCATGCTTTTCCCCACTTTAGATTCCCTGCTGCCTACGCTACTATACAGTGTCTGCAGAATATCCCATTGACTTAAAAATACTATCAGTGTTGTCTGAGAATGTGGCAGAGGCATTATCACATCACACTGAGCTCCTTTATTACTAACAAACCAGGTGCTCCATTTGCCCTCTAACCAGCACGATCTCGTGTCTAGGCCAAAAGCTGCAGGACTGAACACAGATCACAACCCATTGCTTCACCATCACGTTTCCAGCCATGAGTTCACAGAAAGAAACACTGCTTGGCTAACTTGCCATAGTGCATGTTATCACACTCTGATTACCTGCAGCCAGTTGCCATCTCTTGCCACACACATCACTGTAGTCAGCATTGCTTGGAAACCCAAGGAAACAAACAGGGGAAGTGGTGCAGGGACAGGAATTGCTCACCAGGCTCTAACACAGACAAAGCCAAGGAACAGTCATGCTATTAAATTAATTTACCAGCCCTGAGTGCTTCATCAGTGGTGTCAACAATCTGCTTATGTGACGCTGGGAGGAGCCACTATGGGAGCATTAGGATCTAAAGCATTCTGACTTGCTCATGAAATTCGGTCTAGCTGTGATCCTTGGCTTTGGTGACAAGCAGTACAAGTGGAGTGTGCTGACTTCAAAACCATTTTAAATATTGGGATTCTGCCATCTGTGGAGTTCAAGGTCTGGTGAACCTTTCAAACCCTCCCTAGGTTTACAAACTGAACGGGAACTGGACGAGGCTTTTTCCTCTAGTTTAAATCTGCAGAGTAGCATTCAAAGCCTTTAAAACAAGTAAAACCTCTCCTTATTTTAGTTTGTCTATTTGGTACCAAGCAGTCCCTGAGAACTCAAGACGGGGCAAGGCAACCTCCACATCTATGCGTCCCAGGCTCTCTCTCACTGAATTGTGAGCCATATTTGCCAGATAGAGTTCACTCAGCAGCCAGCTGAAACTACAGCCAACCTCCCAGCTGCCACAGAGACAGAGCCATCCACCTCAGCATCCCAGCAGGAAACCAGGCTGCATCTTTTCCCAACAGTCTAGAGCAAGAACAGGGAAGGAGAAAGAGCCTTTGCTCAGCTTCTTGCACATCTCTGAGCCTGGATGCCTGCTAGCAGGCATATCTATCACCGTGTGACATTTCCATTGATACAGCCTACCCGTGTCATCTTTGATCCCAAGAGAAGTTAGCCTTGAAATTTAATCAGGTCATCTGCCCATGTCCTTGGCCAACAGCAGAGGCATCACCGCTGAGCTAGAAAGCAGCACACTGCAGCCAGGGAGCACTCAATATGGGGA
Source organism: Excalfactoria chinensis (assembly GCF_039878825.1). NCBI lineage: Eukaryota > Metazoa > Chordata > Aves > Galliformes > Phasianidae > Excalfactoria > Excalfactoria chinensis. The sequence continues at coordinate 4,725,194 of NC_092845.1, forward strand.
CAGCTGAGCAGGCCTGCTTCAACGCTTTTGCTCCCTGTCCTTCTCCTAGTTTAGGAAACAGTATTTTTCCTGCTCCTTTCTAAGCAATACTTATAGTCATATGAGCATTTGAATGGACTGATCCGATAAAGCAGTAAACAGGATGAAGACAAGTGCATTCTGCACAGCCAAATGACTGCAGTTGGTGGTAGACAATAGAGAGCCCGACCTGTGTTGGGCTGCTTGGATCTCCCTCCCCAGCCCAATGAACTCCTACCTGTCGGGTGTAGACAAATACTTCTGCTTCTGGAATTTCTTCTCCAAGCCCATCAGCTGGAGCTCCGTGAAGATGGTCCGACTCCGGCGTGGCTTTTTTAACCGAGGTGTGGGCTGCTCTGCCTCCGACTCACTGCTGCCGTGGGTCTCGTTGGCTGGCGTCTCCGAGCTCCCAGTCGCTGAGTTCTGGGCTGGCAGCACACGGGAGCTGGTGGCAGCCGGAACGAGGTGAGGGACCACAGAGGGCTGCCTGGTGATAACGGAGATGAGAGGATATGCCCTCAGAGAAGGGGACCCTGGAAGGGAAGAAAGCAGACAAAGGTCAGTTCAGTGGCAATACGGATAGAAAGTGGGAGCTGTAGAGATGTCACTGCATACAACTCTGCAAACAGCCTCCAGAACATTGGGCAAGCCACTTTCTCACTCTGTACCTCAGTTTTCCTCATTTGCAAAATGGAAACAATCCTCCTTACCTGCCTCGCCGGTGGTAAAACATGGATTAAAGCTTAATGTACATAAAGTATTCAGAGATCTTTAAGATAAATGGTACTGTGGAAAGGAACATCTTACACCAGCAGGCCCGATTATGAAACTCTTAGTATGAATCACCACTAATGAACATAATAATCTATAGGGCTCAGTGAGTCTATTTTAGCAGGTAACTCTTCACCAGCAGGAGAAAGGTGTTGCCAGCCTGGCCTGCTGCTGACCTATATTCCCCAGCATGAACAGCTGTGGGATCACAACTCAGATCCCAGGTGAACTGCCATGCAGGGGTAGGTCAGAGCCATGCATCTTGTTGGCTGGCACTTCTCCCCACAGCCACTTCACTCACATCCAAAACCCAGTAAAGCAAGCTTGGGAAATGTTGCCATTACGTCATAAACCCCAGCAAAGTGAGAAGAGTTTGAGTCTTGCTTTTCTCCTCCACATCTTTGCAACACCAAAAAGCAGTTACTGCCACAGTTTACGTGCCACAGAGGAATGGACTTAACCTTCTTGTGTCCCTTAGGGGATAGGGGGTGCTGGTTCCAACCTTGGCTATTTTTGCAGGGCAAAGCAGTGCTAGCTATGAGAGAAGCAGATGACCCTGAGGTTGTTCAAGTGTTGAGCACCTGAAGGAGGGGATACTTTTTCCTAACTGCTCAGCAGTCAGCAACTGTGACCTGGCCAAATGCTCAGAAAAGCTCAGTGCATGCTTATTTTTGGTGCCCACGTCAGGACACTTATTTACTTACAGCACTTCTGAAACTGCTCTTCTACTTCTGGACAAGTGGTGGTTTCCAACTGCTAAGCTGCTGCGAGCTCCAGGTGGTAAACAGATTGGTGAGGCTGCTGACACCAAGAGCCTTCTGTCTGTTTATCACATATGATCATAAGAGAAGCCTTTGCTTGTGGCTCGACCCCAACAGTCATGAGAGTGCTTTTAGAAATGACTGTAAATAATGGAGGCATCAGCTGAAGTGCAGTCTGGCCATGTAGAAGGCTTCTCAGCTTTCTGTCTTTGGTGTGATAAGGGCACAGGATGGGTAGGACAGAGCAAGGACATCTCTGGGAGAAAAACATGGAGTTTGAGGCTTTCTATGGAGAAAGCTGGATGTCAGAAAGGGGCAATGCTTTAGCAGCCACTTCACAGTGAGAACAAAGAGCAGAAATAGCTCATCTCTGCATTGCTTCTGGTTCGCAAAGAAAATGAGCAAGTTCAGTCTCATTCTGGATATAATTCCAGAGTTGAAAGGTGGTTGATGCTGAGCCAGTCCATTGGGTCAAGGTACACTATTAATATGGCTTAAACCATCCGTACAGTTCTTACTCTGATAAAGCCTTGGCTTCCAAACAGGACAAAATCTGAGGCTCGATCTCCATTTCACATCCCCCAGAGTTTGAAGGTATTTCTGGACTGACACGGTATTGTAAGAATGGGATAATTTCCCAATCTTCAGCAAATTAAATGCTGGCAAGCAGCTCTCGTCTGCTCAGCACTATCGTGACTCTCTCTGTCTTCCTAAATGGGAAGGAGCAGAGATGGAGCATCTTCCTTTTCAAACCTGCCCTGCAGAATAGTTTCAGCTGAATGCATATTTTCCATCATCATTTTACAAACACCTTTTTCGTTTCTGATCCACCATCCTTTTGCACTTGAAACCCGAACAGCAGCCCACATAAGCCATGCTCTCTGCTGGGATGCTTCGATTAAACTTGTGGCCACTGGACATGACACAATAGGGACACCGTCACCAAGCTGTATCACATTGCAAACGTTTTAATTTAATATAAATACTTCAAACAAAACGTTTTCCCTTCTTTTGTCCCTTCCCCCTCTTCCCTGGCTCACTTTCAAACCCAGCAGACAGAGATTAGAGGGAAGAGAAAAAGGAAAGCACTAATTAATTGCACTGTTTGACTGCCGGCAATGGCAGAACAGTTTTCCTCCCAGGCAAACTCAGCTAATTCTGTTTTGGAAAGAAAGAAAAAGGAAGGGAAGATTTATGGATCAGCTCCTCTTGGCAGGTCAGCCCTGCTCAGAGGCAGAATGAAATCTCACTCCGAATGGGCTGCAGTGAAAGGTAAATAAAAAGAAAATGAACTTACGACTCAGGAAAGTCCATAAATCTGCCTTCTCCTGAGTGTCAAAACAAAAGGCTACCAAGGAGGAGTTGGGTTCGTTCAGAAAGCTCCCTTTTGCTGGAGGGTTGAGCAGCCCATTGAATGGATGAAGCAAGCCCTGAGCAAAGCAGATACCAAAACAAATCCCAAGTTCAGAGATGACCTGGGTGATGTTCATGCCTTGCAGTGTGGTGCTGTGTACAGATTCCTTGGCTGTTTCTAGAATGGGAAGCAGCACAACCGTGCCATGGTGTGACTGCACCTGATCTAATTATGGACTGAAAAGAGGTGGGCTAATTAAACTGAGAGTACGGCATCAACAGCTTGACAGATTCCAGGACCTGAGTTGGTGTTTTTGTGTGGTGTGGCCTTTAAAACGTTGGCACAGATGGTCTTTCAGACATGCTACCCCCACTATCCTGAAGGGCACTTCTGGGACATTCTGAAAGCTTCCAAAACCAGCCCCAAGGTTCAGCTCACATGCATAGAGCCAATATTTTCCATGCAGGGAAACAGAGCAGTCAGCTCTGAAAGCTAAGTGCAGCACTGGAGCACAAAGACTGAGTCTGCAGGAGGAAAACAAACAAAAATTAGTGCAGCTAGATCTAATGAAGCAAAAACGATCCTTTATAGGGTCCTCCAGTTAAAGAACAATTCTTTAAGAACTGAAACCTTCCGTGATGAGCTAAGACAAGATGAGAGTTCACTCAGGCATTCTATTTTGCCTTCCCTGACGCATTAGCTAAAGTCACTTCCCTGTTCAACCACATTTTTGATGGGTTGTGTTTTCATCACAAACAAAAACCCTGATGTCTGTGAACATCACCCATCCTAATACTGAATAAAACATACTGTAGCTGGAAAGGGCTCTTCCCCAAGGCACTTCTTGCTATGGAGTTACCCAGTCTGGTACCCAGCAGAGAGTAGAGGTGGATGAATCTGCAGCTGCGCTTCCCCAGCTATGGGCACTTGGGTGTGTGGTTGAATTCAGTCATTTAGTTCCAAAACCACAAGGGAAATTAGCTGAGCACTTGGAGCCGTGAGATCCAGGTTTCCTTTCCATACCTGTCTCCATTAGCAATTTATCAACATAATGTTTCAGTATAACTTTAACATAATAACAGTAATTAATAAGTTTGAGTGCATCTGAGGCATGCACGCCGGAGGCCTTCACAATAAAAACCCTAACCAAAAAGATAATTAATCTTTACTTAATAATGACATTTGATATTTGTATTGTGCTTTTGTACAAGTTTACGGCACCCTGCACCCAGAAAGTAATTGGTTATAAGGACACAATGAGCCCAAGAGCTTCCCTGAGTAAGGAATTATCCCACTGCCTGCTGTAAGGACCAGGGCCCTGTCAGATCCATGCTGAAGAGGAAAATCTGTAAATAAAGAAGGATTTTTATTTACTTATTTATTTGTTTTTCAAACGAAGCATTTAAAGAATCTCTTTGGCCAGCGCTCAAGAAATCCTCTGTAACGAATGTAAAAGAGCTCAGGCTTAATTGGTGGAAGATGAATCAGAAAAACAAGCACGACGTTTCTATTTTGAATTATCCTGCCTCACGCACTCATAGGGCAGCCTGCCTTTTGGAATGAATTCCCCCTTGACTCACATCCACCTCTTCAGGAAACCAAGCGTGGCTCAGAGAGGTCCCACTCTTTGTTTGAGGCTACAGGAAAGTGTGTGTGATTCCACATCTTTAGCCGATGACCCTTTAAGTCTTACCTTGTAGGAAAAGGGTTGCTCTGAGCCCAAGCAAATCGATCCTCCCATCTCCTTTTAAAATGGATGGGCCCAAGGCCATCACAACTGAAAATGGCTCCAAGCAACGGGTGGGTTTGGATGGGAATCTCCATTCCAGACCCTTACTGTTTGGACTCCAAGGGAGTTTTAAAACCAGGCCACATTAGTCCCAGAGAAATAAACACAAGCACGTCTCTATAAACCACAGAGATCAGATGATGCAGGAGAGTTACTGGGATACAAGCCACCAGCTCATTTACCATATCTGTATCGAGAGACACTTTGGCTCCATTAAGCCAACATCAATTTGAAGCTCTTTCTTTTGAACTAAGTCATGTCAAACACTTCAGCCAAGTGTTTCCTCCATTACGGATGATAAGACTGAACTCCAGAGCTCATCACTCACTGGACCCGAATTTAGAAAGCAACATAGCCAAAAGATTACAGAATCAAATAGCGAGGAGAAATGGAATTACAGGCAGTTTTTGGTCTCAGGGATGGAGGAGAAGCACTGCACCAAGGCGACCCAGCTCTCTGGGTGTCCGAATTGGAACTGCAACATGTTTGTCTTTACTGATGGCAGCCAGATGACCAGACAGCTCAGGACATTGGGGAGAACTGTAGGAGGCCAAATCCCAAACCCTGTACAGATGTTGTCACCAGTCAAGGAGCAACACTTGGATTTAAGTCTAGAAACAGATAATCAGAGTGAGAGGGTACAGTTTAATGGAAGGGTAAGTCATGTTCTGTTCCTTATACTACTCCCTAAGTGTCTCTTACTGGATGCTGTCCAGGATATTAGTCTATAAAGATTTCGGTCTGACACATTATGACCATTCTTACGTTCCTGCACGTTTGATAAATAAATCTGCCTTCTCTCAGGATTTCAGAGTTTCTGTCCAAGTTTAAATGCATAATGCCGTGCGTGTATAAATCAATCAGTCCTTTACTTCCTGCTCTGTTAATTATTATCACAACATTCATAAGCAAACACTAGCCTTGGACAGCAGACTAGCCCTGCACACAAAAGCACTCTTCAGGTTTCTCAAGCCCACCCTTGTGCGAGCTCCAGCAAAAACCTTGCCATAAATATCACCACCTCTTCCTGCTCTGAGCCTTGAAAACATTCTGGTGAGTGACACGTGGGAAGAGAGAGAGTTCGGTTGCTTCTGAGCACCAAACTGCTTAAATTTTGCACACTTGATCTTTTGGAAAACTCATTATTCTTCTCAGGAGAGCAGCAGATCAGTCTTTCAAAAGCAGAGTCCATCCTCTATGCCTCCACACCAACATGTAAGGAGGACTTCAGCAAGTACCAGTGCTAACCTGTCACATAGTGGCAGAGCCTTTGCCTCTTAGAATCATGGCTTATCCAAAGGGTCGCTATTAATAATCTTGCTCCCATCAGGACACATTTAGCAGAGAGGTTGGTCTCACTGGAGCTGTGTATAGGATTCTTTGATCTTCCATCTGCCCTCACGGAGAAAAAACTCATCTCTGTTTCCTCTACACACAAAAATAAACCCTGTGGACAATTTGGTTGAACAGCTGCACTAACAATGCAGTTTAGATAGACTGGAAGGATATATGAGCAAGCTTCATTCAACCTGTCTACCCTTTGTGTCTGCCAGTTCAGCAGTTTCACCCCACGCTGGTCGCTAGTTGAAAGGAGAAACACGGATGGAATAAAGCTAAATATAACATTCACCCCATTATTATTCCAAGAGAGAACCTTGGAATAAGAATTTCATCCAAATGTGATTTTTTGGGGTTGAAGAAGCTGACAAAGACTTTGTCACAGCTTTGCTGCATGGCGTTGCTTATTTTATTCCCTCTGATTCAAACAGCAGCATACCCAGGTTGCCCCATGGGCAGAACCTTACCCTGGATGAAATGAATCAAGGAGGGCTCAGCTTTCACTTTTTGGATGGGGGAAAAGTATGGCTGAACTTCCAGTTCCCAAAGCAGCTCCTGCAACTTCTGTAGGACTGTCTACGTTATATTAAGTCACTGCAAGAACCTTCAGATGTGTGGCTTATTCACCACCTCTGACTACAGCTGGGACGGTCCAAAATGGACTTGGGACACTCTCAGTGGTTATCCCTGGTCTCCAAACAGCCCGATACTGCACTCGATTCAACATCTGGACTTAATCAGCCTGCCCTGTGGTCCAGGAGTCAGTGAGGACAAGTAAAACTGCATTCACTGCTACAGACATCATGGAAAGAGCATGTCAGGCTGCAGCATTACATGTGTATTTTCACCTCGAAGTACAGCCTGTGGATGAAGGCACAGGGAGAGCCAGAGAGGCAGTCTGGAGAGGGGAAATGGGGGCTAAACAACACATCTGCAGCAGACCCACAGCTTGGACACAGGAACAGCTCCCAGCGCAGAAACCAAACTGAGATAGAGTTGTTAAGACTCAGCCCATTCATTTCAGTTTTTGTTTGTTCTCTTTCTAGCTGAAGCACAAGGAGGTTTAGCTCCTATTTCCGTTCATCTCATCTCAAAAAGTAAAACCCAAGCAAAACAAAATGTCTCAAGGACGGATAGTTTCAAAATGGATGCACCCAGAATAAGCAGTTCCATGAGAAAAATGTTGGCCTTAGCATCACTAAGCGCTTGGGCTGCATGCAACCATTTACATGTCAGAAAAGCGATGACAGGGTCTCCTCTCAGCTACCAGGCAGCCTATGCACAGCACTGTTAGATGGATGAGCCAGAAATTCCAGTTGGTGAGCTCTCCAAAGCTCTGGTCTCCAGAGAACAGGCTGCCTCACTCATGCCAGACACCATTGTGCTGGCTTTTTTTCTGTTCTGATAGGAAGTCAGCCAAGGAGACACTCTTTTATATCTCCAGACAGATATAGATTAGACCTAGGGTGGAGATTGGCCCTAATTAATCATAAGAGTTCAAATTAGGTTTCTACTGGTGCTCCAGTTCTGCTACCTCTAATGCTATTACAGACAGAAACCTTAGGACATCCATTTCAGGCACCTCCAATCCAGAACTACAGACACACCCCCAGAAATGCTCTACCTGACCAGAGATGTGGATAGGAGACCCTCCCTTGCCCATCAAACCAAGGGGTTTGAGTCCAAGCTCCGGTTATCGCCCATCTCTGGTTTTCATCAGCACATCTGTTTACCTCTGATTTTCCTATGGAATGCAGCATCACCGTGTTCCACAGTCTGTGATAACCTCATTTAAATACCAATCAGAGAAGTCAATAGACAAAGACAATGCAGTGCTTTCTTCCCTCCACACATGTGGGCGTACAACCCGCGCCAGTATTAGCATCAGTTCCAGGATAATGGGAGATTGTCTCATTCCTACCGTCTCTATTTAATCTCTTTTGACTCATCCAGGACCAAAAGAACCACATTTTGATCACTGAGATACAGATTAAGGGGAAGAGGACTCTGGCGTAGCATTCCCAGCCCTGGCACAGCTTTCATGTTCTATCTCCAGCAGATCCCCAGCTCTCACCGGACTTCTGTTTTCCCCACATGCAAAACGAGGGCGATAACATCTACCACACAAAGCTGTTGTATGGTCTGGAAAGCACTCAAACGGAAGCCACAAAGGGGAGGCAGAGGTGTTATTATCTCACACCTAGCTAAACATATTTCCCATTAATAGATTGCATGAGTGCTCTTTTGTGTCATACGATTACGAAACTCCTTAATGTGCCATTAATATATATGTTAATGGTGAAGCAATGCGTGTATCCTGTTGTTGTGCAAGAAGCAGTGTTTCCATGGGAACTCCTCAATACGAAGCACCTTTTTCTTGAGAACCAAATTAATATTTTTTATTTTTAAAAATCTTCTAAGACTTCTTCTAAAGAATATCAGAAAAGAGATCGTAGCGATGCTATGGCTGCCAATGCAGAGACAGCCGAAGGAAAGAGGTCTGAGGGGAATATCTCTGCTGATTCTCATACACCACCACGGCCAGATTCCTTTATGTGGCATTGCTGGGGTGAAACATCACAGATTTATTATTCCCATGCTCACTCTGCATACGGCGCAAGAGACTTTACGTTGTCAGTGCTCTCACTAAGCTATGAGTCAGTAAAACAAAGCGAGAATGACTTTAAGACCCTTCTAAATTCATACGGCTTCGATCTGACAACACATTCCTACCCCATTCCAGCCTGGAGGAAACAAAAAAAAATCTCTGCTGAAAATAAAAAGTCCTGCATTAAAACAACGCTCCGCTTGCACATCCGCCTCGTGCCTCTTCCACATATTACAGAGAGGAGGAAGAAAAAGCACATCATATGATTTATTTTTAACTCCGTGGGGGTCACTTTTCATTAAGCTGTTGAGAAGAAAACATACTCCCACCAAGACGTTAACATCTCATTTCCAGTACTGCTTTGGTAAAGAGACCAAATAAAAAATAATGGCTTTTACAATAAGACATATCATCCATCGTCAGCGTGTAAAACGCAGTCATTAATCACAGAAGCAACCTACTTATTATAGGTATTCAAGCACTGGCAATACAAATGCTTATAAAACAGGGGCTCCTTTCATAATTCCCTGCCCTTGTCTCTCAATAGTTTAGAGGATTAACCCTTTTACAACAAGGGATGGGCAAACTGGTTTTGCCTAATTCCAAACCAACTTGACGTCATGGGTTCAAAAGTTCGTCTTGAACTCAAACATCAGATGCAGTTTGTGCAGAGGGGAGACAGAAAGAATGAATCTGGGGAGAGAAAATGGAATAGAGTGAAAGAGCACATCTGAAAACACTGAGTGTGTATAACAGAAGGTGAAAGGATAGATACAAATTGCTAATGGATGACTGAAATCCCTACAAAGTAATACACGCAACTTGGTCTTAATGTCTAAATATGATTTGCACGGAAGCCTCTTCCATCCTATAGACTTCCCTCTGAAGGGGAAAGAAACAGAGATTTTCTTTGCATGCATAGTTAAGCCTCACCAAGAACACAATGAAGTGCATGCAAGTCAGTGTTGCAATCTGCACTGGCTATATATTACTTCCGACTTCTTTTGCATTTCTTAGCAAAAGATTTTACAGCACTTTGCAAAGGTGCATAACAAGCCACTGTTTCCACGTAACTAATGGGAAAGATGGGTCTTTAGCCCCACATTGTGAGAGCGGGATGGAGCTGGGTAAAGGTATCCAAGCCATGGAGCAAAGTCCTCAGCTGCCCCATGGATCTGCAAAATCCAGCTCCATTCAGGTGTCCCTGCTAACAGCAGCGACATGTCCGGAGCTGCCAGATAAATGAGTGCTCAGCAGAAAATGGTCACACATTTGCAGTCTGATGCAATTCCTTTTCTTCTCCAACACGCCCAAACCTTCTCCTGACTCCAAGCAGTAAATAACGTGTGGGGACAATGGGGAAATCAGGAGGCACTGAGAAAGGCAACGTTTGGACATTAGAGTTCAAAATATGTAAGCCTCAGTGTTTACTGATGTCTGTAAGAGTGAAGCATCTGAATGAAGGAGGGAAGCTCGAGAGGCTTTGAATTTTCTCTCCAGTTTAACCAAAGTAATTACTTTTCACATGCTTAAATTTTATCAACAGCAAGGCAGTTCTTTCCAATGCTGGCAGCAACTATAGGAGGGAAAAGACTTATTGCTGGCTTTGGGGAAAACAAACATTTTGAGACAACAAATTAAAAGGATGCATTATAAGCCACCTTCAGGCCAGGTGCTGGGAACAAACACTTTCCTCTGGGTGGGTTTTTTTCTATTAATTAATTAATTTTCTATTAATTAATTAACCACCAACGGGCAACAGCAGCTATTCCATTACAGTTTCCTTCACAGGTAGGAATTACTCAGAGGATACCTTGTAGGGACAAATGGTTTCAGAGCAATTGAGCTACGTCCTGGTAAGCCATCAGCACACATTGCAGAGGTACTCAGAAACTCAGCACCAGCTCTGCTTGTTAAGAGATATCACAGGTTTCTCAAGATAATTCCCCTCCAGGAAATGTTTTTCTTAACCAAAGTCCCCGTCAGTGCACTGTGATGAATGGCAGCGCTTTCTGTGTCCTGTAATTTACTACAGTGAAGTACCGTCTTTATTTTGCAGGTATATTCTCAGAGGCAGAGAAATGCAATCAGCAGACAAAAGCATCACCTTTTCCTTTTCTGTGTAAGATGAGGTTAAGATCACAGCTGAGTCAACACGAGTGAAATGCATCGTGCCTAAGCTGTCCTAAGCAGCCGATATCTCTGAATACATAAAGGCAATGCTCAGTTTTTAAATAGCTGTCAACTGATTTTAATGCATTTTCACATGTTGTGACATGTCTAATTGTGCTGATATTAAGAAGGGAGAAAATAAGGCATGGATTGCCAGGCAGTGACAAAATCACAATGAGAATCGTTGCCTTCTACCCCAAACACCACAAAGCCACAGCAACTTGACTGCAACTCTCAAGTGTTCTGCACTGCTTTCATGGCTGTGCCTTCATTTACTTGTGGGAACAAAAACAGGCAGTATTTTTGCCTTAAAGGAAGTTACGTGCCATAAAATCCCTGCATTAATGGCAGTTTTATTCCTTTTTTTTCTTTTCTTTTTTCCTCATATTAGCACTATTGGATGGGTCTATTTCATGGCTGTGAGCTCTCTGGAAAGTATAAATGGGAGTGATTAACTGATCTTGCTATGAAAACTGCAACGGCACCAACAAAAAGGTTATTTGGTTCTTTAATTTGTTAAACAGGGTTTGCCAAAGTGAAAACAAAGCTCACGTAGGCAGCTAACCAGATCTGGAGACATTTGTGCATCCTGTGCTGGCCGTGCCTGCAATCACACGCATCTCTTTCATTTCCATCACTTGCTGCAGTGGGAAAAGTTTTACTACAAAACCCAACCCAAGCACTGAGATAAGACTCAGGTGATCCTGGACAAAGCAAGATCCATTCCCTCAGCATCATCTGCTCGTGTCTTCAGATGTGTTTCTGGGAGGGGAAAGGCTGGGAGAAGGTGTGGGGAGAGGCAGAAGGACACACAAGAGCTCTGCTCCCACACGCTCATGGATGCAGTTCCCTGCCCCACACCAGAAAAAGCCTTGGGGGCTGCACAGTGCAGGCGGGTGGGCAATCTCACCCTACTGATCCCACCCAGACACCCCGAGGTCTCCCATTATCTTTGCTGGGAATAGGGACCGTGGCAGCCCAGTGCTTACCTGTGCGATGGATAATGGTGGAGGCATCCCACACCCACATCCCATTTTCTGTCCTTTTGTTGCACCCAGTGTTTCCATCCACCAAAGACTTTCACAGAGCCAGAGCAACACTCCTTATTTAAACAAGGATCAGGCTCTGTCTTTCATTTTAAACACAGCTGCACAACGAAGGCAGAAAACAGAACAGACCAACTCCAACCCCTGCAAAGCCCTTTCAGCGCCTGGCACTGACTGGGAGATCATTTGCTGCGGGGACGGATTTAGTTCCCTGAGACAGCCAGCAATGACCCCACCTAGCAGCTATTCCCTGCTGGACACACAGTTCTCAATGTCCAAAGCTTGTGAGAGACCTCCAAAGATGGCACTTAGCTGCAGTGCTAAAAGCCCCTGAGACAGCCCTGCTTGGCAGAGGGGTGTAAGCCAGAAACCCCGCAGCTGCCACTGAGCTGCCCCAATTGGGGGTGAAGCCGTTCTGGGCTGGAAGGGAGCTAAGGGGAAATATGAGGACAGAGTGAGAAGGGTCAGTCCTAAAGGATCGATCCCAAATTCATACAAAATACATTAATTCTCTCAGCACAGGTATGTGAGCCACAATTTAAAATCTCCTTCTCATTTTCTGCAGACAACACCGTACGTTGTTCAACTTGAATGTGTTTATAAATCCGCCTTTTTATTTATGTCCACTTTTAAAATGAGGTTTTGGATGCTGTGCTTTGTTCTGCTGAGACAGAAATGAATCTCCGTAACCACTTCAGTCTGGAGATTGGATCATGCACACATTTCAGCAGCTTATGAACTGATACGTGCACAAAGAAGCTCTCCAAATTCAATTAGGAATAAAAAGCACCACAATCCCTACGATTTCTTTCCTATCGTTTCTGCTGTATCTTCTCACATAAGTCTCCAATGGACAAAAATATATCCGCAGAACCAACTGCAGTGACATCGCTCATAGCCATCAAGAAAAAGGGTTTCTTCAGAGCTGTACAAATAAAGAGCGATCGCTCTGGGATTACATTAAAACAAAACCATTCACGAAATCTAAGCGTTAAACTACTTTGCTATAATGTGCTTTTAAATGTTTACTGTTAAGGCATAATTGAATTTGACTCACTTGGGCCCTGATCCAACGACGATTTAATTGACATCAGTGGGAGTTGGATTGGGCTCGGAGTCATTTTAACTAAAATAACCCATCAATTGTTCCTCACCCACTTCATCAAACTCCTTCTCATCATTTATGATTGCTCTGTAATTTATTGCAATGAGGTTAAACCAACCCTACCAACTCCTGGCATGCTTTCCTGTCCCTCAGAGGAGCAGCTCAGTACCATGGAGTGGCCTAGAACCAATTTGCTTATGGGAAGTACATGGATGGGAGGGTCTGAACTGCCCAGCATTGTCCTCTGCTGTTACAGAAACCTTCCAACATCAGCTCCTCCACTATTTAGTCACCAAAGGAACAAAATGAACCGTTGGCATAGCTGTCAAGAAAAGGTTTTGAGCAAAACAGACAGAAGGGTGAAACCAAATATGTGCACCAACTCATGCAAACATTTCATAGCCAAAAAAACAACAAAAAGAAAACAACGTTCGCTTCAGACTTCTCACCATTGTGTTGCATCAGCATTACTCACTTTCTATTTTGAGAGAATTTTTCATATTTCTCCTCTTTGAGCCACAGGAATAAAAGCAAGGCAGAGCACCAGGCCTTCCTATGCACGCAAAATACAATGATGTGCTGGTAATACGCTCCGTGTGCAAGAGCCACCCACAAGAAAGCACCACCACTGCTCCTTTGGCTTCAGATTAATCTGTCACAGAACACCCTGTTTAGGTAACCACAAACACACCACACACGTTTCTGCCTTGTAAAAGAGGAGATGCTTTTATTAAGGCTTCAGCCTTTGGGTTCTTACACAACAGCACGCTCGATTGCCATGTAGGTGTGCAGGCACCTGTACCCTCCAAGCGAATGAGACCTGCTCTTGTTCTAGAAGTGTCTATTAAAGCCCCAGATCAGATGAAACCCAACTTCCATGGGTGAAATCCCAGTTTAAAAAAAAAAAAAGGCATCAGCAAGAATTAACCAATAACTACCGTATAGCTTTTAAGATCATCATTATGAGAAATATCCAAAGGCAAATGATGAGCAAATGCTTCAAGATGAATTGCATTTAAAACAAGGCACAGAATGAGCAGCTGGGTTATAGGAGTTACAGGGTGCACAAACACTCTTCTAATTCCAGCATGAGTAGCCCTGCCGAAATCAGCCAAGCAACCACATGAACAGAAACCACCAGCAAGTTTCAGAACTTACAAAGTAAGACCTGAATGTGCAAATCCAAACACACCTTAAGGTCACGGCGAGGCTGCTGCTTGAATGTCACGGAACTAATGAGCATATGCGTTAGCAGATTCCCTATCATCACATTTTTAATGGGGATTTTATTTTTGCTTTACAAAACGTTCTGGGAAGCTGTTTGTCCTCCCTTCACAAAAAGCCATCTCCCCTTATGAATCAATGCACATCGATGCCACGGCTGTGACAACTGCAGTTGGAAGAGGTTTGAACAACAGTCCACGTTGGGGAGGTTGGAAGGGGTATTTTGGGAGAGCCCACTCTTCACCCCCCCCCCTTTTAGTTACTTAAATGGGTCCCAGCCCTGATCGGAACACCTGTGTGAAATATCTACAAGTGGTGACACGGTGCTCTTCTGAACTGCCGTGTGGCCAAGAGAAATGAGAGAAAAGGAGCCAAGAATCAGTCAGAATGTGAAGTTATATGAAAGGAAGATGGAAAATACTGAGTATTTACTGTGTTAGCCAGCCCCTCACACCAAACCTATATATATCTTTACAGACGTCGTTAGAACATGGCTTTGGGAATTATACATCACTCAGCAAGGGCTAGAAGCTTCCCTATTGGATTCTCCCAGCATATTAGAAAAGGAGAAATAACAGATAACCAGGGCAGAGAAATGCAGTGCTCCCCTGGATGGATGGTACTGATTGCTTGACCTCACACTTCATTGCTCAGCCTACTCCCAAACCCTCACAACATGAGAGCAATGCAAACGGGACGTGGTATTAGATGATGAATCAGCGTGGGTGGACACTGCTGTGCCCACCTGGAGGAGCCCTCACTCTGTATGGCACAACGCTGAGTAAAGGCGCCTGCCAGCTCCCATCAACCCTGTTCTTCTGACCCAGCTCTTGAAAATTAAAGAAAATCTTGCAATATAGAAAGTAATTCATGGCTTTGCCAAACGTCTCATATTAAAAAAAATAAGGAAAGTATTAGAAAGTTCCGTGTCAGCCTTCAGAAGGAATGCTTTCAATGTTTTTTTCCTGTCTCCAACCTGTTCCCCCTCCCACCCCCCAGCCCCGTTTTTAACATCAAACATGCCAAAATAAATTCTACAACATTATGTTTAACTTTGACCTGAAAAGAGCAACTTAGCGTTAACTTCTGTCCACAAACCAACAAACGTCCCTTCTTCTGCCTTAATGCAATTATCAGCTCAGGTGAACAGTAGGGAAAAAAGGCTCCTGAGCTCCTGCCCTGCTGCCCAGTGCATGGTGAGATGGCTCAGTGCAACCTCACCTGTTTTTTCCACAATTTCCCCAAGAATTTTCCGCCATTTTTTGTGCCCATTGGATACTGAAGGCATTGGTGCTGGTGGGACTTTTATCCCACAGTCCAAGTCTTAATTTCCTGCATTAAACACCAGTAATTTGAAGCGGAGTTGCAGGAATAATAACCCATGGCAATGCTGGAGCTGCAGCACTGTGCTGCACCAAAGGGCTCCACGGGCAGAGCTGCAGTCAGAGCTCTGCAAAGACACCCAAAGCTTAACCCAGAACAGCACAAGGATGGACCTGAATTGCTCCCAGTGTGACTGAGAGGCTCCAGAAAATAAAGTGCAGGGATTGGTTTTCCCAGAGGAATCCCACATTCATTAATGCCATCTATTCCAGAGCTCCTCTGCAGCGCTGATTCGTATTCGACCACAGCCACAGC
Organism: Excalfactoria chinensis; assembly: GCF_039878825.1. Classification (NCBI taxonomy): domain Eukaryota; kingdom Metazoa; phylum Chordata; class Aves; order Galliformes; family Phasianidae; genus Excalfactoria; species Excalfactoria chinensis. The sequence goes on from NC_092845.1 coordinate 4,741,018, forward strand.
GCTGCTGCCTTTCTGCGGCCGGCTTTACTGCAGCCACCAGGCTGTGATTTGTTCTTTTGCTCTGGGTCGTTTTGCTTGTGGTTGATTTCTTTTAGCCACGATAAACAGCGCTGAGAAGCAGACAGCCACATCCAGTCCCGGTGGCAGATTCTTAAATATCTCAGTGTCAGGGCCAGATTGCTGTGCTTGATCTGAGCGAGATCTGTTTTCAGATCCTGGCTCTGATCTGGCTTCGCTTCTGAAATGCCACCTCTAATGTTGGATAAAATCCGACTGAGAGGATTGACAGACTCATCTCCGCACACACGGGTATTATTAGGCAGCTCACATGCTGCTTTTTTGCATTTCTGAGCTATATTTCTTGCTAAAATTGTCAAAACACATTAAAAAAAACCCACACGCACACCAATAAAAACCATTTCAGACACCCTGCAGAATGCTGAACTTGTTAAAACAATGTGCTGTGCCCAGGCTACAGCCACTACAGCCAGATCCTCTCCCCATGCCAGAACCTTCTGCTGCTCCCTGCTGGGGGACGTTTCCCCATAGGACTGAGGAGGACACTTTGAGCCTGAGGATACCAGCACTGACTTCAGGCCTTTGGGGAGCAGTGAAGCACTCCTGCATGAACAGACAGCAACGTCTGAGCTCCGCTGGGTTTGCAGAGCACTGAGACAGGGCAGAAAGCAGACTGAGCCTTCTAGGATTTGGATGCTGCAGCACTGCCTGTGAACTACTTTGAATTTACTGAGAGCACTCATCAGCTCACCTAATCCCGGATTAGAGGCAGCTACCGAAGCAACACTTGATACTCCTCAGTATTTTCTTTTTCATTTTGCCCTTACATTTTGCTGTTCAACTACAGAATTACACTCATCTTTGTAAACTGAAACCGATCATGCAGAACAATTTTTTTCTATTATTTATTTTTTTCTTTTTCCCCATATAAAACCCTAGAAATAACTCCCAAACCACCACTGGTTTGCACACAGATGCTGGCAGCTCCGTGTTTTGGGTCGGCCTATGGGGATGTGGACCTTCCACAGACACCCCACACCACAGCTTCTGCCACCAAGGGCACACATGTGGGATGTTCAGGTTGGAAAGCTCACTGGAGCACCCAGGGCGCACACCACAATATAGAACCCATTCCAACAGGTGGGATCCGGGTGGGATAGGGCAACCCAAAACTTGGCTTGCTCAGGTGTGAGCTGGTCTGGCATGAGGTCCACCCTCTGCTTTGTATTGCTGTAAATGATGAATCCAGCTGCTATGTTTCATGTAACACACCCAGAGTGGCTGGCATCTCATTTTTCCCCGCACTCAGACGCATTCTGCACCAATCCCTTCTCCTTTCCCAGCTCTCCCCAAGGAGCTCTGTAACAATATCCATTCGATCTAAAGAAAAAAGGGTCAGCAAAGTATTTCTGCAAGAGAAGCGGCTTCCACCCCAGTTCTACGCAATGTCTCAGAGCAAATCCAACCCTCGGCCGTATCAAGGCCATTCTGAACAGAATCTCTCACTGTTGCGAGGTCACTTGAATGGAAACTGAGCTGTTTTAGGACGCAGTAAATCTGCTTTCCTACCATGAATTCCTAACCAGGTTGCCAAGACTGATCAGAAATCAGGAATGCCAAAGCCCACACTTTGCTGCACGAGCAATGAGTCCGCACCGTGTTCACCGTGCTACTTTGTTTAGAGCAGAGCAACGCAAGAGCTCAAATACGTCCAGATCACGGCAGCTGAAAGACCTTTGGGATCAGCAGTCCTCACTTTTACTCCAACATTAAAAAATATATATATTAAAAAACAGAAGAAGTGAAAAATAAAACTTGGAGTTCAGTGCAATTCTGTATTAGATACCTATGTCCATTAAAACCCCGAGAGTACGAACAGAAAACAAGGTCTTACTTTCCCCACTTCTTCCCCCTCCTCACACCCCAAAAATATCCAAAATATATAATATAATATAATATAATATAATATAATATAATATAATATAATATAATATAATATAATATAATATAATATAATATAATATAATATAATAAATTAAATGAAGCAACACACTGAAATGCTTGCAAATTTGAGTTTCTTTCCTCCCTTTGGAGCGCATACGATAAATGATAGACACCAAATAATTGGCACCGTCAACTTTGCCCAAACAACCTGCAGTTTTGAAGTAAGCTCTCTTGAAAGGGACAGAGTGATTCATTTTAAATCCAACATCTCAACTCATTTGGATGGCTTACAAAGGACATTCGGAACCAGCACTGCTCATCATTAACAGTCGATGCCCTGAATCCGAGTCGGAGTTTCTCAGCCTCCAGAACTCAGGACAAGAAACCAAGCATGGCATGTGTGGGCTCTACGGGCATTGCCTGTCCTGGTTTATTGTGTGAAAAGCCAATAAGTAATTAAATATCATAACAGAGAATAATGTTTTCACTGTCCAACTCATGAATCAAAGAGATGTCAACCACCACCTGAAAGTACTTCCCCTTTACTTACCTATTTATCAGCCCTGATGGCTGCGAATCTGTGTGTGCACTTGGTAAGATTTGGTATAAGTACAGCTCTTCTATTTCCGTGGCTCAGCAAATGCCACAGTTACACCAAATTCAAGCTAAGTGCTGATCCCTTTTAAGGGACATCACATTTTTCTTTCCATATACCAGGTCTGCTGGGGGCTCGCTCCGAGCTCCTTGCAATGGGAACCTTCCCAATGGGAGCTCTGAGCAGTGAGCCTTCCATCAACCCCGAATCTCCTTCCAACTAAAATTTACACACACGTAAATATCACAACTTCCATCGCAGCCAAAACTGAAAGTATTTTCCATCTGCTCAGTAACTTTTTCAGCTCTCTCGCCCTAACAGGAGATGCCATTAAACACGCGTGCTGAACATCTTATATCTTTCAGCTCCAAGTAAATTATAAAGCACATTCGACTGATCCAACTTCACCCAGGATGAAAGAGAAATTCACTCTTCAGCCCAAGAGAGCACTGTAAAACACCTGAAATTATTTCAGACCACAATGGAAATCTGCGCTCACTGCTTTCCTGCTTATCTCAACAGACAAAGGAAGCACGAGCTGAAGTTTGATGCCATCGTGCTGTGTTTCTTCAGGCTTTGGTCCCCGTGCAGTTTTTGTTTTCCCAACAGATTTGTGTCGGGTATTTTTTGTATGTTGTTATTTCTGTGCTCCGCTCCGTTTCTAAGACAATATCAGAGTTTCTTCTCTTTTATTATAATAAAACAAATCCCATTAGGCAGTACTTACTCTTCAGTAGCACCTATCCTGCTTGGGAGGTTCGCAGTTTGGAAGCACGGACTTTTGCAGCCGTTCCTTCCATGGTTTTAATCCCACCACCAAACCCTGCACTTCCCAATCACTGCAGCTCCATGAAGCTGAGCAGCTCAGGAGCTGACATCCACTGCAATGGGGCAGACCGGAGCTGGGGCTGAAAACTCAGTCTCAAGGGCAAATTCATTAACAGTCCCAGGCACAAAGCGAAGCACAGCTTTAACTGCAGAGCTCAGAACCCACTGCTGAATCATCCGAGGATTATTAATGACTATTTAATGAATAAATATTACTCTCTCATACTTATGCTGTGTTCCTTCTGAGTGTTAAGGGCTGCTTTCTTCTCTAAGGCTTTCCATACAGCAGAGATGGAAGGAGGAGACAAGGATCTCCTCCCCACAGATCTGTGCAGCCGTGCCATTGACCCCAGCATAGGCAGAATTGGCTCCCCATGCTTACCCCCCCATCTGAGCCCTCTGTGCCTGTTTTGGCCAAGTGCAGGACTTTGCTGTTCATGCAGCAACAAGGGATCAGCGCTCAAAAACTCCCTCATTAACAACATCCCAATTAACAACTGAGTCTCCTCATAGGACAGCACAGCATGCTAAGTTCGGGGAGGCAATGGGTGCCATTACAACTCAATAGGAAGAAATAAATTTGGAACGAAGCTGACACTATTCATGTAACTTCTGACCCTCCAATCAATTTGGGACCTTCAGTTAATTACATTTGCTAACTAAATATTGAGGTTGGAGGAAGACCAAGGCATTACTGAGCTGATCAAACTCTCTGTAACCCGACAGCAAGTTTTACATTGGCGCATTAGTGCAGCTTCTCTGGGACCTGGAAAGATCCCTTTTATTTATATCCAACCAAGCACTGAGGGAGGAAGGAAAGCAAAGAGCCAAAGTAGGAACTGAAGTTTTAAACACAGCATCACAGAAATGCAAAATGCATTTTCTCAGTACAAGGAAAAACAAAATGTTGGCCTTGATACCTCACAAAAAATTAAGCTTTTAAGGAATATTCTTGAAGAGTTCCGGACTTTTGAATCACGTATTGCAAAGTCCCAGCTTCACCAGCTGCTCCATTGGGTGCCACAAGGGTGGCACTACGGGAAGAGCATGAGCTACCTGCTTCGCTAGAAAACGGGCTGGTTTTTGTTTAAAACCGGAATGCATGACAGGGGGACATTTTTACTGCGCACGTGGATCTTTAAAAGCTCGCGTCGGAGCGATTCCTTTGTGAAACACCTGCGGTCGAGACCCCATCCTGCTCACTGTGATGTACTAAAATCAGCCGCCGCACAGCGAGGTCGGCAGGGTCCCTCGGCATCCCCCCTCACCTGGAGCCGCTCTCCCGATGAGGACGGCCCTGGGGGGCACCTTTTGGTCCCAGCGAGGGGCAGCGATCCCCGCCCCAACCCTTCCCAGCCCTTCTTACCCGCACAGGAGTGCAGCGGCTTGGGCCGAACCAGGAGGGACGGACAGACGGAATAGAGGGAAAGTTTCTCGAAGTAATCGCACGTCTCCTTGGAGAGGATTTCGTCGATCATGAAAGTCTTGTAGCGCCTCCTGCCTGCCTTGGCGAGCCGGGGCTGCGGCGGGCAGTGCATGGCCGGCCCCGGGGCCTCGGGGCTGCGCGGGGCTGCCAGGGCGGCGGGCGGCCGCTCATGGATGGGGCGCGGAGCCGCCCGAGCTCCTCCTGCGGGTGCTGCCCCCGCTCTCGGTCCGCGTTCCGCAGCGCTGGGCTATGCTGGGCTGTGTTGGACTGTGCTGGGCTATGCTATGCTGGGCTCTGCTCGGCTCGGCGGCGCTCCCTCGGCTCGCAGCGCCGCTGCCCCGCTATATAACCGTGCCGATAAGCATCTCCCCGCGGCCTTTTTAGGACGCTCCGGCTGTCAATCAGGGCGCCCGCTGCTCCCCGCCGAGCACCATTGTTACCCTGCGCCCGGCTGGGAGGATCCCGGCGCTCCTCTCCCCTCCCTGCTCTCTATTTTAAGATACCGGGGTGTGTGCTTTTCTTTCTTTTTTTTCCTTTTTTCTTTTTCTTTTCTTTTATTTATTTATTTTTTTTTTTTTTCGGTGCAAAAAACTGGAAAGCTTCCAGATTAGGGCTGGCTTCTCTCTCTCTTTATTTTTTTCCTCCCCCTTTTCCAAGCTCGCAATTAGTTTGAAGAAATTAAAAGCTCAGGCAGCGTGGGGAAGCTCAGCCTCGGGGCCGCGTCCCGAACCGGCTCGGCCCGCAGCTTTGCTGTGCCGCTCTGGGCCCCCAGCTCAGCCCACCCCCCCCCCCTTACCCGGGGCCGCACGGTGCGGGACGGAGCGGTGAGCTCCAACCCGCTGCGATGGGTGCTTCTCTATGCGGCCGTTCTGCGCTCTTCCTCGGCCCCGGAGCTGATTTACGGGCAGATCTCCTCGGGATGAGCACTGCGGCTGTCAGAAACCCCGTTTGTTTCTATGGAAGGAGGCAATCGAGTCCCACTCACGGATCATTTTGGCAACTTTTCGTTGCTCTTTATTAATCAAAACCAACCCCAACCCTCACGCATCTATCGGCCGCCTCTCATGCCCTCTTTATAAGCAGCGTCTCTTTGTCAAAATCACTGCTTGGCTTTCAGCTTTACAGATCTATCTGCAGGTTCGGAGAGCCCTAAAAGCAGCGCTGGGCACACACGGCAAAACTCCACACTCCTCACTTCTCTGTTGGACTTTTGTCTTTAAATCTCACTGCGCCGCTCTAAAAAGCACAGCACACCGAATTAACACAAAGATAAAACAAAGCCTTTTGCTCATTAAGCCATCGGAAGAGCTAAAATAAGTTATTTCTATTGATTTTGAGAATCGGAGGCACTCTCGCCAAGAGGAATCTCAGTAGAATGAAAGCAACCACCGTGGAGCTCGGGGACGATGATAAAACCAACCCCAATTACTGCAACTCTTTGCTTTAATTCCTAAGCAAAGCACAAATGTTTAAGTTGATTTGCAGAGTTATGAGCGCAGCTTTACCAGCGCTCTCTTCACACACCAAACAGGCTTCGGGAACACTTCCCCCTTTTTTTTACACAGTTCTCTTTTTCTCTCCCAAGGAAACAAAGTAATTCCCGGCGTTGTTAACCTCAGCAATCATCACTTGTTGGTAGCCCTGCTCCAAGTGCTTTCGAGGCAGCAGCCGAATTCAACCCCCCACCATCGCAGAGCAGCAGCGAATGGCGTTTTGCTCCTGTTTCCCCCATGTCTGCCCCCTTCTCCCCACTCAATATTCATTGTTGCATTTACGAAAGCTGACAAGGCCCAACAGATGGAAGTTTCCTAAAGCTGAAGTGCAATACAAGCGCTGGAAGTGAAGGGCTCCTCAATGAGCCCAATCAGCTCCAGTGCAGAAACCAAATGGGGAAGAAGCCGCATGTCTCACCCACATCCCTTCCCACTGCCAACCCACTGCCTGCCCTTCCAAGTCCATTTTGCTCATATCTGAAGGGCTGAACGTGCAGAGATGTGGGGCTGGCACCTCTGCCAAATGCTGATGCCCAAAAAGAAGCACGGACAGGTGGGATTTGCACACCCCGACCCATCTTTCCCACTTCTTACTTATTTACTTGAGATTTCTTTTTTTTTCCCTATTTATTTATTTATTAATTTTTAAGTGGCTGGAGCAATACCACGGATTATATCATATGAAACACACGCTGGCTGTCAATCAAAAAGGGGGTGCTTTGGTCAGGAATAACCAGGGGTTTTGTTTCCAACATTAATGAAGTGGCTGGAATAGCAAACATCTGCCGAGGGGACTCAAACCCCGAGCAGCTGTTGGAGCCCCCAGACCTCTTCCCACGTAGGACAGCTCTGCTGCTGAGCACTTCTCCCTGAGGTCTCTGTAGGGCTGAGAAATGGGGCCATGCAGGAGGGTGGGAAGGGAAAGGCATGTCAGAAGGGTTCGGAGGGCAGGCGCTGTGACGTGGGTTGCGCACATGAGCCTGGCAAATGGCCGTGTGAGAACCAGGCCCAGGATTCCTGTGTGTGCCCTTTCCAAGTGGGAAGGGGGTTAATCCCAGGGAAACGACCCTGCAGGTCACTGAGTGAAGCTGCTTTGTGTGTGTGTGTGTGTGTAGAGCCAGAACCAGAGCAGAGGAAGAAGATGGCACTGCTTTGAGCTGATCAGTTGGCAGTGGGTCATCCACGCAGAGAGCTCTTTCCTCCACCATAACACTGAGCAATAGCACCCAGCTGATCAGAAAGCACAGCAGGAGATCTGATGAAGCAGGGTTTCTGCAGGCATTTGCTTTAACCCCAGCCCTGGTGCTGCCAGGCACTGTCAGCACTGGAACCCACTGGAAGGTGTAAAATCTTCCTACATGCACATAGAATTGGGTAAACCCAAGGAGCTCCTCAGTGCTCTGCTCCTCTGAGAGAAACACTGCTCAAGGACAGACAGACACCCAGGCAGGGCATCCCTCCCCCAGCCCTGATAGGCCTCTGTAATGGCAGGAACACACAGGACAGAAGAGAAACTGCAGGGTTTGTTGGCTCTGAACTCTGCCTTGGCCCCTGTGTGGATGGCAAGGCGACACTGCTGGGCAATGAAGTGTGCGATGTCATAGAAATTGCAAAGCAAAGAGGTCATGGCATATGCTCACACACAGCATTGGCTTTGGGGAGGCTGCTGCTTCCAGCTTATCTTTACAAGCAAATTTCACTCCTGGCTCAGACGACTGCAGAGCAGGATTGTTGCAGCTCCAGCTGTTTCATTGATTTTTACTTTTCCCAGCTCAAAGCAGGTCTTGAATCCTCACAGTGGTTCCTCTGTCACCTGTAAATCTGTCTGCAGCCTCTGTGAGTGTCGGCAGACCTCAGTCAGAGCCAGGCTGGCTCTCCTCCTATTCCCACTGCAGTGCTGCAATATTAGCACAGCCCACAGCAGCCCCAGCTTTCCTAGCAAGTTTGTTCTTTATGTGACAGACCTGAGCTCACAGCAGCACTTCAAAGTAGCCCTTTAGCAGTCAGAATAAAGTGGGGCTTTGGACATTTCCTTCAATAAGTTTACATTGATAAGTGAACCATCAGCAGGGACTCCTTTTCGTATCTTGCTCTTCTGCCAGCCAACAATAGCACTGAAAGTTGAGAAGGCGTATTTCTAATTTCCCAGCTGGGATAGGCACTACCTCCTCCTTTCCTAAGTCCCACTGCTACCAAAATCAAACCCAGTTCTGCCACTGGTGCTGGTGGAGCTGCTCCCAGGGGCGTTGCCTTACCCTACTCAGGGAACCAAGGAACCTATCAAGCTGGATTGAAGAATTCATTATGAATTCTGAGGCAGAACTGGCAGAAACGAAAGCATTTAGAGAGACACTTCTGGGGTGGCTGTGATTTCTGGGTGTTGTATCGATACCACATACACCTGAGTGGATGCCAAAGAACATATGGCATCTTTCAGCAAGCGGGGATTTGTTTTTTCATGCTATAGCTAAGAGGTTACAATCTGGACATGTAAACCAGGGCTGAGGAGTTTGGGAGCGGCAACCAGGAATGCAAAGGAGCATTCTGTGTCATCCTGAGCAGCAGAACACTGATGGGGCTTAGTGTGGGGTGGAGGGAGCAGATCACTGCTGTAATGGATAGGGCCTCTGTGGGGCAAGAGTGCAATAGTTTCTGCAGCTATCCTCGAGGCAATTTAGCATTGGGTTTGGGTAAGACAGATGTGCTTGGTACCCCCCCAGTATTAACCACAAACATCTGTGGGATGATCGTTTGGACAGTGCCCTCAGTAATGGGTTTTAGCTTCTGGTTAGCCATGGAGAGGTGTGGCAGTTAAACAGATGTCTTTGGAGGTCCCTTCCAAGGGAAATACTCGGTCCTCAATAGCCGTTTCCTCATGCATCCTTTTGTCCATGAAACTCCAGGCTGCACATCCATCTCTTCATCCCAACTGCATTGCTGCCCTCTCCAGGATCCCAGTGAACACCAAGACACCCCTTAATACAGGCAAGGTAACAAAAATCTTATTTAAACCATAACCACTTCCCTGGAAAGATTAGAGCCAACATTTAGGGGCAGCATCTGATCTCATGAGAGCATCAGTGTTTGGGATTGGAACATTTTTAGAAGTCTCCCCCAGTTTTTGGCATGGTGAGCTTCCCAGATTTAATACAGCTTCACTCTGATCCATGCTCCAACCTAATTTGGGTGAGGATCCACATCTGAATGCTCACTGCTTCATCCAGCTTTGCCTGAGGCCCATTATTTTTGCACAAGCCTTGCAGAATGTCTGCCAAACTGGATGGTAGTGTTCAAAAAATCAAACTATTTCCAAGTCCTTCTATAAAAGGGAGCAGGATGTTTTGGCATTCTGTGACTGATGCTTTATTCATTATTCACAAGGATTATATCTGTTTGTTTTCCTTTTTTTTTTTTTTCCTTTCTCCTACAAGACAATTCACCTGAAAGCAGAGAAGAAAAAGGATCCCAAGCCAATAGACCAGAAGTATGACTCCAGTCTCCATAGAGACACCAGAAAAACACTATGATCATGTGGGTTGTACACAAGAAGCCTATTCATACTGGAATGGGTGGTGTTCCAGGATGTTAAGTAATTTTGACAATCTGCCACTATCTCAGCCTGCAAGAAGCCCGGAGGGAGTTATTGATGCCATCAAGTGCTGATCTGTGTAAATGGTTTCTAGACAGCCTCCTTCGTTCTTGGCTCTGCAGGACCCCAGACCTGCAGATGGATCTCAGCACGGCCATCTGGAAGCAACCACGGTCGCCATTTCCAGAGAGCACCCAGACTGCTCCTATGAGCTTCGGCTCTGCCTGCACCAATGCAGTTCTGGAAGCAGGTTTGTGACACTCAGGACTGGTTAACTGGCCCAACCTATGGGCTCAGGCAAAGCAGCTCATACCTGTGAGGAACAGCAAGAATCAGCTATAATGCAACTGCCATGCAGTATAATTAGGACATTCAAATACACATAGCTGTTAAGGCCCTGGTGCCATTGGTTAAGCCCCAGAGCTTTCACTGTGTTATCAGTATAAGTGGGGGAGTAACACATCGAACAACTGGCACATATTTCCAATCCCTCTGCATTTAGGAGGAATCTCTACATTCCCTTTTTCTCACCAGCCATAACCTCATCTTTACAAGGAACTTGAAGCCTTAATTCTCTCCCCTATACGTATTTCCATGGCTCTCAGTAGTGCTCCTGGCAGCCCTTGGATGGCATTCACACAGCCTTGCTGCCCTTCATGCTGGCTCCCATCAGGAGCAGCCCAGCATTAACTGCTCCCAGACCATCATGCAGTGCCTTTAATTCAGTGCCTTGGCTTATACTGAACAGACCTTGTGTGCAAGTAAGGACTGTTCTCCCTTTCACCTCATCCCAAAGATATCTCAAGGCAGGTATAGCTCCTTCTCACTTGCTACAGACAGCAATATTCCCACAAACCTCTCCCCACTCTCCCGTATTCCCACATGAAAACACTGATCAGGGCTCATTGAGCCAATCGATTCTGCCCTATAAAAGGGGACAAGGTCTGCTGAGAGAGGACTGTAACTCCTTGCAGCTATGGTATTAGTTTTGGTATTTGAAAGCATGGCCAATATGAATAGCATCCACAGAGATGATGTTTGCATAAGGCCAGACTAAAAGAACACAGTGAGGACAAAAGGCTGAGATGTTACGGTGAGGGCAGCCTACTATTGGCTTTATTTTATTATATAAAACCTTCCCTGCTTTATCACTGTCAGAATCACTGCCGTAGGTAAGAGTGCTCCTTACCAGCAATGAGATCAAGAAGTATTCTGATAGCCCCAGTCTATTTTTCTCTACAATCAAGAAAATAGCATTGTTACCTATTACTGGCTAGAAAGACAGCACGTGCTTCTACCCTGACCTGGACACGTGATGTGAAGCTAATTCCAAACTCCAGAGTCTCCTTTACATAGCAATGAGCTGAGCTAACCCGGCTAACCTGAGTAGCAAAAAAGCCACTTTGTGTGCATCACTTAGCTTATAGCTGCTCCCAGTCCATTCCAGCATGCCCATCTCTGGCCTTAGCTTTATCTGTAACTAAAACAATTCACAGATTCCTTAATGGAGGGGAGCTGGAGAAGTCAGGCCAAGAAGCAGCATTGCCTGTTTAACATGGATAAATCCCATTCCATTGCCTGCAATGGGACTAAGATGGTTGATACTAGATAGAAATCTGTCCTGTAATCCAGATGAGGTAAAGCATGAGGCTAATTACAGCTAATTTGATCTCCATTGTCTCTTGGCTGAGTTGAGACCATTTCTTAACAGTGAAGACTTGCTCCGTGTTTAGGGCAAAATCCTTGTGAGCAGCTGAACTGGTGAGGAGTCTTGGACTCTTCCTGACCTTTTCACACCACACTACAAAGCTGAAGACCAGCTTGCAGGTTGGAATAACAGCAATCTTCTAGGACAGGCCTCAGTGGGATCTCCAGAGCTTGGTTTCCTGCTGAAAATAGAGCCTCTGGATTAGGGGAGAGAGTTTAACACAGCTTCCTTAACTTTTCAATAAAGGTATCAGCTTCCATCAGCTGGGAGCTCCTGCTCTGCATGCCCTGCTGCTGAAACAGGCTGGAGCATGAGGCACTAATGAGCTGGGCTTAAAGATGCAAAGCTTAAGAGTGATATATCAAACACAGGGTGGTGTGTGCGGTTAGAACGGATAGCAGCGTAGTGTAAAGGACACAGGAACCCAGCTGCTGGCTAAAGAGGCAAGAAAACAAACCTTGCTTTGGTCTGCATCGGCCTCGGATGCCATCCAAACCTGTGTTCAAACATTCAGACAGGGCTGCTGTGTTCCCGTAACTGATTGGCTCTCATTTGGAAGTGCTGGGTTGCAGACACGTGGGTTGTTCATGTCAGAAGACAGGCAACACAGCTCTTCCATAAAAGTCCAGCAGGCAGACACGTTAACCCCTGTAATCCCTTCCTGTAGTGTCCATGACGCCACCTAGATTTATTAATTAAACCCTGTTATCCGGTGGCCACTGTCAATTAAGCATTTCCTTATAACTTATAATGAGGGCTCATTCATTAGCAAATGTTTCCATTACATTTAAGGCTATGAGTTTCTCTGAAGGCTTTTCTTCCCCAACAAAGAAGGGAATTTGTTGTGGTTTGGGATCCTGGGTAAAGGGAGAGATAGAGAAGCTGAGGCTGGATCTGCTACTGAGCTGAACAATTAATAAGTGATCATTGCTGTGCTCTAGGAGGGCACAGCTCCATCCACAAACAAATGTTTCAGGAGATGAATGTGATTCTTGCTGCTGCCCATTGCCAGCCCTGTGACCTCAGGAAGTTGCAGCACACTTTTACCTTTTTCATTGCCATTCTCTGCTTTGCCAGCTCTCAGTAACACAGCATTACTGTCTCACTTCCCAGTGCAAGCAGTTCCTTCACTCTGCCTGAAGAGTTCACTTCACTCACATGAAGCTACAAGGCTGTACTGAGTTTTGCCTTACCTTGCATCTTTTCTTGCCCATAATTCTTCATCCTTGTTCTGATTCCAGACCTCTCCTGTCTGGATGTCAGGAAAACCCTCTGTTCCTGTGGGCCTTGTGTCTACTCCTTCCTTTGAAATGATTCACCAGAAGCTTCTGTCAAACACATAATAAAATTGCTATGGTTATAAATGGGTACTTGAAGTCCTGTCAGACCTGATGTGACTTTTAGACCATTGGGTTTAGGCAAAATAAATAAACAAATAAAATAAAAGGACCCGACAGAATAATTAATACCTTTGGAAGGTTACCAAGGGTTCTTCCCAGCAGCTGCCTGGAGAAGGGTGAAGGGCTTGGGCTGCCTGCACCAGAAACCATGGCCCTCCTGCCTGCTGCAGTGCTGCTGCAGCTGTTGGGAAATGGAGCTGCAGTTCCCTCTTCTGGCAACAAGTGCAGCTGCAAGTCCTGTTCGGGATGATTTATTGGGTTAATCCATGGCTGTGATTGGGTTCCATGAGAATAAAGCCCAGAGCTTGCCACACAGGTCAGAAACTGCATGCCAGGAGAAGAATCAAAGCCCACCTGCAGATAACTGACAAGGAGGTGAAGGAGTTAAACCCAGATGGTGACTTGTTTTCTAAGGTAACCTGGTAATGATTCTCTTGGTACTGCAGAGGTGTTATGCCTTTGTAACAGCAATTGCCAAGCTTTACAGTTACTCCACCAAGCCTCTTGTAAGGGCTCTTTTGCAGAGGCTGGCTGCAGAGCCTGGAAATAGAAGGGAGTGGGAACTTGGACGTCAGGCTTCAGAGTTGCTGGGTGGTGGCACCAGGGAATGGAACTGGAGGCAAATCCTTGAAAGAATCCCACAGAAACAATCCGTGTGAGGCAGTGCCCGAGTCCCAGCTCCTCTGCAGCCAGACTGAGCGAAGGAGCTGATGCTGTTGAGTGCTTGGAAAAGACAACCTTATCGAATCAAAATCACTGGGAAAAGAAGACAATGCCATCTGGCTGCATCTGAGAGAGCAGGAGACCAGGCTGGCATTATCTGAGGCAGACTGCACTCACCCTTCCCCATGCATTCCTGGGACATTTCTAATCATAACTGTGAATGGCATCCCACAGCGCCTTTTGGGGATCGGGTTCCCTCTATAAACGCCCAATCCCGTATCTGGAGGCTGCAGAGCTCCCACTGAACTCAGCTGAAGCACATCCTGGCTCAGCAGTGTCAGAGCTGCTGTTTCACATCGGGCCCATTAACAAAGAATTTGTATAATTCAGACGCTCAGAGCGCTGAAATTGGAAATTGCCTTTTTGTATGGAAGCCAGCAAAAGACAAGGGGGAAAAAGCAATGCACTCCTCCTCCTCTTTACCGAATGGTTCTCCAGTGACATATGCATGTAATCGGTTGTGGAGAGCAAAAAAATGGGATTATTTTTAAGAAGCCCACTTTACTTCCCCCCACCCTCCCCCTTTTTAGTGTCGGCATGTTCACACAACTCAAAATGGATTGAAGTGATAACGAGTAACTCAGCACATGGCCCTGTCTGCTCCGTGTGTTATCATGCATTCCTATCTGACTGTCTAATCTAAGATGCTTTTAAAGGACATCATCAAAATATCTAAGAGCTGCCGCAGGATCTAATTACTAATCTCCAGGAAGAAACGCTGGCTTTGCTGCAAAGATGGAATCCCACCCCCTTAAGTCTTTATGAAGCAAAGAGGCAGAAGGCTGCAATGCAAAGCACACATGTGCAAATCACAGAGCTGTGTTCTTGCACCTAAGTCTGTGAGCACTTGGTGCATGACGCCACATAAAACTATTGTTCTGTCCGAAACGATGGTGCTGTTTTACACTGCACAATCCCATGAGTCACTCAAACTGTGTTGTACCCCTTCCAAGGAATGGTTTATATTGGTCTCTGTTATTCATCGCTTTCTTAATTGCTTGGCTTTCCTTTGAGCACATTGCCACGGAATTTGGGTGCCCTGTGAGTGCTGTTAGATTCGCTCACACACCAGCATTCCCTTTACATGCATGGAACTGGAGGCAGAGATGAGGGATGAGATCTGTCTGGGGAAATAAGAGTGATTTTCAGGGTAGTGCAACCAGATGTCTTGTGTCCTAGTCCTCTCTACTCACCTAACTGAGCTTTTTCCCTTGTCTCCTGGCAAGCCAAGGACAGGTTCACCAGACAGACCAAATAAAACTACAGCCAATGTCTGCATCCTTCTGCACAAAGAACTTATTACAACTCAGACATGCAATAGCTCACAGCAGTGCAATGTCAGGCACAGATCTGCTGCTTGCTGTATTCAACAGGGGAACAGAAGTCTGGGAAATGAGTCTGGGATGAGTCTTCCATGCCTGTAATAGAAACTGCCTTGTCTAATTCTAGTTTCCTAACAAAGGTCCACAGTGCTCATCCAGTTTAAACCCCCTTTCTATGTGCAGGGTCACCAAGCACCAGCCCAGGCTGCCCAGAGCCACATCCAGCCTGGCCTTGAATTCATAGGAGGGCACCCTGCTGGAATGAGCACCCCCAGTGCTGGATTCTGAATCACTGCAATACAAACTGCCCATGACACTGAGATTTAACAATTGAATGGTATTCTGTGCCTCCCCCACTTGTGCAGGAGTCAGAGGGAACACCTCTGTACAACCACCTGCCCCACACCAGATGGGTTGGATGGAAGGCGAAGGGGCTTGAACAAACAAGAGTAGCATTTCCTCTGGTCGTCATCTTCCTCCCTTTATTTCCCATAATTATATCATGGCATTTGTTACTTTAAAAACCCCCAAATATAAACCAATCTCAGCTTAGAAGTGGCAGTACAACAAAAGGCCTTTAATGTCTGACTGCATATAACGTCGTTAAAAAAACAAACAAACAAGCAAACCAAAAAAGCATGGCAAGCTCAGCGTGCTCAGCATGGGGATGCCAAGCAGAAAACGAACAGCAGAGGGAGTTGTCCGGCCATGCATGAGGCAGCAGAGAGGAAGCACCCTGTGCTGTTGGGTGCTGCATCACGAGGGTCCACGCGGGTCCGTGTCTCGCACCGCCCTCTTCCTCTGCGGGACCCTGAAAGTAATTGAGCTTAAGGAAGCAAAGGATTCTATAGGGAGTATCCAGGGATAACCCTCTGTGCTCAGGACAACTGCACAGCAGTGTGCAACTGAAAGGAAGGCTGCAGTGAGGGATGTGTAAAAGTCTTTCCCCTTTGAGGGCACTTTCTGATGCTTCTGAGCTCACCCCCTCCATACAAGTCTGAAAGGTGCCACAAAGGACAGAGCTCTGTTCTCTCAATGCACAGATGCACTCAGCAACCAGAGGTCCTGAAGAGCACATCTGGAATCACTTACAGCAGCATCTGGAAACTGTCACGAGTTGCAATGAGACACAGTTGCTTAATTATTCTGGGTCTGTATCCTTTGCCACTGTGAAGCTGTCAGTGGCCGTTCAGCTTCCTGGGCACAAATCCCAGCGCACCCCCTGCACACCACTCATCACATAGAACACTTGTCACAGCATAGGAAGCATCAGCTTTGCCCTCAGCTCTGCCCTAACTGAGTCCAGTGAAAGTAATAACCTATGGTAAGTTCACTGTTACAGCAGGAGGAAAGGAAGAGAAAGGAAATCACCCAACAAGCCCCACAGAGAACGACAGCCCTATGATAGCCCCAATCCATCTCTGCATCATACACAGCCAGACGTTTCACTCCACAGCATTAATCTGTTCTTTAGTGAGAAGTCCATCGAGCCTTTGCAGCAGCAGGATGGTTAAGATCATCTTCTGACTTATCCTGAAAGGTGAAAGGAGTACAAAAGTACCCAGGACAGACTTCTACTTTGCTATTCTATTTTTGGTACATCTTACAGATACAGAATAAATAGTCTCCTCATGGAAGACAATCGTTTTGTTTTCCTTATCTCTTTCCCAGCACTGACGTTTCCTTCTGGAAGTGAAGGAGTTAAGCACGCTGCTCAATGCATTTTCCTCAAAGCACAAAGGGAGATGGGCTAAAGATTCTTGTCATTATCCCAGCCCTGAACTTCAAGGCTGAACTTCCTCTGGAATCATTTGCATCTTCCCCTTCCGCCTCCAGCAATGCCCTGAGGTCAATGTCCCGACCCAAATGGATGGGATCATAGCAGGAGAGATGGTGCCTCCGCACAGGGAACTGCTTTGGAGTGGAAGCACAGAAACATGAGGGGAAAAAAAATGGAATAAAAGTAATAGAAACTAAAGAGGAATGTTGAGAAGCTCTGGGGAGAGGAGGAAACATGAAAGGATATCAAGACAGAGAGCACTGATGCAACTGTAGCTCAAGGGGGGCAAATGAGCCACGTGGAAAATGCAAAGGAATGGTAGAGAAATCATAGAACCAGGATTCCAGAGAATACATCCTATAGTTCAGCTCACGCTGCAGTAAACATCCAGATGGCTGCGTATCCCAGAGAGACACTGCTGGGAAAGGAAATGGAGAGGGAAAGAGGGGGAGAGAGGGGTCACTTACACATGACTCTTCCATTCCCAGCGAAAGAGGAAAAGGAAATGTAGATTAAGAGAGGTCTTCAGGCCTCAGCACTGGCTGAGCCAGCACAGGCACAGGAGGCAGAAGCCAAAGAATGTCTTTGAACCTCTCGTGCTTGCATATTTTTCTAGCCCTCTTCCCGTCTCTGTCTCTCCCTCCATTTCAGCCCCCTCTTTTCCCACTCACACCAGCCCTATCTCCAGTTTTGACAGTCTCTCCTCCCTTTTCCAGAGCCCTACAGCAAGGGTTGGTTTATAGCACTATAAGCCACATGTCACAGCATCACATCCTCACTTCCCTCCCCTTTAGGGGCTCTTTCACAGGTCACAGTAAAACAAATGGGAACAAGCTAGACAAGCCCTCACTCTTTAAGAAGTGCTCTATAGCAATCCCAGAGGTTCACAGAGCCTTCCACAAATCCATCTTCCCTGTGGAAAGGGGATAAATAAGCACTCTGGTAATAAAGGCATAGCAGCTGAACTTCTCTTATCAGGAAAAACAATTATGGGAAAGACGGTGAGTTTAGGATTGCATTAATTGGCCCCAGATCAGACCATCTTGTTGTTCTCAACACATTCAGCTCTCGTCCCATGATCTTGAGCATGTCCTGCTCCCTTCCTGCATCTCAGTTTATCTAGATATGAAATAGGGAGGAATGCTGATCTAGCTAAGTCCTCCCTAAGACACTGACAGCTCCAGTCCTGTGTAAGTAAGAAGCACTGCTGAATCCCAGTGCATAGAGCTTGCACAAAGGGGACTGCAGGAGCTCGTGGATAATAAGAGCAGGAGCAGCATGGTATTATCACTGGGAATGCCAGAGGGCCCCCAGGAGAACACAGCTCTGTATTCAGGCACTTGTGGCATATTCCCCATCTCACTGGAACTGGCTGATTGGGTTTGTTCAACCCAAGGCTACAAAACCACGAGAGAAAGCAGCTCTGAGCAATGAGAAACACGAGAAGTGGTTGCACATTGCATCCCTCCCAGCCCTGAGAGGTTTAATAGCACAGTCTGATACGTCAAAGCTTTTAACAAATACATTCATAGAAGGGAGAAAAGGACCACGCTTTTGCTTTTTTCGCTCTTTGTTCTGTATGTTACCTCCTTCATGGTGAATCAGGTGTTCTTTCTTCTAAGCACTTTATTTTTAGCATTGCTGTTAGTAAATTGCTTTCCCTTTTGCACGTGTCTGCCTTCAGATGGAGATGAAAGTCTGCTCTGAGGAAGGCGCTGGGTGCGCTGCTGTCCCTGGGTGACGGTGTGATGGGGCGCAGAGCTTTGAGAAGTCAGCACTTTTAGGGCTCCTTGCTTTCATCCTTGCTTCAAATCTGCTTTAGAACCTGCTGAGTAAGCAGCAAAAATAGAGATGAAGTAGTGGGGGTGTGCAGCTGGGACAAGAGCGATACAATAGACCATCACAGAACCTTGTGGAATGGCTGTTTTGCACCCAGACTACTAATCACGCTGCAGATGCTTTTACCATCACTTCAATCCAATGGGCAGGAGCTGAATATCAGCTGAATATCAGTTTTACCAAAAAGCTGAGGAAACCTCCCACTCAGTCTCTTCTGTTCCAATAGAAACTGATGGGAGAGCTCCCACAAACCGCAGTTCAGGGCATGCATACACCAAGTGTAGACATAGGATTTTATCTTGCAACCTGGAATATACCACTAGGCTGCAAATGTAATACTTCACAATTAAATGTTTTTAGCCTACAAATAACTGGAAGCACCACTGGCAATAACTAATGACCGCCCTTTGCATATATGTGGCATCTTTCATTCAATAGCCTCAAAGAGCTTAATAAGCAACAATTAATTAACCCCATAACATCTCAGTGCTGTAATTAAGACATCTACATGAGGAATAATTGCAGCTCCGGTGATTTTGGTTCCAGTAATTTCATCGGGACACTGCAGATGTGGCACAGCCATTTGCAGCACAGTGCAGAGCACAGCCTTGGAAAGGTCATGAGAAGCTCAGTGCCAGACTGTAGCAAGGTGTTAGGGAAAGCAGGATGCTAACAGGTAAACCACCAATGTTACAACATTTCTGGCAATGCAATGTAACACGCTTTGTGGTACATTCTCATTTTGGATGAACGGATGTTTCCTATCTCTTCTTTTTCTAGTGCCGCATTAGGTTCTTTCCTATTCCTTTATACATCCTTTTCAGTAATAGCTCTCCTGTCTTCCCATGCTATTATGGCATGTTATTCCAAGATGAAGGAAAGGGGAATTTGTTCCTTTAGAGAGCTTTCATCTGCACACAGTGCTTTAAGGCATCCACTGAGATTTATAGGATCTGACAGCTTAAAGGTGGAACAACAACAAGAATGGCAAGCCTTGCCATTAATTCAGCAGCTCCCAAAGCACTGCAGTGTTCTTCACAAATACCGGGTCTTACCCCACTGTCAGTGGGTTGGCCTTTTTCTTTTGCTAGATGGGAAATGTTGGGCACACCGATTTCAGGTCCAAGACCTGTGCTTAAGATTAAGGGAGATCTCAAATACACAGGGATGGCAGGAGGTCACAGGAGGCAGTAACGAAGTTTGCTTCAGAGCAGGCAAAAAACACTTAGCAGTAGGAGGCTACACCTCACCGGGTGTAATTTAGCATAGCTTTATTGACCCAGAAACTCTATACCAACGTAAATGAGCTGAAGCTGTGGTAGTGAGGCTCATTCAACATGCATAAAAACATAATGGTCTGGAGTTTCATCAAAACAGAAGGATAAGGATCTTGTTTCAACATTTAAACCAACCTCTGGGAGTGACCCAAAGGGAGGCTGGGGGGAGGAAGGCTCTCCCCACGCACTCACCCTATTGCCTAAACAGAGAGCCGGGCTGTTCCCATCCAAGCTCAGCTCTGCAGAGTGAGTTCGGGCAATGCCTGGACCTGAAAGGCGGCACTGTCAGAGCTACAATGGGACAACCAGCCGGCAACATAAGTGTTAACTTGTATCGACTGGGGCCACAGGTCACAGGGGGAACAGAAAGGAAGGGTGACTTGTGGCTTGGAAGGCGGAGAACGTACCAGCTGCACCTTCAGCTGTATGGGGAGAAGAACGTTCTCTCCTTGCAGAGCTAACACTGAGGTTTCAGCATCCATTTCCACCCAGGTGCAATCAGAACAAGCTTGTGAGCATCACACCTAGAGCTGGGAGGAACAAGAGGAAAAGGGAGACAGAGCGATGCAGGGAATACTGGTCAGAGCTCCCAGACTTCTGACTGCTCTGGAGTGATGGAAAATGACTTTGCTTGTCATTGCAAAGGTTCTTTACGTCCTCATATTAGATAAATTCACACACAGATTGTCTTTATGTGGAATCTTTGAGATGGGAATCTATATATTATGCAAAGCATCCAAAGCAGTGCTGGAACCACCGACTACTGCTGTCAGCAGGGACCTGAGTGTATAATTACAGCTTTAAAAGTGAAAAATTCAAGAGAAAGAACTCCATCAATAAAGGGCAGACAACAGTTCCTGCAGCATTAACTCCTCATGACAGCTAAATCAGTTTCTTTCAAGGATTCATGGATTATCATAGATAAGTACGTAACACAGGACATTCTCCTCTCATTTTGCTCCAAAGTGCTACATGGAAAACTTGCTTTGCAAGGAACGTTCCTGTTTAAATGGCTTGATAAACTGGATTCCTCTGCTGCTGTTTGCTTCTGCCTTCCTTAATCTCCCCTAATCATGGTAATGATTTTTTTGCAGTCTGCAATGCATCTGACCTACTTCCACACTCCCTCTGTCCTGCTGCTCTTTTCCCTTCTCTGTTCTCAGTAAGTAACTGCATTTCTCTTCTCTTTTTTCCATTAAGAAATAATCATTGAAAATGTGCTCCAAAAAGACTGAGATCCTCAGGTCTGACTCCCACCTCCCTGCCAGCAGCCTGCAGCCTTCCAAAATCACTGCCCATCTGCATGGGATTTCTTAAAGCTTTGTGCTTTAAGAATAGCATCCAATTTTGAATCACTCCCGCAAGATAATAATAATAATTTGGACATTAAATATATATATATATAACAACTTTGACAGAAGACAAGTAACTCATGAATAGCGCTGGGTGCATCACTTCGGGCTGTTTATCCATCACCCATCTGGAACTCCAGCTGAAGCTGAAGCACAGCCCAAGGATTTGGGTTTGTGTGGTGATGTGGGATGATTTGGTTGGAAAAGAGAGGAGAAGAGCAGAGTGTGAACCAGCACAAAGGCCTTGACAAGGCTTGAAACTCTCATCAGCAGCCCCAGTTCTCCTAGCATGTGCCAGTGCTCATTAACTAATTGCTTCAGACCCAATATCCCTGATTGGATGCCACATGGGAGAGGTGGGAAGCTGGGCCTCTGCTCAGGGAACAACGTGTTTAGAGCCAAACAAGCAAAGACAAAAGGGCAACAGGAACCAAAGGGTGTTGTATCTGATCCAAGAACACGAGGCAGTGAGATAAATGGTCTCTGAAGTAAACTGTGATCAATGGGGCTGTGGTAGAGCCAGGCAGCAATGCTCCTTCCTGTGCAATAAGCCAAACAGCATCGCAGGAGAGAAGAGCTCTGTTTGAAAGGGCATCAACGCTCACTCTGTGCTTTGTGTGCTTTTTATCACTTCTACTACAAAGCAACAAGATACCCTCATGCTGCAGCATCCAAAAAGGTCTCCATCACAAAATACTGAGGTAATTCTATGGATGCCAAGGCAAACACAGGATGCACGACCAAAGTCACACCTTGCCTACAGCAAAGCAAGGGCTGAATGCATCCTGCAGCTCAGGGCACTGCTCTCATGCTGCTCTCCTTCACAGCTTCCCTCTCCACCCCTTGCTGCCTGCAGGAAGCCCTGCTGACTTGCTGCCTGCAGGGAATCAGCTCCTGTTGCTCCTCACCCTCCCATATGCTGGGTGCCATCCCTGGCACCAACACCACACAGATCCCCACCCAACAAGCAGTGCCTGTTGTCCTCCCAGACATCACACAGGGATGGAGCAGCTTCTCCTCACAGTGTGCATTTGGTGGATTAACTGCAGGTTCTCATTTCCATTGGCTACGTGGCACTGAATTGTGCAAAACTTCCATACAAATGAGAACAGAAAAGCTATTGGGACAAGCAGGCTTAAAAAGAAAAGGGAAGAGAAAGAAAAAAAGCAGCTCTTGACTGGAGTCTCTGTGCCTAACAGTTAATTATGATGCTAAGTCATAGAATCTGATGATAAAAAATTAGCTATCCCCAGAAGACACACAATGTAATAAATGCTTGCTGCGGATCTAGCTCCTAAATCTGCTGCCCACTGAGATAATGAAGTATGATTCAGTCAGATCCAGGCTTCTTTTTAATTTCAGAGGCAAAAGTGCTCAGGGCTGCGAGGGGAGGAAAGTATAGGGCTACAACACAGGGGGGAACACCCCATAGGATTTCTGCCTTGATTTCTGGTCTGGAATCACAGCAGAGATGCACGTGCTGTCTGTGCTCAGCCCACTTAGACACAACAGGTAGGTTCTGCTCTGAAGCTCTGCTCTTTGTTCGTTATTCTTCTCCCAGCACAGCAATGCTCAGACATAACCCAATTCCCCAGCAGGTGCTTTATTTATTAATGCAACTGGAAATGAGAGCTGCACCTGCCCATGGGGCAGCAATACCTGGCCGCCCTCCTTAGTCCCTGTGCTGAGAACAAAGCTATTACATTACCTTCAAGCTATTATTGTATTACCTCCAAAAACGGTCAGCAGCTCCAGTGATACAAAATTAGGCAACAAAACTCTCATCTATTAAATCAATTGGGATGTGCCTTCTGACCTACATATTAAATCAACTTGGATTTTCAGGGGACTGATAGCACATGGCTCTGCTCCAAGGACAGCCTGAGAGCTTCCATAGCACAACTGAGCTCCAGAAGGGCCACAGCTGACAAGGAAGCTTTACTCTCACATCTCCAGATGCAGGGAGATGCACTTCCCACCCACCTCCAGACAGAGCAAGGAAAACAGACCTGCACTGTCTGAACTGACAAGTACAGGACACAGACGGAGCTGCCCTTGGGAGTGACATTGCTTATGCAGACAGAGGTTTACTCACCCCTGTAACTGCTGTGCCCCAAAGAAACAAAGAGCCAGAGGGGAACACCACGCCTGCTCTGGGTGGAACGTGACACATCTCCCACACACAGTTCACATCATTTCCTTTTTGTCTGTTCTACCGACCGGCACATGATTTAATCTGGCTTTTTTTCCCCCTCCATTGAGGACTTCTCCCTCTCCTATCCCAATCCTGTGGGGGCAGCTGATGCCAACAGCCAAAATTGCAATGTGCATCAGCAACAAACACCTTCTGCTCCCAGGTGGTGCCAATACTGAAGCCCTGATGCCCACGGTGCTCAAGCTGGATGGGTACTAGATTAGTTAAATCACTGATAATAAGACTAAAGGATGGGCTCTAAAACAGAAAAACCCTCCCAGAGCTCTTTCTTTTATGAAACACCCCCAGCACAGCCAGCTTGCCGTGTAGATTTGCACTTGTGAAGTAATGCATTTATAACTTCTGCAGAAGATCAGATAAATGGTTGACTGTGACTGGTTGAGTGTAACTGCATGCCCAGCCCAAGAGAATGCATTTACACCAGCAACACCTATGATGAAACGTTACCAAATATCTCATTTGCAAGAGGTTTCTCCTGCTCCCATCAGTTTGTATCTGGGACACCCAACCACCAGAAGATTTAAATACCTGTTCTAATAATAACTGCAGAAATTTATACATATTTATAGATACTTTTATCCTCCAAACAAACCTGCAGTGCTAATTCCTGTGCGGCACTGAGCAACAGGAACTTATGGCAGCAACTGATTATCCCTCTCTCAGAAGCCAGCACCAGCTCTGGTGTGAGGTATGGAAACACAACTGCATGTGGAAGCCTCTATGGGCAAAAGAGCTCTCAGTGGGAGCATCTGCTGCAAGCTGACACTGAGCTGTCAGAGAGCTCATGGCCAAGGAGAAGATGCTGCATTGCAACAAGGAGCCAAAGTGCTCCAGTTTAAGGAAGTGATAAATGGAAGTTTAACATGGCATTTCCAGTGCCTATGCTGTGCCCTCCACTGGTTCTGACTGGAAGGGCAGAACTCAGGGCTGCATTTCTTGCAGGATCCCCATCCAGCTTGTGTGACAAGACCTCTGGCCTAATGCAATCTGCTGTGCTCACACTGTGGGCAACGGAGAGACTCGAATAGAAACCGGCAGCTCTGGCCACATACAGTTAGTCATAAATACAGGAGTTATTGCACAACCTAATTTGCATTGAATATGACGGGTAGAAGCACTAAGTGAGCAGCTTAGAAAACAAGCTGGGATCTGGTCTGTCCTGCACGTCTGGTGCCCATCACACAGTGCATCAGATCCTCCTTCCCAGCTGAGAAACTGCTGAGCAAAGGCAGCACCCAGCTCCACCACAGCTGCCCCAGACTGCTACCAAATGTGTGGCACTGCTGGATTCCAGGATGCTGCCGTGTTTCCCTGAGCAGTATTCCCCGCTGTTTATGCACTTGATGCTGTGTTACAATGTTTTAAGTCTGTATCCTCCTCAGTTTTCCCACAATGCCCATCTAACAGCTGCGAAACCAGCGCTTGAAACAATGGCGAGTCTGCAAGAGTCAAGGAAGTGGGGAACAAGTGGCCTAAAGAAAGGAATCGTGCAAACAGGCCAACGGCTGCAATACAGCCCCACCTCCCCCTCAGCAGGCTGCACCAGCTGCAGTGTGCTTGCCCTAAGTTTGCTCTCTTGGAGAAGCATTCCTGTGCTGGACCCAGGCAGCCAGCTGCTGTCACAGCAATTCCAGTGCAGCAAAGCACCAGGAGAGCTCTGGAGACACTGAATGGGGGATGAAAGAGCAAGCAAAAGAGTAATGTTACCCTATCCTAAGCACAGCATCACATTTCCATGCAAGGAGAAGCAAGCTCAACAAGTGGGAGAATCCCATTCTGCAGGCTGTGCGTTCATCCGTGTGGATTTGAGCATCACAGGGACAGAGTGGATCAGAAAATCATATTCTGCTCTATTTGTGTTTATACCCACTTGACCTTTATTGCACGGTCCCAGGGCCTCCTCACACACACTAAGAATATCTTGTAAACACAAAGGGGCTCAGGGCCTTGAAAGTCTATACATTCAGTTACACTCCTAACGTTTCTTACTGCTTTCTTTAACCATGGGCACGGGTCTCCACAGTGGTGACAGCACAGTAATAATTCTAAAGGAGTGGGAAAATGTTTGATTCCAAGAAAAATAATTAAAAGCCAAAGGATGTGAAGGCACAGAAGGAAAGACAGAGTATTATCACATGTGAAAACCTTCTCAAACCACAACCAGGCTGCTTGTATGGAGCAAAGCAGAGCTTTGAGGCTACATAACAGCACTGCTTTGCAGCTTCTCTGGGCAGAACTGGGCAGCTTCCCACTGTTGCTGCAGATAAAGAGCCCCACAAGCACTGGAAGCTTTAAGTCAGGAAAAATCCCATTCCCATTCTGGCAGCTCACTTCTGGATGAGGTGACCGGGTTGGTGACCTCCAGACCAACAGGAGAAGGGCAGACAGCCCCTCCAGGCTCCCAGCAGCAACCTCTGCATGGCACCCACTGGAGCAGCTCCCATCAGTCCTTTCCTATCAGGGTGAACTGCTCACATGGGCTCTGTGCTTCACTGCCCATTGCAGCTGGAGAGCCTCCTTGCATCACGAGGAGCCTCTACATGTTTCCACAAAATGAACACAATGAAGGAAAGAGCAAACAAGAAGCAGAGAGAAAATTTGGGATGGGAAAGCATTCTGCCTTGGTTATAGATTTTATTAAAGTGAAGATGTTCAGACAGGGGAAAAAAAAAAGGCAACAGTGAGCTGCAAACCGCCCACCAGGAGCAGCTGGGGGGAGGCAGTTTGGGGCAGTGCAGCAGGGATCCTCAGCACGGAGCCAGGACCTTGCTCTGATCTGCAGTTTTCTCAAGCTGCATTCCCATGTGCAGCCCACCATTTGGTTTTAGTTAGACAGGCATAATGAAAAATGCTCCGCATGGGAAGAGCAACAAAGAAGCCCTACCAGCATCACGAGGCGACAGCCAGTCAAAACAAGGGAGAGCTGAAACCACAAAAGAGATGATGGCATCTCCAGAAGAGGGGAAGGCTCTGTCACCTTGGGATGCTCCGGGCATCTATGAGCCACTCACATCAGCCCTGCATGGATAGGGATCGCCCTGCACGCTACTCAGACTGCAGCCTCCTATATATGGAGTGAACCGAGCCGCTTCCGGAGCCCCAAGGTTTTATCAGCAGTGCCATGTGGGTACAGTCCTGGCTCATCCTAATTAACTTGTCGGGTCTGACAGGATCAGAATTGTCAGTAGCACACAGCAGCACAATAAATCACATGCCTTTGCCTTGTCATCATCTTAATTTATAACACTTTCTGCATCCTCTTTTATTAGCCCACACAGCTCTGCTCCCTACACCAGGGGATGCTGTCTGATACCTCTCCTTAGAGAGGAAACCCAAACCCACTCATGTCCTTAACCACATTTCTGCCCATTGGCATCTGCTGCAGCACACACTGCACGTGTCTCAGAGCCATTGTTCTCTTAAATTAAAGCTCACAACTCAGAACTTCTGCTTGCTTATTACAGAATCATAGAACCATAGACTGGTTAGGCTGGAAGAGACCTTAAAGATCATTTACCCCTGCTGTGGGCTGGCAGCCCCCCACCAGCTAAGGCTGCCCAGGGCCCCCCTTATGGCCTTCAGTCACCATTTCATGTTGCCTTTGCAATGCCAGCACTGCTGCCAGCAGGAGGTCAGCATGCATTGCAGCCCATGTAAGCCCAGGTGCACTGTGTGTATCATGCCAACACAGCTCAGGGCTGTTGCCCACTGTGCCTCGGGGCCCACGCTGCAGGCAGAGCAACTGCTTTGCAATAGAGGAATAAATGCACAGCAGCCATCAGATGTTTAACCTCTGCGGTCACCAAATGGCAGGGATAATTATCAGGAAGGATTTTCCACGTCGTGTACAGCCAGCAAAATCCAAGTCATGTGTTTCTGACAATGCTAATGGTACAATAAAGCATCTATAAAACACACTGCCATTATGAGCAGTTGGGGTCGGCTCTCAAAGCACAGCCCAGAATGGTGACGGCTCCATTTCTCCTGCTGCCACTGCAGGGACAGCCCCAAACAACCCCACTGCCCGCAGTGCCCTACTCGACCCCCCATGGGAGTGCCACCTTTCCCTCCACCAGCTTGACCTCAAGCTTCAGGCTAAGGTTCAAGATGAAGCACTCACCCTGCCCTCACTGCCCATGCGAAAGCCCAGCACCCCCACCAGCAGCCCTGATGCTCCCAGGTTTCTATGCAATTCGGTCACCAAGCCGCACTTAGACCGCCCCTGCTGCAGCCCTTGTTCCCCCTGGCTGCAGGCTGCTTGCACTCTGAATACACTGCAGTCCCTTTGCTCCATGCATGCTCTGCAGCTCCCCTTGCACCCTGCAAGTCCCCATTCACCCTGTATTGCCCTTGCATTCCCCTGCACCCCGCATGCACAGCACCACCCTGCAGACCCCTTGCATCCTGCATGCACTGCATCCTGCATGCATTGCATCCTCCCCGCACCCTGCAGCCCCCTTGCACGCCCCCCCCCAAACCCCCTCCTTCGCCGCGCGTTCTCGCGGTCCATCGCCGCGCCCCCACCCCGGCGGCCGCCATCACGCGCGCGACCCAACCGCCCCCTCCCACCCTCCGCCGCCGCGCAGCGCCCGCCCTTCCCCGGCTGCGGGGCGGAGCTGGGCGGGTAGAAGCAATGCGCATGGGCCCCGGTGCAGCACGGAGCCTTTCTCTGCGCCGGGGAGCGCGCGTGTGAGGGGGGTGTGTGCCGGTTGGATGCGGTTCCCCCTCCCGGAGCGTCCCCCGGCGGCTCTGCGCCCGTCGCCCATTCACCTGTCCGGACGGCGGCCATGGCGGCGGCACGAGGCTGGTAGGCGGCGGGGAGGGCCTCCGCTGCGGCGGGGCGAGGTGAGAGCGGGGCGGAACGCTGCGGGGAGGAGTGGGGGGTGGGGGGGCTTTGTCAGCGCCGACGGCCGCGCTGCCTCTCGGGGCCGCGTCTGCTGCGCGCGGGGAGTGAAGGAACAGCGCCGTGCGGCTCCATCTCCTGCCGGTGGGTTCGTTTTGTCCTTGTTTTTTTCTTTATTTTATTTTAATTTTTTTCCCCTCCTTTTCCATCGAGGAGCGGAGCGGTCGGTCCGTATTTGCTCACCGTAGCGCGGTGGCGGTGGGAAGCAGCGGAGCGCAGCGCCCGGCTGTACGCGCGGGGCCGTGCGGGGCTCCTCGGAGCGCAGAGCTGCGCCGCTGCCGTCCGCCTCGTGTCGGATCCTCCGCTGCGCTCAGCGCCCTTTGTGCGGCGGGCGCGCGGCCCTTTGGAACCGTTTAGAGCCCCCCCACCCGATGCGAGGGGATCCCCGCACACCCCGAGGCTCCGGGGCTGCTTGCAGTGTGCTGCGGGAAGGGCGTGGGGTGCTCCGGGTTGGATGGCTTCCCTGGTTGGCTCCGTGCGGTGGGGATGGCGGTGTTGGGTGTTCAAAGGGAGGACCCGTAGAGCTGCGGGTGAATTGTGGCTTGGGCAGAACGTCAGGTGTGCCTTGAAGCTTGGGTGCGTGTTCCCAGTTAGGTTGCTGGTTTCGTGGAGCGGTTTGAGTCGGAAGGAACACAAAGGCTGTCTGGTCCCAGTCCACGCAATACACAGAGACACCCACAGCCCCACCTGCTGCTCAGAGCCCCATCCCTGACCATGGCTCTCTGCAGGGATGGTTTGCTGCTACCTGTGCCCTTGTGTCCCTGCCGTCCCATCTCTTTCTCCACAGAGAATCTATCTCGTATCTCAGTCTCCTGCTCCTTAACCAGATTGATGGCTTTCTAATTATAAGAGGGTGATGGGATCAATTCATCTTTTGTTGAGCTTCTGTACTTTGCTCATGAGGTAGTGCAGAAAACAGCACTTTGGACAGAGACTTGGATGGCCTCCGCTGCAGATGGGAGTCCCAGCTTGTGGTGTTGGCCAATGCTGTCATTGGGAAGAATGCAATTCATTGGAAAACGTGAAAAGGCAAAGAGGTGAAACCTTTAAATATGCTATTGCGTTTCAAGAAAGAGAGAGATAAGAATGGAGAGATCCAAAACTGGCCTTCCTTCCAGCATGGAGCAGGATGGTGGAGCTTTGGAGACCATGATGAGAGTTATCTGCCGAGTGTGGGAGTTCTGAGCAGGAACAGAGGCAGGATGAATGCTCTACATGGACTTGTTTTGTGTCATGCAATTTCTTTCCTGCTGCACAGATGTCTCCTCATTGTAGTTTAGCAAAATTAAGTTAGGCCTGACTGAACAATTTATTTTGACTGGCAAGTAAATTATTATGTATCCTTTATGAGAAAGAGCAAGCAAATGGCTCTCGTGATTGGAATGATTTGTTTTCATGAGGCTTACCAAAGGTTTTATGGAGTACCAGAGCGTGCATCCATCTATGTCTGTTGGTTTTATGAAGTTGAAATGCACTGGAGCCATCCGGGGGAATCATTTTACTGCTTTGAGGACATACAGTGATCCAGATAATGAAATGGGAAGAAGGAAAATGGAGAAGCTCTGACAACGTGCTCCTTGTAACCCCTATTATTTGGGGGTGCAATGGAACTGCAAGTATTAACATGAAATTAATAATGTACAGAAATATTAGTTCACTGCCAGAAGCAAATGGCTGTTAAATAGTTCAGATTTGTTTATTTAAGTATATTTGCCAAGCTTTTGGAGAAGCAATGGGTATTTGAGGCAGGTCAGCAGAACTACCACTGAGGAGATGGGTTTTGTAGGGTTGTGTGCATGGTTGAAGCTGAATGTAGCAGTGTTGTGTATCTTCCTGATGGACTGTGAGGTATCCACATCCCAGTTCTGAACGTTCTGTTTTCCTGCAATGCAAGTGGGGGAAGTAGAGTGATGGCATTGAGTTTTCCTTCTGAAGGAGAAACGTTACTTTGCCATTTAAATGCATTGTTTTGCATGCAGTGTCAGCTCATATTGTGGAGATGATTCCAGTCAGGCACCATGCTGTATTCATACAACCATTCTGTGTGTTTTTCAGGGTCTCAATACACCTATTTCCAAAAATAGGAGTGCTTTTCCTAGAGATGTTTGTATAAATGACGAAGGTTGCTGTGGGTTCCCTTGGCCTTCACTTCCTCCTCTCCACAAACGAGAGGAAGATGTTGGCCTCTGCATGAACTGGCTGATGATTTTGGTTGCATTTCCTCTTAGCACGGTCTCACCCATGATGTTGTTGTGTCACAGTTGTTGGCTCCATCCCATTTTGGATGATCCCGGGGTTCAGGCAGGGGGAGATGCAAAGAAACGTGGGGAAATCTGGAAGTTTTGCATACGGACACTCGGGTTGATTGCTGTCCTGGGCTGTGCTGTGGGGTGCCCGTGGGCACGGCTTTGTGCGGCACCTCGGCGTGGTATCGCAGCGAGCTGATGGAGGGGTTGAGAGCTGAGCTCGTTCTCCTCCCGTGCACGACTTGGATCTGTAAGGCGAGCACACGTGGTGCCTTCAGCGCCTGCCTTGAAAGCTGTTCCGTGTCGCTGTTGGGATGGCGGTGTCTGCCCCAGGGCCGTTTGTGAACTCCGTTAACGCGAAAGGAACAAACTTCAGTGTTTCTCAGCTTGGAACGTCAGCAGCTATTTTCTCTGGAGGAAAAAAAAGATCCATTTATTACCTGGGGTGAAGCGGGTCCTCCGGTCCGGCCGGTCTGAGGATGTTAATTTTCATAGCGATTGCCATTGTGATGCTAATCTTGGAGCTGTCTGGCTGTGCGCCCTGAGCCAAAGGCACGGGGGATGTGCGTGCCGTGGGCACTAAGGAGAAGCATCTTATTACCAGCCAGCTATTGTTGTGGAAATGAGGTCTTCCAGCCAACCAGCACTTGAAGGATGACATAACCTGAGGAGGTCCAGCTGCAGGTCGGCAGTCATCGACTAATTTCGAGCTTGTCTGGTTGAAACTGTTTCTTTTCAGTGTTTGTTTTGTGTGTGTGTGTTTGTTTTTAACTCAAAACCTCTGCCATACACATACAGTGCGGGCTGGGGCTGTTCCTAAGCATCACAAAGCCTTGTATTTCAGCTATTTGATGCTTTCTGTTCCTGGAGTCTGTGCATATATTCAATGAGACCAGCTTGCTGTATCTGTGTGTATGCGGCGTCACGTTAGTTGGAAGTGTCTAAATTAATTAAAAACTGCCCTTTGAAGTATTCAGTAAATTGGATTTGCTTTCCCAGCAGTGGACAGGAAGTTAATCGTGTCTAAGCTGACGTTGACTTCTGCAATCTGATTTTCCCTGCAAAGAAACTTTATTACCTAGTTGTTAAATGCACACTTAATTAGGTGTTGATTGTTTAAGCTGATAAACCAACACTACCAGGTTTGATGTAACCAGTTTGGTAAATATGCCATGCAAACCCTTCCTTACGTTGTTTTGTTTTTTGATGGAGCACAATCTTAACTACCTTCCTTCTATTTGAGTGTATTCATCGTTTTTCAGGTGATGATTATGATGTCGAGCTGTTGGCATTCACTGGATGTTCTCTTGCTGTTTACTGGCACATGTAAATCTGGGCCTTATAGTCTCATCTGTGGATGTTATAGCAGCATGGCTCTGCTGCCCCTCTTTTAACCCATAGCTTAGGGAAAAGGTACCTCCAGATCTCCTCTTTTGAAGCCGTTGTTTTAGGAGCCCATGCTCAGTTTGTTTTGTTTTCATAGCTAAACTGCAGCATTTGGAGCTGCAGCTTGAAGCCTCCAGCTGAAGGGATAGTTCAGCGTAAATTACCGATCAATGATTCATTCATCCTCTTGTCATCTTAATTGCTCTCTCTGAGGAAGAATAGATTAAGGAAAGAAATGAATAGATTTAAGAGGGAAGCCCATCCTTCTGAGTCCGTGCTGCAGTGTGGGAAGAAGTTCGATTCAGTGGAGCTTTGTGGTGGCTTCATCTAAAGATGGAGCTCTCTGCCACTTCCCCTTTGTGCCCATCCACTGGTGCTGCTGCTTTGGCTTCACTGAGTACTCTCTGGAAGCTGCAGTGCCTCCCCTCCCTTTCCTCCTAGACTGCCCTTTCTTTTACCTTTCCAAACCTCAGCCTTCTATCTTTATGGATGGAAAAGCACTGATTTAGAGTATGCATTAATAACCCTTCTAAGAATTGGAGAAAATAAAGTCGTTTTAGCCTGCCTTCTTGGGGATTTCAGGATAAAATGAAGTGCTTAAACATCCCTGAGGTTTTTTGTTGGATGGAGGGTCAGTTGGTCAACCGCAGCCTGAGATATGGCCCTGGATTTCCTGGCTGTGTGTTTGCAATGTGAGGGTCACAATATGAAGCACAGTGTGTGGATAAACTCGCTGTAATGGTTCAGATTTATCTTGTGTGCTTCTGTTTACTTTTAAGCAGGCTTTATAGCAGATCAGCAAACTGTCAGCGCCGTGTTATTCTTGGTTTGGACTTTTACAGGCTCTTATGCCTTGCAGCAAGAATAAAGCAGGCAAACATTTCTTCCAGACATAGCGTGCTCATGGGACATCTCATACTGTGAATCAAACTCGTGTCGCTGGGTAAGTCAGCAGCACAGATGTGGTGCTATTCCCACAATGCAGCGCAGAGAAGGTGACAGTGATGTAATTACTGCTGGTGTCTTGCTCTTAAGATGCGGGGATAGAAAGTGGCGTTCTAAAAGCTTTGTCATAGCTTACTGGCAGATTGAGATAATCAGTTTTGCTCAAGATAACTGTCAGGAAGGTGCTGGGTTCTTAGAACTCACTTGGAAGTTCCTGTTTCTTCAAGAAAACAGTGTTTAATGTCCTGTGTATCTCATTATCTGAGTTATGCTTAGCAGCAGCAAAATGAGTGTCTATTAGAATGATGAAGCCTTGTTTTCACTTTGGTAACAATGCTTGCTGGCAGTGGATAAGTTTGCATCGTGACCTCAATATTCAGGGTGTTCAAGGTGCATGCAGGTGCTCTTGGGGGGAAAATGAGAGGTGCAGTCCTTTGTGTTTGGAAAGCAGTCTGGTATCTGTCTGGTGCTCCTTCCAATCCCTATGGTTACCATCTCATCCCTCACACCCTGGCTGTGCTATAAGAATTGCAGCCTTTGGTGTGTTGTTGTTTTCGGTGTGTATGCAATAAAAGTATGTGTGTTACTTTAGAACTGTTGACAGAGCTCACTTCTGCACTGATATATAGAACGTTCTCACTCAGGTGAACTCATGAATGAGTTTGAATTTAAGCATATACATCTTTTGATACACTTTGTACAGCAAAGTGCATTGATTCTTCCTCACTCGTATCCATACGCAGCTTGATGTGTTTGCTGGAGGTTGATTCGATAGGAGTTCAATCAGTAGTTGTATTTCACATTAAGTCCTGCTAATTTATTCCTGAGGTGGAAATGAGATTCCATAGGCTTTCAGCTGAATGATGCATGAGGCAGCTTCGTGTGGAAGGAGAGGTTCCTGGTAACTGCTGCAGCCCATTTCATTGAAGAAACGGGAACAAAAGTTTGTTTGTAGCTCTGCTGGAATGGAGAACAAAGGCTTTGGGGACCTTTGAACCTTTGTGGCTGTGCATCTGAAGGAGGAATTGTTCAGGAATGGGAAAAAGCTGCCAGGAGAGCAGAGCTGTGCGTTCCCCTCCATCTTTCTGCAGCAGGGTTTAATAACCGCATTTAAAGCAAGAAAAGTAATTAATTGGAAGACTTCTTACTTGTTCTTCCTACCGAGCTCTGGTTTGATTTATCAATCATGTAGGGATGGTTATTCTATCAGTTTGTGTTTTCACTGTTTTATTGAGCTGAGGTTTCTTTTAATTATTATTTGTTTTAATGGTTGTATTGGCTTCTTCCTTCTTGTTCCTTGAAGAAACCGTACTGGTTGGTTACGTGCTCAGATGTATTTGCTTTCCTTGTTGTTGTGTATGTGTTATCTGTGAATAATTCTGGCCCAGGAAGCACTTTGTTTCCCCTCTTTCTGTCTGCACTCTCATTTCACAATTGCTTTTCAGTGGTCATCTCTCCAAGGAAGGCAGGCAGGAATAATCAGTGCTCTGAACAAATTGCTCCTTCTCTGCAAGCTGTGCTGCCTGGCATGCTGTGCGTTGCAGTCTCCATTGGTTCTGCATGTGTGTGTGCATGGCTGGGTTGGAGTTTATTCTGATTTTTGTGTTGTCTGTTCACTCTGCTTTCCAGCTTGGCCCAAATGGCAAAATATCTCAAATACTTTCTGTTGTTCCTTAGAGCTCTTGTCTTCTTCGTAGCCTTTGCTTGCAGTTTCTGCAAGGTTAGGCTGTGCTAAAGGGAAACACACCCTCATGTCTTGCAGTGTGTGAATCCTGGCTCCTCCAAGTGTTGTTGAGCTGTGTAACAGTTGTGTTGCATCTCTGAAGCTCTCTACAGCATTATAGGTGTTGCTTTACTTTCTGCTTCTCCCTCTGATAGGTGCGCAGCAAGCTGAACTGCTCAAATCACCTTTCATTTTTAATAAGACTTCACTGTGCAAAGTGCTCTTTATCTGATGCTTCACCAGTTATCCACAGAGCAGTTGTAAAGTGTGTATCCAATAGATCCTTGGCCATTCAGTTTCATAGACATGCTGTATTAATTTGTGGGTAATGCAGCCGTCTGGAGTAGCACTGGGAGGCTTTCTGAGTGTATTCACCCACGTTACAGTGTAACCTTCCCTGCTTTCCATCTCTCAGCACAGGTACCCCTTGCATTTCCCTTCTGTCAAACACCAGGTTGAAGAATTAAGCCACAGTTAACTCTTACGATTAAAACAGGAAATGCAAACATATAGATTGGTGTTATAGGAAACTTAATTTGTCAGCTCTTATCTCCAGAGAATGTGTGTGGAGGAGGGCTGCCATATGGCTGCTAAATATAACACAACTTTCTCCTGCGAGCATTCAGGAAAGTAGAGAAGTTCGCAATCTGCTATCTGTGCTTTTAACAAGAAAGTGCTGCAGATTTGAAGAGTGCAAACCGAGGTAATAGGAACGGAGCCAACAAATAATGTAATAAAATGCGAGTGTTTCCTGAGGAGGTGATGTTGGCTGACATAGGGGTGAGGAGGTGCTCAGCATCTTGCAGATGCCCGTCCCTTTGTTAGCAGTTTCTGTAAAGCAAGGTGGTGATGCAGGCTGGGTGATGTCAGCTGTCAGTGCTCCCTGCCCTCTGGCTCCAATAGCTGCCATTCTTACTTGCTTTAAGCATCTGCGTTGTTACATCCCTGCACTGAGGTGCTGGAGAGCTTGGGCTCCTGCTGCATGCAGCTGTTTGAACCAGGGAAGCACAGTTTGGGTGTGGGTATTCCAGGTTTTTCTTCAAAAGAAGTTCTTGTTAATTTACCCGGCTTTCATGTTTGCTGGAGGTGCTGCCAAGACGCAGATGATTCTGAAGTGCTTTGCTAATGGCAGCATGTGAGCAGTTCTAGGGCTGCACATAGGGTGAGAGGTGCTGCTGAAATATCTGATAGGCAAAACTTATCCTGGAAGAGAATCAGAAGAGAAACTGTGTTGGTTGTGTTCTTTAAGGCCTTTAGGATATTTCAAAGGGATGGGTATAGTTTTACTGATGGGGTTTTGGTGACTAAAAATGCAGTCAGGCAAATCCCAGCTTGTTGGGGCAGGGAGAGTTCCTTTGTGCACTTGAGCACATGTGTGCTTTCACTGCTTTCTCTATGAAGTTCAATTGCAGGCAACGAAAATGCACTTTGTTGTTCTTAATAACAAATAACAGCGCAGCACTTTTGATCTTCAAAGCACTGCTCAGACCTTAATTAATCTTCATAATAGCGCTGTGGGGGAATTAAAAGTGCCTCCCTATATTGGTGAACAAGGAGCTCCTTAACCTGGAGATGTGAGAGGATTCACTTGGGCTGCGTTGCAGTGGTGCTGGGTTGGTTGCTCTGAGGTTCCTGGCTCTGCTCCTCAAAGCTGTGCTGGTGTGTTACGATTTTCACTAAGATCATCAAGAATTGAAGCTGTCATTTTCTTCTTTTTTGCATCATTTTGAATTTCCATCTGAGCGTTACCACTTATGCATATGCATGTTGGAATTCCCCTTGGGATGTTTCCAGAGGCACAACATGGTGTAGGTTTGTGTGTGTGCACGCTGAGAGCAAGGATGCAGAACTGCACCTCAGAAAGCCCGGCTTGCAACTTTTTTGTTGCAGGAAGAGCAAATAGAAGAATACACAGCCCTGGATAGGAAGTGTCTCTGTCTCCCTCCTCTAATCTTCCTGGTTTAAAATAAGGAAGAGGAATTAATACAGATGTTCAGTTTTCAAAGCTTTTCTGTAGGTCGCTGTTAATTGGCATCAAAGAGCACATTCTGGTCTGGATGCCTAAAGCAAAACTGAGGCTGTCCAACTGATCTGCAAACAGTTCATAGTGCTTACCATGGGAAGGCAGCCATCTCTCCAAATAGTCCTACATGGAGCCAGTGTTCATGTCTGTGTTAGGTGCTGGCATGGCAGAACCAAGGTCAGGTTGATTCTGTTCCAAAATGCCATATAGTTTTTACACGTCCTGGGATGCTCCATTGTAACGAGCAGCCCCTGATTGGTGTTTCCTGCTGTGAACTCCAGCTTTGACAGCAGGCGCTGTAATTTCTGCTGCTGGTTGCGCCGATTTGCATGAGGAATGAATGTGGGCAAAGCAGAAACAGTTGGCAACCGGTTAAACAAGTTTGAAGAGTTCTGAAGTATGAAGAGCGAAGTCAGCAGAATCCCATAACTGATGCCAGAAAACCCTGTTAGACTTTACCTGGTGACCTCGTCATCTCAGAGGAACTTGCTGACGGCGTGGTGCTCCCAGCAAAAGAGATGCATGGAGTTCTTGAGTTGGTTCAGAAGGTTCAGTTGGTTCAATGCATCCAGCAAGGTGTGCTCCATTTGTATGGGGGAACGGGGGTAACGTGGAGCTTTAGCAAATGCTTTTCAACTGCTGATCTATTAGGGTTGTTGCTGACTGACATATGGTATGACATACGGTGCTATTTACCACCTCCGTGTCTGAACTGACAAGGAAATGATTTATTTATTTATTTAACATTTAACTCCATTAAGTACTCGTCGGCATCATCCAGCAGTGCCCTGGCCAATTCAATTTACAGTTTTGCTTTTTTTTTTTGTTTATCCCATCTGCTTGTGACTGTTTGTTTTTGTTGGCCGGGCAGGCAGATGAGAAATTGCTCTGTAGTATCGAGTCAAGCGTTGTATCTTCTTTCAAAGTCAGCCTGGTTCTCTCCAGAAATAAGAAACCAACTGGAAACAGTAATCAGTGAGGCTGGGGAAAGGACCTCAGAGGTGGCAGCTCTTGTTGAACATCTGGTCTATGGTGAAAGAGGAGGAAAACCAACGTGAAATGGGGCATCTTAAAACCTGTGACAGCAGCTGCAGCCTGCAGGGCTCCAGGAACAACTCCCAGTGCCATAGCAGGAGCTGCTGGGTTTGCTGCCTTCCGGCACTGCTGTGCAGCCATTGCAGTGAGGATGCTCTTTGTCTTTATTGCTGCTATCTCAACAACTGCTTTAAGGAATCTACTTAAGCCGATGTGTGGCTGTGTGTACACATGAAGGTAAGTGGAACAAATGCTTGAGTATGGATTTATATAGAGAAGAGATGAAGGAAGGTCTTGATATTACTGATGTAGAAGGGCTTGTGTTCATCTGCCCAGCTTCTATAGAAAGTCCAATTTCTTCTGTGGATTCTGCAGTTTTCCAGCAAGAAGAAAGCACTGAATATATACATTGTTTGTATATATTATTGAGGAGTTCTCTTCACTCCGATTCAACTTTTCTCTTCCCTGTTCTCATTGGGAACAGCCTGATTGAAATGTGGGCATGCATTTCCATTAAAGCTGTCAGAATTTCTTGCTACCTGTCACACTTCCCTTGCAGTAATCAGTCACCTTGTGAGCATTCACGTTGAGAGAAGCAGTTCGTGTTCTCCTTCCCCCCTTGCTAGACCCCATTTTTCTTTATTTCCTTCTCACAAAGGTAATGCATCCTCTAAACAAGTGAACTTATTTAGGCTATTTAAATGACTGCATTTTCTGCTTACTGCATAGGTGATAGATAAATTATTGGATTAGGTTATTAGATATGGATGTTGGTCGAGCCCTCATTTCCTTGAACAGAACCTGAAGATTGAATCTGAACTTTATCTTTTCTGATGAAAACTATCTGAAAGGTTAATAAACAACAAGGAGTTGTCAAATTACTTCTCATTAAACAACCAAAAAATGACCCTAAACCAAAATACACACCTGTTTATTTAGCCCGTGTTTTTAGAAGCTTTCTTAGATTGCTTTTTGTTGTCTTTTATATAAAAGGGAGGTGAGATGTCCGTGTTGTGGAAGTGGAGATGAATCCCTCTGAAGTGTCTTTAACAAACCCTGCTTCCTTTTTGATGTCCATTCTTTGGAGGAAGTGTTGACAGAGCAGTTGAAGCTTTCCCTTCTTTTGATATAGGAGCAGTTGAGAACTCTTTGCAGTCACTTTTACTTTAAATAGTCCCAAATGCTGCTGTGAAACAGATGAACAGAGAAAGCAAATGACTGATGAGCAAGATTTGCTCAGACTCAGAAAGGGGAAGAATGATAAGGTTAATTCATGTGATGTTTGCAAAGGACATGAAAGATCCTTAGGAACAGGATGCTCAGCGCTTGAACACCGAGCATTTCAAAACGACTTTCTCGTCTAGATGTGATGCTGCCGTGTAACTCCTTGGCTTGAAGATGCTATCATTAACTGAAAGCTGAAGCTCTCACTCTTTGCTAACCGGTGCTAAGTGCATTAGTAACAATGTGTCGTCAATGGCACAGAAGGTCTCTGCGCTCTTTGATGTTTTGTTGCTTCTCTGATTCAAGTGGAATTCCCTCATATTGCCTTAGATGTGTCAGTTCTGTGGGCTCTTGTGGGAGCTGGGCACTCTGTGGGTCTAAGATCCCCCCCATTGGGTGCAGGGCTGAGCCCCAACAGAACCAAAGACCCTTAATTGGGGATGGACTTTTTTAGCTGTTTGTCTTTCAGGGTCTGTGTGCAAGCTTGTTCACTTGTACTCTAATCCAACAACTTAACAGCTGCACTGAGCTTGTGTGCATAACCAGTTTCTCCCCAGCAGATACTGACACTGAAGCAGTGGATGTGTTAAGCCTCTTGCTTTTCCCCCCTCTGCCTGCTGTTTTAATTCCAAATCAGCATCGTATCCAAATCTGCGATTGCATTTTGTTAATCCTAAGAAGCTGAGGATATATTTTTTTCTCCTTTAGAGGAATTTGGATTCTTTTTGGTAGCACACACGTTAAAAAAGAATCAAAAAATCCCTCCTCCTGTAGTGTGAGTTTGGAGCCATTGCTATTGTCAGCTCTCAGTGGGTTACTTGAGTATAAATAAATTGAAGGTGGGGGGAGTGATCTTTTGTGAGCAGTGCATTCTGCTTCTTGTGGCTGCTATGGTAACAGATGAGGGAGAGACATGCTTGCATGGTAAAGCTTAATGGCAGAGCGGCAGAATGTAGTGAGGAATTTAGCTGGAGGAAGAAGGGAAGAGAGCCCAAATCCTTTAGCAGCGCTGTGAAACGAGCCACCAATTAAGGCAGATAGGAAAGGACTTCCACGTTTATTTACGAATGATTTAAATCAGGTTGTGTTGGTTATATTTGGAGCAGAAAGAGGGGCAGTCTGGAGCTTTGGGGAGCAATAAATAAGGAGGTGCTGCTGTTGTTTCTTAAATGGAGCTCTAAATGCCTTTCCTGACTCAGGACTTTGCCAACAAAAGTCAGGGGACATTTTGCATCCAGCCTTTAAGATTTTGGTCTATAGAGGTGAATTTCCTGATTCCATCCTGTTACATTAAAAATGAGGGTTTTTAACCCTTTCGTTCTGAAGGGGATAAATGGGGAATGTTTTGACTCTGCTTTTTCCTTCTGTACTTGGTCAGTGTAAAGCTTTTCTCACACACTTCAAAGCTTTGCCGGAATAGCAGAGCTGGGATGGAGTCAGGAAGGGAGGCTTTATAGCAAAGGCTGCAGAATGTCATCTTCTGCCAAGCCTGGCTTAAGGTAATGCTTTGAACCTGACAGATGTGATGAACCTGATTCTGTGCTCAGTTGATTAGCGGCCTCTGGTTTTATAACCCCAAAACTTGTAGAGTGGTGGTTTTCCTTCCCTCCACCCCCCATCAGTGCCCTGCAGGGAGTGTGTGTGCCCTTGCCATGCTCAGGAGTTTGCAAAAGAAGTCCACTTGTACAAAGTGAGAGCTCTGTGGGACCGTGTCTATCCCTTATGATTGTCACAACCTCTGGGGAGAGATGGAGCAGTTCTATAAAGGACTTCTCATTTCCATTTCAGGACTGTCCTCACAAATAGGATGTGAGGGAAGTTCCCTCGGGTCCTTTACAGCCTAATTCTGGTAAAGAGCATAGCCTTATTTTGCAGGT
The DNA here is from genome assembly GCF_039878825.1 of Excalfactoria chinensis. Classification (NCBI taxonomy): domain Eukaryota; kingdom Metazoa; phylum Chordata; class Aves; order Galliformes; family Phasianidae; genus Excalfactoria; species Excalfactoria chinensis. Next base: position 4,781,889 of record NC_092845.1, read on the forward strand.
TTCCATGGCCCTGCAGGATAAGACCAACAGACTTCTCTGTAGGTTTATTCCTATTATGTGTCTGCACATCTTTGTTAGCCTTGGAAATAAACCTTGGCCATTGTTTAAAGGAAAGCCCTATGAAACAATGCTCTGTTGTGTAGGTGGTGGTTACTGATGTAACCTGAGGGTGCTGAGTCTCCCAGCTCTGTTCTGGAGCCACTCATGGAGCACAGCACTCAGAGCAGCTCATCCAGGGATGGACACACATCTTGCTGTGCTGATAGCTCTGGGGGGTTGATGAGAGCAGCATAAAGCAATAGTCTGAATCTTTTCAAATCATCTGAAATGTGGCTGGACAACTCAGTGCCTTTAATAGCCATCTCTCCTACAGAAGGACAGTGACTGTTTTCGGCTCCTTGCTGTCATTGACTTCAATACATTGATTTCTAATACAAGAGAGATGCTACAGAAAAAAGCATTCATCAGCGCAGTGTTAGTGTTGCTCTTTAAGTACACAGAAGATTCCCCTTTGCTTGGCTTTTGTGTAATATAGAAGTATAGCTGCAAACCTGGGAAGCATTCTTAAAAATAGAGGAGCCCAGTAGCTGCAGGTAGTAGACTGAAACTGTAGATGAAACTATAGCTGGGCCTGCAAAGAAAATAATACAAGCAGTGATGGGTTTGTATTATTTATTTGTTCTATGGGAACTTGTAATATCAGCTGGCTAAAGCTGGCCTGTGACTGAACAGGCACTTGGCCCAGCAGCTGTGAGTTGGGATGGCACTTGCATCTTGGTGTTGTGCAGCTGCAGAGGAAAGCAGATCATACTGAAGTGCCTGATCTGGGTTAGGAGTAACCCATGAGCGGGACAAATGCTGCTGGTCGTCTCTTTGGGCTTAGGTGAGTTCAATCTGTTCCTGTTCAGCCTCCCCTCTGCCAGCTGCTCTTGCATCTCCCTGTCTGCTCTGAGTTAAGCCAGTGCAACTATTTCTGGAAATGTGCAATGAACTGGTTCAGTGAGCAGCAAAAATAACCACTGCAGGGAAAGAAGGCGGGGGGGTTTTAATTTTTAACCTGGTTTATTTCATTGCCTGGATTATCTTTGTGGCCGAGATAAGAAGCTGCACCTCTATGGGCATTTCTATAAAACAGGGCTGGTAATGTGTAGCTGTCTGACTGGGATAACACATTTAGAAGGCTGTGATACTCCCACGTAGTGTGGTGGTATGGACTGTGATGCAAACTGTTAGTCAATGGGAACAATAGAAAAGAAGAGTCTGTTTACATGCACACATACACACAATGGCTTCTTGGCCTGCTTGCCAATTGTGAAGAAGTCAAAGTTATCTTTTGAATGAGATTCATCTCAAATGAACGGGGGGTTGATTTTAACATTGCTGAAGTTATCAGGAACTCCTCAGTAAGCTGATCCGATGTATGAGTGCCTGTAAGCCCTTCGGCACCAGATGAAATGCTCTCTGAGAAGACAGCTCTGTTTCCTTGGGGGTCTGGCTTGATGGATTGCATCTGGGGACTGAAATGTCACGCTGATGCTTTCTGCAGGCAGTGACAACGGCTTGCATGTTGTCATTGTGCACTGCAGCCGTGCATTAAGCTTAATGCAGCCCTTGTAATACCAAGGGAGAAATGGTCAGACTGCTGGAGCAGCGTGAGGGTTTGTTAAGACTTGTATCTCTATGGCTGGGAGTTGCTGTGTCTTTCCAAGGGGAGTTTTGCAAGGTGGGCACTCGGAGCTCAGAGAGGTGTTGTGCTGCAGAGGCAGTTCCTATGGTGGATTGCTGTTTCCTTGCATTCTCAGCAGGTTTTGAATGTTATATTGGTGTTTTTTGAGGAATGTTTTTGAGTAACTTTGCCCAGACTCTCCTTGCCTACCCCCAGAACAGACTGTTTATTTTTGGAGGAACACCTGTATACGTAAAGAGCACAGAGGCATCAATATTGTCATAGTAACTAAAAAAGCAGTGCTGGCTTCCAGCCGGAAGGTAGAGTGAATCACGGCCTGAATGTGGGTGTTTGGAAAATGACTTCACTTCGGAGTCTTCTGCAATTGAATGAAGTCGTATTTGTGTTTGCTTTGTGTTGTTTTCCTCTCTTCTTTCCCCTGGGAGACAGTTTGAATGTTGTAATTCCCCACGGATCCTTTTTTACTTCTGCCATTTCATAGGTAGGAAGGATGCAACCAAACTGTGCCCTGCATCTGAGCAATAAATATATCTCTGTGCAGTGAGTGTTTCTATTGGGTTTATTTCAGCTTAGCTTTAAATTCAAGAATATGAAACCTGTACGTGGAGTTTCGAAATGCAGCAATTTGATTTAATTGCGGGTGAGTTTGAGAGCAGGTTTGGATACAGCGTGTGTGGATGCAGACTGTGTAGGACAGGAGAATGTGATCATTGCAGATCAGGGTTTGCTAAGCATGGCTTCAGTTTCTATAGTTTGCTTGCTCCTGTGCTGAAATAATGTGTTCATATATTGATTGGCAGTAATAGCTGAGCATGCATACCTGCACACAAATGTAGATGTGAGCAGCAAGATCACGTTCTGGGCACATGGGCTGATCATTCCTCCAATGGAAGAGGCTTTCTAGTGTTGCTTCAAGCTCCACACCTGTGCTGTGATACCACTCCTGGGACATAATAAGCTTTAAGCTCATTCTTCAGCTGTATGTAAATGGGAATGCTGACATCACATGCTGAATGTGAAGCTTTTCAAGCTTACTTGCTGTTGTACAGCCAAAGCAAGGGCAACAATAGCAGACAGCCTTTTGAGAGGTAGGTTAGAGATGCTTGTGACCTGATTACACCACTTAAAATGGGACTGTTGGGCTCTTTTTCTATGCTAATTCGAGGTAAAACTCTACCTTTGCTTCAGCCATATCTGCACAGGGGAACTAAACTGATCTTTGTTCCTTGAATTGAGTCCTGAAGGTCTCACTAACAATGTTCAGTCACTGGAACAGCCTAATGGGGTTAGCAAACATCCCCTTTGGTGGGACTCATTGCCCTAACTGCACACTTATCATTTGGATGCTTGTCTCTGGCCTTCCTCCGCAGCTGGTGCAGATGAATAAGCACCTCCCAGGGTGACAAATATGACCAGTATTTAATGCTTGCTCAGGCCAAGTGCTTACACCTGTGCTGCCCACCTGAGCAGGAGTGGAGACTCCAGGCTTGATATAAAGGCCAACCATTGTAGGGAGAGCATCCCTTGGGGCTGGGCTGCTATGGAGGAGGAGTGCTGCATGGCTGGAGGTCCCCTTCGTCAGCTGTGTGAGTTCAGCTCTTCTTTCTGTGTGTGGCTGTTGGTCTCCCTGTGAGTGCATTGCCTGTATTGCAGGAGCCTGTTGGGACTGATTTTGTTTCTTTGTGAGAAATATATATATGTTCAAATTCAGTGCAAGCAAAATTTGGGTTCCAGGAAGTCTGCAGGATGTCACAGCTAATCAATGCTTAATTTTCTCTTTTATCTGATATTGAGCTCTAGAAATCTCTTTTCCCCTCCTGAGATAATTTGGTGAGGCTTTGAGGGCTGGGAATGGATTGGAATTGTTTGTGTAACTGCTGTCTTTTGTAAACTGAGGTTGTTTGTGGGTCTGATTTAAACAGATGAAATATGCACGATAGCAAAGTCTAGTCATTAGAGATATTGGTTTTTCTCTCCTTTCATGGCATTCTGTGCTGTGGACCTGCTGTGTATCAGCACTTCAGAGCTTCCTTTGTCTGATTGGGAGTGTGCTGTGAGAGCAGAAGGTGGGAAGTGCAGCTCAGTTTGGGTCTGTTTTGGCTTTGCAGAAGGACACCAGGCAGGCTCTGCAGTGAGCCAGACTGCCCAAACCAGCTTGTTGTCATTGAATCACATGGAAGGCTTATAAAATAGCCATGCTTGGTTCTGTTCCCTTTGTGGATTCCAAATAGTCCCATGGCATTACAAGAGTAATGGTCAAAACTTCTTTTGACATTAATTTTCTGTGTTGAGGCAGGATGCATTTCTAGCATCAGTATTTATCTTGAATTTTGGGTATGAATAAGTTGGGTTTTGGAAATTGGGGTGTTATCTTTGGTACTGTTTTAAGCTGAAGAATCTGAATTCTCTGGGGCTGAAGTGATACTCTTGCTGCTGTGGGGCAGTGCATCTCAGCTCTGTTTGACCTCATTGCTTTTACAATCTCTGCTCTACAGTTTGGAAAGTCATATTGTCCTTTGGCTTTGCAGCTTCCTCAATTCTAAAGAATAAATAGGAGATCTTCAGCCATTTGATCCATCAGGTAGACATGGGTACTGAAACCCCCATGCATCAGGGAGTCAGCGATTTGAGAGCTCAGCTGATCTATCTAATTAAGAATAACTGGGACTTTGTTCAAAAGGAAGCCTTTCTTGGGCCCTGCCTTGTTTAAGAAGTAGTGCCACCTGCTCCCTGCTGTGACTGTGTGCTGCATGGCCTCAGCTGCTGCACGGCACACCAATCACTGTTGCATAGAAAAGTAGGCAGCTGAAAACTTGATTGGACTTCAGTGAAGGAACAGATGAGGATTTCTTAAGAGTTGCCATCATTAGACAACACCTTCCCTTGGTTGGGGTAAGGAGGTGGTAGGCTTTGGTCAGCTCTTGCTGTGTGGTGTTCCAAGCTGAGCTTGAATGCATCTTGTTAATTAACTACTAATTTAGAAGCTTGTATCCTGGTGTAGGTGCTACTATAGAGGGCTGAGATCCTTCTTTTGTTGTTAATGGTGATTCTTTTTGAGTGTTGATATGGTTCACTGAATAAAACCCACGACAAGCTGTATTATTGAGAGCGGTGAGTGGAGGTGTGCATAGTAAGGAACTGCTCATTTCATCCCTTATGAATTCATGGTTCTAGTGCTGAGGAACAGCTGCCACCAAAGCAGTGGCAATTGAGAGCCATGGAGGAGGTGTGGATTTCTTCTCAAGTGTTTGCTTTTCTGCTCCTTGTTCCTATTATTGTCCTCGCATTCTCTATTTCTTTGGGACAAAAGCTGTGATGAACAAATGCTGCAGTGATGCTGTTTAGGCAGACTGTGTTCACTGCTGTGTGGTGATGTGGGAGCAAGGAGCAGATGGAGAGCCGCTGCAGGAGGGATCTGCTCTGCAGCCTGGCTGTTTAAAGTCCCTGCAAGGGCAGAGGGGTTGCTGGATGAGAAGTAGGGCACATCTGGGGCCATGCAGCTGTTCCTGCCCAGTGCTGTCTCTCACCCGACTCTTCAGCTTGTCAGCACTTGCACTGTGTAGGAAGTTCTGTGAAATAACAGAGCTTTGTGCCTTTTTGTGCACATCCTCTGTCACTTCATGGCACATCATAGTGGATTTGCTGGCACGCAGGTCAGCTCAGAGCTAAGCAGGAGAGGATGCTTTGGAGCCTGCACCTGTTCTGTGCTGCAAAGCTGCTGTATACGTGGATGTTGGAAACCTGGGTTGTCTTTGTGTCTGGGGGGGTTCTCCATAGCTTTGTGATTATTTTAACTGGCTGTTGTCTTTTCAAAGTCTGTCTCTTAAATGCCCTGCAAGCTGAACATTGCATGTGCTTTTGCTGTTCATCTACTGTGGTGTTATGAGCTTAATTTCCTATGAGTAAAACCACTCTCCTTAATTACAGTAACATTTTTCTAATGCAAGATAAACGCAATATGGGTGCAACAGAAATCTTTGGGAGGCAGGAAGGTGTTCTGTCTGGGCTGTAGGAATGACAGCTATGCAGGGCAAGTTAATACTTGCAAGTACTCCTAACTCTGTTTTCACATTATCAGCAACTCTTTCTGTTCTTTGAGACTTTATCTCGACTTTAAGTCAGAGTGGTTTTTTACTCCTTTTATCATCTCTTCTTGAATGCTGCCTCATCTCCTGCTTGTTATTTCCATTCCCACCCCTTTCCATCCTTTGCCTTGTTTGTTGTTTTTTTAAGCTTGCCAGACAGCACTGCAAATTATCAAGCTTACTTTTCATTTGAAGTCATTGCAGCTCAGTTCCCAGCCAGACCTTGCAGTATTAGTCAGGAAAACCTTTGGCAAGAGCCTGACATTGAGCTTTGAAGCAGATATGACCATCTGCATTGAAGGGGTGTGTTGGAGTGAAATCCATCCGGTGGTTTTCATGTACTTGCTGATGCAGATAAAGGCAGTGTTGGAATTTCTTAACATCAGAAATTGTCCTGTTGGGTTGTTGTTTTTTTTTTTTTTTAAATCAAGGCAATTAATGCATTAAATCCGAATCATCACAAATTGCAGTTGAATTATAGTCAAATCAGATTGAGGCCTAAAATAGGTCACGTGCCATTTGAAATAAAATGCTCTGAAAATCATTAAATCTGCTTGGTTGGAGCTGATGTCTTATCCTGAGGTGTAGCATCCTGCCCTGGCTGCTGCTGTTCCATTTGGTTTCTTTGGACATTCTTGCAGCTGAAAAAAAATACCATATGGAGCCTTCCTGCTCTGAGCTCAAATGCGCTGCTTTACAGTGGTTGAAAGCAGCGAGCCTTAAACTTCCTTATTCCTTCATTTTGTACCCATTGTGACTTTGAAGGGACCTTCCTTCACCACCCAGTGAGCTGTCTCATGACTCAGCAGGATGCCATTAACCCTCTACCAGCCCCTCCAATGCCAGCTAGGAAAGTGTTGCTTTTGTTGGTAGGTGTTGCACAGAATTGGCTTCTTGTTGTGTTTAATACGAATCCAGTGCTTTATGCCATTGTTTTTAATGATTCTAAATGCTGTGGAATAAGTTACATTAAAACAGCTTCACTGGTGACCTTGAGTGAAAAGCATTCCCAGCAGTGCATCATCTGCATGTGTACTGAGTTAAGGCTCAGTTATTTAGCATCAATTATTGTTTCACATACCTGCATGTATGCCCCTAATGAGAACCAGTTATTTTAATTGTATGTATGCGTCTCCATACTTCTGCAGCTTTATTGCAGTAGCTGCTGGCAATCAAAATACCAGATCTAAAAGGCTGATCTGGTTTCCATCCCAGATGCATCTGCAGTGCAAGTAGGAAGGGTTCTGTGTTCCTCTTGCCTCTTTCCTATTCACAAACATGGATGCTCTGTAACCCCACTTATCTCTCCCATTGCCACCCCCAGTTTTGAATGATCATTGATAGGAGAGAATCATCAGAGCATCCCCCATGTGAGTGCTGCAGCCCTCATGTTGCTCCTGGTGGATTGCTGCTGTTTAGTGATGTGGAGGTATGCAGGCAGTTGTGTTGACCTGGTTTGTTTTGGCAGTAATGTAAGGAGGCACTTCTGACCTTCTCAAGCTTCCAGCAGTTCTCTGTTACAGAGTAGGAGGCTGTTTGTTAGCTTGCAGACCACAGCTTTATCCCTGAAACTGGCCTTTCCTAAGAAGTCCTTATCAATACAGTTCAAGGTGCACATCCAGGAACCTGGAGATGTACCCTGTGCAGCAATCAGTCTTTAATTAGCAGCTGATATGAATGTGGTATGGAACATGAGGCTTTGTGAACTGATATAGAGGGCTGAATTCCTCTGTAGTTTCTTCCAGGCCATAGCAGCATGCTCTTGGTGTTCTTTAAATGTGCAAGCAGTAGCAAGCAATACCTGGCAGGTATTGATCTGTCTCAGGACATGTTGAGCTGTAAGTGAAATGAACAGTGCTGTTTGTCTTTAAATGAGAGGTAAAACACTGGAGAATTGCACTTGTTTTACTTCAGCCTGGCCAAATGGTTTAGAAAATTAATCCACTACAAATTGCATTTGTTTTCTCTTGGCTGAAATAGCTGGAAATGAAGAACACTTCACTTATCCAGCAGAGCTTTGGAGGGTTTGTTTCTAGAAGGTGCTGTCCTTGCTGACTGGCTTCCATTGTTCTCTCTGTCTTTCCAGCAGTGCTTTCCTAATTGATCATAATTCTAATGAGCTGAGCTTGGAGAAAAGGGAAGGGTTGAGCTGGTACATTTTTCTTGCCATATGACCCAGTTAACTTAATGAGATGGTGGATGTCATTCTCTTGAAGCTTCAGAAATGACTGATAATGGCTTCCCATCCTCGAGTAGTTCGGGTTCTGGGGTCTCTTACTTCCAAGCTGTGAATTTGGCAGCTGTGGTTTAACAGGAAAGAAAAGCAAGGTGGAACACTTTAGATTTAAATAGCTGGCTGTGTGAAGCCTGATAAGGCCTGTAAGAGGAGGGCAAAACTTTGTATGCTGTGTTTATGTAGAGGTAAAGACACGAGGCCAGTTCTGCACATTATTTCTTCTTGTCATCACTTCTGTATGAAAGGTTCTGCAGGAGCTGCTGTCTGGCGTTTCTCTCTCCATCTGTTCTATTTCCTGATGCTGCTCTTTGTCCTGACTTTGCATGTCACAGAGACTAGTTTTGCAGGGAATGCAGCCTTAAGAAAGGACACTTTATGAAGCGACTTGTGCTGGAGAAATGCTCTTTGTAAAAAGAAATCAGTCGTAGCTTTTAGCTCTTTGAAAATGCATCCCAACGCTCCCCATGGGTTCCTTTCTATGTACAGTAATGTAGAGGATTAGTCAGCATCATCTAATTAGGCAGCAGCAAAGCAGAAGTTTTGTTTAGCTTTCTCTTCCCTGATTCAGTTTCCATCCAGGGGATTTGCCCATTGAAACCAAATGCAATAAGGACATTACCGGCGGCATTTGAGATGTCAGTCTGAGATGTGGCATACATACAGGAGGTGTGCACCTGGAGGAGGAAGTCCTGGTGCTTTCCTGGTGCTTTTCATACCCTCACAGCCTTCCCTGTGTTCTCTGTTCATCCTGGTGCAGACCGGTTTCTTAATAGCTGTAATTCCACTCCATCCTGAAACTGATGGAAATAGAAGCTGCTGGAGGACCTTTCCTTCCCACTCCTATTAGTCAGTGCTGTTTTGGTATCTGTATAGGATTGTCTTATGATCTAGTGGTGTGGCTGAATGCCCTAAAAAATAGCTCCCAGTGATTGTGGGGTTGGTAATGAGAAAGTGCCTCCCGGCCTGTAGGGCAGGCTCAGGATCCAGGAAAGCTACCTTACAGTGGGACAGTGATCAGGAGAAACAGCCTCTGAACAGGTTTGTGGTGGCCATTTACTTCAGGCAGGCATTTCAGCACATGCTTAACTGCAAGTGGACAGATGTGCTGAACAGCTCTCTGTGCCTTTGGCCCTCACCAAGGAATGCTGACGCTTAGTTATGTTTGCATGAGAGGACAAGCTGGGCTGTGCTTCATTCAGGTTCTATTTGTGCTCACCTGAGACCCCCCCATGTGATTTTTGAATGCTCTGAGTCCTGGGAATTGCACTGACCTGTCAGACCGGAATGGATTTGTCACAGTTTCAGGATGAGGTTTAGAAAAGGATCTTATTTATGCACTGTTTTCCCTTTGTTCTTATTCCTAATTTTATTTAAGAGAAAGTGGAAGGGCTGCATTGTCTCCGAGGCAGTTCTAAGGTGAGTCACATCCATATAAATAGAACTGCTGAGCACGTTGGATAAGCTGCACTGTGCAGAGGACAAAAATGCTTTGGAGCAAGGAAAGCCTCCTTAAAACGATCACACAATTGTAAATGCCTGTCCTCTAAGACTGCTACCAAGGGTACCTACTGTGTTCTTTCCTTTCCCACTTACCTCTCCTTCCAAACATTTGCAGCTTAGGTAGAAAATGACAGCAGTGCTTGACTTGGTTGGGCACCTCACCTCCAAAACAGTGATCTGGAAGCATTTAGTGCCTTTCCTTTTGCACTGAAGTGTAGGATGATGGGCAGAGCTCAGCTGCCAGCAGACCTTCATATGGGCTCTCCAAAGCATAGAAAGCCTGTGGTCGTCACAGTGGAGCTGAGTTTGCCCATTGTGAGGATGCAAACTGCTTTATGGTACCCTACACACTGTGGCTGAGCCCACTGTGGTATCTGGCTGGGTAAAGATCTGTGGTGCTGGAACCTGTATAATTCTTGATGCAGCTCTAAGCTTTGTGTTCTGTTTGTCACTCAGTCTTTATTTTGGTCATCTGGAATATATATTGGTATGAAGAAAGCTGGTTCTTATGGAAAAAGTAACAATGATTGAGGACAGTGATATCAGATCCCAGAGCTAGATCCATGCCTCTGCCAAGAGCTTAAATACAGCGTTTAATATTCATTATTAATATTACTCTTACTGATAGTTGAGGAAAACTTGAGGTTTTTCATGTTTATAGAGTATTTTCTGTGAAAACAAGTAAGCTTGTTTTCTGTCCAAGTAAGCTTGATGAGTAAGTGCTGGTTTCTCTCCAGCACTGAGGTTTGTTTTCTATCCTAACTGAGCTCACAGGAGAGGATCCATGCTGCCCCTGTGCCCCATGGCTATGAATGGGGTGTGATGCTGCATCTGATCTATTCTAGCTGCAGTTTGCTGCCTCTTTCCCCATCTTTCCTTCCATTCATTGTACCAGGCTGGCTGAGTTGTTTACGGCTCCTCAGAGTCTGTAAGCCTGTTTGTCTCAATAATCCAAGTAGGGGAAGAACAGAGATTTTCCCTTTACTCATTTTCACAATGGAAAAGCATACAATTTCTGGTGTTTTTTTGTTGTTGGTGATTATATATATATGTGTGTGTATATATATATATATATTTAAGTAGGCCAGCACTAAAATGTGAGTTAAGATCCTGAAATAATTTTGCTTTGATTAGCTGCAAATTTGAAAAGCTTTATGCAGAGGAGAAAGTGAGGGAATAAACACTGAGGTCTCTGTAGAATAGTGAAGTAATATGGCTGTATACACCAACGCCACGTAATGCAAGGACCTGTGACTCCAAGGGCACATAGGAGAATGAAATTCCCATCTCAATAACATGCAACATAGTGGGTTTTTTTAATGCATCATTTTATTGGATTCTTATTTTTTGTTAGGCTCGGAGCTGATGAAAGTCGTGCTCAAAAAGATCTTTCCAAGTTGCATTTGAGTGCATCTATTCAATAGATACGTTATGTATTATTGCAGTCTTCCTATAAACGAGTGCTGGGAGAAGAACAATGGGGTTTTTCTTTCCTTTTGGAAATTCTTGAAGGCTTTTTGAAGTAAGAATGTTCTCGTACCACTTCCTCGATCTCCCATTTGCTTTCATTTCCATAGGATTATTGTGAACCTCAGCAATGATAAAAATGAATGGAATTTTATGGGATGGAATTTGAAAACGTGTATCATTTAAAGGCTCTTTCTTCCATACATTGTGATGGGCTCAGGATAGATTCTGCCCTGGAAAGGTCCCTCCAGCAGCTTCTATTTCGCCATCAGGCCCAGGCGATCAATGCTGGCTTAAAACGATCTCTGGGATTCCTCTCTTAAACCCAGCCCTGTTCTGTGCTTGATATCTCTGCTAAATGGGTTGAGCCGCAAGGAGAACGGAGCCTTTCCAACATCGAATGTGGGTTTTGCTTTTGCTGTCAATATGAGTAATTTTGTCATATAAATGTGACCTCTTTTTTATGGTAGCAATAATTTCTCCATTCTCCTTAAACATTGCTAAGCCTTTTCCTGGCAACAGTCTCCTTTTCATCTTTAACTATAGAAACCTTTTTCTATATGTTCAGAAACTTGGATTTTCTCTCAGTTACTGGCTTAATATTTCTCATTTCTTAAAAGCATTCTTTCCAGGTTTCCCCAATAGAAATCAATGTCAAGGATGTTGGATTTCCTCTGTGTTGTGACTGGCTGTTCTGTTCCCAAGTTGTCTTTGGGGTGAGGCTTCCCACAGCTGGCTGCTTCTCTGGGTGGCAGAGGAATGGTTGGGATGCTTTGGGACTGATGAAGAGCCATCAGCCTCACCTTGCCTGCCAGCCTGTGTTGTGTGTGGGCTCAGCCCAGCCCACAGGTGATGGTTTTCTTGACTTCTGGCTGTATATTGTGTATGTAGGGAGAAGCCCACTGCTCTGGCTGAGCTCAGCAGTCTGCCTATCAAAACTGTAATCACATTGTAAGCTTCTCTAATGCTCCTGTCACGTTTGAACAATGGAAATATTCCTAGTGTTAACATGTTCCACTTAAAGCAGAGCCTGAGCTCTTCTGAGGGGCAAACCCGAACTCCAACTTGCAATTAAGACCCATTATTTCCTGTTATTACTTGTTAGCTCAGATTACATGAATCTCTCTTGAACGTGAGAACACAGCTACTCGACAACAAGGGCTGACTTTCAGTTATGAGCAGGGGTTAAGGATGCTTTAATAAGTGGGAGAAGAACAGCATCGCTGACTAGTGGACAGGCAGGGGATCCTGTTCAAGTATGAGAGCTGGAGCCCTGCAGGAAGCCACTGCTGTACCTTAGTTGCCCAATTACCTGGTGTTCTGCCCGAGTATGTGGGGTACCAATGCCAGGAACTGCATCAGTCCCACAGTAGTGGGTATGTGGGCAGGAGGGGAGTTGGACACAGACCTTGAGCTGCTGAAGTCACCTAAGGCTCTCCCGTATCTCTCATGCAGAGTCCTGTGTCAGATGCTATTGGGAAAGGAGGAGTAATGTGCATCTTTCTGTCTGTAGATTCATTATTCTAGCTTGTGAGTACAGGACTTGTGCATGCCTTCATGCATCTTCCTGAAGAAAGACACTGCCTGGCACAAGTTTGAGTGAAAGGCTTTCTTGCCAGCCCTAAGAATGTGGTGCTTTCATTGTGGTCTGAAGTGTGCTTTTGTGCATTGTTCTGGTGTGGAGTTTAGCACTGAAGTCACAACTTGAATAAAAGTTTTGTGTTGGCTTTCGAGGTAAAAGAGCTGCCTTTCAGTCACAGCAATGGTGTCAAATGTTCTTTCTGGTGTTTGTGGAGTTGACATCATTGTAGTCAAGTTATGCTATTGAAAGCATCAAATCTACTGGATATTGGATATATTTACAGCATAGAAACTTAATCAGGATTGTTTGCAACCCCTTTCTCTTCCTCCTGTGCACAAAAGTAACATTCCAAGTAGCTCTGATGTGACTATTGGATATCTGCTTTATCTGCATTGGAAGCAATGTGTTAGGAATTGTTTGAAATCAGGTTCTGAAATTGAGCTCCAAATCTGAGCCCCTTTGCAAAGGCTCCAGCAATGGTGCACTCCACCAGCCATTACAGCTGAAACTGTCAGATGCATCCAAGTAATAATCTGTGCAGTTCTTCCCAGAGATTCAACTCTTAAGAGTTCTCAGTGTTTGTTTCCACATTGGAAATATGAACGTATTTAACATTTGTATAATAATGTAACATGTACTTCAGTGATATTTATAAACAAGCTTCATAATGTTACCCTGATTGAGCAGTCATCACTTCCTTACAGGGGTATTGGGACAGTGGTTATATTCTAGCCTGGGTTTTAATACGAAGCTCTATTTGTGTTGGTACAGCACTCAGGATAGAAGCCCCTGCTGTGCTGTTCTGTAGTAGCATTGTGAAATTATTGCACCTGGCTCTCTATGTAGGATTCATCACTTTGTCCTCCAACAAACACAAAAGGAATGTGAGTTTCTGCCACTGTGTGGTTTTTTTTTTGTTGCCCAGCCTTTCAGTTTCATACAGTAAATGTCATTCTGCATGTTTGGCTTTTAGGGTGTATTTATCCTGGGGGGTGAGAGATGGGGCAAGGCCATTTTTCAGCAGGCTCTTCCTATTTATATTCAAAGAGCAACCTCCAGATCCTTACTGTGGCAAACATACACTCATTTCATAAAAATACTCATCTATAAATATTGATTATCATAACTTCTTTGCACTAAATTGCAGCCTGTCGGTGCCAGGGTGTGACTCACCTCCTCCTGCATGGCAGTTGTCACCCAGGAGTCTGGCACTCTTGTTTCCTTTTATAGCTTCCATTTGTGACACAGTGATTCTTTTTTTCTTCTTCTTTCTTAAACCCCTCATGCACCTTTTTGCATCAGTCCAACACTGTGTGCTCAGTATTGTAGCTGCTGAGCCTGGAAATCATGGTGGTGATGCCCTTTTCCCCTGGCTGCAGCTCTTCCAAGTTCTCTTGCTGGAATGTGCACCTGAGCTTCTTAGCTGCTGTTCTCCCTGCAAAACTAATGAAGATTTTGCTAAAAAATTCCCCAAGTGCTTCCTCAATTTGGTCTTATTTTCTTGCGGTGCTTCTTTAGGTTTATTATAGTTGTATCTGATTAGATTATACGCATAAGAAAAGCAATTAACAAGAATCTGTTTAAGAATGGGTTGTGATGAGGGAAAATGAGATGTCTTTCATCTCCCTTTTCATTTGAGGAAGAAGGAGATGACACTTCCCTTCCACGTTCAAAACAGCCATTTTATTCCCATTTCAGTCTTTTGTGTGTTAAAATAAATTAAAACAACACCACCTCGGCTGCAGTGGCATTGATGGAGAACACAGCTTTGGTGGCCAAGGCTCCATGCAGACTTTTTTCTTTCACAATGAGGATATTGGCAATATTAGTGAGATGCTGTGAAGTATTTGGACGTTGAGTGTGAAGAATGGAGGTATAACTGCATTTGAGTGATAGGTTAGGACTGAGAGAGTGCACAGAGAGGGGGATCTGAATGGCACTCTTAGCACGCTTTATCCCAACAGGCCTGTTTCAGAGAGGATTATTCAGAATGGAAGAGAATTAGGATTGTGGGAAGAGCAGACAATGACAGAGGACAGAGATTGTTCTCTCTCTCTCTCCTTGCAATTCTCTTGGGGAGTATTTTAATTGAAAGCTTTTATCCAGGAGGATACTAAGGTGGGATAAATAAGGACAGAATCATTAGTGCTCGTCTACAGTGTATTCCTGCGTCAAATCAGAGTTGGCTAATATAAGAAGCAGAGCAGCCTGTTAGCTTTGTGCCTAGGGAAAACAAGCCCTTGGTCTGACTGTGTGTTTAGGTAGGGGTGTCTGATGGGGTGTCTTAGCCAAGTCTGGAGAAAGACACAACTTGTGTGTGCTGTGCTTGCTTTTCCTCTCTCCTCACTCTGTAATTGTATTTTCTCTAGGCTTGGAAGAGGTTTTCGAGTGAAGCTGATTATCTATTTTTACAAAGCTGATTTCTGTAGAGGTAAATATTAAGTGCAGCTTGATTTTTCTCTTGTAACGTGGAGCTCTGTTTCCATATCTAAGACACATTTGAGAAGAATGCATCTCAAATGCACACTCCCTTCTTTCCCCTGCCCCCCATGTTTTCCTCTCCCTGGAGGGCAGCTGGCAGAGGTACAGCACTGCAATCCAAGCAGGTGGATTGCACAGGGACTGCAGAGCACCCCATACAAGCACAGACTTGTGCTGCATGGCAGCCTGCTCGGGCTGTTGGATAAAGGAAGAGAAACACTGTGGGAATGCTGCCCTTCCTCATGCTTTAGTCTGCTTCACCAGGCTGGGTTTCTCTTCACCTGGGAACGAGGTTTTTCTAACCACACGCTGCAGGAAGTGCCCATTTCTTCTGGCAAGTGTTGCACCAGAGAAAATTACGGCTACTGACTTAACTTTTGTAATATGTTGCACAGAATTCAGATGAAGGATACAAAGGTTTTCAGCATGGGTGGGCTGTGGGTATGTCCAGTTCTTCTCTGCACCTGCACTGTGTGCTGGGCTTATCTACTCATTCTGCTTTGTTTCTTGGGCATCTCTAGCAATAGTTTTATTGCTACAGGCTTGTTTAATTGCCCTGTCTTGTATTTTAAGTCCTCGCTTTTAAAAATGACTTGGCTTGGTTGCAGATGCTCTGTACTCTGTATGATAAGGAAGTTTTGCCCTGCATCACTCTCTTGCAATTCCCACCCAAGAGATGCACAGGATTGGCCACTTTCATTGAGATCCCCAATTTTCCCCCTCTTCTTTCCTCACGTATACATAAACCTTTCAATTTGTTTATGGAGAAATCAGTGATATATCTTCAGTAGATTAATCAGTCATCAAAAGAACAAGGTGTCTACCAAGGAATCCAGCCCAGCAGTAACTGTCATGGAGGTACTAACACATAGGTGTGTAAATGGCCTTTGAAGATGATTAATTGTGGAGGTGTGCAGTTGTGGCAATAGCCTTGTGTTTTTTAAATAGAGCCTTGAGCGCAGTTCTTGTACAGGAGAATGCGCAGGAATGCAAACTCCCTTTAGACAGGGATTAGAAAGTGTTTGCTGCAGCCTGCTCGGCATCTCTGTTTTCTGCCTGGGGAAGGCATAGTGTGAACCAGCCCTTCAGACGCTCCTTTTGTATGGTTAAAGTTCTCTGATGTGGTGAGGGGTTGGAAGGGTTGGATGTGTGTTTTGTCAGTCAGAAACTGCAGCCTGATTTTTTTTCCTCCTATTGCTGTGATTCACAGAGTCCTCCCAGTATAAAAACCCTTTCATATAACAAGAGGTTGAGCAGACGATGAATGTCTTGTGGTTGCTCCAAGAAGTCAAATGTCCCGTCATACGCTCTGGTAGAGAGCAGTGGGTGACTCGTGTCATCAATTAGCAATGATGTAGCTCTTGTCTTGGGCTAGCAGCAAGATTTCCTTTTAAATATTTTAGCTTCTTGGTTCCAGCTGGCCAGTAGGTTGTCACATTTCCTGGACTCACTTTGCATACTGAGCAATGCCATGGCTTAAACCTTGGTTTCATTGTGCACTACAAGGACGAGTTGCTTACAGTCATTTAGGCAAATAATATATTTATCTCAACATCAAAATATGTTTTTCCATTCAATTTAATTTGCTTTTGGGGTCAGAAGCAGTTCTATGTTGTCACACATACAATATTAATTGCAGTTAATATCTAATTTAACAAAAAATTACAAGGAAGCAGTTATGTGACATCCTTGCCTGGGTAAACTCAAGCAGTCGAAGAGGTTAAACTTCATATCCACTCTTGCTCATCTATATATAAAATGGAACACTGGTGAAGTTTAGGAAGCAATTGAGGGAGGGATGAATGCATTGGCAGGGGTGACAAGTGGTATTCAAGTTGTATAATTGTGTTCTTTGTGCTTGACAGAAGTTTCTGTCAAAGAATTGCCTGAAACAGGAGCTCTTGATGCAGTTTCCCAGTTCAGGTAGTAGAAGGCTTGTCTCATTATGTAAATCTAATTATCAAGGTTGTAAGCTATCAAGGTAGAGGTTGCTCACTTGGCCCTGAGTGTGGTGATGTCAGAAGCTCTGAGGGCTGGAGTTGCAGTCCTGCCCTGCTCCCCATTACACTGAGTGTTAAGATAGAGATGAGTGTCCAAGCTTGCAGCTTCCTTAGCAGTGACCTGGAGTTTGCTGTTACTGACATTATTCTGCTCTGTTCTGTGTGGGGAACACACTTGGGTTTCTCTCCTTGCAGCTCTGCTTTTCAGCATAACAGTGTGCCTGAAATTAGAGCATAACAGACAGTATCTGTTGAGTTGTCATGCTTCATCGCCATATAAAATGAGTCTGTTCTTGCTCTGTTTCTGTTTCATTGCTGTCCCACACCCCAGCTGTAGGACACACCTCTTGACAGCAGAATTTTACCTTCCGGGCCTCTGAGAATTGTAGTTGTTCATCCCGGTGCAAAGTGCAAGTGGTTGTTTCTAAACGAGCCTTTATTTCCCAGTCACTTCTCCTTATCTCCACCTTGTCCCACCCATGCAGGTCTGTTTGGGTGAAACAAAGAGAAATTAGCAGTGGGAGAAAGGGATTTAGAAACAGTCATTGGGCTTTCTAGGCACAGAGCCGGTATAACCTGTTTGACTTTGCCCACAGCTTTGCATCTTCCCTACTCCTGGAACTGCTGAACTAATGGTTAGCATGACTCTCTCCTTACTCATTAGGTCTAATTAACAAGGTCATTGTTGCTCAGTTACAGAGCATACAATGCAACACAAACAACAGTAATCCAGCCATTTAAACAGAAAGAAGCCCACAACAGCAGCAGTTATATTGGCTGTTCTATATAATTTGGGATTGGGTAGCTTTTTCTGTTCAATTTTAAACAGATTTACTACACAGAAACACTTTGTTTTTCTAGTTCCTTTTCTCCACCGAGCCCGGAAAGCACACAGTAGTACTTCACACACTTGTAATCTGCATTTAAAACTGATGAGCTACTGAGGCAAAGGAATGGTGTGCAGAATTGGGTACTGCTGGATGATACTGAGTTTCAATCAGCTGCATCCCTGTGTGCAAGCAGTCCCTAATACTGAAGTTGTTACACATTACAGCTGCTGTTTCCGAGATGGAGCTTCAGTACAATAATAAGAGCACAGGGAAGCGATGCTGCTTCACAGAGATATTGCAGCTCCATGCTGTGTAGCTGTGCAGGGATTGCAATGGGCTGATGTTGGGGGCACAGGTGGAGCCCAGGGCTGCACCTCAACGCCTTCTGTGTGTGTTCCATAGCATAGGGTGGGCTCTAGAAGCTGGATGGTGGTACTCTGTCAGTATGGCTTAACGGGAAAGGGGAATATCAGCTGTGCACGACTTCTAAAACTGCCTACGTGGAGGCAGAAATAAATTAAGCCTTCCAAGTCTCCTCTGGGAACCCGGTGAACGCTGTCCCGTTTTCAGGAGTAGGAGGAGGCAGAACGCTGATGTGATGCAGCCAAGGTTACGGCACATCTGGGAACAGACTGCTGCTTTTACGCCTCCGACTGGTCACACACATCAGAGCTGCTGAGGTTTGATTTCAGGATAGAGGTGTCCGGCCAGGTAAGAGCATCGCAGGGCAGAGAAATCCTCCAGATGGGAAAGGGTTACAGCCTGCAGCAGCCCAGGGGATGCGGGAAGCAGTGCAGGCAAGGGGTGGCATGGAGCAGCCGGAGCCCACGGCTGTCTGTGTGCTGGGCTGGGTTAACTCCATCCTTTGTTCAGATACACTGCAGAGGTTATATGAGCATGCAGAGAGCAGAGTGTAATTTGGCCGTTGCTGCTCTTTGTGTCACTGAGGTCTTTGAGGTGCCTTCCAGTTGTGTGCGGTGTTGATGTTTGCATGAGCAGAACTTTGGGGCTTTTTTTTAACAAAAAATGAAATACATCGTGTTTGTAGCAGAGTAAAGCATGCAGGCTGCACTTCAGCTGCCTGCGAACAGAGGCAGTCAGATGAGTTCTGTGCTCAGCATGCGTTTCTTTATAACAGGTAACAAAGTGTTGCTGTTACACTGGCAAGTCGTCTCCTTCAGCCTGGCTGTAGGTTTACACCGTGGCTGATATGAAATTAAGCCCATTGCTGCTGCAGTTGGTTGGGATCTTCTGCGTGAGGGCTGAGAATGCCTTAATATTTCCTGGGGGTGGGGGGAGGGAGGAGAGAGTTGAGGAACCAGTGTAATTAAAACGTGTTGTCTTGGGTATGCTGTTACCACCTACCTGGTGTAGAGATCAAGGGTGTTTCTACCCAGCCAGAAGTTATTTCTGAACACAGCTGCCAGAAGCTGAAGACACAGATCCTCATTTCACTGTATAATGCATAATCAACAGTCCTGATAATTAATGCTAACTCCTCCCACTTCAGCTTGCATTGCCAGGAGCTGCAGAACGGCTCCTCCAGCACTGCAAGAACCCTCAGCGTTGGGTCTGTTTCTTTTCTCTTGGAGGATTTTGCCTTAGAAGTGCTGCTGTGTATCTTCACGTTGCTTGAACTGTGTAAGGAGAAACAGCAGAGGGTTTTTGTGGCGTGTGAGTGGGATCAGTGTGTGTCTGGGGTGGGGAGCACAGCTGGTGCATGGATCTGCCCTGGTTGCTGGGCAGAGGAAAGTAAAGCTTACAGACTGATACAACCTGTGCAGGCTTTGTCCAAGCAGTTCTGGTGTTTCAGTGAAGGTTAAATGCATTTTAGTTCTGACAGGGATGTTCCCCCTTTTTTTTCCCCCTGTGTAGGTAGGTCAGAATGTGGCAGGGCTTGGTGTTAGCTTACTGTGGCTGGGTCTCTTAAGGAGAGGCCTCTTTCCAGTGGCCCCTCTGATTTTCAGCACAGATGGTGGAGTCTTTTTGGAACCCCACGGCCAGTCCATGAGCACCTCCCCTGCAGTGCCCTGTTGTTACAAACCCCCCAGCCCTGTATCTGCCTTTCTTCCTTCATTGCACAAAGCAGCAGCAGAAGTTCCACACTTCCTGAGAGAATCTCTCATAGTTTTCTTTCAAAGCCCCAGGAAGCATTGCTCAGAGATGTGGCACAGCCCGTGTTCAATGGCTGTACCCAGAGGCAATCAGCAGAGCCTGGCGTGCTCCCTGCTTGCCTTCCAGGGCTGGGAGCAGTGTCTGTGTGCTGGATCATCAGTGTTAGGGAAGTGACATGGCTTCCCCTTCGGCTCCCAGAGGCTGCCCAGCCTTTTCTTTCCCTTTCAGTAAGTTCCATGGCTGAATGAACCTCTGATGCACCCGAAAGGTGACAGCATGTTACTGCTTGTTGGGTGCAGTATTTACAGTTACTGCATCTTTGTTGGAAAGCTTTATGAAGGTTTGAAACCTCTGGTTCATCAAGCTTGGGGAAAGGCTTTTAACCTGACACTTCTCATAATGTTAAAGGCTAGAAAGCCCTGCTGTATGAGCATGCCAAGAGTTTAACACAGCTCTTTGTTTTTTAATTCAGACAGTTCAAGCCAAGGGCAATTTTAGTTGGTGATCACGAGGCTCCTATTGCTCTTAGTGAAGTAAGATGATGGCTTTGCTGGGCACGGAGCTGATACACAGGCAGTAGCAACAATTTGCTTTTTCTTGGCAGGCGAATTTAATGCTGTGTGTAGTCCTGATGGGATCTAACCGCTCTTGGAGGGGGCAGTTCAGTTTTTATGACCCTCCACTTGATCTGAGGCTCTGGGTGCAGCTCACTGTTGTGAACCAAATGGTGACGTGTTAATGAACTCCAGCAATGTGTGTTTTCTCCTTTTAGTTATGTATTACACAGCAATTTTCCTACTCACAGTGCTATTGAATAGTCAAGGATTTCTCAACCTCCTTTTTTCCCCAGGGCTTATAAATTACCACTCCAAACCTTGTTCAGGATTGGAATGCAGTAGATGAGATTTCAGCCCTAAAGGAGTGTTTCAACCAAGCAAATGTGCTTTAATTTCTGGCCCCATTTCTATGTTTCAGGAGGTTTTGTCCTTAGTAGTGAAACATAAGACGTCACCCAAACTTCTTCCAAAATATCCAAGGTTTTTGGATGTTGTTTTCTGTATGTTTCAATGCACTGTTGGTTATTGCTGTATTATAAATGCCTCTGCAGCTTGTTTAGTGTCACTGTGCTGAATTCTGTTTTGGTCAGCTGCTTGGGTCAGAGATGCTCGTATGATATAAGGAAGTTCAATCTGAACATTGTGGCCATAAGATTGTGTGATTTCCCTTCAAGGAGCGTTGAATTCGGTTTATTGATTTTTGTTTTTCTTTATTTCCTTTTTGGTGAGGAAATGTCAGAGCAAAGGTAACCATAAATCCTCTAAATTGTTTTCGGATGAGTCACCGTGCTGTCAGTTGAACAACGGAATGTACACACAACCGCATTTGCACAGAGAGCAGCCAAAAAAACCACCAGGAAGAGTAGGTCTGGAATTGCTTGAACCTTTGTGGCTGCTCCCTGTATGAGGGTGAGCATGTGCAGCTGTGCCAGCTGGAAGCAGCTGCTCCCCAAGTCTGGCACCTCCTGCACCGTCCTGTCGTAGTACATTGTGGTGAGGAAGGCTGATCAGGTTGCTTGCAGGCAATAACGTGTTGGTGAAGACTGGCTTGCAGGAGTGGAGGAAAGCCTTGCTATGTTGTCTTATGAAGGTCTGTCAAACTTGTAATGTTGAAGATGGAGTTCATGTGGGTCTAGAAGGCCCTCATGGGTTAATCTAGCAACAGATAAACAGAACAGACGACAAACAGAAGGGAAAAAAGGGCAAGAATTACTGTAGATACCTGATGTTTCCATGGGGTTATGGGTGGTTCTGCTGCCATTTGTGATCTGTCAGCAACTCAGAGCTCTCCAGAATGACTCACACTGTCTGCAGTACAATCCTGTAGGACAACCTGATACTGCTCCGTTGTTTTGCTATAACGTTTCCCTCTGGAATCATGGCAATGGGTTTATGGACACGTGCATTACTGAAAAGCACTGTGCAAATGCAAAGCTTGATGTCACTGAAGCAGCGCTGTAAGCACGTGATGTGGCTCCTGGTGCAGAAACCTCCCTTGAGGCCTTCTTGGTACTTTCTGCCTCTTTGATCAGCAGTAAGGCTGCTAAAAATGCTTGCTATATTTGGGTGCTAAGACAATGTGAGATGTTAAATTTCTGAACGATATTAAGAGAGAAGAAAAACTAAAGCTGGGAAACTTTATCATGGCGTGGTTTCCTTCTGCGTTCAACAGCCTGCATCCATAATTGCTTTGAGCCTGTGCACAATGAGATTAATACATTTAACATCCTGGCAAACAGTGCTATCAGGCTCCCATCACAGGTTAAATCAGAAGGAGCGAAGTATGTGTGATATCACAGGGTAAACCATTACATCTTTCCTGTTTTTTCTCCCTTCACAACCTCTTAACTGGAGGTCAGACTCTGTCACGGGGCTGAAAGGGCCAATGTCCTTTGGGAATCTCTGCCTAAACTGGGTTGTGTGTACACAGCAGCACTGGAGACTGGAAGAGTACATTTAAAGAGACTCCAGTCTGCTGGAGTGACTTTTCATCTGTAGCATAACTGACCCCTCAAGCACTTAAAGAGCAGCAGTTGAGTTTCTGTAGAATCACAGGTTGGCTTGAAAAAGTGAGCCTTTTAAGGTACGCTTTGATTCTGTTGGGGTTTTTTTTCCCTTAATTTGCCCTCCAGTTTGAGATTTTAAGTGCACGTCGGTTCACGTTGCTCAGCTTCCCTTTGCAAGATCGTTTCATAATTGCAGTGAGAGCTGCAGATACGGCTTATCTGTTGGACTCTGCGAGTGGAACTTTGAAAATACGAAATGCTGAGAGACCTGCAGTGAATTAACAAGAAGTTCTAATGCTGCCTTGCACATTGCGTTCTGATGTGCCTGTAATTCAATCTCAGCAACGTTTATGTGGTCCTATGGTCGATCTGGCAATAAATTTCCCTGTTTCTCTTCATCTACTTGAAAACCAGACAGCTTTTGTGTGCGCAGGTGTGTAAGTACACACAGGCAGCATCTCCTGTGCCAGTAGGGCTGGCCCAGCATGCAGGTTATGCCCATGGGAACTCTTGGTTGTCCCCTACAGGCAAACAGCAGCAAATTATGCTTCAATTATTTTTGTGTATCCTGATGAAGTACCACGAAATACTGCTTTAATTGCAGAGTACATCTCACATTTAATGAACTCTGGCTCTGCAGCAGCGAGGGCAAGCACAGTGTTGATTTCAGTGACACAGCACTCTTTGCAAATGAGGCTTTGTGTCTGATTACAGCTAACAATATATGGACATAGGATGTGACACTGGTAACAAATACCTTCTCAGATGTAAAACTGGTGTTGAACGCCAGCTGATGCCTGTACAGGCTTTTTAATGGCTGTTTGCCCCCTTTCTGGGCAACTTACCTGGTAATACCTGCTAGAAAAAAAGATGTGATGATTGGCTTAAAAGGGAAAGCAAACATGCCGTGCTCACAGCTGCTATTGTCTGGACCAACCCACCCATTCTGGGACCTGAGCAAGACAATGGTGTTTGCTGAAAGGAGCAGACTGCAGAGCAGCAGGATACATGGTGTTCCAGTGCACGCTCTTGTGAAATGAGTCAGGAAGGTGAAGAGAGAGAAGGGCAGTTACTGAGTGTTGGTGCTGAGTGGATCTGGACCCTTTGGCCATGTGTGGGGAGCTTAGAGAGTGGAGATGAACACCCCATCTCTGGATGCATTCAAGGCCAGGCAGGAGGAAGAAAACAAACCTGAAGAACACACTGCTTGCAGTCATTTTCCCGGCCCCTAAAATGAACGTGTTCTGGTTTCAACATCTCATTTCTTGGTGAGCCTGTTGGTCTGGTCACTTCATTATCCCATCTTTTTGCGCAAGTGCCAAGGTAATAGAAGTGCTTCCATTTCCCAGACTACCCTCGGGTGCTTCAGACAAACACTTTTAACAGCTGACCCAAGCTGCCTTGTTTTTATGTCATATTGGGAAAGCAATAAATCTGTTCATCACCCATCCATTGAAGTTATCCAATTGCACCTGCAGCCCTTTTTTAATGTCTTAAAAATAATCAGGCCGTGTGCTTTCTCTGGCAGGTACTCTGCCAAATCAGTTAAAGCTTTATTTGCCTATTTATTTATTTTCCCAAGAGGGCTTTTTATTGCTGACAGCGTGAGTCAGGACAATTAAAGCTTGTGGTGAAATATTCCAGCTTCTATGATACAGTATGATTCGGGATGAATTGTTTCTTAGTCATGCTGAGCAGCGCAATTAACACTCTGTGTGCTGATAGCTGAAAGGCAGCAGTCTGCCAGCTATGCATGGCTGCTGCCTTCTTCCTTTGCAGTGTGGGGAAGCAGAAGTGCTGTGCTCTTATGGTGCAGGCTGCTGGGTGGGAAGAGGCAGCAGAGATCATGGCCTTGATTTGGGCTTTGCTGGCTCAGGCAGTGGGTAAATTCTTCGTGGTGTATTATTCACCCTTGTGCCAGCAGGGTACCAAAACGTTGCTTTTCTATGGGGACATTTGAAGTTAAGCCATACGGCTCTTCACAATTGAGTATAAACATTACTGCAGGGCAAAACTACATGTTGTTCCACTTGGCTTTTTGAAGCAGGATTGTGAAGTGGATTTTAGTGGCTGAGTGTAATTTTGAGCAGGATTGTCCTTGTTTATTACGTTCCCCTCCTGACCCCATGAATCCCAGGAACGCTGCCCCAGGCACCGGGTGGGGATGGATGTTGACACAGGTGTCAGGACTGTGCTGCAGGAGCTGCCCTGTTCCATACTGGGACTTCCTGTTTTTTAACTGCAATTTATTTTGATGCAGAAGCCCACAATCCTTCTTGATCCCTCACTGCCATACAAATACATGGCTTTTCATGGGCTAGCCATGGAATCCCAGCTTGGCCTGTCCCAGGACGGTTGGGTTTACTTCTCCCAGCAGTGGGGATGGACAGTGCCATGTGTTAACCAGACAGGCTGAGGATGTGATGGCAAAGGAAAGCATTTAGAAACTTGTGCAAAGTGCTGACACCTGTTCTGATACCAGGCCCTTCCTGCCTGTGCCCTTCTCCCCTTGCCTGCCCTCTGGCTTTGCAGCTCTCTGCCATTGCCAGCAGTTACTCTACAGCTGCTCTGAGAAGGTACTGGCATCCTCTCATCTTTTATATCCCATACATAGGCATAATAGTAGCAGGGATACCACATAGAACTTAGACAGATGGAATCACGCCAGGAGAGATTTTAAAGGCATGTAGGAAGCGATAAGGAATAGGTTTTTTTTCATGTGATTGGGTCTGTAAGTGAAGAACACTGGAAAGGAATCAGTTACCTGATACGTTTGTTTTTTCTACCCCAGCCTTGCAAAGCCTGTAAGCATCTGCTTAAGTTTCACTGAACTCTTTAGCGCAGAGTGAACCAGGCAGCTACCTGCATGCCTTGGTGCTTCTGCTGCCTGCTTCCAGCTGAGGGGCAGTGCAGGAGGGCAGGGGATTTAATGTTCTTCAACTGCTATTGGCAAAACAGCTTGCAAAGGGGAGAATGGAAGCGAGAGCTCTCAGACAGAGCGGTGAGATCTACACAGTGTGACTGCTTGTCTGGCAGGTTGGACTATGCTATCTGTGTTTGACAGATAACATTTAATCTCACTGTTTCAGGGAGATGTATAAGAGCTGTTCAGCCCCATTAGGCATAGGATAGCTGTCCTGTAAAGTCCTGTGAGTAGAACAGGAGCTTGAATTTCATGCTGCTTTCTCAAGAGAGCAGCAGTGGCCGTGTAGAAGTATCATGTCATGTCTGTCCTGTCAGTATTCATTGGCTTTGTGGGTTGGGAAAGTGAGCAGCTGCCTTTGCTGCCCCAGCCCAGCTCCTTCCTGAGCAGTGCTGCATTCCCCAGGCTGCTGTTTTCTTTCCACCCTGTGCTTACCTGGCTTACTTCCTGACTGCAGCTTCCTATCGTGTTGCTCACAAAGCAAAGCCTGTCTTTGCAGAGGAGTGTGTTTATCAGCCTCCCAAGCACTGGTGAAGCAGGGGTTAAGCCAGCTCAGTTTGCTGCTCTACTTGCTCAGGTGAGCAGAGGAGCAATAAAGAATGGCTGAGTAGGTGAAAGAGCAGCACCTTTGCGCACTGAGCTTATGGGACCTTGCAGAGTTCCACGCTGGGTATTTTCTCTGGTTCTTCCTCTTCATTTATTTTACATCGTGTTTGATGGTAGATATTAATTCTTATGGAAAAGACTGCCCTATCTGCTATTTTTTTTTCCTGCTGAGTCATTGCACAACTCAACAGTCATTTGTGTGGTTTGCTTCCTCGAGCCTTGAGTCGGTCTCATGCCTTCCTTCTCGCCTCCTGCATTTGCTGTTACTGTGCTGGCTCCAAGCAGAACTCCATCAGATGGTCCCATGCTGTCGCTCCATAGTTGGGGTGAGTGAGGCATGTCCTAAAAGCAGGATTCACCCCGTGCTCAGTAAGTTGTTTTTACTACCATAATGTTAGCATTGAAAAATTGTTAATCTTCCTACACAGCACAAGTCAGTGAATGCAGATATTGGATCTTGTAGCAGAGAGGACAAAAAAAAACCTTGTTTGCTTTTGTTTTTTTCTTGCATTCTGCTGTTGAAATCTGCATAGGCAGTTTTAACCCCCTTTGTGTTTTTCATCCTCTATGAAGTGCATTTGGAAGGTTGGTTTCCTTTTGGTTTTTGAATGTCTTTGGATCATCTGTGCATGTGTATGTACTTCACTCCCCACTCCTTTGGTGTCTATTAAATCAAGTCGATGCTTGGGTAGGTATTTCAGGGACTTTCTTGTGCTGCCTGATGTAAGATTGAAGTGGTTACCTGGTGATGCTGCATGATGAAGCATTGCAGTGCTCATTCAACCTCAGGTCTTTGTCTCCAGCATTTTCCAAGCTAAGATAAATGTCCAGGATCTCCACGCTCGGTGTGAAGAGCTGTGCATGCACATCAGGATGGCATCTGCAGAAGCCCACTGGGGTTTTACTGGAGAGGAGGTGGTCAAAGCCAAAGGGAGATCTCTGAGAGGAGCACATGAAGATCTTTGTGCAGCTGTATCCCAGCGAGGGTGAGCTGGGGCTAAATGAGGTGCTTGTGACCTTCATTAGGCCAACAGCAGTTCTTGGAGCACTTGGATGATGGAGAGCTTGTTGGTGGAAGCCTCAGCCTTCCTCTGAAATATTGGGTGGGTTATTTGAGCTGTCAGTTAGTGTGAGTCTTTGGAGAAATGGAGCAATTCTCCTTGCTCACCTCTTGTCTGCTGTGATGTAGATAGTCCTTGCCATGCCATTTTTTAGTCCCCTGACATATTCAAGTATAGCTCAGCATCGTGGGGGTTGCTGGGCACTTGACAGTAGTGCTTGTGATCAGAAGCTGTTGTAATACACTTTACACATGGTGTTTCAGCTTCGTGTTTCTTGGTGTAGCCTTTGGAGTATATTTTGTTTTATGATATGCCATTTCTCAGTCTCTCCTCCAAAAAAGAAAAATAAAGCGAAATTAGACTGAAGCCTTGGCTAATTGTTCTCTCTCTGTTCATCTCCGTGGCAGCAGGAAGCCTAGCAGCAGGATTTCCATTCACAGCAGACGTGTGTGCCAGCTTGAATGCTTTTGTACCAAAAATGCATATGTGGGTGTTGAAGGTGAAAATGATTGGGTAGTAGTGGTTGCAGCTGGATCTTTGAGAACTCGAAGGGAGATCAATCATCTCTTTTTCTGCTCTGGAAAAGATATTTAATGTTTACAAATCATTCCAAGAGGGCAAAGTAACTGATTTGTAGTAATTGTAGGTTACACAGTCACTGGGTCTGTCTGTAGTGCTGACAGGTTCTGCACAAGGTAAGGGTGGGAACTGTATAACACCTTTAATTACAGTCTGCAGGTGCTACTTTCACTTGTCACCCCTTATTTATTGCACTGCTGCCACTTGTTTCTTCATGTCGTGCATCAGAAATGCAAGCAGTAGATAAGCAGTCCTCGCAGGTTTGTCCTGGTAACTCCTTTACTTTCCCATCCATGTTAGCTTCAGAATGACCTGCTTGTTTAGAATACACATCTCTGCTACAGCAGGAATAATTGCAGTATGGTTTGCACTTACTGTGGCCATATGACCCCTAACCTGGTCAGATATGGCTTATTATAGTTGTGGATCTCCATTTAATTCAATTTAAGGGGTCAAGAACCATGCCATACAAATAACAGCACAGCATATTAGTAGTGATCTGTAGGCATGAAAAGAACTGAGCATTTTCCTCTTCTGTTGACATGGAGTGATAGCAGAAGTGCTGCTGTAAATAGGATGCTGGGTCAGCTGGTCATTTAAGACTAGTCATTAAAGGCAGAATGGCTGGAACTACTCTTCAGTAATTTGTTATGCTTGCTTATCTTTCATTCTTTCTTTGGTCAATCAGGTTCTGGTGTCCCAGAGTTTGTTTCCCTTCTTGTCCCTGGCAGTGCTCATCTCTGGATGTTCTTCTCCCCTGATTTCTCCCACAGTGTGTTCCCACTGTGCCTGTACTGAGCTGGGCAGATGGGGAGGCATTGCTGTGGGAAGATGCCCAGCTCTGTGCTTGCATTTGACCAGAGATGAGGTTTCCTTGCAAAGCAGCTATCTGACCAGACAAGTTGCAAGTGTTGTTTCATGTTAGGAACAGTTGTCATGTTAACAGCACACGAGCCTAATTGCAACTGATGAGTTGATGGTGCTTGATCATTTCATGCGCTGAAAGCATCATTTTTCCAGTATATGCTTGGATTAGGAAGGTTTACATTTATCATGGCTTTGCATTACCTCTGAACTACAAGGAAATGAGAAATGAGCCCAGATGAATGTCCTTGGATCTGAGTTTGGGTCACGCTTTGTAATTTTGGGGTAAACTTCCAAACTTTTCCACATTTGGATTAGCTGTAAACAGCTGGTTTTTATTACTGATTTGTATTATGGTATTTAAGGGCTCCAGCGGAACCTGGAATGGCTTTTATTGGGCAGTGAGGAAGCCATGAAATGAAACCATGCCCAGAAGAAAGCATGGACTCAAAAAGCAGCCATCCTTCCCCATCTCTTCTCTGTGCTCCAACTTCAGGGCTGCTCATAGCAGTTCATTAATTGTAAATGAGAGGCCAGTAGTCTTTTTCCATAGAGACAGTTTATTCCTCCACGTGTTCCTGAATCAAACCAGAAGAAGCCAAGTTAAGAACTGAGCGTTTTCCTAATTCTTTTCTCACTCAGGGAAAAAATGATAAGAGAAGCTGATTTAAAGAATAAGTTTTCTAATTGACTGCCAGTGTGTTCTGGAAGAAAATACCAAGCACTGAGTAAAGCAATGCCTTTTATGTGCTGCCAGAGCAAAGGGTGGTTTTGTCCAATAATACATGTACGGAGAATGATGAGGATTCTGCAATTGCTTTGTCAGTAAACATCTATAATAACCAAGATCATGGCTTGGAGCATGTGAAAGCTGAATATTCTTTTCATAAAGTGTTCAAAGAAGTCCTCCTTTTGCAAAACCTGAATGCAAATTACTAAAGCCAAGTTCAGCAGAGCCCTTAAGTACCATTGCAGCCCCTTGAAGAGCGTGGATGGGTGTCTCACTGCTTACTGAAGTACCTTGCAATGGGTGTTCCTGAGCTGAGACAGAGCACAGCTGGCTGAGGCTGGGTACACAAAGCTGCCAACACTGTGGCAGAGGAGCAGAGCCATCCTTGAAAGCTCTGTGCTTACTGAACAGCTGCATGGTACAAAGAAACATTTTGTACTCGGCTCCTGCTGCCCCATCCCAGCAGTTCCCCGACGATCACTGATAAATGAGGAGCTGAAAACTATGGATATAAACATCTAAAACTAAACAGATGCATCCCTGTTGGCACAGGTAGTGTGCAGAGTCATTCAGAGAAATTAAGGTTGGTCTCTGCTGACTCATATTTGGGTAGAAGCATAGGATTTTTAAATGGTTCTTCTGCTGTAGTATAGTGTTTCTCTATTAGTTTTTCTTACCCAGTGGCTTCCTGAACAATCAAATTTTGGCTTCCTAATGATGAACTTCCATCAAAAGTGCCCACTGTCTCTGTCAACATAACAGAATCAATCACAGTAAGCCATTTAGTTATGCCAGGTTTTCATTTTGTGGTCAAGAATTAAATGCAGTCCCATCTGTTTGTTTATGAGGTGTGTTTATTTATGAGGTGTGCTGACCTTGGAGGTCTTTTCTGTCTCCACTCTGTGTGAACCTTGAGACAGACTTCAGAAAGCTTATTTTATATAATACAGACAGACATAATGTAATCAGCAAGGTGTCGACAATGCTGATTTAAGAGATGGGAAATTAAATTCTCTTTCAGGTCAGCACTGCCAGCCTTCAATTCCCATCTCGTTTCAGCATCCCTGGGGCTCTCAAGCTATCTCCACTTCCCATATTGCACGATTATTTGTTCCTTTCCACTGTATTATTTTAATTTCATGGATATAGAGTTTGCTTGGAAAATTGGGTTGGTGGAGGGTGGGTGTCTCCTGGTTTCATTTTTTCCCCCCTATCTCTTTCATGGTAGCACATATCCTTTTCTTTTCTTGTGGTGTAAGTCTGAGGCCAGAAATAAAGACATGCTGATGTTTCTCTCTAGATTCCAACTTCTTGCCCAGGTGTTAAACCCTGCAAACATTACCTTCTTGCATGGGGACAGGCAGGGATGCTGCATCCAGGCTGTTGGTACATTTGCCCTTTAAGTTTAATATGCAATGGATTGAGGGTTTTTGCACTGTGCTTCTCTTGTAGTGAATTCTTGGAGCCTAAAGGAACCCCAGATCTCATCCGTCTGCATTGTATCTTCCTAATCCTCACAGTGGTGCCCATAAAGCGCTGCCTTTTGAACTTGCAGCAGCACATCACAATTCCATTCTGGTTGCTGTCTGCTGCCTCTGCTCTTTGCCCCTCTCTTGAGCAGTATCTTTTAATAGCGTCAGAACTGAAGAGTGCTCATTGAAAACAAATGTGTTTGCTAGGAGCAAGGAAGATGAGCCAAGTGGATGCACAGTTCCCTGCAAGCAATGCAAGGATTAATCTGCAGAGCGTTGTTAGCGCCCTGATAAAGTCTGTGTTATTTTGTGCAAATTATTTGAGTGGCATAAATCCCAGTTTTTATCAGATAATGTTTGAAGCTCATTGATTTTAAGCATAGATTTGTGTCAGCAAAGGCCGTATTTAAATTCATCTTTTTGGGTAGAATTTGTATCTCAGAAAGCATCGCTTTCTGTGGAGCTCTAAATCCTTTTGAATCATCGCTTCCATGGGGTAGAGCTGTGCTTTTCTGTGGGCTGAGAAACCTCCCAGCACAACAGCAGTGCTGTATACATAATAAATAAATGAATAAATCAGTTATCATTGGCTCTTGCCTCTTAAATTGAGGTCAGAAAGAAAAGTCATTTGAGGGAGAAGCAGGAGGGAATGCTGACCTGCCCAGTGTCCTATGGGGGGAGCGCAACCTAAAGATCAGGCTTGGCATTTCATTTAAAAAATATATAGCTGGTCTGAAATGAGTATCTGTCAGGCAGGCAATTATCTGTGTGATATGAGGGGCCTGGTGCTCAGAGTGCCTGGTGTTTCCATGCTATATCGCATGGCTTCCAAACCATCAGGCATCTCTGGATGTAATTTGTCAGCACCTCGTGTTGTCCTGGGGGAGAACCATCAATCAGCAGTGAGGTGGCATCAAGGCCCTGGCAGTCCTGCATGCAATGAGTAGCATTTACCATATCTCACAGTCAGTAACTACAGGTAGGTGGGATATGAGCTGTCCTGCAGGGCGTCGATGCTCACCCATTGCTAGTAGTGCAGGGCTGTGGCTGCAGGGCAGCACTAGTGGGCTTTGGTTCCTTGTAAGCAGTGCTGAAATGAATGGCAGTTAGCAAATCAGGGTTGAGAATGTGGAAATGGGCATTAGTTGTTTCTCGATACAGTTGTGTCATGTGCAGGTATACGAGCTCTGACTTGAAATTCATAAGCCTGACCAAGTAGAGAACTTGAAAGAATGGGTGTGAAAAAGAGAGCTGTGCCTTTTGTGAAACATCCTTGCAAACGTTTGTTCCAGTACATTTGATTCCCAATTTACACCGGAGAAGGATTCAGTCATCTGAAGAGAGATTGCTTAATGACCTCCGTACGGGCAGAGCCGTGATTAATGTAACGGTGTCGGCTGCTGTTTGATGGGCACAGAGAGCTAAAGAAGCGGCGTTTCAAATGCAGTTGTATTTCTGTCATTACAGGTCATACTAAATTGCAGTGAATTTTCAGTCAATTACAGCTCCTGTGAAATAACCAAGTGTGGGCTGTGTGGAACAGACAGGGTTTCGTTTGTCCCTTAATGTTTACAGAACGTGTCCATGTTTTATGTCAGTGGATATCCATGTATGTGATATTCCTCGCTTATCTCTTAAGTGAGGCCGTCTGACTGCTTGGAAACCTCCTCCTCTCAGCAGCGTAGCTCCAGGGTTTTGCTTCATGTCTGCTCTGCCCTGGGTAGTGACAGAGGACAGGAGGTGTCGCACCACCCAACTCCTGTCTTTCCTTCGGGATAAATTGTAACGATGGCTGCCTGCTTCTAGCTACAGTAACATCCCTTTGGTTTCAAAGGACACTTCTGTGCTTCTCAGACTGTTTCCCAGCTGTTGAGTTTGTTACCACTGGGTAACATTGAATTGAGTTCTCCTATAGGTGACTCCATGGGCTCATTTTGTGTAGTGTGTGTGTGTGCATCCTAAAGGCAGGAGGCACGGTGTCCTTGGGCAGCCCTGCAGTGCTGGCAGCATTTCAGATGTGTGGGAAGTTTATTTGTCAAAAGGAAAGCATTGGCTTTGGTGGGAAATGCTATTAAGAAAACAGATTTCTGATGGGAAATCCAGGGGGGATTGGCATAAACCTGAGGAGTGTATGGGAAACTGACCTGTAATCCAAAGTGAAGGTAAAGGTGTGAATTCAGTCGTCTTATTTTCAAGTCTTAAAGCTGAGGAAGCACTCGTTTTGATAAGCTGCTTGTTTTAATTGTGGATGCAGCACTGATAATCAAATGGGTTACTCACAGTAAATGTCAACTACTAATAAAAGCCTGCCTGAATCTTCACTGTTAGTGAAGCCGATGATGCTGCACCTTCCATTGGCCAAGGACTCGGTGTCTGCTTCTCACAGGCTAAGGGTGTTTGCATGAGCAAACAGCAGCTCGTTAAAACAGCCTGAAGGTCTTTCAGTGCTTTAAGACCTGCGTAGATGACCACGGATCAAACCTGTCTGTCCTTCTTTTCAGAATGATGAAGTCCTCTTTACATTCAGAAGAAGATGACTTCGTGCCAGAGCTTCAGAGAAGCATCCATCCCCGAGAGAGGCCGGACTGGGAGGAGACCCTCAGTGCAATGGTAAAACACCTGGTTGCCTTTTTGTATGCGTGACTTTCGTTCTGAATGATCAGCACCTCTGGCTGTTGTGTTTTATATCATGCTTTGATTCTTCCTCTGTGTATTTCAGCTTCTTAAATGGGTTGTGTAGTAGTTTCAGTAAGACCAAAATACTTTCCTTCCTCTGGCGCTTTGTCAAGGGGGAGGGAGAAGGAGCACGCATAACGCTTCTGCCCTATTAATGTGTGCCCCAGAGCAGGTCTGGTAACCAATTAAAAGGTCTGTAATGTCACAACAATTTTCAGTCTGCATTAACCTCGTTTTCAGCAAGACTTTGGAGCATGAAGGGAACTTCTTGTAAAAACATGCCCTTTGAAGCATGCAGCATTGTGGAAGAGCATTATTTTAGCAGAAAGCTGCAAAGTCTACAGCAGTGAAATGTTGGCCTAAAAGCTAACCTGCCATCAGAGGGAAAGCAACTGCAGAAAAGCAAGCACAGAGGTGCTGCTCTCATCCTTATCACAGCACTGCAAGTGGGCTGTGGGCTGCAGGCTTCTGAATTACCCTGATTTGTTTCCTTTTTAAAGGAGCACCTCTCTCTGCCTTCACTTCCTCTTTTCCCATCTCCTCTAGAACTTGCTTAGCTGGGGCAGGAGGTTGTTACTTTATTTAGTTGCCAAATTAGGCAGTCTGATCAGGTGGTTTTGTGAAGTTATCTTACCTTACAGACGTTTGGCCTGCCTTGCTTCAGTACAGAAGTGTCCAGATGTCCTATCTTGCTCGTTATTTTCATATATTTTAAATTGCTTCATTAGCATCCTAAGCAGAAGAGGAAATAGCATTCTGCAATGCAATTGGACAAGGGGGAGATCTGAATGTTCATGGGTGGGATTGCTGCTCCTGGCTGGGGCAGCCCAACTGCATGGCTGAACGTCCTTACTGTGATGTGAGACCAGCGACAGTCTTTCCTTTGCATCAGATCATGTGGCAAAGCATCTGGAAGAGCCGTATGTTTTCTGCTCCTGACTTGCAGCAGCATGAGAGATGGGCTGGGTTTAGCTGTACTGCAAGGACAGTCAGAGCCATGTGATGTATGGGGTTGAGGGTCTGCAGAGAAGCCCAGGTGCTGTATGGGAAATCCATGCTGAGCTGGTTCTCTCTTAAGCTTGGTTAAGGGAAGGGAAGTCACAGATCTTCATGGATAAACCTCCAACTTCTTGGGGGAGATGTGAGGGGAGAAACAGTTTTCACTGTTATTCAGTGAATAATTTCTTTGTCCTTTTCCCTTTGGAACTGCAGCACTGTTGAATAATGTTAGAGTTGTTTCACTGCAGCATTACTGTATGTGCCAGTATCTCCACAGCTGGGATTTTCATACAGACCTATGATGACATTCTATAGTACTTAAGGCACCTCAATGATGGGTATTATTACCAGCAGCACATAATTTGAAGGTGTAAGTCATGTGGCTGTGATTTAGGGTCAACAGTGCAGTGAAACAGGGTTCTAACTCCATCTTGCTTATCTGGAAACACTGCAACATTCCTTTAGGTTTTCTCAGCCTTTATGTGACATCCTGGGATTCCTAATGCTCCCATAGAAGATCTGAGATGCTTCTTTGTCTGGAAGCACTGACCTTGTCATGTATACATTTGTGTTTCCTGCAGCAGCACCTTCCTGAACAACCTTTCAAAGGAAGGATGTAAAGTACCCAACCCTTACACTGTGCCCTACAGTGAGAGAGCATGCATTTCAACTCAGCTTACTTTCACAGGCTGAACAAGCCTTTCTGAGAGATGGTTTAAGTGAACCGGTGCTATTCATGAAGACATAGAAGAATCCAGCAAGACAGACAAAGCCGACCTGGAGACAGGTTTTGTCATTGCTTGTTGTTTCAACCTTTGGGTAATGGAGGCTGTAAGGGCTTGGAGAAGTTGGGTGTAGTTGTGCTGCTTTCTGTTCTCCATTGCTTCTTATTGTAGACCCAACTGGGTGCAAGGCTTTGTCACTTGGAATGAATATCACACTCTGCCAGGTGAGGAACTGCTGAGACTAGCAGCAGTGCAAAGAGCTTGGGCAGTTGTGACACAACAGACAGGTCTGTGATGCTCATTCAGTTGTCTCTCAAACTTTGCCTATGTACATGCTTTTGTACTTTAGGAAAGGTGATTTATGCATTCACGGTTAGGTGAGCATCCCCTTCCTTCCCCCTTTTATCTGCAGTGTGTCTGGAAGTGCTTATTATTAATTTATGTGAGTGCTTTGTTTCCAAAGCTGCTTCTTAACAGGAAGTAAACTAAAGGACTTTCTATTAGATAGGACAGATTCTATTTCTAATATTTCCATCCTTGTTGGCTAATTGTGGGCACCTGAGTTTTTCTGTTCTTTGTAGGATTCTAATTTGTACTTTCAGCTGTTGCTCTTTGTTGTTTAACACAAAGGCAGGTGGTTTTCCTGGGGAGATCTGGTTGCTTTTGGTACTTTGGGTGGCTCCTTCAGCTCCATAGGAGCTCTATAATCCAGAGTCAGACTGACTTAGATGCAGGAGCAGGTGGACAGACTACATAGGAGTTAGGTCATAGCACAACTTCTTGACCAGTCCTCAAGGATTGCTGTATTTTATAGCAACCTCCAATTATATTCTATATTTTTAGAATGTAACAATATTATCTGCACCATTTTTTCTCATGTTTCAGCCCCCAGGTCCCGCTGCGCTGCTGGGTAACCTTCACACGTGCCCTTTTTCTTTCTCTGCTCCACTTCAAAAGCTGCAGTTGATGATGCTGACTTTCTTTGTGAAATACTTGTGAGCTCTGGGGACAAAGTCATGTTTGAGCCAAGTAACGTTGTAACATATGGATTTTTCTAACATCTCTCTGAGCTGATTATGTTACCGTACAGGAAAGGAGCATCTTTTCCTTGTAAGGACCCAA
Source organism: Excalfactoria chinensis (assembly GCF_039878825.1). NCBI lineage: Eukaryota > Metazoa > Chordata > Aves > Galliformes > Phasianidae > Excalfactoria > Excalfactoria chinensis. Next base: position 4,818,192 of record NC_092845.1, read on the forward strand.
GGAGTGCTCTGTTTCTATTGCTAGAAGAAATAAAGTCGTGAAAGAGAGCCTTTAAATAAGATTTCTCACACAAACCTACAAAACAGCTGCTCTCAACCTATCATTAACTTCAGTGTAATCCAATAGTTTTACCTAATTCTGCATTTTGCCTTCTGTCACTGACCATCTGACTTGCTCTCAGCACCTCACTGTGGGTGCAGGCTTGCTGTGCTATAAAAGCAGCCTCTTCCTGTAGCAGAATTTAGTGGGGAAGCAGAATTAAAAGAGCGAAACGAGCGTAGAACTCTTTATTCATGTGCTCCTTTTAAATGGTGCTGCCACAGAATGATGGCACCTGGAGCTGCACTAAGCATGATGGCAGTCCTGCGGTGGAGATAAAGTGAATGTACTGAGTCCAAAACTGGCAATGGGATTTCTTGATGGAAATGGGCAGCACTGGAGCACAGTGACTGGGCTGACCCTTTTGTTCTCGTGGGCTGCGGCTTATGGATAGCGATGGTATAAATTGCATGTTACAAACAGACACATTCCTCACATTGCTGTGTTATTATAAGGGTTTGCAAAATGAATGTATTATATAGCAGCTATGTCTTTTATGCCATTGGAACCAGATCTTTTATAAGCTGAGCCCAGGCTGGTTTTGCATGCGTAAATATGAATTCCTATTAACTCCACTGGCTCCTGATTTATTGGGTTAACTGTCAGGCTGCTGGTTTTCCCATCTTCCCAGTGTTTCTTCCACCACAGTGGGAAAATTCTTTGGTTTCTAAGCTGATTTGTAGCTATAACATAATGCAGTGCAGGTTGTTATTTACATGAGCACTGCGTATAGACAGCAGACTGAGAAATGGCATTGGCTGAGTTCAGCCTGAATTAATCCCTCAAGTTTTCTGTGCTATGAGCAATTGCATTCTGGCACCCAGAGCCCTGCAGGTCCTTTATGAGTGAGCTGTGATTAAGAACCCCCCATCCTTCCTCTGTGGTAACAACAGGCTGTAGAAATCGTGCATCAAACAGGGTAAGGGGTTTTTGGGGTGGCATTTTTTGAGCCAGCAAGGAGCAGGAATGAAAGCTTTGTGTTCGTTGGATGGTGTTCATTGGATGCTCTCTTTTCTCTGGCTTTCTTCTAAAATTTATTTGGTGAGCTGTATGGAAGGAGGACTCCAACCCTGGCTGCCTTTCCCACGCATATTGTATGTGGGATTTTTGTTCTTAAAGTACATTCCTCAGCCAGAAACCATTCTATGGGGCTGTGTACCCTACATGCAGCTCCCTGGGCCGACCTCTTTGTGAATGGCATTGAGGCACTCACTGCTGCTTGCCTACAGCCACACAGCATTAAAGCTCTCAGGTAGTTATCATGCTGATGCTGTCCTCCGTAGCCAACCACTCATTTTTGCTCATTGCATCCGTTTTTGTCTTTGAAACAAGTGGTTGCTATGAAAGAATATACAAGCATAGGGCTGTTTTGCTGGTAATAGCTGTCATTCTTTGGGTGTGTTTGATTCATCTGCAAGTCCGTGCGTCTTTTTAAAGCCCACTTAAGAAATCCCATCATGACATAAAATCCGCCAGCTTTACGAGGTGAGTTTTGTTCCCAGTCACAATAGCCCTGCCAGAGTAGGGTCAGACTGCTGCCAAGTTGCTTACTCTGTGCCTTGGATTCCATTCACCAAATTAGCTGCTTTACATGTGAGCTGGGGGGGGGGGGCTCTTCCTGCCTATCTGTGAACTAGCAGACTTGATTTGAGAAAGCAGGACGTGAATAGTTAAGAACTCATGCTTTGTTCTCTGCTCAGGCTGATCCTTTAAACTATGGTAAATGGATGCTGTGGATGAACGCCTGTAACACTGGAGCTCAGGAATGAGAGGTTTCCCTTCATTTGCCAGCTCATGGCAGTGCTTAAAAGTTTCCTCTTACTTTTTTTTTCCCTTGGAAGGGGAGGAGTTGGGAGCAGAAAAAACCCATCCTGTGTGGTCTTCTGGGAGAGAATAATTCCCTGCTAACCATGCTGTGCGGTAAGGACTGGCTCGAACAATTCAGCAGTGACAGGGAACGTGGAAAATGGAATTAGAAGTCCTGAACTGAAAAAAAAACGATACACATCAAAGCACCTCCTTTATTGAACACAGATTTCTTAGACACGGGATTAAGAATGAGCATGGCCAGGATCCTGAGTCCCTACTGGGCAGCTCTTGCAGTTCAGGATGGGGACTATGGGCTACACAGCAGACTGTGTCCTTGGTTTCCAGTATTAGGTGTGCCAGTGCTGCACTCTGCTGCTCAGCCCCTGAATAGCACGGATGCTCATTCAGCTCAATTTGGGGATGTGGAGTTGGGAGGATAATTATTTTTTGTTTCTTCAGTAAAACTTCAGGTATTTCTGTTTAAGCTGAGATTGCCAGGCTTGGGCACACAAACCAGATGCTTATTTGCCTTAAATACATCCAGGTACCTCAAGCGGTTCTGAAGAACTCAGCTGCAATGCATTAAAGGCATGCTTGTTTATTGTGGAAATCTTGCACGGCTGTTTTAAGTATGAGTAGAAAGAAATTGCTCTCCTTGAGTCTTTTCACATCGTGTTACAGTTCTGGAGGGAGGAGGGCTGATGAATGCAGTGAGACTTTTAGGAGAAAATCCCTTCATGTTCTGTTGTGGAGTTGTTAGATATAAATTATTTATGACTGAGGTTTTTTTGTGCCAGAGAGAGCAAAGCTGAAGTTCTTCAAGTCAAGGCGATAAAAGACTGCAAACTCAAACTTGGCATCCCTGGAAGGTTCAACAGCAGCACTTGGAAGTGGTGACACCCCAGCACTCATGTAGTTGTGGTGACCTAAACCTGGTTTCCCATCTTCCAGGAGGACAGACAGACAGGTGTTGTCTCAGAACTGCTTAAGCCTTTCAGTGCTGTCTGCCTGCCCCGCAGTCGGTGCTGCTCTGTTGCACAAAGGCTGCGGTGGGTCCATCCCAGCTTGGAGCATTGCAGCAGGAAACCTCCAACCAAACACAGCAGCCTGAGGATGCATGTGAAGCCAGCAGGTTGAGTTCTGGATCAAGGCCTGATTTGTTTACCAAATCTGGGACCAAAGCAGATTGATTGGTGCGGCAGTGGCATTAAGCTGTGAAAATCAGACTAAACAATTTGCATGGACAGATTTGCTCTGCAATTACTGAGCTTTCACAGAACAGGGATGCGTAGAAGAGAAAGGAGTGAGAAGCCAACCTGTAATGTTAGCCAGCTAATTCTCAGGTATAAATAATTCAACTGTTTCCAAATGGTTTTTAGAATGAAATTGCTGTGGCACAAAGAATAGAAGATAACAAATCTCATTGCATCTCGTTGTGCTCCGTGTCAGCTGTGTGTGCTGCTGGAAATGGGAAGGCAACCAGCAAGGTTGGGCTCAGCTGGGAAGGAGAGGATGGCGGAACCTGGAGCAGAGATGCTGGCATTTACATCTCCTGGAGGTGTAAGTTTTGCCTACGCTGCTCTGAGTCAGCAGGAAGGCTCTGCCCACTGCAGGCTGCCTTGGGGGCCCACGTGGTTCTGTCAGATTTGTTTCACTGTTTTCAATGTCTCCCAGATTCTGGAGAAGAAAAAAGAAAAACGTTTATTTTTCTTCCTGCAAAGTTTCTGTTCTTTAGAAAATACAGGGCAGTGCTGATGGTCAGGGTTGAGTGGAGGTAGAGATGGACCCTGGTGCTGGGATCTGACCCTGCTCTGTGAGAGCAGCCCTAGGGATGCATGTACAGCAGCACATGGAGCTCAGTGCTTCCCCAGGGATGGTGCTGCAGCTGTGGGAGGAGGGGAGGTGCAGTAGCAGGGCAATGCAAATGGTAAAGGAGAGCATGGAGCTCTGGTCTCTCAGCAATTAAAGACATTTTAATATGTTTGTGCGCTTACAACAATGGCTTCAAGTGTCTTTGTGAAGGCTCACCTCCCAAGGATGAGCAGCTCTGTCGTTAAGGTGGTTTTGTGCTGCATGATCTATCCAGCTGCATCCAGGGCCTGTGCCTGAGTGCTGCTCAGCTGTCTGAATAGGGAGTTGGGTGTTGTTTGTTGGACTCCACCTCTGAATATCTCTATTTAGAAACCAGGAGAAGTGATGAGCAAAAAATCTGATCTCAGAGTTATTAGTAAGGCTTTACAGATGACACGTGTTAAGTCATCACCTTGGGTTCAGTTTTCCTTAAAAGGCAGAAATACAGCTTTTACCACCAGAGATTTGAGCTCATGCTTGATGAGCAGCAATCCAAAGCATGCAATCCCATTTGAAGTTCCTCACTTTCCTTTCCTTTGCTTGTTTTGCAGGCGCGTGGTGCAGATATCCCTGACATCACAGGGGAGTTACCGCTCCGGACCTGCGGCAGCACAGCAAGTATGAAAGTGAAGAATGTGAAAAAGTAAGAACGCTCTTCTTTCATTTCCCTACCTTTGCTGGGCTCCCAGTTGTGACATCCTGGATCTGAGCTCTTGTGTTGGAATATAACCGGGGCAGACAGTGACAGATTTTGTTAATGCCTTCACTAAGGGCAACCCAAATCCTTGCAAAACAGAGTTCTAATGTTCATAGCAAGGAAGTGGGGAACAGAGGTTTCCTTAGGTTCCTTGCCTGCTTCCTGCCATGAAGGCAAAGCCTGTTGGAGTCTTTCACCTTGCTGTTAATGTATTCCTAAGCTTCTGTGGTTCCTCTCTGAAATTGATCCATTTAAATATCTATATACACACACATACATATGTGTGCGTTTATGTGTATATACATGTTAGGGTGGCCTATATCTATTTGATGTTTTGCTCTTTCCCTTTTTTCACATTCTTTGTGCCTCTTCCCTCAATGGGTTTTGCACAATTTCTTTTTGGCAGTGTTCATGTTTTCCTTCTCTGATTCCCTCTCATTTCCCTGTGAGCCTCCTTTGCTCTCTCTCTCATTCTCTCCCAGATGATGTAAACCCACTTATTATGTTTGTAGCTGAGGTTTCAAACCCCTAACCTGTAAAGAGGCTCAAAAGCGATCAATATTACTTGACTTGTCTTTGCTAAGGATGCTGACTTGAGGACCAGAGCTCCCCAGTATTGATTGCTCTGTGCATTCAGATTACCTCTCCGTAGTGCTCTGATGCTGCGAGGGAAATGGCTCTTTGTTCTAGTGCTGAGCAGCCAGATGCTGTATCTCACTTCCCACTTATATTCCCGTGGGAAGAGAGAGCTAGATAATGACAATCTCATTGGCTCACCACCACAGTTATCTATAGGAGTCTATAATAGCTTCAGCAGAAGCAGAGCATGCTGCAGAGCCAGAGGATCTCCCCGTAAGCCATCGCTGTAGCTGGAGTCACTTGGGAATAATTATGCCTCACTTTTGAATTTTAAAAAAGCAGAGGATAAATAGCGTTTGTTCTGCACCCTCAGATACATCAACCCGGGACTGATGGGCTGTGATGCCTTTCACAGGTAACGTTCTACTTTCCTACGTGTCTCGTGTAAGGCTGCTTCTTTGCACTGCGAAAATGCATTTGTTAAGGTGGAGCTGCTTTGTCCCTGCACTGTTCCTTAAAGATGTGGGCCTTGGTGTTGATGGAATGCCACACGGTTTTTAAGGATGCAAAGATAAAAGGCATTTTGCAATTTGGTTTTTCCCTTTCTCGCTCAATTCCTTTCTCCACTGTTTTGGTGCATCACATCAACAGACCCCTCTGTTCCCTTGGCTTTAGGGTGAGGAAGCTCTTATTCTGTATGAGTAATTGGATTGTATAACGCAACTTGGTGTCAGTGATTTGCATCTTATGATGTGCTTTTGGTGTGCTTCAGGTTATCCTTTACAAAGGGTCATTTCCCGAAGATGGCTGAATGTGCACATTTCCATTATGAAAACGTGGACTTTGGCAACATACAGGTGAGTTTCAGATCTCTTTTCTCTGTTTGTGTTTGGTTACCAGCTGACCTGGCGGGGGCAGCTCTAGTGGGGTTTGTTTGGTTGGTGGTGTGGTGTTTAGCAATGGGAAGTTAAAGCAGTCCGGTCTCTTTGTTTGGAATTGCTTCTGTGTTCTGGGCCAGAATCTGTCCCCAGCCATGTGGTCACCCCTCTGTGGCTGCATTTGGCTGATGTCACACTTCTAAGTCTGCATCATTCGTTATTGAGCCTTCTGTAATAAGTGCATGCATATTTTTAGCTCGTGTGTGCATCTTTAAACAACTGCGTGCATGTGTTTATGTAAATACAATATCCTAATTCCAATTTACCCATTCTCCTCGTGCTTTCTCAGCTCTGCGTTGTGCACTGCAGCAGCTGTGTCATCAGAATACAGGGAGCTGCTACTCAGTCTGAGCTGCATTTCCAAAGTGTGCGGGCTTTATTCCTTTGTGGTCCATCCATCAGAAATATGGGCAGATGCATTTTTCATTGAGCAGTTCCTTGCAAGGTTGAGAAGTGAAAGTCGCTGCTATTTTCTCATAAATAGGGCACACCGTGTTCTGTGTATTCAGAAGCAGAAATGCCTCCAGCATCCACCAGCTTTGTAGCCAAAAAGAGGTTATGACCTTTTAATTAGTGAAACATTTTCTCTAATATAATGAATTATTTACAGCCTTGCATGCTCCTGTACTTTGGCGGCTTTGCGGACAGCTATAACAGAGTTATACATCCCTTCTTTTGTTTTCCATCTCTGTAAAATTCCTGCTGGTTGCTCAGCCCTATCAGGCCCTGCTCTGTTTGCCCTGTGTCTGTATGGGCAGCGGCAGAGTGGGGCACAATGCTAACAGCATTTGGAGGTGTTCAGCTGCCTCTGAAAAACCATCACAGCTACTTATGCAGAACCAAAGCCTTGCTCAGCCAAATACACACAGCTGTTTGTGTACCTGAGGCCAGATGTGCACAAAGATAGCGAATCAGGCCCTACATGCCAGCTCCAAGCCTCTTTCTAAGCAAGATTCCTGCAGTGTAATAACTTTGTAATATGGATAAAAATATCCGAAGAGCAGAGCTTTGCTCCTCAGAAATGAACAAATAAGGCATTACAGTATTGCCTTCATAGGAGAAAAGCAGAATTAATAGCAGAATAAGTGAAAGCCATTAAGACAAGAGCAGTATTAGTTTACGGGCTTAAAAATAGGTTCGTATAGGACTCATACATTTTAATCGAGTGGCTTTCGTCGGTAGCTCCTTTGTAGGCTGCACTGATTTGTAACTGACAGCTTGGCACCTAATAGCGAGTTACCAAGTTGCATCTGAGGGGGTAGTGGGTGTAAACTCCTTTCAGAATCTATTTGCTGTTAAAAATGTGCATAGTAGAAATGCAGGATTATCTGGCTGTGCCAGTAATTGTGTAATGCTGCCTATTAACAGCCTGGCCGAACTTCAGATTGTTTTGTAACGTTTATGTCACTTGTAATATGGTCTCATGCTGCAATTGGTATTAATATCTTGGCATTTCACCTCATGAGATGGTTTGAAATGAACTCTCTGAGATGTATAAAGACAGATTTGTTCTCATCCTAGCACTGTGCTAACACAACAAGATACATTTGGGGATGCTTTTTTCTTCAGAGACATCCTCCTTTGGACCCATTGCCACAACCCCCTGTCAACCAAGTGCAACACTTGGCCTTCTTGAACCTTGTTAGGCTCCTATGGGCACACTGCTCTGGGCATGGAGCCATTCAGCCAGTTCTTTATCCACCCAATGGTCCACCCTTCAAATCCATGTCTGTGCCATTAATGTGGTCAGGAGAAATAGTGATAAGGCATTCTGTAAGTATCTTCCTGCCAGAAATAAAGACATTGTGCTTGGAAAAAATCAGAGGTTATCTTCACTTGAGGTTCTAGTAATGGAATATGGAGACATGATGCATGATGCATTCTATTCTTTCCAGATGATACTGTTTGCTCACTGAAGAACACATTGCTAAAGCAGAGATAGTGCTGCCATGCACATTCCTGTTGCTGCAGCTATCTTGCCTTTAGCCCAGGTTTACCCCTCAGACAGCACTGTCTTGTTGTGGTTGTGTTTATGTGTAGCTGCCTTCTAAAAATAAAACCCTGTCAGAACAAGAGTGGATTAAGGTACCTGGAAGATCCTCTCCTCCTTATCTGTTAAGCCCTGGCATTGCTAGTGGTAGGAGTGCATTATCAGTGATAAAGGAAGCATTTGAACCAGAATCACTTCCGCCTGAGGCATCAGCTGCCAGGATTGCTGCTGCAGCTCAGCAGCGTGGTTTGCTGTCTGCAGCCCTTCCAGCCACAGCAAACTGCTGCTTTTCAGTGATCCCCGTGGTTGTGTCTGCAATTGCATTTTCCTGTGGTGTCTTCAGAGTGAGAGGTATTGCAAAGAGCAGTTCAGTGCTGCTTGTGCTGGTTATCAGCAAAGCCTTTTGAGGAGATGCTTGAGGGGGTTGTCGTCTTCTGGCTGTTTGTCTTTTCTGCTTTTATTGAATAATAAATTCCAGTGAAAGGAAGGATACCTGTGAAGGTCTCTATGTGTTGCTTTTTCTCCTGTGATGGGCTGCAAAGAACCCAAAAATGGGAAAGCCTGCCCAGCTGCCTTGCTTTGGAGATGCCCACGGTAGTTTAAGGTCCATGCATAGGTCAGCTTACAACAGGAACGTGGGATTGCCCCCTGACCTGTGCCTGGGAACCAGGCAGCACAGCTCTCATCTTCCATCCGTGCTGTTAAACGAAGCCTGCTCACTGCCTTTGGAGTGGGAGGGATTGTTCATTCCCTCAGCACTTCTGTGGGCATGATAATTTCCAGCATCTTGGCAGCCATGAGCAGCTGCAGGCTGTAATGTCTTCATTTATTCCACTCATTTGCAGAGGAAAAAAATATTTATTTTAGAAAATGAAACATTAAATGGCAATTCCCCCACTCATCTCATTCCTATTTAAAAGATGGAAATGTGTAGTAAAAACCACAAAACCTGCCCTGGGTTTTGCTGTGTGCTGGTGCTATGGAAGGTAATTTTGCTGGATTTGGCTTTGTATTCACAAATATGACTTGTTATGACGTGAGTACCTGTATTGAATACTATGCGGTGCTCAGTTTTAGCTGTGTTCTTCTATGGAGCAAGGCCTCCCATCCCTCTGCTCCGTGTGGTTTCCCCACTGTTTCCTCCTAAGTGGCCAGGGGAGATGCTGCAAGAGCTCTACTTAAGGACATGGGTATATAAAAACAACTGTGTTCATAACGTGTATGGAAACTGCTTCTATTAACAATTCCAGCCTCTATTCCCTGAATATTGGCATGACGTCCAGCCAAGATCAGCAGTGGGTTGGGAGGAACCCAGCATGGATTTTAATGTAGATGGATGACTTGGTGTTGGTTTCTCTCCTCTACACCTTATTCCTGCTCTCAGCACATCACTGCTTGCTTTATGGTCATCGCCTGCCTTGCTGGTGACCCATCATTGTTGGGTGGGATTCACATATGTCATCTCCACCGATGCAAATGAGATTCTCCCTGTTAATTCAGCTGAATGGGCTGTCTGTGGTCTGTTCTTGTTTTTTCCCTTTTGGCCTTTGGGTATTTTTGCAGGGTTTAACACTGAAAAGATAGGAGACTTGTTTGTGGCTTCTCAGTCTTTATTGGCGCATAGCGGCTGCTTGATGACATGAGTGCATCTTAGAAGTGACTGCAATAAGCCCAGCTGTTAACTTTGGCATTGCCCTCCTGCTGTTTGCCACCATCATAAATCGTCCTTAGCAGCATGTCACAGGAAGGTGTAAAAATTGCTTTAATTAGGAACTGGAACAGAGTTGTGTTGGAAAAATTTTCTTCCCTGAGGTTTAATGACCTGAAAAATACAGAGAGATGTATTATATGTATAATGAAAGTATATTAACATCTAAGAAGAATCCATGTGCTGCTGGTGACGTGGTCTGGGCTCCAGGTAGTTCTCATCTTGGAAACTGAAGAGTGCTTTCCCATCTGCTTCACTCTGGTTTAACCTCACTCACTCAAGGACGTGTGGTGTGGTGAAGTCAAGATGAGGGAAGAGTTGTGTCTCAGTACTCAAGAGGAATCTTGTCACTGCAGCACTGCTTTGGATGGTCTGTCCTGCCCAGAAGAAAACCTAGGGGGAAAGGCTTTGAACTAATAGCACTTACAGTCTATGTGTGGCAATATTTGCTGTTAAAGTGACAGCGTTTCAAAGCAGCGTGTCCTATGTGTGCACCACAGAGGATGCTTCCAGGCCTGTAAGCTGAGACTCAAGTCTTCTGTTTGTTTTACTTGTGACAGAGACAGATTTGTGCAGAAGATTTCCTGTGAACCTAAACTTTCCCAGGGGTCTGGCTTCAGACAGGCATTTCATTTTAGAAGGGTAAGCACACACACACACAGGCACACATTCTCACCCACGCATACTATTAGGATGTCTAGAAGGCATTTAAACATGTTTGTAGACGTTGATAGTTGTGTTATTTTATCCCTTGCCTGGTGTGTCTGCAGCAGTGAAGGTTCTGTTCCCTCCTGGGCATCCAGACTGAAAAGCTCTCTGGTCTCCATTGAGGATTCTGAGGATATTAATTACTCATTTCCTCTGACTGCTTGTTTCTGGCTATTGAGACAGCCAAACTTGCACATTCAGGTTGCTCTTCTCCTGGTAAAGCAGGATATAATGATAATAAAATGGAGTGCTGCCGTTGTAGACCCACTCTATTAAACTCTCTATTTAAAGTACCACAGCAAACTTTGATTCTAAGTGTTTTTTCTTCTTTCCATCCATCTACCATAGGAATTAAAGCATTAAAGCTCGGTGACTTGCTCTGGGATGTATTTTTAAGGTGTGAGACCTCCTGCAGCCACCTGAAATTTGTTCTTCTCAAATATTTTGTTTCCCATAAGGAGCTTTTATGGGGATCTTGCTTAGATCCGCATCCATCTGCTCAGAGTCCCATTGGGTGCTCTTCTGGGTGGCTAGGGATTGATTTGTGGGTTGCAGTCAGTGCTAACACCTCTCACTGCACAGTGAGCCTTTGGCATTGCTGCACTCAGAGTTATGTCAGTAATAATTCAGAGGAAATAGTGTTTCTTAATAGATACCAGCAAACCTGGCATTATAGCAACTTGGAAATAAAAATAAATAGTGCTGCATGCTTTATGTACCTTCAGGATCCATGAACCTGCCTGAAAGTTAATCCTGGTCTATTGGGAGAATGATGAAGCTTATAAATATGGTTATAAAACAAATTGCCTTCTAGAAAACTTCACTTCTTGTGTAGGTGATCTGATCTGGTATTGCCAGTCTGTGTTTGGCTACCAATGAAAATGTTACCTTGAAATCCAGTACAGCTGTGTAAGTGCTTTTCATGGTGCTTGAGTGTTTATTGCAAATGGGACATTTGGTCTTTAAAGTGATTTAGGACCAAGTTCCCATTCACTCCCTTGAAGTAGTTGAGAAAAAAGAAGCAGAAACAGCTTGTTTGACCTTAACTGTGAGTCCAGGATTTTAAAAGCTGGTAAATTATTTAGGAATTCTGTCCGTAGTGAGTCCTGCAGTAATTATAGGCGTAGCAATGCTGGGTCAAGCAGGGAAGCTATTGGGAGATGGAGCCTTGTGTTGAGAAGGGTTTGCATGGAAGAAAGGATGGAGTGGTATCAGCTCATGGTGCTGCCTACTGGGGTGGGGGAAACTTGTGGTTATTTAGTGTAAGACTTGAGAAGCATCAGATTGAGTCTCCTTCTATGAGAGTCTTCTCCTGTGGCTCAAGGTTTGTTTCGGTGTCTTAATGTTTGTTTTCCGGCTCAATAAGACTTAAATAGGGGTTGGAAACTCCTCTTGAAGTAGGGAGCTTTTAGCTTGGTGTGTGCATTTTGAATTATTAACACATTTCAGCAGTAACACTAGAGCTGTGATGTGCACTTTGGATATACCCCAAGCTCTGCTGCTTTCTGTTTCCTCCCCGTGCACAGCTCTGCAGTTCTTCAAACTCTGGTGAGCCTCCCTTTATCCGTCACTTTCTGGCTACTTTAAACTCAGTAGAGCTGAAACTAAGCAGAAGATCTTTTTAGAGCTGGGAATTTTGTCGACTTGATTTCTTCTTCCTTAGAGAAAGGGAAGGTTGCATGAGTAAGTTAAATAGGAACCTCTTAAGAGTAAACCTGAAATTAAAAGCAGGTCTTGTATTGTTCCATTCTTTTTTAACAAGATAAAGCTACATCCTTCTCCTACCTTATGGTGCTTCGTCCTCCATTGCCTGCTGTGCTGCTGGGAGCTCTCAATGAGAAGTGAGATATTTTTAAGATTAATTACCCTTAATTACTATTCAGGCCCAGAGAGACCAAGAAATGATAGTAGCTTGTAATTGCAGCTGATTTTTTGAAGCCTGCTAATTAGGAATTTACCTAATTACATCCCAAACTTTGCCACCTTTGGTTGTGATCTCATCAAAAGTCAGGTCAAGCAGTGCTGGGCTGAAACAGTACTTGAGCTGTAAAGTTCTTGTTTTGCCTCTGACCTCAGTGATTTCAGTCAGTGCTGATCTTCTTACTTCTTATGTAGTATTCCAGAGCCTCTGTGCGAAGGGCATGATGGCCAAAGGCTTCAGAAGTGCCTTGAGCCCTGGTGTGACCAGGGTGGGGTACAGAGCCATGCTGTTGTTTGTAAGGAAGAGACCAGCACGATCTTCCCAACACTTATTGTGATAACAACGTGGGTCAGCCTGTGTACCATTTTTGTGTGATGCACCTCCTATCTGCTTTGGTTTGGGTGCAGTGTCAGATGCAGATGCAACAATTACTGACGTTTGAATTGTGTTTAAATAGGCGTTGCTTTTCTTGCTTTCTTTCTGCCCTTTCTCCTGCGTTTTGTTGTATGTTTAAATACTCTCAATCCATCTGTCATCTCTTTGGTTGCTTAGGAATAGCTGAGAAGCGAAGCTCTGAGCTTGACTATAAGAGGAATTACAGTGGTGCTGTCAGAGGTTGTTAAACTTCTTTAATTGAACAAAAGCCTTCAGCCCCCCCAGCTCTGTGCTCAGTCTGTGTTAACATGAAGATGCATTCAGCGGTCAGTGTTTTCAGACTGAGCTTTATGTAAAACCAGGGGATGTAAGCACAGTAAATGCCAAATGCACCACGTTTCACACAGCCTCGTTCGTAAAGATGAGTGGCTGTTGATCTTTCCCACTTCTGGGCTCATGGGAGGAAATAAAGTTAAGCTTCCCCTTGGCTTTTATCACTTCCTCCTGCCAACGAAAAGGGGATTATTTTCCTTCATTTGCTGCTCTTTTTGTCAGCAGGAGGAGTTGGGATTTGGCCAGATAATAAAGGATGCTTTACTTGGGGAAGGAGTTCTTAGATGTGGTTGTAGTAACACTAATTTCCCCCTCCCCACTGCTTTTCTGTTTCAAGCCTGCAGGTTGTGGCTCGGAAAGATGTGGTTTGTTTGCATGTGATGTGCAAAACCTGTTGGCTTTTGCCTGCAGTCTGTTTCTGAAGCTTTTAGTGCAGTTCTGATGGTGGCTTGTTACCCACTGAACCCTGCCACGTTTATCCATCTTCTTGCATAAGGCTTTTAATGGCCAGGATTGCTGTGGGAGAATGTGCTTGTGCAAATGGGGCTTCCTTATTCATTGACTGCTGCTGCTGTATAGATGTGAAATAAGGGATATTAAACAGCACAGCTCCTGATTTGGTCTCTGTGTTAAAAACAGATTGCCTCTGTTTGGATGGCTTGGAGGTGAGAAATCACAGAATAAACCTATCTGCACTCTGAGCAAGGTGAAGGAATCTTTAGGAACTGTGATGGTGAGGAAGGACTGATGGTGAGATGAAGCAAATTGAGCTCTGAAGGCACAGTGCTCTCCCTCCCATCACAGTAGTGGTTTGGGGGCTGCTCTTTGTGGTTCTTCTTCCTCCCCTGGAACTCCCGAGGACATTTCAGGTGTATGAGTTGTTCTTTCTGGTGCCTTCGGTTCTTATCAGTGGGGGAAAATGTTAACATTGATTTAGTGAGGGAGGAAACAGAAAAAGTGAGTGAGCAGTGTCTACTTGGGGTGGCTGGTTGGGCACCTTTGTGTTCTAGGGGAGGTGGCAATGACCACAGCAAGGGGCCTTGCTCTGCAGGGGAAGAAAGGGCGCTTTGTTTTGGGGGTAAAGTCACTTTTCTTCTAAACAAATAAATAAATAGGCAGCTCCTTTTAATTTAAGAGGCTCTTTGTTTCTCCCCAAGCCAGCCCTTCTGGCAGAGCCATCCCCATTGTCCCTACACTGTAAATATACCCCCAGTTGTCCCAGCCTTCCATTTGTGGCTGAATGGGGAGGATAGTTTCCTCATGTTCTCCAAATCATTGCCTGAACTCTGCTATAATTTGCAGTGCAATGCCATCTAGTGTGCACGGGACTGCAGGCTTCTCCAGCTCTGGAAATTCAGGACAGCTGTTGTCCTTGGCTGCAATGAACTTGGAGTGCTAGTTGTCCCAAACCTCATTTTCACAGTTGTTTGGTGGTGTCAGAATGGGGTGAGGGTTGTGGGTGGGGAAGGACAGGAGAAACAGTGATAGTTTACCTATCATAGAATCATATGATGACCTGAGGATGTGTTTTCTCTTGGCATATGCTGATTTTGTGTCTTTTATCTGCTTCTTGATCGGGCTTTAGGACACATCCAAGGTTTTGTATCCAGTTTCCTCTTAGCACTGCACTGTTACCACTTGTGAAATGTGGTTATGAATAAGCTTGAGTTCAGATCCCTTACCAGCCTGGGAACACTGTGACCTGACCTGGCTGTTCTTTGGACCTGCTGCTGAATAGATGTGGTGCAGGAGAAACATGCCTTCATCACTTGTGTTCTCCAACGAGTGTTTAACAAGATGGGTCTGCTTGCAGGCGCTTCCTTTCCAGCACCAGTTTTGGTATCACTGTGTGATGCCCAAAATGTTTCATTCTAGATACTGCCAGGAGGGGATCTGTGCCTCCCCAGGTGATGACTAAACCACAGCACAGGCTGCCAGAGAGGATTAATTTCTGAGTAATCTCGTTTTGGTTTCAATTAATTGTGAAATCAGACTTTAATAGGGTGTGAAATGGAAACGGAGAGGTAACACCAGATGCCTTCATTTACATGTGTTAATCAACACAGACCCAAAACAACAACAACTAAAACTGGAGCCCTTCACAGTGTTGGGAATGATTCACAGTTGACCATGAGCTTCCAACAATGTGCTTTTTGGAGACAGAAGTGGGAGGTCAGGAGCATTTTTGTACCAAAGATGGCAGCATCCTATCAGAGCCCTGAAGGGCTGTGTTTCCAAAATGCCAAATGTGGTGATAGAAACCCATCATTACATTGAATTGGTTTTGCTTTGAACAGTAACGTGGAAAATATTTACTTTTCCCTTTTTGAGCACAGCCTGTGGTGTAACGAATATCACAGCAGAGTGGGCATGTGCCCTTAATGTATCAGAGTGGCTCTTTCCAAATGCCTGCTGTTATTATAGTCACCAGGGGGAATTAAGGAGTGACTAAAGGTGGTTTCCTTTGGAGACAGACTGGATTTTGCTTTTTGGCTGCTGGTTCTTAACTGGTTGGCCTCCCAGTTCTAAGGGTATTCATATTGGAGTTTGCACTTTCTGGTACCAGGCAGAGGCTTTCTCAGTGGTGGGATGCTGGTTGTATGTAGGTGCACAGTGAGAGGAGAAATGTGGCTTTCTTGGAAGCCTCATAGCAAGAACGCATATTAACCTGTTCCCACGTTCCTCTCCTGCCTTTTGCAGAGCATTTCAGGATCTGGTTTGCCTTAGATTCTCCTCTCATTCTGTAATCTCTGTGCCTGTGGCAGACCAGCCTGCACGTCACTGGGGGGCACCACTTCTGTATCAGTCATCGCTTTGTGGTTTATCAGAGAGCAGTGGGTGAGGGGAAGGCTGGGAGTCACTGTTCCAATGGGCAAAGGAGCAGCTGGAAGGATTGATTCCTTCAGTTCCTACTGTGTGTTTTCTTGGTGCACCACAGCGCTGTGTGTTTAGGTGCATGAGAAGCAATCTTGTCAGATCTGCAGCTTGTGCTTGGAAACACAGCAACCAGGAGCACCCAGTCAGCTTCCCAGTGAAGTGGTGGTATTTCCACATAGATGACAGGGAACTCTCACTCACTTCCTGCATGGAATTTACTTGTTGGAGACATAACCTGAAAAGCATGCAGGAAGAGAGCTTGTTTATATTATTACAACCTTGTACATACTCAGGTGAGCTCCTGCTGGTGCCTGGAAGCAATCATGGTGATCTGCCTGCTTCCATGGGCTGGGCTGCAGGGGACAACCAGGTTGTGGTCAGGTATCCAGGCAGGTATTGACATAACAGCATGAGGAGTGGATGGCATAAGAACTGCATGCGTGGTCAGTGTGTCTCTGTGGCTGCACCTCCATGTCCTGTGCTAGCAGTGGTGCTGGGAAGGTGGTGGCAGTGGTTCTTTGGATGCTGATGTGACCACACACAACGAGCATGGAACCCCAAATCTGGGGCTCAAAGGAAGGACTGCTCTCCTTATCAGCAGTTATTGGTGCTCAGGCACTGATTGATGAAATCCTGTTGCTGCTGGTTGCAGTGCAGACCCCTCGGACAAGCAAATGCTTTTAGCTGTGGGCTGAATAGGGAAGATTGTGACAGCAAACTTTTCAGCGTTGGAATACTTGTTTCCTTTAGAGAATACATGCAGCAAACAGAGCCCCGTTGTGCCGGAGCACACATCCTGCATGGATCTGGGCTTGCACAGCACTGGGGACTTGAGAGGAATTTCATGGAGCTTCAGTTCTGACAGATTTGATACCAGAGGAAAGGGCAGAGGGATGAGGAATCGGCGTGCAGTAAGCTATGCTGTGTTTCGGGCATGTGATGGCAGTTTGCTGTCATTCTGGTTGTTTTTTTTCCTTCCTTCTGAGCCGTAGCAGCAGACTTCTGTGCTGCGCCTGAACACAATCCCTGCATGCATTCCCTCCCTCTCTGTTTCTCTTGGCTCTTGTTAAACTCCACGGCTTGTCTTGTGGGACCTTTCCAATGAGACAGCGAGCGGGAGAGAAAGGAACACCGCTGACTTCTCTGCAGTGCAAATTGAGCATGAAATGGGCAGTGTGGATACGGCTAACGGGGCTATGGAGGCAGATCTTAAATGCTATTCATAGGCACGTTCAGCTGAAGAAGCAGCAGCACCAGGAAGAGAGGAGAGCCGAGGGAGCCGAACTGGGGAGTTCAATGGGATTTTGCTATCTTGGAGCTCTCGCCGTGCAGAGCCGATGCCTGGAAGGTTTTTTCAATTAGCTGCTGGGAAACTGAGGAGAGACCTGGAACTGCTAGGCCTTGGCTAGGGGAAGAAATATCCATGGAAAGAATAGATCATTGTAGCAGGGGTAAGTAGTATGCAGCATTTCAGTGATCTCTGTGCTTGATATACGATCCTTTTTGTTTTGCTGATGCCGTGTAATAGCAACAAAAGCAGCTGAAAGAAAGCCTTGAGGATGGCACCAAACGTTAATGTGGCAATAAAGAGCGATTGGAATGAGTTTAACAGGCAGTGATTTCTTTGCAGAATTAGCAGATGTAGTTTGCAGGGGCTGTGCATTGCATTTCTTGTAGGCTGTCTTGCACTGGAGATATTAAAGATGAGGATCATGCAAGCTGTGGGACTGCTTGGAGGGATTAACCCATGGCCTTTTGGAAGGTTCTGTGCTGAGCGAGTCAGTCTGAGAGGAGTATTGATGAGGGAGGAGAAAATAGCTGCAAATGGGGCTGGGACAGCCCAGTGCAGGGTTCCTACCTCTGCAGAAGTGAATGGCTGCTCTGATCCATTTATATTAACTTCAGTGACACTTACACTAATTAGAGAAATGCAGGGCAGAGAAAGAAGGGCTGTGCTGCATGTTATGGTGCTGGATGTGCTCCGAACTGCTGCTAACAATACTCAGAGCTCTCCCTTTGTCATTTAAAAATGAAGATACTTCATAATATATTTCCTTCCCATTGATCCTTCCTGCTGCTTCTTTCAAAAATATCTGTGGATTATAAAGCAACGTTTATTGCTGAAGAGAATGCACTTGTATGAAGTTCTGGCTGCACAAAGAGCCCTATACGCATCTGTATATGTTTCTGTTTGACACTGAGATGGAGCTGTGTGGGACGCAGATGTGGGTGAATCTTTAACCAGGTGCAGGGGCACGTAATGCCCACCTTGCATGTCATTGCTGATGGCAAGCACAGAAGAATCTACTGTAGGCAGGGAACTTATGGAATGGCATGGTTTGTTTGTCTCATTCAGAGCCATAGAACCACAGATCCATGAACTGGACAGGATCAGTGTTTGCAACTTGGACTTTCCCAACCATAGATGGTTCAATGCTGTCCCAAACTCCGCATAGGCAGTGGAGATCAGCATGCAGCATGCATAAGGCCCTTGTGAAATAATGGTGAGAGTTACCCTGGCACCTTCCTTGGGAAGTCTCAAGTCTCTGTAAGCACTTGATGTGTTGTAACCCTTTCCGTTGTGCTGACTCAGCTCTCCGTGTCTTTTGTGCAGGAGAGTTGGACTTGAAGCCCTTCCTGTTTCCTGCCTATCTGCTCCCTGCTTTGCACGTGGCCCAATGAGCCTTTTATTCTGTGCAGCAGATTTGCATATGTGAATGAGGGCACCTCTTTATGATTATTTTCTACTTGTCTGTGCAGTGAGCCATGTGGGGCTGCAGGGCAGCATTGGCCAGGGTTGCTCAGGCAGGTGGTGGTGCTCAGTGTGGACATCGTGCTGCTCTGCCTGTCAGAGCTGTGTGCTCCGTGCTCTCTGAGCAACAAAACAAGCATTTAATCAACAGTGTGCCATAATAGAGGCTCTGTATTTACTGGAGCCAGATGCGTTTGTATCTCTGAGGCTGGGTTTACTCTATGAGCTGTTCTTGCCATAGCTATTTTGATTTCCATCGTAGATGTGTTAGCTTTTCCCCTTGTATTCCATTCCACAATCTGTCTCTTGGTGGAGCTGATGGAGCCAGCATCAGATTCCATTAATTTACCCTGCAGTGCTTAAGAGTACACTGTGTTTATCCCAGGGGCTGCTATAACCAGGAGCCTGGTTGGCACAGCACTGAGCAGTGCCTAACGGGTCTCCAGAGCATGGCTTTGCAGAAGGAGGAGTGCCTGCACCCATCTGTACTCTCTGATACGTTCTGGCAGTGATGCACCAGCTGTGGCCACAGCTCCTGGATGCAGGACTTGGCTTGTGGCTGCCATGTGGAACTCAGTACCCTGCTATATGCCTGGCAGAGCACAACCACCCCACACCCAGGGCAAGCTCTGGTCTTAGTGTCATGTTTCATGCTGTCTTCTGAAACCTCAGGCACTGGAAGTAGCTCCCCCACAAGAAAGGGAGGAGAAAATGAGGTCATCGTGGAAGCAAAAAAAGCACCCATCTACTTAGGAATGAAATCTGTAAAGCAATCTGGTGGCAGTTCTGTATTTTTCCCCATTTCATATGGACCTCTCTCAGCTTGTAGCATCTCTGCATTGGTTGGAAGAATGGTTGGTGTTCCCCAGCGTCTGTGCTGGGTCTGGGATTGTTCAACATCTTCATAGTGAGCTGGATGAATGGATAAGAGCGCACCCTCAACGTGGTGTTACAAAGCTGGGATGGGGTGGCTGATGCACCAGAAGGCTGAGGAGCACGGAGCAGGCTGTTGGTTAGTTTGTTTTTGATAACAGCAGATATTTTAATGTCATGAAAGCATTCCGTTTTCAGACCCGAAGAAGTTGTTTCTGCCTAATGGAGTCCCTAATGGGCGCATCTAAGAAGTTTTAATGAATATTTGATGGGTTATGAAGGTTGACCTTCTTACACATTTGGAGGATATAAACAGGGGAGACCACATGAGGAAACACTTGCAATTTGATACAGGAAAATCTGGGCAAAGTAATTCTGATACAACTCTGTGGGACTGTGTGTCTCAACAAGCTTAGGCATCAAATATGTTTGGCTTAAGAATTAAAACAACAAACTCTGGCAGCATAGAATTAAGCTGCCTGCATTGGCAGCTGAGCCTTGGATCAGGGACTTTAGGGCTAAGTCTTTTGAAGTTGTGCCTTTCTAACTGCAGTCAGAGCCGAAATCCATCAAGGTTAGGCTTGAATTTGTCTTCACAGAAGTACAAACTGGATCCTGCTGTGCTTTGTGTCTCAGAGCAGCATTACGACAGCAGGAGTGGATGAGACCACCTCTCCAGAGCCATGTGCAGGGCTGGGATGTGTGGAAGGGGCTAGGAATTGACTTTCATCTCTCTTGCTCTGTGCAACAGGCTCAGGGGACAGGCTTTTCTTCCCCCTGTTTTCACATTTACTTTCTATAACTGGCAGAGTGCATTAGTATCTCTTAATCCGACTTGCTCTTGTCTAATTGATTACCTGTGATTCTCAGGGTTGAATGTCTGGTACCGATCCTATGGTGAACTTAAAAACATAGGGACCGAGGCTGCTGTGTTTGCAGAGGAGTCCTTCCGAGCACGTACATGAGTGTTACATTCCCTGCACCTTGTACTGCTTTGCAAATCCTTTCTGACAAGGCATGCTTCTGGATGTGCATACACACAAGCACCCAGTGAGCCACGTGCTGTAACCCAAGGTGGTTACATCATCAAGAAAACAAATTCTTCGTTCTCAGCTGGAGCAACAGAATGGAAATGAACACCCGTCAGCCTGATGCTGATAACTTCGGTCAGTGCTAAAAGCATTTGAATTTCTGAAGCTGGCTGCTGCTGGCACGTAGGCTCTGTGCTGTCTGACTGAAGTCTATTGGGGCTGTTCTCTGCCTTAGCAAGCACAGCTTCTTGCTCTAAACACACACTGTGAGCAGAAATCTATGAGCAGCAGTGTGCAAACAGGGCAGGGTGACCTTTCTCCAGCGTTACATCCTGGAGCCAGCCTCCAAGGTGCAAAATCCAGAGCTTAATTACTTCTTCTCAGGAGATGCTGCTCTTTGCTGCCTCACAAGGATGCCATTTGCTCGCTATCTGCATGGGCTGTTCATGTGAATGGAGGAGCTCCGTTTCTATGGGTCCCTGCATCCTTTCCTCTGCCTTTAAAGTCCTCCTTCCCAGCAGTTTTGATTTGCAGAGAAGCTGAAAGGATTCCTCAGCTGCTTCAGTCTCTCGGGTGGACAGAACTGCACAGCTTGAGGGCATTGCCTCATTGGGAGCTTATACTGAAAACAAAATAACCCCACTAGAAACCTGCTGTGGTTGCAGGCACACATGGAACTATTCCAACCTCTGGAATGCTTAAAGCAGCTGAGGGTGCTGCTGGGGGTGAGCACCTGCCTAAAGCACTGGCAGGGTTTGTTGGTCCATGCAGTGATGCTCAGCTGAAAGGATGCTGACTGCTGAATAATCACACTGCCGTAGGAAGGAAGCATTTCTCATGTAATTGGCAAACTTAAAATAGTTCCGTACGTTACTATGGGCAAAATACGCTTCCTGTAACCTTTTAAATTGACTTAATGTTCGTACTTATTAAAGTTAGGCTTTCTGAGCACACCTGTGAACTGATGGGAACTTGTTTCTGCAAGGAGGAGAATTTAAGGCAGCATTTAATTTCCCCCTTATCTCTTGTGACCTCCTTACTTGGAACAGTGATGTTTTCTTTTGTACTCAGTGCAGCCCAAGTAGAAGAAATAGGCTGTCTCCTTGGGATCAGTTTGTATCTTTACTGCAGAGAAGCAGCCGAGCTGAATTCCACATGCAAACACCAAACTGCATTCCTCAGTGCACCTCAATGCTGATATTAGCAAACCTCCGGGGCCAGCATTAATCTATGTGATGGTTGTACCCTATTGTACCGTACCAGCTTTGCAAAACTGACATGAAAACTCATTGCTTGTCTGCAGTGAGTGCGCAGCATCCCATGCACATGAGATGTGCAGTGCTGTCACGGCGCTGCCAGCACAGAGCAGTCATCCGGGGCCATGGCAGGAGGTGCCTTTCTTTGAGCTCTGTTTGATTTCTGCTGCTCTCAGGTGCCACTTTGGAGAATTCAAAGGGCTGGTTTCAAAGAGCAGTCAATAAATGGAACATCAGATAGAGAAATATTTTGTGAACGTTGCTCTCTTGGCTCTGCTTTCATTTTAACTTCGTGTTATTTGTGCCTGAGCAAACCTGCTCTGCTGTGGATGTTCTGCTTTGAGGGCACAGCTCGGTGTGAAAGGGATAAAGCAGAAGATGGGGAATTGTGTGGGAGTAAAATGAGTACCTTTAGCGAGGTATATTCTGGAGAGGGGGAAGAAGGCTGCAGGTAAAGACTTTTGGACTGTCGGAGAAGTTGGTTGGAAAATGATTCACTGTGCATAAAGATTTGCCAATGTAGAATTTCAAATACAATAAAATAATGAGTTCATATATATATAATATATGTATAAGAGGTTTTGAAGGGTTCTGCTTGTAAGTAAGGAATGGCTCTGGCGGAGAGAAGGTGAAGTGGACAGACATCAAGGAGATACTGGAAGCTGTGGTTTAGAAAGCAAAGAAGCTCATTGCTACTATTGTCACCATTGGATGCAGCAGCCATTTGGAAACTTAATGAGCTTTTGCTATGGCTGAGTTTGAGCAGCAGAAGCTTCGGCTGCGTGTGCCTGGCTGCTTCTGCCAAGGAATTAACCTTAAATTCCATCTTGGAAAAACGTAAGAAGATGACCAGGTTTCCTTGGAACAATGACACATCTCCTGCCAGGGGGAACGTCAGCCTTTCCACTGACTTAAGGCTCCTGGCAAAAAACAGTTCTTCATCGTTCTGCCATTCCTACAGATGTGTGATGTGTTTGAGATGAACCCCGTGGAGGTTTTGGCTGTGTGGGCAGCTCAGCCCCATGCCTGGCTGCTCACTGCCCTCCTCCCTCCTGCAGCGCTGCACCTGGTGCTGCTCAGCACAGCTGGATGGCTCCAGCACCCAGTGAGGCTGCACCCACTAACCAGCCTGATTCCTTCCCAGCAAACTGAATTATAATGTCTAGAGAGAGCAGTTGTGTTCATTTTATGCCCGTGGTTATTTTAGTTGGCTATAAAAGGCATTTTTCACGTGATGAGAACATGCATTTGCATTGTGTTGTGCACAGGTAGGTGCAGTTTGCTCATTGCTGCATGGCAGGTGTTGTGGTGGTGATGGATGCGCTGCATTTCCTGCATGTAGACCCATGGAGAAGACATGTCAGCAGATGCACCTGCTGCTCAGGGTCAGGGATCCACTAGAGCTGACACCGTGCAGCTCCAGACAAACAAATGAGACTGTAAAGCGCCTGCTGCTTTGCTCCAAGCTCAGACCTGCCAGAGTTTGATGCGAGGATTATTCTTGGAGGGAGAGCAGAAGGAGCTTCCAAAGCCACTTCAGAGAGGACAGCAGAGAGCATTTGTTTTGTTCCTGCTAACCTTCGTTCTGCACACGCATACAGTTGTGAAGTTACCATGCTTTTGAGTAAGACTTGTTCACGTGCCATATCATAACTGGCTTTCCATCCCGTGTTGTTGTTTGTCTCTGCAAGAGGAATAGCCGGTAAATCACTCTGCAGGGGACTCCTGTAATCACTGCCTTAGCTGGTAGCTTACTGGAGATGAGCTGCTTTTTCTCTGACAGTAAGGAGACCACAAGAACCAGCAGCATTTCTAAGCCAGCCCTGCCTGTAAATGTTATCAGTAAAGTCTTGGCTGGCAGGTGCTGCTCTTTCCTGGCAGAACTGTGTACCAACAAGGTATGTAACTTCATTCTGTCTTCCAAAATACCAATTTGAAACTGTTGCCATTGGAGTGGATGGGTTCTGTGAGGTTGTGTTTGCTTCCAGGGCTGGTTTCCTGTTCTTGGAAATCTCTGCTGCTGTTTGGTCTGTTTTTGTTACTCATTGCTGGGCGGTTGTTGGTTGCATTCAGAATCACTGCAGCTCTTTTTGGTCAGTGGCATGCAGTGATTTGATGTCATGTAATGCAAGAGGAGGAGGAGGAGGAATTCTATACCTGCTCCAGGGTTTGGTATGTCGGCTCTTGGGCAGTATATGCAGAGTAGAGAATCACAGGCTTGTATAAATCAGAGCAGGCCTAATGCACTTATATTCTGTAGGATATTTTGTTTGGAGGATATACTGATCTCAGTAACTTAGGAGCGACATTAATGCGTTTCTCCATAGCCCAGAAGGGACATTCAGAGCACTGCTGCACAGCTGATGGGCCCCCTCAGGAGCTGCTTCATCTCTGCTTTGGCACACATAGACCAGGAGTTTGTCTGAGGGGACACCGAGAAGCCCTAAAATGAAAGCAAACTACGTGGGTGTGAAGGCAGTGAATATAAATCAGCAGCTTAATCCTCAGGTAGCTCTGCTCTTTCAAATGAAAAGTGATCTCAGTTTGGTGTAACTCAGCCCTCCTACACACAGGGACCTCACGCCTACGGATGATTCACTTTCTATTTCTGGAGAGGTCGTGTACAGACTTGGCTTGACATGAATCCAAATGGGTGCACATTACAGTACGTGTAAGAGGAAAGGTGATGCAATTTCACCTTTGTCTTAGCCGGACCCGTGCCTTTTCCTACCCTGTCTCACGCTGCACAGAACTGGGTCCTGTGCATGTCAAGGAGCTGCTGCAGGTGTGTGCTGTGACTTCATGGCTGGGCTGCTGGCTGTCCTGTTCACAGAGGAGCAGAGCTGCAGGGATGTACTGTATGAGGCAGGGCCTGGAATTCCATCGTGGGCAGATGGAGTGGGTGCATGGACCCTAAATAAGCACAGGGCACGTTAAGGGATGGAAACTTTTCTCCTTGAGTAGGAAACCTGGTTTTGATCGACCTGCAGCTCCACGGAACCTGACCAACATGGAAAATATTGCCATGTATTGGCTCACTGTGTTAAAGGCCCTCTGAAATTGGGTTGATTTTCAGGGCTGTGCTGCACTCCACCTTCATGAGAACATGGGAACACGGAAACATCATGAAGTTCTCATTGAAAAGCTTTGGAGATGAAAGTTTGCTCTGAAGGGGGAATGTATCAGTGGGACCAAAACAATGTCCAGAAGCCAAGAAAAGAGTGTGCTAAGAAGGTGGAATGGGAAAAGCCCAAGAGTGGTCAAAGGGGAGATCTCATGGGCTTTCTGGAGAAGGGATGGATGAAACTGGGGAGGATTGCGGTCATCTGACAGGGGAATAATTATGGAGATACTTTTGGGGAACAATTAATTTGCAGATTTCTAAGCTAGAGGTTTAATCCCTGCCTCGAACCCTTTGCCTTCCTATGATTGCTTTATTTTTGAACCATACTTTTTTATTTTTAAACTGTCAGGTGAGATGCCGGGATCCAATGGCATCAGAGGGTCTGTTCAAGGCATGAATGCTGAGTGTTTCCTATATGATGACTGCAGACAGGCTCCACTCCCTGCTTCCCTGAGACTCAGCTTGTCTTGGAGCGAGCTGATGTGACTGCTGTGCTGTGTGCGTTGTTCCATGGCTGGCTCAGCCCTGCTCACTGACCTGCTCTTTCTCTCTCTCTTCCCACCCTCTCCCCACTCCCTTGGTGCAGCTTTCACTCCCGGAAGAACAGAGCGAAGTGATGAGGAACGGCTGTGAATCCAAGGAACTTGTCTACCTTGTCCAGGTCTCTTGCCAGGTAAATGCCATGTTTTCTCTCCCTGAGTTGTTTTGCAGCCTGTGTTGCACTGTGTTTAGTAAGGCAGCCTCATAATGTTTTGATGTGGCACTTCTCTGCGGCATGTGTGGGTTTTTTTCCACTTCCCTCCAGCTCAGCCCTCAGAAGGATGCTGTCTGTGGTGCTGTGACCAGCTAGTCTTAAGGAAACAAATCCCTTAGGCAAATAATCCCATCCCCAGTTTGTGCAGAGCTGCACAGCATGATCCAGGGCCACAGAGCATGCATGTTTCAGCTATGTGCGTGTGCGTGCCTGGTGGCTGTAGGGAGCACAGCAGGGATGCAAGCAGCAGGGATGTGTGTGCAGCCTGCACTGGATTGTGTGGGGCAGAGTCCAGTGACTTCCAGTAAGATTTTTCAAGGGGTTTAAGGGATCTGAAGACTTGAGATACCCTCAGGGGTCTGTAGGACCTGCAGGATATGTAAGCACAGGAGCAAACCCTGGGAGCTGCAAGCAGCAGTGAATTGCATGCAAGGTATTGGCAGCGCTGTAGCCAGTGAGCCCAGCTGTCCTGCA
This sequence comes from Excalfactoria chinensis, assembly GCF_039878825.1. Taxonomy (NCBI): domain Eukaryota; kingdom Metazoa; phylum Chordata; class Aves; order Galliformes; family Phasianidae; genus Excalfactoria; species Excalfactoria chinensis. Next base: position 4,844,341 of record NC_092845.1, read on the forward strand.
GTTTTACACTGCTGTCAGCCCTTGGATGCTTTGTGGGATGTCTCAGAATGTTATACAGAGAATTGATTTCTCTGGGGACAGCGTGGTGAGGTCTGTGCCTTGCGCAAGGGAGTTGCAGTTGGCAGCCAGACTGAATGGAGCTGCTGCCCAGTAGATGCAGAGGCTGTAAGTCGTGCCCAGCTGCTGAGCTATTGCTTTCTTTTTCAGTATTGTACTAAACTAAAATGAAAGCAATGGGAGTCGGCCTCATCACTTTAAAGGATGGGCACAGAACCAGTCACCTTTGCATTTAGTAATCCTCCTGACCGTCTCGAATGTCTCCACGCCCCGAGTTTGTGATTCATCTCGTGTCAGTCTGTGCCTGTCTCTCAGATCCTTGCGAAGCTGAGAAACTCGTGGCATCTGGATTCAATGAAAGGAAAGGCATGGAAGGAGCCGCACAGCTGAGTATCATTTGTGCTGTGGAGATACCTCACCCCTGACATCTCGTGGCCTCCCCTAATGTCCAGGGAAAGATTCCATTCTGTCACGCAATGGATACCAGTGGTGTCTGGATGGATTTGGCTCCACATTCGAATTAAATGGAAGGTGTGAAATAGCTCATGGAATGATAGTACAGTGGAGAAAGGTTTTGGCAGGATTCATTTGTATTGGGCCAAAAATATGGAGGAAGGGGGAAAAAAGCCTATAAAACAAATTTCACTTTGCTTGCCCTTTGGGTGTTGTGCTAGTATTGGTGTCCAGCCTACTGCAGCAGCTTGCAAAAGTCTTCCTGATCTCTCAGACGGACACAGAGAAAAGTTGTTCTGCTAATCAGAGCGATATCTGTGTGCATTTAAAAGCTGCTTTGCAAAAACAGAAGATAGAGAATCACAGACTCACCAAGGTTGGAAAAGATCTCTAAGATCACCCAGTCCAACCACCCACCTATCACCAGTATTTCCCACTAAACCACATCCCTCAGTACAACATCTCAATGTTTCTTGAATGCTGATCTCAGGGCACTGAGCTCTCACGGTCCCAGCGTGGCTTTTCTCCATGTTTCTTCTCACATTTGCAGACCTCGTGCTGGCAGTAAGTTGAGCAGCTCCATGTTGTTGCATGGGATGCACAGTTCTTTGCACTGTTCCTGCTGTGTCTGTGCTGTGTTCATTTTGATTGATAGAATAAGGTCTCTGATGCAGTGCATGAAGGCATTTACGCATATATATGCCACTCGTATCTCCCGGCTCTGTCTTGCACAAGATTCGAGCTCGTTATCTTCTGTTTGAAGAACAGTTTTGCAAAACCCTGAAGGCAACCCCATCCAGCATCCCAGGGCTGGCGGTGTGGTTGCAGTAATGAGTGTTTCAGGGCAATAGAGAGAGAGTGCCAGGAAAAAATGAGATCCAATAGGCAGAAAAGTCCGGACTCCCCATCCTGGGTGGTTTGTGGGGAGAGGAGAGCAGACTATACGTTCACAGAAGCAAATGTCTTACTCAGTCTCTGATGTCTTAAGTACTGTTTGCTGATTCCATCTGCCTGTGAGAGTCCTTACTGGAAACCACAACTGCTTGCAGTAGGATTTTTGAGTCAAGCATTCAAAAATCTTTCGTATGATTGGCTTTTTTTTTCCTCTCTTAAAGGCTTGTTCTTTAACATACAATAGTTTTGTCTTGTGTGATTGAGGCTCAGACACCTCGAGAACAGTCACTGTGTAAGTGCTGTGAAATTTCTTCCACAATTCTTAAAACAGATGGGACTCTGAGGGCCAAATTCTGGCACACACATATATAATAGTGTATGTGTGCATTTGTATGTATTATATATATCTAAAAGATTGGGATAGATCTCTGTGGAGTATCCAAGCTGGATCCTACCCAAGGCAGAATCTCTTCCTCAGGGTATGTGTTACCTGCCTCTCCTTTCTTAGTATAGCATTTGCTGCTTTTGTTGTTTAAGGATGAGTTTGCTAAACTAAAGCAGTTGCTTTGTCATTGTGTTGCATAGTAAATTCAGATAATGCTTCACTCTAAGCCTGTTGCTGAGTCCCACCGGGGATGAGCACTGGATTCCCCCTTGGGTGGTGCAGCACTGTCTGTAGTGGTGCAGCCAAACCAATAGGTGTAAAATGAGCATACATTGCACGAGGGTCTGCTCTGCTTTCTTGCCTGAAGATGACTGCAGTGAAGTGCCTGGAGAAATACAGCTTCACCAACCAGTTTGCCTGTGAGAGTTGGGCACATCACATGCTTGAAAATCCCTGTTGTGACACCTGGTACCAGTTTGTAACTTCCCAAAATATTTAAACTCCTGACTGTGAGCCTTCATGGATCAAATATTTCTTGCCTGTCCTTCCGGATGATCTCAAAAGTTCAAACCTCTGCCTTAAGCATTTCTCGGATGAGGAAGGTTGTTCTGTGTTAGTCAAAAGAAAGCAACCGAACTCCTTGTTCCTGCAATACTAATCCATCACTTGATGTGCTGTGCTTGAACGGTTGATCTTAGGTCATACACTACATGCCTTCTGCTCTCGGTAGAGATAAATTAAAGCGAAGTGACAGCAGTGGGGTGGGGTTAATAAAGAATGTATGAAGCTGGCAAACAGCCTGGAGAGAGTGGCTGGGTTGTGTTCAAAGCTCAGGCACTACCAGAGCACTGGCAAGGTGTAGTGTCTGCTCTGGGCTTTCTGAAAGTGGAGTAGCATCTGTAGGAAAAAGAGAGAAGAAATTGAATTGCTTGAGAAGCCTTTAAGAATGACATAATTAACATCTACATCTATTACTCTGTAGCTGTTGTGATGATATTAAAGGATAAATTCATTCATTAGTTAGGATGATAATCATTAAGGACAAGGATCTGACAGGCTGTTCTTTAGAGCTTTGCCACGCAACGCTGATCTGGGTAGGGCAGTGCTTGCATCCATCAGATTAATGCTGTGCTGTGTCCTTTCCCTGCTGTAAAAACATGCTGCACCATACCCTCTCCATTCATCGTGGGGTTTATATATAACTCTGCAATAGTTCATTTTCCGCAGTGGAAGATTTGTGCCATTTGCTTACCTTTGCCACAGTGTATTTGTGCTCTCCAGAAGTTAACTGCTGCCTTCTGTGTTGCACAGTGTAGTGAATCCAGAAGCAGCCCCAATCGACAGCAGCTTCTATGTGAGCTGCCCAGCCTGGGGGACTCATCCTGCCCTCCATTCCCAGACACAGAGCAGACCGAGTACCAATAGCAAGAGCTGAAAAGCAGCCGGGATTTGCTATTTAAGTTTTCCCATTCACTGCACTCTGATGATTTTTTCTCCTCTGTTTAAATACGTATTTTGTAGAAATGGGGTCAACGTGGTCCTTTCTTAATTCTGTACACTTGAGATGTTTGGGCTTGAGCCATTTATTGAGCAGCACTGCAGAGATAAATGCTGTTACAGAACTGCTTATGCTAAGGTGAGTTCTTTTGGCAAGTGCACGCATGGGTGCATTTCAGGCTGCCCTTTCAGTGCACCAAAGATGAAGGCTTGCTCTGCTCTGTCCCATGAAGCAGCAGAGCCTTTTAGGATTCTGTGGTGGTTTGTTCATGTCGTGTCCTTTGAGCATTTTGCCTTCAGAAGGAAAGCTCTGAGTTACAGACATCAATCTTCTCGTATCTAAACTGCATTCTGTTTAGCTCTGAAGCAAAAGTGCAATTCAGTGCTGCAATCTAAAAAGACAGGACGGTGATTGTGGTTTCTCTATGTGAGCGATGAGTTCTGGCAGGGCTGGGGCTGTCATATGGGGCTGTGTGGACGAGGCAGGGCCTGCCACAAATGGAAGGGAGCAGTTGGCTCTGAGTGCTGCGAGGAGACAGCAATTCCTGCCTTCAGCTCAGCAAGTGGAAATGCATTGCAGTGGAGCGGTTTGTCCTCAGTTTTACTTGTTTGACAACTCCAAGAGCTGGGTTTGGTTCATATCCCAGCTTAGAGGAACTGTGGTGGATGTTCTTGTCTCTCTTGGTTGCATCGGTGTTTATTCCTATGGTGGTTGAACACGTGTGTGTTTGCAATGGCAATTGCACTGCGTCTGTTTATTTGGGAAAGCTGAGAGCCACTTGGGACAAAGGCTTCATGCACTGTGATCCTCTGCAGGCTGCAGAGCTACTTAAAGCAACAGTGCTACAGTGCTGAACGTAGCCAGTTCACCCCACATCCCATTCCTTCAGTGAATGCTTTGAGGTCCCAGCTCCAGATTTGCATTTGAAGCATGATACAGGTCAGTGCCTTGTAGGCATCTCCACTTCCTTGGCCAAGGAAGGGTACCCTCTGAGCTTCCAGGGTTGCCCACTGCAGACAGGCTGGGGTGCAGTCCTTAAACATAATTGCATACTGATGCTTTTGCATGCTGCAGAGCAAGTTTGCAGTCATGAGCTGAGGCTCTGACAGATGATGGAGGCCGACTTTCTTCTTGTCTAATGATGCGTTTTTAACCAATTTGTGGTTTTTAAAAGTACGGTGTTTATTTTAAACTTCCTGGTTTTCCTTTTTAAAAGACCCCACCAGGGATATTAGCTGTTAAGGATGGCCTGTCTGCAACACTTTGTCTCCTAGCTCTTGGCACCAGTCTATCTCTTGAAAGTGGTACGTGCAGCTGCCAGCAAAGCAGCTATGTTTCCATTTTGGCTGCAGCTCCAGTTCAGTCAGTGGTGCTCCAGAGCTGCTTCTCTTTCTCTGCTTTCTAAATAACTTTTCTCCTTTCTATCTGCTTTCCTGGTCATCTTTGACACACCTGCTTGCTAATATAGCAGGGCTTTCTGACCTGTTTAATTACTCCGGTGCTGATGGCAACTGTAACCAGGCTGGTTTTTGTTGGTTCCATTTTCAAACAGAGTTTCTTGCTTTGGGACCTACAAAATCTTTCATCTCTGGCGATTAGTTTTAACAAAACCTTGAAACAAAAAAACATCTGCTCTTTGCTTCAGTGTTAAGCCCAAGGAATGGGATGCAAGAAAACCACGTTCTATATCTGTCTAAGCTGCTGTCAGTGTAGCTGACCTCAGGCAAGTCATTGTGGAAGGGCTTATTTGATTTGGTTTGGTTTACTGACCTCGGGGAAGTCATGTTCAAAGCTTTTCTGTTGGTGCTGTTTTGTGTGGTGCTGGCTTACTTGGATGAAGCAGTGTTTCTTCTCTGTGGTTCTGTGCCCAGTAGATAATAGCATGTTCCAGGCACAGGGAAAAGGCAGGTTTGTATTTCAGTATGCACAGTGTCCTTATAATGATCAGCAGATATCTGGCTGTGGTCAGTTCCCCAATAGGTCAGAGCAAGTGGAACGGTGCTGCTGTCATTCCAACCAGGTCTTGGGCAGCCTTGCATTCCTGCTTGTTTCTGGTGTTTCTATCTGTAATTGGAATCAGAGACACAAGGAACTGCAGTATTTAAGTGAGGAGAGCTGCAGTGATTTCCATTGAAATGCCTTTTTTTCCGCGCTGATTGAAATCAATGGGTAATTAGCGCTGAAAGAGATGAATTTCTTCTGTGGAATAAGGCTATGAAGGATTCACCAAAATATATGGGAGCTCCTGTTGAGGGGCAGCACCAGGAGCAATGAGTGAGCATCCCTCCCTGGGCTGGAGGGGAACTTGGCACTATGAGAGCTGAGAAGTCTCAGGCTGTTGCTGGGTGACTGCTTTCATTCAGAAGTAAAGCAGCTTCATGTTGCCTTAACACAAACTTCCTTTAGATCTGAAAGTTTGTAATTTTCCTAAGGTTGTAAGAATAGTGCTGGAAGGCGTGAAATCATCCAAGGCAATCTGGTAAATGGTGTTGAGCTCGGATAAAGCCACCTACAGCACCAGCTCAGAATGGATCTGATCAGCCTTGTTTGCTGTTTTGACTGAATTTCTAAAGCTGTTTTCCAGCGTGACTCATATTAAAAAGGAAAAAAAAAAAGAAAAGAAAAAGGCTTTAGGGTCAAGCTGTAATAACACACAGAGCCCGAGACCAGACAGCTGTAAAAGTCACTGCACGGCCGAGTTGAGCCCTTCTGGTGGGTGCTGGCGCTTTCCCAGCTATTCAATACGTGGTGTTCCCTTTCTGCAGGGTCAAACTGCAGTGACTTTTGCCGCGCTCTTTCATCTCATTCTCTGCTCTTGGTTTCCACGTGGACTGGTGAGGTTCATGGGAGCGTCAGTGTGATTTCTCTCAGGAACTGAGCATTTGAACCAGAAGAGAAAGGTCTGCTCCTGTCTTAACATAAATAAATTGTAGGTGCTGCAGAGAAAACAGGCTCAGGCCATGGGACAGGAAGGCTGTGCGTGCTGGAGCTCAGCATAGCACCCTGTCTGCCTGAAAGATGCATTGATGGACAGAAGGGTTGGGTATCTGGGCAGACTTAAACACTTTCAGCTGGAAACAGTCCTTTTACTTTCCCTTATGCAGGAGGGGATGGCGTATCAGTAAATCTGTTATAAAACTGAGTGTATTGGGCTTTTAAGTGGATCATATCACAGGTGTGGAGGAGAGGAAACGCTGTGCCCTTCAGTGCTAGCTTTCATGCTGGGACAAGGGAGCAGGGAGAAACACTGCAAGCTCACAGCTGTGTTTGAGGGAGTGTGGAAACTTCTCTTGGCCGTGGCTGCCTGTCATCCCCATTGGGCTGTGTGAGCAGCAGAGCTATAAATGCTGCTTATGGAGCTGTGCTTCAGAATCCTTGTCTCTGTGTCCTGTGAGGTGCAGCCCATGTAGCCTTTTACCATCTATGATCTCAGAGTTTTACAAATGGAAGGTTCCAATCTCTGGCTCCGTGGAATTTAAATCATCAGTTGGGTAATCTTGAATCATTTTTCTAGCATGACACTTCTTGCTTTGATTATGGGAGAAAATCAGGAGCTCTGTGCAATATGCTGAAGTCTCACTGGTCTTTCATGATGGACTCAGCCCTACACAGCCTGGAAGAGCATGAGGGAATGGAAGATCAGACTGTAAGAAGGGAAGAAATGAAAGAGAATTTTCCATTTTGGGAGAAATTCCTTAACTACGGTTGGGAATGTTCCTGTAGGATGAGATTCCAAGAGAAACCTTTGGTTTTGTTGGAGAGGTTTTGTGTCAAAGTCAGCTGTCAGGTTTTTCTTTTCCTCTTTTAAACACAGCAAGAGCTCCTTTGTTGGCATTGCTGACATCTTCATTTGGGACTTGATTTTTTGTCTTTGTGAAATGTGTCGTACCCAGTTTGTAACTGAAAGCCTGAGTTCAGGAAATCACTTGTCTGTGTGTTTAGCTTCATCTCTGTCCTCACATCCCATTGGAATTAATAGGGTATAGTGTGCTTGTCTGCATCTGGGCCACCAGTAAGCAACTGCAATTGGAAACTAGATTGTGGTCATCCATTGGTTTGAATATGGAAATAGTTGGGATATTGGGATATCATATTGGGGATGTCCATGGCCACTGATTCAGAGTCCGTGAGTGTGAAACAGAAATAGCGTATCTTCTGGGCTGCATGAGAGGATTAACTGTTCATTAAGATCTCTGACCTGTAAACTGCTACGCTATTATGTTTTTGTATTGATCATGATAGGCCATGAAGCGTTTAGTCATTAGATATTAAAAGCTTCACAGGGTAAACTACGCTGCACTGCCGCGGCCCCTTCCTTGTCCCCTCAAGCAGTGTGCATCTCGTCAATGGTTTTAATTGGGGAGATGATATGCACTCAGGAGTACATTTTCACATAGTGCTGTTATTCATCATAGATTTTCTTTCCCCTTAAAGTCAGCTGAAGATTTGCCTGGAAGCATCTACAGAAATGTTGCAAGCCCCGGTGCTGCCCTCAGATCCTTGTTTGCATGTTCTTCACCTGATGCAGGATCTGATGCCAAGCTATTTATACAACCATTTTGCAACTTACATTTGTGCAAAGATGTCTTGTTCACAAAATGCCACAAAGATCCATCAGGTGGGGGCCGTTAACAGCTTTGGTGGGTCCCACAACCACAGGACCACATGCAGACCCACTGGAGTGCAAATTAACACACGTAAATATCGCTGGGGCACTTCCATCACTTCCAAATGCTTTGCAAAACGGGCTCTCCAGAGCTGTCTGCTGCTTCTACTGGAATCATCCCTTCCTTCATCTCAGCAGCCCTGGTGAGTCTGTAACCGCGTGGGTTTGTTCTCTCTGTGCAGGGGAAGAGTTGGATCGTGAAGCGGAGCTACGAGGATTTCCGAGTTCTGGACAAACACCTCCACCTCTGCATTTATGATCGGCGTTTCTCCCAGCTGGCAGAGCTGCCCCGCTCCGACGTGCTGAGGGACAGCCCGGAGGTGAGTTAGCAGCTCAGGTAATGAGAGCAGGGCAGCCTTTCCAGCCTTTAATTACAGTGGCTTAAAGGGAAACGGCCTGAGGGTTTTTACCTATCAATGTGCAGCTACGGAGAGCATCCAGAAGGAGACTTTGCTGTCTGTGCCTCAGCCAGGATGCTGGTTGGCTTCTTTGCTGTGGATAACTTGGGGGTCCATTCATGTCCGAAATAATTTGCTGGGAAGTAGCAGGTGCATCTTGGCTGCATCATTTTGAAAGCCAAGGAGAGAGACAATGCAATGTGTGGCCACAGAGGGTTATTTGAGCCAGCAGAGCATGACAAAACCGCCTCTGTTGGGCTGCAGTCTGGCTGTGGGAAGAAGCGTGTATTCCAGTTACAGGCAGGGCCCGTTGCTTCATTTCACAGGTCACTTGTCTCTGGGCCCCGTGCTTGTGTGTTTGCCCCCTACCATCAAGTACAACCATGAACCAACATTGACATGCTGTGTCAGAAGGCGAATGTTGCCTGCCTGCAAAGTGTAGCTGAAAAGGGAGATCAGAAAATTGAAGCCATTCTGAGCATTCAAAGCAGAATCTATCCGGGATCTGTAAAGCAGAGTTTGTGTTCTTTCAGTGCCAACTGGGTGAGGATTGATTGCTTTAGAACTGCACACAATGGTTGAAATCAGTACCCTACTGCAGACTGTGGGGCTTCTGCCATTCAGTACAGAGGGTCAATAATGCTCTTCTATTGCTCAGAGTACACAGAGTAACTGTATGTGTTTCTTTTCCATTGCAGCTTGTCACCCATACGCTGATGGCTTACCTGTCCCGTCTCTCAGCCATCGCATGCAATAAGATCAACTGTGGGCCTGCCCTGACATGGATGGAGGTATGCTGTGAAGCTCTGGTTGTTCTTTGTTCCCTGACTTTAGCCACCAGAGTGAGCCACAGATGTGCTCTCCTGCCTTTCAAGAGAGGTATAATCCTTCCAGATCTATAGGTGTCATAGAAAAGCTGTCCTGAAAGCTTAATTTCCTCACTGCAGGTGTCTAGATTGACACAAAAATTATAGTACAAAAAGGCATTATGAACATACAGATGCATTTGTCCTGTCCTGCTTGAGTTTTATAACCCAATGGCACTTTTGATGATCCAAGGGTTGGGTCAGCCTACCACCACCTCAGTCCTGTCCATGAGGTCTCCAAGGAATAGGTTACAGGAAACAGACAGTTCTTACCCTCCTTTTTTGGGGCTGTCTCTTCTCTGGTGTTCCTCCTCTTTCTTTCTCCCTTTTTATAGCTACAGAAACAATAAATACGATCTGTTCCCATTTGCCAGATACGGCGTTGTTCTTAAGTGGATGGAGGGGATATATGACCTTCTGAAATACACACCATGAATTGTTCTTCCCCTTTCTTTCTGTGTGTGCTGTGCCCTGTGATGCCTCTCCATGCTGCTCTGCTCTGGGGGCCCTCAAGCTGTGCTGTCTCTATGAATCAACTTGAAATCTCTGCCATGTATGAGCACCAATAAGATGCCTCCTTGCCTGTCCTCAGCTGCCTCACAGCCGCCCGTGCTCTTTGTTTCAGATTGATAACAAGGGAAACCACCTGCTAGTCCATGAGGAGTCATCTATTAACATTCCAGCTATTGCTGCTGCTCATGTTATTAAGAGATATATTGCCCAGGCACCAGATGAGCTCTCCTTTGAGGTAAGTAGTTAAAAGGCATTGGCATTCCTCGTGGTCATGTACAGTGTAATGTGTGAATGCATTGGGAATATGTTCAGACACCTTTGGAATCACAGAATGGCCTGAGTTGAAGAGGACCATGATGATCATCCAGTTCCAACCCCAAAAGACATGTGGGTCTGTCATCTTCCAGGTTCAGATGCATGCAGTGCAGGATGCAGGCAGTTTGTTGGTGTCTTTGTATTAATAAATGCATTGGGATTGCAATTCCTGCTTGTAAACCTTCCAGCTCGCTGCCAGCAGGCTCAGCTGGCCCTGCAGTGGAGCAAGTTGGTACAAGGCGCAGTATAGAAACGTAAAATATCAGGTGGAAGTTTTGGTTACACCCAGCTGCAGTGTTTGCTGAGGATCTGCCCTGTCTGCTCATTTTCAGGCCACACAGGAGCTGAATCTCAACAAACCTTTTTGTAGCCATGATTATAACGACGTTCTTTTGTATATTGTAGGATGACTTCTGTACCCTTTGGCAGAGAGCCTGCTGCTTTTGAGAACCATTTCCTATTGAACAGCTGTGTTCTATATGCTATATATTATAGCAACTCTTCCAGCTCCACGTTCATTTTTACAAAGGCAAATCTCTTAATAGCTGCATTGGTGCAATTGCTCACAAGCTTTCAAGGTTTTGCAGTGCAGAAGAATGCAGCCCTTTGAACGGTGTTTTCCTTCCAGCCTTGTTGAAGCTGGGATTGATGTTGCCAATCTCTTGCAGGTGGGAGACATTGTGTCTGTTATTGATATGCCACCAAAGGAGCTGACCACCTGGTGGAGGGGCAAGCACGGATTTCAGGTAGGCACAAGCTTCAGCCTTCATAGCACACCTTAAATAAAGCCAGAAGTCCCATCTTAGAGCTGCTCTGCCCACACAGGATTGCTTATGAACATAAACAGTTCCCCTGTCTTGGTGTAAGAGGACTTTGTTTCCCTTTAGCTCTGGGCTAAAGCTGAAGCAGGGTCCTTGTAGGAAATGTTCTCCTCACCAACTGGGCAGAGCAGGGACAGCTGTGACTCTTTGATGCTGATGTTAGGGGAGCTTTTACTGAACCCTGTCTGAGACAGCTGACGGTTATTCGTATTATACCATTCTTTCCACTATCTAAAGCTAGCTCAGGCAGAATGGAAAGGACTCAGGCAAAGGCAGCTGGTCAGACTGCCACTGAGATGGACTTTTCCATGCAAGACTCAGTTGTGGTTCTGCTCTCACTAATACCAATGCTGTGTGCAGTCAGATCCCATCCGAATGGAATGTTACACACAGGGCTGTGTCCATGTCTCATTAGAGAGCACCTGAGATACAGCTTTTGTTGCCTTTCTATCTGGTGTGGGTGTTCTGATGATATCTCACTAAGATGTCCAAGCTGCTCTGACTTGATGATTAGTGAAGTGCTTTAGTACTGCTTGCAGTGATCAGACTATGCTGCATTTAACTCTTGAGTGAGTTGGTAAAAGGAAACAGAAATACATTGTGATATGTCTATGAGCCATTATGCACGCAGCTGATTGCTTGCAAGTGTGTCCCCACGTACGGTGTGGATTCCATCATTCGGAGCAAGCTCCCTGCTTGCCATCAGGCTGCTAAAAATTGTGACTCAGGGTCACAATTTGAACTGTGAACTCAGAATACGAGAAGGCTTTTATTGCTCTGTTTGGTGTTGCTCCCAGATCTCTCATCCTCACCTGGAAAGCTTTGACCATTGGTGAGCTTTTGTGCTGACAGGTGTTTGGAGAAACCAGTGCTGGTAGGGTGCAGATATGCTCCATTTGAACCTCAGCTTTGATTCAGGATGGAAGATGGTTTGTGCTTTGCCAGACCGATTCCTTGGGAATTTGTCCTTCTGTTTTCTGTTGCAATTGCAGGCACCTTTCTCCTAATACCTGATCTAATGATTGCATTGCAAAGTACTTAATCCTGCGCAGAACAAAACGACCCGTTAGGCTCTTTATCATTTTCCCTGGTTAAAGTACAATCATTTTTAAGATGTTTTTCCTCTTGCTTTTTACTTTTCAAATGCCCTCAGTGAGTCACTGCTTTCATTGTAAGATTGTTACCTAAATTACAGCCACCTCCACAGTAACAGCCTCCCAGCCCTCTTTGTTCTCTCCTTCTTCTTTTCCCTTCATGCTTTGTCTTTTCAATCAGTAACTCTGTGTCAGATAGCTGAATCACCAGAGACAGGCCCTCTTCTGATGCACAACTGCCTTCTGATGTTCTTAATAATGCTGTCTTTGGGGTATATCTTCATTAGCTGCACTGCTGCACAACAGCAAGCTGCCCAGCACAAGTGTGTGTGCAGCCAGCAGTGGACCGTGTGCTTTTGGAACCAAGGTCTGCTTACGTGAGCTTGAACTGGTTGTGAAACTGCAGATCCACCCTTCTGAAGCATGCTCCGTGCTGGGCCTCTTCACTTAGAGGAGGAGCAATACTGCTGTTCTGCTACTGAGGTCTGGCAGAGGAGAGATGAATATCTCAACCTTGCAACTCTTCCAGTGCCTTTTCCATGAAGGATGGCATATGTTTGTTCTCCATTCCAAAAGGTGTAAGGCAGGTCTCCAAAGAAAGGCAGGCCTTTGATATGAAGAGATGCAAGAGAATTGCTGCTGTAGGTCATTTGTTCATTGACTTACGTAGTGTGTGCTTTCCTTTTGAGCATTTCTTAACCTTCACATGACCTTGTATCTATCTAAATATGTGTTATCCTTGCTATTAATTTTTGTACGTTGCCAAATCCTTTAATCCTGGCCCCAGCACCAGCAGCTTCTTGCTACATCTGCTGAGATTAACTCTTGGACTTAACTCATGTGTGTATACAAAATCAGGGAGAACTTTCCATGCAGGGAGAAGCAGCATCATTTAAGCGTGTGGGAATAAGGCAGAAGTCATAGGTGATGACCCTGCAGCTGATCTCCTGAGGATCATTAAGAAATGTCAGGGTGAATAAGTCAAAAAAAGTGCAAGCTGTCAGCTCTGTTAGCAGGAATTGAGCATCAGAGAGTTTGTAAGGGCTGAGAGAAATGAGGATTCTTTCCCTTAATGCTGTTCATTACAGTTATTGGTTCTGAATATGGCAAAAAACAAATGTAGAAACAGGTGTCGTGTTGTATTGAGAACTAGGAACAGTCTCCCAGGCTGAACCATTTACCTGGGCACAGCATGTATGGCACAGCATGTATGCACAGCATGTATGGCATAGCATGTATGGCACAGTGTGCATGGCGCTGCTGCTGGTTGATTGGGAGCTTACTGGTGAAAATCATTGTGGTGTAAGAATGAGTTCCTTTCTGCTTGGGGAGTTGTGCAAGATGGCTCAATGAGGAGAGCCCTCTGCCACGCGTTGTTGTTGCAGCACTGGAGCAAACTGTGGCTATAGGGATGACACAATGCTGGTGAATATACTGTTGTAAGGGCGGAAAAAGATCAGGTGTTGTTGAGATCTGAGTACAGATGACTGCGATGCTAAGAGCTGAACGAGCTGCTCTCATCACTGAATTTCTCACTGCAATTGAAATCTTTCCCTTCAGTTCCACTTGGGGTGTAGGGCTGTGTGTCATACCTGACCTCTCCCTGCCCCATGCACAGAAGTTGACCATCTGTATCCAGGGTACCAAGCATAGAAAACAGAACCATGATTTGGTTTGTGGACTTTTTGACTGCAATGTTTTGAGGAATGACGACTCTTACGCAGGCTGGTTTGTGTTGGATGAGGTTGTGGGGCGTCAGGAAATCACATCCCGAAGAAAATGTTATGTGGTTGTTGGTTGAACGGTTCAGATCTTAGAAACACTGCATTCAGTACTCTGCCTCTCTTTTTGTTCTCATCGCAGGTTGGATTTTTCCCTAGTGAGTGTGTTGAACTAATTAACGACAAAGTTCCTCAGTCTGTCACCAATTCGGTGCCAAAGCCAGGTATGTATGTTGCATTTTAAGGCGCAGTGAAGTGAAATGGAGTCTTTCATTGCGTGTCCCATGCCTAACACCTCCTTTGTACACCCTACGTTATATTCTGTGTTGATCATCCTTCATGCGTTCCATTGCTGCCCTTTCTCTGTGTTGACCATCTGCGGGTTCCTCCTCTCTGAATGGCATCCAGTGCTGAATGTCTTTCATCTGTTTCTTATGGTAGTAGCAGCATTCATCTCCTGCATGGTCTGAAAGACTCGATGCACGTGAGAATGTAAGATTCCTGCAGCAATCCATGCAGCTTCCCAGCTCTTGGTGTTTTACATTCGTGTCTCTGGTTTTCCATAAGGAACACAACGGTGGTCCAAAAATGCTTATGCTGATTTAGATGGAATAGATTAATCAGGTATTGCAAGCTGCTTTCTCTTTGGAGTGTGATGGAGAAAGTCAGCTAGAACAGAACTTGGGATCCTCATTGCCTCTCTTCTGGGTGTAGAATGACTCCATCCACTCTGCTGATGGAAGGGAAAATAAGTAGGAGACGTGAGCTGTCCTCCCCCTGTTATCCCAGTGTATGTTGGAAGTGGTTACAGGTGTACGTGCTGGGATGTCCATAGAATTTACTGGTGCTGAAGCTTTTGTTTGATTCCTCCAGTTTTTTATCTGCTGATGTTTGTGTGTGTTCATCTTCTGTATCACGAGGAGCAGTTTGAAGTTGCTGATCTGTCCTAAAACATTACGCAGCAGGCATGTAGAGCTGGAGAGCTGCTTAACGAGTGTTCTTTTCATCTGTTTCCTTTAATGATGATCTTGTCTTACGACATTGCTGGTTTGATACGCTGCAAATGGATGCAATTGCAAAGTCTGATTTTTACTACAGGAAATGCATTGCGTCAGGTCTTGTGCTAGGACTTGAGGCTTTCAAGTTCAATAGTAAGAAGTCGTGAGCACCCTCGGTTATCAGCCTGCTCTATTCATCTGCATTCTCCAAGAGCAACAATTCAGGGCAATCAGTTTTGCAGCTTTTGTTGTTCCTGGGAGCATGCAAATGTATTTGTTGGGCTCAGTGTCAGATCACCGGCAGTTGGAGGCAATGCAGCAGGTGGTCGTTCCCTAAGGGCAGCACCTCCTTCTGTTGGATGCTGAGCTCCATACACTGCGCTCAGTCCCTGCTCTGTGCTCTGTCAGCTGCAGCATAGTAGATGAGGGAGCCCTATATACAGGCTGAGCTGATAGAAATAGCCATAAGTGAGTGTTTGTTGTTACGTATGGCTCAGGCAATTAAATGTCATGAACTGCTAGTGAGCAGGCTCTTGCTACGCTTTAATGAGAGATAATGAAGTAGCATAGATTAATAAATTCTCTTTGGCTTTAACAACACGCTGGGGGGTGGATTTCCTCTGTCAGTCCAGAGAAACGTTTGCTACAAAGTTATAACAAAAGCCTGAATCCTATTAAAAGTAATACTATGAGATACATTGCCAAGCCAAGAGGCTGTCCCTGCTGCCCTTCCCTGGCAGTCATTCCAGGCATACAATTAAAGGCAGAAGCAGCACAGTGAGAAGGGTTCAGATGCATGGACTGCTAGAGCAAACGTTGCAGCTGTTTCTGTAATCCCCCCCCTGCCCTTCCTTTGCACACAGAGTTTGTGATACCGTATCCCTGCAGCACTGTACTCCCTGTTTTCTTTCCACCTTGGGATGGCAGTGCGCTGTGTTAAGCACGTTGAATGTTGTGTTGGCAGAACTGAAAGACTTGAGGGGAAAAAATGATGTTGCGAAAGACAAGAAGGGGTGAGAACAGCAGGGAGGAGGGGAGAGGTTCTGTTTGCTGCTCTGGATTCCCACAGCTGCACGGGGCAGCAATGAGATCCTGGAGTAGCACTGCTGCAAAGAGTGCAGTTGGGTCTGCTGAGGAGCTGCACTGCTGGGATGATGCAAAGAGCTTCTTGCTCACCCGATGCATTCAATGCCTTTTAATCTGCGGTTTATGCATATATGGGATATTTTCTGTACACTTTAATATCCACACAAACTACATTTCCTCCCTTTAGATACATTTTAAACATTAGGTTGGCTTTTTCCCTGGAATAGAGGCTTTCCTATAGGGAAATGCTTGGAGCTTTTGTCCTTCACTAACATTGCCAGGGTCTTTCATCCAGAACTAATATTAAGTTGTAGATGTGGGGTTGATAAGGCATGCTTATCAATATCCAAACTTGATATTCTTTAATCAAAGTGTGGTATGCAGAGCTTCCAGGGCATGTTGTATCTGCAGCATGAAGCTCTTTGCCATGAAGGGCTTTACAATGTAGGACTGCTTGTGCCGTTTAATTGTCCATAGATTTGGCTGCATTGAGTAATGTAATGAAAAGCAGATGGAAAGCAAAGAACTTCCTGTGTATTTTTACTGTTATTTACAGAAAGAGGCTTTGATTTGCAGAAGTGATGAGGGCAACATTTTAATGGAACCATAAAGTCTTGCAATGGTCTTAAATATGGAACCAATGATGACAGAGGTTCAAATGGAAACAAAAGGCAGCGGGAGAGGAGAGCCGTGTGCTGAAGTGCAAAGTGCTTCTAGAAACAGCATTTCCATGGGCTGTGGAAGTCCTTCTAAGTGTGCATTTGGGAATTGCCTGTGGGTTGTGGCTGCGTTTCCTCTTCTTGTCCAGCTCTTCCCACCTCTGTCTGCCTCTGCAGCAGTGTCTGTGTGCACTCATGCTGTCCCCACTCACTGCTTTGCACACATAACCCTTCCAGGCTTCTCAGCCATCCTCCATCCTGCTCAGGGCAATGGAGTCAATGGGCCCAACATCTCTGCCCACATTTGTTGAGGATGTTTTTCAAATCCATTATCCGCTCATTTAATTCACATTTAATGAGGAAACGTGCTCTTATTATATGAAATGAAGGGTATGTGAAGGGGGGGGTGTTTACTTAAAAGGTCGGGAAGAATAAGGTGCAAATAGATGGGGCGTGCTGCAGATGGCAGGGCTGAACAGCCATTTGACACTGATGAGTGCATAATGTCTTAATTGGTGTTTTTATAAGGAAAATATGGAAAGAAAATGTACCTAATTAGTACCATTCTCCTTAACCTTCAGTAAACAAACTGTTTCAATGAAGCTAAATTAAATTAAATGAAAACGTTACCGAGGCAATGCAGGTGCTGTTTGCAGGGTGGAAGCAGACAGGGAGCAAACACACAACAGCACTCAGGGCTCCTAAAGCAGGCTGTGGTCAGAAGACAGAACACACGATGCAGTCAGTACTGACAGACCAAAGGACCAATCCTTGAAGAAATGGTGTTTTCTCAGCTCCTATGGAGTGAGAGGACAAAGGTTTGGGGATGAAAGGTCAGCAGTGCGAGCTGCCTCCTGCGGGAGGCTGTGCAGTGTGCCTCTGAGCAATGGGTGCTGGGAAAGGACCTCAGTGCAGTGCCAGCATCACACTGCTGCTCTGACCTGGGGAGGGGGGGGGTTGTCGAGAGGAAAACATGCATCTTAAGCAATGAATGCAGAGAATGGAATGTAAGATAAAGCAGCTGCTTTAGCTCTGCAAGAGACGGAGGAAAGCTGATGAATGTGTAAGAAAACCGTTCATGCACGCAGTAAATACACAGATTTGTGAGGTATTTTTAATTGTTGCCGCTAATGGATCAGCACTGTCTGTTTATATAAAGACGCACTGCAACTTCCAGCCCTGTTTCTGACTCAACAAAGTGCTTAACCATAAACACATGCTCAGCAGGCACTGCAAGGACCGCAAACAAAGCGGAGGTTTCGCTGTGCTGCTCAGCAGGGTGGGCCTTGTGCGGAGCTCAGGCATGCCAAGTGTGTTGTTTCTGAGCTGGGACACGCTGGGTGGGGAATTCCTGGATCCCAATGAATTTCCAAAGCATCCGTTTCTTTCTTCCTGGTTTTCCCACTTGTTTCCATCTCTCTGTTCCCTTTCTTCCTCCTGGGATGTTGCTGGGATGTCATAAACCAGTCTTAAAACTGGATATGCAAATACTGCGTGTGTGCCTATCTATAAAAAAGCAAGTAATATATGCGTGCATGTAGAGATGCATATGTACTTTCCCTGTGTACACACTTCCAGCCCGTTGGCATGGAGATGGGGCTGCGTTACCATGGTAACGGGGATGCAGGGCTCCAGCTGCTGTTCTGCTGGAGAGCACAGGGTGGGCGATGCTGCTTCCTGAGCATTGGAGGGGGAGATGCACTTAGAAACAGACAGCACCTCGGAAAGGAGCTCTGCCTGCAGCTCGTAGCCCTACCAGAGGTGTGCAGGCTGCAGCCGTGCTTAACCCGCTGTGATTCATCCTCCACCATTGGCCAAACTCAGTTGTGATCTATTCTATGTGAGCTTTGAAAGTAACAGGAGCTGCTGCCTGCCTGCTCCTGCAGCATCTCTTCTGCCCCATTTGGGGGGAATCAGCTGAAACAAAGTCCTACGAGTGAACAAATATCAGATGCTTTTTTCTGCAGACAACAATGAATGTCTGACCATGAGAACATCCTTTTATCTGTTACTTGCTTTTGAATTCAGCCTCCGGCAGCAAACCTGAAATACTGACCACATAAATGCAATCTGTAAATCCCAGCTAGCCCCTAAGTGAGGGATGAGCAGGAATGTTAAATGTTGCAGATCAATTCCCGGGGACACATAGCATTAGGAAGTCAATGTTTTTTCCTCCTTAATCCTTTAATCCTTGACTGGTGCAGCTGTTTGTGGCAGTGGTAGGAAGCACAGCTCCCACATTTGGGCAGCATTTGTAGGCACCCACGGTTGTCTAGATCAGCTCCAAGACTTGCCTGTCCTCTCCTTCCCTCCCAGCCCCCACACCAAAGAGCCTTTGTAACCACAGAAACAAATGCCGTGTGTGCAAAGCAAGCACTTTGCAGGCATCAGTTATCTCACGTGAGCGTTGCCTGTGCAGTCACATGCATGGTGAGCAGAAGGCTGATCGCTCTGCACCTTGTGGCTGTGTGGCACAGTGACAGCACAGGTGTGGGGCATCAGTGAATGAGGCCTCTGTGTCCAACCTGGGCCAGATCCACGCTTGTGTTTTTCCTGGCACGGCCGGTCATGCTGTAAGTAAGGAAGAGATAGCAGCCAGAGCTGGCACAGCTTATCTGCCAAAGAAAGCCCACGGCTGTTGGCCTCAGCAGTGCTATGCCAGCCCTGTGCTCAGGCAGAGAGTTCTGCCCACCCTGGAATGGGGAGATGGAAGATGCAGGTTGATTTCTGCATTCCCTCTATGCCATTTCTTCTATGGGGCAGCTGAACCCATAGATGGTAGCTTTGAGCTCCCAACGTTTGAGGAGTGGATGTGTGGTGAGCTTGGGCTGTGTTCCTTGGGGAGTCTGAGCTGGAAAAGGAATAATGGTGGTGTATGAATGAGTGCACAGTCTGTGTATTCTGTCGGTAATATCTGGTTAATAATCTGGTTCTGTTATGGAACTGAAGGTGTTTGTGGGGGGAGGTGCTGGTGTGGCCGTACCCAATGCTCAGTGCTCCTTCTCACTGCTCTCCATGTGTTCCAGTTGGAAGTTCTTGTTATCTTTAAACGAGGCTTTTTTCCTTTCTCACAAGCTCTGTCAGAGTGGGACTCGGCTCTAAGAACAGTTGGCTTGAGCAAAGCTCTGTGTTTGTGGTAAGAGCTCTGAATTCCTGGCAGAAAGGTGGTCGGTTCTGCTCTCCTTTTCCATGCATAACTGGGAATCATTCCTGACTAATTGGATAACTGCAGGAGCCAAATTGTTGAGCCACAACACAAAGCTCTCCAGGTGGCTTTAGCCTTAGCTGGTCCCTCTTGGCTCTGACCTCTCCTGGCAGTGGCACACGGAGTCACACAGTGATGCTCACATCAAACCTCTGCTGTGTGCCCATGCCCTGCCATCCCTCCTTGCTTCTCTGCTCTCCCTCCCTCCCTCCCTCCCTTAGCAGCAGCGTTAAGCCGCTGCACAGCAGAGATCACAGCATTACTCCGGCCTTTAGGGTTTGCTCATGAATCAGCCTGTATCTGCAATTAGTTTGGAAGACTCGGCTGATCTGAAGTTTCATCTGCAGGATTTCATTTAAGAACTCGTGTCGGTGTCGCACTCATTCTTCTTCAGCACTGAATCCTGTAACAGCAGCAGAAAGCTTGCATCAAATTCTTTGACCTGTTCTCATGGGAACTTGCTTTTGCTAAAGGGAAGGTGAGTAAAAGTCCTCTCTTCCCTACTTGCCTTGTTTTGTGTCATTCCTAACTGCTTTTTTGGGGGGGTTCTACAGTAAAAGAACAAAAGGAGCAGACGCGTCACCCTGGCAGTTTGGAGCCATCTGTATGACTGCTCTGCAGCCCTGTGCAGGCTGCTTTTCTGTTCTGAATTGCTGCGTGTCTCTTCTGCCTGTGAATTTCGGATAGCTTGGTTGCTCCTGTTGCATCCGTTTGCTGTTTGTGTTGGGGTTGTAGCGATGGGTATCGGTGGGTTTGATAGGAAGAACGTTCCTGGTAGCAGGATGTGGGCTCTGTATGTGCAGTGGTTGAACCTGGGCACATACAGAGCTGGATTCCAGCGGTCACGGTTTGGCTGCTAAGGAAAAAAGAAATGTGATACAGTCGTAGTCCAAGCAAAACGATCCAGCAATAAATACCGAGCAGAATAAGTAGCTGGAGAAAAGCGTTATTAGGAGTTATGAGTCAGCAAGCAGTTCTGATAATAACACATTTGAACACCAAAAGATGTGTTCTACCTCCTGACCATCGGCATGTCTGCATACCTAGAAGCAGATTCCTCTTTAATCTCCTGACGCTGAGGTTGCCCAGCTGACCCAGTGAGCTGTGAGCCCACGGTTCAGAGGTGGATTGAAGTGCACTGCAGCCATGTGTGAACTGAGGTGCTGGGGGTCAGCGTGGCTAAACAGAGCACGGCAGTGTTCATTCCTCAAGCAGATGCACATAATGCTGTGCACTGGAGAGAAGTGGGGCTGAGTGGCTCAGCCCTGCTGGGTTTTGTCCCCTCTGCCTTCTGCTCGGGGTGCTGACATAGTTGGGGCTGGGAATCAGGCTATAAATGAGGTCACTGCAAAACGCTCCGTGTCCTTTGGCTTTGTTTTTAAACAACAGACCTGGGGAAAATTTGGGACAGAAATACTTTGTTTTTCTTTCAGTGGTTTCATCCATGTGGCCACAAAGTGCGTTGGTTCACAACCACGCAGGTGGGAAAAGGAGCACTGCTTCCTGAGTACTGCAGATGGGAGAGAAGCGCAGCTCCCGGTGCTCAGGTCCGGTCCGGCCGTGAAACGCAGTTTAGCTCCATGCGAGGAATGGGAAAGCGGTGGACAAACCGCAGCTCGCGGTGCGTCCCGATAACGGAGGTTGGGAGGAGACGCGATCAGGGCCGACAGGAGCGCTGCCCGAATAGAGCCGCGTCCCTCTGCGCTCCGTCCGCGGTTGCGGGAGGAAGGAGGCACCTGGGGAGGTGGAGCCGGGCCGTGCCGGGGAGGGGCCAGGCGGCTCTCGGGGGCGGTGAGCTCCGCACCTCCGCGCCGGCTGCAGTGAGAGCCGCGGGAGCCCCGGGCTGCGCGGGTCCGGGCGGGCGCTGCCGCCGGAGCACGTCGGGGAGGTAAGGGAGCGGAGCGGCTCCGGCTCCTTCCTTATGTAAGGCTTGCGTTTGTCGGTCCCCGCGGCCACTTGTTGCCTAGTAACTTGCCAGGTATTCGGTTTGCCGCTTTGGGGAACGGCTTTGCGTGGCTTTTTCTTCCGAGCGGGGCGGGAGGAGCGGGGCGCTGCGGGGCTGCGCGTTCTGTGCTGTCCGCCCCGTGCCGTGTGCGGGATGGGAGCGGAACCCCCTGCCGCAGCCCGGGGCTGTGCCCATAGCAAAGGCCGATGGAAGCCCGCACGCCTTCCTTCTTTGCCATTTCAGTTCTGTTTCCCTTTTACTAATCTCTGGTTTCAGGTTTCTATTGCACCTTCCTGCTTCCTAGATCCGCAGCCATAAACTGTTTATTGCACTTACGCTCGGGCTGTGGGTGTGTAGCAGGCCGGAGCTGTTAAAGTGTTCATTTTGAATCTGGGAGGGTTGATGTGTGGATTCCCACCCCGATCCCAGGGGAGGAAGAGCTCTGGAGCTCCCAGACCGCCTCCCATGTGAGTGCTCTGCAGATCGGGGTTACCCACGGGTTTATACCCCTCCAAAGAGGCAGCTGGCAGATGGGCATGTCTAACATTTGAATTTCAATAGCCCTTTGCATATCACGTTATCCTTTGTTTTCCTTCTCCTCTTGGACCAGCGCTCAGACAACATAGGATGCATTCCCAAGCATTAATATTATGGATGGTATTGTTTGGAAAATGGGGCTTCCTATTTAGAACTGCTTTTCCATTGTGTGCCGGAGCCCCGGGGCACCGAGTGCAGCTCTGGGAAACAGAATTCCCAGGAGGAGCAGTTACTGGGATCATAGCAGCCCCTTTGCAAATAGCCACGGCTTGTCTGTTCCTATTTGTTCAGAAAGCCTCCGAGAAGCTACCGGCTATTTTAAGGACCCACTGCCCTGCGGGGTGTTATTATTTATGAGAGAGGAGGCAGGAGGCCTCCCCCTTCCACTCTTCCCCGACCTCTTTTGTTCCGGGCACCACACAGGCGTGATGAAAGAGTCACTGGAAATCAAAGCTCCGGGCTGGTGTGATAAAGGAGAAGAATAAAGCACACAGAACAATACAATGTCTGCATTCCTGAGTCTTAGAAAGTAGATTTAGTTTGCCGCAAGTTTAGTTGCCATAAATGCATTGGGCCTGATTTTCAGTAAAGCCTTTGTACACCAAAGCAGTGTAAGGAGATGTGTGGGAATACGTAATTCTCATCCTTGGTGCCTTATAAAGTGACTGATGTGAACGTGTCCTGTGCTCCTTGTGTTCAGTATCATTTCCACTCCAGATGAGTGCAAACTTGGCTTCTAAAGCCAGAATCCCTACAGGGGTTAATGTGGATGTCAGTAGCTGAAGTAGAAACAATTGAAGAAGTCAAGGCTGTGAATAGGCAAAGAACTGTCCTGATGTCAACCCTGGCAGAGTAGGTCAAGGCAGTGTGAAAGTAGCTGGTGTGGATGGGAAACATCTGCCCTCTGGCTAGTGGAAACGGAGATAGGGATCTGCAGTGCCAGTCTGGGAGAGCTGCAATGGGAACTGGGAGGTATGCAGTGCTCCCAGTGTGACAGGTGTGGTTTGGGAGAAGGGAGATGCTGTGCCCTGAGCTGAGCCCTCCTCACCCAGGTGGGTCGCTCACATCCCTTTCTGAGGGAACAGCAGCTCCTTTCCCAGTGCCTTGCATGAGAGCAGACGCCCTCTCAGTCCAGGATTGGGTCTCACCTGGCAAACTCGCTGTTATTCAGCTTTTGCTGTTTGATGATTCATGTCAGGTCTTTTTTTTTCACTGCTTGCCTCCTCCCACCACCCCAGCTGTAGCGTGCTGCATGCAGAACTGGAGGGACTTGACTGCAGTCACTCCGGTTATCCTGGTTTGGCTGATGTCAGAGCTGTGCTTGACTGACAGGTGAAGGCTCTGGGCTTGTGTGTGTGTGTGCTGATGGTACTCAGGGTTGGTTTTGGTTCCTGTCAGGTTTTTGGACAATCTCCTGCAGCAGTGGGGAGCCAGCAGCCACGCTCTGACTTCATCCAGGGTGTTCTGAAGCCTTTTGGTCAGGGGAAGGTGCATCACAGGGTATACGGCTGCTGTTGGCAGGCAGTGAGGATAAAGGAGGGCAGAGGCAGTTCTCCTTCCAGTCTGAATGAGGCTGGGAACAGTTGGTGGACAGATAAAGGTTTGGTTGTGCTAGTGCTGCACTGACTCTGCCAGAACATGGCTTTTCAGGGGGATCATTAATCCCCAAGGTGAGCAAGATAAGCAAGAGGGCTGCATTAAGCTCTGCTGGGATACATAGAGATTTGGCATAATGTAGTATGAACAAAAAAGAGACAGAACAAAAGATGCAGGGGTCTCTTTTGCTCCTTTTCTCCTTGTTCTGCATTTCCCAGCTTAAACTCCTCATCCCCTGGTTCCATTGCTGTCCTGGTGTTGCCTGGCTGCTACCTTTTCCCCTCTCCCACTTCAAGGACCTGCATTACCTGACCGAAGCCCATCCCTGCTGCTTTGTCACTACCACTATTAGTGCTGCATTTTTCCCCAGATAAAAGGGAAGCGTTAATAGAATTAATAGATTGACCTTGTCAGCTCTTGGACCTTTGAAACCTCTCTCTTTTCTCAGTTGGCCTTTGGCTGTGATTTATATCTCCTGGCCATGCACTGCTTCCCCCAGGCTAGAGAAGCTCTCCTACAATAAATGAGTTCTGAGATGTCCTGTGGTCTGTTTGCTCAGGAGGTCAGCTCATATTATCTTCATGCTCATTTATGGCCTTTGAATTGATGAGAAGATCAGGCATCTCTTTATGTGGAAAGTATTGCACATTTCTTGGTACTGGACTTCCCTGTCCGTGGGCAGGTGATGTCCACCTGTATCTGGCCTTGCACTTTACTGCTGTTATCCCATTGTAAATACTCCAGGAAATCCGGCAGCAAAGTGCCTGGGCAGAGTTTTTGTCAGTGTGAATGGCTGTCGTAGGTATTTTCTCCTAGAGGTTTAGAAGCCATCTCCAGACTGTTCAAACTGCATGTAATGGGAGTGTGCACCATCACAGATGTGTGGCTGTGCATGCTCAGATCACATAAAGAATGTTGGAAACTGCCTGTGCTGCTGATCAGACACACCATTTGCTTTTGGAGCCTTCAGTAAGGAGACCAATCAGACCCAACTGCTGCATAAGGTGATAGAGGTGGTTGTGTAACCTGGGAATGGAAATGCACGGGGTTGGTTCCTGAGCTGGTGGGTCTCTATGCTGGGTGCTCCTCTGCTGAGCAGAAGCAGCTGCTGCTCAGACCTGAGCCTTAAACTGGTGTTGGCAGGCACAGAGAGGAGCTCCATTCTGTTGAGTGGATTGCTTACAAGCACTGCCCAAAGGGCAGCTCCAGGGTCTTGGCTCATGCAAGAATAAGGGCTGCTTCCCACATTATTAGGCTTTGTGAATAAGAGCAGCAACATTGCTTGCCAGTTTGAATGATCTCTCCATGGTTGTGGTGCTCTTACAGTAGCTGGAAATATGTGCTTGTTCTTGGCCAGTTCTTACCATCCTAGTTTGATGATTTTTATCTCATGAGGAAGAAATGAATCACTTTTAACCTATTTCCTGACTTCTTGTGGCACAGATGCCGACCTCAGCAGATGTCAGCCGCAGCATCAGGGTGCTCAGCTGTTGTTGTTTGCTTTCACTGAGCAAATAAGCAAACACACACTTACCAAGGCTATTAGATATGAGACAGGAGGATATTTTTAGCCTCAGATCTCTGGAATTGTGAAATCTTTCTAAAAATCTTTATGGTCAGCAAGGGAGCCCAGTGGTGCGGTTACTGCTGTGGTGGTTGCTCCCATTCAAGAGCTAAAGGAGTGTGATGGTGCGTGGTTCCAAATTCTGGTTGGGTTTTTAGGGCTGTATAAATTAGCTTCCAAAATAGAATCTGTTGTGGCAGGAGGAAAGAAGCAAAATGCCCCGTTGCTAAGGAACATGACAGAGAACTGGGAGATGTGACTCAGTTCTTGGCTTTGTATGATTTCTCTCCAGTAAGATGTGGGTCCACAGAGCACGTCTTGCTAAGTGTGAAGGGGAAGGGCATTAAAAACCTTGACTGAGGTTTTAAGAAGAGCTCGAGAGATTTGCTCTGAGGGGAACCAGCTGAACTGAGTCTGCTCAGCAGGTTGTGCAGGTAAATGTGTTTGTGATCAGTGTCTGCAGAATCAGGAGCGTATCAGATAGGTGGCAAAACTCAGCTCAGCTATCTGACATGCTCCTGATTCCCATTGCTGCTTCTTCTCTCCCCACAGTAGAGTTTAGTTTTGGAGGAAAATAGGTCTCTGGGGGCTTTGATTTTTGTGGCTGGGTGTTGCAGTGTGTTGATGTGTTATGACCCAAGCAGCCGCACGTGGCCCTGCTTTGCCCCCAGCCCTGCAGCAGCTCTCAGCAGGGGATGCTTGGGCTCAGCAGCATGCAGCCCCCTGGGGGGAGCAGGAGAAACAAACAGTGGTGTGTGCTGGAATGTGGGTCAGCGAGCAGCTCAGATCTTCTCCTGTAGTCCAAGCTTACCAGTTGTCTGTTAGAAAACATGCTGCCATCAGTAGTGCCAAGGAGAGGATTCTTTTCTAGGAGTGGGTTGGAAGGGGTCAGGCAATGGGTGTGTGAGGATGTGCCATAGGAAGCTGCCATTATCCTGCTCAGAGCTGGGAGCTGGGTCACCGTACGGCTTCATGTCTGTGAGCACTTTGCTCTGATGTGCACATAAACTTCATTTCATCACTGCCAGATCTGTGCTGGGTAAGGAGAGCAGGTTGTGCCCTGGTTGTGCTGCAGTGTTGGGCTGCTGTGCATGGCGTGCTGTGCTGCTGTGTGCACTGAGAGCACCAGGTTCATTCAGCAGGTTGCTTTAATCCAGGTCACTTCCATGACTCAGCTCCTGATGCAGCCCCACAGGGGGATGCAGGAGCCCAAAAGGAGTGCTGCGATGCTCAGAGGAAGGTGGGCCACTCCTCAACGTGTCCTAAGAGATCCCTGTGGGCTTTCAGCCCTCAGTAACTCAGGAACAGCACTTGGTGCCAATCTGCAGCCATGAAAGCTCTTTGAAGCAGCTGCTGGCTGACACATTTCTCCAGGAAACGAGCTGTGTAAAGTATATCCTGAAATGCTTTATAGTCTGCGGCGTGAGGGCGAGCAAGCCCTGCTTTTAATGAAGTAATTGTTATTTAATAGTTTTTATCAATGTCGGGGGAATTTGGGGCCTCACTTACACTACAAAGGCTGGGTGGAATGGCAACAACGGCACAGATTGATTGGCGATGGCAGCTTCCCAGAGCCACAGCACGCCTGGCATGGAGCTCTGCTGCTTTCCCTCCCATGCACAAAGGCTTTGGCCAGCACAGCTGTGGCACTGAAGGGTGTGGTATTTCTTTGCACTCCTCATTGACGTATTCTTGCCAGCAGAACTTTAAAAATAGTCCAACCTCGGGTTATTTTTTGACTATTATTTTTTTTCACAGCCATTCTCACTATGGCAGAGTTTGCCTTTGCTTGCTTGGCCAAACCCGGAGGAAGGTCAGCCCTCTTCCTTCTAAGAGAGCTGCAGGTTCTTGATAAACAACTTGTTTTACAGCGTTTGCTTTTGGGATGGGAAGTAATATGGCTAAATATTGGGATTTTCACGTAGTTTTATTTGCCTTTCTGCCACTAATTCTGTAGCACTGGGAATACAGAGATAGGCTGATGAAGGAGAGTAGGAAAGAGTTAAGCATTTTGTCCAGATCTCCATATCTTGGGGCAGTTTTAGGTCTGTTTCTGGTATAGATCCTCTCCCTGGATCCCATTACTTTGTTGCACTCCCCAGTTTGGGCTGAGCAGGAGCACTGGGTTGGCACATGGGTGCCCTTGCTGCTGCTGGAGCTGTGACAGCGGAGGTTTTGGTGCGGTGTTTTGGAGCAGAAAACATTTCTTCTGCAGAATTCTTGGTAGCAGCCTTAGTGTCAGTGTTTGTACAGCAAGCGGGACTGCTGTGCTAGCTTAATCAAAACAGAAATGAATCAGAAATGTAATCTCTTTGGATATGCATTGCTGGTTCGAGGGTCAAATGATGCCAGAAGAGCTGGAGGTGGGATTGAAAGCGTTTCTCCTTTATTGCTATTGGCCCCAAGACAGCAAACCTGACAGCCTCCTGTGTTCTTGTGATAGCTTTATCCTGATCAGACACCTACGTGCTTTTTTTGTTCCTTTTGATAACCTGTCAGCAAGGAGAGCACTGCTGGAGTTCTCTCACATATTCTCTCCCCACTCCAGAGAAGCCTGACTTCCCTTATCAGTGAATCATTCCAGCCTATGTGTAAGCCCCAGAAGTTGCTTTAGGCTGAGAAACTCTCTCAGGGAGGGCAGTGATTCAGAGAAGGCTGTTTAAGCAGGGAAACATGCAGCTGGGATAGGCATAGCTCAGGTTCCTTCATCTGCCCAGGCACTGCCCGGCTCTGTCATGGATTGCTGCACTGTGTGTTTGCAGGACTCTGCTTAATGGGGCAGAAAACACAACAGTTATTTTAACCTGTGCTGAGAGGCTTAAGGGCAGATTGATTCTGTCTGAAAAGGGTCTCCATTCTGCACAGAGGTGTAAGTGTGTCTCAGTGCCAAGCAAAGCACAGCCCAGCATCAGCCAGGTGTATGCACTGCACTGTGCTGCTGGTTGGAGGTGCTGGCACAGTCATTGCTTCTGCAGCATTGGGACTGGATGTTTGTCTCTATTCTTCTGTTATCTGATGGGTTTGTTTTTCATTAAGTCAATCAAGAACTGTATGCACAGTCTATGGAATGATTCAATGGGTACATGTGTATTTGTCTGACTGGTAGAGGGGTCTGTCCCAGGTCTGCCAGATCTGGTAGCGTTATCACAGCATCCCAATGGTATAACCCTGTATGACTGCACTCAGGTCAGGATGAGACTCCAGTCTCCCTTTGAGCAGGGCTGATTGGAGCTGATAAAGGAGCTGTTACTGCACTGTGATGGGCACAACCAAAATCTGCCCCAGCTTTGTTTGGTGTGCCAGCACAGCCTGCTCGTTTGTTGTGTGTAATTAAAGAACCCCATCAAACCGAAAACATTCCTGTAATTAAAGTCCCCATCATCACAGTTTGTCCTGCTCAGTGCTTCTGTGTTTCATTAAATGATTTGGTTGAACTGCCATGAATGCAGACCTGGGATTTGCTGGAGATTTTGGGATTTCAGATGTATTTTGGTGCTGCCTATCAATGTAGTGCTGCAAGGTGCTACGAGGGACCTGATGCAAAGGCATGTTTTGCAAGCTCAGCCTTGTTCCTTCTGCACAGGTGAACACCAAGGGTTGCCAACCACCAGACCAGGCTGCCCAGAGCCACATCCAGCCTGGTGTTGAATTCCTTCAGGGATGGGACATCCACAGCCTCCTTGTTAATAACGTCCTTATAGTTTTTACGTGCTCCATCGGATGTGTTATGCTTGGCCTTGTCCGATTGAGCCCAATCTAAAATCACTTTCTTCATTTTGTTGTGCAGTGTCAAAGAAACACGGCAAGCTCATCACCTTCCTTCGTTCCTTCATGAAGTCCCGCCCAACCAAACAGAAACTGAAACAGAGGGGGATCCTGAAGGAAAGGGTGTTCGGCTGTGACCTGGGAGAGCATCTGCTCAACTCTGGCCAGGATGGTAAGGAACAGCTCAATGCTGAGTTCTTCCTCTGCTGGGGATGTAAAGATGAAAAGAGGGATCGTATCTAACAAGGGGCAGGTTGGTACCAGTGGAGAAATGTGCAATGATGGCTGAAAGATTAATTGGGGCTAATGCTCATTAGAGGCGACATGAGGTGTCCAAGAGGAAAGTGATACAGCAGTGGCATTATTGTTGCAATAGGAGCCCAGGTGACAGCATCTCACAGAGCTCCGTAGGTGTGCTCTGCATTCAGCTCCCTGATGGGCAAAGCTTTATCTTAGACCCCTTGAATTTTTGAGTTTGGTCTTCACTGAGGCAGAAAATGCATCTCAGGCCGGCGTGACAGAACTTGTGTCTGCACAACTGCAGGACATGATGCCTCTGCTTACTCGAGTTTCTCCCGAGGGGAGGGTGGCTGGGTGTGATAGGACGCATGGAGCAAGCAGGCCGTTATTGCTGTTGCCTTTTCATTTTTGATGAGGATGCAATTTGTCAACTCTTTAATTGTTGTGTAGGCACCTGAGAAGTAACCCTATAAGCAGACATAGGGAGAGAGGTAAGGATGTTAGCAAATGTTTGCAAGAACGGCAGCAGGGATGAGTCGTGCGCCTTAAATTCTCCCTTTATGGCTGGTGACTCATGTTGGGGATTGCAGTGATTATGGGCTGGCAACTGTAACATCCTGGTTTTGGGGTTCAGTTCTATGCGTTGGTTTTTTCTTTAGATCTAGTTTGTAGTTTGTTTACACTTTGGGCCATTTTGTGTTAGTAGTACATGGGCACATTGTTTGCAGTGAAAGCAGCAGAGCCTGCCCTTCTTGTTCCATGTGTGAATGCTGACTGATGGGCCGATGCCTGGAGGTGTAAAACCAGTTTTGATAGGAGGGATTTTTGACTTCTTTGTTGGATTTAGATCTAGCCAAGGCCATGGTGGTGCATCCCTCAAGCATGCTGGCTTATGCAATACATACCCAATGGCCATCACAGCCTGCCTTGGGAGCACCATCTCCATTTAATTTTAGTGCATTACTCATGTGTTGGCTCTTCTGGGCTTTGAGTGCTTCCCCTGCCAGTGAGGCACCACTTGAAAGCAGACCGTGCTCAGCAGGGAGCAGCTCATTCTGCATCATCCTGAGGGACATTCCCAGTGGCTTTTGTGCCCTGGTGCTCGCGCTGCTGCTTTGCTGTGCAGAGCTGCAAGGTGCAGCAAATCCAGTGCAGTCCCCAATGGATGAAGGCTCTGTGTCCCCTGTGGGTAAGCAGCCTTTTTTTTCCCCTGATTTTGTTCTCTCAAAGGAAACCAAACAGAACTGAAATGTAGCCTGACCCCAATTAGACAGATCTGTGCTGGCGGAGGATGTGTTTGCTTAGCGTGGGAGCTGCTTAAATGCTGCATTGCAGCATCCATACCACGTCCTCAGTTGTGCCTCAGAACGTTGGGGAACGTTTCTGTCCCTTCCCTGCAGCTGCACACAGTGCTGTGGTTGGTGTGCACTGTGTGGGCTGCTGATGGCAGCTGGTTGGGTGCTGCACTGAGATACAGAGAGCTCCAAGACCAAAGCTGAGGGATCCCTGTGCAGGGAGTGTGGGATAACAGGCTGGAATCACTTGCACTACAGAGGCTGAGGTGTAAATCCTGGCTGTTCTTTGCCTACACTGAAAAGCTGCTGTTGCCCAACACTGGATGGAAATACCATTTTTCTCTGGGCGGTTGGAGTTGGGTGCAGGCTAACCCTGATGTGCCCTGAATGTGTTACTGGGTGTGTGTTCTCTTTCTGTGGCTGTTATGCTCTTCAGATAAGCTTAACAGCACCTAACTGCATCCTAACTTCCCATTGGTGCCTCTGGGAAGATAATGCACATTTGCTTCTTTGGTGAAGTTCATCATGCCCTCAGGTAGTAAAATAAAACACTGGGTTAGGGCAGGATTCCTCTCGAGGTTACAGCTCACAAACCAGTGTGTGCACCATGTGCTTCCCAACGAACCTGCCTTGCAATGCAGATACTGATGAAACTCTTCTCTTCCTTTAATAGTACCTATGTAGGATGGACCCCGCAGCAGCGACTGTCCCAGTGTGCACACGAGTAGAGAGTATTCCACTTTCTGCAGATGCATTCACAAACCCATTGAGCACCAGTTGATACTTCTAAAGGCCAATAGTCCTGAGCTATTTGGGGCAATTTTCCAACCATAACAGGCACTGTTATTGCTTCACCATCTGCCCTCTCAATTGCTGGAATTCGAGATTACTGGGTATGGGGTTAGCATTACAAAGAGATACGTGGTGTTCCCACAGAGAATTACTTGCTTTGGGGGGAAGTAGTTGCAAAAAGGGTGAACTGGGAAGGCAATACAAGGTCTGGCAGTTAAGAAAAGAGACGATTTCTCAGTCTCCTCCCCTTCACCATGCCCGCAGCTGTGAGGAGAGCCATTCTTTATGCCTGAGTGACCCAGGGGACAGGGGGGAGTTGAAAATTAATTTGCATTTTGAAATGCTGCAGCTGCAGGGAGAACAAACAGGAGAGAAAAGAAATGATTCCCTCCATGCAGGAATTGCTGGGCTCTTACCCCTCACTTTGCTCCTGCTGAGGTGGGTGCTTTGCCCCTCTGTTTGACTGATCTGAATGGAAGGTGCTAGCACACAGTCTGTGTGGGAATATACCTGTAGTGTATTTGTTCCATTTAATGGATATGCATGCAAACAACTGCAGAGAGTTAAGTGGATCCCACCTGGGAGATACATATACCATGCAACAATGCCTATCTTGGATGTCAAAGCAGTAGGAGTAAGCATGTAGCTCAGAGCAGGAATTCCCTAGCACAGATAGACCTGTGATGCTGAGCGTGTGTGCAGGCGATGCCCTGAGTGGAAATACTTGGATATTTCATTGAAGAATTGAGCTGAAAATAGGAGAATGACTGGAGTAAGAGCAACACTATGTCTTGAATATATTCATTGGTATCTTCTTAAACAACCTTGTGTTTGTGCAGTAAGGGAGATGGATGTGTTTGGCTTTACCACTGTGGTTGGGCGGCACTCAGGGCTGTTCATTTGCCGTGCCTGGTGGTTGACAGGTTTTGATTTCCTCCTTGGTTTGCTGTGTGTGGAATTCAGCTGTGCAGCTGCATTTCAACATGCTGTGGTCCATTAACCAGCCAAAGGCCTGGCTTATGTGGCAGCACACCTTATTGCTGTAATAGCATGGAAACAACTCTGTGAGAGGGGAGCTTGATGGGAGGCCTCATTCCTCAGGCTGAACAAATAGTTCTGATTCCAGTAATACACTGGAAAAATAAAGATATAAAAAAGCCTCCCAGAACCCAGGGAGGGAACACTACAAGTGATTATAAAGAGTAAAAAAACAACCCAGCAACAAGAAGATGATAGGAGAGGAAATGTGTCTGATTTCAAGATGAATCAAATTGCTCTTCAGAATGAAAACTGTGTAACTCCTGCCTTCTCTTAATGGGGAAGAATTAAGAATGAATCTCATCCAGCCCTATGGACTTGTGTCAGTCCAGTTACAGGAGTGAGATGATTCCTTCCATCCACACACACATATATGGAACATACATGTATGTAAGTGTGGATCTAACTGAAGGGCTGAGAATTCAAAGGGGAAAGGGTGATTAAACACACTTGTCAGGTGTCATCTTTGTTCAGAAATAAGAAAAATCGAATCCCCATTCCAGCAAAGGGCCTTCAACTGTAATTAAGGCCCTACTTATAATTCAGTCGCTTCTTCAACCATGCAAAATTCCCCCCAAAATATCTGTGGTGCTGGCATGATATATTTAGCTTAAAGAACAGATCGTCCTGGCAACCAGATTAGGAAACGTGTGGAACAAGCCTGCTGGATGTTTTCAGTGTGCATTAATTCTGGCTGTGCCCGGCCCTAACACGATGATGCTGGATGATGCAGTGTGCTGTTGTTCCTGCAGCCCCCTCCTCCCCTCCGTGCTCCCCTGACCTGATTCACGGTATCACAACGGGTCGCTGCTCAGAGGAGCAGGGATGTAAATACCACTCTCACCATGCTGTGTGTTTACACAACTCCATCAAGCCCAAAAGGAGGGACAGAGAAACAGGAGGTCCATGTGGGCTGCCCCTGTGCTGTGTGGTGTCAGCCTCCCTGCTGGGACCTCAGGGCAAGGTGCTGTGCTCATCTCCCATCGTTCCGCATCCATTTATACCTGGGTCACACTTGTCTAATGCTGCAGTGCAATGCGAAGCATATTGTTGCCTTTTTTGGCAGTTGCTGGTATGTGGTGCAACTCCTACCCGATCCGCTTTATGCATTAAAACTTCCTTCTTCAAGAGGTGTGGAATTTTATATGTATATATATTTGCATAAAGATTAAATGTCCTCTAAAAATGTTGCTTGAAACTGTATTCCGGTGTAGGGCCATCTGTTCTGCCTGCCCTGCTCTCAAACTTTCAGCTGATGGCACTGTGGATCCATTCCAGAATGGGGAACACGCACAAGTTCTGCCTGGCTGGGCCTGCATGGGTTCGTTCTGTCATGTTCTCGAGTGTGGAGCAGACGTGCCCATAACCCAGGGTGCTTCTGCTGACCACCATGGAACCACTTACAACAACTCTTCCTTGCCGTGTGTTTGCTGCTTGCCACAAGCCCAGAGAGGAGCAGTGGTGCACAGAGCATCTCCGTTCAGCAGCACTTAGGAGAACTGAGTGGCAGATGGCATTTGCTGCTTGATAGAAGGGGATTTGCCACGTGACCTATTGAGGATCAGACTTAGCATCTAACGTAAGAATAAATCTTGATCTTCATAGGACTTGTGGCACGAAGGTGGTTTGTGCAGGAATCCACACGGAGGTGGGCTTTGCCCTCAGATTTGCTGTTGTTAACAGGAGCTCAGTCCTAATTTTCTCTGTGCTTAGGGAAGTTTTATCTCCCTGTGATAGATAAAATGAGGTGCCCCTCTTCAAACCTACATGGATGGACAGACAGCTCAGGCAGTGGGTGCTGCGTGAGGCTGAAGTCAACTGGAAAGAACCAGTTGGTGAAGTGGCTTAAATATTAACTTGGCACCTAATGATATCTTCTGGGCTTATTTCTTCCATTCTGTTGTACCGTGGTCTATCTGCTGCCTCTGTGAGCGTGGTTTGGTGTGTACTTTGGGGAGGAAATTACCAGTTGTAAACACTGCACTTTCCCTGGTGCAGAAAGCAACATCCACTCAACATTTGCATTTGCTGAAACCAAACTGTAAGTCAGTCCCGTGTTGGTCTGAAAACAAAGGGAGCCTTGAATCCGTTTCATAGCTCTTCTGGACATGAGATCTAACAGCACCGATCTTGTGGGAGCTGTGATGGGACTTGCAGTGTCTCTGGCTTCACCAGATTGTCTTTCTCCGGGCTGATTCATAGATCCTGGCACTTCTTTAAAGCAAAGGACTCACCTCTGTCTCATTTCCTCACCAGTAGTGACATCTCTGGCAGCTTTCTCCTCTAAGGAAGAACCAAGCAGCAACCCAGATGGGCTTAGTGGATGGGATGTGACAAGAGCACAGCCTGAACCACACTTGAATAACAAGCTCAGCTAACCGCTGGCACTTGTTCTTTAGTCCCCCAGGTCCTCAAGAGCTGCACTGAGTTCATTGAGAAGCATGGCATTGTGGATGGGATATACCGCCTGTCCGGCGTCGCATCCAACATCCAGAAACTGCGGTAAGAGTGACACAGCTGTCAGTGGGGTTGGGATGGGACACGTGCCATGTTCTGGGTGTTCAGAGGCCTGTGCTGTGGGGCAGCTCTGTGCAGGCAGTGGGTGCTCAGCAGTGCTGTGCCAGGCTTGTTGCTGTCCTGTAGGAGCATGGGGTGTTCAGACTTGCTGGTGTTCTCCTTCGGGACAGAGCATTGGAAGGCTCCAGGACTGCAGTGTCACTGCTGTCAGATTTCATTCCTGTTTCCTCTTGTTCCCGGAGACCTTTTTGAGTAGCTGATGTTTCTCCTTGCTGCTTCGGGCTCCTGGCATATTAGCAATTAATTAGTGACATGTGATGAAGCACTTGCATAATCCTTGGTGGGCGGCATTGCCGTGTGGGGGATGGCGAAGTGCACCTCATCCCCACTTCAGAGCTGCTCATGTCACCATATCGTGTCCTTTATCCTTTTGTGAGGCTCTGGATTTTTCCTCCCTTTGCTTGCTGTGCTTTCTTCCGTTGTGAAGGGACTTAGAGAACACTGTGGGATGTGACCAATTCCAGGCCCACAGCCCCATAGAGGCAGCAAAGGGGTATTTTTCCTATGGAGGATATCCTTTCTGTACCAGCTATTCCCAAGTTAAATGGACAGGTTTGAGCCAGCACAGCTACTGTACAAAACCTTGTATGGATGGGCTTAGTCTGGTTTCTGGTTCAGCTTAATCCTGTTTTTTCATCACAGCAAGTTCAATTTTAACAACCTGCTTGAGAGGCTTTGCTATGCAGGCTCCAAGGACCCTGCCTGTAGCTGTTGTGCACAGCAATCTACTGAATAAAATGATTGTCCTTGCCTCAGTTCCAACCCTTTAATTCCCCGTTCCAACTTGAGCTGGTCCATCCTTCCTATCGCCACTTTAACCCATTTTTTCCCCCTTTGTTTAGCCACGCTCATTTTCTATTTGGACGCACTCCAAAGGTGCTTTAAAAATGTTTTTTCCTGAAACATTAATTGCATCATTCCCAGGTCTAATAAAGAGAATGAGATGATAACTTCCTTCTCAGTTTTCTGAGACAAAAGGAGTGGGATATGTGGCATAACTTGTAGACACTGTCCCTGTTGTTCATCTAAATCACTAGTGCTTTTTGTAATCAAAATGTGCCTTGATGTGTCTGATAAGCACAGCAATGTCAGGTTGGCATGTTTCCCTCTGCATTCTGGTTTTGGCTGTTTTGGAGATACTGCAAATCTCTCCTGCTAACAAATCTTCCTTTAGGGAAGACTGAATGTAAGTCTTCCCTTATCTGACTCCATGTTCTGCTTCTGCAGGGGTACTTCTTTATAACATGGCATGAGATTTCTTCCTCAGCAAATACTCAAGTGGCAATAGAAGGGCAGGATGAGGCCGGGAATCCACCAGGGCTCAGTTTATTTGTAAAGGTGTAATTGTAATCCTCACCCTGCTGGACCCTCCAGAGCTGGCCTGCTAATTCAAAACTGCAATCTCCATGCACGTACCCTAACAGCAAGCCAGCTCCTGGCCTTCAAAGTAGTTTTTGTTCTGGCCTGCAGGGACTTTTCCTCCAGGCAGCTCTGTGCTCCTGGAAAACATGCTCTGGGGGCTCTGCAAGTGGTTTTAGACCAAGCAGTCAGTTGTAAAGCTAACCGAGAATGCCTTACCATAAAGACAAAGTCTATTTTGGAAACAGCCGGTCTGGCATGGCTCATGTGGTGTTGGTGACTAATTATCTATCTTTTCCTGTACGTCAGGAAGCTCTTGCTTTTCATTTGGCTGTAATTCATATTGGGTTTTATTTATTTTTTCCCCTCTTTTTCAAACCCCTTTGCCTGTTTTTGTGCCCTCCGCAGCCATGAGTTTGACTCCGAGCAGATTCCTGACCTAACCAAGGACAATTATATCCATGACATTCACAGCGTGAGCTCCCTCTGCAAGATGTACTTCAGGGAGCTCCCAAACCCTCTGCTGACCTACCAACTCTATGAGAAGTTCTCAGTAAGTGCAAGGCTGGGCCTCGTGGCACGATCTGTCACATACACATGCATCTGCTCCCCCCCCCTTTTATTTTTTGGTCTTAATTCAGTTTAGGTTTGGGTTATTATAGAGATCCAGAGGGTGTATGTGTAAAACGAGCAGCTCGTGCTTCCCACACACCAGATGCCCACCTGCTGTTAGTATCCTACCCACTTGAACAGTGGGAGATGGGCGCAGTGGTGCCCCAGGACTGAGGTCCTTATTCTCTTGCCCCATTAGGTTTACTCATTGCCGTATCACGCATCACACTGATGCCACTTTGGAGAATTCCTGTTTGGTTTTTTTTCTATGCCCCAACTATTTATAGAACAGGAACGGTACTTGGAGATGGATGCCCACTGCAAGGAGCTGAGCTGCACAGTCAGGCTGTAAACCAGCCCAGCACTTGGATTCCTCTGCCTTTATCACATCAGCTGCATACACCACTATGTTCCCAAGATGCCTCTTGGAAGGCAGAGAGGCTCAAAAAGTCTTCCTCAATGCTAACAAGCAGTGCATTGTCCCCATGGTTCCAGATCCTGCAGCAGGTATTTGTGTCTAAATCCCTTTCTGCCTTATTCCAGGATGCTGTTTCTGCTGCTACAGATGAGGAGAGGTTGGTTAGAATCCACGATGTCATTCAGCAGCTGCCCCCCCCTCACTACAGGTCAGTAGTTCTGCACTGCTGCATTTCAGAGCAACAAATGGTGCCATTCCAGGTTTTGTCTCATGCTGGCTACATTATGCCTGTGTACATTGATGGGAATAATGGCAGCAGTATTTGTGGTATATGATAATTTAGCACTTGTCATTGCAATGTATATTAGTAGGCAATTAGCCAGTGTTAATAACTTCTGCACTGTACAATTAATGTATGCTGATTGGTGTTAATAGTATTGCAATTTGTCTTGACCAATTATAATGTATTGATTGGTATAAATAATATATGCTAATCTCCATATTAATATTTATAACTATCCAACTAAATATAATGAATAACAAACTAGTGATAATGTTTAGTGTTAACTAAATATGATGTATGGTGATTGGTATTAATAATTTACTGTAAGGCACATTAACCATACTTAGCCTATCATAATGCATGGTCATCCATAGTGACCAGTTACAATGGGATGGGGCTGTGTGTGCTGGAAGGGATGGAGTCCCTCTCTCTCTGCCCAGTTTTGCAGTAGCAATTGTGGATAATGCAAAAAGCAGCTTTATTTTCATAGGGACGCAGGTCTGTGAAGTTTAACCTGGAATCTGCTGGGTCTCCCTCGTGCCTAAGTTGTATTCAGATGCACTTAGCTGGTATCTGAGCTGTTAGATCCCCCTCCACCTCCTCGTCTGCTGAATCCAGTCCTGTGGCAGAAAGCGGCTTTTTCCTTTGCCCTGGATGATTCACAAGAGACCCCTCCCCTCCACCCCTATGTAGCTGTTATGATAAGGATGCTGAACATTTGTGCCTCTCTTGTTTTCCAGGACACTGGAATACCTAATGAGACACTTGGCTCGTTTGGCTGATTACTGCACCATCACAAATATGCACGCGAAGAACTTAGCCATCGTTTGGGCTCCAAACCTTTTAAGGTAAACCTGGTTGTTCCCCATTTCAAGGCTTACATCTGTTCTCCAGGAAAAGAAAGCCTCAACAATCTTACCTTATTCTCCATCAAATGTACTCTTCTCCTGTCACATCGCTAGTAATAAGTTACTCAGAGCAAGGGAAAGGCCTGGACTGTTCCCCCCCTGCCCCACCAGCACAGTTTCCAGATGATAATTTCCACTCTCAGTTAAATAGGGCTGCTGTGTCCTTGAGCATCCAGGAAGATTTTGTTCAGTGGCATCACTGATTTCCCACTGTAGGAGTCTCCAGGGTCTGATCTGACAGCTTTTGGCTGCAAAAAAATATAGGACTTAGGGAAATGATCTTGGAGAAATGACTCCTACGGTTTGTTTTCGATGTGCCTGACGGGGTATCCTGAAATTAATGATGTAATTTGAAAATGTGTGCTTTAAAAGAAAGAAAGAATATCACCCCTGGCCTCCATTACATTGATTTCTGCACTGCTTTGTTAGCAGCCTGAGAAGTCTGAGTCATAGCTCCCCCTGTGAGCAGTTAATGAGGGAGAGCTATTTTCTCCTCTCTGGCAATTCACTCCCAGGCACTCTTTTAAAAGATCTCATTTGAGTTTGCTGTTGTGGATACTGGGGTTCTTGCTGAGCAGGACCAGTTGGAGACGTTCCCTGCTAGAGGGAAAGCTGTGGAAAAGCCCATGCTGGGCTTTGTGCAGTGCCACTGCATTAAACTGCTGCCACTCATTGTTTCTGAAAGGAAGTTAAGGGTGAGCTCCTGCTCTGTGTATGCGATACATTTACCTCCATCTGGACCTGTCAGACTCGTCTTTTCCTTTTATGACCAAGTGTTTCTCTTGCCTGTTTTAGCCTAAAACCAAAACCTTGCAACCACTTCTGGCTGGTTGCAGTGGCACTTAATCTGCCTTTCCTTCAGATCAAAGCAGATCGAGTCCGCCTGCTTCAGTGGAACAGCTGCCTTCATGGAGGTGAGGATCCAGTCAGTCGTTGTGGAATTCATCCTGAACCACACAGACGTCCTCTTCAGCTCCAAATTCAGCTCAGTCATACGAGATGGAGCAGGTGAGTGTCTTCCTCCATTAGTTTTACCTTGATCAAAAACAGTAGCAGACACTTAATGGTAAGTCCTCCACAATACTTGAAATGTGCTTTTACTATCAAAGAGACAACAGATATCCAAGGTTGGGTAAGAATATGGCAAACATTACTACCATCACCTTTCTGAGATAGAACCTGAGCCAAATGATCATCCCAGCTTTAGAGTGGAGTGTATAAATTCGCCTAATTGTTTAATGACTCGGGCATTCACATTGTCTGCTTTGACACAAAACTGGGGGCAGAAGGGTCAGGGTATGTCACAGTGTATCAGCTAAGCTCAGGAATACTTTGCTCTAGGAAGGCACTCTGAGCACAGAGTGATAGAAGCAAAAGCCTTCCTTAGCCTGTTTTAAGCCATCCCAAGTTAGTCTAGTTGGAAGACAGCAGGGTGTCTGAAATTTCACCCCTGGTACTCAGGTACAGCTTACAAACACCCAAGGCTGTGCACACGTTACCCGGAAGCTGTGATGTTAAGGGAATAAATAGTAGGAATGGGTCCAACCAGGATGTTGATAGGAGGGGATGATAGACTTCCTTCCTACACCTCTTATCACATGAGAATAACCATGTAAATACTTGCTCTGTAAGCAGTGGCAAACAAGGACAGCTCTTAGAGCAGACTCCTCGTGCTCCCCCCTGCAGCACTGCTCTGCATTGAGAGGCTGAACAGCAGATCCTAGCAGCTGCCATGTGCCTCCAAAAGCAATCACAGGCTGTAAGCAGGCCAAGAGCAAAACACAGCTAGATGTAGTTCTCTGTATCCACCTGCACAATGGTTTGTAGCACCTTCAATTGTGTGCAGCATTTCCTTTTGCTACATCCTGAGAATGCCTAAACCCAAAGTTCATAGGAACAAAACACATTGTCATTACGATGTTTTGCATGGAGATGAAGCTTGATGGAAGTATGGCAATGAAGATTTCTAACCTACTTGCCCCAGTTTTCCAGGTTTTTTTTTTTGTGTGTGTTTAATGCAATAAGCTGATCTCAATTATGACTACGTCCTTCACCATAAACATCCCTAAGTGGTTATTTGGGCATCATCTTCCAGTGGCTAGGATGGCCAAGGCTTAGAAGAATACATCACCTCCCCCAGAACTGTGATGGCTGTGCTGCTGCTTTCTGATCCTGCCTCTTACCTGTGGCTCTCCCTTACAGGACACAGTTCTTTATCACGACCCAAGTCTCTGTTGGTGTCTTCTCCCTCCACAAAGCTGCTCACGCTGGAGGAGGCACAGGCACGGACACAAGGCCAGATCAACTCCCCCATGGTGGCAGACAATAGATACATTGAAGTGGGAGAAGGACCCGCAGCTTTACAAGGGAAATTCCACACGGTCATCGACTTTCCATCAGAGAGGTAGAGTAGATACGTGCTTTCCCAGCATATATCATAATTGCGCAAACACTTACTGAAACTAACTTACATTAATCATGCATAAAGCGTTGTAGACAATTTCCACCCACTTTGGACATTGAGGATTCAACTAACAAGCACGCAGTTGCCCTGTAGGTTTAGTTTAGCCACACAGTGGTGCCATTCCTTCCCTTTTGAGCATGAGATGTATAAAGCCACCTGGTGTCTATCCTTGCCTGCGCTAACAGTACGTGGAAACATTGGGTTTGTCCAGATCTCAGGACCCCATGCCTGAAACAAACTCTGGTTCTCTAAGCAGAGCCATTGGACAGACTTGCGGGCACTACAACTCAAACAAGGCAGTGAGAGGAGGCTGATGATTTGTTAACACAGCAGAAGAGATGCTTCTGAATGCCCTGTGTGGCTGCATGGTTCCTTAGAAAGCAGTTACACCGCCACTGAATTAAAGCCATCCATTAGATGCTGTGCTGTACAGCTGTGGAGCCTTAGCTTACCTGCACTGCATCTTGCTTTGCATAGATTAGAGGAATTTATGCCAGCTGAGCTGTAAGAATGGAAACATCCTCAACTGTTTGAAAGAGACCGAGTTTCTAAGGTCTGTGTCAGCTGAAACCGGGCAGCTCTTCCCTCACCCTGCACAGCTCACACCATTCACTCCATTTTCTCACTCCAGAAAAAGGCCGCCCAACAAGATGAAGAAATCACCTGTTGGCAGTTGGCGTTCCTTCTTCAACCTGGGGAAATCGTCCTCCGTGTCCAAGCGCAAACTGCAGCGCAACCCCAGCGAGCCCTCAGAGATGAAGGTCATAGCCCTGGCAGGTAAGGCTGCAAAGCCAGCTTTCAGAAGACAGCAGCGTAGGATTCGTGCTTTCAGTGTGCTTGGATCTCCTTCTAGCGTTCAAGCCCATGCATGACATCTTTAGTTAACCCATCTTTTCTAAATGGGTCTTGTGTTAACGCAGAATCCAGACCTGTTACAGCACACAGCCTCGTGCCTTCCCTCTGAGTAGCATTCGAAGGACTAGAAGCCTGTTTGCTTCTTGCTGCCACCACTCCATAACCAAATGTCAACCACTTCCATAATCCAGCTTGTCACTGTCTGGTTTTATTTCCCCAGGGGGACGCGGAGACAGCGGGACTCTTCGCTCAGCTAAAAGCGAAGAATCACTTACCTCTCTGCATGCTGTTGATGGTAAGGCAAAACGTGGGTTTAAAAAAAGGTAACATCACTGAGACTGCAGATAAGCAGCAGGGCAGATGCCTGCCACCCCCCAGTAAAAGCTGGACTTGTTAATGAAGCAGCTTATCCATCCCTGTTGAATCGGACCTGATAACTGCTTTAAAAAGAGTTGGAGCAATCTTAATTAACAACAGCTATTGCTAACAACATTGTTTTTCTGTTTAGGGCTCACCAGGTGAGCATCTTGCATGCTAATTGAAAACCACCAAGCCATTGCCTCCTCAGATAGTAAAGGTTTGACACTTAACCCCTATGTATCTACTCATTCCTAGGTGAATCTAACCGGTTTCGACCCAGAAGACCCAGATCCAGTAGTGATGCACTGTCTGCTTCCTTCAATGGAGAGCTCTTAGGAAGCATGAATCGCTGCAATTCTTATGACAACCTTCCACATGACAACAGCGATGGGGATAAGGAGCTCATCCACGTTCCTGCCCTCATTTCTCCTCGCTCTTCTGAAGATGTTGATCTGAGCCCACCAGATATTGGAGTTGCTAGCTTGGATTTTGACCCAATGTCTTTCCAGTGCAGCCCACCCCAAACAGAGTCTGAGTGTCCAGACAGCAGCACCTCCATGCTGGAGTCAATTGGCATAAGTAAGGAGAAGTCGAGCCTCTTGAAGAAGGACTTGGAATCAGGCAGCCAGTCCCAGACGCCGGGCAGTGCCACGAGCTCTGAGCCAGTCTCTCCATTCCAAGAGAAGATGAGTCCCTTCTTTACTCTGGACCTGAGCCCAACTGAAGAGAAGACCTTCAATCCCAGTGACACCTCGCCCCAGATGGGGAAAAAGCCCATCAAATCTCCCCCGCTGACCACATCAGAACCTGTCTCCTTTGCACTGCCCAGCTGCACATCAGAATCAATTGGAGGAATGCTCATCTCAACCAGAAACTCCTCCACTTCCAACTGGAGTGAAGATATTGGTATCACTGAAATCACAAACAGGTTCCCAACCCAGATGTCCTTGCCTCTGAAAGAAATTGAAAGAGCAACAGAGGAGGAATCCCATCAAGAGCTAAAGCATGCCCAGATAGTGGCTGCTGGCAAACCAGAGTTGCCAGAAGAAGGGGAGAGACCAATGTCAAGCAGTCAGAATAAGACTGTCCCCAGTGGACACGCACAGCCAGGTACAGTGCATTTTCCTCCATTCTTTCTTTAAGTTCCAAAGGGGACCTGCTCTCAAAAAAGTCCGTCTCTGCGTGCCTTTTAGGAGAGGGGATTGCCCGTCAGTTCTGATCACAAGTGTTCTTGCAGGGCTGTGCAAATCGGTACGGTCTTAACCTCTGTCTTCTTCCTACATCACACAGATCTCGGATATTTTTCCATAATGCTTTCTATACTGCTTTCTTTCCCCCATCGTGTTGTACACGAAAATCTATAGCATGTACTTCTAAAACATTTCGGCTGATAGATCATCTAAGACTTTTCTTTTCTTAAGTTAAAGATCTGCCAACACTCGAAGAAGGGATCCTTTTTGCCCAGAAACTTATGATCAAAATTGTGTAAGGGTATCTCCTTCTCTTCTACCTTCTTCCTACCTCTCTAGAAATGCAAGAGGAGCCTTTAGACAATCTCTTGTGTTTTTCCCTGTTTGTGATGAACTGCTATGCTATTGAGCAGCATTTGTATGTAAGACAGAAGATACGGTATTTCGCATCAGAAGGAATTACTGCTGTGAAAATGTGGAAAGCACCTATTTTTTTCTTAGGGTAGTCATTAAGGTTAGGTCACACTCCTTATTGGGTAACATAAAATCACTCTCTCTTTCGATTTTCCCCCTATTAGGAGCAGTTGCCCTCGACTCCCCCCAGGATCCTGTTCCTGTCAGTTCTGTGTCTCTTATCCCTCCTCCTCCTCCGAAAAACGCAGCGCGCATGCTAGCCCTAGCG
Source organism: Excalfactoria chinensis (assembly GCF_039878825.1). NCBI lineage: Eukaryota > Metazoa > Chordata > Aves > Galliformes > Phasianidae > Excalfactoria > Excalfactoria chinensis. Next base: position 4,888,450 of record NC_092845.1, read on the forward strand.
TTAGCTGAGTCTGCACAGCAAGCATCTGCTCAGTCTCAGAAAAAGCCAGGAGATGCCCATTCTGAAAGCACCAGTTATGGAGAAACTGAAGCTGCTACAGCTCTGGAAAAGCTCCATCTCTCTGCTGGAGCTCCAGACAAGCTTCACCTGTATACTGATCTGCCTGAGAGCCAACTTCACTTCCAGACTAGTGCACCAATTGAGCAGGATTTTCAAGCTAGCACCACAGCTCGGGAGCAGAACCACCCTCCAGGTGCACCTGGAAGTCAGGACCCCCAGCCTCTTCACACCAGCGTGCCTGGGGACATGCCTGCTAGAAGAGATGCAGAGCAAGAGCAGCCCAGCTACCTTGCTGGTCAACTGGAGAACAAAGAACAGCTCCCAGCTGAGGACTGGGAGCAGACACGGCAGCACGCTCCAGGGGCACTACCCGATTGGGAGCCACCTGCACCTGACTTGCCTATGGATAAGCCCCATGTTCGTGCATGCACGTCTGGGGACAAGCAGCTCACTTCGACCTGTGCAGCTGATGACAAACTTGAGACTCCTGTAGCTGCTGGGGAGAAAAGCACCCCAGTCCCAGTGCCATACCTGACAACCATCCAGGCAGCAGCAGCTGAGCCTAACCGTGCACCAACATGTCAGCATGCAGCTGGTCCTGCCATAATTCAGGCAGATGTCACTGGCACCGCTGCTCAGCGCACACCCACAAGCAGCCAGCCCACCCCACCGCAGAGGCAGGATCACCAGTCTGCAGTGGGACAAGTGCCAGCGGCCTCTGCAAAAGCATCCAGCAATTCCAGTCAGGTACGTGAACGTGCCCCTTGCTCAGCCTCGCACGTGTTGGCGAGTGCAACATCTGTGCACAGCTCCAGTGTAATTATAGGGGACTGAGGTCAGGGAGAGTTGCTCCCAGTCAGTCTTGCTTCTGGAAGAGGCAGGAGGCTCCTTGCAGGGAATTGTGAGTGTATGGCAGAGGCACGGCCTAACATGAACGCAGCACAGAATTGCCTAGGTGAACACAAGGGAACACCCCAAATGTAGTTGCTCTCATAAGTTTTACAGGGGAAAGAAGTATTCGCTGGGGTTACTGATCCAGTGAATGGCATTTCCAAGGTGCTCAGAAGGAAGTAACTGACACTATCCTCTTCCAACAGCCTTTAGCATAAAGCAGCTCAGATTCCCAGTGAGGGAACTGCCTCTAACTTCCAGTCTCTTCCCAACAGGTTTGGGGTGCATCTGCACCTGAAAAACCACCCGAGCCTGCTCCTGGTTTTGCTACAGAAAGTACATCCAGCACCCACCGCTCCTCCTCTGTGCCCAGCAGCCACCAGAGCCGCTTGGAAAAGCCACGGGAGAGCACGAGGGCTCCCCTGCTGCACCTGCGCTCCGAGTCGGTCCCTGCTCACTCCTCCTATGGCTTCACTCCACCTGTCCCACCCGTGAGAACACTGGAGAGCAAAATAGCTGCCGCCATGCACTCCAACAACACTGATGCGATCAACAACTCCAACTATCACGCCTTCCTGGCTTCCTCCATGCTGGCCTCCTCCGTAGAGGAAGTCCTGCTGCCTCCACCAGCACCTCCACCACCACCGCTGCCACCACCACCCCTCGCTCCACCACCGCCACCACCGCCACCCCCCAAGCACGCCTCCCTGCAGTCCGTCTATGTGCCGCACCCCAAACCCGAGGGCATCCTTGAGCCCTCCGGGCCAGATGTCTACCTGCATCACAAGCCAACCTCCATCCACCAGTACAGACCTGAGAGTGTTCCTCCTCACATGACCTACCACAGCAAGCCAGACCAGCACCCAGCCTACCCTCCTCGATCGGAGACGCCCACTTCTGCTGGCACTCGCTACAACACCTACACAAACCAAGGGAGGAGCGCCTCTGCTGTCTACTCCAAACCGCGCAGCAGGATGGAGTTTGTGTCCTCCGTGAGCCCCACAGGTCTGCGGAACGCCGCCTATGCCGAGGACCCTCCACCCTACCCCACCATCCGAAGGGTTCAGTCGCTGCACGTTCCCACTCCGGCCGCCTCTGCCATCCGCTCCGTCCCCATTTCACGCACTGAGGTGCCTCCAGACGATGAGCCACTCTTCTGCCCGCGGCCCCTCTACCAGTTCAAGCCATATCAGCCTCACTCCGACTACCACGTCACTCAGCTGCAGCCTTACTTTGAGAACGGGAGGGTGCATTACCGCTACAGTCCTTACTCCAGCTCCTCTGGATCCTCTTATTACACCTCCACTGATGGGAACTTCTATGACCTGGACCCCTACAGCACCATGCGGGTCAGGCCTTTCCACCCGCTGCACAGCCGTGACTTCACATCCTACGAGGCACGGCTTCACAGCAAGGGGCTTTACCGCCACCCCAGCCTGTCTGCATACCCACGGGGCAGCCTTATCGGCCACCTGGCAGGCAAGGAGCACAGCTTCATCAGCAGGGACGTGCCTCCTGCCCCAGACATCAAGCACATGTACATGTCGTGGGACCTGGAGGACATGGAGAAGTACCGCATGCAGTCTATTCGCAGAGAGAGCCGCACGCGGCAGAAAGTGAAAGGGCCACTGATGTCCCAGTATGACAACGTGACCCCACTGCTGCCGGAGGACCCGGGAGGGCCTGATATCATTCACTTGCGCAGCAAGTCAGACCCTGGGAAGAGCGGGCTGCTCACTGTGGCAGAAGGGAAGGAGGGCAAGTACCCGGCCAAAGCAGCTACACCCGATGGGGATGAACGTTACTACATGCAGCACCCTGAGCCAGAGCTGGACAGAGCCCACTACCACGGCGCCTATGGGAATGGGCAGCCAGAGAAGCCATCCCTTCCCCAGAAACAGAGCAGCATCCGCAGCAGGAAGGTACACGAGCCGACCTGCAGCGCCAGCGACCACCGGCCACACCTGCAGCAGGAACCGAGCCACAGGCAGCCTTCCGAACCCAAAAACGGACCCCCTTATCCTGACTACAGGCCCAAAGGCCCCGAGCCCACTGAGACCATGGGTTACCAGCACTTGGGAAGGAAGTACTTCCTAGCAAACCAGGATACCCTGAGACTAAACCACAAAGAAGTGAGGCTGGCGGATGACAGGCCAGATTTGGAAAGGTCCCGAGCCAGGCCCAGCACGTCCATTGAGAAACACTCCAGAGATGGCTACAAGGAAGAGGAGCACACCGCCTCACCCATGGCACCACCGCCTTCACCTGAACGGAGCCACAGCCTCAGGGTGCAGCACCGCGAGTCCGTGGAGAAGGACCCTGCCCTCTTCTACCCATTCCAAACCCTTGGGAAACGCCAAAGCACTATGACTGTGATGTCCCAGTATGATAACGTGGAAGATTACCATACCATGCCTCAGCACCAAAGAGGGGGCTATGCTGGAGAAGGGGGGTGCGTGCCCCCTGCTTTTACCCATGTGCACAGTAGAATTTACGCTACAGCCCTCGGCCAGGGGGCCTTCCTTCCAACAGAGCTATGTTTGCAAAGGCCTGAGACAGAGGTCCACGTTGAGTGAGCACACGGAGGTAAAAGAAATAATGGAAATAATTGAAATAATAGAGTTTTAAACAGCCTCTGCTGGACAGTGGACTGTTTTATTTTTTCAACGATGGAAAAATAAAAAGTAAAAATTCCTGCCCCAATGAACAGAGCAAACCCATCTTCAGCCCCACCCCTCCCAGCCCACCACTCACTGTTTTTATGTAGTAGAGATGGAGCTTTTTCCATGTCATTTGAAACAACTGGAACGACAGGGCAGGCTGTTGGTGCACAGATATTGCCAGAAAGGACAGGCAGAGCTGAAAGAGATGCTGCTGGGGTAGAGGAAAGGAAGCTTTTCCTTCCCTGGGTTTAACACTGGCAGTTACCAGCACTTCCTCACCATGCCTCCATAGTCCCGTGCATGACAGACTGTGCATGCTGCTGTTTTTGTGAGCCCCGCGTGTTGCCTTTCCCACTGTTAGCTCCCAAGAATGGGTCTCCGTCACGTGCAGGAACTGCTTCTACCCTCTCTGAGGTTATGCTGGAAGAGCGGGTGGGAAGCTGCAGGAGCAGAGGGAGACCTCCTGAGCACTTTCTTCTTGATCAATGCCAAGGTCAAGCCTCTCCTTTAGAGATTATTGCTTAGGCATAGCAGGTCCGCTTCTACTGCTTTGAAGTGGGTGTGAGCCTGTTTTGACTTCAGCCTGTGGAATGGGCTCTGAAGCAAATCCAGAACACAGCACACTTTTGAAATTGCTTAACAAGTTGCTTCCGACTACATGAAATCAGATTAAAGTTTCTCTAGCCTAAGCAGAGGCCAGCTGTAGAAGCCAAGTAGATCACAAGTCTACATTTCTTGTACCAAAAGCCAACACCAAAAACAACAACGCAGACTCACTCGGGAGCAGCAAACCCATTTCATGCCAACCCCTCTTTATGCTGCTGGGCTAGCTACAGTGCAGGTGATGTAATCCCACATTGTGGCTAACCTGTATCCTCTCCCTACAGAAATAATATTTCTATAGCATTATGTCCAGCTTGTAAATTGGGAGCACAGTTACTAGCTGGCAATGAGTGTGCAAGTGCTGAGTTACCTGCACAGCCAGGTATTTGGCCCAGACCACATCCTGCAGCTCTTAGATCAGGGAGTGCTCCCATTGACCTTAAGCTGAAGGCTGCAGGACGCAGCTTGCTGTAACCTTTCAGTTCTGTGTTGGCAAAGGGATCCCTGTGAAGTCGTGGCACATGCAGAGTAGTTATGTGCTGTCTGTGCGCTGTGAAATAATATTCCCTCCTGTATACAAGTGTAGATGATACCAGTATTCAGTTAAAAGTAGGGACAGAAGGCCAGTGCACTCTGTAATACACTAATACCATTGTCCTAGGTATTTACAAGCTTTCTGTACTGTAAGAGAAGCCAGGCACCCACCCTACGCAGCCTCCCAGGCTTCCCAGGACTAACTACAACCCCACCTTACAAAGCACATCCATTTCATTAGACAGGGCTTGCAAGCAATACTTGAGACTTAGGATTTTTAAACGCTCACTGATAAATACCAATTCCTGTTCTGTGTGGCTGAAGAACTTCTGTACCCATTTTGAATCTCTGACATCTCATTAAAAAGCTGCAGGTCCTGCACATGGGACACAGCTGTGAAAGTTAAAGGGAGCTTACATCAGTTGTGTTGGATATATATATATATATTTTTTAAGCAGAAGTTTCGTGGCTATTTTGAATCATAAAGATCTGCTTCTGGTAGCTGATCTGTCTTCAGCTGTTTACTTCTTTTGGTCTTGTAGCCTTGTCTGGGGCTGTTTCACTAACAGCACCTTATTGTGCAAAGCTGTTGTTTTAAGCGTTCTGTCTGGAAGAGATGTTTTGTGTTCCAGGAATGAATCTGGAAATCAGAAATAAGACTTGAGAGCCAGATTACCAGTAGTGACTGGGTAGTAGGGTTCATTTCCTCATGGGGGGGAATGCTATTTGTAATGTTTGCTTTTAAGGAGGTGTTAATGAGCCACACTGTGGGTCATTCCCATCCCTCAGTGCAAGGGCTGGGGGTCCGGGTAGAGCACCCCTGGGTTCTGTTAGGACAAGAGGCAATCCTGCAGTGCTGAGCACAGACTCCCATGGCTGCCAAGGTCTCCATCTGAACAAGGGACAATGCTTTTGGTTTGGGCTATTTGGGATTCAGGTAATGAGAGCTGGAGGTTAAACTTCTCTCTCTGTGAAAGCCTTAACTCCCCTCCTGCCCCCAGCACCTAACTTCCATTTTGGCCTTATCTAATCAGGACTATCCTTCTGCTACAAGGGGGCTGAAATCAGCTCCCACCAATTCTAAATGCCTCTGGATTTTCCTGTACAAAGCCACTGTCTCCCTGTAGATACCAAGTGCCATCCCTGGACAACTGTTCCCCACAGTGCTCCTACCCCCCAAGCCTGCCATCTCCAGCTCCCTGCACTGTACCAGGTGCTGAGCATCCCATTGGGAATTAAAGCTTTCAGCACCTTCCAAACGAGCTCCTAGCAGTGCACATCTGTATGCCAAGATGGGTGCTACAAACAGCCTTCCCTCAAGAGAAGAACGTCTCTATTGAAAGAAAGGCACACAGCAGAAAACTACCCCCAGCATTCTCCCATCCTTGCCCAGCCACATCAGCACATAGTCAGGGCTGTGCACTCCCAGAGAACAGCCTAACAGCAGCGCAGGGCCACAACTGAACAACAGGAGGTTAAGTCGCAGCATCTCCCAGACAGAAATACAGACGAGCAGTTCTCTTTTGGTTTGGAAAAGCATTCAGCAGTCATCCCCACACCCACCCCACACAAAGCCATATAGCCAACTATGCAGTTCTGCTCTTGCACTGTGCTGATGGTCCTAAGAAAGTTTATCCGTGCCCATTAATTAATTTGCAGTAAGGCAGTCAAGATAGCTTTCCAAAGTCATAGCTGATATGAAAAAACAGGGCGTTGTTCATCACAGCAAGGAGAGGAGCTTACACCAGATATCCCAGGAAGGTAAGTTGGCAGTGCAGTTCTCAGCATCCTAGCAGAGAATAGGGAGAGAGAGCAAGGGGATGGCAAGGCAAACAAAGAGCAATCCATTGCAAGGCCAGTTCTGCTTAGATTAAGTAATTTACTGCCTAACCTCATCTCCAGCCAAGATGACAAGCAGCTCTGATGTCAAATAATTCCCCTATACAAGCCATCTGCATCTTAAATCACCACTTCTTAAGTTCTCAGCTGAGTTCTCCCTCATGCAATGCAAGAGTCAGGGCCCAACAGCACTCTCCAGCTCTGGATTTCCACCTCCACATTGGAGCAGTGAGTGACCCACAGGAGACCTGTGAGCAATGAGGACCCAGCCCCTAGAAAGTCATTTCTGATTTTCAGAAGAGGTTTATCAGGTGAAATCCACATGCAGAAGTGACAGAACGTCCACAACTTTGTGCCTGCGTCTTTCCAGAGATCCTCATTTTGCACTCATCATTTCAAAGGGGTTGGTAAGGATTGTTTAAATGGCTACTTAAAACCAAAACCAACCTGAAAACACACATGGTTCCTCTTTAACCCCAGAAGGGAACAGAACCTCATGTGCACTCTGCCATTCAGCACTGCATGGCCAGGGCATTGACTGAAGCGATGTGTGATGTGTTAGGAAATCCAGATGAGAAATTGTTTCAGTTTCTTTTGTTACAGGGGCTTAGGCATGCAACTCTTCCCAAAACCTCGTGCTACAGAAACCCAGTAATGAAGGCATGGTCTGGTGTAAGCAGCCATCCAGCAGAATACCTTCATGTGCAGTCTTGCCTCGTCCAGTCTGTGGGGGTGGCAGGGGGGGGGGATGGGGGGGGGGAGGACAGGGTTGTTTTGCTGTTCATTTTCCTGCTGTAAAAGACTTGGTTTTTCTTTCCCTGAGCCGCATGAGAGAAACGTCCCAGAAAGTCTTGGGTTACCTTTGGAGTTCCCTTCACTCTAATTTATATAGTGTCTTTTTTTTTTTTTTTTTTTTTTTTTCTTTTTTTTTGTGAACTGGTGTACAATGTATATGCTGACAAGCTCATGTATTTTTATGTAAATATTTTTTGTGGTTTCCCCACTGCCCTCCTCTGTAAATATTTAGAATTCTCATATTCTTCTCACCTTGTATGATGCAGATGTGGTTTTGTTTCTGTTTTTTATTTGTACTGTAATGCAACAATCCAGACTGAGGTGTCTTGTGGTATTAAGCAAAAGCAACAGTCCCACTGAGCTCACACTCAGATGTACAACTTGACAGCATTAATCAAGCCAGGTTAAAAACTATTCCTGTGTACGTGTGTGTTTGTGCCTCTGCCTCATTAATTAAGAGTAAAAAGCCTGGAAAGCCATTTCGTGGCCACAGCAGGGATCTCTAAAGCCAAGGGACAAGGTGACTTTGTGCTCATATGCCAATACCCCTCTAACTGCTGCTTATCTGCCCAGTCAGACTACAGCCCTGACTGCTGCGTAGCAAACAATAAACCAGCCTGGGCATTTTTAGGCTGCCATCCTTCTCACCCAGCACGACAGGGCAGCAGAAATAGCTCTGCACAGAAGGCATAGGGCAGGGAGGTGGGGATGGACAGATGGCAGCAGCACTGTGGTCTTCACGCCTGGCCGGGGGCATTCTGGCACTGCAGGCGTATTGCTCACTGTTAGTTAACAGCAAAAGGTGTTGGGAGGACTTTCAGCAGGTCCTCTCTGTGCACCTGTAATGACTGGGAGTCGTGGTGGGACAATAGCAAGGCTACTGCTGTGCCAACATCTGCTTGGGATAGAGGGACCCTAGGAAGGTCACTGAGCATTGCTGCCAGGCTGGAACAGACAGCCACCCCCACCCCAAAATAAGCCTGCTGAGGTCATCAGTTTCCAACATGGGCTCCATGAGATCAGCAAAGGCAGAACACAGCAAGCAAACACAAATCACTTTGCTCAAGTCTACAAGTTCTCATTTCATTTGTGGCAGCGCTGTATATTAATTGCAACAAAGATCGGGTCCATGGTCAAACCCATCCCCAAAGACTCAGGTTTGGCACGGAGGGCTGTAAGGTTGCTCTGAACTCGTGGAGCGCTTGGTTTGGCCTCACACGCCACAAACGCAGGGCCAGTAAGAGCACCGCCTGGAGCAGCCCCCAGCATCACCGCCAGCAGGGAGGTCGGGACTGTCCGACACTTCTCTCCCCACGCGCTCCCACCAGGCGGCACTGTTCAACCACTTGTGCCTCTAAAAGCCAACTTCTCAGACCCATTTCTGAGAATTAGGCTTCGTTCTAGCCCGTCCTGTCCAGGTCCCCAACTCATGACACCCAGGGAAATACTGAGAGGGGGGGGGGGGGGGGGGGGGTTGTTTTCCCATGGAATTCGGTGCTGCAGCAGCACAGGTGCTGTGCCGGCAGTGCTGTGGGTCCCTGTGCTCCTGCCAGGCGGACACACAAACTGCAGAGCTCGGCAGTTCACTGCTGCTGCTCAGAAAACCATCAGCTGTTCAAGGGCTCCATCCCCAGAGGAGCACTGCCATCTATTAGCCTAGCATCAGATACACCGGTACAAGAACTCAGTGATAAGCAAGCCATCCAGAAGCAGCAGCTGAGGCTGGAAAAGCAGCAACGCTCAGCGCCTCCCTTACTGCCTCTGCTCCATCCTCCGAGTTGCCCTGCTATATCCTAGAGGGTTATGAAGTCCTCTGGCCGCAAGCACCAAGTCCAGCAGCTGTCAGAGCAATGCTAACCCAACAGCAGCATGCAGGGAGCTTCTTCCACAGCACTAGGCACTAGCCAGGGTTTATCTCCTCACCTCCAGAGGCTGAGCACCTGCTGCAGTGTGCAGCCCTGCCTCCAGGCCTTGCTGCTGCTTTGAGGGCTCCTGGCAGTGATAACCAGGGCAATGCGATGGGTCCACAAAAAGTGTGCTCACAAAAACCAAAGTCTCCCCTCCTTCAAATCAAGGACAGGCAATCTCAATCAGTAGCCCTATCCCGGGAGAATCTCTTCCTGCTGCACTTCAAACGAGATTTATAAAACAAAGTGCCAGACAGGGTCAGGTTCTCAGACAGGCAGGCAGGCAGCCAGCAGAGCCACATCCATACCCACACAGCCCAGGGCTTGCTCCCAATGGTGGGAGACACCTGCCATGCCCCTCACCCTTCCATCACGTGTTCACCTTTCTCAGGTTTCACTCAGCTCAAAGTCATTCCGTTTTCTTTCCGAGGGGCATCTTTACAGTCACCTCACATAAAGGATTTGTTTATTCTACACTTTTGGTTTCTTTTCTCTCCCTTCAGTTTCACTTCTCCCCATTCATCCAGCCCCCAAAGGATGAGAACAGGAGCACAGTCTGTCTCAGCTTCTACAGCAGAAGATGGGAAGCTGGGAGTGGGTGGGTACACAATGAAGCCTGTGCCCCCCCAAAACAAACAGGGCAGCACGTTTGGCATCCAAGATTCACCAAACAAAAGGGGATGTTTGCTGATAATGCTGCATAATGCAACAGCCCTCCAGCTCATGCTTGCTGAGGTGCATGTAGGGTACAGAAGGTGCCACAGTTACTACAGAATAGTAGGCTCTGCTCCCACTCTCAAATCAAACAGCTTAAGTGTCCTTCTTCCAGCCTTCTTCCAGCTCATCTCCTGGAGGATGAATAATGGAGCAGTGGTGAGGAACAGAAGGGAGCAGACTGTCTGTTTGGGGTTTCAGGTCAGACAGAGAGGAGCTTGAAACCCAAACTGGCCAAATTAGAAGGAAGCTGTTTATTTCCATCCACCCACAAGTAGCATCACTAGGAAAGAGGCTCTATCATTGCCCTATCCATCATAAAGGAGAAGAGAGACAGCAAGGAATTAGGATCAGTCTTGACTTTCCAAGGGGTTGTAGCCCCACAAAGCCTGATTTTATATCCTCCTGGCTTCAAACCAGTCTTATAATTTACCCTTGCATGCTGATACGAGATGGGTCAAATCTTCAGTCCTTTTCAATGCTCTCTGCACTCAGTGAAGCCTGTTTCGGGTTTTAAACATTAGCTCAGCTCAAGCATCAACAAATCAGGCAGGATCCTCAAAGGTAATTAAGCAGCTAATCAACGTTAAGAAGCTGAGCCTCTAATCGCTCCTCAGAAATACAAAGCGGACTTTTCTTACTAGTTTTCCCAGGCAGAAGAGCAGGATGGAGCTGTACCAGACTGCAAGGGATCGTGCCCAGCCTCCCTGCTTCTGCATGTGGGCTTTCATGCTCCAAAACTGCATCAGCACTTCAGAGACGTCAAAGCAATTCAGTCTGAAGAGGTTCTTTTTCTCTCTATCCATTAAAACCCTGTGAAACATTGCCCAGCTTCAGCTCTTCCACAAAGAGCCACCAGCATGGAAGCCCTGATTGTTCTCTGGTTCCTCAAGAACAAGAAAGAGAAGAAAAAGCTGAAAGCAAGGAACTAGAAATGGAGCAGAAGAGCTTCCTCCTGCACTGTCCAATTTTCCTCTCCAAATTGGAACATCCCTGGTTTTGGTACCAGGCTTATTATTGAACAAAAGCTCCTACATGTCTGCCAGTGACTCTACCTGCACATGCCAGGCCTGCCAGCTGTACAGCAGACACAGCATGGGCCACATGGAGCAGGGCAATGCAGGGGCCTGCTTGCTGTCCGGCAACAGCTTCACCTGACAGCTGTGAATTACCCGCTGTGTACACACAACATTTTCCATTTAAACAACCCTTGAGGCTTTTTCTCTGAGCTGTAATCAACAAATGAGGTGACACTCTTGCCTTCGGCAAAAGAGCTTCTGCCAGGTGCCTGGTAACCTGCCTGCTTCTGTGCATACCTCTGTGCACAGCCAAAAAGCAGCAGCAGAGGCTCCCATTACTGAGCACCATTGCTTTGGGGAGCTGACATTGTACAGAAGTCCCTCAGCCCAGGAGGCATCACCCAGCAGCAAATGCTGGCAAACAGCTCTGCAGTCCTTTCTCTGAAGGCTTCTACTCCACCCAGGACACCAAACCTCGATGATCTGATGTTCAATTACTGCTCTGTTCTTCCAAAGACAAAGTCAGTGCTAAGTGTTTTCTTCAAGGAGAAATCCATAATGGATATTTCCCAGGGTACGATGCAAACCAGCTCTCTGTCCTTGTGGAAAGGCATAGGAAAGAGGCAGTGCAGGGATAGGGTTGACTTTGCCTCTCTGCATCCTTGTATGTTCCCTGGACTCCAACTTCTTGGGTCACATCTGACACTACTGCAGCTCTGCTGAGCCCAGCTGCCTCATTGAGAGTCACAAACAGCCCTCCCAAATGGAATTAGGAGAAAGAAGTGCACTGTGCCCTGCACGTGGAGTGAATTATCAATCCACTACTGAAACTTCAAGGTAAAACTGCAAGAAAAGGACATTTCTAGGGCTCCTCTGGCAGCAATAAATCTTCCAGCTGCATGGGATGGGAGGATGTAATAAATCTGAAATATAAGTCAACAGGAGCATCAAAGCTTGGCCAAATCCAGCTGTCAGTGTGTTGCTGGGGTTTGCAGAGAGCCGCCTGCTCAGCTGCTCTGGGAAATCAGCAGGTAACCTGGAGAAACACAAAGAGCAGCAGGGCTGGGAGCTCAGCCCTCATTCCCCATTCAACACACTTGGATGGCACTCCAAGCCTGGGCTGACACACACCCTGCAACACTAAGCTGCTGTGGAGCACAGGAGAGCAGCAGAAAAGGGAAAGGAGAGGAAAGCTGTGCTCTCCCCAGGAGCATCCTATTGGACACCACCTATGAAAAATCTCTTTGCAACCCTTCGCATGCAAGCTAAACTCATGGGCACAAAGCAGCTGCCCCTTAATACCAATATCTGTAGATCCTGCTCTTCACATTGACTTCCATCTGCCCATACAGGTGAGGGGAAGCATAAGACTAAAGCTCCAAGCTGCATAATCACCTTGTAAGCAGGGATGCTTCTGGATTTTAAGCAAGCCTACACGAGCTCCATCATTTTTATAATAGCCTTTTGTTTTTAACTTTGGTGCCATTCTTGCTTTGTGTTCTGCTGCTCTCACTGACTGAGGGATGTGACATTTCCATAATACACTTGGTTCCTCTGAAACTCTGATCTCCAGGCTGCAGACCTTCAGAAGGCAGTGAGGAGCTACGAGGGGAGGGGAGGCTTCCTTACAGCTCAGTCTGCATCCTCCAGTCTCTGCTCAGAGAGCAGCAGCATTGCTGCCAGCCCAAGGAGGGAAGGGCAGGAGCTATGGCATGCTCACTGCTACACATTCATTATCACAATGACAGCACGCTGCCAAGTTGGAGGGGTATTTTTAGACCGGAGAAAAAAACCTGGGACCTTATTAGAGATTGATCAATACAGAAGCAACACTAATGCTCACAGTGTTCTTGTGTTTTCCCTACACTCAGACAAATGAGGTTTATTTCCTTCCCTCCTCCAGCTTTTCTAGACGAGGGGATTGGTTCTCATCCAGCCCCCACAAGGACTGGGGCAAAGATAGCAGCTCAGAAGAGCAGAGATGAGAGTCCCTGCTTGGACTTAAGGACAGAAGGTTGTCTTCAGAAGGACTATTTTTGCTCCTATCATGGTTACAACTGCAGAGTGAGGCAGGAAGTGGGTCTTGGTGTAAATGTAGCCCACTGATGGCCATGGTGGGCAAACCAAACTCATGCACTCTCTGGGACATCCTGCTCCCAAGGCCAGGGCAGCCTATACAATAAAATTTGGATATATGAACTGGATTAAGTCTCTATGTGGACAGATTTGTCTAGAATTAGAAGCCCATGTCCCTCAGTGCCACATCCCCAAAGCTCTTGGACACCCCACTGCTCTCCTGTGCTGTACCATCCATGACCTGCCTGTGTGCCTTGAGGTGAACCTGAGCCACAGCCGGTCACCCAACTGCCCTGGATTTGCTGCTCCTAGCTAATGAGCAGGCAGGCACACTTGGGCTTTCAGCCCGGTTTTCTACAAGAGCATTTCTGGCTGAGCTGCGCAGACAGATTATTTAACAGAAGGACAGGAGAAAACTGGGAGGGAAGGAAGGATTTAGGCTCTCCAGGGAAAGCTGCTGACAACAAGCAAAACACAACACCCTGGAGAGAGAGAGTGCTCAACAAGAGACTAAGGGGAAGGAAATGTGTTAATGCGATGCATTGCAGGAGCAAACCTGGATGGAGTTCCCAGCTGACAGGTGAAAAACAAAGGGCAGAACAGACCCTGTGGTGCCCAGAGTGGCCATTGGAAACACAGGTGTGGGGCAGAAGGGAGCACTGCCTGCACCAATGGGGCACAGTTCTTCCCAGGGCTGGGGCAGCCCCGCAAGAGGCTGATCTGGGGTATAACCACACTTAATGCTCCCCTCATGGCCATATTTTGCACACAGCAGCTTATTTCACCAGGTCTGGTTTCCACACAAAGCGGCAGCAGCAACAACAGCAAATGCTGAACGCATTCAACAGCGATACATGGAGCTGGAAAGAGTTACTGAGCAGGGCTTATCAAGATAACCAAAGCAGCAACTCAGTTACAAAGACAGAAACTGATCCAAATACATCCTTGGTTTGGCGTCTCTGGGGCAGGGCAGGCTGCAGAACTGAACGTCGTTCATTGCATGCAAGCTCTTATTACAGATGCTATTGGGCTACACACAGTGATTAAGTTCAAAACTACACTACCAACTCACAGTTAATGAACTATTCTAGCTTATGGAACGATTTAGTTGAATGATTTTTCTCTTCATTTTTTTCCCCCCTAGCATAAGCGGGGCCATGGGTTAAGCACAGCTATTCCATCAAGATCAAGCAGGAGAAAAGTAACATGCCTATTAGCATTGGAGCTAAGGGAATAATTAGCCGTACCTCTTTCTGCTCACAGATGGGCTGGAGCACCTCGCCATTTCCTTCTATTTATTTGTGATGGGAAATTTGGAAAATTATTCCTGCAAATAATTAGTTATTGATGTGGGAGTTTGCTTAGGGGAGAGCACCTCCAAGCAAATCAGTCTGTTAGTCAAGGAACATTTGTTGGTTGGGGATGTGCTGCTGCAGCCACGCTGTTGGTCTGCTCTGCATGGCCATGGGGAACTGCCCCAAGTTCCATTGACAGCAGTCAAATGTTCTTTTTCCTTTCAGAGTCTGCTTCTCTCCAGCATAAAAGGTCTGGAACATTTCTTGAGGAAAAAAAAAACAAGCTATTTTATCAATATCCTAGAAACATTTTCCCAGCATTTAGAAGTCATCAGAAATAGCATTAAGATGGATTGGAATTCCTCAACCCAAAGAGCACAGAGAGCTTCAGATGGACACAACTGGGGGCTGAGCTTCCATTTCTGCTCAGTTTCCCACCTCTCAGCGCAGCAGGCAGAGCACTGACCACCAACAGCTGGCATTTACTGCAGCTCAGGTTGCCACTCCCAGCACAGCAGACTTGCAGTCTGCAGTAATTAAAAAGGAAGAACGAAGCAAATTAGCTCTCAGCCTTCAAGAAACCGTGATTCACGCTTCGTTGGGCTTTGTCAAAACGAGCTCAAAGCCAAGAGAACCAGAGCTTTAGCCCATCCTGAAGTTATAGAAAGGAGAACTCCAAGCAAGCTGTTAGCATCCTCTGCATGTCCTGTAAGAGCCCACAGCTGGACTGGCACTGAGGACATGGAAAGAAAGCTACAGCTCCGCACTTGCTGCAAGCATTTGGTGTTCTGTTTGCTTTCTGTCTGCAGGAAGAACAAAAGACTTTCTAAACTCACTAAGCTCTGCATCAACCCTAAAGAGCACGTGGACCAGCACTGCACAGCAGCCCTGCCCTGCTGCAAGGCAAGGAACATGGGTTGGCAGGGGACAAGCTCCATGCTGTGTCACATTTAATAGCAACAAGCTCTGTGATGGGGGACCTTCAAGTCAGCCTGCCCCACACTGTGTGATATGGGTATCACAAAGCTTTCCATGCTGCAAATGGAATGTAAAACAGACAAACCAGCACGGCCACATCGTGGTCCTCCCAGCATTTATGGGAAAGCTGCTTTTAGAGACCACATACAGCCACCTGGTGCAGATTGTCTGGGCTCCTGATTTTAAGTGCTACTTGAGCTCCTTCACATCACTTCTCCTTGCTCATCCCCCACCTCTCCTACAGCATTTCTTCAAATTATAAGCAACAAAACACTCTAAAAGTATTACTTCGTGCTGCAACAATAAGAGATGCCAGTGTGAAACATTTTGGAGATAACCAAATCCAAAGTCACCAGTGCTTGTTAATACAAATGCCTCAAACTGCCCTTAAGCTTTCAGCTTCCCCCCTTCCCACAGCTACAGGCCCACTCTCAGCACCCCAAACAGCTTTAGTGCTTATTCCTTTCAACACTCCACACAAATCAGTCTTACTATGCTGTGATGGGTTCAAAAGAGATCTGCACTTCCTGGGCAGAGGAAAGATGGTTCTGTAGTTTCCTTTCTTAGTTTTAAAACAGATTGTAAAATACAGGGGGGAAAAAAGGAGCTTTAGAAGAGGTAGGAGATAAATGTTTTTAAAGGAGCATCTTCCTCTGCAAGCCCAGTAGGAAAAGCACGTTTCAGTGTTTTCTCTATTAATCTCATCCTGTTCTATTAGTTAATGCTATTAGCTTCATCATCATTACTGCTCAAGATTAACACTATAGGATTTGTCCCTTCAATACCTGCTCCAGGAATGGGATCCACACTTAAGGCATCAAACACACCACTCCCTCCTCTCCTGCATGTCACCCCCACTAGCTGTGTGATGTAACCTTAAACACATTGCTAAGTCAAGCCATGCTCAAGCCTTGCTAAATTAAAGGGGCTCGCTGCAGGGCAATGAAGTGGATAGCTGGAACTGCTACAAAATTGCACTGCTCCTCTGCCCCAGATAAGCTTATCACCAGTGAATTCTGCTGCTCCCTTCCCCCCCACCCCATATTAATGCCTACCATTGCAATAAGGATTCCTACCCACTGCCAAAACTCAATTTACACTATTTACTTTAATGACCTCGTTTGTCATCTTAGCATGTGCATCCACCTCCGGGACTGCAGCCCCGTCAGTCTGCCAGAAGGTCTCATTTACAGCTTGCTCTTTCATTATTATTTTTAAAGATTAAATTGCTTTCATTTCAAGGCAAACAATCTGGGAACTCCCACAGCCCTGAGGATACCAAGACACATTCATACATCTGATCAATATACTTTAGTTACACACATCTCAATCCCAGCTGACTCTCCCCCTCCTCACCACCATCCATCTATTTCCATCACCTTTAACTTTGCTATTGCTCTTAATCCTTGCAAAGGATGCACACCGGGGTATGAGGTTTGAATGCTGCCATAACATTTCAGGTTGGAGTGCCATTTCTCACCCGTGAGCACTCGCTCCATCCATGTGTCTCCTCCTGTCCCTGCCTCCCATTGACCAAATGGGACAAAGCACATCAAAACAACACAGCCACTGCTCTCCGTTTCCAGGATCATTTACAAAGCAAACCAGGCACCATCTGCAAATCCCAGTATGAAGCTCAACCAGAGCAAACAGATTAACTGCTAGGAAAACCAGGGCTAGGTGAGCAACTGAGAATCACAACACAATCCATTCCTTCAACATTTCAGCATGCTTTTCTCAGGGTAACAAAAACCTCTTCTAACCAAGAAACATCAATCAGACCTCCCAGAAAATAAGTTCAGAACTCAAAGTTCTTTCAGAGCTATGGAGCTCCCTTCAGCCCATACAACAACATGAACTACCTCTGTCTTCCTTCCTACAAAAGCACGTATCACAAGCAGCAATAAACACTGCAGCAAAAACCTTCACTCCTCCTATTAGTGCTTTCCAATATGCTGAAGTGTTTCTCCAGAAGCTTTCCCAGTGAAACAAATTGGTCCCAAACTAACAGTACTTGGTATTCAGACACAGAGTTGTCTGTGCTTGATGCATCTCCTAAATACACCAAAGCAGAAGCTTAAGGAACATCATCTCCTCCACATCTATTTGGGTCAGACATAAACGTAGTTATTTTCTACAGAAAAACAGCCTTTGCGTTTCTCATCAATATTTATACACACAGCAGAAACAAAACTCTTCCCGATCGTATATAACGATAAGTTGGCAATTGAACAAACTTAAAGGTTATGTATACAGTATAAAGGCGTATTTATCTTACTTACAGTTAGATGCTCACAGTTCGGGTACGGCAGCAGGAGATGGAAGATATCAGAGCTCAGCCTTCCCTGGGATCCCTGAGGTCGTGCTCTGGGCATCACATGAAGAGAGGAGCAGCAGCAAGGCTGAGGAAAAACAAATAACAATTGACAACATCAGACCAAGGAAACCAACACCAATTTGTCCAAGGCCATTTGCTAACACGGGAATAATATAGCATCATCAAAGCTCTTTGGAACATCAGGTTGTGCCAGAAAGAAGCAATCATTTTGGAAGCTATGCAGTAAAATAACAGCCTTTGTGCTCCTGTTGGTTTGGTTTTTTTTCCCCTCCTGCTTTCCTTTGTGTCCATTTTATTTCCCTTCCTTAGTGTGCTCTCTGCAGCAGCACACAGCACTGATACCCACATTGTTGCCTCAGACCTGAGGCTGAAGTGAACAGACTCTCATCCATCTCAACAATTCCTGCTTCCCAAAGAAGCACAGATGGAATACTGATAAAAACAACAGGGTGGGAACCCCACAGAATCCCCATGTGGAACAGGAAAAACACCTATCCCTGCTGTTGTAAAGGTAGGGAAACCGAGGCACAGGCTGGGGACATGGCTACAGCACAGCCCTTAAAAGAGGGCCTAGAAAAGACCCAGAGCTGTGGTTTGCAAGGTAAGCCACCCACAGAGCCTCAATCATCCCATGAGCTGAAAACCCAAGATGGAAATTTGGTCTGAGCACGTCTGTTTCTGCAAAGATCATCACATTCAATAAGGCAGGCTTTTATGGCGCACTCTGTCAAAAGAGCTTCCTGAACCATTTAGTGGGGGGCAAAGGCTCTTTCCGAGAGGCACAGACCTCTCACTTGGCACATTCTGACACCTCCTAACTGCAGAGAGGAATATTTGTAGTCACGGCAGATAAACGAGCCGTGGACGGGGAACACAACTAATTTAATAGCATGAATTATTTACACATACATTCACGAAAGCCATCTTGCTACACAGCAGTCCCAGCAGCAGGGATTATTAATTTATAACTCAACTACAGCTACGTTAAACAGAACCAGGCTTCCATAAAGCCTTAACAGCAGCCTCCAACCCCACATTAACTGCATCTGTCAGGCAATGAAGAAATGCCCACCAGTTTCAACCCACACCCAGACCTATCTGCTGTGCCCACACAGTACATCCTCAAGTAGGATTGGCCTTTAAAAGCCATTAGCTTCCAAAATAGCATGCTTTCTCTTCTTTAGAACAGCAGTGCCAACACACCTCAAACCAGACGTGGTTTTAAGTCCCAGTTACTCAGTCTTGCTCCTGGCCAAATACTTTGTATACTTAAATCCTGCTTGAGTGTATTGTACCAGCTGCACAGAAGCCTCCACAATGTAGGCATCCTTCCAGCATCCTATTTATCCTGATAAACATGCTAATAGCTGGACTGCCTGCATCTTCATGTGTCTTATTCACTTAATAGATGGCTGAGGCAGCAAACTAATCTTCATATAGTAGGAATTCACTTCCCATTAATGACTAGAAACCCTTCATAATGCACTGTGATCAACCTGAAATAATTTCATCAAGCCAAACCTCGTGGCAGAGCTGACTCTGCTTTTAACTCCTTGTGGAAGATCAAAGGACTGGAAAGGGAGGTCGGACTGCCTGTTTGTAATGATACAGAGAGCTGCTGCTTTCAAGAGAGGTGCTTGGTGCTTCCTGAACACACAGGACAGAGCAGAAAAGGCACCCAAAGACATTCACTGCAGCAAAGTGCAAGAAGGAAGCACATGGCAAGGCCAGGTGTGTCTGATGTAGGGCAGGGCTGTGAGCAGGTGTGGTTGATATCTAATCAGCTCGTTAGGCCAGGCATGTGATTGTTTCTGCAGCACCCGAAAAGCCAAAGAAAAAAAGCAATATTTTTTTCTTATTGCTTTTTGTGGGGGTGCTGTTACAGGCCTGGTCAGCAGCTGATGAGATGAGAGAGGTTTGCAGGGAACGGACAGGACTCACAGTAGAGATATTGCACTGCAAGTTTCCCCACGGACACATTCAGAGATTTTAATCGTTACCTTTCTGCTCTGTGCTTCGGCTTCTTCATCTTTATAAGTGGGGATTCTGACAGCAGACAGCCACGTGAAGTACTTGGAAATACTAAACTGTAAGACCTGCTTGTTGTATATGGGCACACCACAAAGCACACAGCCTACTAAAGGAGGGGTGGGGGCAGGAGGGGTTTGGGGGCCAACAGGTCAGTGTTGTTCCAAGTATCACAGCTCTGGAGCAGAGCACAACTCTTCCAGACTCCCATGCACCACATATTTTAGTGCACAAAGTGGGTTCACTTAACAAGGCAGCTATCAGCAGTGACACAACATGCATCGATTGCTGTTGGCTGCTAACATAAGCATCATACCCCATAAGAAAAGGCAGCATGACTCTAGAACATAACAAACCATTTTAAGGAACAACAACAGGTTCATAACCCACAGCTCTTCTACACCACAATACAGGGCAAGTCCTGCCTGGCACCCTCAGGACCACACAACTATGCATCAGAGGCTTCAAACCTCAGAAAGAAACCAGCCCTCCTTCTGCAGAGCACTACAAGGTCATCATGCTCACCCTGCCCATCTCTCCTTACCTCCCATCTCCTCCAGGGCTGTTGCTTCTTTTCTTCCTCAAAGAGGTTGAAGGTTCTGAACCCTTCACAAGGGCACAGAGAGCTCAGAGCAGGAGGAGCACACCACGTACAACAGTAGATTCCATTGCAGCAGAGCTCCAACAAAACCAAATCCATGACAGAACAACAACCACCTCCTGCTCCCTCACCAGCTATCACCGACTTAATGAAGCCTCCTGAGCCCCTGGGAGGGGTAGGAGCCCCAGAGTGCACCGCTCCTGCCTGCCCCTCAATGGCCATCTGTGTTGCTGGGGGCCACAGCTGAAATCCACCAAAACTAATTGTCAGCTTTACTGAGGAGTTACAAAAACATCCCTTTAGTTCCTGACATCCCAAAAACGAGTGAGCTTTTATGTATTTTCTATTTATCCACAAAAATTCAGGTGTTTTTCTTTTTTCCTTTTCCCCTATTATTTTCTTTATGGGATGCCAGGGAAGGAAATAAATGCGTTTTGCTTTTGAGACCCGGTTCAAACATGTAATGAAAACCTGGAAATCATTCTTCCATGAAAACAGCTGCTTAGGAAAAAAAACCCCAAACCAAAACAATTGTCTTTCAGGAAGAAATGGTTTCATTAAAGAAGAACAAAAAGATACAGTGGTACTTTCAAGTGAGAAGCTGGAGTCTATCCCCAAATCATATTGAGTAGCAACCCCAGCCAGAGGGATGTAATTTCTTTGTTATCCTCACTAGTGCCCACGCTTGCAGCAGGCAACGTTCCCAGTGGTACTTCTGAGTTGCCAGCAGTACTTTGGTTAAGAAAAGAAAAAAACCTTCTGTCTGGCACACAATCTGTATTCCTGATTTCCAGCCACGCGTTCAGGATTTAGCCCAGCTCAGAGCTCAGCTGGGTCTTTCCAATTTGTACTGCAAAGGATGCTGAGCTGTGATCCCGACTTGTGTGATGCCAGCAGAGCTGTGCCATACAGGATGTTGGCTTGGGGACTGTTTAGGACCTGTACTTCTATAGGAGCTACGCAGGCAGACACTCCCTGGCTAAACAGACACTAAAGAGAAGTGTGAGCAAACCATTTACCACTGTATAACATTAAGAAAATTCCTGAGACAAGCTCACACCATTAGGGATAGGTCAGACTGACTCCAGAATGCTTTATTGTACACATTGACCCCAGCAAGAAATAGCAGGAGGAGTATTTATGAGCCAGACGAAGGATGGGAAAGGGCAGGTTAAGTATCAGGAAGTTGCTAATGCATCTGTTCTTCAGCTACAATGGGTAATGTGTGGGGAGGGGTGAGGGGGAGCAGCTATGGACTGACCTTATTCATCTGCAGCTGGGAAAGAGCCCTGAAACAGCATTTCCATCTAAGCTCTTTTAGTAATGGCCACAGATGAGGTCTGGATTGGCAGCACGAGGCAGGTGAAGCTGAATGTTAATAAGTGGGGCCTGGAAACAATCTCTGCCCGCAGAGTTCAGATCTAGCTTGTAACTTTGCTCACACAAAGGACCTTAACGTGGCTCAGTACAAAGCCATTTTACTATTGAGTTGCAAGCATTGTATTTATAACTGCGATAGCAGCGTGCTCTACTCAGGACTTAAATCCTCTTCTATTCTGAGCCATGCAAGAAGGGAAAGACAGATTTCCCACCCCAGCTGATTTACAATTTAATCAGGCTGCTGCTGTGTGGAAGCCTGCAGCACGCCAGCATCAGTCATGAGAATAAGGTCTGCCAGTGGGACGAGAGCGTGCTCCTTCAGTTGTTAATCATAAAAAGCTTTCCAGAAATTTTAGAGCTTCCTTCAGAGCCATGTCCCTAAAGCAGGGAAGTCTGGGGCACCTGTAAGCCTTTAGTCAGCCATTTCCTTAGCCCTGTTGTCTGTCAGTGTACAGCTGACAGCAAGGTGGTCCTTCCAACATGCTGCTCTCTCAGCTTCAGAAGTGCTCATCTCCTTCACTGATGATTGAAGTTCTGCTCTCCCAGTTGCCTGTCCCACATTAAAGGGGTTTCCTGCGGCTTTGACAACAATCTTCCTACTTCCAAGGGAAAGCTACTGCAAGCTTCGTTCATATGAAATTATATAAGGGAGCTAAAATAGGAGTTACTCGGAGATGGAAAAGGTAGAAGCTCCAATTTTGTATCCTACCATGCATGCTGCAAGATGATCCCTAGAGAACCAGCTCTTAGACTGCATTCCACTGCAAATGTCTTCAGGCATTACATCCAGAATGGTTTCCCTCAGTGGAATATTCTGAGCCTAATATGCCCCTTGCAAGAGTCACTCTGATGTACTGACTATGGAGCGGAGAGAAAACACGTACAAATTTGTGTGCATGACAGAGTCTGTGTGCATGCACAAGCAGGTCTGAACACATTCATACCCAAATAGCACGGCAACAGGAACTGTGCCCTTCACACTGTGTATTAATGGTCACTCCACGCAGCATGTTGCTATGCAGAACCCAGGGGGCTGCATGCTGCATCTGTCTAACTCCTGGTGAGCGTCGCTTCAGGCAGCTGTTCGAGGGATATAATTAAAGCTGGTCTCCAGATCCATAAATCAAAGAGAGAAAGACCTTGAAAAGGAGGATAATAGAAAGAAAAAAGACTTAAAAGTATGCCCTGTGCTGTATAATACCCAGATAGGTTCTTTCCAGACACAATTGTGTTCCAGAAACAGTGTGTTGAGGCTGGGGAATCCAACTGGGGGAAGTATTTAATCTCCATGTGTCTGTGGGCCTTTGAGTGCTTTGCTCTGCTGTTAAATCATAGCTCTCCTCTCCTGCATGGCCACCCAGGGAAAAAGCAGAAGATGGCAATGCTCCAGGGAAAAGCTGGTGAGCTGCTGGAGATGTGACTGCCTATGAAAAAACACCAAGGGAGAGAGCAGCAGGGAGGTTTACTGCCACAGCCCAGATACACAAGGATCCTGTAATTAGAGCCTCCCTCACCACCATTAATGTTTTATCAGCACGGGTGAAGTGGCAGAATTGGGAACAGGGAGATAACCCATCTCATAGGAAAGGGGAAACTGAGGCAGGAGAGGAGAAAAGTCAGCACAAGTGCCAACATGTGCCCACAGCCATCCCAAGAGTCCTTGCCATGACACTCGTATCTGTTTTTCTAATGCCTGAACTCATCCTCCCAGAGGCATTTGCTGGCTCTCATACACTACATGAGCCATGGGGATGACTTCTGAGATCACCACAAGACCTGGGAGTTGGATGCTCACAGCCCCAGGATGGGGTGAGGTGGCTCAGGATTCAGATGCCAGATGTGCATTTTCAGCAGCGCTGTTTTATTGAAGGCCATTGAAGTCTGAGCTCTATCAGTTCCCCATCTGGAAGAGCCATGTGAACGCATCTAGCTGCTTGCTCAGAGCTGACAGAGAAGGGAAATTCAAATATGAGTAATGTTTGCAAACTAGTACGTGGGTTGTTTTTCTTCCATGCAGACATCCATAGAAGGCTTCATTATTCCGCTTTAGGCTGAAATCAGCTCTCTTTAGCGATTTCAGCTGAGTAACATTTGCCACATGACACACGGAGTGTAGCAGAGGTTCAGATTCCACGAATGAGAATGAATGCAGGAGAGACGTGGAGTTCTGAGCAGCTGCAGGTTAGATGAGGCCGTTTTAAAAATAAAAGATCCTGCTCTGCTGTGTGCAGAATGGAATGTGGGTCTGCTTTGGGGACAGATTCATGGGAGCCTATCTGGAATCAAAGCAGAATTCTTAATGAAACAAAAGCGAGGAGCTCTAAATTTAGATGCTCTATTAATGCTTTTAAAAGGAAGTGCATCTGTAGCCATGGGCTGTCTGAAATTTCATTCACAGTGTTTGCTTCCACCGGGCCAAATCTCAAAGCCATTGAAGGCAGTGGTAAAACTCCTACTGATTTCAATAGGTCCGTTGCTTGGCTCATGTCTGCTGTCCTTGCCCTTCTTTGGTCACCCATTTGGGAGATGGCTCTGCATGCCTACATGGCGGAGTCTGCAGTTGTTGATACTTGTAATTCCATTTTATGCTTCAGCCTTTCTGGAGGCAAAGATAGCTTAGAGCTTGCACAGTAGCTCACCGAGTGAGACAGCAAAATAACCAGCAGGGCGAGGACTGTAAATCCAAAGGAGATATCTATCTTTTGAATAGCAGGTCTGCTAGTCTAATTCTCTTTGTGTTGCAAAACAAGCTTCTCCATGACACTCCAGCTACATTTGCATCAGATGTGCCATACATCATACAGTAATACAGACATGAACTGTGACTTGCCTGGCAAATTGCATTCTGCTTTCGATACGCCGATCTCTGCAGGATATGAATGTATAAGATCTGTGGGTTGAAGGCATTATTGAGATCTGTAGTACGATGGTTGTACATGAGAGATGTTCGTATCAGACCCTTGCTGCAGCGTATTGCTTATTCAAGAAGCCTGATTTATAAATATTTCACCTGAGCAGAACCATGGCTCTTTAAAGCCATGCACACAGAACTGCCTTGCAGTGCTAAAGGGTGATCAAAGAGATCCATGAGATGCAGGTGAGGGGCTTGAGAGCTGCAGCTCTTCCACAATACTTCCAGAACCAAAGAGGAGCTGAGCTTTTTATTGGGCCAGTAACAGATGATAATCCCTCATTTACTCTCTGCTCCAACTAAGTACGTTATGTGATAGGCAGTGGTTAAAAACTCTCTCTTCTTCCTCATAAGGTCAGGATAATCAGACCGATGCAATAATAAAACACCAACCTCACTCCTGTCAATCACTGCAGGTTTATCAGCTGCAGACACCTCTTGCTGCCAGCAGCTTAGTTCTATTTTTACTGTGCAAATGCTTTCACACCTCAGCTTCCATGCGTGTGCCACTCTGTGCATTGTTCACACCTTGGTTACTCTTCACACCTCTCAAGGGCCTCACAGATAGGCGTGAAAGGATTCCTCCTCTAGGCAGCCATGTGCTCTGATGGAGAGGGAAAACAAACGGAGCCAGGGATGCTGTCAGCACTTTGGGCTATTGAGAGGGGACAGGAGAGGCCTCCTTTGTTCTGGTGTGAGTTTACAAGCAGCGAGGGAGCATATCTTCATGTCAGTCCTTCACAATCACTGCCCGTTTTATCCCTTCTCTCTTTGCAAACAGTTTGGAGTTAAAGCTGTGTATGAAGAGCATCCTCTCAGCAAGGACCCGGATTTTTTGGGTGTATTTCACCCAAGATGCAAATTTCCTGCAGTTTTCTGCATCTGACAATTATGGGGGCACAACCTTCCAGCAAGGCATCGATGTGGCTGGACACAGATACACGACCAACACAAACTGTCTCTAATATCCAACCTGAACTTCCTCAGCACAGCTTAGAGACATTCCCTCTCATCCCATTGCTGTTACCAGGGAGCAGAGGCTGACCTCCAGCTCACTACAACCTCCTTTCAGGAGCTGGAGAGGCAGTGAGGTCTCCCCTGTGCCCCCTCTTCTCCAGACTGAGCCATTCTGTTCCCTCAGCTGCTCCTCATAAGATGTGTGTTCCACAACCCACAGGCTTTAGGGTTGCCCTGCAGGACACACCACCACCCCATCCATCACCAGTTGCTGCACCAGTCAGATGTGTTCAAATTGTGGCTCCTAACCCAAATGTAGCCTTGGGAATATTCCCAGCGCATCCATCTCAGTGACAATTAGCCATGAAATATGACTCCCCTTGATACCAGTTTAGAGTCTTTCCAGTAACATCGTACTTCATCACAGAAACGTGCACTATTTAAAGTAAGAGGGCCACATATTTAATTGGAATGGAAATAAATGTGCATGCCAAATATAATCTGACTTTAAATAATCACCCCGGCATTTAAAACCTATCAGTTTTCCTCTTCCACCTCAGTTATTAATAGCAGAGGTGCAAAAGAAATCAAACACTTTCCCTGGGATGAACCATGCTGATGGGTGGTTGGCCAACCCGCGTGCTGCATGCTGGGCTCACGAAGGGCATCAGAACATCACAGAACATCACGTACAAATGCTTCACTGAATCCAGCCCGGCTCTGATTTGCCACTCCTAAGAACAAATACTGCCTAAAAATAAACCTGTGCGTTCCTGGTTTTCTTCCTTTCTTTGTTTCCCTTCTCTCTCTTTTATTCCCCCCTTTCTCTCTTTCCTTCTACCTCCCCACCCTCCTCTCTTCTTCCCTGTGCTTCGTGCAGCCTAAAGATTCAGAAGGAGCTCTCCTGCCAGCATTATCAGGTCAGGGAGCTCCCTGCACGCAGGGCTCCACCACGGTAAAAAGTTCACTTACTAAAATTACTGATACAAGAATGAAATATTTATGAGCCGGGCTCCTTTCGCCATCAGTTTACAAAGACTGTAATTTCATCCCTGTGACAATCAGCAGGCTGTGTAAGGAGTGATTCACTGAATTGACTCGGATGAGGGAAAGGCTGCCTCTTTCTGCCAGAATCACGACAGGATAAATGTAGAATCTATTTCCAGCTGGAAAACAAATAAACAAATTTAGAATACCCACAACAATGGCTCAGAGACTACAGACGACATGATGGACAGCTATGGGAGCAGCAAAAAGGGCTTTCCTCTCCCATCCCTTTCTCCTTGAGAAGAACAAGGGGCACAAGGAATTTATAAGAGCGCTGTTTCTTGAACTCCCACTTCTCATTCCTCCTAAGGGATTGTTACAAGCAGAGCATCAACCCCCTGCGTGTCACAACTAAGGATTGCTGACTCCATCCTCATCCCCACAGAGAAGGGCCGGAATTTCTGGATGTGGTCATTTTGGAAACCTAATTGCTCACCTTAGGAGAGGCATCAGAGCAGACTCTCCTCGTTCACTTGAGCGTGAATCTCACTCGTAATTATTGAGTCCATTTTGTATTCAGCTCCTACTCTCCCTCACGCAGAGCCACATCAGCTTAAGTGTTCTCATCTCATTTCTTCCTTTCCCACAATTCAAATCTTTCACATTAGCAGAGATGGGGGAACCCTCTTTGAAATGTATTATTCCATTGAACGTTTCCAGCCAGGTTCCATTTTTCACGGTCTTTATTTGGATCAATCACATTAAGAGCTGATGTTGCATTATTTAAGCTTTGACAGGCATGGAATTAAGATGCAGGTTTATTCACTTACAGCAAATGTCAGAGCAGAATTAGATGATCACTTCAGGGATTGAACCAAACCACTACGACTGCTGCTTTTCCATGCAGCGAATGTTAGCATTTTTGGACATATTTTTTCCCTGGGTTCTTGTGGCACGAGAAGTAACTTTGTGGGAAAAAAAAAACATCCTGTTCTCTTCTTGAGTGCAAACAACCTGTTACTGAATATTCAGTACTGAAATGTATGATAGCAGGCTGGGTACTGACATAACAGAAAGCGCCCAAGGTAATGCGTACCCACACAGGAACGGAAAGGACTTATGCCTGCGGGCAAGTCAGCTTGTCTGCTGCAGAATGCAGTCTTGTCTGGCTTCAGACAGTTCTGTAACACCACGTTGATTTACAGCAGCCAGGACAGCTCTCCCTGGTACTTCAATTCTCCCATATAAAGCTGGGTGCTCTTGAAGGGCGGTTATGGGAAGGACAGAGCTCAGCACACACTGCCCACAGCTCCAGGGCACAGCTCTGGGTATCGGCACAACTTGGCTCCTGCTGATAACTCACTGCACTGAGTACTGGGTGATACCCTCAGATGAGGACAAAAGCCTTGGTCATGAATAAAGCAACTTCCTGAGGGCCCTGCAGGATGATGGATTCCCACTATTTGGATGAAATACCCAGACACAGACATTTCTATTACTTGATGCATTGCAATGCAGGTCATTAATATGTCTGTGAGGGACAGTGGTGGGTGCTGTGATGGGAAATGACAGCTGCCAGGGGGTCCATCACCTCATTTAGAGCTGGTCCCTGCTTACCTTGGTTCCAGCCCCTGGAAGATGCTCCTGTAAAGACCGATGTGCCTTGGTAATGAGTGGGTTAATAAGCAGCTATCTGCATTTTCCTTCTTTGGAGCCGAGTTCCCCCTCCCCATCAAGGCCACAGCCTGTTTTTCAGCACGGATCGTATCTTTCCTACTCAAGAGGTCACAGATTGTCAGCCTTGTTTTAATGAGCTGTGTCCTGTGAATTTCACAGTCACTTCAAGTCTAATAAGGGAACCCGCAGGGGTAGTGTTTTCAATTTGCTCTTCTTTCCTGGAGAGTTTGTACCATACATCACATGTAGTACTTCACAGCTGGTGAAAAAGGAAAGAATCAGCTTGTATTCCCTATGCACGGATTTTACAGTTCAATATTTATGAAGATTGGGGGTCCTCTCATCTGAAAGGCCGAGCAGTATCTTTCACTGTGTGTGGGATATATTACGTTAATATAGTGAACAGCTGCTTCCAAGAACTAATTTGATGCTGGTGCTGAAAAGCTCTGTGCACTATAGAAATATTATGAACATCTAAGAGTCCTTAGCACTTTGCCTAGCTGAGCCTTGTGCATACAAATTAAACATAATTGGAATCCTTGCCCTCCCCCCCATCAGAACTAAGGGCTACTTTACAACTGAAATAACACCTAAATATCTCATTTTAATTTCAAATTCACTCTACTAAAGCTCAGCCTGATTGTTTTTCTCCTCGTTAAAGAAGGATTATGAAAAATGATCAAATCTAAACATTACTTAAATGCGTGTGAATGAACGCAGCCAACAGCTGGAGATCACAGGAATGCAGCACTCCTTGAATAGTCAATAGTTCTTCCAGACATCTGATATTCCTTGTACACAGAGCAGCAAACGCTGTGGTTCAGTCAATAATGCCACTGTCCCATGGGAAATGAGGAGATCCACTTTCAGCTCCTCAATTGAACACAAGGTGAAATATTTGACTGTTTTGGATTACAGAACATGCCAATATCTGTATTTGGAATGGTCACAACAATTCCCCACGTGAGGACGAGATCTGCTTTTTGTAGAGCTGGGGAGCAATGCCAGCCAGATGAGCAGGAGGGGCAGAAGGGACTCCCAGGGCCTGGGGCAACTTTGTGTGTGCCATGAGATGCTGAGCAGCACACTGGGATGTCCCCAATGAGGGCTGTATTCATGTACCCACTTGGTCATCCCCGGCAGCCCAAGGAGACACCATCAGACTCACCCCCAGCTTTAATTTGCTGCTGGAAAACCTCAACATTTCAGGACAGGAAATTCTCCTTTCTCTTTCCACAGTGACAGTTTCCATGGCCCGGAGAGCAGCAGAACAGCGTGTGCAAAACAAAGAAAAACAGCTTCATCTACACTGCAGTTAATAAAAATTAAATGTCAAGCAGGACAAGAAAAAACTGATGTGGTAACGTACAGGGGACAGGATCCACGAGAGACTGAGTAATGAAAAGGTCAGGAGGGCCATAAATAAAGCCGGAAACAGCCAAGATGTGGTGAGGAAGAGAGCACATCTGAGGGGTACAAGTGCTCAGGCAGTTTAATGGATGTGTTTTATGTAAATGGAACGATTACCGTTCCAGGAACAGGAACTGCCCTTACTCTGAACACCACACGCACCCCGCATCAACCATCAAAGCAAGGCATGAGCTGAACATGTTGCTTGTAAGGGCTGCACAGTGCAGGGACGCAGCTCGTCCAATGTTGTATCTGTGAAGTTTTTCCTGCTTCTTATCTCCATCAGTGACCACAGCAATCAGACTGAAGTCATGAGCTTGACCTACCCGTTGCTATTTGATTCCCTGTGACAGTATCCCAAATCCCACAGCAGAATAAGCTGTAGCTCCTGCCTCAATTAAATTGCAGCCATCAAGCCCTACTTTGGAAAATCAGCCAGCTTGAAATTCAGGATGTGCTTATGGGTCTTCCTGAACCACAGCCTCCATAGATATGACAAACAAAGCACCACGTATAAGCACTGCCTCACACTGATTTGTACATGGGGTCAGTGGAAGCCAGGGATAAAGCATAAGTTCTCTGAGTCACAGCCCATTGCCTTAGCCATCAATTATGCTGCATTCTTTGATATTGTATATAATGAAGCACAGCACTTTGTTCAAGGCTAGCTGTTCATTTATACCAGCCAGGACCAGTTATTTGTTCAGTTCATTATTATAATGGTCTATCATGTGTGCTGCAGGAATCACTGCAGGACTCAGCCCTGCTGGCTGCTCCATAGACACAACAGCAGCAGTCTTGCATGCCGGATCTCACAGTCTCACTGCAAGGAGCCTGAAAGCAGATGGGCAGAATAAACAGGCAGGGGAAGCACAAGGCAGAGAGACAACTATGATTCAATAAAACCTGACATCATGGAATAAATGAGATAGAAACATCTCGTCTGTGCTATCAAAGGGTCTTCAGCGCTGCGGTCCTATTCCCTTCTCTTTATCTGCTCACTGTTTCAGCCATGTGGTCTGTCTCTACTCAGCCTGGCAGCAAAGAGAAGCCCCATCCCAGCACAGACAGACCCCTCCTGGCCTTCCTTGGAGGGTCTGTCAGGCAGTGACTCTCTCTGCCTGCACCTGGCATCTGTCTCTCCTCTTTCTATTCTGGGAGGAAGAGAAACAGCTGAGCTCTGCTACCGAAAGCGAGGGAGGCAGATGGGGCGTGAATTCGGTAGTGATTGTACTGCTCATTTGTTTGGCATGCAAATGATGGACACAGGATGGAACAACCCGGAACAAACATGGGGGGGAGGGGGGGGTATGAATACTCAATGGCTTTAACCATCATTACTTTTCCCATTACTGTGAGATTTTTATCTCCTCCAGTGATAAATCTGCATAAATACGGAGAGCTACAGGCTCACGAGGTTTTTCATCTGATGGGTTTTCCTATCTCTAGGATTTCCTATGGTGCATCTCTTTCCCTTTCAAGCAATGGGAATAAGCAGTTCAGTTGAACTGCTTAGCTGGCTGCACACACTCCTTCGTAGGCACTACTGAGTGTTGGGGTTTGGGGGGAGGCATTTGCTTCCACTCTGGGACAGAACCAGATTCATAGTATTTTTTAGCAACCTTTGGCTTTATCTGCTTTTAGAGCTTTAAATCCATACCGGACTGGAGGGCCAATATAGGATTTCAAAAGCATATACTCGAATATTAGGCTTTTAGTGACATGAATCCCAACACCTTCATCAACCAGGACCATGAGTTTGGTGCTTTCTCAGGGCTTTACTGTTTAGCAAGAGTAATTCCAACAGCATATGCTGCTCAACAGAAGCCACCTCTGTATGCATTTGCCTCCTCACAATAACACAACCAATAGCTGAACACTGCTCCGTTATATGCTGACATTGCAGAGGGACCCACTGGGCTCCACTGGAGTGTCTTCCCATTTCCCTGGCATAAATGAGATTGGAACTTGCCCTTGACTTCTTCATATAACAAAATGCCATCAGATAGATGCTCCTGCTTCCCACTCCTCACACCTACCTAAGTGCCCAGTTATCCCTGGGCTGAATGGTGCCAGTGAGAGCATCAGAATCAGACTTTCAGCACTTATCGCTGTGTCACTGGCCTCAAAATGGAAACTGTTGTCACTTTTATGCATGGACTCAGAGCTTGCCTAGTTTCCCTGTAACCTCATTAAGTGTCCTCTCCATCATCCCCAAAACTGCTGCTTAGCACACCCTGGCAACGTGCCCTCCTGTATTGCAGCAGATACGACTGGCAGTGTGCAGAGCTCATGACAAGGTATTAATGACTTGAGCATAAATAACATTCTCTCTTATCTCTGCTTCAAGATCCACTACTCCTGATGGAAATATATTCATAATAATAAACGAGAGAGAACAACAAAAGGAGTAAATCTGAGCATAAAAACGAGTGACAGGTCTCACAATGAGTGAAAATTAAAGCCAGGGAAGCTCAAATGAAAAATAAAGGTACATTTCCACACTTCTGTTGATTATCCCCAGGAAGCAAATGCCAAGAGCTGCGTTCTTAATGTCGATGCATCTTCATTTCAACATAAGAAACACAGTTTAGTAAAAACAAATGGTCTTAATGCACTTAAATATGGAAAGTCATGCAGGAGGAAGCAGTGTATGAGGCATCCAGGTCAGTTGGGCTGTGTAAGAGCACTGGTGACACTGCACAAGAACAGAACAGTTGGGTGATGTGGTCTGGGAGAGCAGCTAATGCACAGGCTGAGGGCTTGCAGGCCTCCTTCCCTTGCAACCCCAAACCTTCAAACAAAACCAAGCTCAGCAACAAAGCCTTTGCTGAGAGCAGCTCTCCTTCCCTGCCTCCATTCACAGCTCATCAAAACTCCTGCATTAGGAAGGTGTTTCCCAGCTACCATGCCAAAAAATATAGCTCAGAAACACTCATTAATGATTGCGGGACAGAAACGTATACCCAAAATCAAACAACTTCAGTGAGTGTTGGCTGCTGAGACTTCCATTGTTCTGTACCGTATGGTGTTGGAAAAGCATTTGAGCACATAGATTTGCCAGCTGGAGAGACAAAGCGTACCTTTACGTTTGCATGAAGGCATCTGTATTTGAGACAAAGAGTGCACAGTCCTCAGGTGGTTGTTAATAAGCAGGAGCCAGGCATGCACATCGACATGTGGGTGTTGTGAGTGGCACACTGTGGATGCAGCTCCTGAGAGCTCTGCAGACACTGCTATAACTGTATGCTCTTGTGGACAGGTACTGCTGTAAATGTTGCTCACCAACAACCCATTTATGAGGCGTAATCGATGTTTCGAATGTGTATTTTTAGTTTGTTTGCTGGGTTGGTCGTATAAATGTCATTATTTGTGTATGAATGGTGTGCTTACAGGCTATAAACGCTTCTGTGGAGTATCAGTATTTTTAAAGGATAGAGGCTGATGAGTGTAAAGTATATATTGGTTATTCATGTGGGTGGGCACAGCCACGTGAGCTGTTTCAACTCACATAAGACATACAGACTAGTATGTAAGCCTCCATCACAGCAAGGAGGAAATAGCATTCTGGTCATTCAAAGATGGCTGGTTTCTCTCTGGAGGGTATCACACAGGTAGGAGAAGCAAGGTACAGATGCAATCCAGTGCCATTTTCCAAGCTGTCTGTCTCTGGCATCACGTAGGGGACCCAGCCAGCCATCTCTCATGCTGAATTGAACTGGACAAGTTAACTTGCCGGGTAGAACTTATATAACCTCTCTCTGAGGGGCTGAAATTGCCTCTGCCTCACGTGGATCAGTCACAGTTCTACTTCCCATTACTCTCCCCTCCATTAGGAGTTCACTTCAGTTACAGAATGAAACATTCTGGAATACAAAACCAATCCTTGCAGAGGCAGAGTGAGAAGTGAGGATGTGAGAAAAAGAAGGACAAACCCTTCCAGGAAATCTCTCCTATTTTTTCTCCCTGTTTTCTTATCTTTCTTTCTTAGTTAATCCTGTTCTGTACTACTGCTCCTCCTACCTTACAAAAGGAGAACATTGCAGGGTGTGGATGGACTGTGAAATGTATCAGAGGATAAAAACATTGGATAAACCTGCCATGATCTGCAGGGAAAGCTGACCTATTTGGTAAGAAATAAGCAACAATGTCTGTGGTCTTGGAGCAGAACACCAACTAAACTCCAGCACAAAACAAAAACTCCAGGATGTACGAGAGAGGTTTTTTGGTCTCCTTTTAATTAAGCAGTAACAATGTCTACAACACATCCACTCACAGGTTAAGTGAAGGCATGAAAACACATTCTTCATACTGAGATGGGAGCTTCTAGCTCTTTACCTTTGTAAATACCCTTGCAAGGGGAGATACGTTTTGAATGTCCGATGAACACTTTTTGAAACAACTACTGGTGGGGATTTCAATTGTAACTGTGTATTTAGTGACCCTTGTCCACAGAGATCCAAATGCTTTGCAGTTGAGTGCAAAGCTCAGAACCTCACCGTACAGTTAAAGATGAGGGAAACTGAGGCACAGTGCTGTGCAGTGACTCGCCAAGATCAAGCAGCAGGAACAGAGATCTGGATTATAAACCTCAGGCCTCTGACTCCCAGTCAATTCCTCAGTTGCTTTGTGTGTGGGTTTCGATTGTCCAGCAGCTCACGTGTTATACAGGCAGATCTTCTTTCATCTCTCCCGCTGTCCCATTGGCTCCACTGAATGCTGCTGGCTCCCTGTCTTCTTCCTCTTCCTCTTCCTCCCCTCTCGCTGTCTTTGCTTCTCTGCCTCCACCCAGGACAGTGGCACTATTGATGCTGCTGAGGAGCTGGCCTTCTCGGCGGGACTCAGCCAGCTCTTTAGCACAGCACACGGGAGTGTTGGTTTCATAAGTGCTGTGGAAGCTGTTGTAGTCGACTTCATAAAAATCCTTCTCCAGGGTGAGGACAGGAGTGAAGCGATGTCCCCACAGCACCTCTGTGTCCATGTAGGAGCTGCGAGCCTGGCAAGTCATCCCTGGGTGGAAAGAGAGGGATGTTAAATGCAAAGCTTCCTTACATGCTCACCCAGCCACTTCTTTCATTTAAAAGCACTTTCATGTTATTTCCATACCTGATTGCTCTGGGACACAGACAAAGTCTTCGCTTAATAAGCCTCATAAAAGCCTCTATCATGAAAAAGCTGAGCTCTCAAAGGAAAAGGGGATGGACTCATCGCCGCATCTTCAGGCTGCTTCCTGAAACCTGCACTTAAGGGTTTGAAGTCTGGTAGCACTAAGAAGCTTCTCTCTGTCCTCACATTTCTCTGGCGAGGTGCTGCTTCCATGCGTGGCTGCTACTAACAGTGTTTCTGGTGAATCACGTGCTAGAATGACACACAACCCTGCCAATGCACTTCAATCCTGACCCACGCAGCCCCCAGGGAGAATGAACCGCTGCCCTGCCAAAGCCACCTGCACCAATTTTGTCCAGCTCCTCAGCCCCAAGGAGAAGAGTTTGTTTATGTACTTAGAAAACTTCTAAAGAGGTTTCGCAGAGCAGAGATAAGGATTCAGCATTGGAGTGACCTCCTCTGGAATCACCCGCTGATTGAGAAGCCGAGGCTGACTTCTCTTCCAAACATTTGCTGTCTGCTCATCCTGAACACGTTATGCTTTTGCCCTTTAATTCTGGTGAAATGTAGAAAAGCTGAACTCACAAAGCCCTCCCACTGTTCTCCTTTGGAGTGTGAGTGATGGCCCTGACTGGAATACATTCAAAACATGCACTTGATCCAGTTTGCAGCCAGTGCCTCCAAACCTACCTCCTGCAGCCCAAAGTATGCAAACAGAAACCTGAAATAACTCACAGGGGGAGAATAATGGTGTCAGATGCTGCAGGAAGGAGCATATGTGTCCTGACCACATGAGTTCTATGGACCGACTAGTATCTCAGAGTAATCAAAAGCCTTATCCTTTCAGAAAGCCACCTTTGAACAGACTGAAGCTTGTTTCTTGTATTGCTGCTACAATCTATTAAGTCATGAACACAAGCAAGGTCTGCTGAAGACTTTACTTGCCTCTTAATGAGTGCTTTCAAAGCTCAGGAATGCAGAACAAGCCAAGCTAGGAGCTGTAAGCAGACAGGCTGACTTCTACCATGGCTTTCCAAGAGCTGCCTGTAGGCATGGCATTGTGAACCCAGGCCAAGAAAGAAGGACCTTGCTAAATGTGGGGCTTTGAGGCATCCAAAGGGAACTCCTGCCTTGCAACCATGGCCTGAAATAGTTCCTCCGCTGGGGGAGAACCTGACAGTGAACCCGAACTCCAGAGACACGATCATGGTTATTTCCTGCTGTAAATATTCAATTAAGGAAGGAACAATAGAGAGCTTTCATCAACCAAATACTGCTCGCTGCCAGCTTCCTGCAGGAGCTGCTTTCTGTAACCCCAGGGGTACGCAGAGGCGGCACAATAAGACAACTTGTAATTGCTCCATAAGCCCGTTCAAATATTCCTTTTTAGCACATGTGCAGTGGTATTTTAATTGCGTGGGGACATACTGCTTGGCAACCCCAGCATCACCCAGTAAACAACAGCATTGTCTCTGCCTCAAAGTCCATTGAGTGCCTGCTTTGCAGGCTGCCCTGTGCTCCTCAGCCTGCTTAATTAATGCAACTGTAACATCCCTGGCTAATCACTGCCTTTGTAACTGCAAAAAGATGACAGAGGAGGTGTGGAAACAATAAACCTTGCTTTTATTAACACCGAGAGGATGCAGCCACCTCCCATTTGCATACAACGTGCACTCTGCCTTCTGTGCTGTGGATGCTGAATTCCAGCCTGCAGTGGGGCTGAGTTATTCCCCAGGCTCACACCTTTCATGCGCTGCTCTGCGCTCAATGCAATAGCCAGCAGTTCTGTTTCACAAGCCTTGCCCATCCGAGTCCATGGGTGTAGTGAATCATTACGTCCTATGCTCACATCCATCAAGAACCACTCCAGGTGGGCCACTGCCATTCTGTTCCATTGCAGCAGCCCTGCCCTGTGTGGTCCTGCTGCAGCTGTCTGATGTGCTGCTGTCCTGCAGAGTGCATGCAATAAACTGGGGGAGATTTAAACTCCCTGAATTTCTTGCAAAATAAACAAATAAATAAATAAAATCATAGTACGATGCTTGGTCTTGAATAGAGCTGTTAATGCTTTTCTTAAAATAGATATAATTACATGGTGTAGGTTTAAATGGAGTGGATATTTGGTATAGTTATAGGGAAGGAAGGAAGGAAGGAATATTTGGTGACTGGGGCATTTCATTCAGACTCATTTCATGCCAAATATCTTCATTTCCCCTTTGTCAGCATAAGCAGCTGTGTTTCAAATCCTAAAGATCACTGAGATTTTTACTGTCCAAGCATTACAGGAGTGGACTTTGGTTCTTCTGACCAGGATCTGTGCACGCTCCTGTTCACAGCAGCCAGATATGTGTTCAGAATGCCTTGTTTCTGCTTTCCAGCCCATGAAAAGATGTGAAATATATTGCAGTGTGCCTTAAACCAGGTGTTTCATTACATCCAAGAACAGACAGAGTCACTGAGGAAAGATTCCTGTGTAAAATTGGTGTCAGGGAACTGTACCGGAAAGGCACTTTTCTGTCATCAAAATCAATGGGGATCAAGCAGCTTACATTTTATCAAAGACAAATGCATGTAAATGCATGCTGACAAAAAGCAGTTATTTGATGGCTCTCTCAGTGAGGAGCCTATATTTTCTGCAGTGTACTCAATGAGAGCTGCAGATTTCAGAACGTTTCACTGCTTGCAACACCACTGATTATACAAGTGGAGCAGCGGCTGCTGGCTCTGCCTTGCTGCTATGGAAAGGGGAAAAGCTGCAGGAGAACACTCCACATCTCCCTCAGGTCACCAGTTCAAATCAAACTTCATTATCATGGGCCAACTCTAACCACGCTGTGCAGCTGTTTGGGTGCCTATAGAAGATCCAGCCATCTCCCTCCAACTTCAGAGCTTGTTTTTTTCCCCACATGTACCATCACAGCCTGTACCCATACTGGCAGTTTCACAAGAGAGGGCAGGAGGACCACAAAGCACGACCCACCAGCCAAGAAATGGCCGCAGGCTTCCATCGGATCGCATCAGCAGCAGAGCTGAATCGTTTGGCACTGTTGCACAGCCTGGACTTCCTCAGCGGGTACGGCCATCCCAAGGCCTGGGGCTGTCAAGACCATGTTTTTCATCAGCCTAAAATTAACTCTCCTCATTTAAATGCCACGAAGCTCAGTGATTATCTGCTGGCAGCGCGTCATGCGGCTGCTGACTGCATGTTAGCTGTATTTGCTCTGCTCTCTCTGCAGTTTAGCCACAGACACTGCTGGAGGTGATTTCACCTCCCTGGCCCCAGCTTCATATGCTATTGTGCACACACTGATTACTCCCCTTGTAGCAGGTGCACTAAGGCTGCACAGTGCAGACTGCTGCTTCAGCTGAGCCCCAGCTGCACTGTCAGAGCACAGAGAAAGAACTGATGGACTCAGAGGTAGAGCAGCAGACGTATGGCAAGCGGTAGCTATAAAAAATGTACTTCTGTCACTCCAATTAAGAAATACATGTCTTTAGATCAGCATCAGCATTTTAATAGTTACAGAAGTTATTAGTCCCTTTGCATTAATTAGAACGAGGAACACTGCAACCTCCAAAAAGTCAATATTCCTCCAACTTCAAAAGGAATATTAGAAGGTAGGAGCATGGCCCTCCAATTATTCATGCTTGTCTCTTTGAGAGCAGGACATGTCCAGGATTGATTCACTTTGATTTTTATGCCAGAGGAGAGTAATAGGATTTTAATTTTTCTGAATGCTCTCCAGGCATGGAAAAGCTCCCGAGCACTGGGAAAAAAAAACAATAATAAAAGGACATTGTGATTTGAAAACCTTGAGTTTGGTGGCCTTGATTCTGCCAGGCAGAACCTGAGGCCCAGGTACACCCACAGCTGCGGACCCCTCACAAAGGCATTCATAGACTGCAGGGGCATCTAAGACAAGTGATGTGCCCTTATCCGCCCATGGAGCACAGCGTGGGTGCTGAGAGCAGTGACTGCAGGTGTCTATCTCTTGCCTTTAATTACATAGGCAGTGTCTGTAACAGCTCTGCAAGGTCCTTCTTGCAAAAGAGAAAATGTATTTATATGCAAAATTCAAAACAAAACGAGAGCCCAAACCAGATGCTGAATGCATGAGAAATCCACTTATTAAATTCAGCCTTCCTTTGTTCTCCCAAGAAAATCATGACTAATTTCAGAATGCGTTACATTGCAACTGCTTCTTTTTCTCCTACATTTACAGACACAGCATTTGACTGTATCCTGTGTAAAGATGGATGGTTTGAGATGCAAATGGGATACATTCCCATAGGGACGGGATAAGGAACTGAGATGCAGAATCCTGACACATGGCTGATTACTTATATATATAGGTATGTATATACATATGTATTTATTTATGTAGACTGTAAGCCAGAAATATATCTACCTATCCTTTCCAAGTGTTTACTATAATTTTGTTTAGCCATAGACTAGTCAAGTCTTTAGACTGTGTGGTACTTAATAAAGGTGGGGAAAAGAGGCAGCAAAGGAGACCAAGGCACCCATACACCAACATCTCTGTGCCCAGACAGGAGCAACACCGGACACTGTAGGCTCAGAATGGAAGAGGTGTGAGAATCCTCACTGTGTTTGATATTAAGCCCTGGTTGATATTACATACCATGAGGGCAAGGCCAAGACTTGTGGCCAGCACCAGCTTGGCCCCCTTCTGTCAATAGGATGGTTCTGATTTTTTTCTTGCCATTGTGGGAAGCGGAAAGACAGTGAAAGCAAAAATGTATTCACTTGGCAAACAGATTTTCCACCTCCACTCTCTTTCCTTTTATTGCAGATCAAATTTGGGCCAACTGATCTGGACGAGCGTCTCTTTAAGATGCCGCACAAGAGAATTAATTCCCTAATGTAATCTCTATGACCAATTCATTAAGCAAGCACTGTGAGCAGAGCTGCTGCTTTCAGGATGCCCACAAAGCAGCAGTGAAGTCAGAACTCTTGTCATCTGTATTGATTATGCCCTTCCAGTGATTATTTCACTCAGCAACGATCACCACAGATCTGCCCAGAAATGCAGGCTCCCTTCGGTGCTCTTAACCTCTTGTAGAGTCACAGTGCTACAACCACACCAAAATGCTGCTTGGGAAGGCAGCTGTGCTTCAGGCTGATTGCATGGGGTATGAGTGCAGTGGCTGCAGGTCCCTGGAGAGCTCTCATTTCACTAATAAAATGCTATTCAGTGTCTTTGCCTTCCATGGGATGGGAATTCAGTGTCAGTGAGAAGGGATACCTGTCTGAGAGCAGGACAAAACATTTCTTGGACAACGTGTGCCTATCTCAAACTACAGGCAGTGTCCAGGAAATCGCCCTCCTCAACATTTATTCCCTGAATAATTATTCTCTCAGAGATTATGCTCAGGATTCCTTTGGTCATTTCCACGTTGACAATCACAGCACAGTCAGATCTCACCTGCTTTTCCTTACCAAACACAGCCATCTTCCCCCACCACTGCAGGGTACGACCTGTTGTTCTCTACAGACTGGGAGAGTCTCCATTAATTTTCCCTCCTGCCAATAACTGCAGAGCTGAGCTCCCCCCAGAGTGCACGCAGGACCTGTCTGCCCTGGGCACCGTGAGCAGAGCTGGATGTGTTTAATAGCCTCATAGGGGGTTATTAAGGGAACAAGCAGCCTGCTGTGTTTTCTTGCTGTCCCAAACCCAAACAGGTTGTAGCGGTGTCATCATTTAATAGAAGTGGCACTACAAGTAAATTATACCATTCCTGAAAGCAGATGGGGCTTGGGCAATAGGAGGGAAAGAACCAGAAGAATTTGCTGGGAGCGAAAGTTATGATATGGGGGGGAAGGTCACAGTATTAAAGCCTCCAGAATGGGTTTAATCAATGTTATGAAGTGTAAGGGAGCAGAAACCCTTCTGCTGGGACAAAACATCACCCATGTGCCATTCAGAAAACCATTGCAGCCTCTGACTCAGACCTCACCGACACCTGAGGTCTGCTCCCACTCTAAGCCCAATGCAAACTGGCTCTCCTAGCTCTGGTTTTGAAATTTCACAACGTGTCTTCTGAGACCATAACAAATCATTTCCACAGATGTCTGTTCCTTAATATCATTACACACCGGTCTGTACAATCCCTCTGGGAAAGGAGCCCATTTGTAAAGTAATATTATTGCTATGCCATGCTTTTAATTTTAAGGCTGTTGCTGATAATGATTTCCCCTCACACACATCCAGCAGGGACTGAGCTCTCATAGGACTGCATTCCATGCTCACTTTAGGTGGTTTTAGTATCTGGTAATTGTTTAGGCTACAAAATAAGCTCCCATTACAAATCCTCCCCTTTAATATTCTTTTCCACCCCCTCTTCTTTTGCCACATCTCTACGATATTCTGCTGGCAAAGAATATTTGCCTAGCAATGCCATATGAATTCCACCCATAAAATACAGTACTCCAACCTAAGCACAGTGAGGCTGTGCATAACCACCCATTAGCTGTTAGAAACGCTCGCCTATTGCTATTCACTAATAACTACAGGGAGACATTAGGGAACAGATTTAGCTCTCTAGAGCGCTGTACTCGGGTCTGAAGTTCTGGGGTGCAGGATTCAGAGAGACTATTCCTCCTTATGTTCAGCTGTTAGGAGACCAACAGGGACAAACCCCAAGGAAGGGACAATATTCACTGTAAGCAAAGGGCAGAATCTATAGGACAGGATGATGATGCCACTGAGAACACGTATCAAGCAGAAACCCCATGTTAGTGTTTCAGAGAGAATGTTTGCTTCAACAAGATGAAGAAATACTCGGGTTGAGAGCAGCCTTGTAACAAAAATCCTTAAATGCCAAAGGGCAAAATTACTCATAAAAGCATTTCTGTATCTTTGAGACTTTCTAGGCTCCTGCATCTCTAGACAGTAATTCACTCCTCCCTGCTGCCTGCAGTCCCATTGCCCTTAAGGACCCTGATCTGACCACGGCACGCTGCCAACCCCAGGCTGAGAAAGCCTGCCTTGAAGGGAGCATCAGCATCTCAGGCTGCTTAAAATCGTTTGCTCCCTGTTGGCTCTTTCTCAGTGCCTGGAATAAATTAGCTGCAAGTGGTAAAATGATCCCTTATGCCTTGTCTTTTAGGTAAGACTCCGGAGTAAAAGCCTCTTCCCCACTAGCCAGACCTCATGGGGATGCACTGCAGGGAGGACATAGAGAGCCTTTGTGGACATCCATCCTCTCACCCTGTGAGAAGCACACTGCCAGATCCCTTTTTACACACCTTGAAAGGCTGAGACACAGAGCTTTTCCAGATTCATTTTATATGGAAGCAGATTTCTTTCATTGCCTACCACAAATACACCCATAGGAGGAAGCTGGGAATCAGCAGAGCCTATCTCCTAATCTGCCTATTGCA
Source organism: Excalfactoria chinensis (assembly GCF_039878825.1). Lineage (NCBI taxonomy): Eukaryota > Metazoa > Chordata > Aves > Galliformes > Phasianidae > Excalfactoria > Excalfactoria chinensis. The sequence goes on from NC_092845.1 coordinate 4,930,624, forward strand.
CAGAATTGTTTTGTGCTGTTAAACAGCTGGTATTTTTCCTCTCTGAGCTCCTTTTTAAATGCATGTCCTGCATCATGTGCAAGTCATCCAGTCTCAGCACATGCTGTTTTATGGAGTATTGTAATACTGGGGCAGTTCCTTCATAGCCTCCATTAAGTAGCAACACCACAGCAGTATCTAAAATAACAGAGTTACAGCCAGTTTTTAATACTGAGGAGAAATGGAAAACAATTTGCAGCATGAATTTTGATCACAGAAAACAGAACCACACGAGACCTCACAGATTTGTTCAGTTCATTCCTTTTTTTTTTTCCCCATAGAACTATTCTAATTGATTACGGACAGCTCTTCATCTCTTCTGTGTGACCCCAAACACTACAGCGTGAGCTAAAGGACCTCTCATTCAATCCCTACCCAAATCAGACAATACTTTACCCAAATGAGTCACTTGAGAATGATAAACCCAACATGTTCTCAGTGCAATTTACCCCTTTTCTCCCTCAAAACTGTGACTAACTTTGACAAGTGCTTACCTGTTGCTTCCACCATTCCTTCCAGAATGACCACAATCTCAAACTCTTCCTTCTCCAGCTGGGTGCGGGACATCTCCCAGAAGGGGCTTTTCTCGTTGATTTCGTGTGAGATGATAAGAGGTGACACCAGGAACAACCTGTCATCTCCAGTGTCAAATCCCACATTGATGTCCGTTTGGTTCAAGGGGATGAACTCTCCCTCTTTGGTCTGTTTGGACTTAATCAGTTTGGCTCTAATGGAAGCCTCGACAATGTGGGAATTGCGGAGGTCTCCAACACGAAACATGAGACAGAGCTTCTCATCCCTCATGGAAATCACTGCGTTGTTAGAAAACATGAGGGTTTCAGCTCTCTTCTTTGGTTGGCTGATCTTGACAAACATGCATCCCACCATGAACGCGTTGACTATGGAGCCCAGAATAGCCTGGATCAGGAGCAGTATGATGCCCTCTGGGCACTTCTCCGTTATAACCCTGTAGCCATACCCAATTGTTGTCTCAGTTTCAATAGAAAAGAGAAACGCAGAAACAAATCCACTGAGATTTTCAACACAAGGGATCCAGTTTTCATCTTCAAGATGGTCCAGGTCTCCCCGGATATAGGCAATGAGCCACCATATGAATCCAAAAAACAACCAAGTGATGGTATAGACCATAGTGAAGACAAGAAGATTAAAACGCCATTTGAGGTCCACCAGCGTAGTGAAGAGGTCACTCAGGTATCGGTAGGTTTCTTGAACGTTCCCATGGTGCACATTGCACTTGCCACTTTTCTCCATGTATCGCTGCCTTGGCTTCTTACCTTCTGCTGTTATGAGTCGGGTTCGGTCAGTGGCAATGGGGACGTCATCCCGAGCCTGTTTGGGAATCTTCTTAGGCTCCCTGGATGCAACTCCGATGTCCATGTCCTGGTTCATGAAGATCCTAGAATCTCTGGCCATGGCTGGGCTAGGGGAGAAGAAAGAAATGAAGTTTAAGATCAGAGGGAAAGAACTGAGACAACAGTCATTGTACTGCATGAACCACTATGGACAGTGCAAGCCATCAGACAGCACAACCACTAACACTGCCTTGACAAAGCATGCTGGTACAGCACTGGATACAGAATAACTTTACATGGGGAAAGCTTTTTGCTCGAGCCACGTCTTCCTTCCTGGTACTGCTCTGCACAGCACTTTGAAGGGCTTCAACATTCCTCTGCCAACAGCTGCTTGCTAAACACAGCATCGTACTGAACTGGATGTTAAATACTGATCTGTCCCTTTGAAGGTGAAGCAGCTGCCTTTCACCTCACTTATGGCATCACTGGACCTCAGAAACATGTGAATGAGAATGGCCTGGGTGAGGTTTTCCTTGTTAAAACTTCTTGGTTTTCCTTTACTTTTCTTACACGGGGCTCACTTCTTTCTTTGTTTTTGACCCAACATTTCCCAGAGATCACAACCAGAAGCAAAGCAAAGTTGTAATAAAGTACAATCTATAAAGGGATTGGAGTTTCCTGGTGCCTCAGGTCTGGGATAGATACCAAGAGAAGCCTTAGAAATGCACAGCAAATACTCTGCACTACTGCCTACCTGAATCTCACACAAGTCTAAATTATTCATCAAGGTTTCCCTTACAGTCAGCAGAGAAAAGAACCTCCAGGGATAATGGAGATTTCAGATGCACTGATTCACCTTCTGGGTATATTCACTCCTTTCCACAAATTATTCTGGGATTCTGAATTCCAGAGGTGAAACAGGCTTTTAGTTCAGCATCTTCAACTGAGTGCCTATGGGTGTGATGGATCCAGGCCTTCTGGTAGTCAAATAGATGAGAACTCTTTCACCTCATTTGATGCCAGACGAACAGCAAACACCTTCAGAAATGCAACAGCTATTAAAAACCCACAGTCTACATGCAAAACTGTGCTCGACAAGACACGAATAATACCAAATGATGTCTGAAATGATTTTTGGTTATCATGCAACATCCTGTTTACTCGGATGATTTGATATAACCCTACAAAAAAAAGCCCACACACACTCTATAGAAAAATGAGAATCTCCACTCTAAATGCAGGGCACAGACAAAATCTCTGTAACTACCTGAGAAGCCTCAGGAATATCAAAGATAGAGTAGCAATATTCTCTATGATGTTCATTCTCTGCATTGCCCTCTGCAAATCCTATTAAAATCCAACTAAATCTATTACTGCTCCCTCTATCTTTAATCTTCTTATGAGCCTGTGAATCAGAAGAGGTGTAGAGATACAATTAAGAGTATCTTGGGAAAGATAATTTTAAGAACGAGGAATGTAGCTTCATCTTTTCAGAATTAAAAAGCACGAAGGGTGGGCAGGAAGGAAGCAGAGGCAGGATGAGTCCACGAAGCAACAAATTTCCACTTCTATTCTGCTGTAGCCAAGTCTGGTTAACAGCACTACGCCCTTGTACAAGTCACCATCAATCATTACCCCACTGAAGCAGCCAGAGCCTGTTGTTGGAAGCAGCCCCGCTGGCTCCATCCATCAGGGAGCCCGGCCATCTGCCCACAGCACAGCCCCAGCGCTTCCTTCTGCTGGCAAATCTGCCTGCTTGGAAGGGTCTGAGCCAGAGCTGGGGCAGTGCAGTCACAGGAAGGGGAAGCAGAAGGGATCCGTGTATCTGGATGGTGAGGCAGGGGAACTGGTTTGCTGTGCCCACTGTCAGTCATCATGGATGCAGGTTAGGTAACCCCAGCAAAGTGCTGCTCCCTTTCTCTAACAGCATCACCAAGGATTTGGATAGAATATTAATCCCTACCTCTGTCTTTGCATTCTCTATGGAGGACTCCCACAGCTGACTAACAGCAGATTTAGATGCAACTCAAGTCATTTTCTACCACTTTTTACGAGCTCAAATCCCCCCAGCCATTGGTGTGGCTCTCTGCTGCCTTTTGGTGTACGTGTTTACATGCACACCAAGTGGCTGCTCAGACTGTGAGATTCTGAGGGTACACACTGACACTTCACAACGTGCAATAGCATACGCCAAGTGCAGGTCAGAACAACCAGAAACTTCCATTTTCCTTTTTAATAGGGGAGGAAGCAGCCCATCACTGACCTCAAAATGATTTGGTACAGAGGAGAACCTCTCTGCTTCCTCCTCAGCAATATGACTTTTGATCCTTGTGTTGCTTGATCGATCCATTGCTCCATTTGGACTCAAGATTTGGATCAATCCACGTATGTGTATTAGTGTGAAGGCAGGTAAATGGGGCACATTTTCAATTCAAAAAAGACTTTTGTTCTTTTAAAAAAATGTTATAAAACTTAAATTTAAAAGTGAATTTCACTTGCACTGACACTACATAGGAGAGAACAACTGATTTCAAGACATTCATCTGTAGTGTAAGGTTCCGTATTTCAGATTCATACCCAAGAGACCAAAAGGATCTGGAAACATATTAAAAAGATCAGAATAGAATAAGAATAATCATAAGGACTAAATCCCTAGAAATATCACTCTGGTGAAACCAGCTACAAGGGCTGCCCATTAATGAAAGCACAGGGAAACTTGCTTTAACTAAAACACCCAGGGGACTGGCAACACCACTTTTCTAATGCTACTGATCTTTAGCAATAGGTCACAAGAAATCTGCCTGGAAATCTTTAGGAACACCTCGCAAGTGCTCCATTAATGCAAAGAAATTCCTGCTGTAAATGAACTTTACTGACAGCTGCAGCAGCCTTGCAACTTCTGCTAATATTTAATTTAATGCTCTCCCATCGCAGTGAGAGCACGAACTCAGTATGTGGTTACTGGAAATAATTAAGCACATGAATCTCTGAGCACAGGTTGGGGTGTCTGAAGACTATCCAGCTTTCTGTTACAAAAGCTTGCAGTATTTATTCTCCAATTCTGAGCAAATCACTGCCTCTTCCACTCCCTTAATTTCCCAACTGTAAAATCTGTGATACAAATACAGTCTGTGAGATATGAGGCAGAAGAATCTAATAAGAAATTCACTATTATTCCCTTATTAGCTCAGCTGCACTTTATGATGGATGGCCAAACACCAAAGAGGACCACTGTCCCTATGTAAGGAGTTGGTTTACTTCTCTATTGTATGATATACCACCATCAAGCACACACATCGTTTCCAGGTACTGGTAATAAAGTGTAAACATCCTACAGAGATTTAGAGTTCAGATTGTAAACCACTGCTCCATCCAGCAAAGAGAGCTGTGACACAGAACTGCCTCTTGCCATTGCACACACCATCCTGCTTCATTGGCATTTACCATCTTTGGTTAAATGGGGCCAGGATAATAAAAATGTCACATTTGTACAAAGCTGCTTTCCTTTTGGACAGATAGCTGCAAAAGAAGATGTGAGTCACTGCATTATCAACCTTGCAAAGAGCCTTTCTATCTGACTGGCTGTTGCTCAGCTTTAGCCCAGACAGACTCAGGGGCAGGCAGCGACATTTGGGCTCCTGGCTCTGCTGAAGCAGGGTCACATTGGGGTTAGTTATTCACATAATTGCTGATCTCACTTGGGTAAACGCAGGTTTCAGTGTGGATAGAATCTGCCCCTGGAGATGGTCTAACCTTGCAGGCAATAGGAGTTTGGATACAGGGATTGCAAAGTGCTTGGAGTTCCAGAGGTGAAGGAATGCTACCCCAAAAACAAGGTAGGACACTTCAGGAAACTGCACAAGAGAGATCTGTGACACTTCACTAATAAACACGTGGCTCCAAAGCTCCCTCAGCCCAATAACTGCTTTTTGGAGTGAATTCTCACTCAGCACTAACGCTGACCTGACTGTTCGTGGTTCATTAGGCTCAGATATACCAACACAGAAGGTGTTCATTCTGTCAAAACAAAATGCTTTGTAAGGAAATCTCTCTGGGTAGGAAGTTATGGCACAAAGACAGAACTCAGGGACGTTTGTACCTTACCTTTATCTGCTCATTACCTCCCACTCTATTTTTCTCCCCTGCAACAATCACAGTTCCAACAGCCCTCAGCCCTTTCCTTGTCATTTGTGAGGCAGTAACGTGCCCCCCCCCAGAGCCTCCAAATGCTTCAGTGCTCAATACAAGTAACCTGCTTAATTTGTATCATTATTATTACGATTATTATTGATTATCTGTGAAATAAGGAAGCTCTCTGGTTCTCATTTCTTGGGATGGGGAAGCAAAACACAGATGCTTGCTTCTTGCATGGATGGGAGGCCTGTGGCAGGGCAGGGAATGGCAGCTACAGATCCCCAATCCCCTGAAGTCACCACACCTCCCAGCAGAGCAGCATCTCCAAGGGAGCAGCTTTGCCAGAGGTACTTTGCAGCCTCTTGGACCTTTCACCCCAGACTATTTTTAGGGAGACCTTATGGTGTCATTGCAAAAGTGACTGTTACCTTTCAACAAAGACAAGTGAACACAGACAGACAGTCCTGTTCTGATGAGCCATTCCTGTTCCTCCTGTTCCTGGCTGCCTACCCACGGCACACTGAGTACTGCGGTATGTAGAACCTCAATTCGATGAGAAAATACTGCTCCAAAAGCACTAATATTCCTGTTCAAATCTTGCACTGTTCTAACAACCGACGTTTACTGTACAAATCTGCAGCTGGCTTGCAAAGAAAATAAAACTGAACAATGCTGACACCACCTCACACCTCTATGGTGACTCGATGCCAAACAGCTCCAAGATGAACTGGCCAACTATTGTCTCCTTCCACCCCAAGAGGTGTAACAGTGCCACTCAACTGCAGACAAGAGAAAATGAGTCACAGAGGGACAAAGTGATCTACCTAAGACCAAATGGCTGGTAAAGTGCCAGCATCATCCCAAACGCCAAGTGTCTCCCAACCTCTAAGTGAATTGGAAGTGGCTGACTCACATAGAAGTCCACAGATTCGTCTCAGAACGTGAAACTAAAAGCCTGTTTGCCTGTTTCAGAGCCTGTAACTAACAAGCCTGGAACCTTCCAGAGGTGGACAACTTTCTCTATTGGAAACCGAAAACGATCCTGATTCCTTATCTCCACCCAATGAGGAACAACAAGGAAAGAATTGGACCCCAAAAATGAAGTAGCTCCCCCAGCACAAATCCCACAGATGATGTTTGCCTGGACTGCTCGGAGAACAACTGAGAAGAACCAGCTTTGTTTCCCTCCAAGCCACTCAGCTATAACTATAAGGCAGTTTTCCCCATAGGAAAGCAGTGCACTGATGACCTGCTTGATTACCACACTACAGAAAGTCACACAGTGAGCTTCTGGAAACAGGGACAGCTTCTGGCAATTCTTCATTTGTTTCCTGGAACTTTCTGGTCAAAAACAAGCTGGAGAGGTGCTGTATAAAAGTTAGCATGTAACTCCCAACAGCATGAATTAACACAACAGTTTGGACTCTGGACACTATTTGCTCAGTGTCAGTAAATAAACGAGTCATGGTTTTACTTCATGGGGCCATTAACACCCCTATGGATTCCCAATGCATTAAATGGTCTGTCTCCCTTCAGGGCTGAACATGCCAATTCATTGTCTGAGTATTACAATGTAAAGGCTCTTTGAACCCAACCTGGCTTCTAAGCTTCCTCATTCTAAAAGAATTCAATCTCTGACTCCAGGTTAGGATTCCAGCCACTCTATGCATCTCAGGGTTGTCAAGCGACCAGTCTGTTCCTACCTACTGTATTCCACTGACCTCCACTAATTTGGTTTTGGGGCACTCCATCATTCATAATGCCATTTCCTCATCAACACCTCAGCTACATCTGACAGTGCCTTTGCACAAAATCCACATCTACTCCCCGGCTTCCCACAGTCACCCAGCAGCCAACAAGTTACACAGCAGCACATCTCCAGCTGTCACCCGGCAGGGCTGGGCACAGGGACCTCATGCTCATCTCCTTTTCCTCTCGCCTCCTGGGCTACTGATTGTCAGCAGCCGAAGAGGAGAGCAAGGAAGCCGACAAAGCGAACACAAGGAGGTAACTTACTTGCTGAGAGCGGCTCTGCATCAGTCTCGTGCCGTGGCACTTCGGGGATGCCGGGCGGTGACCGCACCGAGAGGCGGGGAGCGCAGATGCTGGATAAGCGGCCGATCCATGCCATCACCAGCAAGGTGCGGTGCTCTGTTGAACCCGGGGCCGTCTCCTCCTTCCCTCCCTCTGCCCGGCATCACAAAACATTGATGTGGTACTGTACGGTTAAACGCACACACCCCCGTTTCTGGACTCCGGGCTCTCTCGCTGTCGGACTGACACGGGGAGCTCCGTGCCCGCCCGCCCCGCTCTCCCCGCTCCTCCTCCCGGCCGGAATGACGTCCTGGCGGCACGCAGCTCCCCCGGGGCCGGGAGAGGAGCAGCATCCCTTGCAACGAGCAGAAAAGGGGAAGGGAGAGGTGGCGGGAGGGGACGCGGAGGGAGGGGTTTAGTGCTGCCTTGCACTGCACGGGCTGGAGGGGAGGGGGCGGTTTTGGTGCCTGAGAAAAGGCGAGGCACCGCGCTGCCCATCACCGCGTGGTCATCGCCCTCCTCGGCTTACTTTTCCACTCGGAGCCTGCTTCTCCGCTCTCCCATTGCCCGGCTTCTCCTTTCCCGTATTACTGAGCGGGCTTTCTTTTCTTCCCCTTTTTCTTCTTCCAGTGGGTGGGGAAAAGAAGAAAACCCATTGTTTTAAATCACACAGACCAAAGCGGTCCCGTGCGAGCTGCTGCAGGGAACCTGCTTTAGCAGAGGCTGGACTGAATGACCCCCAGAGGTCCCTTTCAAGCCCTGAGATTCAGTGACTGCTGTAAAACAGAACGGGAAGGATGCAGAAGCTGCACATTTAGCAAGGAGCACACGTGCTTTTTTCTTTTCTTTCTTTTTATCATTGATAATACCACACTGACTCCCTAGCTTCATAAATATTTCCTCTTTTGAAAAGCAAATGTCAGGCCAGCTGCATATGTAAGATCTGCCTCCCGAGTGCAGGTTGCCTTCAGGCTTTGTTGCTCTGTTCCTTACTTCCAACCCTCCCCTCCTCCCTAATTCCCTCTTTCAGGAGCCACACGCGTTACAGCTCATCAGAAATGCTTTCTCAGAAGATTTTCTGGGCCAGAAAAGAGAGCTCGTCAAAATCACAACATGCCACAGGGATGTGCCAGTAGCACTGGAAACTGACAGCAGTTGTTTCCATTTTCTGCTGTGAAACAATAGTCAACATCTTTAAAGTTACACATCGTCTATGAAATACATTTCTGCGTGGATCTTACTGTATGGGGATGAAGTCTCCCTACATTAGACCTTCTGCCTGCTCACAATCATTGGGAACACTCTTTGTTCTTCCAGTATTTCACCTTTCAGGACTGTGCCTGTGATATATGAAGGATCCTCATAGATCCATAGAGCGCAGGAGTCAGTCCCCATGAGAATTACAATGCTCCCTTTCAGGAGGCACTGCACACTGCTTCCATACAGTGTCACCTTCATAAAAGTACCAGCTCTTCTTCTTTTATTTCCCCTATTTTAATAAGATATAGAATGAATCTTGGTGCTACAAAGGGCAATCCTGCCAGCAGCCCTAGAAGAACAGAGTCTCTGCAAGTCTGCAAAGCTGATGTGATGTGGGCAACGTCAGGAAAAGCCTTTCTTGTCACATCCCCCCATACTCATCCAATACAGCTCACCTACCCATCCAGAGGAACGGTCTCCCAGAGTGGTGATTATATGGTGATGGTTTTCCCACCCTGAGCTGCACTGCCTCACCCGCACGTTGGAATGAACACCATTCCGGGCAATGCAAATACAAACTTTTGCATTTTGAGTTCATTCCTACTTCTTTTGCCACGAGTGAAACTGCTAACAGGCACTGCCATCTGCTGGCACCTCGTCCCGTCACTGACTATAAGGAAAGGGCTTAAAGGGGATTCTCCCAGCTCCCACTGGTCTGTGAGCTTGCAGGAAGCTGTGTTTCCCAACACCTCACCTGCATTACTCAGCTAGAAATGAGACCTCTCTCCTCTTGAGGCATCAGTTCATGAGCAGCCGTACCATCCTGGCTCTTCTCTTTGCAATCACACCATGCTGTGCTCACACCTCTGCCCAGATGGCAGTGTGCTGTAAAGCTGCTGCTGCCCCAGGAGCTTTAATAAGCACAGCAAAGACAGAGCAGCAGTGCTTGGGAGAGGAGAGATGTACTTCAGAGGTCCATCAGGAGCCTGTTTACCTTCTGCATGTTCCGTGGGAGTGTGTACAACTTGGTGGCTTTGTCACTTGATTTTGGTTTCCTTATTCTTACGCTCTAAATCACTGCACTATTTCACCTTTTTCAACAGACATCTTATGGTTTGCAATGACTGAAGATCAGGCAGATCTGAAAATTACACTTTGTGAGTCACTGACATCAACGTGCTATTGCTAATGTGGTTTAAAAGCTGCTAAGAGCTTCACGAGCTTGGAATATAACAAATTACTTTGGGTATCAGATTGCTGCAGGACAGATTTCATACATAATGGCAATACAGTTTGGGATCGCTCTTGGGCCAGCATAGAAACAAGGAAATACAGAGGGAATGCTGCTGAGGCCAAGTTCTTCCAGTGTTTGGGATGAAATCCACCTCACACAATGTCACAGTGCTCTTTCCAACTGCAGAGGACAGGCAGTACCAGATTACATCTAACTCAGAGCCTTACAACAGAATGGGATGGATTATCTTTGGTGCAACATCATGGTTTTACTTGGGAAGATGGAACAGAGGAAGGCAATGGGATGAAAAAGTTTCAGCAATAAACCCGAATTCCCTCACCTCCATTAAGTGTGTGCTGAGGAGTCTGCTTGCCATTGCCTTTGATGTGATAATGAGAGCTAACGCTAACCTGGGGAAGGAGGCAGCTTTTCCTACAGCTGTCTGGGGCTCCTGCCCAGCACTGATCCACACCAGCCAGCACACATTTGCTATCTTTTATCTTCTGGATTGCCTGCAAGTGTGTTAGTCCGGTTCCATTATAATTAACAGTAATTAAGCCCTTATTATGCAGGTGCAGCAGGACCTAAGGCTGAGGAACACCTAGAGATGAAACTTCCCACTCGGGCCCATGTAGCTGCAGGAATGGTGACCCTCATTGACTCTAATGAAGTCATTTTATTACTGTTCCATCTCACATGCCCAGCAGACCTGGAGACAAAAGGCCACTATTTAGCCACAAAATGGGTACTGTGCAGACAGCATTTCCCAGTGCTGCCCTCTCCTCACACCCCAAATGCATTCAGGTGATGGGACAGAGCAGTGCTGGAGCTGCTGGGCTGTGAGCTCCTCACAAACACACTTTGTTCCCTTACATACAACAATTGCTCAAGGCAATTTCCGAGACGCTTCTTACTACCACGACTCCGAGAGAGCCTTTAAGAACAAACCCATTTGTTCAACCCTTCCCCAACGCGTCCATACCCAGGAAGCAATCTGCAAGGACCTATTAACTTCAAGAGCTGGGAGTGTTTATTAGAAAATTCCATTAGCCTCAGCTAACTCCCCGAGCTCCTGGATTTACACCTCATTTGCAAACACCAGGAAGATTTTTCAGCAGATTTTCAGTCATTTTGGAGCTGTAGAGAAACATTTCTAGAACTTATTCTTTTTTTCCCCCCCAGACCTTGCAGCAGCATTCAATATTTATAAGGAATTCCCTGCCTTGGTAGCAACAACTGGCAGTTATAAAGAATAGCTCTACAAAAGGCATTAATATTTTAAGTCTGCCAAAGACTGCTGGATGAAGATACTTCCAGCTTTTGCCTGACTGGTTGTTATGTAGTTCAAGCAAATAACTGACAAAAGGAAACATATATAGGAGGGAAATGAGAGCGCGTCTGGGAACGTGCAATAGCTACAATAAAAGGCCTTTCTCTATTTACACAATAAATCAGCAGCACGATGGAGAAAGGAACCAATATGCTGGTTTCTGCTCCAGTCACGTATTCAGGGAACCACAATGGCAATGACGTGCTCAGATATTGCTGTAGGATTCTGTAGTACGTGAATGAAACCCTTCCATTTTTTCCAAATGAAATGGAAAGATTGTGCTGAATGCAGGCTTTTTCTACACACACAAGTGCAAATAGCTCCTATTTAATGATGCAATGGAGAGAAAAGATAAATCTTGATATCCCTGCAATGAAGTGCCTTTCTTTATGAACACTCCTGTTTGCTCACGGCCTGACGATGCTGGACACGCTCTGGTTCTGTTTGCAGAGCCAGTCTGTGTCCCTGACTTCTGATACATCTGCACATTTTGTTCTTGGCATGTTTGTATCTATGGAGCCAGCTGACCTTGGAACTCACAACGCAGAAAGAAATAAAGAATAAATAAGAATATTGGCAGGCAGAAAACTGACTGCCCCCCCCAGCCCACCCCTCCCCATGGTTGTACTCAAAGTGCTTTTCCTCTCCTTGGTTTGCACAGAGATGATGCTCGGTAACACTGAAAACGTTCCTACTTCCCCTAGAGAGGCCTGCTCAGAGCAAAACCAAAGGAAATTAAAGACCTATCTACCAATCCCTTGCTACAGGTTCATAAATACAAAACTGCAGGCAGGAGCTGGCTAAAACACTAAGGACAAAATGTGCTGAAATGCTTTGACTTGAATCCCTCTGTTCCTGTCTCTCCCGTGTTCCCTGCTCTTCGAGGAGATGGGGAAAGATGTTCCCTCCCACTCATTATCACTGCATATTCACATGAAACAGAGGATGATGCCTTTGCTGTTTGGACTAACTTGCCATCGAGCACTGCTGCTGTGACAGCAAGGCGTTGCAGCAGCCTCTAAAAATACACTCCTCTGCCACTACAAGGACAGCCCCTTTCCTCCCATGGTGCCCAGCACCTGATGGGATGCGCTCGGGTGCAGCTCATCCCAATGATCGTACAGACCAGGGGATCTGAAGTCCCAAGCAGAACACAGCAGACCCTTCCCTCACACAGACTGTGAGCAGTCTGCTGTGCCTGGGACACAAACTGCCCCACTTCTGAGCAATCCTTTATCTGAGGATCCTCCTCCCTTAAAGCGTTTCCCATCCTCCTGAAGAACCAGCGGGTGAGTTTTGCTGTGTCCTGCTTTACGCCTCTACGATGCACATCAGTGATAAGGGTTTATTTTTCTAGCAGCCCTGAGAAAGAGATGGGGATGCTCAGACACAAACCAGGTCCCTCCACGACTTTCAGAGCCAAACTGCTCTGCACATATGCTGCTTTCAGTTCCCATGCTCACTGGAGCGCTCCCTTATTCACTGTAATTTGTGCAGCAACAGCTCTCTAAAGTTGTGGCAGATCTGTTGGATTTACCCTGCAGTTACTCAGCCAAGCTTTCCCTTCCGGATGGATTTGCCTGAGGCTTATTCCTTCTCCACGCAATGCACCAACTCCTCCTTTCAGATCTGACTGGTGCTAAAATTGTACAAGATGCTTCATGCAAATGGATGAAGTCTCCTTTTTCTGTTCGTCGTGAAGTTCAGCCGCTGTTAGATACATCTGAGCCTGAGATTCAGGGGATTGGTGACATCTCAGGTCATTATAAAGCCATCTCAGAGTGCAGAACAGCCGCAGAAATAACTCTGATGACTCCACAAGCCGTGCTGTGCTCTGCTCTAAAAGCAGACGTGAGGACTTATTGACTAGACTTCCCAGAATGTACCAGTGCAAATGAGGCATAACCACACAACTGTAGACGTGTCAAAAGAAAGAGAAAGAAGTTTCCCCAGGAAAAGATGCTGCCATATGGACACGGCAAACTCAAAAGCTTCGGTCTGCTGAAGTTTCTTCCAGCTCCCCAGGCTTTTCAATGTCTCAACGTTCTCTAGGAATAAGGCCGGGCTGTATCATCTCAGCACTCACATTGCCCTGGGCTGTGGTGTTTCCATGCCTGCGATACCTCTGGAACTCACAGGCTCAGTAGCATCCCGTTTGCACAGAGCTGATTCATTTGTGCTGACAGCTTGCATACACCTCGTCATACAGCAAAGTTATTGAAGCTGAATTGCCAGAAAGGCTGCAGTCATTGCTTCGGGTGATTTATCAGGGACTTACACTGCATTGAGCCCATGCCAAGAAAATTCCCTCGTGAACCAAGACCAGATGTCGTTCTCATCTAACTACATTAAACCTGAGACAAAACCACTAAAGCCAACAGACCTGTAGCAGTGCTGTCGCTCTTGTATCCATGTAGAGCCGCTCTCCCCTCTGTGCCTCCACACACAGCCCACCCCAACTCGACACAACTGCTGTTGCACAGAACGATCCCACTTGTTTGCTGTGCAAAACGATTTTGCCATATAACAGAAAGCTTCTTCCACTTTCTTAAGCGATTTTTCCCATCATCACCGGAGCCGGCCGTCACCCCGCAGTCCCTGCACAGGCCAGCAGAGGGTGATGGGCAGCTACGTTGTTTCTGTACCATCCTGACCACTGCCGCTCAGACAGCACGCTTTTCCAGCCTGAATTTGAAGCCTTGCATAGATGAAGACACATCACTGAGCATTTTCATCACTCGTGGAAAACGAGCAGGCTACAGCTGATACCTCAGTCTGCTCTCTGCTACCAAAAGTGGTAACCGCTCACTGCTATCAAGCCTTGTGTTCTTACTGCCCTCCCAAGTGACTCATTCTGTTGTGTTCACTCATCTGTAAAACAGTCGTTCTTCACTTGGCTATTTCTCATGTTCTGACCTTCAACAGCAAGGCCTGGGGTTTTTGTGTGATCATCCAGTAAATGTACTTCTGAAAAGAGAGCATGAAGGAGAGGCACCTGCTCTTTGCTAGAGCACCATGCAAGACTATCAGCCAGTTCCACTGCCTTTGGAAATTAAGACAGAATTACCACCAGTTCTGTCATTGCTGTCAGTAATGGAGATTTACCAAAGGAGAGCAGGAGCTGCAGGGGCTGTGAGCTCCATAGCAGTGCCTACTGTGTATCTGCACGTGCATTCCCCAGTCATACCGACGTCTTCATCGCCCATCCCATGCCCATATGGGGCCGTATTCCTGCTCTTGGGGAGCAACTCAACAATCACCCTGCACAACTCGTTCACTTTCTGACTCTGCAGGCTCCATCCAACCCATTAGCTGCAAAGGGAATTCAGCAGAGCCCTTCCTTTGAAGTGTTATGCTCTCAGCTTTCCTCATGGCTCCCATGAGAGATCAATGCCTGACTTCCGCAGGTCAGAATATCACACCAGGCTTTCTGCCACTGTTTTGCCTTTTTGCCTCGGTTATTATCAGAGAAAAATAGCATGATGACTGCTTCCTTTATTTCTCTCTCCTTCCCCTGCGTTCCAAAAGAGGCCAAATTTCATTTATTAATGCTGATAGAGTCCATGGAGACATGCAGATAAAAGACGCAGTTTGAAGCAGAATGTAATGTTCCATCTTGCAGGAAGCTTGTGCTTTACTATTTACTTTCAGGGCACCTGCTGACATTGCTAGGCAACTGTGACAATGTCCAAAATAAAAACACTACTAACAATGAAAGAAACAAAGAGGTTCTGAGGCTGACAGTCACAGCTGAGAGCTGTCAGGAGAGCAGAGAATGGATGGAATCGATTCCTACATATGGAAGAAAGTGAAGGCCAAAATGATCAGCTGTGGGTTGAAAGACAATTGCAAGTAATGAAAACACACCTTAATTTGCTTACTCCTATCCATAGAGTTGCCTTCCAGCAGATGCCCACGCAGGTATGCCTGGTTGTGCACTGTGTGCCGCCTCACGCCTTATCAAGCTATCAGGTCTGCTCAAGCAAGAAGGGCATCACATGTTTCAGAGCCTATCTAGCCTGTGGCTAAACACATCTGTGCTCCCACCAAAGCTGAGCCTGGGCTCCCAAAGGCTGATGTAGGAACAAATCCCTTGGGACCAGAGCTACAGAAACACCCCAGACTTCTACAAATGGCTTTTTGGAGGTCTTTCTTCAGAACCAGATCTATTTGGAAAGCAGAGAAAGGCAGAGGGTGAAATAAAGCATGCTCTTGCTTTAATGCTTCATAACATTTGATCAAGCAGGAAGGAAAGAAGCACCTTTGTTACAGTCCACCCATGCCCTACATTTTCAGAGGAAGTAAGGACTTTTCGGGCACTAACGTACTCTGCCAAGTAGCTGAATTACACACAAATGCAAGTAATGAGCTTTATTACTTCCAGTGAGAAGCCAGCACAACTTTCTTGATGAATACTGTTGCATAAAGCAGACTTTCCCCATGTCGTACTCTCAGTAAGGTGTTCTACCTTGCAGACTTTACTGACACAAATGAGGTCTCTGCTTCCATGCAACTCTTAGTACATCAAGGAGTTAAATAACACAGTGCTCTGCCTTTCTGGATTCCCACATGCATTCCCACAGCCAGCATTGCAGCCAGCTTCGTTCCTGAAGTGAAGTAGCCTTCAATTATGTCTATGCATTTAAATTCTATCATTACAGTTAGCAGAGGAGGAGAAGGACTTCCAACTACCTGCTGTCTAAGAATAAGAAAAGGAGAAGGGATTATAAACCTCTTGCTTTCATTAGCAGCAATGCCAGAATCACAGCTGTATGTACACACACAGAACAGGCTCCTGTTACTTCCATATTCTTTGCTACACTACTGTCAGCTCAGCATTTAACAGATAGAAAATGAGATGTAATGGGAAGGACGGAATCACCTCTCTTGGGAGTCGGAATAAAACTGCAGTGGATTTCAAATCCCAAATACCAAGTACATCAGCACTGGGAGGCTGCCAGCCTCGCTGCACTGAGGTTAATGAACAAACTACTGCCTGCAGTACTGACTTCTCTACCACGCTTATAAAGTATGTATCTTTGGTTACATCTAGAGAGGCTGCATCTTCCATAAATAACCATTCTAAAGATAAGGGCATGACATCTTCCTATTCATTTGACAAAGCAGATAAAGATGATCAATATTTATGCAGAAAAACTGCTTTAGGCGAGCAGGCTTCACAGAGCACCCTCAATCAACAACGTTGACTTAATGTGGAAAAACACCAGAAAAATATAGTCACAAATACAGCAGGGGATGTTCTGACATCAGCTCAGTCACACCTCGTTTCCCATTTCTTCTTTATAGGACAGGTTCCCAAAGAATGCATGTCGGATAAAACAACAAAGCCAGCTCAGAGAAGGGGAGATCATTACAATGGAGGAGAGCAGTTGGCAAACCCATATCAGGCTGAAAGTGCTATTTAGTTCCTTGGTTCTGGATGCAACTTGGAAGTGCTACCTTAGGAAAATAACACAACCAGGTGAACGCAATGCCTTACATTTCCAAGGATGTCTTTGTGATTCTCCTGTCCAACATGAGAAACGAAGCACAAAATGACTCCACTTTGTGTTGTGAGAACTGCCACCATCTAAGTGGAGCACCCTGAAGTCATTTGTCAGTCATGAAAACCCAAATCCTTTCCTGCTCTCCTCCTGCTCTGCCTTCCTTGTGCCAAACACAGAAAGAACGTTCTGGCCTCAGACTGAATGAGGAAGTGAATTACAATCTAACCTAAAAACCTGCAATTGAAATCCACTCTGGGAGCTTCTGAAAGCCAAGGAAATCTATATGCTTTTTTAACATTCTTTTGCCACGTCATAGTGGGAGAACGAAGGAAGCCCATTCACTCTTAATTTGCCAGTGTTGAGGATAATATTTAACAGAAGCAAAACCCTTTAAGGGCTCAGCACGCTCTTTGAAACTAATGGGAAGAGAAAATCCCATTGAGTTTCATGGCAGGAGAACAGTGTTTTTTTTTTTCTTTGAAAAATTAAGTTAAACAATGTGCAATATGCTGGTTGATGACATTTAATTTGTACCATCACGAACTGCCAACAGGTGAGCAGCACGGGGCTCCTGTGTGCGCTGGGTACAGCATAACAATAACCAGACTGATTATTTCTGAGTGCACCACATCAATTACTCCTGGTAAAGTTACCTGCAGCCATTCCATCATCACATTTCTGGTGCTGTGCTGGCACTTCTAACAGCATCCCAGGAGTGTGAGGAGATACAACAGATGGATTAATGTGCTCGGAGATGAAAAGCACCACTTAAATTATCACACCGATCGTCAATGACTGAGCTATTGAAACAAGGGAATGGCTAAAACCTGAGCTTGATTCCTTGAATCATGGCAGGGCAAGCAGTTCTGATACTGAATCGCTGATCTCATGTTGGTTTCAACTGTGTGAACAGATCTTATTTTGCCCAAACATTAAATAAGGTTTTGATGTACAAATTGTATCCCCCATTTCTTTCAAGACTCTTAGAGACAAAGAAGATCCTGCCCTCACGATGGCCTCCACCTGCCTATGGTCAGTGACTGGAAACACAGATCAACCTCCCATCTGGGGATTTTAGAACTCATCTGTTTACAGTAGGCATCAAAAAGATAAGGATATAAACTGCTTCAGCCTCTCAAGTCCTCTCTCTGTAAATGGAGATGGATGAGCATCTCTGGAAGGCAAGGCATCCTGAGATACTTCTCTTAGAGTGAGAAGAAATGCCTTCCTCCTTTGAGCAAACCAGAAGTATTAACTTAATTATGTGCATATAGGTAAATTAATTTCAGGCTTAAATCACACAATCCCTTATCAGTGAGATGCAGAGACACTGCTAAAGGATTGAGAAATACAAGAGATGTTCACTTCTTCAGACTCCAAGATGACAGCAGTGAATTAAATGAATTCTGCAGTCCCTTTGCAGAGGTTTAGGATGGAATTGGGCTTTCAGCTCAGATCTAGGAAGGAAACCCTAGGGAAGGAATTGAGGAAACCCTCAACAGCTCAACACCTGTGCCTTATTTTTTAATCAAGCAGTCACTCCTCTGCCTTTCACATAGGGTATATAAACTGAGCCATTATGTTAATGACCCACTGCATATAGATGAGCTGGCAACCAGTCTGAGCTGACTCAGGCACACATAAAAGCCAAGGAGGGCCCTGGCCATGCTCCCTTTGGTGGAGAAGCTGTTGGGAATTACATGCTGTAGGGGTACAGGAAGCTTTCCCTCCCACCTCCCTGCTGCAGTCACCTTTGCTGCTTAACATCCAAGGTAAGAGGCTCCCTGCCATATTATTTTCTTGTAAGGTAGCAGTGACACAGGGCTGGAAGGATATTGAGGTGCAGCAATGCAATGAACTGCAGTGGGATGAAGTGAAGCAGGATTGCACCAAGCTGGTAAACTGCCATGACTGCTGTTCTAACCCTGTGTTAGCACTGGGCAATCTGTCATTGCCTCCCAGTTACTACAAGGCCAAACCTGTGCACACAGACTGGGAGCAAGAAATAACTAATGGATTTTACTGCTAGACTTTGACTTCACTGCGCTTGTTTGGAGCAGTAATGTGTATGTACCACCATTTCCTTCAATTCTGACAAAAAACAGCCAGTAAGATGTAAGTGCTGGTTCTCAGCTGTTGTTAATAAGGATCATACATAGGTACAGTAGTGACTGAATAGCTCGATTTCATGTCGGGAAACTTTTCTTTTCTTGGTGGCAGCTCCGTGGGCCCCCCAGGAGCTGATAGGTAAGCAGTGATATTCTGGGGTGTGACAGTGGAAAGCTCTTTTTCAGCCATGCAGTTCTAAGCATCCTATACCTGAAGGCTACCAATGGCTTCTGCATTAGTTCTGTACTCAGCAGCTCACCTAAACACTAAGGAGCATCTGTAAGTGTCTGGACTACATTGGGAAGGGGGGCAGTTTGGCACAGGAATGTGGTTTTAC
The DNA here is from genome assembly GCF_039878825.1 of Excalfactoria chinensis. Classification (NCBI taxonomy): domain Eukaryota; kingdom Metazoa; phylum Chordata; class Aves; order Galliformes; family Phasianidae; genus Excalfactoria; species Excalfactoria chinensis. The sequence continues at coordinate 4,949,861 of NC_092845.1, forward strand.
CTTCCTTTACATATAACCATGAGACAATGCAAAATTGCTACAGCGGAGCTAGGTGTCTCTTCCTTCACCAACACAGCTCAAAAGATGTACTAGCATGATATAGCCCAAGGCTCCATTTCTAGTCTGCTGTGCATCAGCCTGCATACCAGAGCAGGAGCTTTATAGCTAAGATTCAGAGCCTTGTTAGCTCAGCCTGAATATCTTAAATCTTTGCTACACAACAGGTAACAGGCCACAGAGAGGCTGTGGGTGGCTGATAAGCTTGCACCTTCCGTACACAGAGCTCACAGAGATAAGATGATTTTATTTGTTTCTTGGTTTCACATCACAGAGTTTTGATATGCAAATGTGCCTCCTCTGCAGCAGCATCCCACAATAAATGCAAGGTAATTTAAGTTGGTTCATACCTTAATAAACTCCCTCAGATGCAGCCTGTGCTGTCAAGAGAAGTGTGCACACAGAGTAATCACAAAGATAACAAACAACAAAACAACGCCTGTTTGAAGCCCTGGGACTTTCTGTCCCAATGAGGAAAACAGGATTAAACAAGAGACCTTCACAACACAGAGCTGCTGCGATCTGAGCAGCTACCTTGTGTGAGAGCATTTAGTAATATCAAGAGATAAGGCAACCTTCTCGTTAGGTTTAGTCCTCGTTGTGAAGTAACAAAGATGTGCTGAATTCCATTATCTGGCCTTGGTAATAAGTTGATTTAATTGGATTTGATTTTTCAAACGTAGCATCTCAAGTCAGCCATAAACTCCGGAATTAGCATTTCACATCTCAACATGGGAGAGGGTTTTAAAGCAGCATAAGGAGATGAAATCCATGCCCAATGAGTTTCAAATTACTCCGAGGATGAACTCAGCCATATGCATGTTAAACTAAAATTGTGCAGGCTCTGAGTGCGTCAGGCAAAGTTATTAATGGTGTACATTTGCTATTAAGAATGCAAAGCAGCTATTTTGTACTCAGTTTGTTCGCGTGTCTCTTCACATCGGTGACCCTTGTGATGGGTCAATAATTCACTCTGCGTACACTGAAAGCCAGGAATGTCTTGCAAGTCAATTACACTTATATAAATAATTAGGAGCCCAAAAGTAACTGAAGGATTGGAACAGGAAGAGCTCAGCAGGTGAAACAGTGCACACCCAGGGACAGGAGGCTGCTTACGCCCTTAGATTTGCAGCTGGTGGTCCCCAATACTTCCAAAAGGTGCCTTGTGTGCCCCAGAAAGGACCCTTAAAAGGGGCAGTCCTGAGCTGCAGTATTCCAGGGAATAATCGGGTTTGTCCTGTAAGTGAAAGCTATTTGCTTTCTGCAGGAGACGAGGCAAACAGCTGCCAATGAGATTTGATTCTCAAGATTTGCTCCTGAAATGCTTCACTTCTGTGGCATTTATTTGTAAGGAACACCCTAATCAATCTCCCAGGCACAGGTGGACCCTGGCTCTCTAATTCAGATGGATGACACTCGCTTCAGCAAACCTTGTATGAAGGAGCATAGAACATCCTTCATACCTCTACCTTCACCTGAAAACCAGCTGAAAAGCCAGATTTTTTTCCCCAGTCCAGAACATGTGACCACAAACTCACTTTAAATGCTGGGGCAGGAGCTGTAGGCTGTCATACACACCTTCAAAGGGCACTGGAACAACTGCTGTCACCCACCTTGTGATGCAGCAGCCAAGCAGAGATGAGGGATAGAAACTATTGAGATAAGACTGTAATGGGACAAGATGTTCCTAGACAGCTTGGCTGAGCATAGGAGAAATCAGATATCAGGAACCAGAGGTAGAACAAAATCTGTCAGTCAAAGTCTGCAGTGCTGCCAGCATTTGTGATCAGAGCATTGAATGATGAAAGGAAATCTCCCGAACTACTGATGTCTGATACTTTTACTGGTGAACCTCAACTGATTCAACACGCAGCATCAGCCAGCAAGTGCCAATCCAGCTTGCAGCTGCTATGTGACAGACTTGCAGGCACAGCGAGCAGCAAAAAAAAAGGAGTGTGGCAGATCAGCAGGTAGCAATGATGTGTTACGAGTATTAAATCAGTTCCTTACACTTCTTGAATCAAATATCCTGGGTAAGGACTGCAGCAGGACATTGCTCTGAATTCTGCATGGAAGTGTGACCAAAATGCTGCCCAGGACAACCAGGTCCCAGGGCTTATCCCAGTGCTGAATGCAGGTGAAGAACTGCAGCAGAACAGTGGTACTGCAGTGAGCAGCACACGAGTTACAAACATTTAATTGCAGCACTGATAAGCAGCACTCAGCCTTCATTATAAAAGCACAGTAGAAGAATCACCCCCAGTGTTGAACTCTGTTTGGGGTGGCACGGAGCCACTGTGTATTTAAATACACCAACAGTTTGGAATGGTGAGTGTTGAGATACCTCCAGATCAGATGTCCAAATGGGGTCAGAACCATCATGGCGTTCCCAGGTGGTCTCGGCCTTGGGTAATGGCTCTCAGCTGCCACTCAGCCCTCGGGGCTTTTGCACAAAGCTTTTCCAGTGCACCGTCCTGATGACTGAGTCTTGACATTGCCAATCTGTAGAAACAAACTGCGAGTTAATGATTCAATGCCTTTAATAATTCAGCGAAGAATAACAAAATGAGAACGTACAGAAGTGGCTCACATGACTCTGCCTGTTCTCCCCATGATGACCTTTCTAGATGGGGTTTGTGCTGCACTGCCTTCCCAGCTCTCACCTAAGCTGAGCACTTCAGGCTCTCTCCCTCAGTCAATGAACTAAAGGATTAATTCTATATGCAGTGCTAACTATCATAATATTAATGGCTAATGAATGATGACAGTAATGGCTTTACTGCTGTAAATCTTTACTTGCAACCCTTGAGGACCCCAGTCCAGCAGTCTTCCTGGAGTGCCTCAGTCTCTTACATGACCAATAGCTCCACAGAACCTGCACACCTCATGCATCTCAGTTGATATACATGTTCAGGATGTGGGAGAATCAAGGGAGGGTTTGGCACAGCCTTGTGCTATATGCCAAGGGTAGCTGGAATAATCCTGATTCACCCAGTTTAAATAGAAGCGACGGGTCCTCCTCTGATGACAGGAGACAAACGAGGCACCTAAGTGGACTCAGGCAAGGTTACGCTCCTGCTGTACTTCGAATTGATTCAATACAAGGTCAGCTCTGTTTGGCAGTCCTTGATCCTGTTACAGTTCTGATATGACAACAGGTTTGGGAGATCCCTGCTCTGGCACCGACTGAAAAGCAAATGAGCTGCATTCTGCAAAGGTCTCAGTGAAAAGCAGCCGGCAGATAACACACAAGAAGACTAAACGCTGTCGATTGCTTTTCTAATAGGAAAGGATTTCATAAGGGATACTTCACATACTTCGTTCAGAGGAAGTTCAACAAAAAGAAAGAACAGAAGGGACTGAAAGAGATCTGATTTTTAAAAAGAGCTGAAAGGGACTGAAAAAGAAATAATCCTTTAACTCTGTATCCCCCTTTCTTCTACCTAAGCTCCTTAGAACTTCATCTGAATCCCTAACAAAGATGCATTTCTACCAAGAGCTGCGAGTTCAGAGGGCTGCCTTGTATTTTTGCTTTCCCCCCCGTACCAATGAGGCTCTGCCAGCTTTGTTTGTACCTCCTTTGCTGTGGGAGAAGAAATACATTTGAAGCCACAGGTATCAAAACGACAGTTAAGCGTGTTAAAAGATGTTGTTCTTGTCTGACCCCCATCAAACCTCAACCACCTTCCCCTTCCTACACCCGCTGCTCCCCAGCACTGCACGTGACTGAGATTAAAGCCATTTCCATGGATTAATGTGCTCCGCACACAGGACTTACCCAGAGAACCATTAATGCTCCTGGGCATTACCCCACATTCAGAAGTGCTCACAGCAAACCATCTGAGAGCGAGTAGGAGCAAAGAGGACCACTCAGTTACATCCCAGGTGAGCAGAGGAGCCCCAGCCGGTACGTAGCACATGGAATCTCTAAGCACTGCTCTTACCTACTTGCAGAAGTGCATCTCTAAAGATCTAACTCTTGGGGCGTTTATAAGCTATTCTGGGTATGGGGAGTGATGCAGGTTAGTTAGGAAAGGTCAGGAATTGAACTGCAGTGATCTATGAAATATGAGAGTGGAACAGCCCAGTGGAAGCTGCACATCTCTGCAGCCAACATCAACATGCCATCAGTGCCCAAGGAGGCTCTGCTGCTCACCATCCCATCACTCAGCACAAGCAGTGCATCTCCCCTGTGATGAGCAAAGCACCGCTGGGGACAGCAGAGCTCTGCCAGCTCCTCCTAAAGGCGTTTCTCACGCAGTACAGCCTGCAACGCTGTGTTTGTTTGGGCTGACAGGAAACATCCTGCTAAATATTAGCTACAGCACAGCCGGGTCAGTTACCTTCAGTGATTTAAATGGAAAGGACTAAGGGCTGTATTACATAACTTGCTTTCTATAACCTCCTCTGTGTTGGTACAGGAGGGAATGCTTCTCTTGCTAAAGAGAATCAACACATTCCAGCTGTAATTTGGAACAAGGAAGATTTGCTGAGGGTAGGATTGCTTTGCCACCCTGGCTCAAGAAGGGTGTAATTCTTCAGAGTTTGATCTACCTGGGGTAGCTTAAACAGGGCTTGTAAAGCAGCCTGAAGACAGGAGGGAAGACTTAAAGAGGAAAGAAAGGAACAGCAAACTTGGGAATGTTTCCAAGGTTGCAGCCCAGACTGCATTGATTGGCTTCCTCTCATCATCTCTGTGATAATTATCTGCTGATTTGTATGTCTGGATTAATCCAAAGATTCCTAGTGGAGCCTGAATCAGGTCGAACCAAAATCGTGGTAACATCTATGACAACCCCAGCAGGAAAAACCAGCCAGATCAGAGAACCTCTTCCACTTCTCCCCTTCAAACCTTCCCAGGGGGTTCTGAGCAGCTCTGCTGGAGCTCACTGCTCCAAAGGCGCATATGTGCAGCTCAGGGTGTGCAGGCAGTTGAATGGAGTCAGTCTGCTCAGCTCCAGCACTGACAGCACTCACAGTGCAGGAAAAACACAGCACAATGGATACCAACAACAGCTGAATCCACACACAGGGAAATTAAAGGTTAAATACTGCAGAACTGCTGGGAACGGTGCATGGTGCAGCAATGTTTTCCTTTTGCTCAAACTATGCATTAACATGAACACATTAAAAGGGTGTCAAGAAAAAGCAGACTTGAGGATTGTTTGGAGGGTGACCCCACTCCTTTCCTCAGGTTCTCGCTTAAACTTTAACTTTGTTGGCTGCATTCACAACCAATGAGTTCAGCAGCCAAAGTTAAACACAGGGAAAAGCTGCGGCACGGTGACCTTCATCTCTTCATCCTCACTTCTCTGAGCAGAGGTTTCAGTGGGAGCACAGACTGACACAAGGCAACAAACCTGTACTTTACTTCTGGCTTTGCAAAATGCAATTCATGCTTATCAAGAATCTTTTCCCTTTGCTACTGATTGCTGTATCAAAAGGTAATTTGTCGCCCCTGTGACTACTGTGTCTAATGGGAAGATCTGTTTCAGCTAGCTAAAACACAAGGCAGCTTCTGCTCCAGTGTGAATGGAAGAAAGCCTTTACCAAAGAGCAGCACGGCACAGTGACAAGGAGTAGGGAACAATATGAGCAGCTGAGTGATTCTTAGCTTCACAAGTTTACTAAGCAAGCCAAAATGCTCCTTTTTCTTTTGCTGGAATGCTCCTTAGGCAAGAATCTGCTCGTTTCCTCATATACTTACTGGAATTGTTCTCCAGTAGCAGAGGGAAAATATGCAAATGGGACAACTTTTTCCTTAGCAGGAGCCTGGAGACCTTGGCAGCCTTTACTCCTTGCCTGCAGGTACAAATGAGACCCACGTTACCCATAATGTTTATTATTTCTTCTTCTCCAGAGCACCAGCAGCAGAGGGAATGTTCAACTACCTCCGGAAACGCTTTGCCAGCCACGTCACAGAACGAAGCCGGAGAAAAGCAAGGCTTGTTTCTAAAGATGGAAGGTGCAACATAGAGTTTGGCAATGTGGAACAGTCAAGGTTTGTCTTTTTGATCGATATATGGACAACCATCCTGGATTTGAGGTGGAGGTACAAAATGACCATCTTCATTTCAGCGTTCTTAGGCAGCTGGTTTCTGTTTGGTCTCCTCTGGTACGTTGTGGCCTACATACACAAAGACCTTCCAGAATTCAACCCCTCCATCAATCACACCCCCTGTGTTGAGAATATCAACGGTCTGACTTCAGCTTTCCTGTTTTCCTTGGAGACACAGGTCACTATCGGCTACGGCTTCAGGTGTGTCACAGAACAATGTGTCACTGCCATTTTCCTGCTCATCTTCCAGTCTATCTTGGGGGTAATCATCAATTCTTTCATGTGTGGTGCCATCTTGGCCAAGATATCAAGGTCCAAAAACAGAGCCAAGACCATCACCTTCAGCAGGAACGCAGTCATCAGCAAACGTGGTGGGAAGCTCTGCCTCCTCATCAGGGTGGCAAACCTCAGGAAGAGTCTTCTCATTGGGAGTCACATCTATGGCAAACTCCTGAAGACCACCATCACCCCAGAAGGAGAGACGATCATTCTGGACCAGGTCAACATCGAATTTATCGTTGACGCTGGCAATGAAAATCTCTTCTTCATTTCCCCATTGACTATCTACCATATCATAGACAAGAACAGCCCTTTCTTCCACATGGCAGCAGAAACAATTCTGCAGCAGGATTTTGAGCTGGTTGTGTTTTTAGACGGCACTGTTGAAGCCACCAGCGCTACCTGTCAAGTGAGGACATCTTACATCCCAGAAGAGGTGCTCTGGGGTTATCGCTTTGCTCCCATTGTGTCCAAGACCAAAGAAGGGAAATACAGAGTAGACTTCCAGAACTTCAGCAAGACAGTGGCAGTGGAGATGCCCCACTGTGCCTTCTGCCTCTACAATGAGAAAGAAGCCAAAGCCAAAGAGAAGAAAGGCTTTGACAACCCTGGCTTTGTCTTGGCAGAAGCCAGCGAAGCCAGTGACACAAAGATGTAGCTCCAAACCTTTATCAGACTGCACCTTTCTGCATAATTAATTCAATCGTGAGAGGATTCATAACTTAGCAAAACAAATAACAGGTTTGTTTTAACTCTACAACAGCACCTATCTTCTCAACAGCCTCAAATCAGAGAGGACCAGCATGCCATTGATCACCAGAACACTACTTAACGATGTTACGTATTGCATAGGATTTCTATTTTTATATCTGTGGGACGTTTGATGATGCTGCTAATTTGGAGCCTTCCATTCACTTCAGCTCCCAGAGGAGCAGCAGCTTTACAAAGCCTGAAAAGAGAAACTTTAAGTCATTCTTAAGGAGCAAAGCTGTCAGAGAAGGACAGACAGAAGGCCAAACTTCTCCACATGGACCAAAGGGACTTAGAAGCCAAAACCTCACCATAAACACACGTCCCTCATTGCCAAAGCCCTCTGAGGAAGCAGACTATTTGGCTCCAGACCCCTTGAGCACTTTTGAACCTTTTGAAACAATTCCTTCTTATTTTGAGCTGATGTATTTATAGAAATAAGGGATGGTACGTGCTTAGGAGGGGGTTGTAAGGACAGAGCCCACGCCATCCTCCTGCACCGCCAACATCATAAACAGTTCTCTTCTGTGAAAGCCTTTGATTCCTTGAGGGAAAACACCAAATGGAAAGTGAAAACAAATACAAGCAGAGACACCTGCCATGAGAGAAGAGGAATTTTGCGGCTTGATCTTAATGACCTCACCTGCAGATACCCCTCTGTCCACAGAGCTGCTGTAATACTGAGAAACCTCAGAAAGCAATGGGCCATTGGGAAAGCAGGCATGGTGGGGAAGTGAAGAACACACATGATGGGGAGGTGAAGAACACACAGACTGCAGCACACCTGGCAGAGAGCGAGCCACAACACAAACACCAACCACACCTTTCTTTGAAGGTGCAGCAAAAGCACCATGAAGCTCTGCAACGCAATGGATACTGCAGCAATGACAGGATAGTAGCAAAGCCCTGGGCTGCAGCAAGGGAGGATATGCTCAATGCAGCAGCTGTGGGCACAGAAATAAAGAAGCTGCTCATTCTTGGAAGGCCTCAGATACACAGGGATCTCCAACAAGAAACACTCTCAGTTCTACTGCCTGCCCTTAAATGAGGGTTGGGAAGGGGTTCAAGGGGTGCATCCTGGCTCCAGCCCTTCCATCACTCAGTACACTGCATGCACCTGAGCTGCCCTGGGCTGGCCCTGCCTTCCCACCAGGTGCTCCATCACTGCTTCAGGCCAGGACTCAGCATTTCTGCTACAGATGTCTACAAAGTATTTAAGTGCTACCACAGCTTGAACAGAACATTCTTTCATTTTAGCATGACAGAGGGGAACTGGGCACAGCATGAAGTGGGTCAGACCCCAGGTTGGCAGGGCCATGGCTGAGCCAAGCTCACATGGACAGGGATCATAGGCAACCAAAATGGGGACCCGGGAAAGGAGCCGTCCTCCCTCTGGCTGCCACCCAGGGAGCACAGAGCCTGGCAGCAGTGGGGGATTTCCTCTTCATGTCCAGAGAGGGCTGTGTGTCACTTGAGAGATAAAGGCCCAGGGTAGGGAAAAAAGGTTATCGGGAGACGCCCTGCGTGCAGTGCTGCTCAGGACCGACTCCATAGGAAATCTATTTTGGGGGCTGTCACCTCTACTTCCATTAAAAGAAAGTTCAGTTAAGAGGATGAAAATAAATGTAATCTTGCTGAGCAGAAGTGGTTCTGGAGGGAACCACTGCCCTGATACTGGAAACAAAGGAGGGTTTCTTTGCCTGTGACAGCACTTCATTGTCACATCTCCATAGCACTCTTTTCTAAACCCTCGTGGTTCTCTTCTCCCTCCATCCAGCCTGCAGTCCGTCCAAACAGTGGCAGAAACAACTGCAGAATACAATGCAGAGGCCACCAACCTCACTGGTACAGAGCAAAGCCATCTCTCAGATCCCCATCCTCAGGGGAAGAAGCACATACTGCTGGATGAATCAGCCTGGGTTGCAAAGGCCCACAGTGCTCATCCAGTTCCACCCCCTGCTGTATGCAGGGTCGCCAACCAGCAGCCCAGGCTGCCCAGAACCACATCCAGCCTGGCCTTGAATGCCTGCAGGGATGGGGCATCCACAGCCTCCTCGGGCAACCTGTTCCAGTGAACGTGAAGGCCGGGAGGGTTTAGCTGTGAAAGCATTAGCCAAGCAGCAAAGCTTGGGAATAATGTGTCTGCACTAAACTTAATTTATCTTCTTGTTTCGCAAACAACATGTTCCTTCTACTGTATTTATTTTAAACATTCGTTCAAGCTGTGCATAATATTTCAATCATTTTGAAATAGATTCACCCTCCTGCTGGCAAATGAATAAGGCATCCTGCTGGCTGCCGGAGAAAGGGCCATGAATTAAAGTATCTGCTTTCAGTAAAGCGACATGTGCTCATGAGCTGTCTGCACACACCCTTTGGTAGGAACGGGTGAGAAGAAACTCCTAAACAACAACAATAAAGCAAAGCTTGCCAAACCGTTTGGATACACAGACTGATGCTCACTGCGGTGATGCGGCACAGTGCGGCTAAACCAACCCACAGTGTAACCCCTGTGTGTGCACTGCCTTGTAAACCCAGCTACTCCCCTATAAACAAGTCAGCAGCATGCACAGCCCCAGCACAAATGAGGGTGGCTGAGGTGTCGCAGCCTCCTTCCTCTCCGCAGGCAGCAAGCCGATGTGGTTACACACATGTGAATTCCGCTGGGAAGAGCTTTTATTTCCCTCTCTCGTTCTTTGCCCCCTTTGATTCAGCCCTGCCTGGAACCGTCGCAGTGTTGGTGTGGTTCTTGCTCCCCACAAGCAGAGGGAAACCACAGCCCATGAGCAGTGCCTGCCAGCACGGAGATGGGGGAAACGGGGTGAGTTCCCAACCCTTCGGTGAATCTGTGCCTACGGCTTGATGCTGTGGAGCCGCTGTGACAGCACTGACACGGACCACGAGTCAAATACAGCCCTGCAATCGCAGCGAGGAAGCCAAAGCGCTCTCCGCACAGCTGTGAGAGCACACAATGCGTTTCCTGAGGCCAAGCGGACATTCCTGCGGTAGAAGCATCTGCCTGGCAAAGCTTACGACTTGCACAAACGGCTGCGAGAGCAAGACAGAAACCCTCCCCGCTCCAGGGAGCCGGGTGAGCAAAGGGAGGTTGGAAAGGGGAAAATCTCATTGCATCTCCACCCGCGTGCTGCTAGAAAGCACTGAAGCCCTCGCGCTCTGCTTGACGCACCGCAACTCCCAATACGGGACGGCTGCTGCATTCTGCATCGCGGCCGCTGGGGGGCGCCACTGCCCCGCGACTGATGCCGGCTGCCGGGATCAGCTCTTAAAAGCGCGGAGCAAGAACTGATTGGAAGCGTTCGTCCTTTGCGCTGCGCACGTTGTGACTTATTTTGGCACGAGCTCTGAGAGCGGGACGTATTTAGCCGCTTCGCAAGGGCGTCGGGAAACCTCATTCCCTGCTATGAGAGCAGAGATTGGGGGGGAACCTGGGGGCTGTTCCTTGCTAAGTACAAACAGCGGCCAGGCAGGTCAGCCCTGGGCTGCAGCAAGAATTCCCTTTTGCTCTCCCTTCCTGGGTTCCTTTGAACAGGAAACAAGTACTGGGTGAACATCCAGGTGAGCAGAAAATAACAGCCAGATGACCCCTGAGTTCCCTGGGAGCAATGCTTCCTGCCTGGGTCTGGGTTTTGAAGTTGCATGCAGAGTTTCTGCTGTCCTGACTGCCTTTGTGCTCCAAGATCTCTTTGTAAGATCTCCTTTTATTTCTTTATTTTAAATGAGAACGCAGCCTGCAGTGGGCAGCAAACTCTGCCTGATGCTAAATATGAGCAAATACCAGCAAAGGTTGGTATCAGCCACAGCTCTGAAGAGAGGGATGAAAAGAGACCAAAAGGACCTGAGCTGTGGGCACCGCAGGTCGCCTTCCATCTCAAGCTGAGCTCCTTCAAGGTGCTGCAAGTTGGGCAGCCGGAAAGATGCTGCTGCAATGGTTGTTTCCAAAAGCCTTTTCCTTCTTTCTAAGGATGCTGCTGGCCAAACGCTGCTGTCAAAGACATTGTTATACTCTGATAAACTCCAGATTCTGTCTCCAGGTGTTTTTTGGTGCAATCTCTGTCTTCATTTTTCCCATTGCTTTCAGCTTTCAGCTTTCAGCTGGGCAGGTGTGTTGATTCTTCCTACAGATAAATGTGGGTTGAGTTGAAGTGAAAAAACAATAGAGATAAGCAACAAAACATTCACTCTCATGACTAAATTGAGCAACTATGGCTCAATACACAAAGGAACAGCCCCGTGGTGGCCGAACACACCGCTTAACACGGCTCTTTTTCAGAGCTGCTGCTAATCAAGCTGGTGAAAGCCATTGTACCAGAAACTTAGCAACAAAAGGTTGTGTGTGGAGGAAGGAAATGGTGTGCTTGTGCAGTTATGCATTTCCAAGGCTTTATCAAATCTGCAGAAAGATCAAGCTATCTCTGAGGACCACCGTGTGTCTGAAAAAATACAGGAAGTGCCTTTGCCTGACCTTTATGCACAGTCAGATGATTCCTTGGCAGCGCTTGTTTTTGCAGCCTCCTGCAACACCTCAGGAATGCTTCGGAGCACTGGATTTCCCTGGGCTTGGGGACAGGTGAGAACCATGAGCAGCCCAGCAGGCTGGTGGTGCACACAGTGTTGACATGTGCATTCTGCCATGACTGGCTGGGTACCCTGAGGAGTGAAGAGCAGGAGATGATGTTAAAAACTTAACTAAATTAGCTCCAATGAATCCTGGATGCAGATACACTGTTTTTCTGGAATAAGAGGCCAATGTTATTTTATAGAGATGAGGATGGTGATTGCTGCTACTATGGACATCTCTTGTTTTCCTTTTAGCTGGATGTAATTTAGATGCATATTCATGCTCTACCAGCAGCTGTGAGAAAGGAGGGAGAGAGCGTGGGACAAGATGATGCCTTCAAGAGGAAAACCACCATTTATTTTGCCACATTTTTTACATCATCCTCTTCATACAACTAATCCATCGTAACACTTCATACATATTTTTTATTAAAAAAACACCAAGATTACTTGCAAAATTATATATATTTTAATATCCAAAAAGTACATTGCATATATATAGTAGCAAAAGCCCCGTTTCCACGGGTAATTTCTTCATCATTAAAGTTTGCGGTTATTGCGGTAACGTTGCTTATAAACATCCCAAAAGCACTCAGACCTGAATGGATCGGCTCCATCTTCATTCTCCTTTTTGTTAAATAATGGCATCAGTGCTTCTGGTTAAAGTTATGAGCAGACTATAATGTTCTGGATTCAAGCTCTCATCCTGCAATCGGATGCACATGGACCAAATCTTGCACCCACAGAGTCCCGGAGGTTTTGTCTAGACGAGATATTGCTGACCCTGTTAATTGTTTGCCAATTAATACAAGTTAGCTAATGGGCTGTACATGTAGGTCTGATCCTCCTATAGACATCTGTTCTAAAACAGAACTGCTCGTGGTTTACCCTTCTGTTTATGGCACCAAACCACCATTTGTGGATCATCAAATTAGCACGTGCAAAATTAGAGGTGGTAGAGAATCCAAATGGAAACGGAACGCCGTGCCAAAAGATGTGCTGAGAATTTGCTCTGTGAAAGTGGTTGAAATGTATCCAAACTTCAAGGTTTTGGTGAGAAATAATGGCAAAATAGTGACACGGTTGCTTTGAAATGGCAACGAATGTTTTCAATCAGCTTCAAGAGGAAGATGTTAGCTAAATGGAGTTAATTTGCAAACAACTACGACAAGCTAATGAAAGAAAAACATCTACTCTAGACAGACTCGGGAAATCTGGGAGGTTTTTGGCTAGTTTGGGGGCCATGATGAATTCCATTGCAGGACCCGAGCTGTCTCCAGCTGATACATTACTCACGTCTTATTTATTTTTTTCTTTAGCAAAAAAGTACAAAGCTACAGCCCAAATGTACAGATTGGAAAGATGTACAAATTACATTAAAAAACGACAAACAAAAACAACCCACAAACAACTGAGCTGACAGTAAAAAAAAAACAAAACAAAAACCAAACAAACAAAAAACCTGCATTTGTGACCGAGGTCAACTCGTTTTAGTTCATCTTTCTCTTAAAAACTGTGAGATATAGGGAAAAAAAAAAATAACTCTGCATAATTTATACAGTAATTTGCCTTCTGATTTGTTGACCCTTTGGATGGCGGTCTGACAAACGCACAGCGTTCGCGAATCGGAAGCGGTTGGCGACCCCAGGCTCTGGCAGAGCTCGAGGACCTGCTGTCATTTACCTTACTTCACCTTTGCCTTCAGAGAATGTATGCACATGACATTAAGTTACTTTTTTGTTCTGGTTTCTGACGTTTCTGGAGTTAATACACAGTCTACGGTAGTTGTACAGCCTAGAAATTTCCTTCAATGCCCTTTACTTCTTAAAATATGCATGAACATATATATATATATATATATGAATATATATACTTTTTTTTATTTCCAGTTGGGTGAAAATCCTCATCTGCCTTAAAGATAAGATTCCAGTTGTAGTCCCCTGTAGCCCAAGGTCCTCCTGACTTTGTAGTCAAATTGCCTCTCCAAAGTGAGAAAAAAACAACCTGTAGTCGTGTTTTCCTAAGACCCACAGTTGGATCCATGTCTTGTCAACCAGCTTTGAGTTCTTAAAAACTTCTCTCATCAAAAAGCTAATAGTCATTCCAGGTAACGATGAACAATCTTCATAGTCAACTCCTACAGAGGATTTAAGCATTAAAAACCAAAGAAAAATGCAGAGTACTGGCCCAAAGAAGCATCCATCTCTCAGTTCAAGACACAAGAGGCAGAATTACACAAGTAGAAGGTTCGATCCAGGAATAGCCAATATCCAGTTTTACTCCTGTCCCAGAAAGGCCACAATTATCCGTCAAGGGTCCCCAGAAAAACGAAACAAAACAAAATCCCAGATTTAAAACAAACAAACAAACAAAAAAGGTCCAACAAGACTGATTAAGGCCACTTGAAGATAGAAGCATCTAGTAATAGCTGCCCAAGTGTGGTGATACGTGGGCGTTGGGATGGCGAGGAACGTTGGGGTTTGGATAAATGCTTCCAGCAGGGGAGGTCCAATAAGGTGAGGCTGCTCCAAAGAAACTGGATGATGTGACAGGCATAGAAGAAGGGTGTGGGGGTACAAAGTTCACCTTCTGCTGGTGGGCATGGTAAGAAGGCATGTAGGAGAGATCTGATGGATACTTGTACATCGACGATTCAGTGGGATGAGGCTGGAGGGCCTGGGCAATGCCATGAAAGTCAAATTTGTAGGCATATCTTTTGCCATGCACTTTGGTCATAATGTTCTTATCATAGTAGTATCGAAGGGCTCGGCTCAGCTTGTCATAATTCATGTTGGGTTTGCTTTTGCGTTCTCCCCAGCGCCGTGCCACTTCATCTGGGTCTGTCATCTTGAATTCCCCATTGGTCCCCTCCCATGTGATACAGCTGGCATTGGAACTGTCCGACAGCAACTCGAGGAGGAACTGCCACAGTTGTATCTGCCCACTCCCTGCAAGAAGCAAGCCAAAGAGGAAGGGAAATGACATTGTGTTTCCTGCTTAAAAGCAAAGACAAAGGCAGGAAACAGAAGGACTATCTCGATCTTTACTGGGAACTGCTCTTTCAAGCCTTAGAAAGTCTTATGTAGGAATGGATAAACGATTCCCAGCAAACAAATTAGTCAACCCTTTGTTCTGTTTATGAGTTTGAGGTCAGACTAAATTTCATAATGGTCGCCTTTGGCCTTAAAGTCTTGCAGCTATTCATAAACAGGTCTCTTTCTGAGCGTACTGTTCTGCAAAACTTTTCACTGAATGGTTGACATAGCTTATTGCAACTTTTAATTGCTTACTCTTTACCATGGGTAATGTTCTGGATACCTACAGTTTTCTCTTCAGTTACAGAAAGACTTCTTCAGAGTTAATTGAGATTATTTCTCTCTCGGATGAGATGACTCTCACTTTTATTATGTGTAGCTACACTAACAGTAAAGGTAAAGAACCTTATGAGGATGTTTCCCTTTTTATTTCCTTCAGACATCCCTTCAGTAAACAAATAGTACCAATCCAAAGTTCTTATAGTCATCACTCCCCAGTAATTCAGTCCAACTTCAGGAACATCCAGTACTTGTGAGACATCAACTGCTATAATTCGTGGTCCTCATAGCCCACTCCATAAGCTGACAACACCTACTCATCCAGTACACACAGCAGCAGAACATCACAAGGAAATGACAGCAGAGGTGCAGAATTCAAAGAGGAACTCACCAGGATTGGCAAGACGACTACTGGTGGGCCCCAGGATTTGATATGGATCTATAAAAAACCAATAACAAACGCTATCTGAATGAAAGTTTCATCTAAAAGAAACAACAATTCATTACTTTTCATTCTGGAAACCAGTTCACATTTTGATTTTCTTCACTCGTGCTGCCTTTTCTCCTAGGCCGTGGGACAGACCTGACATTAATTCTTTTTAAGCAATCAATCACCAGTTACTCATGGAATCCAAAATGGCACCATGGTTCTGACTTGGTTCAGTCCTGCCAGCTTTCAAAGTTCATCATCTTTTGGCCATAACCTGCACTTATATGTCAACTACAACACTCAGCTGCATGAGAAAAACAAGTGTGGGGGAGTAAAGAAGAAACAGATCAGAAGCAAGTACATTTCTTCTAATAGAAATAACTGGTCAGAAGATAAGATTTTCAAATTCACTTGCTCACAGACCAGCTTACTTCCCTCTGAGATCAATGAAATGTTCACCCAGCTCTCCCTTACTGAGGCAAACAAGAATGTTAGACAAATGAGAGTAACAGGAGTTTTATCACTGGCTCCAATGAGGCTGAGTGTTTCTTGAAAACTCCACAATGCATTTATTAGGAATGAATTCCTTCCCTTTTTGTGGGGCCTCCTCAGCCCTAATGTCTACACTTCTCCTTTGCTTCTCTCTGGTTTTGGTGATTTCGATCTACAGCATTTGCTCGTGGATTGAACTGATGCCAAAAGAACCAACCCCCCCCCAAAAAAGAAAAAGGATAGAAAGCAGCTGTGCAAAGCAGAGAAGGTGGTATTTAGCTTTTCAAAGGCCTCTTGGGAAACAAGCAGGAAACACTACTGCTTGCTGTCCAGCCGGGTTTGCTTTTCTTATTTGGTTTCCTTTGACTCCTGGGAAGCCCTGTTGATTCTGTTCAGAGGTGCTTCCATTGGACATCGCTGTAGCAGAGGTGAGGAGGCAGTGAGCAGACACTGCACTGCTGCAGCAGGAACAGCTGCATGCTTCTAACTGCATTACATATCATGGTGCTTCAAAGAAGATGCAATTGCTAGGCACTGCACGTGACTCGGATGAAACAAGGATGTTTCTTTTGAATGGGGAAGAACAGTGCAGTAAAACAGAAACAGTTTGGGACGGTTGCTGTCAATGCTGGGTCACAGCTGACTCACTGTTCTAAGACTTCCCTGTAGGGCTTTGCAAGCTTGTCCTGTGTCTGTGGTTGTTGCTGCTTGGCACGTTTATTTTCCCAGCCCAGTACAAAATGCAGTTACATAGCAAATGCAGCGGTGGCACAGTCAGTGATTACCTGGTTGGGGCCGTTGCTGTTCTGTTGTCTTGTTCACATTTTGTGTCCCTGCAACAGGAGGGCCTGTAAAACCAGGGGAAGATCTGGCATTATTTACTAGAACAGAGAGGAAAGAATGAACAGGGAACAAGGCAAGAGCAAGATACAATGGAAATAGTAGTGACTGAGATGGGAAACATTTCCTGAGCCTATAAAAAATATGAGGTTTCACTGGAAATTATAAACGTCACTCTAAGATAAAAATGCGCAGACTAGGAAAGGAAAACACCATGTAGATACCCCATTCATTTTCTGTCTTTTATTATAACTTCCATTCTCATTCACACCCATGTTTTGAGGAAAAGAACTGAATTATTTTAAATGTATTAATTTTGACATTTTTTATGTAAGAACTTCTTTTTTCAGTAATTTTTGGAAAACCAACCTCCTTTTTAAATAACCTTTTAAGGCAAAATTGGTTGGTTATACCAAATCAGATGTTCTGTTGAAAATATCACGGCAATTTCTATGAATTAATTTGACATTAACATCTGTTCCTCCTCTTCGTATCGCTTCCCTTAACAGATAACTGCAACTCCAAGAGTGCTCTTCACGTTTAGAATGCACGCAGTTGACAAAGCTGCAAAGCAAAGAAGTGTGATCTGACAGCTGGGTTCTGCTTCTCTGATCTCACTGAGAGTCAGATGAGTCCATCTTGCACTGCTGTATGAGGATATGCCCGAGCAGAGGGAGCAGGGAAATGTGTGGCTTGGCATCAGCTGGTTATGTTAACCTGGATGTAGTCTTTAGGAACAGGGAACTGATATTTCCAGTGAGATGTCAGCCCATGACCCAGGAGTGTTGTGAACTCAGGGATATCACAAAATCAGTAAGAAAAAAAAGCAATGGTGTGAGCTGCAGCTCATGCAGAAGCAGCCCTGGCTGCATGCTTGATCATGTTCTGCAAAGTACTAAGAACCTCTGAGATCCTGCCCAAGCTCTCTGTATCACTCCCTGAAAGAATGACACCGGAATTTTCTTGTCGTATCAGAATTCTGGCTCTTGTCTTGCTGTTCCCAAGTTCTCCACCATTCTGATGCTCATAACACTAACCAACCATGTCCACCTTTCCCACAGTCTCATTTTGTCATCAAATGGCAGCTTGAGAACCCGGGGAGGCCATGGACTCAACACACACAACAAAGGAACTATTTTCAGAAGGAAAAAGATAAATGGCCCACACTTGGGTGAAATTCAGAACGTCCCTCTGAGCACACAGCTGGCACTGCCCCATGTCCCGCCATGCCACGCTGCACAGCTCCCTGCAGGCACAGCACAGGCACTCACACATTCCTCAGGGCGCTGGGAAAGCTGCTGCAGCTTTGAAATTACAGCCTTCTAGTTATTGGCATGAAAAGGAAAACAGAGAGGGGACGGGAGAGAGGAGGGGGAGTGAGGGAGAGAAACAGGAGGAGGGAAGAGAGGGAAGTAGGGGGAAGAGAACTCATTTAATGTGCCTGTTTTTCTTTTCATTTTCTTTATTTGCTTTTTTCCCCCCTCTTTTTACTAGAAACCGCAAACCCTACTACAAATAGATCAGACTGAAAAACAAACTGCTACGGTTTCAGCCTGGTACAAAGAGAGACAGGACATCTCTGCAAGAGGGAGGCAGCACCCCAGCCGTGCTGCCCCAGCCCTCTGCCTGCTCCCAGGGCTGGAAACTGGCTTCCAGCCGGGCACTGCCAGGGACCTTCATCCCCAGTTCAGCCCTTGGCAGCTGTCACTGTTGTAATTAAGCTGCTATTGGTATGATTTTCCTTGCTGGAAAGCCATCACGCAGACCCTGAGTGTGCCCAGAGCTCAGGCTGTTGCTCTATCAGTGGCTGAAATCAGGAGAGCAGAGATGAGGTCTGAAGCAACCACTGGCTTTTCCCATGTCCTCTTTGCAGCCAGTGTCTGACTTTCATTTCTCCCCTGGGATGTTCTTCATAAGTATTACAACTAGAGCTATTAGAGAAATGTTTTGGGAAATATTCTAAAAGAAACACAGCAGTTCTGAGTTGAGAAAGGCAAAACCTCAGAAATTTCCAGATTGAGATGCTAATGTACTTTTTGGTTTGCTCAATCAAAAAGCTTTGCTATTATGTAACTATAATGGAAACATCACTTACACGGCAAGCCTGTCAAAAAGAAAGATAGCAATTTTTCAACGAAGAAATAATTTATAAGTTGGGAAAACTGTCCTTTCTGAAAAGTAACGGAATGTAAATTCCCAATTTTCTCTGATTCTTTTGGGTCAGAAATGTTCCTGAAGGGGCCATGGGTGGGTTGGTCAATTCACTCACATCAGCGTGTTTCCAGTAAACAAATAGGCCATCATCTGGAT
Organism: Excalfactoria chinensis; assembly: GCF_039878825.1. Classification (NCBI taxonomy): domain Eukaryota; kingdom Metazoa; phylum Chordata; class Aves; order Galliformes; family Phasianidae; genus Excalfactoria; species Excalfactoria chinensis. The sequence goes on from NC_092845.1 coordinate 4,968,969, forward strand.
GGATGATCCTCTTCCTCCTCCTCCTCATCCTCCAGATGGAGAAATTCTGTCACTGCGGAGGAGGCTGCTTTGCTCAGAGTGTCATGGAAAGAAAATGGAATGCATCTCCTGAGGATTTTCTGATGTTAAGTGACGGTATCACAATCAGACATGCAGACCAGGTACATGTTGTTATGGCTGCTTATGCTGCAAAGGATCAAGGCTTGGTCCTCTGGGTAAATTTGGATAAGCCTGTCTAAATTATCACTCAAATCCTCCTGAATGGGTTTCCCTGCACGTACATTTTAGTCCTTACATGTTGGCTTGGAAGGGTGGCATGCATTTGACTGAGCTGAGGTTAAACCAGATTTAGTGTCCCTTGGATGAGTCCCTTTGCCTCAGTTTCCCACATACAGATTGGATCGTTCAGTCGTGTGTAGGCAGAGGAAGCAACAGTTGGGATGTTAGGCTAGAACTGAGTTGTGACTGTGACTTCCTAAAAGTGAGGAGGGTTAAATGTAATAGCAATACAGGCACTGCTATTGAAACAATGCATTCACTCAGCTCTTGCAGCTTTCCAACTCTTTTTCTCACTTAAAAAAAAAGAAAAATAAAATAAAAATCCAAATCCTCTAAGCTATTTTTGTTTTGTTTTCTCAAAAATCGGTGCAACGTGAAAGAACCACATCAGCCCTCCCTGCTTCCAGGCCCAGACTCTAAAGCTGAATGTGTTTAAAGCAAAATGGAAAAGGCAGAGCCAGGGAACCTATCCAGAGACTTGAGTTTCTGCAAAAATAATATCGTTCCCAGGACCTGACGCCCAGTGGCTTGAAGAGCTTCTACAGAACTCCAGCCAGACAGTTAGTTACAGGCAGAGCCTTATCTGTCATTAAAACCACTTGGATTTTACACCAAAACTTGCCGAGCTATGGAAATTCAATTAACAGATTTGGACTGAGGTTCTTTTCTGGTGAAAATCAGCAAATAGGTGCAGTGAAGCTCAGGGGCAATTTATCCCAGCAAGGGATCAGGTCCCTCTGTCTGTTTTAGACTCGAAAGACCCAGTAGAGCAACAGTCCTATGACAAATGTGTGTTCAATACGAAATGGAATTAAAGAGCACAAAATAAATCATAGATGCTTTCAAGAAATGTCATTCTGCAGCTGTCTGGTTTATGTCCAGAAATTCCCTAGAATGAATGCATACTCTATTATGAGCAAGGTAAAGGATATTAATAATGCTTTGCACTTTCACAGCACCTTTCAACTAAGGATCTCACAGCTTTGCAAACATTCACACTCACAGTGTGCCTGGGAAGGAGGTTAAATACCATGTTATTTATTTGCATGCATAAACGCACTTTCCTTGGCTTCAGCTGCCCGTTACCAAAGTTTCTTTCCCAGAAATCACTGTATGAAACATACCACACAGCATTGGTCCTTTCCTAACTCCATTTGTTTACTTCTCACCCCAGATCTCTCCTCACCACCCTCCACACCATTTGGAAGTTCTCACCCTCAACTGCGTAAGTCCCCTTTCAAAGTCTATTGATTCATTCACTGGAATTAGTTGTCAATGAGAAGTGATGCAGTGGTGAAACAGTCTGCTGGGAAAAGGTTTAGCACATGTCAAAATTAGGGAGGTCAAGCCTGGCCATTAGGCAGGCTGTCATGCAAAGTTCAAGTGATGAGCTAAACTATCCTTATCTCTGCAGCTTCTTCTAGCCAGACTATCTGGTGCAACAAAGGAGGGACTTGGCCTGGGGAAGAAGATGAGGAGTGTGTCCCAGACATCCCCTGAGTGAGCCTGTGGGACAAAGAGGAGGAGAGTAGCTGCACATTGTGCAGTGTATCTGTAGGAGGCATGGTATTGCAGTAGGGAAGACAAGGCGCTGCACACCAACCCACCTTCACAGACCTCTGGATGATATTTAGCCTAAATGGAATAATAGGCTCATACATAGCTCTGGGCTAGAAGGGATGGGCAGACACCCACAGGCTCTCTTCCCTAAGAAACAAGGCTTAAAATCCCCAAGCAGACTTCCACACCATAAGACAGTCTCAGAGGCTGAGCTGACCTTTAAGCTCAAATGAAGCAGTTAGGGAACTGCTGCATAAGATATGACATATTAAAGAGCAAAACCTCAAACAAGGGCAATGTATTTCCAGACAGAATTTGGTCTTACAAATTTCAGTAAAGTAAACTGCAAATCTGAAGAGGTCTATGGGATCCATGGGATTCTCCATACAGAATACATTCTGTTCCCTGCAATGAGTCCTTATGCTTCACTAAGAAGAAAGAGCCTGGCTTAGTGGCTGGAATTTAAATTAGCATCTCTAAATGGGGAAAGCAGACCCAGGTGTCCTTGGGGATCCAGACTCGTGATTAATCTAAGTGGCCACTTGGGGTCTATTTTGTGGCAACTAGTTAATAGAGAGAGAGAAAGGAGAACATAAGACAGCACTGCTTTTCCTCCCCAGGTGAGGTGGTGTGTGGTGGCTGGGACTGGCACTGTTTTAGTGTTTCAGAAAAATCCCAATGTAGGAGCATGGGAACAAAACCACAACTGCTGCAAACCAAACTTGTAAGCGAGTCCTGCCAAGCTGCTGAGCGCCCAACCCTCACACTCCCATCATTTAACCTCCTGGAGATCACATTGAAGAGGTGGAGTTGTGTTTAAAGCCAGTTGGAGAGAAGAAACCTAGACTGTGGGTTTCTAGAGGGGCAAAGAAGCCAAAAATACCTCCAGCTCCTCCTAGGAACATTAGACAGACTGTTACAAATTGTGGCAGCAAAAGTAAGGGTTGTAGAGGCGGCAAGGGTCTTCCCAGGCCCACTCTGGCTCAAAGTATGAGTGCTACAAAACCTTACAATGTCAGCAGCATGAGATTTTCTTAGACAAAGATTTTCTCAGGACGAAGCTGTAAGGCTCCATCTGCAGGAGGCTTAGCACTGTGTGGCAGAGATGGTGGAGCTGAAGTGGAAAGCAGAGCCAGAGTGTGAGGAATCCTGAGGCCTATTAAATCAGTGTGTGCAAATCAGTGGTTGCCTACCTGCAGTGTTTAGCCCTGTAGCACACACTCAGGCATGAGCTATGAGGGAGACCTTGGAACCTCACCCACAGTATGAATTGCACTGAATTGCTTTCAATTTGCTATTTCTGCTAATTAAAATAATTAGTTAGCATGTATGCCATATGTCACACCGTGTCACTCACAGCCAACATTACTATGACTGTTCTCATGATTATGTAAGACACCCCAGTGCCTTTGAGCACAAAACTCATTTCTTTCTACTTCAAGAGCACAATACTCTGCTCCTTCTGCTACACATTCACTAGCATAGGGATCCATTGTGGAATTTAGTAATTCCAGGTCTCTCCAGTAAGGGGAGGCAACAAGCTGAGTGCAAAAGAAATCCAAAACAACTCCTGTACAGTCCCATTACCAGCCTACTTGGTTATTTCACAATGCAAAAACCAGAGAAACACATCTTTTATTATCAAACAACTCTACATTGCTATTAACCTGCTTCTTCCCAGTGTCAGCCAGGACCTGGAGCTTGGCAGAATGCATGCACAAAATGAGGGTTCAGGATTTCCAAAGGGTGACCAAAGGAGCTCCTGCTCTGGAGCCTGCAGCTCTGCTCCCCCACTCTGGAGGGCTCTGGCCTCCAAACTGTGGAGTCGTTCCCTGTTTGCTTTGAGTCATATAGGCGACAGCCCCCAGTTGTGCGAGAGTGGCTAGAAAAACATCCCTGAGCTGTGCAGCAGTGCAACTTCCTGATTCATGTCTGAGTTACCCCGCACAATGCTTACAAAGACAAGTTACAAAGAAAAGGAGGAAGCAGTGAGAATTTTTCTGTTGTTGTTGCTTTCTTTTTTAATAACGGCAGCACAAGTCCCAGTGTGCAGCCCATGATGAAGGTTGTGTCCTAAGAATCCCTCCCTGAGCCAGCGCTGAAAAGCAGACACTTTTCAGCCAACACTCAGTCACACACACACACACTACAGAGCCATGTGGGGCTGCAGATGTGAAGAGCCACGTGCAGACAGGCACGCTGTAGAGCAGTAATGCAGACACTCCATTGCATGGTAGTGAATGCCCTTTGCATGTCTACACACGTCTTCATCCAAAACACACAGACTAATGTGCATCATTAGCAAACAGCACTGCACAGGCGCAGAGCTAATCTGATGGGGGGGAAGGGAATGGTTGAAGCATACATGTATTGAAAATGCACAAACACAAATGGAGAAGTAAAGAAGAAGAAATGTGTGTTCACAGAGAAAAAAGCTCGACACAGCAGTACACACATAGGAGAAAAAGAAGAAGGGGAAGGGAAGGGAAGGGAAGGGAAAGGAAGGGAAGAGAAGGGAGAAGGCAGACATGCACAAACTTTGCATTAAGCATTTCTACAGCATTCATCCATTTACAGCATTTAACTCGGACCAGGAGATACATTTACTCTTGCATTAGGAAACAGCCTTAGTGCCTCCAAGAGCTTTCCATGGGACGGACTGCACCCCAGCAAACATGCAACCCCCCCACACATGTGCAAAAACAGTGCTTGCAGTGCACCCTAGGCAAAAAAATAATAGCTCTTTTGCTGGGAGAAAAGGAAGGATAATGGTTACTTAGAAAGTGCTCCAGACAAGCTGTCAGGTTGAATTCAGAGAACTGGAGTCTACTCTGGGACAGCGCTGGCTCAGGGTGATCCCTTGTGAGTTGGGTTTCCTGCCTGCTACAGCTTAAAGACAACGATTCTTTGTTTCCAGTTTTTCTGGTGAAAAAACACACGCCTGCCTCCGAAGAGGGTCAGGGAGAAAGCAGACAAAACACTAACTCTGGAATTTCAAAGGAAAACAATTAAAAAAAAAAAGTAAGAAAAAAGAAAAATCCAAGAGTGCTTGCTACTGTCTCTCCTGAAATCGTAAATCCCCACTTCGGCCACACAGTCGCATTAAAAGAAGCACCAAAAAGCCTCCCCTTCTTCTGCCACGAGCTAAAAATGGGTGAGGGGTGTTTTACCACCAAACACACAAGTATCACTGTCGAATGTATGCACAGACAGCTGAGGGGACACGGAGCTGCAAGTATTCTCTCTGACATGAATAACTCGAGGGAGTTATTAGACTTTTTCTTAGGAGCTCATAACAAATGTGGGTCCAAACTCGCGCTGTGTGTTCAGAGCTCACTGGTTTGATTATCTTTTTAAATCTGCCAACAACTAAACAAAACAGATACGCAAATACAACTTATATCCAAACAGAAATATTCAGTGTTCCCACAAGCACTTTGGTAATGCAAACATAAGCATGTAACAGCTGCAGACTAACTCCTTAAAATTTGTCTCTTACATTCATGTATTCATGTACAAATCTGTCTCTGAAATTCAAAGTAGGGCATCAGCTTTTCCTGTACCCTTCTGCAGAGGCAGACAGTTGCCTGAGTTGAGGTTGGGTTTATAAGACATTGGGCTGCTATTCCAGCTGACTGCATTGCCATAGGCTGAGCTGGGATGAAGACCTATGCTGAGCCCAGCCTTGAATGAGACCCTTCCTAACCTGTAAGCTGGAAGCAAACACCCACACAGAACTGCTCCTATATCTTCTCCTGAGTGTAATTTTAACATAATGGTTCTTCCTCTCTGGAATCTGCCAGCACTCCTCCTAAGAGACTGGCACCTGGTTCAAACCTTCTACAGCACTTCGGCTTGTGTATGAAGCATGTGAGTTATGCAGACCCCAACATGCTTAAAACTAAGTACAAGCCTTAAAGATGTACTGGCCTGAGGCCAGAACAGTCACAACCATACAAGACACAGTTCTTTGGCCTTCTAAATGTTGCTGTATGTGAATAAGCTTCCCATTTCCCTGCTTAAATGACAGCATTCTGAAGGTGAGCAATTTAAAGTCTTCACAGACTGAGGCAGATAATGCAGTCTCAGATTCTTCTCCAGTGTCTCCAGTACCTACAGTAGGTCAGTCATTACTCCAAGCAGCCACGGAAAATGAAACAGACCATCTCTCTAGCAGAGTGCTTGGAGTGGGACACAAATCTTTCCATTCAGCAATGAGAGCAACCTCGTTTCATTTTCCAGAAAATGGTTCTCTGGCCAAAAAATACTGGTGATTTTCATTAGAGCAATTTCTTTCTCGAAGGCAGCTGAAGACAATTTGTACCAATGACGCTAAATACCGTACTTTTGAGTGTTTATGAGACTGAGGAACTTGGGCAACAACAAGGCTCCTTCGAACACAACCGCAATTCTACCTATATGATCTGAGAACAAAAGGAACATGCTTTGCACAAAAGCTGTCTAAATTTACAGTGCCTGTTTCTGCCATGAAAGCAGTTTAACCCTTAGAAAGCATTGCCACAGGTTCTGCTGGCACAGAAGAGAAGTAAGTGGGCAGAAGGCTGAAAGCAAAAGGGGAGCAAAGCCTGCAGCTGCAACGTGGCAGAGCAGTGGTGTCTGCAGAGCTGCAGCATGAAGCCCAGAGCTGTGAGAGCAGTGCTGCCTGGTGTGTCCCAGCTCAAGTGGTGTCCTGTGCTCCTGCACAACACAGGTTGTGCTTGCATGCAGGGATGCTCTGCCATGTCCATAGCAAGCTGGGGAAGAGCAGAGCCATATGCAGCTTCCACCCCAGCTGATGGACCATCTGCATCTGCCTGTGCTGCAGCCATACCTTCTTTGCCATGAAGGTTGGTTTTCACATTGTGTGGATGGCATACGTTGCACAGAGCATAGAGGCAGATGCAAAGAACATGAATTTCTCCCTGGAATTTGCACAGGCAGGTTACGTGCATTAACTATGTGCGTTTAGAGAATGTGCAAGAAAAATTACAAGAGAAGTAAAAAGAAGAGTATTTTCTTCTTGACAAGCTTTTTACAATTCCATCACCTCCTCCTGCTCTGCATTTGAATCCTCAGGGGAGAATTATCATTTCGAACTTGAAGTTCCTTTTCACCACCATCTTGAACACAACCCATTAAAAAGCCTTAAAAGGAAGCAAAGAAAATCTTTTTGTCTGATGGACTCAACAGAGGCTGAGGAATTCCATGTCCAGTTCTATGTCCATCACAAGTTTCCTCTGGGATATTGGACAAGACACTTGACTCCGCTCTCCCAGCTCCTTATCTGTCAGCCGGTCGTGTTCACATCTCTTATCCTGTCATCTTATCTCACTGATAATATTTGGAGCATGAATCAGTTACACTGAATTGGTTAAACTGAAATGAGTTGGTTTCTTCCAGAATGATATTCAAACATTAAATGAATGTAAAGGAAATGTATGCGCCTAGGAAGAAATGTAAGTTTAAAAGATGGGATTTCAGCATTTCTATGCTAGTTCCTGATTTTTATTTGAGCATCCCATGGGTGTGTTTAGTCCTTTATTGACATATGATGAAAGTACCATGTAAAGTACAAATGCCTGGCTGACAGAAATCAAATGCAAAGTTCTGTCAGCTGCACTAAAGAAACACACTTGAGGGTAGTAAAAATGGAGGGAGGGGGAGGAATGTTTTTCCTCTCTAATTTCTTTCTGCCCAAGCTGCTCTAAAACCAACTCGGAAAGATAAAGGGTACAAAACATTCAGAGGAGGGTAATTTTACATGGAGCATTGCTCTTTAATAAGAAAAGCCACTGCTTTCTTCCCTTTGTGTTAATCAATCACCTGGCCTGAGACAGCAAGAACAGTCTTGGATGTGCATGTATGTTTTATGGGGGAAGCTGTGGGGGAGCACACGCACGTGTATCTGCTTTATTCAAATAGGAGCTAGCCAAGCTTGTATTATTTTTAAATGGATGGCTGTTAGGGTCAGAGCAGTCAGTCACTGAAGGGCCTGAATGGCTTTACCTTCATAACATGCCACATTTTATCAACTGATGCCTGTCTCGTAAAGAGAGAACAGCATGCTAGGGAACAGAAAGCTCAAGTGGATGGTTATGTGCTGGACAAAAGAAGCTGCTGCAAAAAGCAGCACTGATATTGTGCCCAGGGTTCAAGACAGATGTTGGAATGGAATGCAGTGTGGCACAATGAGAGAAGTGCTGGCTGTGAGAGCAGTGCTAGTCGGTGGAGCAGCCAGACACACCATGCAGAAGCTTGTTAAATGTGTGATGTCAGTTTGCTGCAGCCTTGCAGTGAAATGGGGTTTTTGTCTCCCTCTCCAGCTGCTTACATAAAAGGCTTTCTGCCTTTTCCCTCTACTCTGAAATACAAACTTGTGGTTTGTCAATGAAACCATGTTCTCCTGAAAAGCACCGAAATGTTCATACACTGGGTGAGGAAACTGTCTCAGAATGAGAGCACAGCACTCCAGGGTGGGTTATCTCATAGGGCAGATGTGAAATTTCACACTTTCCACTCAAGTTATTTTTTCAAATGGAGGCACTGATCACTGGTAACTGAACAAAGAAAATGTTCCTGCACTTAGTGCTAAGGGAAAGAAAGACCAGACTCCAGGCTAGCAGCCCTGCATGGCCTGTTACTGAGCACAGAGCCAGACTTTTGGACTCTGATGCCCTTCTTGGCCTTTAGCAAGTCAGCTGTCTGACTGTGACTTACTATCTCATCTAGATAAGGGACGTGTGTCACACTATTCACACCAACCATCATTATGTCATTGTCCCTGAGAAACCAGGTTTTCATTAAAAGTGGGAAAAAGGAAGAGGGCTGTGCCTGCAAAAGAATGCCCAGAAAAACTGCCTGAAGGACATTGAAGTGGCTCAAAAGCCAGACAGGGCCCAAAGTATGTCATTAATGATTGATCTACATGGTTCTCATGAGTAGCTTTGGAACACCTGAGTGGCCTTTATTCAGTAATGGAATTTATTGCGAGAAGATTTGCCTGCACACAGCAAGGGGCTGAAACGAAATGGTCATGAAGGCCCCTTTCAACCCAGGCCATTCTATGATTCTAAGATCTGATGCTTTCAACTACAAATTTACTCAGAGATAAACATTGTATTAGTCCTTGCTGTGTACCTGAGATTTAAAAGTGTTTCACATAAAGAACAGAAAACACACCATCAGCTCATCAACCCAGTAGTACCCAAGTGTGAAAGTGACAGATAGCAATTTTATGCCACGTTGTCGGCCAGAAGAACAGAGATGAGATTTTCAGCATGGGTGGAGCTTCCAAACTGAATTATTCCAATCTAAACAGATAGTGTATGCACAGATGACAATGTGTTCATGCCAAGTACATTGTAATAAAAAGGCCTACTTTTAATCCAACCAAAACCATTCCATGAGCACAGGAAGACAGGGTTTTTATATGCAAAAGACTGACCTTCTTTGGTAGCAAGACGTGAGGAAGCTTCTGTGTGGGATGGAGTGTTGTAGGCCAGCAGTGAGCTACCTATAGTGAAAAGAAAAGGAGTTATTGTAGTATGAATATACTCTGCCAGTGGGAGAACAGTTCAGGCTGGTAGAGAACGCTGTCACTGGGATTTAAAAGCCTGTTTTTTCAGGCAAGTAGACACAATTTCTGTTAGAGATACAAAGTTCTTTCACAGTGCCATCACTGTATGTCACAAGTGCTACTGTTTCTCCACTCAGGAATGGGGCAAAGCAGTTTGCCTCCTACACAGAACATCTGGAGGTCCTGTGCTGAAAACTGATACAAAAAGAGGAGGTTGTACAGTGCCCTTATGCAGGTGCTACATGTAGCACTGCAGAGATTCTAGAAATGGCTGTGGCACGGATTATATTACAGGGTAAGGAGGAAGCTTTCCTCTTTTTCTATCTGTGATAGAGAAAATTCCCATTTGAGGAACATACAGTAGAAGTGAGATGAATTGCACTGTCAGGATTTGAACATTTTTAGAGTGTCACATGCTTGGGTTGTCACATGCTGCACAATCTGATTGGTATCCCAGCATTTGCCATCATTTCTGGAGGGGAGATTTCTTGGTTCAAAGTGGCCTTTCCATCAAGTCCAACCCGAAACAAAAAACATCCAAGAGGAGCACAAAGATGAATTCATTGGAAGGTTTTATGTTTTGCACTGTCTGTGGTACAAATATTCCTTTCTAAACATTACATTTTGATTCTCCTGCAAACTCCTCTGGAAGGGGAGGAAGAGGATCTGTGAGCTCTTGGAAGCCAGCATGTAATGGACATTTCATGGTTGTCTCGTTAGATGTGTTTACCCTGCATAATCTTCCAGGCTCACTTTTCCTACAGCTCTTTGGAAATGTTTCCACTGCATCAGGCAATGACGCTCTTAGCAAGAGCCTTGCTTGGTATGGAGCAATGCTGGAGCAGGGCAGCAATCCTGCAGTGGGTGAGTGTGGGTGAGAAGCACTCCTAGAGACTTGTTCTGCTCTTCTCATCTAAATAACCTGTGTAAGTCCCAGCTAAGGTTCTTCATACTCTTGGTCCTAGGCAGTGCATAACAAACTACAGGTCTCTATATATGATACACTGCCCTAGATTCATTTGCAGGACTGAGAATACCTCTTTTGCAGGTATGCTAATACTACGTGAATAAGATCTTGTGACTAAGCCAAGCAGCCCCCAGTTCCTCTAATCCACATGATCCCAAATAACATTGACCTCACTTGCCCCTCAATAGCATTCACAGTGTGTCTTACTTTCCTCAGAGAGTGGAGGATTAGGCAGCTCCCTGCCAGAAGTAACAGCCATTGCAGGTGTTGGACCTTATTAGTCCTGTGGATTCCTTTTCTTGCCCAAATGCAAACAAAGCCAAAGACATGCACAAGAGAGTAAGTACACAGAGGTAGAAGGCACTGCAAAACAGGGTGTTCAAACTGGGAGAACAAAGCCTACTCATACAGAGTGGTGGACGGATGCTACCAAATGCTTCAAGTCAGGGGGTGTTTTGAAAGACCAGGGTGGATAACATGGTAAATTAGGAGGGAAAGAGTTCAGAAGGATCCCTAGTGTACCTTGAATGTGCAGGTTACAGATAGCTAAAGTGGCTGGTGTAAGTATTTAGAGGTTGACTGCTGCTGGAGGAATTGCAGCAGCTTTGTCCACAGCATTGTCACGTTTTCATCAGATGTTCTTTCTGTGGGGAAGCTGCTGCCCACCACTCTCCTCTTTTTAGGTTACTTGAAAGAGATCTTAAATGCAACAACCAGCCTGGCTTGCCCCGGCCAGACAGGGAAGTGCTGGGGAATTCAGAAACAGCTTTCTATGACTAAATAGGCTGCAAATGCCTGGTTGTACTGAGGTGGGGGTGGGGTGATGAATAGCGCTGAACAAGCTTGTAGGACCAACCTATAGCTACTTTATGCTAAAAAATGCAGCCCAAGCCACTGGAAAGGGACGGCACCTCCCCCAGTTTAATTGCTAAAAGTTCTCACCTTTGCCCGACAGTCTGAGGTTTCTGGTGGGAACACCACAGAAAAGGAAATGTGTTTCCTATTAAGGGGTTTCAATGAAGGAGGAAAAGGGAGAAAGCCAGAGACACAGATCAAGGCAGAGAGAAGCAGACAGACAGACAGAGGCCAGGCTGCTCCCTCCCTTACTCATTTTTGGGCAAAATTTTGGCTGTGATGAGTTTTTACTTTGCTGTTAGTCCCTCTACCCCTCACTGGGTCAGTGACAGCTTAGATAAAATCTGCCCTTTCTGCAAACACTGCTTTAAATGCAGCGCTGTTCTCCTGTAATTAGTATCAGACACGTTATCTTATAGTTCTCCTTTCTTTCATTTCTCCTGTATTCATTAAATAGTAAGACAGAAAAGGAGTAGAAGCAGGGAAGTAGCTTTCTTTCTCCATACAGCCTTCCTTTCCACAAGGCAGCTCATCTTCTGAGATTCAGGAACATCTTGGTTTCACATTCCTGAAATCTACTTAAACGGGAAGTGTTTTTTTATCCTGACCTTCTGAAGGCCATGTGGGGGTTCCCTCCTCATCTCCTGGTAGAATCAGGGGTCGGCTGCGTTTAGCTGTATAGTTTTCTTTGGCATTAATACATGGATCAAAACCACAAAGCAGTTTTCTGCTTCTGCTCCCAGCCACAGTCTCACTCTTTCCCCTTCATGCTCTTTTTATTTATACACACCGCACAGACTGACCCCCCATAACTGGAGAGGAAAAGGACAGGAGGTGACAGTTCCGGTTTCTTTTGATGTTCATCCCAAGCATAGCGTGAAGACATTCTAATCTCCCTGAAGGTACTGCAATGTGAGTTTGGTTCTCATCTATGTGAAATAGCTCACCCGAACCTTCTATCTCCAGAACTAAGACGGAGCTTTTGTTGAGGTCTTGCAGATGTTACCAGTTAATTTTTTCAACCCAAGATGACTCACTTCATCACGCTTTTACCCTGGCCTATAGTGTAAAGTGATGAAAATGAGGAAGCTCATTCTCTGTGGGTCTCTGTCAAGTGAACAGGCTCAGAAAGTTTGGATCGGTTTCGTTTTTGGAAAATAAACACGAAAGCTGAGGGTTCTCTTGTCATCACAAATACAGCTTGAGATCCTGACAGGTACAGATGTCTCTCAAAAAGAGGCTGTGCAGATGCAGTGTAGCCGATAGACCCCTGATTTCACAAAGTTCTCCTGTGTTTTCTTGCCATCACACCTTCTCCACCCTACGCAGTTACTTAGCTGGATTTCTCTGGAACAAACAGCCTTACGAGAGAAGAAAATACAAGAAAAAAAGCCCATCTCCCCATGGCACTGAGCTCAGAGGCTCGGCACTAAACATCCGCTGGAAATCAGTCTGGAAAAACAATAAGCTCCTTTCGAAGGCGTTACTCCGTGAGGGAGTTAACCAGCAATCCAGAAACCAGACTGTCATTAGGCAGCACTAGCAACAGCTGCATGGAAAGGAATGCTCTTCAGAGACTGCCTGACCTCCACTCAGACAGGAGCTTGCTTTAATAAGGACAGCATTTGTGTGACGTCTTAGAACAGCCCAAGGGGCTGAACAGCAAGAAATCTATAATCATAAAAGCTAGGGATGGTCTGGAATTGAATTCTGTTCTTGTATGCATCCTGGTAAAAATAAAGTAACTAATTTGTCCGAATCCAGCAAAGTTCCTGGGGTTTTACACTAGCTTAATAGCATGGAAATCATTATAGACATTCCCTTAGCAGAACATTATATTTTTATGATTATTATTCAGACGTATTACAGCAGCAGTTGCATGTTCCAACTGTAGTAGGACTTCATCATGCTGGGTCTTGATAAGTAAGAGGTACAGTCTCCATTCTGCAGAGGTCAGTGTGACCAGACTTCCAGTTTAGGTACTTCAGGTATCTAAAGTTAGGCTGAGTCAGGAATTTGCTCTGAAACAGAGGGAATGCAGCAAATGGAAAAGGCAACAATTCAATCCATGTCTTCAGACCTATGCCATGAGAACAAGGATGCAGTTCCTCTAATACTGATGTCGCCAACATCCCAGGTGATGGCTATCACTGAAGATGCTCTCTGGAGCTAATGCAACCAAATAATTCAATTCTTTGGCCAACCTTTTCAAATTCCACATCTCTCTCTGATTCAAAAACCATACAAATCTTGCTTTGTCTCTTTCTGTGCATTCTCAAGTCTTATCAATCAGACAATTCAAAGTAAGGGTCTCACTTCAGTATTTATCTTGTGGGAATTTAAAAACATTTCCGGTTCCAAAGTGTCTGCTTTGCCCAGCCGAAGTCAGCGGGTTTGTTCAGAGCAATGCTGCCTTCACAAAGCAGCCTTAAGATTTCCCATAGGAATGTGCAATTCTGAATGCAAACCTTAGTTAGAAAGCTATTTGCCTCTGCAGTAATCTTGAAGTGTTCCATGAACTGGAAGCTGTTTGCTGATGAAACAGGATGAAATTTGGATGGGAAATATGTTTTATTGTGAAGTCACAAGGGACAAAAACTGCTCAAATCCAACATTATTTGTTGTGAATCATTTTGTTGGCTCAGCTCATCAGGCAAAATAAAGGTGGGGCTTACAGAGGCACCCGTCTGTGATCTGACTCCTGTCCCACTGTCATCTGGGAGACACCAGTGACGAAGAGCTTGAAGAAAACACCCTAAATAGATGCTGACTCAGAGCTTTACTGAAATGGCCGGATGGAGAGAGATCTTCAGCTGCCTTTACATCACAATTTGATTTCCCAGTGGAGAAAAGACGATTTTTATTTTCTCTGCCTGCCCTCCCACCTTGCTTTATGACACTTCCCTTTGATTTTTGAGTCCTCAAATAACTAAACCCCATGAAAACTGCTGCTTGAGAAAATACTGGAGCATGAGCTCAGTTCTCTGGTCTCGTCATAACACAATTATCTTCAGCACATCTTTGTGAAGAAAGGGAATGTTTCCACTCTGTAGATGAAGAGGAGACTTCCAGAAACTGCACAAGTTACAGAATAACTTGCTGGTGACACATCAGCTCATGTTTGGTTTAATCTCCTAAGCAAACGTATGAGTTTTTATCATATAGCCACAGATGTTTTTATTATCTGTAAGATTATCTAATCTTAAGTGTTCTGCTCAGTTCTTCACCTCCCTGATATCTTGTAGCTCCACTAACTCCATCTAGGTTATAATAAGCTTTCCAAGCCAATTTTTATTCCTCTCTTCCTTGTTTGCTTTTTCTGCTTGACTTTCTCTATTCTTTTTTCCCTTATCCTTGTAGCTATCTGTCTGCAAGAAGAGCATTAGAACTTCAATGCTCATGTGTAGCTTTATCAGCATATCACACCGGGGCTGGGATGAGTCAGGACAGTACTTACTTTCCCTGAGGTAACTGAGGTGAGACAACAGAACTTCTGTGTTGTAGAGGGAGGTGGTTCGGAGGAAATCATCCTTGTTCATTTTGCAGAGCTCTTTGCCATCCATATTCTGGAAGAAGGTGGTGTCAATCTCCATTAATCCATACTCCTTTATGGCCCATTCCAGCCACTGGCGCACGTGTTCCTGGGTCCATAGGGTGGGATCTGGCAGAAAAGCACAAAGGAGGGTAATGTTATATGGGAACCTCAAGCCCCCAGCACTTAGTGTAAGCCAGTCAAAGCATTAATGATTGTTTCTACAACCAAATGGATTTAATTTATTGATATCAGTGCATTTTGCCAGGATGAGCGAGCATGGTGCTGTAAGAAGGGCACAAGCCCCACAGACTGACCACACTGGCTCCATGGCAGGGTGAGTTCACTTGATGGTTTTCCACCTGCCTTAATCTTATACATACTGCTTGGGAACAATCTTAGTGGAATTTGACTCTGGTCTTTCTCTCTCTGGAAAAAAGTGTTCCAAAAGCAAGCTTGTCCCTTTGAAAGTGCCTGCTCGTCACAGCTTCAGTTCTGCAATACTATCTAATTTAAGTCACACCATCCTTTGCAAGTGCATTGTAAAGTCTCAACAGATGGCATTTTAAAGTGTGAAGACAGTGGTATTTCTGGTCAGCAATGAGACTCTTGAAAAAAAGATTATTGCTTAAACAGAACAGCTTTCCATGCATCTCTGAGTCACATTTGTTCACCCCGCTGACAAGAACACAGTTCTACCTCCACTAGCCCTGTAAAACCAACACAGCTATTGGATGGAAATGTGGATTTCATACTGCCTCATGCATCATTATCAACTGTCAGCAAAGCTCCAGCTGTGGAATCTTTATTGCTGGCGATGACGTAAGAGAGAGATTGAACCCGGCTGGAGTTTCAGACCCCATGGTGATGGTTTGCTGCATCAGTAGTTAAAAAAAGAAATCATCCTTTGAATTTTGAAAGGAGCAGTAGATCAGAAAGTCCTACCATGAGTTTGTGCCATGATACCACTTTTACAGAGTCATTTTCAGAGCATATCTACAATTTCAGATGTTTCCTGTGCTGTTTCTCCCCATATATGCCATTTGAAAACCTAAGCCACAAATTCATGTTCCATTGCAGCTGCAGAGGATTGTGAAATCAAGCCCAAATTTTGGAGAAGTTTGATCTGGCTGTCAAAGCTGGTACCCTCCTCTACTGTAAAGGCCAAATGCCCCAGGTCCCAAAGTAGTAGAGAAAAATGGGTCAGAAATACGTAGGTGTCACATAGTTGGTGACTTAAGCTTCATGGAGAGGCAAGAAGAGTCTGCCACACTTCAGTGGCAGAAAAATGCCTTGGTCCCAGACTGTGGGCCGGTGAGGAATGATGGTCATTACTGTCTTCCAAAGTCTGGTAAATCACTGCTATTTCACAAGCACCTCAAGATTTTGATTTGTGGATGGTCAGAAGGGGGAAAAAATCTTTTTACACTTTCCTTCAATGAAGAGAATTTTTCCCCTTCCTCCAAGGCAACTAACAGTCAATTCCCACATTTCAACAGTACTAAACCTTGGGTCACATTGGGTCTTTTTTCCATAGGCAAGGATAGTATGGTAGAGATCAGGCTAAAAGTTCCATCTTGAACAGCTTTATCATCCCTAATAATGCCTTAGATGGTATCAGCTGAAGCCCCTCTGGGCAATGCTGGTGCTGAAAGCATCTGATCCTGACACCAGTTACGTTAGCCAGCCTGCCTAAGCAGATCCTAACCAGGGCTTAAACGGTACTTTGAGACTTGCTGTCAATCTTTTATTGGCTTCCCTTCACTACATTCAGTTCAAGCTTTTTCTTTTCATCCTAAATGGCAAACAAATGCTTGGGAATTGTCATCTGTTTGTGGTGAAGCCATGATCAGAAAACAGAGCTAAATTCCACGAGTACATTTCTTTTTGCCAGCAATTGAACTGCTTGAATCAGACACAACGATCCTGTGATTCTACAACCCTTGACGCGCCATATGAAAAGCCAGACCCTGCCCATGAAATCTGGAAGTTCTGGGATGTAAATCAGGCTATAGCTTGACTTGCAATATTTCCCTTGCTGTAAAATTCCCCAGCTAACTTGTTTATATCTATTCTGTTCATAAACTTCACGGGGGAAGGACTCTCTCTTCTTTCAGGTTCAGACTTCACAGGTTGCCTGCCACAGCAGCTCTCATCCTTGACTATCCAAATGCATTTAATGTAGGCTGCCAATTTCAGACAGCAGATGTGGGTGTCAAATACAAACAGAGCTGGACAGGAATGTTCTCCTGTACTGGTTTTTGGAAGGTTAATGTAGTTTCTGAAAATACAACTTTTCCAGTTTTCTATTAACAACAAAAGAATGAAAACATAATAGCTCACTTTGAATCAACATGACATGACAGCGCATCTGGATCCTGTAGAGCACCATGGGAGTTATAATTGTGGTGCACTTTGTGCCTATTCTTGCTTGTATACTGCACCATGCATATCCCTAGAAACACTGCAGGTTCTGCTCCAGCACACTGCAAGACATGGATTTGGTTCAGCACACCAAAACAACACTTCATTCCCGGGGGGGAGATAAGTAAATAAATAAACAAATAAAAGGAAAAAAAGTAGCACTAATAACCCATTTCTCATTGTGATTCAAGGTAAAATGTGCACCGGGACACAGGAAATCTCACAGACATAATCAGACTTCTTTTTCCTTATTTTTCACACAGTTCATAAGCAAGAGAACTCCTCAAAGAATAAACAAGCCTTATCTGTTCAGATGGGTATTCAACAGTCCAAAGTGATATCACCCGAGGGGTTTGATGGTGGTGGTACCTGCTGGGACAATGACTCTCCTCTCATTGGTGGTCATGTTGGGAGGAGGCCCGTTCTTCTCATCCATGTAGGTGCTGTAACTCATTGGGTTGGACTCTGTGCCTGTTCCGACGAGCTTGCTGCATTTGTTCACACTACAGTCTACAGGGGACTCCCTGAAACGTGAAAGGAAACAGATGACTTGTCATTATTATGCACCTTTCATCCCTGCTGTAGCAGAAAGAGATTTGAATTAGAGAAATGGCAAGTATCCTGGAAGGGAAAAGCGAGGGGTGTTTCTGCAGATGTGGGAGAGGCATAAATGTCAGAAGGTGCTCTGTGAATCACAAGCCTCACGGATCTTTGATAAGGAAATGAGTGCAAGAAAGAGTGACTTTCAGACAAAGGCAATGGCAGCTGTAAGATCACATGTAAAACCTCTGAAATACCAAAGTTCATGAACAAGATAAAAACAAGTATGTGTAAGTGACTACAACACAGGTCCTAGTTCTAGCCATTCCTTGCACTCTCTCTGCATTTTAGCAGTCCTCCAGCTACAGCTCTGTGCCCCTAGGAGCCCTTGTTGGACTGTTTGCTCTGGTACTGTGTTAAAAACAGCCCTGCACACTGTGTTTCTGCTAGAGGTGAGCCTATGAATCGACAAACAACAGGCTTCACCTCATGACCTAAGGCTTTGCTGCAGAGCAAATCCAAAATACAGAAACACCCCCCTCCATTCTCTTAAGAAGGGGCACAAAATACCCATCCCAAAATGACAGGGTAGTAGCAGGAGAATACTGAGATGTGGTATCTAAAGAGTCGTGTTTATGTGCAGCTGTATGTAACTGATCTTGTCTGCTCTCAGCAGCTAAACAGTCCCAGGCTTGTCTCCTGCTTGGATAGGAAATCTAGAAATCTTAGGTTCTTTAGGCATGAGTCAAGGGCTTCAGACCACAGAAACGGTGTGTCAAAAAGGCTCTGGCCTCAGTATCACTTCTGAGGTGATGGAGCATTGAGGAGGGAACATTAAGCAACTCAGGTGGCACTCTACTAAGGCTGGGACTACACGCAAACCCTTGGCAAGCAGCAGGCTTTCTCTGTCCTGCTTTGGGAGAATTATGGCCTACAAGCCACATATAGGGAGCACAGACTTTGTTTTTCTCCAGCTGCAGCTGTAACTCACACTTTTAGCTCTGGAGGTCACTTAAAATGCCAGTCTGCAGCCAACCACATGCACGCAGAACATCCCAGCCCTAAAGAACATACCAGGGAAGGACAGGACTATTGCCCTCACCTTTACAAGAGTGCCTTAGTGTGCAAGCTCTACACAAAGCAAGCACAGAGCCTGTATCCAGTGCAGCTCAGCCCACTGCTTTCATTGCACCGCCATCCTTCCTCCCTGCCAGGAGGAAAGAGGCTTGGGAGGAAACCGTTTGCTGAAGGGTAAGAACTACGACAGTGCACCAAATCCCACCCTCTGAGTTCAGTTGGCAAGACTTCCAAGTTTGGACACTAAACAAATTTGTTTCTTAATCTGGATGACGGGGGGGCTGGGGAAAGAAATTACTGAAATTCAGTTATCATGGCTGGGAGATAAATGCTCCACCGAGATATTCTAAGGCAGATGGTAATTTTTTCCTCATGTCTTGCTGAGGGAATGTTGCTTCAAAATGGAAATAAGATGTATAACTTACACATGTTCGAATTTAAGGCTTTACTATTTCGCCTACTGTTTTTCCAGGCAGGGAACCAAAATCCGCCTTCAGAGAGGCAAACTGCTGAAGGTTTAATGTCCCCGTGGCAGTCAGAGGAGACTCTGAGCAACTGCAGGGACACCGGGGTTTTCACAGGGAATGCAGTCGTTCCTAACTTTCTGCTGAAATTCCCTGTGTCAGGTGTTAAATGCTGCCTGTACTGGCAGAGAAAAAGCCCTGAAGCAGTACAAAGACTCTTATTCTTTCCAGAGGTACAGGCTGTCCTGAGAAGACTCGGTGAGCATCTCTGCCATGTGCTAACAGTGCTGGCACAGCTCCCTGCTGCCCGCCATCCTTCCAGGGGGCTCACACTCCCCCTACCACCTCTAGCTGACTTTCCCCAGAAATAACCCCTTTGGTTTACATATGCAATATTTATGCTAGGATGGTTATGTATATCATACCCATACAAAGCGACAGGATACATCCAGTCTGTCAGATAAGTACATCTTCCAGAAGGCTTATCTGTGTAGGAGCGCACATGTTTTCTGGTGGCACCAAATGACACACATGAACAGACTGCAGGGACCTGGGCTGTCTCCTCTCTCTCTCTGCTGCATATTGTGCACATTCACATGACCAACAGCAAAGGAGTAAAAATAACACCAGCACTGTAAGATACTCAGCAGTTCTGTGATCATTTTGCACTTTACAGATGCTGCCATCTCTCTTGGCTTGGCAGCTGGGGCCCTGCGGATCCTTTGCTTGCTCTGTATGTCTCAGCAGCCAAAACCAGACAACCAAGCATCCAGGGCTGAGAGCTCAAAAGAAGTTATAAGGACTGAGGGGTCCTCACCAACACTTGGCTTACTCCAGCAGCACAAAGCAGGAATAGACCACTCCACTCATCCCATGGGAAATGTTAAATGCACCCGTGCACCTTCAGGGCTGTGTCTGTGTGGATGTACAGATGCCTCCCTTCCTTTAGAACATGTTTTCAGGATGGCTGGGTCCAACTAACCAGATGGAAGGTAGGGATGGCATTACCAAAACTTAATGAGGCAGGAGATCAAGCTGCCCTTCTCTTAAGAAAAACACTGAAATCTTTAACAACCACAAGCAGGAATATCCTTACTCCCATGTCCTTTGCAGTGCAGCATCTCCTACCAAATCCAAATGAGATTTCACTGGGAAATGAAAGCTACCAGTCTGACCAGTGCCCACAGCTCCTGGAGCTGCCTCACTGCACAGCCCAGCCTGCCCTACCAGGAGGCAGTCAGCAGTGCCCCAGCAGAGGGTATGTGTAACTGTGGGCAGCACAAAGAAGAATTCAGCATGGGAATAACTACAGTATCAAATGAGAACAGGCAGCCGTGAGCCATGAATAGGGTATTCATTGGAATACACTCCTTTCTTACTTCATGCATTACTCACAAGCAGACTTAGATTTATAGAAAAATTTCCTCATTATTTGAAATGGTTTGTGAGATTTCAGATGCCTGATTAATCCTCAACTGCTCACAGATTATCCCTACTCCAGGCTTTCAAGTGGCTACACAAGCTGTAGTTGCTCAAGTTTGGAGCAGAAAATGTCGTAATCTACTAATGTGAAGGAATATAGGCCGCTTTCACTAAATCTCTTAAGTGCATTCACTGGGGCAGTGACAGAGTCCAAGGAATATGAAGCAGTTCTTATTCCCACCGGCAGCCCAAAGACTCTTCATTTCAGCAGCTCCAGTAGCAGTCTCTGGGGATGCCAAGAGCTTGGTGTTTTGGGAAAGTGTGTGCTAGACTGGCCAAAATGGACACGCAGCCAGCCTGGCATTGACTAATAACTGCTCTGTACTGCTTCAGTTTGTGTTCCAGATACTTGGAAATAAAGCAATTACTGTCCCAGTGCCTCTGTCTAGGAATCACCTTTGGCTTTCCTTTGAAGGAGCAAAATCAGGGGTTTCAGTGATTTCTGAAACTGACTCAGCTTGATCAAAGGGATATTTTCTTTTTCTCTCTATCCTTTTATTCCTATCCTCCCATTCCTCCCCTCTTCATATCTTTTATTTTCTCTTAATTAAGCATGCAACTTATGTAAGTCCTCACTTGGTCATCTCAACTTCAAATGTGAAATTACATTTTATTTTTGGTCAGTGAAGGAAGTAGGAACGGATACATCATGATTCTGCTTCTGATTCCTCTTACAGGCATGGAGCAGAGCTCTCAGGGCAGAAGCAAAGTTTCCTGAACCTCAGCTTTAACGCTGCCTCACATTTACATACCCAAAGTAAAGAATTCCTGAAGAGGAAGCTCACATTGGAAGAGAGGCTCTATAAGCCTGCAGAAAGAAGAGACGGCTGTAAAAATAATGGAAAAAGATGCATGATTTATAGAACTCATGATGTGTGGGGAAAATGCAGAGACTCATGCAGATCTAACGTATCTGTATTTACAACTCACAGGTAAAGTGAAGCAGAAGGTATTTGCTCAGTCTGCTGCTCTGGCTGGGGACTAGAACAGCATCAGGAATCCCACTAGAGGGCTCACATGCTATTTACAGGGCAGTTTTATTCCTACAGACATCACTGATAGCCTTTGTTTTGCTTTGAGAAAATTATAGTGGCATAAAAATGTTCTGAGATCCCTGAACCTTAACAATATTTTAATACTCTGAAGCAAGAGAGTGCATTCAAAGCAATTTCAAAGCACAGACTACAGCATTTTAGCTTGACAAAATTCAAAAAATTGACATCAGATGCAATTACACAGGGGAGTTCATCTGCATCTACACAGGCATCCAGAACATTTGAATATTATTTTGTATGGGCAGATCATACACATTTGGTAACATCTGACAAAATGCAGACATGCAGTGGCTTAGTGAATGCAGTCAGAATTTGTAACGACTGTTGTTTGGTTCACTCTTTGCTTTCATATTGAAAAGGCAACCAAAAGCCCTAACAGCAACCCAGGTGTGGTACATTTGGTGCTGTCAATGCACATCATAGAAGACAGAGCTTTCCTCAGGTGGGCTATAATAATGCATAATAATAATAATGCACCAGTCCCATCATCTCATCTAAAGCACAGATTCCTTCAACCACCCTAACATCCCATTTACACAAGTATGCAGCTATCTGGGAAATTCTTTCTACACCTGATGTTGAGTAGAGACCTGGGCAGGGCTGCCATGTTGTTTAGCATCAGGAGGGATGGCTCTGCACAATGGACTGGAAGAGGTTCTTCAAAGAGCCCTTCTCCCGCTATGCCAGAAACCAAAGCAGCCCATCACACCTTACCTCACAGCTACCAGACCTGCTTCTGGGCACTAAGAGAAAGAAGAAAAGCTGGATGCTGCCCCTTACCGTCACCCAGCTCTCTCCACTGTCAGGTTTCCTGCAGCTCTATCACTCCCTAGAGTACACAAACCATTCTCTCAACAAGGAGAAAATGCTTGTGCTTCAAGTACAGGTGAAACACAATAAAGGCTACTCTCTAATGAGGCAGCTGGAACTCGGTGAGAGACTGTATTTGAAAAACAAGGGAGAGAAAAACAGAGGGAGAGAGAGAGGGAGGGAGGGAGGGGGAAGAGGCTTTGTTATTCAGACCACTGTTTGAGTTAATCGGCATTGAGATCAGTATTTGCTGCTCAGATGGTGTGTCAGTTTTGCCAGGCAGCTGATGGGCAGAGGAACAAGCGACTGGTGCAGCCTGACCTGAAACAATGAACTGTGATGGACACGAGAGGAAAGGGCAAACTTTTAGTCATGAATAGTGGGAGAGGATGGATACATCAGATGAACGTTCTCATTGCTTGGATTGGTTGGAGCTCCTGTGCTAACCAGTTACCAAAAGGCAAGGATGGAAGTTATTTCAGTGCTGACTTCTGACATGCAAAACAGTCCTTTCTTTTTTTCTAACAGGCTGGGAAGTTGTTGCCCCCTTCTTAGAGTGGCTGAGGACACTGAGTTTCTGCCTAAAAATCTTGTAGGTTCAAGTAAATCCATAAAAAAGGATTTCCTTTTTGCCCAGAATAAACACACTTCTGGAGAGACTTTCTCTAGGGGTATCAGAGCACTTACAGTTGCTAATGAATCAGCCTGTCAAAGCACTATTATTTCTCTTTTTTTTCTGAACAGAAGAGGAAATTGCAACACAAAGACCACTATGGAAGGGCAGCCCAATACATCTGACTGATTCTATGTTTCTGTAACTGCTAAGTACATGTAATACATACACAAGGAAAACGTTACATAGACTTCTGGACATATATAAATACACCAACATGCAAATCTATGCAGAGCAGGCTTTTGCAAGCTTTGGAAAACAGAAATATTCACTGCTCAGCAAATGTGACAGGGCTACTTCCTTGCTAGGCCCTCCAAAATCTGCTAGAGTGAGACAGCAGCAGAATAAAGGGAGGAAACCCTCTTTGAGAGTCAGTCTCCTACTGCTGGTGTGAGCAACTGATGCAGTCCTATAAAGGGTTTCCTCACATCATCGTGGGATTGTGCTGCCTGTGCCACACGTGAGACTGATTCTGCCACCTCCGTTATCATGACTGATTCAACTCTGCACAGGATGGAGAGGTCAGGATCCATCCCAATTCCTGTGCACTCCAGGGATGGATTTTTTCAGGAAAAAAGAAAAAAAAAAGAAAAAAAAAAAGCCAATTTTCCTATATTTCAGCTTGTGATCTGAGCAAAAATCCCAGTAGATCTTCCAAGGTCCAGATGTGACACCAAGGTACAACTGGGACAGGATCAAATTGAATCTACAGATGATCACCATCAAACACCAACTAACATATAAACCTTTATCTCATAGTAAAATCAGTATCTGTATACTGATGAGGAAAAACAACATGCTGCTGCTTGAAGTTTTTAACACCATCATCTCACTACAGAAGTTTGAAACTGTGAGGCTGCTTTCTGTTTCAAGCTATAGTTTGCTAGGTTCTCAGAAAGCAGGAAAGTGGGCTGTTAAAGAAGTCCCAAGTTGATCAGAAGAAAAGCCCTCAATTGTTTAACTATATTAACATAATATAAATGTTACAGATCTTTGTGATTTTGCAATTGAAATTTAATAAGAAATGAATGTACTCTAAAATCTAAGTCTAAAAATGAATTGGTCTTAAATCGTGTATATTTTAAACTGAAATAACTTGGAATTTTTACTCTTCACGACTTTCTCCAAGGGGGTGCCATTTTTTTTCCTAGCGTTTTTACTGCTATAAATGTTCTTTAAAGAAACAGTCTGAGCTGGTAAGAAAATGTTTCCTTTACTCAATGGGGAAATGATCCACCTTCCCCAGCTCTACCTACTAGTGGCGTGGGGCAGGCTTCCCATTTCTATCGCTAAATATACATATAAATCCAAGTATTATTGATGGTTAACTTCTCTGTTCAAACCTAATCCTAAATTCTCATTTTCACAAGTGGTCACATATACACACCCAGAAGATATGCACATGTGACACATGCTTTGTCCCACCTATTAGGCTGCCATGAGATACCTCAGTCTCTTCTTGTGTTCACCAAATAGCTTTCCAGTTTCCTAGTGTTCTTTCTGCCCCAGCAAAGCACAAATCTAGTTGCAGATGCAATGAGAACTCCCTCCAGTGAAGTTCATACATTAGTGCAGCTTTCACTAGCTTCACTAATAGTCTAAACTCAGTCTTTGGGAGCCCCTTGAACCGTGGCATATATGTGAGATGCTGAACTATGCAATGAAATGTGTAAATCAAACCAGTGTTAGCAGGATGAACTCTGCCCTGGCAGTCTCACATCCCAGTCTGTACAACGTTCAGGGAGACTGGTAGAGTTGTGTGCTAAGGATCTGCAAGCCATGAGCAATGAGAAACTCTGGTTCCAGGGGTAGTGAGGTGTGACTACATGAACACTGAGTTCGTTGA
Organism: Excalfactoria chinensis; assembly: GCF_039878825.1. NCBI lineage: Eukaryota > Metazoa > Chordata > Aves > Galliformes > Phasianidae > Excalfactoria > Excalfactoria chinensis. Next base: position 4,994,109 of record NC_092845.1, read on the forward strand.
ACTGCAGAGCACAAACGGACAACATGTACTTTACTTTTATTTAGGATTCGACAGAGGTGAAAAGGGTCTTTCCTTACCTTGATCCATTCATGTGGTCATATTCTCTTTTAACATTGACCCGGACTGGCTGATTAATCCACTCCTGCTGAGGAGGCAAAGGGTTGATTTTGTGCGGCTGGCCATAGTCGGGGTTCCCTGAGGCTGTCATGTCTGCCTTGGGGAGGTGAGTGGCAGCGCCGTACGTGGAGTCAAAGAGGGACTGGTCGTCGCTCACCACCGACAGGGCCTCCTGAGGAGAGAAAAACAAGCGCTCAGGGCTGTGACTAAACCAGTAACCCCACTCTCATTCTCTCTTTGAGCTGGTGAGCACCTGTGAGGGCCCCCCAGCTGCCCAGCTCTGTCTGAAATTGCCACCTGTCAGGATTGCAGATTGAATCAGATGCTTTGGGGTCCATCAACCCGTATGCAAAACCAGTGGGTTCCTTTGCTAGCTGTTGGGTGGGGCAAGAATTAAGGTTATCTGACTTCTGCAAACAGCAAAGGTGGCAGCTGGGTGCTACACCAAGTTCAGGGGTCACTGAAAACAGACTGAGAAGCAGCTTCTCCTGTGTTTTATGTAGTGACCTGCCCTGCTGTCTGCACTTGCTGGTCCAAAACCAGAAAGAGATGCGTGGTGTGTAAAATGTCTGGAGTGTCATTTGAAGGTGCATATTATTTCTGAGCATCTTCTTCCAAAGTGCTTTGTGTGGTGTCTGTATTTTGAGGTTACCCGTGAAGCAGAAGCAGTCAGTGCGGGTCGGAGTTATGGGTGTTAGTGGTGGGATAAAAAATGCATTACTTTACCCTTTTTGTTTATTTTGTGGGAAATGTAGGACTGGTGAGTTACCAAATGTGCATTTCTAGAAATGCTTAAAAAACAGGAAATTTTTATCCTTTTTTTTAATTATTATTATTTTCCTTCTGAAACTCAAAATGTTGACAAAAAGTTTTGACTATCAATTTCCTTGCATTGATGAGCTTAGGTTTTCTAAATGAAGCATGCCAGGCTCATAAAGGCTTTGGCACAGTCCTTCCTTATTCCAAGTGCAACTGACAGAGTCTGCATGTTCTTGATGGAGCTCAGCTTACCGCACAGAGCACAGCTGCCATTATTGCTGGCAAGCCAGAAACTGAACGAGGAACCTCCCAGACTAAAAGTACACATTACTTTAATGTAAGTTAATGGAGCAGACCTCCAAAGCAAAGGCAGCAACAAAGTTGCCTCCTCTGTGGACTGAGCACTGAGAAGACTTGTAAGATACATGCAGCAGTGGGGTGACCATGAGCATGCAGACGCTGCCTTTGCTTTCAAAGCTGACTTGTTGCTAAACCTCTGATGTTCCAGATTCACAGGACAGGATCCAAATTACGAGCTTTTAAAAATAATGAATTATTGTTCTCTGCCTTCTTCCCCACAACAGCCATTTCTGAGGTTGGTTTTGCAAACTTTTTCCACAACCGAGGAGGGAAACAGACACTCTGAAAACTTAGAAATGTACAGCTGCTGGAATTCTCTGATCACACAAGAACCTAAGAGGAAATCAGATATTAAGGGGCTCGTGATATCATCACCAAAAGCTCAATGGTTGTAGTCTAGTGGCTAAATGTTAGAATCTCTCTCAGCTTGAAATTAACCCACTTAGAAAGAGTCATGTCAGTGCTCTGCATCTACAAATATCAGCACTATTCTATCTCAGACCTCAGATCACGTAACAAAACCAAACAGTAGCCTAGAGTTTCAGTGGGCCTGACTAAGCCTGAATTCAGGACGGCCCTCATCATATACGTGTAAGCCCTGTTGAAGTAGCAGGGTTTGCTACAAGTATTTTGCAAGCAAACTCTCACACTGAGCAGCTGTGATGGCGACAGTCCTTAAACAAGAGTGAGAGCTTTTGCCCCATGCTGCCTAATGCTGCGTCCTCCTGCATGATCTCAGCCTTCTGTCCTTAAAGAGATGGAGAATATCTGGGAAAATGTTATTTCTACCTAAAGCCATTTTTCTTCTGAAGAGAGATTCCGATGGAAATATATATATATATATCAGAAAAGAAAACACCAAGAAGCAAAGAGCAGCCCCAGACCAAGATCAGTTATTAAGCCAGTATCTTTACAATACACAGAGCTAAGAAAAGGCAAGTACACAGTTGTCTGGTATCAGATGGAAAGTCTGCCTCCTCAGATAAGGACCTTCCCTGACAGACAAGCGGCCGGGCCCTGCCTGCACAGTGCCTGGCTTTAGCACAGCAGTGACAGCCAGCAGGCAGGCAGCAGTTGCATGGAGCAGTTCTGGGTTTTGCTGCTTGAGTGTATGCAGTCTGCAGAATGCACAGACTTTAAGACTTCACTGCACACAGGAAAAGAAATTCAAATGTGATGACTGCCATCGTGGCAGGCCCAAGAAGTTACTGAACCAGGGATCATCTGAGCTAAAGCCTTGAGTTAGTTACAGCCACAAACACTACAGACTCATGGCTCTGAGGGAACCGATGACACACAGAGCTTCTGCAGATGAGAGATAGTGGCTTGTAACACCTGCTCACGGTCGTGCAAGCAAATAGTGAGCAAGTATTGCTGATTGCATGCGAGGGAAGTCGAGTGGCATGCTGCCAGCCCTGCTGCAAACAGCCTTTCTGTGGTCTGGACATTACAACCTGGGAGAAAGGCAAAGGGGTGGTAGGCAACAGGTAGGCTTTAACTTGTGGGATCAGAGAACGGGGCCACTCAGCTGACACCCTAAAAGAGGACCATGTGGAATTCATTCTACTGGAAGAGGACAAGGCTCAGCTGACCCTGCCAGGACGGGGAAAGCACACAACCTGCCTTGTAGTCACTATCAGAGGCTCTACTTGTCTAGATTCCATTTTGAAGGACCTAATCTGATCAGGAAGTGTTTGACTTCAGCTCTTGCTGAGGAAGGGATCAAGAGTTAAACTGCATACCAGAGGGCAAATGTCTGTCCCACTGGAATCTAGAGTTACTTAGCATTTGGTGACGGGCAACTGGGAGAGCAAGGCGAGGCGTGAAAGGTGCTAACATAACCTAACCAGACAGGGCATCGCTAGCAGAGCTCCCCCCACGCTGTCGCCTCTTGGGCTGTGTCCTTGAGCTGGCCAGACTGTGTCTGAGACAGGGGTCTTGTGTGTATTACTCTGGCATATATGTTACATTATATTGCCTCTGGGAATAGGCCGGCTTCAGTTTTTCCAGTTTTTAATCACATTCCTGGCATAAATGTGGCAAGCCCCGTCTAGGCTGCTCGCAGCACAGCCATAGACAAGTTCAGCCCCTGCAGAGCACAGCCTCAGCCTACTCAAGGCAACCCACCACGATGAGCTCCCACTGCTGTGAGCACTGAGACAACTTTGTATAGAGCTAGCACACACTTGTGGATCCCTTCGACATGAAGATGTGAAATGACTATTGGTAATAGTGGCTCATAGTCGCAAAGGATGAATTTGCAGATTTTTTTGTTTTCTTAGGGTACTTGGCAGTGTTTTCACCCCAGATACGATACAGTGCCTGCAATAACAGCTCTTTCCAGGTGTTTGCAATGCATTTACATTGAATGTTGACTTTGAGCTCTTTGCGTTCACTTTTCTGGCCATAACCACATTTAAAAGGCATAGCTAAAGATCAAAGATTCATCCTCCTCCACAAAGTCTGGCACAGAAGCAAATGCTGTGCATGGAAAGAACCTCTACCTCTAGAGGGGTGACTTTGTTACTTCTTTGGTTTTTTTTTCCCCAATAATATAGATTCACCACTCTTAGTCCTGCAGGAAAATCACTCCTGAAATATTTTTGTTAAGTAAATGCTACCAATTCAGACCCACCATCTGCCAGAGCCCAGATGTGCAATGCAGAGCACCGCAATATTAGGTACCAACAGCAACAAGTCTTACACAGGGTTTGAGGTTAGCACAGAGGTTCTGCTCCTCAAATAGAAATGACTTTGGCACTGCAGTTTTACAAGTCAGCACTTCTTTTGCCAACATCTCATACAAGCAGAAAGGAGATAACATCAGACTTACAAGAAAATGAGTCAAGTATAAAACATACAGAGGAACAGAGTCTGGGTTGATCTTGGGGCAGCACATTCAAATGGATTGAGCATGGAATTAGGAGACAGGAAGGTAGAGAATTATTCTTATTTCTGCCCATGATCTTGGGCATAACCATTAGCAAGACATTCCCCCACCTCTCCCTTTTTCTCCCTACATCCTCTTTTGCCCCACACTACACATGCAGGAAGCCCCAGTGGCTCTGAGCCTCATCCAGGGCTGTTAAATATTGAATTCCACGTCTTTACAGTGTACTTTTTTGAGGTTTGCTCTTGCCATTCCACCATCGTTGCAGCATATTATGTGACTGGTGCAGGGGACTCCCGTAACTCCCCCTGGAAAATTATAAGCATAGGAGTTTTATTGCTAACAACCACAATCCAATCTTGTGCCCTTCACAATCAATTTAAGGCCTGCCTCAGAAGCAGAGGATTTGCAGACTGCAGCTAGCACAGAGAACCAACATAATGCTATAGTGAAAACAGAAGGCTGCATTGCATCAATACAGCTTAGAGCTCATACTGATTCATTTCCAATCAGCTAACCATCAGGTGGGAATAAGTGGGTCCCAAGCACTCGTCCCTAACAAGTTCCTGCATTAGGGCTGATGATAGGGAGGCTTAGGAGCAGCTTCAGACATGTGAGCAATCTCCAGGAGATGGTTTTGTGTGGGCTGAGCGCAGGACCAGGAAAGGAAGTGAAAAAAAGAACCTGCTCAAATTGCTGCTGTGGCCCTTTGACCTCTAAAGAGTAACATGGTGAATAAGAAGCAAGAAAGCTGGACATGTCTGAGAGATTATCACATCTCCAGCCTACCGTTCTGCGGTGCTTTGCACCCTGCCTATATGATACACACTGGGAGTAGCGGAGGAGTGGATGAGGTGTCTGCCCATTAACAGACAAGGGACAAATCACAGCCTCTGGCTTCTGGTACCAGAAAGTTTGGGAGAATTCCTTCTCAGGTCTCAGGTCTGCCAACCAAAACACATGAGGTGATTTAGGGTGAGTACTAAACCTTGGGGGTAAAACTTCAAGCCTGTTAAAAGTGCTGGAAGCTTTGCCATTGGCATTGGACGAGACAGGTTTCATTTCTGGCAGTGAATTTTACTACAAAAGGATTTGCCTCCATGAACAGATCAGCATAACTCTGGAGTTAGCACTGTCTGCTGAGGTGGGAGGACTAAATCATCTCTATGGATCTTTTCCAAGCCACATCATGTTTCCAGAAAACCAATCAGCCTTTCCCATGAATTAGCACTGCCCTTGGCCAGCTTACTATGCTTAGATCACCACTGATCTCTGCCCACATCTTCTCCACTCCAGAGCTGACCACGCTCACTACGATTGACTTGATGTTGCTCTGCTTTCCAGAGCTCAGCAGTCAAATCCACCTCACTGTAGTTCACGTCCCTTTTAATTTTTTCCCTTCCCTTGGAAAATAATTGACTTGCTCTGAGCAGATGCGTTTGTAAACAGAGACACATGGATATAACTGTGAACATACACACTTCAGTAAATATTATTGTAGCATTTTTATGGTCCTTTCTGCTGAAGACACATGGAGGGAAAATTGCAAGATGGTTTCAGAATCTGGCTTCCTGACAAACCAAAACTGTATCTGGAAGAATTAGAACAGTCCTCTGCTATGCAGAATTCTATGCTGACCTCAAATGTGTCTCAGAGCACCCACTGCCCGGCTGCTCTCCTTGATGCTGTGCCAGAGAATGGCTTTTAGTGGCAAAACTGTGATCAGGATTTCCACCAATACCATCAGTGGTACTTTTATTCCTACCAGAAGCTGAGGCAATGTAACAACTTTGGATTTTTTTTATTTTCCACATAGAAATCTTATTGATATAAAGAAATCAACATAGAAAGGGAAACAGCAAAGAGCAAAATCCATAAGTATTAGGGGACCTTGTCATGAGAGAGGTCACATCCATGAGCCTCCCCTTTAACAGGCTGCCTTGGAAAAGGATATCTGGTGGACTCTATAACATGAAGGAATAGGTGCAGACTGCACCACCTCATCATATCAGGATGGTTCCTGATGCTAAAGCACTGGAAACTGTAAGCAGGGTGTTCTCCCAGGAATGCAAGATCTGGGAGGTGGCAGTTTAGAGAGGCACAAATATTTCAGGTTCCTCTGAGCGCTGACTCACCGCTGCACCAAGACCCATTCATTATTTTTCATTTCACTTTGATACCATTGTCCTGGCTGCATTCACAAACACCGTAACCGTATCCTGTTTTGTTCTCTGACACCATTCCCTTCACAATTGCAGGAAGCCCATCAGGAAACATTCACCGGGTGCTGTTATGTTTCCATCCACAGAGAACAAAACATGCACTTTCAGCCCAAGATGACTTTATTCCAGACTAAGGAAAAACAACAGCATGAAAGAATCACAGTGGAGTCTCCAGAAGAGAATGCAGTATGTGCTTCTTGCATAAGATAGAGGTAGGGATCTTGAGCAAAGCTGAATGCCTTTTACCCAGGAAATGGTCCGTGATGGAAAGGTTCAGCCAAAAGGAAATAGAAAGCATAATCCATCAATGACATCTATAGTGCATATTGCAATGTCTGGACACTGTATCAGAGAAGCAAATATAAGTACAACACAGTCCCTAAGTCCTGAATCCTAAACCAGATGTAACTTGACATTACAAGCATAGTGCTTGAGTCTACTTGCATTCCAGGTCTGAGCTATGTTTGGATTAAATCTGTGTTCAGGATCTCAGTGCTCACGATACTCAGAGTGTAAATCCAGTGTTTCAGCCCAGAGCTGGTTACTTAGGTTTGCTGTCAAGTGTGCATCACATGAAGTACAGAGAGAAGAGCAAGTGGTGACTCAGGACTCACAGGAGCCTATTTATTCCCCACATCTGACCCACACACTGCACAGCTCCTTGCAAAAGTCATTCAAGTCTCATCATATGCATACACTTGATAGAGTGTTGTGAAACTGTTCTTTGCCCCTCTCTCTCCAGAATGGCACTTAATAAAGCTGTGCATTGATGCCTTGTGCAGAATACCCAGCATCTGCTGGCTTCTCATCCAGTCCCCAACTGATCTCCTCCACTTGGCTGTGGAACTGAAGGCTGCCACCCTGCTGGGATGGCATGGATCTCTGTTTTTCTTGTGCACTGAGCCCAGCCCCTGTGGCTCCAGTGACGAGATTGTTTCTGCATACGCCTATAGGAAAAGCAGAGATTTTGTGAACAAGCCTACTTGTGGCATTCCAAGGAAAACAGCTCGGCAGGATTACACTGAGATATTTTCTTTGTCAATCTCAATCAAGATATTTGAACAGGAAAACCCAGTTTACTGCACTGGAAGTTCCCAGGGGCTTTTCATTTCTTTACAAAGAAACATTGAAGTTCTAATCTTGGTGCAGGAGAAAGGAGTCCTGGAAGGACTCAGTCATAGCCAGCACTCTCACCTCTTGGACAACAATTCCATCCTGGCACCTGGGTTGAAACACAAAGCTAACCTTACAATACGAAAAGGAACTGACAAAGTGATATTGTTCCTAGTGATGCCAACAGTCACTGAGAACAGACTATCCTACCAGCACTCATGTTCCAAACAACTGCAATAGCAAAACAGCTTCTGATGCCTAACATGACAGTAAGATTACCACTAAGAACAAACAACCTATTTCAGGAATGCGTGGATTTAAATATATCCATCAAACCCCATCTCTGGTGTCCACCTACAAGAATCAGCTGGCAAATGCTGCCTCTTTCCTAAATAAACAGCAGAAGATGTGAGAGTAAGAATTTAAAAGGGCTTTGTTTGCAGCTGTATTGATGTCCACATGTCTCAGTTTCTATATCTATACAATGCACAACCATAGAAATTCTCAGATTTTGCGGAGTGTTGCAATGTCAAGGGAAGAAACAGGTCAGAGAAGTGACAAGTGTTATCCTAAGGCTAGAACTGCCAGACAAAAGCAAAATCTATTCTCCTAGGAGGCTGAGCAGAAAAGTTACAAAAATCTCTTACCAGTAACCATTAACAGAAAGTCTGTTGATTTTATCAGCACGGTGCTGAGAAGGGCTCTGAGCCTTGCTTTGATAAATGAGGTCGTTTGCTCCTGCCACCTCCCGAAGTCTGCCCTCATGACTAGTTTTCCACCCCTGTGAGAACAGATGGCTGCTTCTTCCCAGCTGAATTTGGCCCCAGCAAAGCAGGCCAGGGAGGTAGAGGCCTCAAAGGAGATCATGGCAGGGAGTTTCAAATGTTTTGCTGCAGCGCAAGCAGGCAAGAAGTGGAGCCCAGGCTCACAGTATGCTGGGGAGGGAAGGGGCTGGCAGCCAAGGCTGGCAGCAGTCAGATCCCAGCACTGAGACCAGTTCAGTATCCAGCTTTAGGTAGGGTCACTTGGCATCTCAGTGTTCTCCTCTGCAGGTGATGATGCTTGAAACACATAAAGGAACACAAGAGCATCTTTGGGGCTGGTTCTGATCAGGTTTCTGTCATCTCTAGGACCATCATGCAGATTTCCACATGGTCCATGCAGAGTCAGCTCTGCTTTCCTGCAACTCATCTGCAAGACTCCACTTGTAACAATTAATTTCATGTTTGGTTTCTAATGACAGTCATTAGCTCTGGCTTGATAGCTGTGCAATACCGAGCTGCCAGTAACATCCTCCCATAGCAAAGTGAGTAACAGACAAAGTCAGCATCTCAGTGGTGCCGTGCAAACAGACTTGAGGTTGTTACTTCAACTTCACAGCAAAGGAACCTGCATAAAGCAACCAAACACTCTGCTCAGAGTCATTTGGTAGAGTGTAACTGAACTAAGAACAAAACCCAGGCCATCAAACCAAAAGCTAGCCTTTATACAGAGGAGAGGGTGGCCTTTATTTGCAACCCTGAAATGTTTTCTGAGATGACTGCAGTTTGTTCTCCTCTTGCTGAAGTGTTTCTTACACTCTAACATGCTAACACAAATAAGAAGCAGGCCTCTCGGCACATCTCCATGTTCTCAGCAGAGCTGATACGGTTCGTCTTATCTCTTGCAGGGCAAGTCCCCTGAGCTGCGTTGAAAAGCCTTTTATCAGATGCAATTTAAAGTAAGCTCTTTCTGAGATGTAGCTCTGCAGCCCTGGCAGGAAAGTGGGGCTTCTGACTAAATCTCTTCTGGTTTTGTTTAGCATTGGTGTGAGGGAGTAGGACAAGGTCCTATTTGTGGGGCCAGCAAGACAGGGCTGCTCCCTGCACCTTCCCTGAAACAACGTTCTGCTCCCTCCATAAGAGGAAAACCCTGTCAAAATTGGCTTAACGATCTTCTAATATTTCCATGCAATTAAAGGCCACATCTGTCTCACAGACCCCGTCCTCCTTTGCTAATGTACAGACATGAACTAAACAGTCTGTCTTGTCGATTCGCAGGGTAACAAAGGGGCCTATTCATAACACAGGCACTTTGGCTATTTTGTGTGTGTGAAATGAAATAGAGTTTGCATTTGGAGAATAACCTGTGCTGGAGCTAGCAAGAGATTTCTGCTCTAATAAATCAATCAGCTTTACCGGCTAATAAAATAACCCCCCTACCTAATTCTGACTGTGCTAACCAGACAGCCACCCTACAGAGAGGCAACTAGGGTTTCTGTGCGTTTGTGAAAGTGAGAAGCTATGCTAGTTTGCTATTCAAACTCCTACAAGGATAGAAAAAAGAAGGTATCCACTTGGCTGGAATGCTTAAAGCAGCTGAAGTGAGCAGTTATCCTCGAAATGTGGGTGCCTTCTCTGTGGGCTCAGCTACATTAAGCTGTGGGTGCTCATTTCCCTGCTGTGGCTATCTGGCTCAGGGACAGGCATGGTCCTGCTGTGGTAGTTGTTCAGTTTTTCTTTTCAGGAGTAAATGGAAGCATTGCAGGAAAAAAAGAACAAAAACAAAACAACCAAACAAAAAAAAACCAAACACAACAAAACTTCAAAGTCTCATTTCTGATTTGTTGCTGAAACTGAGGGCTTAAAAAAGAAAACAAAGTGAGGCACTCATTGGCGTAGTCCCAAATCAATATCAACATTGCGTTTCGCCCCAAGAGTTTCAGGCAATACCTTCATGTGTATCCAGATGTAGAAGGGCAGTGCAAGGAATATTGCTGCTAGATTAGTGCTTTGATTGTAAATGAACAGAGGGAATGAGAATGGGCTCTTTTCTGAGCCCAGCACGCTGGCACACTGGTCCATATTTGGGCATCTCTGTTGTCCTGGAGCTTTCACAGTACCAACAAGTATACCAACAGCATTCACACCTCAGCATACCTTGTTTCCTCAGCTCTCAACAGAGCAGGAAGTGTACACGAAGCACAAAAAAAGATGATCTTGTGGTTTCAATACTAGAGTGATACTTGGGAGGTGTGGGCTCATCTACTCTTTAGGTAGCATACGTCCTGTTTGTTCTGAGGCTTTCTGGATCTCCGGTGCTAAACCTGTAACACCATGATTGCATTTTGGTACCTCACCAAGGTTTTGTGAAGGTAAGCATGGGAAGTTCTACTCTCTTAGATGTGAAAATAAGAATAAAGAGAAGGATATTTTCAATGTTCAGATTGCAAGCAGTTTCACAACCAGAAAAAGACTTCCTTTACTCTTTCTCCATCATAAAGCCTCTTGAAGCTCTTTGATGCTAAGGGTAGCAGCATGTTCTCAGTGTCTCTGACCAAATCAGACCTGAGTTCCTTATCTGACAAAAATAAAATGAAGAAATTAAAAGCAAATTCCAAGCAAATCCCTGCAAATACACTGATGCAATTACAGTCAGTGCACAGATACACCCTAAGGCTGCATCTCTCTGATAAGCTGCTTGGGCAATTGATTTATTAAACTCAAGTGAAAGTTCTCTGTGCAAAATGAGGGCAAAAGTGGCTGCCAAGGCCACAAGGTGACAGGAAGGCAGACCTAGGATGTGGTAAAGGGCTGTTTCATATCCTGAGAACCTCATCAAGGTTTTGAGGAGTTTTCCAACTCTGATCATGGACAAAACGTTCAAATGATTATCCAGAGAATTCCATCTCAGCTGAACTGGAGTATTTTATTTCAGATATTCTGTCTCACTGCAGTTTGTGCCTTTTCAGTTTTCTTTGAATACTGCGGTCGGTGCACAGTTCTAAATGAAGAGTCGCTTCAAAACAAAGCTTGGAAAAATTGAGAAAGCATCAAGTAGGACTTCTGGCAGCTGAAATCTTTTTTCAAAATGAGGAAACTGCCAGAAAGCAGCATTTCCAGTGAATAGGTAGGGCTGTGATAAATTTGCATGTTTCTGATGAAGAGACATTAGCTGAAGAAGATCAGAGCATATCTAGCGTGATCCTCGTGATCCTTCATCTATACTTCCCTGATAAAAACACAAGGGGTTTCCTATTATAGTTTTTGGAGGCAGAGACAAATTAAGCCTTCTTAGGCTTGCTAGCAAAGCTGACAGAAGGTTTGTCTTTGGGCTGATGTATGTTTGAATCTTCTGTGTGGGTGTTTGCTTATTTGTGCACTTAAACGTGAATGTATGAATGACTCCCACACAACTGCACCAAGTAGGTACTATCTGCCCTGGCAAAATGTCAGTATCTAAAATGTTATAACCTATAGACTTGATGAGTTTTCTAAGATGTTAGACAGACACATGAAGAAGCAATCAGATACTAAGAAGCAAGTATTTTAAGACCATCAACAGTGTTAAGATTTGGCATTTTGATATCATGAGACCTAAAACAATGCCAAATTCCTGCCCTAAACGGAAGTGGGGTGTCCAAGACACATATAAGCACCAACAAAAAGCTGCAGCCTGCTTTTGGGATGCCTGCTACGGACTAGGCTGACACATGAAGTGATTCTGAGAGATATTATCCCCCAACTCACTCCATTTGGTTGGGAATGAGCAGGTAGCAGAGACAGAAAACATGGAGCCAGCATTCACTGGCTGAAGCCATGGGCACCCACTGCTTGGCTGCACCATAAATGCTGACAGAAAAGCATTTGCTTTTCAGATACCTCTTAATAATCCCTAGAAGACAGCATGATGGGAAGCCCAGCACACAGCTATTGATGCAGCCTATGAGGGACCAAAATAAGTATAAATGTTGCCTGACCCTTACCAGCGGGTGTGAGAATAGATTGGCCTACCTGGAAATATGAGTCATCTCCCAACAACAGCTAGAAGGGCAAAAGCTTGTATGTGGTAACGTGCCAATGATACAGATAAATGTGTGGGAAGCAGAGATGGTGAAACACCTCTGTTCTGCTTTCACAGAAGAGCTGGGTAACAGCAGTTCTGAGGGCTGCAGATGGGGTGAGACAATGTCTCTGAACCTAGGAAAATAATAAACTGCAGGGGAAGCAGACAAAGAACATGATATGCCGGTGGTTTTGTCTCCCTCACTAGCTGTTCTATCCCCAGAATGTGGTGCATGCCCAAATGGTCTGTTACACTTCCCTGCAAGAATGGAACAAGCCCCATAGTCCCCTGCCATAGGGCTCTGGGTTGGAAATCAAAGCAATATAAATTGATGATGATAACATTACACGTGCTTTGCTCTTCATGTCAGAGCAGATGTAACATGTTTTGGAGTGGCCAAGGACATCAGGGTTAATCACCAGGGAAGAATATTCTTCAGTATCATCCCCCAAAAATATTCGGTGGATATCATTAAACATGTCAAAATATTGCCTTGCTTCATCTCATTTATCCCACAAAGGCCGTGCTTAGGGATTCATTTCACCCCATTTTTCTTGTCTGTGAAAGATTCTGACATGCAATCAAATAAAGACACAAAGAAAATCATTTGTGGCAGTAAAATCAGACTGAGCCTAATTATTTGGATTCTCATGACATCCACTTAGATGCTGAGCCACAATGGGATACATAAGGAAGATGGTTTCTTCAAAGGCATAAATATGAATTAGGCAAGCAAAATATTCTGCACCTTCATTTAAAGCTTTTGAAAATGTCACTCATTGCCTTAACTCAGTTCATATGAAAATTGTATGGGGGTAAAACCTTGATACACAGGAGCAGGAACAGCATCCTGTCTGTTTCATTCATCAGGCTCATCTCCCCCTCTACACTGCCTGCTGTTTCCATCCTTTGGAGATGCTCCGGTTAGTTTTTGTATGCAAGTTTTTTTGGCTTAATTTAGATGGAAAATCTAAGCCTTTCAGCAAGTATTCCCAATCCCAGCTTTTAGTTTGTGCTGTATCGTACAGAGCACGCTGCCAACACCATTTAAAAAATCACCAGTTTAAATGAAATTGCTCGGTTGACAGTGATTTAGTTACAGGAACTTTTGGTCTGATCCTCTAAAGACTTAATTCATACTTCACACTACTGAGCCCTCCCTCTTTCCTTTACTCCTCCCTCCTTCACCTTTTTCTTATTGTACTTCTGCAATTGACAAGCAGATGCAGATGTAAATTTTACTTCTGTTCTTATTAAAATAACTGATCCACTTGAACAAAATACACAATCCTGCTGACAGCAAGCATAAAACATTCAGGAAACAGCCTGCATTTCTGATCATCTCAATTCACGTTTTAAGGTGTGTTTAATCTCCTTGAAGTATCAGGGCCAAAATTAAGAGTATGGATGAACTGAAATAACTCAGGGTGAGAAAAGTGCATTAATTACATTCTGCTCAACCCTCGTGTTCTCTAGCACAGGAGCTGATCATTTTGCTGCCATAAATGTTTTATGTAAAGGAAAGAATGCTGCTCAGTTCCTCGGTGATGAATGCTACTCTCAGTGGGACAAGGCACAGGTTAACTGACAAATAATGCATTTGTTTAGAAAGAAACGCACATTTTTATTCAACCCCACGAGACAAACGATGGCAGAAGCAGAGAAGAAGGTTAATGTATGTGCTACTATGTGGATTATAGGCACACCCTCACCCAGACGCAAACCCTGTGCAAGCTGCAGTAAGAACAACAGGAAATGGCCGGGGGTATTTATAGCATTATTGTGTTTATCCTGAAGTGATGTTCTGCACAGATTATTATGAAGTTTTTCATGGGAGAAGATACAGCTTGTGTCAGCTGGATATTTGCATGCACTTCACCCAGTATGCTCTGTGCTGAACTTGCATACTGTCCCCCCCACCTTTCTTTGCTTTGTAGAGGCTTGCTGTACATGAGGGCTTCTCTGCAGCTGACTCTACGAGGTCCCCCCACCCCCGCAGTGCAAACAGGAACCCTGGTAACCAGCACATTATGCCTAAACCTCTGTGCTTCACCAGATTTACAAATCCACAGTGAGATGTCATGAAAACAACAACTCACATGTCAGTGGTATTGAATTGCTGAAAAATACAGTCCGTGCTACACCCAGTCTGTGAGGTTGGGTTCTGTTAACAAAGAAACTGACGGCACCAAAACCCTTAGATCAGAACCCAGAGCTCTTCCCTTCTCTTTTTCTTTTCAGTTGGGATAACAAAATACTTTCCCATTTACCTGTTTTTTCTTGGGGAAGCATCCAACACAAACTACTACATTTCATGCAGAAGCCATCAATGCATACCGAGCCTCTGCTTTGCTGCCTTTTATCTGTATCTGAACATTGTAAAGAGATATTTTTGTTCAAATTCATTCTTATCTTCGAAATTTGAAGTTCAGTAGAAACAAATAAACAAATGAACGTGAGATGAAATAGCCAACATGATCATTCTGTATGGTAACAAGACTCCCACCCACTCACAAACCTATGCAAAAATACAGTCATCTATGAAGACCATTATCGCAGTGAGAGGTACAGAATAAGAGAAAAATCCATCAGATGACATTTAGACCATTTACAGCCAGTGAGAGTTATTAGCAAATGCTGACCTATCTGCTAAGAAAACTGAAGGAAATTCTGCTTTAATTTAAGCTTCCAACCATCATCACCTCTCTATCTCTGGACTACATCAGAACATCTTCACGATCCATTGTTTGCAAATATAATAAGTCCTGGCACTGTCTGTTTGAAAAACAAGCAGCAACAGAAAAGCATCAGGAAGTCCCTATGAATGGGAGCAATGCTGCATTTCTGTATGTACCATATTAATTAATGCAATTGAGACAATATCCGAGCGAAGCTTGTTCCTATGAATACTATTCAAATCATTATCAGTTCTATTAGTGCTTCATTATGGTTGTGCTGATGAAGACTAGATTTGCTGGGCTAATTTGCATCATATTCTGACAGGTGCTAGTCCAGGTGTCCTATTGTCATTCTGAAGCATGAATTAATAAACAAAACTCAGCCTCCCCCCCCTCCTTTTCTCATTTGTGTGATAGAAGGAATAATAGAAATGAAATGGGGCTGAGGGGCACGCCAACTTATCTGACTTCACCTCCCAGTAAGACCTTTCTTAAAACTGGATCCCTGACACTAATGCACACTACGTTTGTTTTTCTCTTTTAGATGATGACCATTAGGAGCCTGAATACAGCAAGCAGCGATGAGCTTTGGTTTGCAGCCACGTTATCCACAGTCATGCCGTCCCAGCTTAGCAGCTTCAGCAGCATTAAGAAATTCATTTCTAATAAACAAATACAGAAATTCTAATAGAATGCAATTTGGGCTTTCCAAATGAAAATCAAATACCACAAGAGCTGGCAATAGCATTGCCGTGTCATCTAACACTTCTTTCAGTCCTCCTACAGAAGTCAGTTTGCCCCACGCTGCCCTGCTTCTTGCTTCTCTTGTACACTATTATTCCTCAAAGCTCCTCTGGCCATGTGGCATCCAGAGCTGAACGTCTTCTGAGTTGAGCACTTGTATCACACAGAGTGTTTATTAGGAGCCCAGCTTGGTAACATGAGGTACGAATGTGGAGGCGGCTCACAGCTGCGCTGCCCTTTTGTGTTGTTCTCACCTGCATGATCTTCTCTTCTGAATTGCACCTCACATTGCTCAGGTCTTTGTTGACAAAGAGGAAATGCATTTAAGCGCAATCCCAGCACTGACCTTTTAGCCACTGGGTGAGCACTAAAGCTTCCCCCTCTCACTTTCTGCAGGGGTATCTCACTTGTTTCTCTGTGTTACTCAAGACACATAATAACTCTATCCCTGCGTCTAGTTTACCTTGAAGCTCTGCTCACCGTTGCTTATCTATTCTGCAATGTAACATATCTGTCCAGAAGGAAGCAGAAAGCTGGCTTTCTTCATTACCTCCAGTAAGGTGCATTTAAAACAATTGAAGATCCAGATGTTTATATTCAGACATACATCTGAATTTCTCGCTTGTTCAGCCACATTTGTGAGTTCCATGAAACGAGGGTAGGCTGCTCAAAAGACAAAACTCATTTTAACTGCATGTTTTCTCCTCTTTGTTGTTTAAGAATCAGCTTGCAACAAATGGCACTTGCTGAATGACTGTCTAACAAGACAAAATGGTGCAGAGCTCCCGCTTTCCCCCTGCCAACTGGAAAGCACTTGTCCTTAGCAGCCCAGGCGCTGTGCCTCGCACACAGGCACGGTCAGGTGCACCTAGAAGAGGCTCCCGGTTCTATAGAGCATTGAGAGACAAGAGCTGTTTCTTGTTGTCACAGCCGCTAATGAAAATTTGCCTGCCACGTATCCAAGTGTGATCTGGAAGCAGATTTGCACCTGTCTCAGCAGGCCAAAACGAAACAATAACAGCACTGAGAGCTGCCGGATAGCGAGCAGCACAGGCTGGGCATGCGGCTGAGCCCCCACTTCTGTGCTTCTCATCAGATTCTTTTCATCAGATCATCAGAGCAAGGACCTTCTGTGTTTGATGGGCACACACCACATACCCTTCTGCTCAAGAAAAGCAACCCGTGCTCAATGTGACCTTTTCATCTTTGATTATCAGGGCTAGAATGAAAAAAGTATCCCTGAGAGCAAGTAGTACTGAACACACGATGGCTGCTGCTCTCCTATGGGCCTTCAGGAACACAGGGCTGGGTGCAGCAACTACCCCTGGAGCTGAGGGGGTGCAGCCATTCCAGCTTCCAGCTCACTGCATGGGGTTTCTGTTAGTGCTACTCTGAGATGAGACTGTTTCTGTGTTTCAGAAGTGACAAGAACTTTTTAGGTCCTATAAATAGTGTCTTTCCTTTCCTAGCTGCAAGCAAGCTATCTCATGTATCCAGATACTCTGAGCTTTATTTCAGAGAGGTTTTTCTGCTGACATGCTGGGCAGCTTTAGCATTCTTTATCCTGGGCTTACAAAGCTCTTTGTGGTGATTTGTCAGTTTTCTTCTCTCTGAAGAGCATAAGCTATTATTATTTTACAGTTAGGAAAATTAAGGAACAGAAAGCTCTGATGATTTGCTCAGGGTCTCTGGTTAAGAAAGAGGAATAAATCCCAGTAAACTCCACTTGCAGGCTTCTTCTCTAATAACTGAACAGCATTCTGCATAAAGTCTATCTTTTTGGAAAGAAGGGGCATGTGAGTGTGACTGTTATCTGCTGGGTAGAGTAGATACCCAATGAGAGATCCATCCTCTTTATCTTTTTACTAAAGAATAGATGACTGATAAACATCTGAGATGCTAAGAAAAGTTGGTTACAAATAACGTCAGATTTCTGAACATGTTTCTCTTCAGAGGTATTCTTATTTACATAACCCATTAAGCTAGTTATAACGAAGAGCAAATAACCAAATGCACATCTTGGACACAGCTCCTGTTGAAATATCCCACTGCCTGACTCAGAATGAGTAAACCTCAAGCTGCCACTGTGCTAGCACTGGGAAAACACACCCCAGAGGATGGATTGTACTACAGAGAGCTCATGTTCTGGCAGGCAGGAAAGCGACAGGGAACGATGAGCCCTGCCTGACAGCTCAGTGCCTTGCTGTGCCTGTACAGAAAGTGCCTGGCAGAGCCAGCAATTTAAGTGTCCTTAAGGAGAATCTCATGTTGTAAGCACACAGGGGCTTTTTTCTAACACCAAACCAAAACCAACCTTCAGAGTTCCTCTGTAGGATTCCCACAGTGTATGGGAGCTGACTGTCCTGCCCCCTTCAATGCTTTACCAGCTCCAGACAGAGGAACCTGTACATAAGCAGGTAGGTAGCTGCATGAATCCATGCTATAGTACTGGGTTTAGTAACGGAGGGATTCAAATGAAAGATTAGAATCAAGGACTTCTGCAAAATGACTTTCAAAGCATTTTATGTGGGCAGTGCTACGGAAATCAACAGTGATAGTCATCTATACCTGCTTGCCCCACTGACCCTAGTTTGAATCTGGGTCAGTTTTGATGGGGTCAATGGAATAGCAAGGGTGTAAAAGATATATATATTGACATGGACATACTTATACATTTAATGTTGTTTAATCCATCTTTCAGTTGTTTGCTCTACCAGTTTAATGTGCAACTTAACTGGAGAAAGAGCAGAATTATAATCCTTTTATCCACTGCAGCTGATAATACCTAGAAGAATTTTGTTTACTTTATATATTATACATTCACTGAGCCTTGCATCAATAAGCACATCAATAATGAAGTCCTGGGTAAAGAAAGACATGGGCAGCAATTGAGACAGTAAGTCAGGAGTCAGAGGGATTCCTCTTTGCAGCCTGGTCCTTGCTGCACAGACCTCAGCCATGCACGTCTCCTCTCTGCTGGTACACAAACCTGCCACGTTACCCATTTCCAAACGTGTTTGTATGGCATGTCAGCTAACCTCCTGCCCCTCCTTGTTTTTCAGGCTGGCACAGAACAGTGTTTGCTGAGAAAAGTGCTGCTCGCAAAATAAGGTTTCTGTGGTTTAGGGCTATTTTGATTAATTAATTATTTTTTTTTTAAATTTTTTTTTTGTAAGTCTGCAGCTGCTAGTTTTGAAACAACCAATCCTAAAGCTGCAAAAGTATGAAAGAGAGGATAAGAAATCAATGGAAGAAATAGACAATTGGAGCAGGGTCCTGACCATGGAGTGGCTGCTATATTTTGAAAGCCATAAAAGTTTGGCTTATGCAAGAAACCATCTGGTATTTAGGCTTCGTTGAAATTTTGGCTGTGTGTGCACTCTGTGTGAGTACCAGTGGAGCAGCTTCACAGCTGTGTGCACGTACTCTGCTGGACTCCTTCACCAAGCAGGGCAGGGCACTTGCTGAAAAAGTCTGGAAAACCTATTGGGCTTCACACCCTTCTTACTCCTTTTGGACAGCTCGTGATGGTCTTTGATCTAAGGGAAAACATGCCTGCTTGCCACTGCTGTAATGCTACAAACCCTCATTACAAATTGGTGCACGACCCAAAAAATAGTTAGTGATGCATATCTCAGGAACATTGCATGAACCGTGTGGTTTCTTTCCGTTCACTACACTGCAACACACATGAATAGAGCTGAAGTCTGTCCCACCTTCTGAGAGCATCTACCCCAAAACAACCAGACAAGGTAGAGAGAAGGAAGCATTCGCTTATTTCTGCAGATGAAAAACTGAGGTACAGGAGATGAAGTGAAAGCTTCAACCCATACAGGAAACCTGTGGCAGAGCAACTAACTGAAGCAGGTTGGGCGCTGCTGAGGACAAAGACTGGAGTGAATTAACAGCTCACAGACTTTTCTGACTCACCAGGAGGAAAAAAAATACAAGTATTACAAAAAGCCAGTATTGCATCAGGCAGGGTTCTTCCAGAGCGTGCTAATGCCAGGCACAAGGAACAGTGTGTGCTGCTTCTGTGAGTAATGCTGAAAAAAGACAAATTCAAATGGGAACAGGTGCAGCTGAGGGCACCAACAGCCAGGACAAAGGGGAGGTGATGTAAAAGATTAGAAGATTTTTTTTTGTTTATCACAATAGAGCTGTATCAGTGAGCTATAATCACACTAGGGGCAGAATGTCAGGGAAGAAAACGTGCTGGTTAAGCTAGCACACAGTGCTGCCTTGGGAGACAACAGGTACAAGTCAGTCATGAGCAAATACCAGTTCAGACTCAGAAGAAAGTTTTTAAGCATCAGAATGTGGAAGGTAAAGAAGTCCTCTCCAGCTGGGGATTGGTGGCAGTGGAAAGAATATATACCTAGAAACATGGAGGAACTTGTGAGAGTAACTGCAGAGCACGGGCAGAGCAGACTCAGCTCCAGAATTGCTTCCACTATGGAGTTCAAACTAAGTGCCTCAGCTTTCCTTCACTTCTAAGGAAATAAGAAGAATAATCTCTTGTTACATACAGTGCTTAACACAGCTCTGGTCTCCAGGCACTATGGTAGTGCAAATAATTCATAACGCTAATGATCAACCATAATTACATCCTTCCTGAAGCAGAGATGACACATGAGAAAACCAAAAATGAAAAGCAGGGAACTAGCTGCAAGCTTATTTCAGCCACTCATGACCTCCCCATATTCTAAGAGAATGAGAAAATGTCTGCTCTCAGATACTGCGGTGTAAATCCAGAGGAATTCAAAACATATCATTGCAAGCAAGCTTGAACTTCAGTGGCATGCTTTCTTTTTCTAAAGGAGTTGAACTCAATCTGTTTGTTAAAGACTTTGGCCACAACCCTGGAAGTGCTGTAAAGGCACTTTCCTATAAAGCTGGGTTTGGGAAGCCCTGCAAAAGCCAGCAAAGTGGGCAGACACCAACCTCATCTTCAACAGCAACACACAGAAATCCTGTGTCCTGGGCAGGAATTCATTGACATTCAGAGTGAAAGTGGATATAACCTTTTTCTACCAAAATGTGTCATGCTGTGATGTGTATTGGTTTTTAATGTACAGATGGTAACAAAATGTACAGAAGGTATAAATGAATAAGTAAAGGAAAAACTCACCAATGGTGGTGCCTTGGCTGAAGAAGCTGGGGCAGTCCTCCCTGGTGAGCAATCTCCAAGAGATACTGCTCCAGTGGGAGTCAGCCCTTAAATGAGGTCTCAGAGGGGATGGAGTCGAGCTCCACCCCTCCCGGGAGCACAGCTACATCACTCTCACCTGTGCTCCCACAGCTGACCCCATACTTGCCTCAGCTGATTAATCAGAGGTTCAGGCTGTGATTACCAATCTCCCATACATGATGCATCTTGGATATGTTTCTATACAGCCTTCCCTACAGCAGTACTCAAAGTCCAGAGGGCCCAATACCACTGTCCAGAGCAGGACAGGAAGAGAGAGCTGCTTTTTGGAAGATCAGGTCTGGAGGGGATCCTGGCAAAGCTCTGCTCTATACCTTCCTATGTGAATTTTCTGGGTAGGTAAAAAAGTAACACTTTTTAGTCTGGATCTGGCTGTGCTCCTTCTTCCATTTCATGCATTGCAGAGGGAAGTTTGCAGCATAGAAGCAGTGCGCTGTGAGATTCCGCACTGACGCTTTAAGTGCAGCAGGACTGTGAGGAGCTGCAGTTTGGGCCGTGTGCCATTGGAGTGGTAGCAGTTTCCCTTCGGCTTACTTAGAGACATCTCAGATTTCAAGTACAGTCTTAGTGTCACTGGGGGATTCATCATCACTCAGATAAAGTGTAGCACACAAAATCTGCCCGCACATTTGTCTGGAAGGTTCCAAAGAAACAGGCTCAATTTAAACCACCTCAGATCCTGGGAAATACAGTGTTTTTTTTCTTTGTGTCAGTTGCACACTTAATGTAAGATTATTCTTTCTCTTGTCAGAGTAGAGTCTTTACAGTCAGCATTGATAATGTTTGCTGAATGGTGCTGAGAATTCCTGCCTTCAGCTAGCAAATCTCTCCAGCTCATGTTTATTTTAAAGCCTGGTTCGTTTTAATGAAGACAAGATGATGGCTTTCAGAAATACCATTTAAATATTATGTTTGTGCTGTTGGAGGACAGATGTGTCTACAGGAGATCTAATGGAGGACATTGCTGTACATGTCAGATGAGTTTTGCCAGCAACTTCATTCTGAGAGTGTCATTATTAGAAAAATCCACTCTTGCTGCATCACACCACCTCTGGAGGACCAGCAGTCACACAGCCTGTGCTCTGCATTCTCAGTATGCCTCAAAAACACCCACAGCAACACTAGTAACTACTTGCAGTACCTTTGGCACTTTTGGAATCAGCTGATAAGTGGTGATCTGTCTGGCTTTTGAGCCTGTGCTGTATCAATAAGTTCTGGCTCCAGCAACTTTTTTGGGTCTCGGTGGTAAGACTGACTGACCTTTCAAAGTTTGAATGAGAGCACTCAAGATGCACTCTCTTCTACAAATCACACAGCAGTTCTAAAGCCAGGGATGTGAATGGCATCCCCGATGCTGACTTGCTGATTGACCGGGTTTTTTCCTCCATTTAGGTTTTTTTTCTTTGCCTGTTTAGATTATGGGCTCTTATTCCACCTATGTGCCGTGCTTCGCCTTGGAAGGATCCTCTAGGGACAGTTTCCATAATACCAGGAATTAATCATACGAGTCATGACTTCTGGTTCTAATCAGGAGTCTGTCCTAGAGGCTGATCTGCAACACGACCCTCATGGACAAATCCTCAGAATTTAATAGGGATTAAATCAGTGGAGTTTTTATAGAAATTGAATTAGACTGTATAGAAATCGTTCCATAAACAGAATACAGCAGAAAGGGCTAAACTTCCTTGGTTTCCCCCTGGATTTTACAGAAGGGATGTAATTTTCGGTTACCTTTCCCCATATAATCCTAAACTGTTTGATGAAAAATGACATTTTGCAATGTAAATGTGTAGGATTTTGTTATCACAGAAGAAAATCCCAAGTCTATACTCTGAAAGCTGCAGAAAGCCAATTCTGTGGGAAGGCAATGATGTTTATTCTTTTCCTTGCATTTTTATAGGCATCTGCTCAGCCCTGATCTGAGATAACATTACTCTTCTGAGCAAGATGAGTTACTGTACAACAGGCACGAGACTGGGTGCCTCTACTAACGCCTAAGATTTCAATCACCATGAACTTGTGATTCTTATAACAAATGAGCATCAGCTCTGACATGAGAAGATTATGAAGGCAAAGTGCATCTCAGCAGAGCAGCACAATTGTTATCTGGGTGGGGTGCAGTAGATGTGGAAAAGTAGCACTTTCCCAAGGCACAGACTCTTTATTGCATGAAATAATTGGGATTTTGCTTTGAATTCTTCATATCAATAGAATATTCCTGATATAATTGGCAGGATTAAAAGATAAATGCAGCCCTGCAACACTGAAAGGGAGAAGTATTGTACATAGAGAGTAACTATCTACCAGTGTAGCTGTTTAAAGTAATAATTCCTGTTACAATACATAGTGTTGCCTGTTCCAGTACATACTAGGGAAATACCATTTGTACTGTACACTTGTATCCATTTTGGGAAGCATTTCTGTCAGTGGTGCATGTACTTCAGGACACAAAATTCCAATCCCAAGTTCAAAGAACAAATACATTCATACATAGAAGCCCGTGTAGCTCAATGAGATCTCAACACCTGATTATTTGCTTTCTGAGAATATTATCAATCCTGTATCTCTTGTACAATGCAAGATTTTTGGCTAAGTTTTTCCTTCTTTTCATGTTTGTTAGGCTGGGGCATGGCTGCTGCCCACTGCTCTGGATGTGGCTTAATTTTGGCCACAATACAGTTCTTGCCCCCCTGCAGTTGGCAATGCAGAACTCAATTAGAGATGAAGAGGGCACTATTACTCTAAGCAGCCTGACTCAGAGACTGGGCAGAAAAAAAAACCAAAAGGCAAATGTTTGGTACTAACACTGTATGAAGTCCCAAGGAGATTTGGAACAGGAGCAGCAGAGGAGTTACAGTTTCCTTTGTTCTGTTAAGAGGAAAAAGGAAACACATCAGGAAACCAGACTGTGGAGCACAGGAAGTCTCACTTTGGCTGATAAAAAGGAACTGATGTGAGGTTGGTTCAGATGCAGTTATAAGTCAATCAAGTTGGAACAACAAGAAGAGCTATTCAGAAGAAACCAGAGAGCCAAACTCTGCATTTAGCCGTAGAAATGGTGTTTTAACCTCTTCTAATCTCTTCCTTATCTTCTTTTTTTAAAAGAGAGCTGCTATAAAAATGTTGAAATAAGAATTTTCTCATCACACAGAACTGGGTTTCCTGAACTCACCACACCCTCCAGTGACCCCACCATACTTTACTCCGGTTTCTTTTTTTCACTCATCGGTCAACTTAAAAAACTGTATTCTTGCTGATTTGTCTCCTTCGCTCAGATCTAAACCAGCATTAGTTAAGAAGGGCAGGTTTTTTTGCTGAGTGAGAAATCAGCAAATGACTAATTAAATGCTTTCCTTCTTGTTATTTTCGGCCCCCCTGCAAGACTGACAAGCACGAGCCAAGGCGCTAACGTTCAGTTCCTGGATGTGCAGCTTTGTCACCTTGCAGAGGGAGATGTTATCCTTTTTTGCTTCTAATTGCCTCTTGCTCCTTTGCAGCACTGTTGTCCATCCAGGTTACTCTGAGTTAATCTATGCTGGAAGAGCACCTTAGTAAATTTTTCTATATCCATGGCATTCACTACAGGAGCCTCTACTGAGCTACAAATGAAGATCCAAGGTCATTGTCTTGTCACAGCATCTTACCAACACTGAGAAGCAAAGGCAAGATGCTTGTGGGATTTAGCCTTACTTTTCCCATCTAGTTCCAGAGAGAGTTGTGTGTTCAGTGCTACTGAACTGGTTCTGTGAATTTTAATCAACAACATGTTTACATGTAGAATCAAAATACTTCATTAATCACCCCGAAAGCAGCCTTGTTTTCAGGAGAACAGCTGCCTTCACAAGCTAATGAGAACTGCAGACTGTCAATACCTTTAGAAATCAAACTGGGTGCTCAGTTAAAGAAATATGCTCTCGCGTGTCTCCTTTTAGGACTCTGACTTCAAAGCAGAGAAGCAAAACAGAATTAGATGCATTAAAGTTTTTCTGATGTCACATACTGATAGCCCCTATCACATCATTATTTTCAAGTTTTACCTCTGGCACTATTGTCCCTCGATAAACAGAAAGCTTATTGGGACATACATAAATGTCTTCAGTAACGTAGGTACTTTTGTTTAGGTCTTACAGCAAAAGGAAAATCATTTGGTATTGGAGTTGGGGGAGGAGGGAGGTAACGTTTGTGGCTTTACTACAGGAGACGGGTTTCTAGATCGATATTACTAGCTGTGTAGATATGCATCAGTAATAATAAGGCCTGGGTAATGAGAGAAAGAGAGGAAATAAGCAGTAGGTACATTCACAGTTTGAAGACTTTGATATTTGGAAGTCAGTGGAATAGATTGTCCTGTACCATACATTGCTGTTTCTACCAGCAAAATTTAGGTTGGTGCTGGTGTCTGGTGTCTGTGATTGTGCAGCAAGCATGTTAGCAAGCAAATCATTCCCTAAAAGAGGCTGAAAACCCCATTTGTATCAGGATGCTTTAGTTCTTATTTTCATAAACAGCTACAAATATGCACTCAAAGCCTTACAAAAAAACCCATTTGTTCATTCAGAAGTTGGTCTGAGGCACCACTCATGGAACTGATAGGACTCTATAAGCCAAGAAGTGCATCCAGAGATTGCACACCAATGCATTATACTCTCGTGTTCAGGTGTGCATGAAGGCAGGAGAGGCATAGACACTGGAAAGAGATCTGATGTCCCATTCAGAATGAAAGATATGAAAGAGAATTTTACATTTGAGGTGAAAAGCTGGTTTCAGACTAAGTTGTAGATCTAAGCTTAAGATGTTAGACCCATGTCTTCCAGGCAAGCCACGCACACATTCATGCTTGCTCTAGTATTGATACCACGCTTCTGTGACTGGAGGTGTCTAGCAAACCCACAGATATCTGCAAATCTGAAGTTAATGCTCTCTTGGCTCCTTTAATTTTCCTGACTCAAGCAGAACAAGAAACTTTCATTTTTCAAAGACAAAAAAATAAAAATAAACATGGGGTGCTGTGTAAGAATATCATGTACTGATGTTTTATAATGAGAAAAAGTATGGAAGATGTTCCACATCATGGGGTTATATGTTCATAAATTCTAGGCCTGATCTTTCTGAGATGTGAACTGAAATTAAGAGGAAAGCATTCTGGAAAGGCAGAAGAGACCCAAAGAGAACATTTCTGCAAAAATTGCTATAAATTTCCTTCCCCCAGCATGCCTCACTTTATCAGCATGTCATCTCAGGCCTTACTTTAGTGAGGTGTGAAGCGTGACCTTACTCACTGCTCCTTTTAATTTCTGTCCTTTTCTCATAACATTCTAATGAGGAGTTCTACTCTTACACCCTGACAACAGCAAAATTCTGCTTGGAAGAATGCTGCATCTGGGCCTTCCCCCATCTTACAGCAAGATTATCATAAAATTAAAATAAATAACTAAAATAAAAGCATGAAATCCTCAAGACACGCATGCTACTACTCAAAGTGACCACATCCTGTTAGGGTGAAATCCACAGTGGTGCAGAGAAACTATACAATGCTCTCAGCACCTCTTTAAAGCCTCAGAGTGAAACCCCAAGTGCCTAAAATCTAAGCAGTTGTGCTGTTTTGGTGTGTATTAGGTTTGTTTCTGGCTTATCTTCCTTCCCAGTGCAGGAATAATTCTAATACAGCTGAACTGCTCCGTTTACAGAGCATGGAAAGGAGAGTAAGATTCTTGTCCTTCGTACTGGAGAGTAAGATTCTTGTCCTACGAGTCAATGCCTTCTTGCCAGGAAAGGCCATCTCTAAAAGGCCAAAGTAAGGGCAATTTAAAAATGGCAAAACAGACACTTAAACTAGCTCAAAAAAAGAAACATGTTCTTAGTTTGAGATCTTGATGGCCAAGTTTCAGGATGAGGGTGAATGAGCGAACGCCTACAGTTCACAAATGACAAGAAACAGTGATTGCAATAAGAAATCCTACCCCGCCCTTTGCTATAGCAACACCAGCGTACAAGTTGTCTTCTCATGGAAAGAAAAAGAGACAAGTATGGTTGTCATCTACTTGGTAATGCAACATCTTCATTGAATGTCTCTCACATGGTTACATAAACTGTGCTTTTCTTAATTAACAGTCAGGCTTTGGCAAGTGTAGTTACTTTAATAGTCCACATGTAAATTGGAACTGGAATGATTAAACCAGCTTGAAACCACACTATTTGTTATTGTGAGGAAGTCCACGAGTGGGCATCTTGTTGACATTAGTTGTACCCTTTTTGATTTAATTTGAGGCAATAAAACCAAAATCCCCAAAACATGATGTAAGTTAAGCCAAAGCGAGATGTTAACCCCAAGAAGATGTGGTTTGTAATATCTGGAGGCATTCAAGAAAAATTTAATAGATTATTTAAAATTAATCCTTACATAGACTGTCATCGGTCTCTTTGGCTCCTAATCATCTTCTGCAACTGCTTCACAGAATGTGGAGCAATATGATTATGAAGACGCGTTAATAAAGATTAAGGTTTGCTGTACTTCTTTATGCATAGAAAGCCTCAAAGCATCACTGTAGAAGTCACCCTTCAATCCAGCCACTCCAACTGATGTCTATAAATCCCCTCACAATAAATCAGTATTTTTGAAGAAATAAAGGTGCGCTCTGTTTAAAGATTAAGAGGAAAGTACAGGCCCAACACTGAGGCTGCAGGGCGAAGGGATAGGATTTGTAGTACTGGGCTACACTGGTCAAGTGTGCAGTCTTTGACCCAATTAAAGCAATTATCCTGTGGAATAGTTTTACACAGACTTGAAAAAGCATTGTCACTTGTCTTGTTTACAGTGCTCAAGAATACACCAGGAACATGCACCCCTCTAACATTTCTAATCTGAGCTGCATAGCATTGCCTGCTACACAGGCAGGAATCATTCAGTGTTTACGGAGCAAAGTGCTTCTTAACTACGCTTCTTAACCACAAATTTCATCTAGTCCCTCATTGTGCTCTAAATAATGAAAAAACTTTTTCCTCTGTTTTTCTTGCCAGTCATCCATCTGCTTCTTTTCTGACATACCACTTCCCAAATCAAGTGCACTGATTTGGGAGAAAGCAATGCATGCATCCTTCAGGATGGCAAACCTAAGGATACTGTTGCTTTTTAGAGTGCTTTTTCCTGGGTACAGCACAGGTTTGCTTTACTATGTCCTAGAATTTAGAAGATCTACCCTGAAGCACAGGTTATATATAGAGCTCAGCATATTAAAAACATTTAAGCATCTCAAGCCACATCCTCTCTCATTGCCCTTCACCTGAGACAAGTCATGCAGGGTGGCCTAACCCCTTCCTTTCAGTGGTAAACTGCAGTAAATCTGCCAGTGCATGGCTCTGATGCTCCTTGAGAACCCACTCAATTCTCCACAGCAAGAAAATTTGCAAGAAATCTCCTATAACCCTGAGAACACTACAGGAGCTCTCAATCACTTGTGCAGGTGTCCGGTACAAAGAAGGGGTCAGTTATAGGAGGAAGTCAACAGGAGACATGGATCTGCAGCAAGCTGCTGATGATCGTAGAATTGCTCAGTGAGAGGACCCCAGCTGAGGCTCTGGTGTACCAGTATCCCATGTCTCTCAGCTCAGCCAAATTCTTTCTGGACTACAAGTGAAGCAGGAAAATATAACACAAGGCTGCAAAGCAGATCCAGGAGCTGGGGCAGTGACCCGGGACGTGCCTGAGTTCCTCCTTTTGCCACAGCCTCCCCAGCGTGACCGCGGGCCTAGCTGCTAAGAGTTACAGTTCCTCATCCCCAAAGCCGGGGCAGGGGGTGACAGCAACTGGATTGCAGCATAGAGGGAGTGGGCAGAGGAGGAGATCCCAGGAGGCACCATGGGCTGTGTGGGCCAGGGGAATAATTCAGCACCTTTCAGAGCATGGTGCTGAGGGTCACGGTCTGTGAAGAAAAGCAAGTCCATGTGTGCACTGCAGCAAAGGTACAGATGGGAAATTTCTGCACTTTCACTGTACAGTGTTTTAGGGCTCTGCAAATCAAAGAAGGTTGTGGTGCACTAAACATATCCTGAATGAGGTCCAGGTTACTTTTGCTACAGACCTGAAGAGGTGGTAGGGAAGATGTGTATTATTCCTTCCATACCTCCCAAATGTTGTGCTTTCAACGCTCCTGTTTTTTCTCTTCCTTTCTGACATTTCCCCTTTTGCTCCCTCTGTCTTTCCTCTTTCCATTTTCTCTTCCTGCCCATCTCCTTCCCTCCTCACTTCTCTTGAGACCCTTCCAAACAGTGCACTTGTCACAAGCTGCAACGTGAGGGAGAAAGTTTCAGTTCCTGCCAGTTTGCAGCTTCTTTCTCCCCAGGTCAGCAGAAAAAAAAAAAAAAAAAAAAAAAAAAAAAGAGAGAGAGAAAAAAAAGAAAGAAAAAAAAAGGCTTTTAAGAAGAGATCAACACCCCACCCAGGCGATAGGCATCTTTCGAAATCCTCCAACTCAAACACACCCACAGCGTCTCTCGCTTCAAGGTTGCTGTTTGAGCTACTTCTGTGCTGTAGTGCTCCCTCAAGAAGAGCCCGTAAGCATAACCCAAAGCATGAAAGCAAACCCGCTGCTGCCTGGCCCTGGAGAAACAGCATAAGACACCTCAAGGGACTCCGAGAAGGCTTGGTTTATCTTTGCAGAAGCTGGAGTTTTGATGAGGGTGAAAGGAGGGGGAACCATTCTCTAAGCCCCAGCAGCGTCCTCGCTTGCTCAAGGCCACCAGAGGTTGGTTATGTTCGTGGTTTTTTTGCCACACTCTTTGCTTCCCCTTCCCCTTGCCTCGCCCCAAGTTAGGGTGATGTTTCTCCTCCAAGCCACCCAGTTCCTTGCTCCCACCAGAATTACTAGAGGAAACGCCTGTACGACCAGCAGAACCAGCAATGCATTTCAGACAGGATCAGGAGAGGAAATCAGAGCCGGCTGACACCTAGACGCCAGCGGCACACATCTGGGGCCAGCCCGGAGCCCCGCGGTCCCCAACCACCCCCCTTCCCTGCGGCCCCGAGCGGTGCGGAGCGACGGTCCGGCAGCTGTCACTGCTTTTCCGAGCTGCCCCGAGCCGGGCACATCCCCGGGGCTCTCCTCGGCCCCCTCCGTCCCGCCTTGGGGGCTGCTGGCCCCGCACCGCCCCTGCCTGCGGAGCCCCGAGCCCCGGGAGGCGGCGAGGGAGCCCCGGAGGCAGCGGAGGAGCGGGTCAGCCCGGTCATGGAGCCCCCCGTACCGCGCCACTCTGCCGGGGGTCCCCGTCCCCTCCCGCCCCTTACCTTAATAGTGCCGTCCATCTAGAATAACTTCCAGCCGGTACCAGCAATATTCCACACATTGACCCGGTTTAGCCTGCAGCTGGAGCCTCCCGAAGTTTTTATCCGTCTCTCTTTCACTTTTCTTTCTGTCTTTCCAGGGATTTTACTTTCCTCTGCTTATCCCCTCGCCTTCTCTCTCCCTCTCCCTCCCTCGCTCTCTCTGTCGCTCTTTTTTTAACTTTGGTTGTTGCAGCAGAGCGAAAAAGAGACAGTTAACCGGATGAAACGTTTTTTTCTGCTAATTTTGGGAAGTGAAGTCACTCGAGGAGGAAACTTTCGTCTCTCCACTGGTCCTGCCTTCTTGATCAAAATATATATATTTTACATACAGGATATTTGCTCCATTTAGATAAGAAGGGGCAGAACAATAGCTACCTCTGTCAGCTCTTGTTTGTCGTAGTGCAGCCAGTCCAACGGAGACCTTGCCTTGCACCCCAGACCGTATTAGCGAGCCCTGTGTGTCATCCCACAGTTTAGTTTAACATGTTTTTTGCTTCATTTCTTTTTTTTTTTCCCCTTTTGGCTGGAGCAGCCCTAGCCTGACTCACTGAATTTCCGCCTCTTCCCACAGATTTTTTTATTAATGCGTTTTCCAGTCATAGGCAAAAAAAAAGTAAGGGTAGAAAACCGTAAATACGACGCAGTTGGAGCATGGAGGGAGAGAGAGAAAAAAAAAAAAGCAAGAGGGAAAGACGGAGAGGGAGAAAGGTAGAAAAAGAGAGAGAGGGAGAGAAAGAAAAAGAAAGAGAACAAGAGAGAAAGAAAGAGAGAAACAAAGGAAGAAAGAAGAAGTGAAGTCTGATGATCAAAATGTATTTAAAACGTGCTGTGGCCCCGCTTCACGCCTGTCCCAGGCAGAGCTCCCAACAAGGAGTGTGAGACGGGTCCGGTCCCAGCCAGGAGGGAGCACTGAGTGCAATAATGCAGGGCAGACAAACGGCTCCAGTAATTAAACGCTCTGGAAGTGGGGCTGCTGGAAAGTGGAAGCTCTTTTCCACTGTCACCCCTACCTCCTTCACTTCCAGTCGTCTCAAGAGCTGAGATAACAGGCTCCCAAGCAAAGGTCCTAAGACCAATGGCGACACATCCATTGCACTCCGGGGGCTGGGAGCACCTTTCCCAGCCTCCTCTCTCCGCTCAACCTTCTTGCTAAGCTGCTAAAATCCCATTCCGACGGAAAAAAAATATACAATACAAACTTTAAAAAAGGCAAAAATTAGCAGTAATTGACAGATCAGCTGAAGTTTTGTGTCAGTGCAGGCACTGCAGTAAAACCAAATCAAACGCCAGCCTTTAAATCCCGCTTTTCGACCTGTTGAGTCCCTGACTTGCAACTCTGTCTTTCATTCAAACGGGAGCGATCGCTCCGAAAGAAACGCGCTTTCCTTTTTCCGGGCAAGGCTGAAAGCCTCCGAAGGAGCCGAGGAAAGGAGACAATACGCGCCTGTCCAGCTCCACTTCCCACCCCCTCCCCTTACAAAAATAACAGGCAACCACCAGCGGAACACATCGTGCAACGATTTGGGCGTCCTGTATTCCCCACTTCTGCAAACTGCTGCAGCCCGAGGAGAAGAGCCAAGAAAGAAAGTGTCGAGGCAGGAGGACTCTCCTGAACGTCAGATCTCTCAGTGGAGGGCATTACCTTGTCCAGTGCCAGCTGTGTCCAGTCTTTTTGTTTCCCCTGTCTTTAGTCCAACCACGGGGGGCAGGGGGGGATCAAAATATATCCAACGTTATTCTGCACCCGCCCCTTCCAAAAGGGAAATGCAATAAAGCCACTAGTGTTTCTACTCGCCTGCTGCAGAGATGCCTTATTAATACTTTATTTCTCCAAGCCCGAAGCTGGCAGGAGTGAGCTGTAGATTCCTCTTGCCCCTCCCTCCCCCCTTCCCCCCTCCTCTGAAATTAGTCTCATCAATTCAGCTACAATTTGGGAGTTCAGATGCAGACACGGGACTGAACGTGACCAGACCTGAAGCTTTGCCTCGCCGCTTGCCGGCGACTGAGGCCGCCTGCAAGCAGGAGGTGAAGGCGGAGGGGCAGAGGGGACAGCCCGGCCGCCCCCCACCCCCGTCCTCCCCTGTCTGCTTTACAATCCAGGGGGCTGCGCTGGGGTCCCCGGAGAGCAGCACATCTGGATGCTGCTAGCGGGGTCAGGTCCCCCCTTGCCTAGGGCCACAAGAACTGGAGTTCAATTAAAAGAAATCGCGGTTAACCCTTTGCTTGCCTCATTACTCTTTTTGTCTTTCCCTCCCTCCCTTCCATCCCTCCAGCTACACTCTTCTCCACTCCCCCTTTAGCCTTACCGTATGGTTGCTGCAACCAGAAAAGCCAGAGGTTAAAGGGAAGAGTGAAACGCATCCTTTCAAAACCCAAATGGTTTCCTCTCTAGACAACACTCTCCACCAGCTCCGAAAAACAACAGAGCTGGGGGGTGCGGGAGAGATCTTGACAGCGAAAGGAAGGGGGAAAATACCGTGGAAGGAGCCTCTTTCATCCACGGACCCCACGGAGCTCAAGGTTTCACCGAGAAATCACCTGAAAACGCGGTGAGAGGGTTGAAGAGGAGTCCTACATGTCCAAAACGCCAGGCTGCTGAGGTAAACCAGCCCAGCCCTCTCAGTAGCTCCCCAGTGCTCCCAAAGACAGGCAGATGTCAAGCATCCCCCTTCTCCCACCTAGAGATAATTTAGGAGCACGACTCTGCATTTTATTGCCAGAAGGGCACCGTGACACTCAGGGGCTTATTTTGCATGTCTGAGGGCGATTCAAAATGCAGCACGTTCGGGTCACCCAGGTTGGACCCATCAGATAAGATAACGAGCGAAGTTGCTAACCATTGTAACAGTCAAGCTGAACAATCTACTCTTTTCCACCCAAACAACATTTAAAAAATAAATAAATAAACGTAAGAATCCCTCGAAGTTATCTCAGACTTTAGGACCAGGCTGGAATATCCACCGGCTCCGTGCTCCAGGCTTTGCATCACCCGAAGTGAGAAGCAGCGCCTCGCGGTGCGGGGCCGGGTGGGCACGGGGCGGGCAGCGAGCGGTGCGCTGGGTCTGCTCCGCTCTTGGATGCGTATGTATATCCAGTAAAGGAATTACGGTCCGTTTAATGTGGTTACGACCAGACATCTGGGAAATCATTTGATCTTGGCAACCATGGAAGATTTCAACTGCTTGCATTGGGGCAGGCTGGTAGAAATCAGTTGCTCCTCCATTATTATTTTTTAACTGCATTTATGAATGAAACGAAATTCTCGTCCGATGTTTTTAATTGTTTCAATATCGATCTCAAGTGCTTGGCGTGTCCCCACCTCCTCCGTTCGTCCTTACAATTGAGCTACATAGACTGAAGCCGCACATAGGGATAAAAATGCTGGTTTGGTGGAGGAGGACACACTGGGGGCAGTCCGAGACTATCTCACATCCAGTATGAAAGGAGTAACTCCTGCGTGCAGTCCGATGCCAGTCCTTCACGGGAGAACGTATTCTCAAAGATATGGCTCACTGATTCACGCGAGATTAGAGAGTCATCATTTAATAATTAAAACCGTCCAGTTATTCCGCAGGAGGAATAAGCACAATGAAAGTCTTCTCAGGCCTCAGCTGCAGGTTGGAAACACTCTTTTCGGATGACGAAAGGGGATTGGTTCCTTTTAGCCCCTCGTGTCCCAACAGCATCAGCTGAGCTGTCGCCATCCTGCAGCCCTGGGCTGGGAGCGACCACCGTTCGGGCCCCATCACCACAAAGCAGCCAGTGACCATCTCCTATTTTATAACTAACTTTCTCTGTACACGTTCCTTGCGCTGGATATATTGAATACATATAAAACTTTCTAAATATACCGTCCTCTAGAAAAGCATTTACGATGTTTACCACCCTCCTTTGCTCGGGGCTGTTTTCGCAGAAGGCCAGCTCCTGTTCTGCCTCAGCCTTTACCAGAGAGAAAGGCTCCACCAGCTTCAGCCAATGCTTGAAATTTCCTGCTCTGAGTTTTCTCTGGCATCGACTTCATCACAGAATGAAAAATGCAACGTGTTTTATTTGTTTTCTAAACCCACATTCTTACAAGCAAAAAGACCCAGCTACAGCCCTGGGATTTGATCCCCCAAAACGAATCCCACTTTAAACTAATTGGGCAAAGCAACAGAGAGGGTGCAGTAGTTTTCTAGCCCTACAGCAGGAGGATCGGTCCCTCCTGGTCCACAGGAACAACCCATGGGATTTGGGAACTTGAACCCGGAAAGTTACTCACTGCTAATCAGCGCTAAGTAAAACATAATGTCTTAAAAGCAGCGTGGAGAAGATGCAGCAGCTTTCAAACTGCATTGCAATTACGCGGAGAGTGGGCAAGCAACGTCCTGGCTGGTTTTATTTGAGCTCCATGTCCCAATAAAACAGCCCCCACCCCCCCCCTCCCTCCCCCATCCCGCAATTATTGAAAAGCTGAGCAAAAAAACAAAAATACCGAAGGCCAAGAAAACAGACGGCAGTGCACTAGCTCCAAAGGTCTGGCCCCTCGCTTGAGGCCATAATTAATTTGAGATTTATTTTTATTGGAGAACCCAGTCTCGTCTGACCTTAGCCAAACAAGACTTCAGCTAGACCCTTGATGCGCTTGAATGGAACAGAATATTTCTCTCTAACTTCTCTTCAGGCATCTGTGCCTGCTTTGAATTTGTTCCTCAGACTTCATATATTTGGAGATTTGCAGGAAAGATTTTAAGCATTTTTCCCCTTCAGCATTCACTTTCTCTTCCCGTTTTGCTCCCTTTTCTTGCCACGTTGGGTTGGAAATATGGAAGGCTGGAATACAAAATCTGCTGGTTCCAGCATATTGGTGGGGGTCGTTTTTCTGTAAATCGTGGAAAAAGAACGGAGCCATTAGAGGGTCTCAGAGCTGAGGAGGATTCAGCTGCTTAAATGCTGGTATCCGGAGGGGACGGAGTCACCCAGTGCAAAATCTTGTCCCCTGTGCCCGAGTGTGGTTCATTTTAGAAAGCCTCAGCATGCCACGTTTCCAGGAGAAACAACGTTTCTTCTACAATTTCTACTGAAATCCAAACAGTATCTTGAAAGTAAAGCGGGGGAGAAGCAATGCCAGCCCTTCCTCACGCAGTGCTTGACTTAAGCACGGGTAAAAATCAGGCAGGATTTGTTGGGCACCAGGAAATGGAAGGGGATTTTGTTTCCTTGAAACAGAGAAGTGGCTGCAAACAGGAGCTAAATCCTTAAGCAGCAAGTTGTCGGGATGCACTGTTGAAGTCTAACAACGGCGTTTCTTCCTCAAAATGAGAATGATTCGGTGCATACACAGATCAACTATCACTCTGTGTGACACTGAAGTCGGAAATGATGGAAGCCCATACCCACAACTGCCCACTCTGCCCTCGGCAAAGCCCCCGTTCTCTGGGGGTCCTGATGGTGTCCTCCCGAGCCCAGGTGCGAGGACCAGAAATTCTGCGGGACGCCGTGAATTGCAGAGGAGGAAAAAAAGAAAAGGAAAGAAGAAAGACATGACTGAGTAAGGGTGGCCTCAGTAGGAACAACTTTACTTGAACTCTAAGAAAAAAAAGTCCATGAAGTCTGATTTTCCCCTTGACTGCGGGGCACAGCCTCTCTAGCTGTCCTTAAGTGCCTGCTGCAGGTTCTCTGCCGCCGCGTTTCCAGCATCCGTGTGTCTTTGAGCGCCTGTGGGATGCAGCCAGGCTAATAATCCCTCGATGAGCTCCTTAGGTATCCTCTCTGCCGCAAGATTTCTGTTGAAAAATAACAACCATAATAATAAATACTAAGATATTCTTTCCACACAATCTGTGCCCGGAGCAGCCTCTGGTTGCTGTTGTTTCAGTGGGAGAGAAAATGTCTGTGCCAGGTTTATCAGTAGCCTTCGCATTGCCCTCTCCAAAGAAAATCCCACTGTTTTGTCCTTCAAGAGAAAAAAAAAATAATAATAATAAAAAAAATCTCTTCAGGGCTTCTGTAAACTTTCCAGGCAGAGGGAAAGCAAGAACAAACCAAATATTGTTTCCAGCCACCCAGACTATTTTGCCTCCATGAATATGCTTCTTTGTACGGTACCACAAACATTATGGCTGCATGAAATCCATTTTTAAAGCGAGTAGTCCTGCTCGCACGATGGATCCTTCTTCCCATCTCAGGGAGCTGAGTGAAAGTCTGTCTTCGTGTCCGTTCAGAGGTCTGGCCTGGAGAACATTTCCTGCACAAGTCAGCCCAGGGGATTCCCGTGTCTTAAGGTTGGGCACCCCAGGGAAAATCATCCGCAACGAGGTTCTCCTTGGAAGGAGAAGGCAGGAGTCCTCTGCGCAACTGGAAAGCAGAACACGACCCAGAGATGCTGTGGTGTTGTGGCTCTCTAAACAAGGGCGTCTTCTCAGGCTAAAAGGGCGAGAAGTGCGATCCCCCCACTGCAGCAACACTTCACGGATACTTAAGACTGGAAGAGACCATTAACGCCCTCTTCTTGCACTTCGCTTTCAAACTCTCTCCTCCACTGCTGGTACCCGAAGCGGCCTAAGGAGCGCATCTCGGCTGGATGTTGCCGGAGGGCTGAAGAAAAACTCTGGATAAGAGAATCGCGTACTCATAGGGCTTGAAAGGGACCTCTGGAGACCATCCAGTCCAAAACTCCGCTAAAGCAGTCCTGCTACAGTAGACTGCAGCACCTCGAAATTACTCCTGTATTGCATTTACACACATATCAGAGTACAGGCTTGAGATACAGAAAAGGAGTGAGGAGCAGTTTGTGGCAATGGTAATAATTAAAAATTCAGCATGCAAAGGTCATGTTGCTCTGTTTATAGTCCTAATGCTTTCCGTATCCTTGCAGTCTGGATTCCAGTGCTGTCTTTTAAAATTTAATTTCCCAATTATATTACATGTTTCATTCTCAAAGTCAAGTACTCATGTTTAGATGAGATTAGCACCCTCTGACATACAGTAAATTGTTAACTACTATGAACTACTTGCATATCAGTAAGTATCATAATAGAGAATAGAAATAATTTATCAAGAACATGGAATAAATGAGTAAGGATCATAAATGTTTTGTAATACTTAGGAATTTCTACTGCACTGCTGCATTAAGGCTCAGGCAAGGATGCACAAGAGAGAATGTGTGCTGTCATGAGGTTAAATAGGATCTTTTAACAGTGCTTTAGGTGCAGATCTGTATGTCCTATGATGTAAATCAAGGTTACAACACTGGCAAGTAAGTGTGACTCAACATAAACCACCTCTGTTAAAACAAACCATTTTAAAATTCAAAACCTCTACTTCCTCCCTCTCCAGTGTCCTACCCCACACTTTTGCATTTTGAAAAGCATGGTTACGAAGCTGTGTGACCTGAGGGTGATCACTGGCTGTTTTGTACCTCAGGGGTACGGCACTGAACTTGATGAGCTGCACTTCTGAACAAGGCAAAGGATAAATGCAATGCTTATATGTACCACACATTCGTTGAAGAGAACTTTCTGAACTTTGATGTTTGATCCCAGTCCTGCTTTTCTTCTGTGTGATGGATGCACTGTGCCAGTCATCAGCTGGGATTCCATGAAGGGACTGGGTCATTACACAAGCTTCCAGACTATCCCGGATTGTGAGTCAGTGCCATTTCTACAAATAAGTCAGTCTCAGTAGCATCACTTTGTGGGCCCTGAGTGCACTGAAATCAGTGGAAACTGTCATCAAACGCAGAGATGCCAGAGACTGACATAACCTGTGTGTTCAAGGCTCAGATTCTCCAGCATTTAAGCATATTCTTACTTCTAAGAGCAATTTTGTTGGCCTAAAGAAGCTACACAAGTACTTTTTTCCATCACTGGTACTGAATTGTTCAACTGAAAACTTTACAGTTCCATAGCAGATATCTCCTTTGCCTTCTAAAGGACTTCAGATCGGCCCTAAGAGCTTTCTTTCAAAACTCTGCTGAGTTTTTAAACACAGGAACAAATTATTTCCCTAGTGACATTGGTGTGAATGAAGTTTTACAGACAAAATACCAAAGACAAGGCCCTGCCCAAAATGATGGCAGCTGATACTGAAGGGCTGTAAGAAGAGGCAGAGTTCAGCATCACATAGCCCAGCCCACTCATCCCACCACTGCTGAGACACTGAGTGGATGTCCAGCTGTAGGCGTTCTTCCTGGAGGATAACACACATAGTTATCTGAAGAGAGCTTTGTCCAAGCATGTTGCTTGCAGGATTATACATAGTGGGAGGGCTATGTTGACAAAGTTAAGGATTGACTCACTCAATCCTGTTGGAATATTAAGTTATTTAGACCTGGATCTTGGTTGCATTTAATTCAAAAGGAATCTTGCTACTAACTGCAGCAGCAGCAGCTGGATCTTGCCTCACAATAAAAGGCAATGATACCATAATATAGGATGTCAAAGGGCCTTCATCTCTTCATTGTAAACAGAACACATCTAAGATCATTTCCCATACATAGGAACACCAAAGAGAAGTCAAGTCCTAAGGCTGGGCACAACTACATCATTTATTTCTTTACTTGAAAGTTTACCGAATCTGCTTTCTTGAGACTTTAATTTCATTTGTTATGCATGGAGTTTATATTCTTCCAGAATCTGGTCCA
Organism: Excalfactoria chinensis; assembly: GCF_039878825.1. Classification (NCBI taxonomy): domain Eukaryota; kingdom Metazoa; phylum Chordata; class Aves; order Galliformes; family Phasianidae; genus Excalfactoria; species Excalfactoria chinensis. Next base: position 5,032,967 of record NC_092845.1, read on the forward strand.
AAGTAATATGAATCTAATAAGCAAAATTAAATCATCAGTGTTCCCTGAAACACGGATTTATGAGCACAATCATAGGGGGATATTAGCCCAATCTGAAATCTTGACCATTCCTGGTACAATTCCCTCTAGAAACCTCATCCAGAAAGATGCACAAGTTCATCCAACCAAGGAATGCAAGTAATTCTTTGTGACCTGGGATCCTTCCCACCAAGCTTGCATTTCCTATACTAATACCTCTGAAAAACTGCTGGCAAAATGATCTGTAGCCTTGGGATTCTACTCAGAAATCATTTAGTGAATCACTTCCAATAAAGTACATGCACATGAAAATCAAAATCGACACATGGATCACCGACTAAGGGAAAAGAAAAGAAAGAGACAGAGAAAATTCCTGTAATAAATTATTCATTACAAATTATCCACCCAGCTCTAGTTAACACCCTTCTGCAGTTCTTCAGCCTGGGAGAGAAGACATTTGTGTTTTAGATTTTCCCTAAGTGCTGTTGCATGCAGGGTTTGACTTAAACATGTAACCCAGATGTCCCAGGCTTGGTTTATTTACATTCTTGGGAACTGTTGTGGTAAAAAAACTATATGATGTCAAATATAATATAGTGCTCAATTGAGTTATAAAGGGACAAGGCTGTGCCAGCTCTTCTTTGGAATTTGTTTTAATCTTATGAAAGAGCTAGAAGTGGCACATTGAAATACATTCTTAGATTCACATTTTAATTTTTAAAAAGTACATACATTATTAATGTATAAATGCAAGTTCTAGTAGTCTGTGGCAGTATCCATTTCCAAAAATACCAATTGAAGTCAATTTTCCTACAGAACTGTATGGAAGAATTGATTGAAGAAAACTGCAAGTGACACTATGAAAGAAATGGCACTTTTACAAAGCATTGCCTGGTGTGACAATCCGTTTCTTCAGTAACTGAAAGAGATGTTTTGTTTTAACACATTACATGCTTTTTCCCTTCTGAATCTGTTTAGAAACATACAATTCAAAACCCGAACTTTTCATATCGTCTTCATATTGAATTCAATGGTTGATGTGGCAGGGGAAGTAGAGTGATACTAAATGAAGTTTAGCTTTAGTTCAGTGTTTAATGGGAAATCAGAAAATTGGAAGCCAATTGGAGAAACTGCTCTGATACGATATCAGCAGCACACCACCGCTATCACGGTTCCAGAGGAATAAGCCACTACTATCTGGTGATTAAGGACACCTCACAATAACAGTGGTTACAGTATAATCCACAAAGCCAAGCATCAGTGCATTATAGAAGACAAGAGCATCTTAACACACCGTTACTTTCTTATGATTCAGTTTCAGACTCAGCACTGCCTACTTCCAGAACTATCACTGTTATAGCAACCCCTCTCCCAATGAAGGTTTTGTTTTCTTCCCAACTAAGTTCAGTGGGAATGGGAAAGAGACTTTCAATCAACACAAACAATTGCAATTCTTTTTGAAGGATTGTAATTTTTGACATTACCTGTTTAAAGATGCTGTCATGTCTTACCTTGACGTAAGACGAAGTGTCTGGTACAGTCTGAAACATCCTTACGTGTTTAGCAGATATTTTTAAAGGTCCTAAAATAGCTCTGAAATTAAAATAGAAAATAAAGTCTTATCTATCTATCTGTAAAGAAACAGAGCGTTGTTTACAAAGTAAGGCTAATAGTACTACTTAAAGAGAAGTCATCAGGCATTTAAGTGTATTCTTGAAAGAAAGGACACAGATAAACGTCCACCCCAGTAACTAAATGTCAAGTATTAGACGGGACTTCACAAAGCTGGGCTTTGTTTCTATGTTTAACAACAGTTTGTTTGTTTTTGCGTGTGGATTTTTTGCCCCCTCAGGAAAAGTGCCTTCTTCACTTCTGGCGAGAGCAGAGGGAAACGTCTGACATTTGATTAACTGAATTTCTTAGCCAACAATTAAAAGCCATCTGAAATACTCATGTTTTCATGTCGAGACTAGTTAACCCTATTGACTTGTATCCAAGGGTTTCTCTTGGCTGAACGAGGGGCAGTTGCCTTTCGTGGCTCATTGAAACCATGCCGAGCCATTAGCCTGCCGGCCTCTATTGATTTAAAGAACTTTTCTCACCAATAATAATTAAACAATAAATTTTAAACATAGCGAACAGAAATATCATTGCACATAGCACTAAAAACCCAGAGATGTCAATCTCAGTCCTTCCATTTCGGAGAGCGCCGTTTCTCAAACACAGCACTGCTTTATCTCTGCCTTGCATCAGTGCAGTGCATCTGTTTTGCTGTATTTCTAAGACTTGATGATCTCCCGACGAACAGGTTTTTGCCTCTCCCCCTTACCCCCCAAGTCATCGTCGCAGACATTGACTACAACCGTGGTAAACGTAAAGCTATGTGGGAAAATGAATCTGTAATCACTGCAAGGTCTGACAACTTTTTCTACCCGTTCCACTCAGGATCTGCAGTTCCCTTTGAACGCGCCGGAGAACGATTAGCTTGCTGTAATTAGTGGGTCGTTAAAAGCACGAACCCCCCTTTTAGCGTGCAGCTCTAAGTGCCGCTATTTTCCAGGGGGTGGGTCGGTGCTTCCAGGATTTACCGCGGAAAACTACGGAATGAGAAACAGGCGCAGAGCGTTGCTGATGTGCGCGCAGTGCGGTGCGCCCTTCTCGGTGCCGGCGCTCCCTGCGCAGCGCTGCGGAGAGGCTGCTGCTTTGGGAGAAGCAGAGGAAGGCGGAAAAAGGCAAAACAGCCCAACGACTCTGGAAAATAACAGTTCTCTATCTGCACGCCGCCCCCCTTTTATTGATTTTTAAAGCATTTATTACGCGGCCAGCTGGCACAGAAGGGCAACTGATTATAAAATCGGCAATGTGTTTCTGATAAGTACAATTCTTTTTTTTTTTTTTCCCTGTCGTCCTCCCTCCTAACACATTCCAGTTTCTTTTGCTTCTGAACTTGCAACGGGGGGTGGGGGTAGACAGAGCGGAGGGCAATTTTCCTTTGCCAGTAAATTTTCTAGGGTCAAGGATTCTCGTCTCAGTTTCCCCTGCTCCCCTCTTTTACCCCTCGTCAGCCCTCCCCCACCCCCGCTCACCTCGTACAATTACGCGTGTTCGAATAAATAAATACATCTGCATATTTGGAACCAGCCTTAAGAAGTCTGCTGTGGATTATTTATCAATCGCGTTACCCTGCCAGCATCGGTAGAAACATAAAAGGGCCTCTTAAACTACTTTTAGATTCACCTCTTGCTTAGTCTTATTACTATTATTTAAATGACTCACCTTTGATACCCTTTCCCCTCAACCAGTGGCAGACCAGTTTGTAAAGATCCAGGTTGAGACCAAAACCAAAACTCCCCACCAGCTGTGGGTTACTACCCTGCCGCTGCAGTTTTGCAAAGGAGAGATTAAACTTGTTAGATCCAAAGCAGCGCTGGAGTTAGTATTCCCAGCCCATCCAGACAGGCTGCATCAACCAGGCATTTCCTCAGGGGGCTTCTGCAGCGCTCGCAGCTCCAATACGCGCTTTCTTTTCCCTCTCTTCTGTGCCCTCGACTTTTCATTTGATTTCCGTTTTCCCCTTATCAATATTTCAGCTGCTCCCCTAGATTAATCATTGCTATGTGACATCTTCGCCCGCTGAGCCCGTCTGGCGCTACTCGCGACTTTAAAGAAGGAGGAAGAAAAAAAAAAAAAAGAAAAGAAAAAAATCACAACTTTCTTAAAAAAAAAAAATATTGCTGAGGAGTCAAGCCGAAAAGAGACGCTGAGTGGAGCTCAAGTGCTACTTTAAATCCCCCTTTTAAATAAGGAAGTTTCAAATATCCGTTTTAAAATCATCGTTCCTTACTTTGCGCTTTTTCCCCCGGACTCTTACCTTGAAAACAGTTAACCCGTTTCCCTCTGAAGCAGAACTGCAAATAGCAAGGGCTGCATTCAGAGGGCTGTGCAGACCCACACGGCTGGAGGAGCGAGAAGGAACCATCTCCAGCCTATTCTGCACCAGATCAATAATCTCCCTCTGCAAGCCAAAACCTCCAGACCCTTAGAGCTACTTAATAATCCCTATCAAACAGAAACACTAATAGGGAATAGAAAAAACCTCAAGTCAGGGATGTGTTTTCCCAGCAGTGTCACGCTCCTGTTGCACACTGTTATCATGGAAGGGCTGGTGTGCAATATTTTGCACTAACCTGGGGGATAAACTTCCCAGGATTTTCGTACATCAGTGTTCAGTGCAACCCCCGAATGGTTACCAAAACTATTTGGAAAATGTCCTTCCAATCTCTATTCTCTTTCTCTCCTTCCCGACTTTGCCCCAAATTCCAACATATTGAAACATTTTTCTCCTTAATAAGAGGAACATATAAAGTGAAGGGGTGAAAGGGCAACTTGGGAGCCGTGCCTAGAGCTCCGCACACAATTTACTCTCTGCTAGACGAGCCGTTTAGCATTCCTCCCAATTTCCAAGGAAAACAGACTCAGACCTGTACCTAATGGCCAGGGACCTCGCCAGAGCCACTTTTTAATATAGAAATTCTTCGGATTCTTTGTTATTATTGTTGTTGTTGTTTTTGTTACGCGAGAGAGTTTCCTAGGCACGGTAAGGTAAGCACCTGGGATTTTAGGAGGAAGATAGAGGGAAGAAAATATCAGAGGGAAAGGAAAATCAGCGCTGCGGGGGGACCGGCGAGGTGTGTGTGTGGGGATGGGGGGGAAGGGACGGGGCAGCTCCTGCGGGGATCCACACAAAATCGGCGTTGTCATTTTTTTTGTCGTGGCTTTAAAAAAAAAACCCACACGCATCGGGTTAAAAACGAGCCTTAATCTCATTATTCGGCGGGGACGCGAACACCTCTTTGTACACCATCACAAGCGAGCCAGCTAGCGACCGAATCAGATCACATTTCAAAGTCATTTTTCAGTCTTTTCTCACGTTTCCACGTGTGAATTACAAAAACCACGTCGCTGAAGAGGAACCCCGAGGGCGTACTGCTGTGCTAACAAACCCCTCTTCCCAGTGCTTTAGTCGAGGGGCAGTTAATGGGCGCCCGTATCCCTCAAATTCCCCTCCAATTTCCCTTATTTTAAGCAGAAGAGCTCAAAATCGCAGCCAGCTTCCAGCAGAGAGATATACACGGAACCACTGGGCGCAGCACCTATTAAACTGCAGTGAAATAAACTTTAAAGGCCGGTGTTAACAAAAAGTTGGGATGTAAAGAACCTACAAGTTGAGGGGAAATGCGTCCCCTGAACCCCGAGCTGCTTTTGCTGCTCCTTGTAATCAAACCCCGCAGCCCAGCAGAGGAAACCCATGTGGCCAGTTGTAGTCATCTTGGGAGCTTTACTAGCCCAAAAGAAAATTGCTGGCAAATTGGAAACAGATGCATCATGGGACAGCAAACCCCCCCCCCTTCACCCCCGAGCAGAGAAAGTTGCAGCAGTTTTGTTTACTCCAATAGCTTCAATGCAGACATGACATCTCAAGTTTTCATCAACAAACCCTAGGTGACTTGTATGTAAGCAACATTTCAGCATTCATCACCGGCAGTGATGTTTAAAGACGCCTATGAAATCTCTCCCTCTCGCACATCCGAGCTTCCACCTCACTTCTGTGGCAGCTGCTCCTTGCCTGTGCCTATGCCCCTTTAACGGGGTGCTAGCAACACAAACAGTGACTTGAAACCCACAAAGAATTTTATCCAAGGGGGGGGGAAAGCTGACAAGTGCTCGATTCTCATAAGCCTGTTGGACAATTGCTAGAACAAATGAAACGGTGGAAAAGCTCAGAGCCCTGCAAAATGTGCTCTTTTCATGTTTTCTATTTATTAGATATGTTAAGAGAAAACAGACTCATATGAGTCCCAAATGTAGGCAGAGTATTAAAAGAGGCATGTGTATGCTCCAGCAATTACAGCTGAATTTGATTAAAAACGTCATGAGGACTGCAAAAGCAGGAGTTACCTGATACACTAACCCTGAGGTTGCTTTAGGATGAATTATAACACAATTCATTTTATTTTAATAGGTCACTATAAGATTAACTGTTTAAGGATGGAGCTGTGCTATAAATGTTTACATCAAACCAGAAAGAAGCAAGCTTTACTTTCTGGTTGTTTAGAAATAATGTTTATTACATTTTAAAATTCCTCAACACGTTAATTAGAAATAAGGGGAAAGTATGTGAAGGCAAAAGGAGTTCCAGTGCTTGACATAGAACCACACACACACTTCTGTGCTTCAGTTTCTCTTTCCTAAGAGGAAAATGTGGTGATTTTTAACTGGCCATCATCATTTCCACATGCTATGGGCAACAACTGTTTTTTTCCCTTTATTTTTCTCATGGTCTCGTATCAGAACCTGAAGGCCATTAGCATGGATCCAAGGTATCCAGATAGGCCAACTAGGGGATAGGGAAGAAGGAATCGGCATAATTGTCAGATTACGTATTTTACTGGAAAAAGGAATGTTGGGTGAAAGTTCACATGTCTCCCAGGAGTTAAACATTCTGCTTAGTGGGAACAAGAGCCTCTCATTCTTGCTGAGCTGTCTTGGTTTGAGCGGTGTTACTTGTTGGGCTGTGTGACTGATGTTCATTAGGAAGCCAGAAGAAAGTGTGGTCTTGCTTTTTGATTTGAAAAGCATGATCCTTTACAAAACCATTTGAATTTTCACCCATCATTTATAAACCTGTTGGATATGATGTAACACTCCTGTTAACCGTGCTCGGTTTATGAATGGACTTGTATGTTTCTCAGTTAATGTGTACGGTTTTATTTTGATTTTCTTCCTAGGCCTTAGAGCTACTTTCCTGCAGGTAGGTTAAGGGGTATATAAACATTCGAACAAAAGACGTTTCCTGACCTCAATACAGTTTAATAGACAAAAGGACAGGAAGGAAAGTTTAAGAACTAGGTGGTATGACCTTTAGGCACAGGAAAGCATCTTGGTGACAGAAAGTGGGACAGAGATCTTTGCTAATTTGTTATGCCATGCAGGCTCCGATCCTCCTGGTCCTTCTGGGTTCATGCAGTGAGCAAACACCAGCTGGACAAAGCTGTCTCTGCAGAGGCATACCTGAGCAACCTGTGATGGGCTACCATCTATCCTAGAGCAAACACAAGGTCCTTAAATACAGACTGGCTATACTAAGGTTGCTTTTGAGGCAGGAACACCTGATGCGAATGCTGCAGGTATACCTGGGGTGAAGGCCTCAGCGTCTGGTGGTGCCTGGATGTCACAGGTTACCCTAAAATCTACCTGCACCCATGACAGGGGGCAGTCGGCCCGCAGGCCGCTGGCCCAGAAGGAAAAGAAAAAAACAGGGAAAAGGAAATAAATACAGCGGCAACGACCTAAGGAGGCACACTTATTTACTAAATACTATATCGGAATACAGAATAACACAATATAATGCAATATAATTGGAATTAAAGCTAACGAATCAAGTAAAATAAGAGAGAGTGAGTCCCGAAACCGAGAGGCCTACCGTAACTCTAGGTGAAATGGCTGGGACGCTCCCACACGGCTCCCCCATGGCTGGCAGGATCCAAGAGAGCAAGTCCAGCACTGAAGTGAAATTATATAGTCCTGGTCATATGACTGACCGTGGTGCTCCCTGGGACATTCAGTCTTCTTTCTGTGAGCAGCAGATTCGTCAAAATTATCTGTGTTTAACATGATGTTATGATGTGGAATACTGATAGCAAAATTACAACGTTGCAAAACCATGACACTGGAGCCTCTTTTTTTTCACACAGCTGGGATGTCTTCAAGGTTGCTGGAGGACAAGGAGACCTGCTGGGAAGAGCTGTGTCCAGAGGAGAGCAATCTGTGCTTTGAGAGTGCGAGGAGAGTGAGTGGGATCATGGCAAGAGTTGCTGTGGCCATCACTACTCCACACAAAATGGCGGCAGAGAGGCGGGAAACTTTCCCGCCCTTGGCGGTAGCGCATGTGATTGGCTGTTCTCCACCAGAGGGCGGGTCCAGGCCACAAGCAGCCAATGGGAAACACAAGGCTCCTCGCTCCTCTCAGGACATGGCCGCCATCTTAAAACATCTTGCCTCGTATTTGGGCCAATGGGGATGGTAAAAGAGGGGAGCAGGAGGGAAGAGAGCAAGGAGCAATCAGCTCCACCAAAACGCAGTGCAAAGAGCTGGATGCCTGAAAAAGAAAGAAGAAGAAAAGGGAATTAAAGAAAAATAAATGGCTAAAACAGGAGCTTGACGTGATTCCAAACGTTTTGACATGGAGGCATGTTTCCCATTCCACTTCTCTACAGAGAAGGTTTCTCTTCGAATTAGATGAACCATAAAATAAAAAGGAAATTTAGAACAACACAGTAAAATGGTGTTTTACAGCCCTTTCCACAAAAAGCTTTCCCTTGAAGAGCTCTTATACCTTGGGCCTTGTCTACGCACTATCATCAGACAGCTTGGAGTACACCAGTCAAATTAAAGCATTTCAGTGCCTGCTCCTCCTGAGCTCTCCTGCTGCTCTTTCGGTATAAAGGTGCTTCATGTGAACATAACTATTCCCATATGGAAAGGAGTGATGATTTGGGAAATCTCTGGTTAATATTATGAAGTACTTGCTGTGAGCATTAGCTGGGTCGTGAAATGGCTCGTTGTCAGTGCATATCCCCATTTGCTTGGGGGGTTCCACGACATCCCTACCAGAACAAAGAAAATGGAAAGTGCTGAGCTCAACAGGCTTTGGTTTGATCTGAGATTTCTGGGACAGAGATTGTCTCAGACAAGAAGAAAGTAAAATTCTTCCCTGTTCAAGGAAAGGAGATGGAAGGAAAGAAAATTTGCCCCAGATTACAATAGTGTGGAAGGGATGGAACAGGGATTCGAAGGAGATTCACAGGGAAAGGTGTGCAGGTGAAAAAGGAATCTGTATGAAGGAGAAGGGGAGGACTGGACTGCTTTTGTATGAATGGTTAAGAGCATGGGGACACTGCCTGGAGCATTGGTTAGTCTCCGATATCTTGAGCACGTGAACCTCTGGAGATGTCAGCTCACTGCTGCAGTCAGATGTGCACTGGTACAGTGATAACAAGGGGAGGAAAACTGAGGATGCTGAGTTGCTTAACTACAGGATAATAGGCCTAAATGAAGGGCTGCACTGGTACATGATAAGAACAAACAAATATAAGAGCTAGGCCTGTACAAAATCTGTGATGATCCAGGTTTTTCCTCACATGGTGACTGTCAGAAATCCATGTCACTGTGGTCTCCAGAAGTCAAAGGAGATTAATTCTTGCTAAAGAACTCGCAACTCTTATATAGTTGAGATTAGTCTCAGCTACAGTCTTCTGAATCCAAAGCCAGTTCACTGGAATAACTTTAGGTGTACACTGGTGTCCCTGAGATCAGAATCAGGCAGATTTTAGAGGAAATACAGAGTAAATAATTACAGAAATGGCCTTCTGCACTACTCTGACAAGGGTTTTCTTTGTGCCACATCCTGTGCCGGTGTCCTGGCACCAACTTCTTGTTTATGCAGCTTATCAAAGAGTAGAAGCCGTGACACTCAGACCTGGCCTGACCATTGCAGGGGGCAGTGATGGTTCGACGTGTTTCCTGTGTTGGGCAGTTGGTGTGTTACTTAGATGTGCATTGTGACAACAGGGAGAAACATTTCCTGAGTGTTTTCTTCTGTTCTATAGAAACATCAGGTCGTGTTTCCCACTCAGTAGCTAACACATGAAAAAAATCCATCTCTCCTAAAGGGGACACGATTTGCAGTACTTTTCCAGCTTAGAAATAACCTTTGGAGCATGGAGACGTCTTCTAGTCAGACTTTGAGGGGAAGAGCAAATAACTTCACTTTATTTCTTTTCTTCTTTACTTAACAGCCATACTTAGAGACAGTTTATTGAGCTGTCTAGAACGATGTGAATTACTGTTCTCTGATAAAACTAACCCAGATATTTTTGTCTTTGAAATACATTGCAGATGAAGCCTACACACTTTTCCAGTTACTATTGCAAACCTCATCCACATGGGGATGAAAGGTGATTATAAATATATCCTATTGACCATGTGAACAGCTACTGCCTCGTCCTGTTGGTATCAGGCCACATTGCTCTTGGTGGCATATGAACAAAGACCAGATGATGCTCTGGGTCCAGAGAGCTTCTAGATTTACCCAACACGTTATAAAGCATTGTAGTGTGATAGAGAGACCCATGAGCTGCTGTTGAAACCAGCATGTGCTCTGCAATCCATGAAAATCAAGCGGTTATTTTGGGAGCCAAGCTATGGATGGAGGAGCTTAAATTTGGGCTCCCAATTGGAAAATATTCTGAGTCTATAAAGAGATCAAGTTGTCTCCCTTCTCCATCCCAGGCATGAACCCCCCCCAAGCAATTACAAATGAATCCCCTCTAAGTGCTCCTGTTTGCTGCGGGAACTGAAATCGTGACACTGAGTCACGCATCCTTGGGTCTTTAGAGGTGTCCTGTTGCTCACTCAACTTGTTGATTCTGCTCCAGTCACCAGCACTATTTCCTGGACTTATCTCACTGACCAGATTTCCCTCCTCTCTCTCCCTCCTGTGGCTCATAAACACTTGAAATCTACTATAAACCCAATCTAGACTCACAGCTTGTTGTGAGTACAAGCAGCAGCAGATAGCAGGAGATAAGGAGTGAGGCCGCATTGTCTTTTTCCAGCCTGCACTGCGAATTCACTTTTAAATCTGAAAATTGTTTGCTTAAGGAAAAGGAAATGTGCATGTGTGTGCTGGGGGCAGTGAGAAAGGGGAGGGAAAAAGAGGAAGGGAGCTGTTTTGGAGACCAAATTGGGTTGTATGAGAGGGAGGATTGATGGAGATTGATGAAGGAAGTTCAGTGGAGGTCCCAGTGCAACAGGCACTTGTAAACCATGTGCTCCTGTTATCCTGCCTGTTCCTAAACACTGAACCATTCCCAAAGGGAAGGTGGTGTTTCCACAGCAGAGTGCTTGGAGGACCATCATTCTGAGGCCAAGTTTTGCTGGAGTGACACCCAGGGGGAATTTGCCAAAGCCACGAGGAAAGGCTGCAGGTTTTGTTCACACAAGGGAAACTCTGCTGAGCTACCTTGATGCTGGTGTGACTTATTCACCAAAGTGGTAATGATCTCAGTCATACTCAGTGCTCAAAATGGAACAGCAAAATGGTAGGAAATCTTTATTTTCCCTCTCCTTCATGCATGAAAAGTGTCACATATATCCCAGCAGCTCCAGATGACATATGGTCACTTGTCTATAGGAGCCACTGCTCACATCAGCAGATCTAACTTGTTTCACCTCCCAGATCAAGAGGAGGCAGGGTCTAATGGCAGATGTTGCTAAGCACAGTGCTGCTGATACCTGTGAAGCAGTGTGAATCCTGCCCAGCAGAGCTCAGCTGACAGAATTACATTTCTGTGATGATTATAGGGAAAAATATGAACATTTACAGGTGCAGCTGACTTTGCTCATGTTGTGCTTGTATTGCACAGCTACACTGCATAGCGGGAGCAGCTCTGTGCTGGGGGCGCTGGGGGTTGGCTGGATACACCTGCACTGGTAAAATGCTTGGGGTGAAGGAAAACTCTGGAGACAAGTGGCTATAATCACTTTTATAACTGTTTCTGTAGGAGGCAGGGATGTTCCCTTTGGCTGGATCATTGCGGTTAGCGCACAAAGCTTTCTTGCATGGGTTTTGATCCTGGTGACAAAACTCCCACTGGCTCCTACAGGAAGAGAAATCTGCTCGCAGTAAGCACATCCAGCAGCCCCACAATGCTTCTCTCTGAACCGTGCAAAATTTCCTTTTGATCTTTGAGGTACCAAAGATATCCCGACTTCCATGGATCAGATAATGACTGCGGGTCTGCGGCAGCCAGGGCCTGAAGGGAATGATAAAGAGTTGTGATCCCTGCATGGAAAGCACTATGTAAATTTATGATGCTGCTGAAGTCAATAAAACCTGCTGCTGACTCTGCTGGGTGCAAGATTCAGAGCCTTTTTTTGTGTGTGATAAAGTAGGAGTCTCTGGCACACATTCCTCAAGGACCTGGGGTGCAGCAGGGGGTACAACTGATGCAGGGCAATGTGAGGGGCTGATGCTGCACCCTGCACACAGCTGGAAGTTGTATGTGCAGGGAACACCCACATTTTTACAGCATCTTACAGAAGAAAGTCGTATTTGGGAACAACCAGGAGCAGGGAGAAATTGCCAGGCATATGAAGGAAAGAGGCTGAGCTGCCCATTGATGCCTTCTTTATCAGTGGCCCAAGCATGCCTCAGTTGGAAAACTCAACTCATTTCCTGTGATCAGAGGGGCTCTAATGAAGCATTAGGATCCAAGGGAGGAGGATGAGCTGCTGATTCACCTGGTGACAAATTGCTCCATGAAGGCAGCTGCTTGACTTTCCTCAAGTCAAATGTAAAACAGTGTCTGTACCTATTGACATAAATGGGTTCTAGAAGGGCTTACAAAACTCTTTTTCCCCAGGAAAGGCATCAGAATTAAGTACTAATGTGCTCTGTCATAAGCTGTTTAAGAGTCCACGTACTTTGCAGTCCCGTTCTTCATTTTTGCTGTGTTTTGGTTCCCCATCTGCAAAATAGAGATAATAGCAGTGCTCCATTACATAGAGTCATTGTGGAGATAAGTATGCTCAGATGCTATGGCAACAAGGGTTGTGTAATATTGAAGATAGAGAAGGACATGAAGGCAGAGAGCTGGCTTGTGTCAAGCCTGGCCTTCTGCTGGAAAAGGCTGAAGCAATTCAGCAGAGCCAAACTCCGTTGGTCCTTTCCCACAGAAACCACGCATGGGTTTGACATGTAGGGGTTGTCTGAAGGATCACATGAGTTTATTTTAGGGGGGAAGAAAGTGGAAGCTTTTCTCCTGTTTGTTGAACAAACTCATGCAGGTTCTTCATTCCATCACACCATCTCAAGTCCACACGCTGCTGTCTTTGACCTCAGTCAAATCCTTAATCTCCTGCACGTTTACATGCTGCCAACAAAGATGCAATGAAAGCAGATATCAGCTGTAAACACCCAGCGTTTATGGTTAATCTCTCAAAAAATAGAAAATACGTGGCAAAAATCTTAAATCTCAGGAAGCTGCCAAAACACCACCCACGTCTTTGGCTGAAGGCAGGAAAGGACTTTCGGGTCCCTCACTTGCCTACACCCTTCGTGGTAGAGTGGTTTCAGCTCCTGTTCTCCATCCTGGCCTATTTCCTGGCTCCTGCTGCGACACTTTGATTCATAGGGACCAACCACCCGTAACCACTCAGGGAAATGGAAGGTAAACCAGGCAGCCATGCTCATTCATTTTCCCCTCAGGGAGAGGAAGAGAGGCCAAAGATAAGATCGCTTCATTTAAGCCAGAATCCATTTTTCACTGGCCAATTCTCACAAGTGTGATCATACCAGGATGGATGGCATGGCAGCCACTGTCTTCAATAGGGCTGAGACCCAGATTTCAGGGCAAACACATCTGAAAGAACCTTTCTTTACTCCATGTCTCTTCTTTGACTGGTTCTCCTCTACACTATGCAGATGTTTCCTGGCAATCAGGACATCTATCCCTGCCAGAGGTACCTCAAAAGACCTCATGCCTCAGTTTCCCCATCCTTATTCATCAAGGATTTTGAATTGCAAAACCTCTGGGCATTGCCATGTGTCTGAAAAGCCCAGATAACAGCTCCTTAGAGGTGATATGGACTCAGACACATTTCTCTCTCCCCTTATCCATCTCATCGCTGCTCCTCATCCCACTCACTGTGACATTGCTGTTGACTTCCAGAGGACTAAGACACAGCTGTCAGAGGAGAGATGCAATAGGAAACTTGGTCTATTTTTACATCTGGAAGCTAGGAAGTGCTACTGTATATAAACAGTTTGCCAAATGCATGCTTGTTGTTAATGCATCTTCAGTATCAGAGCACTCTGCAAGCACTGGAATGAAGGATGAAGCTGAGATTCACAGGCTGTGCCTGGGCATTGAGTGGAGCATGGATGTTTCCTGCCCAGATGCCTGGGAATTATAGAGACAGCTGTGATGTCAGCCAGGGTGGAGATTTACATTCACCAGCATGAAATTTCGCATGAGCAGGCTGCAAAGCAACGTGGCGGTCGTCCCTCTCCAGCACACGTGCAGATTAATGGGTCTGTGAAGGAAACCATCACCCTCCTGCCTTCCGCCCCACACCTCTCCGGCAAGTGGAAAGCTGCTGTTTCTCCTCAGGAAAAGGTGACACTGTGAATGCCGTGGTTTTGCCTCTGAGGGGGAGAATTCTTTCCATTCCTCTCCAAAGCCGTGCCCCAGATTTTGTCCTGGAAGAAGATCAAATCCTCTGTGGATTTACTGTGGTGCTTATTAAAGTTTCCAGCGCTCTCTGTGTGTCTCCTAAACACCTGAGAAAGACGAGCCTTGCCCTAGAAAGCTCGCCATCCAAAACACCTCCTCATCCAGCAGGAACGTTGTCTCTGGGCAGGCGGCCACGTCACAAGCTGAGTAGCTGGAGGAGGGCAAATTATTCCTATTACTTAATGTACTGCTAAAGTAACAGCCAGACCACTGGTGCTGGGACACTCTGGAGAGCCTGGGTGCAGGTGGAGTCATGGGTTGTGTTGACTGCTGTGTGATGATTGTGTCACACACTTTTTCTCTGCTACAATAACCTGCTTGGGCTCCTGTCCATGCACCAGTTGTAATTAGTAGCATTTTTCTTTGTATTGAAGAAAACACAAAGTCACCCAGCAAGAGCTGCTTTACTGAGCAGCAAGTGGAAGGGCAAGCAAAGAGTTTGAATCAGGCAAGACCTTGTTGTTCACTGCTTTAGTAAGAATCATTCTTTCATTCATGGTAGTATCACAAGACACAGAAAGACGTTCACTTTTCAAGGCTTTAGATTATGCACTGCCCTGATGCATCTCAAAATTGCCAAGGAAAGATGTGCATCATGGTATTTTCCACTGGGCAACATGGGATGGACCAGTTTGAGGCAAACAACCTTGACAGAAAGGAGAAAGATGCTGAAGTTTCCTGTGCTGACTGGAGGCAGAACAGCACCACCCAAAGAGAGAGGTATTGTTTGTGGATGGAAAACAGGTTTTGCACTCTGAGCTTTAAAGCTCTCACTTTCTTCATGCATTTTGTTTAATCCATTACTCCAGGTCAATGATGTGATGCAAAATCTAGAGCTCAAACCCTGGGTTGACTGTCGAGTATATCAGTTTTTCTGCTGTACAGCCTTTTATAAATGGCTGCGGAGAAATGAGCATAAGCAGAGGGTGTTTGAAGGCAGAGTGGAATCTCTCTCTTTATTTAGTTTGGAAGCCACACTGCTTTGCCTTTCTGTTGCCTACTGAGGTCAGCACTCAGCCCGTGGCTTCATCCATCCACCAGCCAGCCACCGCCAGCAGTGTTTGCCTTTGCACAGCCAGTTCCTGGACTCACCAGGAGAGCTGCTCGCAAGTCAGCGCCTGTCACCAATGCAGAGCTCCACCTCTGCCAAGTGATTCATTCTTCCTGCCTTCAGACATTATATATAAAAACATATATATATACATACATGTATGTATTTATAGATGTGCAACCTACCGCAGAGTGTCTGGGAGGAGGAGGTGCCCTCTGGTGGCACACTGTCCCCTGCTCGCAGGGATCCCTGTCCCTCACTGGGACTGAGACCGACATCATATGCTTGTTGGGACAGAGCAAGGCCAGATGATCTGAGCAGGATTATCAGGTGAGAACCAAAGCTCACAGCAATGCAGCCGTACTACCCCAGCATCACAGCTCTGTGTGCAGATGAGAAGATCTGGAAGCTCAACCGAGGTACAGATGTCACACAAAACAATCCAGACCCAGTCACCACCTTCAGGCTGTGATCACTGGACTTTATTTAAGCAGCTGTGTCCATTGGCATGAAATCTGTGAACACTGTTGGGCCCTTTGGGTGGCCAGTGCTGCAGTGAGCACCTGTGCACCAGTCAGGTTGGGCTCTGGTCTCCTTGCATCAAGTTGCAAAGTCAGGCAGAGGAAGGCTTGGAGGTTTTTGAACTGATGGGGAGCTGATGTTTGAGTTTAAAGCAGAGATGTGGCAGCAGTGCTGCAGTTGGACAGGGGCACTGCCTGTAAGCCCAGCTTCAGGGTCAACAGGAGCAGAAAGCAAATGGCTCCGAGCTGAGGGGAGGATGTCCCCATGCAGGATTGCACCAGCCCAGGGCCCTGCTGTAACCCAGCACACTTCTGCTTCTGCTGGCACTTCCCTAATTTCACCTCCATGGATCCCGACCACAGCTCGCTGCGCTGCTTGTTTGCACTTTGGGATGAGTACGCAGAATGGGGATGAGAACACTTCCTTACCACCCAGGGATGCTATAAATACAATACAGATTATGTCATGTGCAGATGAAACAGGCCATAAACGTCCATTCGAGACACCCAGACAGCAGGACGGCAACAGATCTGCATGGGGCTGCCTATGGGAGGTGGGGATCCAAATCCCACATTCTTGGTGAGAAGGGATGTGAGTGCTCTCCTTGGAGATGCTGCTCACATCATGCTAAGTTCCACCTTGTCATATCAAAAAGAAAGCTGTATCCTTCGGGCTCCATGGATGCAACTCCTTTCCCTTTTCTTTCTTTTTTTTCCCCCCACAGTTATTTTTTGTTGTTATTTTTGCTTTATTGGTCTGACCAGATGTTCTAAACATCTGGTGGCAGCATGTTTCTTTTCTTGGCTCTTCTGCAACATGTTAGTGACAAAGCAGCAACAAAAGGAGCGGGGATGTCTCTGTCACATCTTTTTGCTGCACAGCTCAGAGGTTTCAATGTCTTTGCTGCTGGTCCCAGTGGCACCCTGTGCTGGAGCACTGCTGGCTGTGTGCTGTCCCCTGGCTCTCCTCCTGTGTTCCCAGATAAAACGGGCAACTTCCAGCACTTCCCAGTGTCAGGAAACCCAATGTCAAGGTGTGCTCCAGGAGGAGATGAACAACCTGCAGGGCTGGGTCTGAGGTCTGGCTTTGCTTTATGGCCTGGGGAAAGTGCCTTTCTAACATGCTTCAGGTGCCAGGTAACACGTCATGGGGATGCTCTGGCTGCGAGTTTTCCTTGAGGAAAGTTAATGATAAAACACTATTTCATCTTCTAAGTGAAAAGTTCACGGGCTTTCCTCAACTATAGAACAGAAATACTAGTAGGAAAATCAATACTTTTTGGTCATTTCAAGAAAAGATACTTTTTTTTTTTTACCAAAGAAAATATAATACTGCGGTCCTAAGAAGAAACATTTAACAGAGAAGCTCATTTGATATGTGTGTGGGGGGAGAAAAGCCTTGCATGCATTCTGGACAAGCTGCATTTATGAGCATCCCCCGTCTGTCAGCTCTCCAGCTGTGGTTTTGAACTGCCGGCCTGCGGTGAGCAGGAAAGTAATTACTCTATAGCGTCGTTTTCACAGCTCTCTTTTTATGGAGACAGCATTGTCTGGGAGTGGGGTCTGTCTCGAGGAGCACTTGCTGATAAAGCTGTGGCTCATTGCTCTACAAGTGAGACAGGAAATTTGTCCAACACCTCTGTGGAGCCGCAGAGAGCAACGTGCTGGGAGACCTGAGAGTGTAAAACGTTATTTCAAGGTACAGAAGTCTTTGGCCTGGGCTTTGCTTGGTGAAAATTGGGGTTGCTCTGCTGACATCAACACAGATTTGCAGCAGTGAGGTGAGGAATTTTGTGACTGCAGAGGCAAATTCTCATGTGTTTTGGTCTTAATGATAAAGATCCAAAGCACTGGCCACCTTGTCCTACCCGGCTTCAAAAGGGGTTTTGTGTTTTTACCATATTACCCATCAACATAAATGATCTTCACCTCTCAGCATAGGGAAGAAGGTCTGAATCGTTGGCTGCCGGGTCCCATGTCCTGGGAGTGCCAGCCCATAGGACAGGCAATGCTAGTGCCTACCTGGAGGTCGGGATGTACCGGGGATTAGGGAATTACCAAAAGCTTGCTGGTGAGCTAGCAAGGGGTCAGAAGGTTATCAGCATGATGGAGAAGCTGTATTTCTTGTCTGTCTTTTCAAGAGAGGGAAAAACACAGCTGAGCTGGAGAAGCCCCAAGAGCTGCTCCTTCTTTGTGGTACAGCCATCTTCCCTGCATGGTCCAGGTGGGTTTGGGTCCCAACAGTTGTTTTCCTGGTGCTGGAATGAAGGCAGTGCTCACATGGGCACCAACAGAACTGAAAGGGCTGTGAGCTCCCCAGGGCTGGCTGAGGAACGTCCCCTGCTAACTGATACAGAAAATGGAGAAGTGCCTCTGTCTTTCTCTCTGCCATTTTGGGGAAGTGAGAAGGAAATCTCCTCCTGCACGGTGCTGCAGGTGCTGATGAAGAGCTCCAGCAGCAGCGTTTGCATGGCCCTGGAGAAAAATGGTGTCTTCTTTAAGGGCAAAAATGGGCATCGTCTGTCCAGCTGGAGCTGCTGGAGGGAGCAGGTGCCCCTCTTGCACCAATGCACACCAGCGCTCGCTATCAGCGGATTCATCACTGAAAGCTGCTCCAAAGCTGGAGGAGAAACCTCAGAAAGCAGCAGCGATCTCTCTCTCCCCACGAAGTTGCGTTCTTCCTCCCTCCCCGTCCTCCCCCTCCATCACACAACTCCTTGTTGGACACTCAGCCCCTACGGTGCGCCCACAGCGCGGCTGTAACGCTCTGAGCTGCTGGCACCTGCTGGCTGCCTGGGAAATAGCACAGCCTCTCTGTGCCGACAATTCTCTACTCCTCCAGGTCCGGCGGTTGGAGAGGAAATTCTGATAAGAAGAGAGAGAAATTGGGCTCATCTGTGGACATTTATGTGATTCTGTGATATGAGATGTTTCCCCTCATCCCAGGGATCTCTCTCATGTGACTCTGGAAGATCGAAGGCCTGGGATTTGATGACAGCTCTGTCCACACTAGCCAGCAGGTATAGCACAGATAAATTGTGTGAGTAAAATATCTGTGGGTTTGGCTCAGGTCTGCTTGAACTCTTTTTGCCACGTGGAGCACCAGCTGAGCTCAATTGCGACACTGGGAAACGTAGTCTGGCAAAGGAAGGGTTATTTCAGCCGTAAGAACAAGCGAGTTCCCACTGGTGCAGTTTAAGGTTGATTCATACGGATGCTCAGTGGGTGCCAAATCTCTTCACTAAGCGGCTTCACAGCCCTCCTATAGAAGCATAAGGTTTTATCTCAGTGCATTAAATTGTCAAGAGCTGCAGAGCAGTTCCCTCCCTCCCTCCTGCTCCTCTGCTGCTCTCCCAGCACCACTTTTCCCCATGCTGCGATGCTGCCTGAGATGCTCCACATAACTCAGTAAAAGGGTTTACAAAGACATCTGGTTTTGCACACTCCTGCACAGTCTGATGGCACCGGGGGAGAAATTTAGAGCTAGAAAATGGATTGTTCATGGGGAGAAACTTTCAGGTGTCAATCCAAGAATGAGTCCAAGAGCATCTCCATCCAGCTGTGATGGGCACCCAGCAGTGAGGATAAGCCAGGAGCACAAGTGGACACAGGTTCTGCATCCAAGGCAGTCACATACATCATGTCACAGGGACACGTGTCCATAGAGTTCTCCCGATAACCTGGCAGTGTGTGAGCAGCCATCTCATTCCTGCTCCTGTGGCTTTGTGCCTAAGGGACAGGAGGACAGGAAGGTACCCCAAGGCACAGAGATGTTTTCAGCATGGCATCTCCTCGTGTCACAGCTGGTGGTGGCTGAATGCTCGCAGGGTTGTGAAATGCATGCACTTGCAAAACATGCTGGGTTGCTTCTGAGAAAGATAACCAACTTACAGCAAAGGGGCAGGTTTGCTGAGGCAAAACTCTCACAGCCGTGATGGGCTACGGAAGATGACGCTTATAGAGGAAAGATCAACATGAGATAGGCCAACTACAATAGGAGGAAAGAGCAGAGGCACTTGTGGGGCAAGATGCATCTGCTTTGTGCTTTTATTTTACCAGGGAGACAGCTGCTGAGCACTTCTTTACCCAGAGAGGCTTCTGAGATGTAAGCTGAGCTCTAAATAGTTTCCTTCTTTATTGGAAATAACCATTGGCACAAACTGACACGGGAAGTGATGGATTCTCCATCTCTTGAAGTCTTTAAATCAAGACCGGATGCCTTTTTGGAAGAGATGTATAGCCAAAGAGAAATTATTGGGCTCACTGTAGGAATAAGGGGATGGACTCATATGGCCTGTGTTAGACAGGAAGTCAGCCTGGATAATCTATGGTCCTTTCTGGCTTTAAGATCTATGATAGTTCAGATCTGCAGCCAAAGTGTGGGACTCTTCACGTGCCTTTCAAACAAAAGCACTCCAGGGTATGGGAAAGCCTCTGAACTGCTTGGAAGGCTCCCAGTACCCACAGCTTCACTTCCACTGGTACCTGAAGCTGTGCCATTTCCCAGTACACTCACTTCTCTCCAGACTTAAGGTGGGAGAAGAGCCTGGGGGCAGCTTGGGAAGTCACTGCAGGGTCTGGTCTCTGTGTGGTGCAGCTCAGCTCTGTGAGGTATCTGTGGTCAGAGGGACCATCCCCACACACCACACAGAGATGCCAGGTGCAGAACTGCTGTGGCACGGTCTGTGCAGGCTGCTGAAGCTGGGCACCCATCTCTGCTGCTGGGGGATCACCACATGGTGATGCTGGGCATCACCCCCAGCACTGCCATACATCCAGCTCAGCTCCTTGGCTTGCCACAGTCTGCTGCAGTAGAACAATAAGGAAACTGAGGCTTCACCAGTCAGAACAAGGAGAGCAGGCAGGCAGGGTCGGGTTCAGGAATGACTCAGGGTGAGTTGGGTGCAGCCGGCGATGTCACACTGTTGGGAGGTTTTGTCTCAGTCTCAGCCCAGCCGTGGTCACCCCACACCTTCCCCAACCCAGGTGCTGGAGCACTGCTGAGCTCCTTTCCATGCTCTGCACCAAAACACCTCTGGCCCTGTGAGCCAAGCAGCCTAAAGCAATGGGGCTCAAAGGTTTTGGCTCTGTCCCTTTTCAGTGCTCAGGAGATGAATGAGGCAGACAGGCAGCAAAGTTGGAGCTGGATAAACCCACTGAGTGAGAAATTAAGGTAAAAAGCATAATTTGAATCTGCTAACAGTCATGTTGTGCTTCAGATCTTGCAAAGGTGAACCAAAACGGATGAATGCCAAAAGAGAGTTTATGAGCTTGCAACCCTTGTGTAAGTTTTCCAGCTGATTTAATAGGAAAAAGGCTCTCTGCCCTGTGATTTTTGCCTCCCTGAAGGAGAGCAGGGGACGGAGGAGGGCTGCTTCTCCATCCTGTCTGCATCTGCTGGGCTTCGTGATCTCGTGGCCTTGTGATGCAGAGCACGGCGGCTTTGCATCGCCCTTCGCTGGAGCTCAGTGACCCGAGCGCACGGCTCGCTTCTGTCTGCAGTGCCGATCAGAGGCAGCAGGCGGCTCCCAGAGATGCCTCAGCTCGGGGCTGTCCGGCAGCTCCAGGCGCTCAGGGGAGAGGAGGGATCGGAGCAAAATAGAAAGGATAGATAGCAAAAAAAGGAGAAATGCTGCAAAGTGCCTGGAAACGTTTGCAAGGCTTTGGCGCTGAGCTGCACCGCAGTGCCCTGCTGCACTCAGCTGCTGGTTCAGGTAGTGCAGCCTTTCAAGGGAAGGCTCCAGATGACAGCTTAGAAGCAGCCTGCAAGCACTCAGACCTACACAAAAACAAGCTTCTTCCTTACCAAGTAAATACCTCTACAGCTCCTCCTATTTTCCCTTTAAATGATAACCTTGCGACGCTGTCACCCAGATGCTGCAGCCATGTGCTAATAGATGAGAACTTAACGGTGGCACTGAAATGGTGAAAATGTTTTGTTTCATTGCCCAAGCAGAAAGAAAGAAAGAAGAAAGGAAGGAAGAAAAAGAAGAATGTGTGATGACTGCATTACGGACACACCAGGGCACACGTTCACAGTGCCCTGATATGGTTTGGGGTGCCCGGCATGGACCTGGCCAAGGCAACATGTTTTGGGCAGGGTCCCCACACATGCACCCCAGTGCTCTGGCACTGACAATGTTCAAGCTGGCACTGCTGGTTTTGGAGCAGGCCTCCTGACCTCCCTCTATAGTTCATCTCCCAGCCGTCTGGAAAGTCAATTCCCTCCTTCCCTGCCCTACAGATGTGCAGCAAAGATAAAACAGTCTGTGGGCTGTGAGCTTCTCCAGATGCCACAGTGAGGGCGAGTGGAGGCAGAGATAACACAGAGGAGTGGGACCCACCCCAAATGAGCATCCAGATTGCCCCAAACCTCCTTTTTCCTTTAGTGCAGCGCCATGATTTTTTACCAAAGCAAGGATTTCCTTGTGTACAATGACCCTCCTTTGGCAGAGGACCCTGAGATGTTGTGTTGCCCCCTGGGGGTCTGGGGGCTGCCTTCAGGAGGTGTGCTTGTTCTTTCTGCTGCACGCTGAGGCAACACCAGGTCTGTGGGAAAATCCCTTTCTTGCTGCCCCCTGCATTCCCCATCTCTGCAGCTCCATGATGTCCCATGGGACGGCCATGGAGGGGCTCAAATGGAGCTGGGGGGTCCCAGTGTTTTTGCTGTAGCTCCTCCATATGAAACCCATGAGATAGGAGTGAAAGCAGGGCCTCGTTTTCAGCTCCTTGTTATTCAATTGCTTATAATTCTAGGCAATGTCCCAAGGCTTGCCGAAAGGGCTGTATTCATCATCCAACAAAATAATAGCCATCAGCATCAATAAACCCTAATGGGGAAACACAGAAGCCAGAGCCCAGGTAAGTGACAGGGGCAGAGCATCCTTTTAATGACTGCAGGACCCTGGATGCTCCCTCAGACATCTCACAGACAAAAGCACTGTGAGCGTTTTGGTATCATTTACACGTCCCTTGCTTAGAACTGTTCCATTTCCTTTTGAGAATTCTTTATCATTTTCAGATCATCTGGGGGCTGAAATGTCTGGAGCTGCTTAAAATAAACCCAGTCTGCACAGGTCCTCATTGCAGCCGGGATGGGTAAGTCATCTCCTGAGAGAGCTCAGCATAACTCCTCTGAACAACAATTAATGGCAGCTAATTACTCTTCCCTTTGTGTTTTATTTAGCAGTGGGGCTCAGCCCAGGAAGTCCTGCCTTCCACTGCTGGAGTGATCTGCTTCTGGGACTGCAAACAGCCCCTTTTTGTGCACATGCAGCACCTTGGGGCTCCTGCTGCCCCGTGTCTGAAGGTGAAACCTGTTGGCACAGTTCTCCCTCTGACAGCATCCATGTCCTTGCTTAGAACTGCACAATTACAGAACCTTTGGAATTGGAAGGGACCTTAAAGGCCACCTGGTCTCAGTCTCTGCAATGAGCAGGGACAGCCCTACTCCATCAGGTGCTCAGAGCCCCATTCCCTGACCCTGGGTGTTGGCAGGGATGGGGCACTGCCACCCCCATGGGCACCCTGAACTGGTGGAGATGAGAAGGAAACATCTCCTTGCTTCTCTTCCTGCAACCTTTCCTGACCAGGGCTGTGTCCAGAAAGCCACCAGCTCAGGGTTGTGCAATTAAACAGCCATGAGGAGCCAAACCAGTGTCTTTGCTGGCTCACACTGGAAGCCAGAGGGGAAGCACAAGAAAAGGTCCTGGTCCCTCCCTGTTGTCCTCACTGATAACCACAGTGCTGGGATTTCCTGAGCCAAAAGTGGTTTCTTTAGTGGCCCTCAATGGATTTGTCTTCCTTGAATTTTTTAGCTGCTTCTTGACCTCAGTGCTGCCTTTCATCTCTCCCCATCTCTGTGCTTGGTGATGTCTGCAATGGGACCCAACCCTGAAGAGCATCCCTACATCTGCACAGGGTGCAGTAATGTGTCAGTGTCCTGGGGCTGTTGGGGTTTAGAAACCCATGATGTTTAAGGTCCCTTCCAACTCAGACACCGTATGATTTGGGGAGGGTGGGTGTGCAGCAGGAGCTGAGCTCCAGCACTTAGAAAATGGGGCAAAGCTGCACACAGGAGCTGGGCAGGAGGGACACAAAACCATTCAGGTTGGTCCCAGCCTGATGGAGCTGCTGCAGACAGGGCACGGGAGGAGACAGGCAGGGCGCACCCCACGTGCAGGCAGGAAGAGGCAGCTAAAATAAGCAGGAGGGTGGAAAAGGGAGGAGAGAGTATTAAGGAGATAACAGAAAGGTTAGAGGGGAAAGTCAGAGGAAGTGAGCTGAAAACAGCTGAATGTCACGGAGAGGTGAAGCTGAGCCTCACGAGCAGCGCAGAGCATCGTGATGAGGAAACCAACACAAAGTGTTGTGCAGATACAGCAGTGCTGTGCACGTGCACTGCCATCATCCCCGTCCAGCCCCCCAAGGTCACTCAGGAGCAATGTGGGGTTGGCTGTGTGCAGGACCCTGTGCTGGGTGCACGACCCTGGGCTGTGTGCAGGCACAGAGCTGGCGTGGGGTGGCATTTTATTCATTTTCTTTATAACATCATTGGTATTTGGGAACAAAGCACACGCAAACGATTGGCTGCAGCCGTTCCTCGTGTGGGCTGGATTTTGTCTCAGTGCCTCATCCACGTGTGGGAACGGAGCCTGTGTAATTCTGCACTGCTGCAGCAACAAAAGCTGGATGTTCCTGTGAGCCAAACGCTTCGGGGCTCTGCGATTTCCACATCCAGAGTGAGCTTAGGGCTGAGCCCCAGGTGCCATTACCTCATGTTTGTTTGCTCAGGCTGGGAATAACACCCACAGCCCTCCGTGTCAGAGCTGCCAGACACCTTTTTGCTGGCTGTAATTCTCACAGCAGCCACCCCAGCCCTGAGGATGCTCTTTGGCCCTTCACGGTTTACTCCCATTTCCTGGCTGCCAATCTTCATTTAACTTGTGGAGCTCTGCATCACGACGCAGCCGAGGGCTGAGCTCCGCTCGTGGCCCCGCAGAGTGTCTGGGGCTCTATCAGCACTGCCAAAGGAGAGCAGAGGAGGGGGAGAGCAGCCCCAGCCCCGCAGGGCTGTGCTGCAGCTGATAAGAGCCCTAACGGGCTGTAATGGGAGCCCTGGCCGCCTGTTTCCTCACAAAGTCATGACTCAGGGATAATGTTCACATCCTCTGAATGGCGAGGGAGCTAAAAATACAGCCAGGAAAACGCGAATGAGCGAGCGAGCATGAATGAGAGCGTGAGTGAGAAATGCACAGGGGAAAAGAGAGAGGAAGCATGAATGAAAGAGCCTGGGAGAGAGGGAGTGCAAACAGACGGCCCTTCCAAGTTTCCAAGCTGCGAAGCTTGCAATCAGTTCACTGTGCTCAGCAGCCGTGCTGCAGGTTGTGCCTCTGAGAGTGGGGGGAGATGGGCAGCCCCAGTGCTCCCCAGACCCCATTCCTCCAGCACTTCACAGCTGTTTTGGGGGCTCAGAGTATTGCTGCCAACTCCTGCTGCCCTTCTTCTATGCATGCAGGAGCTCGTTTTTCCCAAAAGACAAAGGATCTCACTGGCTGCACTGTCCCTCGTGTCCCTTTGGACTGCATTTTGTGAGCCCCATGGCAATGGGTATGAGCAGGGGAAGGCTGCTCGCTGGCTCCAAGCTCTGCAGTCCCCTCTGTGAGAACAGATGGGCCTTGAAGCATGGTGTTAGGGTTAAGGCACACTTCTTGCCCAGAAGGTGTATTTGAGATATATACAAGAAGTGGCTCTGGGTGCACCGTAACCCCACGCAGTATCGTTTTGTCTCTATGCAAGGTTTGGGGGCAAAATCCTCCTGAATGCAAAACCTCTTCCATGCAGACTCCAGGAGCTCTATAACAGAGAAATTTTGCACCCAAAATACCATTTTCAGGTGCCCCCTCCCTTGCAGGGCCGCCACAAGCACATCCCCAGCACCTCCCATCCCCAGCACAAACCAGAGCCTTGTTTCAATTATTTCCTCCTGGGGATCCGGCTGTTGTGCCACAGCCCCTCTCCTGCCACTTCCCCACTCCTGGCTTTTGTTTTGAGCTTCTTTTGTCCCGGGTTTGCTCCATGGGGTTGGGTGGGGAGCATACAGCATCCTCACAATGGGAACTGAATGGTGCTGAGCAGCCCCAACCTGTGCAGCACTGCATGCCTATACCTCTGCTAGCTGCAGAGCATCAAAGTGCTGCTGCAGAGATACAATGGGAACGGGGGGGTCTCTCCTGCCAGTAATGAAGGTATACCTAAAAAGAGCCAGTCTTGCCCAACACGTGCTATAGAGCAGTTCTTGCGCTGCCTTTCATCAGAGCTGCCCAGGAATGGGTTCAACCCAATGCTTCTGCCTTCCTAGGGCACATTTCGTAGGGAAATGAATAAAAAGGAGACTCCTGAGTCACACAGATCATGCAGCATCACCAGCAGTGGGAAGTGGCTCCCGGCAGCTCTGTCTGGAGTGGGTCACAGCGGGACGAGCAGGGCTCAGTGCAACCCGCACTGCAGATGGGAAGCGAGATTAAGCCCTTCGTCACCACGCTGCACCCGCTGCCCTGACAAAGGCCGGGGTGAGCCTGGTGCTAATCCAAGGAGCCAATTTTAGAGCTCTCGCAGACAATTTCCAATTGTTTGGGGCCGGTTTGAAGTTTTCCCAGCCGCCCCGTCATCGCATCCTGCAGCGGGGCAGGAAGGGCTCCGTGCAGGCACTGCTGTGCCCGGCGGTCCCTGAGGTGTGACAGCACAGTCCCCAACCCCACCACCCCATAAAGGATGGGCACGGTGAGCTCGTGGAGCAGGCAGGGATTGGCCATGACGGTGGGAATCAATGTAGATGTGGCAGCTCCTGTTCCCCTGCCCCTATCTCCCTTCCCCCCTGTTTTCCTTTCAGCTCTCAGCAGCTCTGCCTCAAGATGGGAAACCAGGCAGAGGTACCTGGGTCTGCCCCCCACCCACTTCTCGTCTGCACTCAAGATGTTTCGCAGCTCCCCCCTTTCTATTTCCATCCTCATTGTCATCCTGCTTTGAGAGGAAGGTCTATTCTTCCCCAGCTCCTTTTCTCCCTACCAAAATGGGACATTGTTTCTTCTTTCTTTGATTTTAAAGCCAAAAACAGTTATAGGAAACTGTTCAGCAGATGTTTTACAGCATGAACCTAGAGAAAAAGAAAGAAATAAATAAAAGCCCTCTGATTTTGCTGGGGGATCTATATTTAGCCTGACGTTTCCTCCGATTCAGGGTTTGTGTTGGCATAGGCGAGGCGTAGGTTTAAACACTTTGATTGTAGCATTGATTTTATTCCTCCCATTCACTGCATCTGTGAAAATCTGGAGCTGGCTGAGGGAGAGAATGCAGTGCGTGTGGGGAGAGGTGGATTCAGATCACTCTGTGTTTCCCCATAGTCCCCACAGCCCACAGATGCTCAGAGTGGGATTGGAAAAGAGGATTTCCCATCTTATCTCGTTCGAGTGAGAGAAGCTGTGCCCTCATCTCCTGCATTCACTTGGGGTGGTGGGATGGGAGGGCAAAAGGGACAAAAATAATAATGATTATGAAATGGGGCCTTCAGCTGTGGGAGCAGGAATAAGGAGCACCTTCAGGGTGCAGTATTTCCAGTTTCATGCTGAAAACCCACAGGTTCACAGATTAGGAACAGCAGATCTTCAGTGCTGGCTCTCCTAGGGGCGATATGCAGAGACCCTACAGACTGCAGGAGTTGCAGAGTCGTCATTAGAAGAAACCAGGTGTTGAGATCACCTAAGGTGTATGTTAGGATAGATTCTCTTCTGTCACTTAGCCTGGAGGTCACATCCTTCACCCAGTGCAGAGCCAAGCTGGGGACCAAAAGGAAACCCCTCACCTTTTTTTTGGCCATTGGAAGCTTTGAATCAGGATAGTTCCTATTCCCAGGACTGTGGTCTTATCTTCTGAGCTGCAAACCCAGACCAGATGGAAGGTGCACCCGGGTGGGAGAGCAGGGAGGGATTATTTGATGCTGGGATGTGGGCTGGCCCCAAGTGTGACATCGGCACCACCACAGCGATCCGTGCTGTGGTCTACAGTCTGAAATCAAAGCAATGTTTCCAGACATTAATGGCTTGTTTGTTGTCTCAGATGGTGGAAAACCAGATAGAAGTTGTAGCCCGAATGACCTGTTTGATTTCCAACAAGGCACTGCTGGTGCCGTTTCTAAATAGCCTGCATGAGGAAGGCAGAGAAATTAAAAAGGCAAACTCACCCAAATTCATGGGCTGCACTCTGGGATGGGGGAAGGATAAAGGTCTGATTCATAGGAATATCTTTGGCTCCTTTATTTAGCATCCTCCATATTAGATATGCAGACAATCAGGAATGTCAGCTTCCCCAGACTGCTTCTTGCATAAATTAGGATGGTTTGCTGCTCAGTGCTAACCCTGCTGTGACCCCGGCAGCCCCTCAGTCTGCTCAAAGCCAGCAGCTCCTGCCTGCTTCCATGGAGCTCTGCATGTGCTGGGGCAGCCTCTGGAGGAGCCTTTTTGGATCTGTTAACCTGGGGGAAGCTGATGTACTATTGGTTCCCAGCAGGACAGGTGCTCATGCCGTCAGGGTCACGCTCTGCTACAGGTGATGATGAAGCACTGTGAGTGTGGTCTGGCTGCTGATGTTCTGCCTGCATCCAAATTGCACAGGGATGCTTCTCATTGCACCACGGAGCAATAGGATCCTGCATCTAGTTCTAGGCTCTGGAGCCCAGATGAGCTCCAGCAGCAGCTGGAGAAACGCCCCGGGAGATGCGGAGCCCGTGTCTGGGTGGAAACCTGCTCAGCCCCGCTGATAAATGAGACGCTGCTGCTTCCCCTCCCACCCACACACTTCCACTTTCACTTCACATGTGGGACCCAGCACTGCGATCCGGAGCGGGGCCATAAATAACCCCTCCATTACCGACCTGCACGGTGACTGTGCATTACAGCTGCCCGTATGGGCTGGGCAGTCCTCCTCCCATAGCATGGGGTGCCCTCCCAGCAGAGACTCCCAGCAGTGCCACCCTTGTCCCCTGCAGGGATGGAGGGCACAGCAGGAGCCCAATGCAGCACTTCTGGTGGGGCTCAGGAATGACATGTGAGAGGTGCAGCTGTGCTCGGAGCCCATCTCATCCCAGCGTCACAGACAAACTTTCCTTGACCTGGAACCAGATGGGAAATGAGCAGAGAAGTAAAGGACGTGCTTTTAATTCATTTCCATGAAACTGAGCCTCACGTTTCTGCTACCATTTGGTCCCTCTTCCTTCTGGAACAACAAGTATTGGTGAGATGTAGGTCCTTCTGTGTTGGCTCCGTTGGTGCATGCATGACACAGCATCTCTGATCCGCACCCGTGGAGCAGTGAGTGGGATCCTCACCCTAGTGCAGTAGGGCCAGAAGCACTGAGCCCTGCCTGTGCCTCTGCTTCATGTTTGAGGGCAGCCAGCAACGGAAAGCCTCAGCACCTGGCGGCCAGATGTGCACAGCTCCTAAGGGACCACTGCTGGGCCATCTGTGACACAGCTACGTGTCTTCATCTGGAGTTCTAGGAGGGTCGGGAGGGAATGCTGTAACCTGGGCAAAACCACTGGAACATTGATGATAAGCACAGGCAGAACCCTGGTCTGGCCACATCACCTTGTCCCAGCACAAGTCACCCCCCAAGCCAACATCTCCCACCATTGCTCCCTTCTGCTGTGATGCCAGCTGAGAGCAGGCAGCCCCAGCACTCAGGGTTGTTTTGTCAGTTCCTGCTGTTTTCCTGCTGTAGTACAGAGATGATGATGCTTCCAGACCTAACAAATGACACTGAACTTCATTGCATGCGGTGCCCGCCTTGGCTTATGGTCCTCAGGAGGACATCAGGTGATGCTAACCCCATTTTCCACCCATTTCTCTAACTGCAAAATGAAGATAAGCATTTCTCAGCATACTGGGAGAGCAGCTGTGCGTGCTGACATGAACATCCAGCACCTCCCAGGAGCCCAGAGGTCATTTGTGTGCCCTAAATTCAACCTGTGCACAGCCTTTGAACCATCCACGGGACATTTCAGATTTGGTAGAAGAGGTAATAACTGCTCTAATTAGACACTAATGAATCTTTTTCTTTCTTTCTTTCTTTTTACGAGTACAAAGAAAATCCAAACCATCTGGAATGGAAACTACTTCTTTATGCACTATGGCTTTATCAGCTGAATGAGCTGCCCTAAATTTAACCCAACTTCTTGCTGCTGGCTGAAGCAATGGATTGGGGTGGCTGAAGCAGCAGTAACCCCTAAACCAGGCGACTGTGTGCAAGCAGTACCTTTACCAAGAGAGGTGACCTGCACACAGCAGGCACTTGTAAGAGCTCAAACCAGAAGCCTCTCCATTTTGCAGACACACAGTCGACTGGATAGCCATAATGCAGAGGCTATTAATACATAGATTACCGTATTGGAAAGGCTCTTTGCTGCAGAGCACAGCATCCAGCCTGGGGAAAGAAAGACATCTTGCTCCCAGATGCCCGCAGGGTTATCCTGCAGCCTTGGGAAGAGTTGCCCAGATAAAAATTGATTGCTGGATGCATTCCACTCCTTTGGCGCTCAGACGTGACCGAGTCTTTGTACCAAAGCCCAGCAGGCTGGAAACCTTCCTGAGAAGATGGAGCCCTGTAAATCATTTCCTGAGTTAAAATAGCTACACGAGAGATCCGTGCCTTACGGCTGCGAGTTCAACAGGTAACGTGTACTCATGCCACCTGCAGCTCTGTCCTTCTGAGTGAAGGCAAGGGCTGACACAGAGCTCCATTCTTCTCTTAGGAGCTAGTGAAAGCCCTCAAAGGACTTGTTCATACCTTTTATGTGCATTAATATCGGTGTTTGGAGGGGGGGGATTCTGGGGGGCTACTTGTCACTATGTGTGTTTGAGAGACCAGGTTCTGCTGGGCTGGGAGGTGAGGGGCAGGAGGGTCCTTCATGCACCACAGCTCTGCACATTTGATTTCACTGTGGAGCATTTGGCAGCATTAGATGCCACAGAAGTCCGTGCAGGCAGGAATTACCTGTCTGATATCATACAGTTTCTGTCTATGCTTTTCAAATTAGCCACTCAGCTGGGAGTAACCCAAATGCCAGGTTATGAACTGGGAGAGTTCTTTCTTTCCCTGGGATGACCAATGCTTCACCCTGCCCTTCCAGCCATAGCACTTAGATACACACACACTGCATTTTTGCTTTATTATGGAGATGCTGCAAAGCTTCCTGCAAGCTGACAGCTCCTGCGTGGCAGGGACATGTGCTGGAGTGCAGAGCATTTCCAGCCTGGAGCCCTCTCCTGGAGGAAAAGGCAGCTTTGCAAGATGGGCACATCCTCCTGTGTCCAGGGCTGGGTAATGCAGGGCTGTGGGCTCCAGAGCTGTTAGGACAGAAAGGAATTTAATCTCACATTTTAAGACTTTATGTGCTCTGGCCTTTGTTTCTGTCCCCATCTCTTTCCATGCTCAGGGAAAGCGTTCCCCTGCTCTTCTAGAAGCCCTGCTCATTGCAGCCCTGCACATTGCAGCCACCAAGCACCCCTGCCCTCTGGGGCAAAGCAGCCCATGGTGCCGTAGTTGGGCCTCCAGCAGCAAGGGCTGAGTCAGAGTTGCCTGAGTGCTCTCCCCACTATGGTACCCTACAGAAAGGGAGACTACTGCAGCATTTGTGCTTGTAAAGGAAAGCAGGGGTGCACCGAGGGGTCTGCAAATGGGCAGAGGGAGACTGGCAGCTGGATCCTGCCCATGCCTGGGGGAGAGGTGGGCATCCAAAAGCACTGCGGTGCTTGCTGTGTGCAAAGAAATGGGAAACCCTGAGGTGCCCAAGGGATTTCTGTGGAAGAAATAGCAATTTTGGGCGGCAGGCACCTCAAAGCTGGGGCAGCCCAGAGAAGCTTTGGGAATGGGCTGGATAAACCTCACACCCTGTGGTGAGGGTCACAGTGTGACATCTGCCAGCGAGAGCGGAGCGCAGGGGGCTCGCCTCCCCACCGCCCGTGCAGGGCTGACCACTCCCCCTCCCTTTGAATAGGCGGCCCTGCTGCAAACACTATGGTATTTCCATCCTCCCCAGCTCCGGCGCAGAGGATAGCACCAGGTAGTTGGAGAGAGACCGGAGACAAGTGTGGGGAGCCGTGGAGGATATAAGCTTTTTCCTTGGTCTTCCAGATAAGTAGTAAGTGGTGGTGGGGAGAGAGTCGCTTTAAAGGCTGTTGTGGGCTGTAGGTACCTGTGTTCCTTTCTAGGATAGATGGAAGGTTTGTTTTGCTGGGGATTTACTCTTTCTCTCCATTCCCAGTTTCACCCAGTGGCTGATTCGTGTGTTTGCTGATAGTTCTGCAGTGCCTTACGAATGTCTGAGCTGATGCTTCCCTTTATAAGTCCTTTTTAATTTCATATATGGAATATATCAAGTTGATACGTGTGCTTAAGAGCCTCTTCTAGGTAGCAGGCTGTGCCCTGGCATTCTTACAGCGGGTTACATTTGCAGTTCCTTCTATTTCTTGAGAGGCAGCTTTGGTTGTGGGGTGGGGCTTTGCTTGTGCTCGCTATGGGGCAAGGGACCAGAGAGGTGCCCAGGCCCAGATGCTCCCCCGGCTCCTCCAGCACAGCTGGGTGCACAGATAGGGAGAGGGCAGGTTGACCTGCCCCCCCAGACAGGACTGCTTGCTGTCTTTGGAGGGATGCTATGTGGGATTTGTTGCCTCACCTCCACATGTTTTCCATGGCAATGGCATCCTCAAAGGGCAGAAAATGCCACAAGTGGGCATTTTGCATATGTTTGCCTATGGAAGGAATTGGAGTCAGGAGCCCTGAGTGCGGCAGCCACAGTGATGTGCAGCTCTGCTGCTGCTGCTGCATGGGATGGGCAAAATCCTGCACCCCTCTTGCAGTCAAACAGGGGCAGCGGGCACCGTGTGGCCCCGAGCAGTGCAGCCAAGGCCTTCCCCCTTCCCATTATCCTCTAAATCCCCATTTTGCATGCGGTCATTCTCCTGCTATTACAGTTACCATCAACTTCCCATCCTGTGCTGTCAACTGACACCTTTGGGGGCTGTGGGCTGGGTCTGGGGTGGTTTCCTGGTTACAGCCTGTTCGTGCTGCCTCTAATCCAGCTGGGGTTTTGATCTCACCCCTGCCTGTCCTGTAAACAATTTTCTGGTAAGCCAGATATTTCAGGCTACCTAGATGTTTGCATCAGGGAATGGCCCCACTCACCCAGAGGGTGTGATTTCCATGGAGGTCTGCTGTGTATTTTGTGCACCCAGCACTGGGATTGTTCATGGCCCTTGCCCTGAGCTGCGGGATGCCATGTGCATCTCCAAACCAGAAAGCAGCCCTGTGCTATCATCACCTTTTTATGCTTAGCACGTGAAGGCACAGAGAATCTCTGGTTTCTCTTAACTTTCTACAGCTGCTGAGTACTTAATGCTTAGTGGGATTTTCGAAACACCAGCAGATTTGGGCAGGCTGGTCCCAAGCATCCTTCCACAGGTTACATGGGGAATCTGGAGCAAGATACCAAATACAGCTGGGCCTACAATCCCTACCCTTTCCTCCTATGCTTTGCCCTAGCTGAGGATCTGGCCCATGACGCTGCGCTGTTGGTCTATTATTTCACAGAGGGAAATACGTGAGTGGAATAACAGATGACCTAATTAACCCCCCCCCACCCATTCACATCTTCCTGCAGTTGCAAATAGCAGCTCTGATCTAAGAGGGAGCAGCGTGACTGTTGGCAGCAGCCTCTCTGCTTCAGCATCCCACCTAAACCCTCCCCAGCATGACCTGTGGGTTTGGTGGTGCCATGTTCATTCCATTGCAGCCACTGCATGGCGACACAGCAGTGCCTTAGGGCTCAGGTACTCAGCCTCTCACTCTCTCTTTGCCTGTGTGAGCTTAGGCAGTGCATTTAATCTCTTTGAGTATTCACTGAGGATGCACTCAGTGCATTTCTCTCTCTCCCATGTCTGCTCTATTTACCGCCCTGCTTGGCTTCCCTTCAGTTACCTTTGAGAAGGCTGCAAAGGTTCAAAATCATAATGAATGTAGGAGCCTCTGATGTGAAGCAGAGACAGGAGGTGGCCGATCTGTTAGGAAGCATATTTTGTGCATAGTTGGCAGCAAGAGAAATGCAATCCTTCCTACCACTTGTTTTCCCCCCATTAGGGATGCTCCTTTTATTTTAAGCTGGTGCCAGGGTCTGATGGATTGAATGGGTTTTTAGCATGCCAACAGATCAACAAACACTTTTTCCCCTGAGAATTGAATTGGCAGGCAGCCTGGAAAGTACCAGGGTTCCAAGGGTTAAAACCCTGTGGAACAAAGTCATTTCCATGAGCTATTTTCTCCACCCCCTCAAAGATGATAAATTATTGCTTGATGAAAAATAAAACGGTATCACTAAGCAACTCTGGGGCAGGAGCTGCCCTCACTGCAGCCCATGGAGGACGAATGTGTCCTCTGCATTTTTCAAGTCTTTGTTCCCACACTTGTAGTTAGGAACGCTTTGATAGGGTTGCTAATGCCGCTCCTGGCTCCCCATCCAACCTCATGGAAAGTGAATCTTGCTGGTTTCTAGGGCTGGTCCAGATGCTGTCCCACTCATACTGTGGCTGTGCAGGGTGCTAACATGGGAAAGATGGGAGCTTCTGTCTTCTCTACTGCAGGGAAATCACTGTGGTCTCATTCAGCTTCCATTTCCCCGGACTTAAAACAACAAAGCACTTAAATGCTGCAAGGCAGCCTTTTGAAGGGGCTTCATATACCCAGTAGGTAAAGCTCATCTCCATCTAATACCTAGTTTTAATTTCTTCCTAATTTCTACAAGGGTATGCGTTTATCTTAAGGACAAATCGTTTTTTTCCCCCTTTTTAAACTAAGATGGTAATTATTTTCTTAAAAATTCTCCCGTAAAAGAGCAGGGATGGATGTTGAAATGAAATTAAAATGTTAATTAAGTTTAGAAATGACTGAAGAGTCTAATAGCTTTGGCTGGTACTTGATTAAGCCCCAAAACAAGCTCTGCTTCCCCCACACGTTTTCACTATGAGACGGGAATAATAAGAGCAAACAATGGGATGAATCAAGCTGTTAAGTCATTAAGGATTTTACCAAATGGCTCTGATTCCCCTCTATTTATTAACACTTTGCAGCAAGCTGCGGATCTCGATTATCTTGGTGTAAATCTGCGGCGATTTCCTCAATTTTGGCAAAGTTACCTGACACAAGGGATGCTGTCATTGAATTCAGTTCAACTGCAAGCTCCTGAGTGGTCATTAAAGCTCTCTAATGGCATCCAAGGGAAGGAGAGGAGCTATTTGGGCTGTTATTAGAGGAAGTTCAACAGAAGAAAAATATGGCTCAACCATCAGGGAAACTTGCTGACAGTGAGAGATGTATTGGGCTGCGAAGTAATCTCCTATGGGAAGTGGTGGATGTTCTGTTAAAATCAGCCTGCTTTTGCCTTGCCCCTCGTTGCTGGCTTTGCACACCTATATCTGCAGAGCACAGCTCTTCTGTAGAGTGGGCTGGAGCTGTTGGTACTGCATTCCTGCTCTGTGGTAATGTTGTTGTATGGGAAATGTTGAGTCCGGGCCTGGATCACTGATTGGGCACGTGGGGAAAGGATGCGGTCAGCCCTTGGAGCACAGGTGAGGCAGTGCAGCTGTGTGTCTGGAAGGGGTGGAGCCTGGCTGTACCTCTCTTAGACCTCATTTAAGGGCTGATTGCTCCTGGGGAAGAATCTCTTTCTGGAGATCCTTCCTTTGTGGAGTATTTCCCTGTGAGCCTGGACCTTTGGAGATGGGTGAGCAGTCCTATTTTCCTTCCCTTATAGCACCTTTCTATTGCATTAGTCTCTTTGTTGTTACACCTTTTCTATTACCATTCCATCACGTTGAGTTCTCTGATTGTTACAGCTGTTGGTACTCTTCATTGCCTGCAGCCTTGCCCTGTATGTGGGAGGCTTCAACCAAAGTGGGTGCTGCTTTGAGTATCAACGTGTGGCACCGCACTGGAAGGTTTGGTTCAAACAGTGCTCGGTGAGGCATGAAAGCAATTTGTAAGCAGTGTGCAGCGTGGGTGACTCGATCAAAGGGAAACAACAAAGCCAAACCCCAACTGCCTGCTGCAAAGCAGGAAAACGGGCTGCTCTGCTTCTGGTGCCACTTTGTCACTGCTATCACCCCTTGCTCTCATGTGTGCCCGTGCTGCTGGAGCACTTGGGTCAGCCTGATGGTTTCTGTAGTGTCTGTCTTGTGCTGGTGCACTTTGGCAACATAGATCCTAACTTCAGAGCACAAGGGCAATCAGTCACGGTTAGGTGATGCAGTTGTACCCTTTTAAGGTTAGGAGCAGAGGGACAGGTGTGCGACTGAATGGGGTGGAGTGACTTTCCTTTGTTGGCTGGTTTGCAGAGATGGCTGCTCTGCACCCTCTTTTATTCTCCCCAGCTGCAGTGAGATTTAAGACAACATGTTTTAACGCCTGGTAGGGCAGGCTGGGAGGGTGTGCTCTGATGCTAAGATCAGTTAAGGCTTCTCAGCCGCAGTAACTTGCAAGACGTGTGCATTTAGGTTTGCTTTACGCACAAGGAGAAGCAGATCCGTTGTTCTTTCAACACGTTGGTAGTTTTCAGTTTTGTGAATTAAAAAGAGAAGTAAAAAAAAGCAATAATAATACTGGTGTTAGAGCAAAAGTTAGTAATAACAAGCAGGAAATGATGATAATAATTTAATACACATATACACGCAGGTGTTCCACATTTGGCCATTAGTCACACCGTGTGGTGGGAGACGTTATCTGCAGTCCCTGGTTGCTGAGGTGCTGAGTGAGACACAGCTGGGGCAGGCTCTGCCTCTGCTGGCTGTGTGCTAACAGCAGCCCCAGCCCAGTGAGCAGGGAGGTGGGGGCTGTAGTGCCCACTGGAGCTGTGGGCATGGAGCAGAGGCTGATGGAAACCTGGGTGTGCTGGCTCTGAAGGGTGGCTTGGGTGAATGTTTGCATCTGCAGCACTCGTGCTTTTTAGCACAGGAGGTCTGCAGGAATACAAGGGTGTGTATTTCAGAGGCTCTGGAGCTGCTGTGTCCTCAAGAAAGTTGGGAGCGCAGCAGCTCTTCTGGCTCTTGAGCTGCGCTGTGTATCAGTGTGATGGAAACAGTGATTCCCTTTGGCTCCAAGTTGTTGTACCCTGCCCGTGTGAGCCCTTCTGCACTCAGGTCCCTGCCATGAAATGGGTTGGTGCTGACAAAACTGCAGGGAAGGTGTTGATCTCAAGGAATTGGAGGGGGGGGAAATGGCAATTATTCCCCATCAGTTTTACAGCAAGGGAAATATGATCTCATCCACCCTCTGAGCAGCTCCATCAGCTTCCAGGTGGTAATTCATTCATCGTTGTCCAGCTCCCATCAGTTTACATAAATGGGTTTGTGTTTGCATTGTTGTTGTATATACGCATCCAATCACAAAATCAATTATTAGTATAGTTGGGTTTTTTTTCCTTTTATTTTTCCTGCCTTAAGTTGCTGAGATTGACAGCCTGGTGCTACCCTTATACAGCTGTGAGAAGGCACAGACTTTACAGCAGGTCTAGCTGAAGCTCTCAATTTTTACCCCACGGCAGAATTCTGCAGCAGAACATCTGATGTCTGCTTTCCTTTCTGCAGGCACCTCAAAGATGATGAGTTACTACATGGACACAACCATTGGCAGCACGGGCCCTTACCCTTTGGCTCGCCCTGGAGTGATGGTAAGAAAGGGATGGGGGTTATCTTTCTATCTCTGGCGGTGGCTTTTCTCTCTGGCTGCTGTGACAATGGCAGACCATTCACTGACACAGCTTGGTGTTGACTGCTAAATTGTCCCAAGGTTCTACATAGTTCAGAGCAGCATCCAAAGGCTGAGTGTTTGCCCAGAGCTTATCTCAACCTCTCGAGCTTGCAAACCCAAGCTGGAAATAGGATTGTTGCATCGGATTTCCTGTGCTTGTCGTCAGAGGAGGATTGTTAGGGTAACCATTGTCCTGCAGCCTCCGCTCCCCATGCTGACCTTCACCTGCTGTGGATGAATGCAGCAGCATCAGCACAAAGCAGACCTGGCTTTGGAAAAGCTTTGGTTGGGTTGGCAGGAGTATTTTGATAAATATTGGGCTTCCTCTCCCATAGCAGCCCCTTTTTGTTTGTGCAGCACTGGCCATGCCTATATGGATGTCAGCAGCTGTGGGATGGGTCTGACGTTGCCTTGTAGTGCTCCTGGGCTGTGCTCTTTGTGCTGCTGATCACCTTATGTTTGTACATGACCTTTATTGAGGAGATCACATCAATGGACGTTTTGCCAAAGAAATGACAGCTAGCATTAAAGACCCTAGGCAAGGTCAGATGTAAGCTGTATCTCTGAGCTGGGACACCAGGGGATACAAAAGACTTGCTAGAAAGCAAAATTATCACCAAATTAGGAAGAAAAGGCCACTGTGACACATGAAAAATGTCTAACACGGCTCAATATCTTCCTTTTAAATGGTTCCAAGTATGCGTTTGGCATTTAAACATTGATTGGAAATGAAGCAAAACTGTTTCCATGTGGGGAGCTAATAATAAAGAAATGAATGGTTGAAAGCATCCTGAGTTTATTTATGTGTATGACTGCATATATGCATATGTTGCTTATTCTTCTACCGATGTATACATGTATGTGGCATGTGTGTAAAAACACATGATGTGGTATATGTGTGTATACATCTGTGTGCACATATGGTCTGTATTTATGTATGGTGGATGTATCTGTAAAGATAAATGTAATGTGTGTATATATATAATGGAAGTGATATCGTGGGATTATTTCCGTACATCTCTATGTGTGTATATATTACATGCATGAAAGTGTATGTGTGTCAATAATGACAGCTGTACCTACAGCTAGGCACATGCATACACCTACCTGCCTATGTAATACACACAAGCACATGCAGATAATATATGTGAATAATGTGCTATGTTATAAGGGGCTTTCTGACCCCATTGTGTCCTCCTGGCTGCTCAGCTGGGGCAGTTCTGGCCCAGGTCAGGTAAGTGCTTTGTGACTTTATCATGGAGGGGAGGGGTTGGTTCTGGGTTTGTTTTGCTGTTGAGGTGATGTGATTCCCTCCCTTGCCCAGAAGCAAGGTGCTGGCAGCTGCTGTGAGGACCCTTGGATGCCATGCAGGCTGCAGTCAGCCTGCTGCCCACCCAGGACGTGCTGCCCACCGTGGGATGAGGTGGCCATCCAGGAGGTGCCCACTGGCCTGGAGCACTATGGAACAGGTAGGAAACCTGTTCTGGGGGATGTGGGGTGTGGGGAGGGCTGGCCCACTCCTCCCTGTGTTGGTGGGGCCTGGTGATGGGCAGGTTTAATGCCCTGGTTTTCATGTGCATGGCCTTGAGCTGGTTTCTTCTGAAAGGTGATGAGGCCTCCGTGAAGGGGAGCCTGCACTCCTGAGTTCTGCTGTTACAGTGAATTTGGGTTTCTGTCCCCTTCCTTCTGGGGATGATGGGCATTCAGTGCTATATGGCTGCAGATGGAGGGCATGGCCATGCTGTGTTGTCAGGGTTGGGTGGTTGTGATACACCCTACAGTTAAGCTCGTGCCCTGGCTTTGACTAAACGGCGCTGCTCTGTAATGCATTCAGACTCTGAAAGTCGTTACAAAATCACCGGTGACTAATTCTTGCCCTGCACTTTGTTCAACTTGTGAAGCAGAACTTCAGCTTGGGCTGCTGCTTGTGTAACTGACAGCGCAGGGTTCTAGGTCTGTACCAAAAGGTGTGATATGAGCAAAGGGCTTCGGGCTTTGGTGCAAGCCCCTTTTTCCCCTGAAGTGTGCTGTGTTTGCTGCCCTTGCGTCACATATCTCAGAGGCTTTCCCTGTCCCCAGCACAGTGATTCCACCAGGTCTCACATCCCAGCTGTTCTATGGCAAAAGGGAGGGCTCAGGTACAACATGGCACAGGCCAACAGCAAAACCAAGTGAAAGAGCTCGAGTTGCATGAATGTGACCTTTGCAAAGGGCCAATATGAAGTTTATGTTTCACTTAAGTCCCACATAAGCCTATCGTGAAGCACATAAATCCCATGTAAGCTTTTGCATGGCATGTGCTGGTCTTCTGTGACTTGTTCCTGGCTTGTTAGTTATGCACATTGGCCCCTTGGGAGGAGCAAAGCCCTGATGTTTGGAGACTTTTTGCAACTAAAGAGTTCAGCAGAACCAGTGACTGCTGCGGTCAAACGTACAATTCGAGATCTCTCCTTGGCAAATATTCAGGCATTTCAGTTCTTTTTTTTCCTTTGGTGAACACTTGTGTGTTTGCTGGATGCGAATGGAGAGCTGTGGCTGGAGAAAACCTCCGCTGTCTATTCCCAGCCGTTCTTCTTTCAGCTCTTTTGCTCAACTCCTGTGGGTGACCTCTCTCAGCGTGATGTCAGCTCTGCTCTGATGAAATCTGCTCTTGCAGCATTTGGATTCACTCAAACGTTTTGCAAATCTGTGCCTGGAAAGTTTTCTTTGTGTGTGTGTTGTTGTTTTTTTCCCTTTCCATACCCTCTCCCCTTTTCTGTGAAAGCAATCTCTCCAGGGACCAGCATATCTGTAACCCAGATCTCTGTTACCCCGTGCTGGGTCTGTGAAATTTCTTGCTGCAGAGATTGGAGCCTGGTTCAAAGCTCATTGGAAAAAAGAGATGTCACTGTCTCTAGCAGGTTTGAGTCCAACTTGGAATACATTGAGACTCATTGGAGAGGCCTCTAATTCTCATGCAGTACCTAAGAATTAAGTTCAGCTCCTTCCTGTTGCAGTGTGTGGTACTCTTTCTCTTATTATTACTGTTATTTTAATGCTCGGCCACTTTTTTCAGAGTCTAGAGGGGTTTCTAATTTTAAACGAGAGGAAATCCTCATTTGTATATACTGCTAGGAACAGTCTTTCATTTCTCCTTTGTGTTTTGGGTGTGCATGAAAGCCATTTGTCATCTATTCTTCTGGTATACTGGAAGCTATTTTAGTTTTCATGGTCTTGATGTTGGTGAAAGAAACAAGTCAGCAAGGAAAATGCAAGTGTGAATATATCCTCTTGCAACAGAAACCCACAACACTTCTCCAAGTTTTAGAGCTGCTTGGCTTTGTTGAAAGACATTTTGCCTTTGAAGCTCAGGTGAGTTTATTTACATTGTGCTTGAAGTCTGCTAAGATAATTTGGTGGTATGTATAAAGAAAAGCCCGATGTGGATTTGGTTTGTAGATAAGGATAAGAAGAGGTGGGTTTTATTTTGTGTTTTTATTACAATAAGAACTTGGAAGTGATGCACTGTTGTGTTCACTTGTTAGCTTGCTGTCACAATCTGCAGTGCACAAGTTGGGACTGTGGCTGCACCGAGAGCCAGCTATAAATGGGTCCATAGCAAGTAAAGAGGTTGTCCCAGAGGTGTTAGAAAACAAGCAGTGAGTGCTGCCTGCTTTGGAAAGCTGGCTTCTGTGGGAACAGGAGTGTAGAGACTGTTACTCATTAGTTGCATTATCTGGTGACCCAAAATCAAGAGTGTTGTGAGTCTGTGTGAAGCAGCAAAGGCACTAAAAGGATGTTGTCACACTTACTACTGGGATTTCCAGTTCTTAGGGGAATAGTGTCCTAGTATTACTCTCTCATAAGATTTTTTTGGTGGCTACAAGGTTAGGCACAAAACTGGAGAGGAGGAAAATGTTTGACAGCAGCTCCATAATTTCAGCACTGACATCGGCCTGGCTGTGCTGTCTTTTTGAGCCAAGGTCACTTTGACAACCTCTTCCACTATGAACTGGTTTATTTTGCTTAGTGATAGGGGAGATAAAACTGTTGTTAATGGCAGGAGAAGGATGAAATGCTTCTGGCGGAAGAAGTTTCTCTGATTGCTGTGCTGACTTAGCGCACTTGGACTGAAGGTGTTCACAGTCTTTGGACACTAATAGGAACCTCTGTGTGAGTGAACTTGCTTTCTCTCAAATGAATGGGTCTGAATTTGAATTCTGCAAGACAAGGAATGAAAAATGTTTTCTAGAGAGGCGATTAGAGCTGTGGTCTGACCCTGCTTCATTGGCTAGTGCTGCTTTGAAGGATTTCAGTACCAACACACCGTCACAAACAGAAAGCATTGCCATAGGCTGATCCCCAGCACCCAGAGCTGGAGGATGACTCAGTGCAGAGAGGACAATTTGACTCAGTCTGTGGCTGATACTGTCTGGACACATTATTTCTCAGCCCACCAGAAAGGGTTTGTTGGTTTGGGGGCAATGTGCGTCCCTAATGCAGCCCTGCATCCAGCTCCCTGATGCTTGATGGACATCTTGTCTTGGGTTCTACAGTCTGGGCTGCAGCAGTATCATGCTGGATTTGGCAGGAAAGCAAAGCCTTTGGAGCTGAAACAAAGCATTGCAGCACACTGCATTGCCCCACACCACGTGGAGATGCCCTCCCTTTGTACCCACCCCCCTAACTCTGGCTGTGATCTTTCTCCAAGCTCTGCTCTGGGCTCAGAGTGCACTGCAGACAGAAATCATATGGGGGCTGCCTGCATCCATTGCAGACTCTCTCTGCTTTTCCCCACCTTGCCCTCCCATGCTACAAGACCTGTTCTTTACCCTGCTGGGTCCTGGTGGAGATCCCCAGAGGGAAGCTCTTTCTGTGAGCGTTTTCTGGGCTGTCTTCCAGGCCCATGCATGAAGGAAGGGAGCATGGGGAGGGGGAAGGTGGAAGCTGACCAGGCTCAGCCCGATGGCTTCTCCAGCTGCAGCACATTTTCCAAGTGAAGCTTAGGGGGGAAAAAAAAATCTGCATTTTTTTCATGTCCTTTTATCCTATTTTTAACTGTGGCCTCCTTCCTTTTCTCAGCCTCCTCCAACACTTCCCCCCCCCCCTCCCCTGTGCTGCTGCTGCCTCCCCCGCACGCTCTCTGCAGAGATGAATGGGCGTCTCTTTGCAGGGCACGCACATCTGCTTGCGGCTGTGAGACCCTGCAGGACTTCTCAGGCAGCTCACAGCCTGGCTGTCCTCTCTCCCTAATAAATGAGGAGTGGGCGAGGGAGGACATGGAAGAAGGTGAAGGGAAACAGCAGTGGGTGGAAGAAGCAGTGAGCCACCACTGATAGGGACGAAGTGGCAGATACCATTCGTTTCAAGGCTTAATATAAGGCACAAAGTCATCCATGCAGATGTTTCTGCCCAACCCACTGCTACTCATTCCCCCCAACTCAGAGCTTACCCCAATTCTCCTCTGTTGTCCCACTGCAGCTCTGCCAAGGGATGAATGAGGCCTTTCTGCTGGGCTTTGTTGTCATCCTCCAGCCGGCGTGGCGGTGCTGCCTCACACAAGCCTTGGGCTCTGGCACTGTTTATAGCCTGGCTAGAATGAGTTTCTTTGACCCTTTTTTCTTCCTGGCAGTCTTTGGGTGTCTCATTGACTACAGTTCAAGTCATGTCACACCTACTATAAATGGGCACTCTGGGTTTGTTGGAGGGCAGACACAATTTTCTCCACCAACAGCACTTACTAGAGGCAGAGAAAAGATCCCTCTATGTCTCGTGAATGAATTGTAAAGCCATGGGCTGCCTGTGTCTCCTGGCACTCCTACAAGGGTCCTCTGAAGGGTACTGACCTGCCACTGATTTGCTCTCCAGGTTAATGGGAAGTGATTGCTGTCTGATTTGTGTGGATCTTCTTTGTTCTGTAGGTGAGGAAAGATGTGCTGGTGACCCTGTGATACCTAGGTGTGCTCCCTCTACATCTCCTGCTGTAACCTGCTGCAAGTCAGCACTTGGAGAGGTTTATTTGCACTGAAGCAAGAGAATGACAAAAATCCAGGCTTTCACTTTTCTATTTGTTTCCTGCCTGACCTTGGAAAAATCCCTGTCTTGCCTCACAAAGACAAAGCCCAAGGGAGATCCTTGCACGTTGGGTTGTCACC
Source organism: Excalfactoria chinensis (assembly GCF_039878825.1). Lineage (NCBI taxonomy): Eukaryota > Metazoa > Chordata > Aves > Galliformes > Phasianidae > Excalfactoria > Excalfactoria chinensis. The sequence continues at coordinate 5,076,894 of NC_092845.1, forward strand.
AGAGAATGAGCACTGAGCTCTTTTCCCACTTGAGCTGCAGACTTGTGTCAGCTGGAGATCAGCTGCTGCGTGTGGGATGAATCGTGCTCTGAACAGGGAACGGTGCTGGGTGGAAACAGGGAGAGTGTTCTACTTGTCTGGGGGGGGACACCTACAGATACGAAGGGGGCTTTAGAGCTCAGCCAGAGGGAGAATTCCAGATGCTCTTAAAACACTGCACTAGAACCATCAGAAATGTGAGCAGCAGCACTGGTGACTTTGGCACGCTGTGGGAAGGGCTCACTTGATGCACAATCCAAGAGGAAAGGAATGGAACAATGGGCTATTCCTCAGTGTACTGAGGGTGACTGTGGATGCCTCTCATTGAGTTGGTCTTGGAGTAGCATAGGTCCTTGTCTAGGGATGGAGTAAACCACCCTCTGAGTGCACCCATTTGTTTATCCATAGGATAAGGCTATCCTGTGCCACCCTATGCTTACTTGAGCAAAGCCACACAAAACACAGATGCCTCGTTGTTCTTTCCCAACCTTGTTTGCCTACAGAAGTGTGCTGGAACCTGTGAGTGCTTGCTTCTGGGGGCAATGAGCAGCTGAGCACCTCTCCAGGGACTTCGGGTTGCACGTGGCCAGCCCTTCCCACAGCAGTGCCCTCAGAGGGCTCTGTGCTGGCATGGAGCTTGGAGGGCAGCATGAAGCCAGCTTCTATTTGTGGCTGGGCGATGCTGGGAGAGCAGTGTGGGTCTGTGCAGGACAGGCAGAAGGAGATGTGGAGAGCATGGGGGGCTGGGACCCTGCAAACAGCCTGTTTCTTTCAGCTCCTGGCAGCGTGAAGCACCTCTCTCTCCCTCCAGATGTTCACTGTGTTTATAGCTGCTGAAGCAAGAGACTGAACTCTCATTAATACGTTTCTCTCTCCCTCTCTTGCATTGAAGCCAGAAGTCTCAGCTCAGAGATTGCAGCTGGAAAGGAGCTGAGGGTGAGGGGTGGGAGAGAGAAGGGAGGTGTATGCAAGCCTCCCATCCCATTCAACTCCCCCTCTCCACTTTCCTCCCCCCGAATCCTCCCAAAATACACATGCCCTGAAAAAAGAAAAACACTAGCAGATTTTTTATTTCAGAAAGTAAACACTTAGGCCATGGGGGTCTGGAGGTTATGGGAAAAGAGGAAACCATTGGGCTAATCAGGCTGGGACACACTTCCCCTGCTGAAATAAACCAGAAATCATTGCATTACAGGGTGCTGCCGTGGTTAACCCTGGTGCTGCCAACACAGCTGAGCTGAGGAGCTCGGAGCCTGCCCACGTGCTGTTCCCCCCATTCCCTGGTCTATGGCCAGAGCCAAGTGCTGATGCAGAAGAGGGGCCAGTGCTCTGCAGAGGCCCTTTGGCATGCTGGCCCTTTGGGAATGAGATGTTGGGAATTTTTAGTAGGAAATTAAGCGTTGTTTTTTTTTTCCCTTATGGTTTATGAGCCGTCCTATAGATTTTCATAGCTATTCTTGCCTGAGAACTCTGTCTGACTTGCAAACAGCTACAGAAAGGAAATCTTTCTCTGCTTGGTTCAGCAAGTTTTGGGGGTAATACCTGCAGACCTTTGAACGTTTCTTTTCAGAAGGCTTTTGATTCTTCTTAGATTTGTGTTAGGTGTATGACTGTAAGATTGCCTTTGACTTGGTTGCAGACCCTTCAGGATGGATTCCTTCCTACTTTCTTTTACTCCTGTGTTGGTCAAACACAGTATATGGGATCTGTGTGTGGAATGGGGAACCCTTGGTGGACAAAAAATAGCTGTAGCCCAGATGTGTGTGAGCTAATAGCCCTATGTGCCAGCTTTACAAAGATATCCAGTTGTTCTCACTAAGCCTGACCTTGGACTTGCCCTGTCTCCTATCAGTTGCCCACTATAAATGGATACTTGCTATCTGGTCTCACACATCTTAAGACGTGCTGCAGTTACCTGGGTTTCAGAAAGGCTGGGTCTCCAAGCATGAATGTTTATCTCTGTGGATCTGTTTCATCCTTGCTCCTTGCTGTGATTGCTGACCCCCTTTGCATCCTGCCAGGCACAGACAGATCTGCAGTGAAGCCCAGATGGGTTTTACACCCAGTTCCTTGGCTGCTTTGGGAATCCAATTCTTAGCAAAATGCTCATAGCTGAATTTTGGCACCCTGCTCCTCTGCTCTCCCTGCAAACCTTCCCTCTGCCAGCAATTACCCCAGAGAGACTCAGCTGAAAGGAAAAACCAGCCCTGAGCACTTTGTAGTCAGGGTAAAGTGATCTTTCCAGTGACATTACTGAAGAAGGCTTTACCTCATCTGTTACAGCGTAAGTGTTGGTGGTGAAAGGTGCCATCACCGGTTCCTTGAGCCGTCAGCCAGGCTCTTGCAGTGTTCCACCAGAAGGTAAATCCCCAGATAGCGATGATAGGGGAGTGCTGCAGACCTGCTGTGTCCCACCCCGCTATCTCAAGAATGCATTTGAACAGGAGCTGCTCTTGCAGCCTCTGGAGGCCGAAGCTTCAGATGGCAATCAGGCTGGATGCTGATAGTCCCACAGGGCAAATTTCAGAACTTTTGGAGCTGGTGTTCAGCTCAGATAAGCCCTGGAGAGCTCAGATCCTTTATCTGAGCCTTATCTGAGCTATTTGCATCACTACAATCTGAGAGACCACGCTGTCAGACGCTTGGGGAGGGGAGTGAGATGTCTGAGGATGGGCTGTCTGTCTGTTTGGGTGTTTTGAGCAGACAGACACCTTCAGGAGGACTGAGCTATCCTGTGCCACATGCAGCTCAGAGAGCTTGTATGCAGGTTGGTAGATGGGGAGCAGAGAGGGGAAACACCGTGCTTGGAGCCACATGGTAGGAAGGATGGAATGAGGTCCGACATTCCCCAAAAGTCCTACAAGAGATGGCATCCTTTAGCGCATCTGACTGAGGTCATTGGGTCAAACAGCTGAGGTTTGGAAGACCTTGGCTATGTAACTTAACAGAAGGTCTTCAAACATCCAAACTGTGCTGATTTCCATCAGAGTGAGATGTCTAAACCATTTACAAGGCTGCATGTAGCCACTGTATGGCAATTTCTTTTGCTGGAGATAGAGATTAATTAATTGTTCATTTTATGGCAATACTTAATTCATCGAGGTCAGGCAAGTAGCTAGAAGTCTCTGGAGAATGGCGTTGTGTAAGAGCTCAATATTGCTTTAAAGAAACCAATGCAGCAAAAAGCCATCTTAACCAACACCAAGCCATTGGTGTGACAGTCCCATTGAAGCTATGTATAGCCTGCTGAACACGTGCTGCAGTTTACCCAGCTCTCCAGATGGGCCTCCCCCTGTGGGGTTTTGTATCAATAGGCTTTGAAACAGTTGCAGTGGGTCAATTGTTGGGTATTCCACAATGAATTAAATACAGGCTTCCTCCGGCAGCAGGCAGGGCTAACCAGGCTGTGGGTGAACCTTGGGAAGAGGGTGTCTCTGCAGAGAATGGAATAGACACAGAAAAGCTGCGGGCTTGCTGGCCTCCAAATGGCTTGTAGGAGTTGCAGGGAAAGCTTGGGGTGGGATCTGCATGTGGGTGTGTTCTTGATGTTGGGAGATTCCCAGTCAGCACTGATCAGCCCTTTGAGAGCTGTGTCTAGAGAGCTGTGGTCCCCTTCTCAGAGGCAGGACTCCTCTTCTGGGGTTTCTCCTCCATCCACCATATGCTGCAAAGGCAGGAGAGGATTCCAGTCCAGGATTCAACCTTTAACTCTGAAGCTAATTGCCGCCTGCCTGGAAAGGGGCTGCCTTTCCCCCACTATGTGGGAATGCTGCCATTGATTTCAGCGGGAGTATTGGGAACACGCACCGAAAAGCCATATAATAAGAATCAACAGTTCATGACATGACTTCCCTTCCTGGAAAGGGAAACGAGGCCGCTGACATGGCACATGTTGTGTGAGCAGCAGTACATGGCAAAAACACTTCTAGTTATTTGTGCTTTCCTTAGCAGAATAAATGGCTCCACCAAAGTGTAGACGTGATTTTAGGAAGTAATGGCCCAAGCCACTTCTCATCAGTGATGGTTTTTCAAGCGTCTGAAATGCTTTTCTCTCCAGTTTGTATGATTCACTCTCCACATCCTAAGTTCAAGGGGTGCAGCGGGCATTCATTTTGGCCAGGCTGATGTCAGCATTGAGGTAGAATAGGAAAAAAAGAAGGAGATGCCCCAAGGGAGCTTGCTCATGGAAAACTTCTAATTTGGTCATTTCCAGGCATCTTGTAGAAGAGCCTGCACTTGGGATATTTTAGCCTAGTTTTGCAGGCTCGAGAGGCATGAATAATTATGGAAAGCAGTGATGGAAATAAAGCTGGCATCTCAGTCCTGCCCTGGACCAGCTCTTCACTATGCTGCAAGCCTGGGGTGCCTATGTCTGCTGTGAGACATCTCCAGGGACAATGAAACCTTCTCTTCCCTGTTTTGCCTCTGCCCAGCCCTACAGGACCAGATGCTCCCTTTGTCTGCAGCTCCCGTTGTGTTCCTATCCAGGCAAACAGCTACTACATGAAAGTAGTAGCAGCTTCCCTTGCTTCACAGTAATCAAAGTGACAAGATAACGAGGCAGCCTGGTAGCCTGCTTTGCCTTACACTTGTGCTGAATTCCAGCCTAGGTGTCAGCTCAATCCCTTCCTAGATGAAATACTGCTTTTTTGACTTTCTTCTATTCATTTGTTACTGCTAAAAGTGATGGATTGCTCTGCAGAAATCATCAATATTTTGTCAAAGTGAAAGCCAAACACTTTCAGGCAAAGCTCAGCTTTTTCTGCTGCTGCCTGTGTTGATGCAAAAACAAATCTCTGTGGGAAATGCCAACATAGGAAGAAAATGAGGAAATATGTTGGGCTGTTCTGCATGATGCTTCCCTTGCTCTCAGATTCAGACCAAAGGGGCTTCAGGGCTGAGGGTGGCTGAACTCAAGAGGTCAACCTGGATCACTCCTAGGTGTTATTTAGCAAACTGGTTCAGTCAGCTCTATTGGCATATGGAAGCATCCTGGTTTGTGCCACAAAGTGTCTGCAAGGGATGCTTGTGCTCTCCATTCCATCTGTCAGGATGTAATGCTTCATCCAAGCTTTAGCTTCATTCGAGCTACAGCTTCAAGCCCCAAGAACTGCTGTTTTTAGGATTCATCAATCTGCTCCTGTCTTGTTGCACGTTGCCCTGTCTTCCCCCACATTTACACCTAGTAAGGCTGTCTGTCTCCGTGTTTGGTGTAGCAGATCCTTCCATAACCATCAGTCTTCCGACAGCCTTCCCTGGGGCCTTGCAGGCTGCAGTTAGCAGCAGACAGTGGCAGGAGGACTTTCCCCTCCACACCTACCTGAGACAAAATGGTTTTAGTGGGGCTCTCCCACGCCTGCCAAGTGCATCTTGACGCTCCCCTCCCCGGTGCTGCAGTTCCTCACTTCATTAGCACTGGAGATGTTTATAAATGGAAGAGATAATATTTTTCATTTCCAGTTTGGGTTTCCAGGGCAGCCACTTTCTACAGCACTTAGGAAGTTTAGAGAAGATGAGGTTATATAAACGATTTTTTCCCCCCTGGGTTCTTATTAATCAAGTGGCTTGCAGAGCCATTCCCATTGCTTCAGGATAAAGGGCACTGGCTGGGTGAGGGGAGGCAGGCAGTTAAGACAAAGCTTTTTTGGGAGGGAGGGAGCTTTTGCCCTTTTGATGCATTTGTGATGAGTGAAGCAGCCAGACCCGGCTGTTTGGGTTTGAAAGTGTGGCTGGAGAGCTGTGTGTTGTGCTCTTAGGTTACAGGCAAGAGGTGCTTTGGGCTTTACTCTGAGACTTGCCCCTGTTAGGCCATCAAGCAAGTCACGTAGCATCTTTGAATGCCAATTTACCTGGTTCTGTTGATGTATCCTTGTAAAAAATTGATTATTTGATTTAAAATGTTTGCATTGCCTGAGCATAGGGGAAATACCATTTGGACAGCAATGAGTTTCTCCCCGTGCTTTCTACAGTGAACCCCTATGGATGTGCACACACATGTATGAGCTAATTAATATATTTCCTGGCAAGCTCTGATGCACTTTTAAAGCTTCCCAGCACTTTCCCACCCAGGCTCCAGAAGCAGCTCCTGCCCAGCATTGCTGTGAGCATCAAGGGCAGCTCGTGGGCTTGGAAAACAGGAGTGAGCTACAAGTCAGTTCCTCTTGTTCCCATCAGAATGAAACCAAGATCTGTCTCCTCCTTCGTGCCCTTCCTCCCACTGCCTCCCCATGACCAGAGCTGAGAATGGGGGGCTTTCTGTTTTCCTTGGGTGGAACAAGCTCTGGCTGGAGCAGCGGGTCCAGCTGTTGCAGTCCTGGAGCCGAAGGTCCACAGGAAATCAGCTCGTTATTCTTCTGACCCACATTGCAGCTTTCCAGCCATATTCGTGGTGTGAAAACAATGATTTAAATAGCCAAGGGTGGAAAATAATGATTTAAAGGAGGTAAAGGTAATATATGCAACTATTGCTGACTGTACACTTGGCAAAGGGATGTTGTATTTCTTCCGGGTCTGGGGATCGTGTGGGAAGCAGTGAGGGGAAGGTGTTGAACATCTGGAGTGATTTAGCAGTTTTGTGCTGTTGTGTGAGCCTGTGTGCTCGTGGTGCTGCAAACGTAGCTGCCCCTGAAGGATTGGGATGGAGTGATGGGGAGAGAGGCTGCTTGCTGGAGCAGGTGCACACCGGGCTTTGCAAAAGAGCAGCGTTGCCCACATGGGGACAGATTGACATCACAAGGATGAGGGTGCTTTCTTTTTGCTATGTTAACCCAGTGAAAGGCGTGTGGCAAAAGAAAATGGTTTGCTTTAACCCAGAACGTATTTAGGAAGATATTGGTATCTCTTTTTTTTTCCTCTGGCTACCAGAAATCCAGAAAAATAAATCAAATAAATCAGCTATTTGCACAACTTGTGCTGCAAGCAGGGGGCAAGTGGAGGGAAGGAGCCGGTTTGTGTGCCGAACCCCTTCTATCTCTCCATCTCCATTCAACGGCTTTCAGGAGATAATTAAAAAACCGAAATAACTGGTGATGATGATAGCTACATAATGAGTGACGATGCTCGGAGTCGCAGGCCCCTACCGACCAGCTGTCTCTTGCCCATTTACACCAGCGAGGATTTAGGACTGAGGCGAGCTAATCAGGAGACCCTCATGGGGAGAGAGGCGTGTTATTTAATTAGCTTCACAATGGACTGACTGGGAGGCACGTGGTGGCTCTAATAGAAGGAGATAGATGTCCTTTTAGCTGGGCTAATTGTTAGGAAATAGCAGAGTCTTTGTTCAGCCCCAGCATGTGGCCTGTGATCTCGCAGAGCCCAGGGGCTGCCCGCTTATAATTTTAGACAGATCTATTCAAGCCTGCTCTGTAGCGCGGGGCAGAACAAGACGGGCATTGTTGTAGAGCCAGGATCGCTGTCCAAGAAAACCACCCGAAAAACCCAAACACGTGTAGAGCGGAATATTTCTCTGTCGTTCATTCACTATCAGGCCCGGCTGCCAAGCTGAGACAATTGGGAGCGAGGAGGTTTCCAACGCACGGCAAGGGTTTTCCTCTTTGTAACACTCATATGGGAGAATCCTTCACCCAAGGAGTGTCTCTACCAGCATCGTATCTGGGTGGGCAGCTCCAGGGTTTGATTGCTGGGAGTTCCATCCCATAATTCCCCATAAACACGTGCTGCAAGCATGGTGTACATGGGCGAATTGTGCCCATCTCTGAGTTATCTCCATAGATTTTGCATAAGCACCTGTTGTGTTTGAGGTGGGACTGTGGTTTGGGTTGGAGAGACCTTGGCCATCGTGGACACAGTGTCTGTAAGTCCCAGAGTCCTGCGCACCAGGAGATGGGAATCATGGTCTGTCCTGAGCTGTCCCCTTGAATCTCTCCATGGCTTGACCCTGTCATGGTCCCTTTGTGAAGCGAGAAAGCATCCTTCTGTTAAACAAGAGAGATGGAGGCACAGGAGTCTGTAAGAGGTCATGTGGAAATATTGACCAGGAATTAAACTCCCATCTTCTGAGCCTCTCTGTCCTGGCCACAGAGTTAACCTGAGGGTCACTGCGCTCCAGTCTTTGACTCCCCTGTGCTGACCAGTTCCAACTGTCTGTGTGCAACTGTGTTTTCCTGGTGGCTGCCATTTCTCAGGCTCTGAATTTGTACAGGTTGGCACTGTTCACAGTGACCACTGCTGGTCAATGCAGCCATGCACGCTGGGGGTAACTGGGAGTATCATCAGTTAAACAGCAAAACCATTGGGTCCTGTTTACCAAAAAACTCAGTGCTGTCACTTGAGGAGGAAAGGAAAAATGTACCAAGAGCAAACAGAGCTGCAGAACAGCTTACGAGGATTTTCCAGCCAGCCAGCTCTTCCAGCAAGGCAATGAGTGAGTGACAGCACCCCCCGCCAACGAAATTCAAGGCAGAATTACATCGCTCCAGCTCACATTAGCTAATCAGGTTATGAAGCAGCATGGGACCGCTGGGAAGCCAATAGCAGGAGACACTTGAAGATGCTTAAGCAGCTTGTGAGAGCTCTGATTGAGGTACCCACGGAGCTCTGACCAGCGCTGTGCTGTGGGGCTCTGCGCTGGGTTCCTGCCGCCGCGCTGGCCACAAAGATGCTTTTGTGAGCCATCTCCGCTGGGAAGCTAATGAGAGCAGGAGCCGAGGAGGCTCGGAGGCGGCTTCCTCCGCTCGCACCCGGAGGGCAATCAGAGGACGTTATTGTGGCAGGGTCTGGGCTGCTCGGGGCTGAGCTGAGGACTGAAGTCTGCAGCTCTGTGGCACGAACAGAAAGTTGTTTCTAGGGCAGGTGGTGCAAAGGACGGGGACCCTGCGTGTCTCTGGGCACAGAGCAGCCATGGGACCCCAGGGTCTGTAGCCATCTGGGCCACAGAGAAGCCAGCATTTCATGATGGACACCATCTCCTGCCCACACACATAAGATGAGCCTTCCCAGCCAGCAAAGCAGGGCACACAACACGTGCTGCTTAATGGGCTGTATTTGCGTGCCAGCTGCTTAGCCAACAAGGGGAGGCTGCTGTCACCAGAACTACTAACCCAGCATCCCTTTACCAGCATACAACAACTCTCTCAAATGCTTCCCAGCTATTACGGCTCTTGAAAGAATTCCTCATATAGTTTTAAATTCCAGGAAAGGTATCTCCCTGGGGAACAGTCATGGCAGCTGCTTGCTCCTTCCTCTCATTGCAGCGGGCCACCTCCACACCCAGAGCCACCTCCCTGCTCTTTCCTTTCTTGGAGTGGTGGCTGCTGCTCTTTCCAACAATGACCCTTTGCCGTAAGTCCTTTCATGTCTCCGTTTCTCCCTGGAATTGCACAACACTTTTTTTTTCTTCCTCTTTGCTCCTGACTTTTGTCTCCTGCCCTCTGGTTATTGTTTGCCTGACAAAGCATCAAACCGAGGCCCTGATTGCTCGAAGTCATTAAAAATCCCATGGTAGTTTTGGGGAAGGCTCCAATTTGGCTAATTACATTCTGCCATAAATATCCCCCTGCAGTTTTAATTGGTTATGGTGTTCTTCATTTCCTGTCCATAACAGCTGGGTGGTGTGGCTCTACGTTCTTACGTAGCTGCTGTGTTCACCCCAAAGCTGGCTGCATTTTGGGGCTGGAAAAGCACCTTTGCTCACCCAGCAGTAGAGGCACCCAGGGCAGCAGTAAGGAGGTGAGCAAACCCAAGGAGCTGTCCCAGATACAACATCTGGAGGAGAGCCCACAGCTGCCAGCTTGCAAAAAGGCTCAACAGGAGTGGATCTGAGCCTGCTAATGGAAAGGGCCAGCCCCAGCTAGGAGAGAGCTTGAGTCCACGTTGCAGAAGGGCTCTGGTGCCCTCACACCTTTCCTCAACTCTAAATGAATAATAATCATTATTCATTTAAACCAAGGTTAGTCAGCATCCCTGGAACAATGTGGCATTATTGCCTGTCCTTTCTTTGTTCCAAACTGTTGAAAAACAATCAGGCCGCTTTGCAGAGGGAGGGCAGATGGTTATCTCTGACCGACAGCAAAATCTTTGGACTGTATTAATGGCAGGAGGGCCGTTGTCCACAGCCCAACATCCTCCCTCAATGGGGGAGAACACGAACAGATATTAATACTGAAGAACAACCGAATGGAAAAGGAGGGCGAGTCTTGGATGTTGAAGAGGAAAGATTTTTCTGAAGCCTGTAAGCAGCAAATAGGAACCAGTTGCTGAGGCGAAGTCATGTTTGGCAGGTCTTGGACTCCAAATGGTCACATCCCAGCTGAAGAAACTAATCAATGGATTCCTTCCATGCCTTCTGTGAACACTGAGCCATTGAGCGGCTCAGCTGGAGTTCAGAGCCAGGGCTTTCATGTTGCAGGCTCTGAAGTGAGCACAAATTAAGGCAGTCGCTAGGATGGAGTCGAGTTTGAAGGAGAGATTCAGCTGCCCTGGGAGGAAATTTCTGTCCACAGCCTCTCTCTTCGTTTCCCCCACCTTCCCTCCACTTTGAGATCTGTTGCCCCAGTGCTGCTCTTGGAAGTGCTCCTCACTGTCCTGCAAAACAAAACAGGAGTTTGGGGGAGCTCAGAGCCCCCTGCAGCCATGTAGTTGTGTCTTAGTGTCATTAGCTCTGCAGGATCGGCACTGAGCCGTCATGCCAGGAGTGTGTGCATCTTCCCTAATAAGAAACACACAAGCTGCAAGAACAATCTTTATTAGAGCCCTTGTACGGGTCCAGAAGAAAGGAAGCCTCAATACAGGTGCATGGGACTTCAGCCAGTCTGTAATGCTCAGAGGAGAGGCCAAGCCAAACGTATCAGCCCACAGGAACAGGGTTAAAGCACAGACACCTGAGAGGCAGCTGGTGCCTTCTCTGCTCAGCATTTTTATCCCAGCAGCAGCTCCTCTGCTGCATCCAGGAGCATCTTCACCCGTGGGAGCCTTCTGCATGGTGTCAGCAGCTCGTCCCCATCAGCTCTCACACAGGCACAGCAACACGGCCTCGCTGCATGCCTGCTCTTTCAGCCTGGGGATTGTGGTTTGCTGCAGGAGGCTGCACTCACTCTGAGCGCTGCGGGTTCTCAAGCACTAGATGAGGGAACGGTGGGGCCATGGGGGCCGCAGGTGCTTTCTGATGGCTTCACTGTGGCCAGGAGGCTGCAGCCAGCTGTGGGGCTGCTCCCCCCACAGCAGCACGCATGCGCTCTCCCAGCCTTTCCCTGCTCCCCACCGTGCATCACGGACAGCCTTTCTGCTCAGACTCCTCTCTACTGTCTCTTCCTTCAATCATTACTGTCCATCATATAAGGGGATAAACAACACCAAGGCAGGACAGGTACAAGTCTGTCATGCTGTGCAGGGGGGTGCAAGAGGGACCAAGTTTTATTCTTGCAGCCACCCTCTCAGATTCATGTGGTTTGTTGCAAATGAGGGTGCTCAGCCTGCGTGCCTTGCCTGCAACACCCAGCATGGCTCAGAGCTTTGGGAAGCACACAGGAATCAGGAGGGTGATTGGGTGCTGGTCACAGGGAATCACCGGTGTGGGTTCTGTATAGAAGTGAGGAACTGATTTTGTAAGTGGAGGGTGAACTGGAAAGACAAACGTGAGGCACCCGAGGTTGAGCTTTCAGGCACAGCTCGCTGCCCGCTGTGCTTTTGCTGGTGTTCAAACAGCCTGAGCTGTCTGCCTTGGTTAAACAGCTGTTGTGGGAGAGAGCATCAGGCTCTGCATTTCTGGCCCCGGCACCTCACAGCTTCTTTTATTCCCACCGACATTTCTTCTATAAATACACCTTGGCTGAATGAGAAAGGCAGCGCTGAAGCTAGAAATACTTCTGAGCTCTAACATCAGCATCTGCAGCTGAAGCACGCTGGGGGGTTCCTGTTGTATGTGTGTTCACGTGCTCTGCCTCATCCCGGGGTGAGCAGCCCCAAACTCACCTCTCTCCCTATTGCAGCCCCTGGGCCCAGCTTTGCTGTGTCCCTGCCAGCGTGTCACCAACTGCTGAGACTTTCTGAGAGAAACAACCACAAAAACTGGTTGCTAATAGCTTTTTTTTTTACACTTGTACCGGTAATTTGACATCTGTGAGTCATAATCTCCTTTCTGCTCTGCCGTTTGTGGTCTGAAGTTTTTGCTACCCAAATATAATAAAACGTATTTTATGTGAAAACCGATATTCTTCTGTTAAGCTCACAACACGCCGGCCCAGTACTCACCTTGCATCTTTCTATCCGTTCCCAAACCCGTTTGGGCTCCCACCTGCACAAAGCCCACCCGAACTAGCCCTCTTTGCTGGCACATGAGCGTTGCCCGCACACCCCGGGCTGGCGCTCAGCGCGTTGCTGTCACCCGTGGGCTGCCGGGGTTCCGCGCTGTGCGCACTTCAGGGCATCGAGCAGGGAGAAAATACCACCTCGAGGTCTTTTTCCCCGCGTGAAAACGGGACTCGCGGTGCCGCAAGGCGCAGCTCAAAGCCCCCCGAGGCAGCTCCGGCTCCGCTCCCCGCAGAGCCGGGCCCGGGGCCGCCTCCGGGGCGGGGGCAGCCGGGTCCCTCCCCGCCGCTGTCACAGCCGCCCCAACGCCCTCCCCTCGGCTCAGCCCGGCCGGGCGGCGGCGGCGGGGGGGGCGAGGCGGAGCGGAGCGGCAGCGAAGGAGCGCGGAAGGAGAAGGGAGAGAGAGCGAGGAAGGAAGGAGGAGGAAGAGGAGGAGGAAGGCGCTTCGGCCGCCGCTGCCCCGGCGCAGCAGCCGCCCCCCAGCTCCCGGTCTCGGTCCCCTCGCTCCGGCCTCAGCCATGAAGGCGGCGGTGGACCTGAAGCCCACCCTGACCATCATCAAGACGGAGAAGGTGGACCTCGATCTCTTCCCGTCCCCCGGTGAGCCTCCCGCGTCCCGGGGAATCCCTTCTCGCCTCCTCGAGGGTGGCAGTTTGGGGTGGACATGCGGTATATGGGGGGGGGTCCCGTGGGAAGGTTGAGGTGCGGGCTCTGGGATAAACGCGAAGTTGGCTTCGGAGCGCTCTAAGACTTCCCCTCCGTGCCCTGCACAGCGACCGCCGCACCCCGCGCTCCACTCGGTGCCGGCAGCGCTGCGGGGCGGCGCGGGGCGAACAGCGGCGGGATGCGCGCCGTGGGATCGGGGCAGCTCCCACGGAGGGGCAGCGAACGGGCTAGGCGGGGCCGCAGCTCGGGCCGTGGGGCGGATCCCCCCCCCTCCCCGTGGCTCTGCGTGGTCCGAGAGCGGCCGGGATGGGGAGCGGGACGGCCCGGCACCGCCTCTTCATCGGGAGAGCCCGAGGCTCTGCTTTCCTTAGTTTGATTTTCTTCCCTCCCCGAAGAAATGGGGGGAGGACGGGTATTGCAGCTATCCGGGAAGGCAGCAGCGTGTCACCGTCACGAGGCGCGCTTTTTGTTTGTTCTTTTCTGTTAAATTCTCTTAGCTCTGAGTTGCGGTGCGGGCTGTACAGAGCTGGCAGTTGAACGTTTCCCATACGAAGGAGTGATTCCCTGTGTGGGCTCTGAAGGGCTTCCAGTTGCGATGGGGATGCTGAGGATCATTTCCAAAGTACCTAAGCAGGTTAAATGAGAGGTTCTGGTAGAGCTGAGGTTCTGTTTGTGCCCATTTCCTACAGCTCTGATTGAAAGTACATTTACCCAAGTCTTGTCTGTACACTTCAGGTCATGACTGCTGTCTTGTTGCTTCTAGAGGAAACAAATGGGATGGGAAGGAACACCTGGCTCATGGGCACAGGGCTGGGAGGGTTTGTTTGTCTTCCAATCAGACCAAATATCTGTTTAAATTTAAACATCTCCTGGTACGGGTGGCAGCGGCTACTGAGGAGTCTTTGTTGTTCAGGTGTTTGAGCAGCAGATCAATGGAGCTGCCTTTTGCCTCAAGTGAGGACGTGTTGTTTCGTGCTGCCTTCAGTTCGTTTTCTTCAATTCAAGCTCTTTTGCAGCTTATGTCAGCAAGCAACTCTTAGCTTTGACCCAAAGTTTAAACTTTGGCAGGAAGAGAGCTGAGAAACACAAACCAAAAAGGTAAAAAAGAGCTGACTCCCTGTCGGTTTCAGCTGCAGTCGCTTCTGTTTTGGTGGCTGCGCTAACGCTGAGCCAGAAAGGTCAATGTTGTCAATTAGCTGGCTTAACCTCATTTCCCCTGCAACTTTTTAGAGAATGCTGAAGCTTTCTTGCATGCTTGGGACTGACGATGAGAAAGGGAGTGTGGATGCTGCTGCCTTCTGTTTCAGGCATCCAGCAATGCCCCAAATAGGGGATGTCACACTTTCTCTGCTTCAGTCTATTTCAGACTGCTGCCGTGGTCCTGCTTGCTCAGCTCCTTGGTATCTTCTTGTGGAATCTGCCATCAAATGTGTCCCATTGCCCTTTGAAATGGGTATGGCCTGGTTGAGACGAGCCACTCGTCCCTTTATGTGCCAGCGAGGCAGTAAAGCAGGTTTACTTTACAGTGTCCATGGGGTTTAATATTAGGGAGAGCCAATACAGGCACAGGTTGTGCAAAGTATTTCATGTGCCTGGTGCTGGATGCCCTGTAAAGCCGCAGAGATGCATTGGCTGTGCTGCAGCATTCCCCTTTCTCCCCAAAGCAAAAGCCTGCTCTGACCCACACGTGTAGCAGCCTTGGTGTGCAAAAAATGGGATGGGATTTGCACTGTGTCCAAAGGGTTTAAAAATAACTCGAAAGGGATGTGAAGTTCTACAGGGTGTCCAACGTCAAATTCCCTGCTGTTTTCAGCCAGAACATCTGAGGGTGGTGAGGTCAGGAGCCAAAGTACCCCATAGTGGTCTTCTTTAGTATGCAAGTGGTGGGAGGAGGGGAGTGTTCATTGTAGTGCTATGAAGGAGTGCATGATAACATGGTTTTAGTTGCAAATATGTATCTGAGCCACCAATGGGTTAGCAGACCTAATTTACCAGCTTTATTACCGTGGATATTTCAGAGTTCATCCACAGAGGGGATAACCCAAACCAGGCACGAATCAGTGCTACCTGGAACTGAACGTTGCAACTGGTAAACGCTGCCCTCTGCAAATCAGTTTGCTTCCTTCAGTTCTGCAGAGCTCTGTTTGGTCTCTGTGGTCAGAGTTTAAAGCAGCCCCGCAGCCCTTGCTGGAAGCTGGCAGTGTGCCACTGGGACTCCCAGTACTGAGAGATAACTGCATTTCTTGCTAACGAAGTTGCAGACCTGCTGCCCCGGGGCTTCCCACAGGGCAGGGTGTGATGTGCAGGCGGAGGTGCTGGGCTTTGCATCCACTCCCTTCTTTCCTCCTTCCCCTCTGGGTGCATCTTGATAGTGGGCATCTTTCTGCCCAGCATAGAAATAGGAATGGGCTGTGAAATCCTGACAGGACCCATCCGTTTGGGCTCTTCCCATGTGTACCTGAGGGCCAGCTGTGAGACAGACATGTATTTCCACTGGCCTGCGTGTGGGTGGCATCCCGGGGGTGGTGTTTTATCTGGCAAGAGCCCTTCCCTCTGTTTAGTGTTTGGGATGAGTGAGGTTTCTCCTGCTGCGATTGCTGCAGGGAAGCAGACAGCTTCTGCACAGTGCATGTTGGGATGTAGGATCTGCACATGGCTTCCCCATCCCGGAGCCAGAGCTATCTCTTCTTGTCCTTTGCTTTCACTTTTAGTGTACACAAATGAGGGAGCTTGTATTTGAGCAAATCTATCGGCTGTGTTCCCTCCTGTGCTGTGCCTTGCTGCAGGGAAAGGGCAAAGTGCTTTACAAGCCCAAGCATTTCTTCATCACAGCCTTCAGATGAGATCGCAGAAAGCACAAGTTTCCAAACACACGTCGTTAATTCCCACACAGTCTTTATGGAGGTGTGCAGCAGAATCCCACTCGGGGGAGTCAGACTGGGGGCTGGTAGGAGTAGAAAGGGAGAGGCATCGCTCTTCTGCAGCAATGGGTTTGATGGGTTATCTCTGCACAGCACCCACACAGGGTTGGTCCTTGCAGAGGGGTCAGTTGCTGTTCTTGGCGTCTCGGTGATCTCAGGGCAGCGGAGAATGCTGGCAATCATCTTGAATGCTTTTGCTTCTACACCAACAGCAAAGGTGAGAGATCCTCTTTGCCTGTCGGTTGCTCTGTGTGGGCACGAATCATCAGCCGACGGCGATGCTCAATAAATGAGGGCTTCGGGCTCCTGCAGTATTTTCAGTGTTGATTGCAGCTGTATGAGGTGAGAATTTGAGTTGAAAAAGAGCAATTATCTTTCTATGCACTTACAAAATGCCCATCACTGTGGTATCCAGCTGGGATGGGGGGATGATAGTTTGGTAGCAGGGAGGGGCTGGCTGCACCTGGCTGTCACAAGTTCGTTCAGTGTCAACTTGTGTCTGCTCGAGGAATAAAGCCGTGGAAAGAGCTGGAAAGAGGCAACCGGTGATGTTCTGTGCCGTTCCTTCACGGCCTCCTTTGGGGATACACACCCTGAAGTGCATCCCTGGATATAAAGTGTTTTTAACTTTGGTACAGAGAGCAGAATTTCCAAGAAAGAGGAGCAGAGCCCCATTACTTCCACGTTTTCATCACGCCGTCCACAAAGCATGTAACAACTGTGCAATTACAGCACAGTTACACGAAGTGGCCTCTAATTTGCCGTGTAATTATGGCGTGCTATGCTTTGATGAGCCTTATAAAATGAAGGGATAACACAGTCTCATGCAGGAATAAGCTCCAAAGGGAGCTAACGGGCAAGTGGTCTGCTGGCCTGAATGCGTGACAGATTGCTGGCAGGCAGTGCCTGTGCTCCCTGGTGGGACCCTGCTATGTTGGCTTTTACCAGGGAGATGGCTTTGGAGACTTCCATCTAGATTGATCTATTGTGTGGCTGAGCTGGGGAAACACCAGGTCCAAGTTTAGGGTTCAGAGGTGCTGCTTTCCCTGCCTGGAGCTGGAATTCTGGGTGGATGTGGAAATCAGATGGGAAAGAATGTGCCTGGCAGTCTCTGAGCTCTGCAGACTCAGCTCAGAAAGCCCAAGCAGGCTCCCATTTACCTCTAGCAGTCCAAACCCTACAGTTAGACCTCGAGGTGGCAGTTGGATGCTGGGGGCAGCTCTGTGTCACCGGGTGGTGTTTTGGAGTGAGCAAATCCATCTCTGGCACCTGGGGAGGAGGCAGGTGTAAGAGCAGACTGAATATGGAGTAGGGTTGTAAATGAGCAGGGATGCCACGTGGAGTGACCGTTTGCAGTGTGATGGGATTTGGGGAAAGGAAAAAAACAAAGCAATGTGGATTTGTCGCAGACAATTAAAGGGATTCTTTTCCTTTCAGCACCATCAGCTGGCACTTGCATGAGCACATGAGCTGCCTGGAGGCAGCAAATTGCATGACTTAGGGAGATAACTGTTACTACTATCCTTGGAATGAATGGAAAGGATGAAGCTGCTGGCATCTCACATTCAGCTCGGAAAAGACTTTTGTGGGGGTAGGAAGGTGCCAGGGGGCAAACTGAAGCAACGAAATCAGGGACAATGTGCTTTGCTTGAGCTCCTGCGAGCAGAGACTGCCCAAACTTTGCACTGTCAAGCTGGAGATCCCAGCAGACTTTCCTCCAACCCATTTGCTGCCTGTGTGCTTGGGGCTGCTTTGCAGCTTGTCCAAATCAGCACAGCTCCTCTGCAGGCTGGGATGCTCTGAACCAGGAGAAAGCCTCATTGCTGCAGAAGCTGGTGGGACAGATCTGTAGCTGATATAAACGGCACAGCTGTCACACGGCCAAAAATTGGCCCTGCATCCCCTTTTTTTTTTAGCCCACGACATAGTTATACATCTGAGCTCTTTTGTTCCTCTTCCGTGACTAAGCTGCTCACTGCCTTGTGTTTCTTTTTTTCCCCTTCACTGTGTAGTTTATAATCTCCCAACTAGATACAGAAAGAAAATTTGTTTGCAGTGCTGGCCAAGAGGCTCTGGTTACACTGGCATCGGGCCATGCTTACATCTCCAGTCAAAATACTGCTGGTTTAACAATAAATATTTATTGATTCTCCTACAAGCTTCTACATTTTTCCCAGGTGCGGTGGAATTTGGGGGCGGGGGCACTTGAGCCCTGAAGAGGCTTTTTCGTTTGAGCTGAAGTGGCTGTTGTTGGGTTTGCGTGGAATTTGCTCCTCCTGATGACAAAAGTGGGAGATGGCTGCGGAGATAACAGCTCTGCTGTGGGCTGGGTGCCTTGCAGGCTGCCTCCGTGTCCCCGGTCTGTAGTTGTGCTCTGTCTGCATCCCAGCTTCCAGGATTTGTGCCTGTGGCTGCTTCAGGCTCCGGTGGTAATTATGGGAAAATGTGTAAATCTGCAAGACTCTTTATCTGCATGAATATCAACTGGAATCGGGGAGTGGCTCCTGTGCAGTGGGTTCAATGCTGGGTCCAGAGAGATGGCAAAAGAAACAGTAGTTCTGCTCAGGGGCTCTGCCTTCACATCTAGAACTGCTGGATCTGAGAGCATGTGCTTGTAACGTCAGCAAACTGCAAATGCTTGCATGCAAAACCTGAGCTTCTGCAAGCAGCGCGTGTTCAGATGGCAGCAAAGCTCACAGTGCTCACGTTCAGAAGCGCTCAAAACTGTGCTGCTCTTTTTGCATGCAGTGGGTGGCTCAGAGTAACTTCAGGCTTATTTAGCTCTGCGTGGGGAGCAAACCCAGCACTCCTCCTGTCTGAACTGTGAGATGAAACTGTGCATTTTTTGCGTGCTGTTTTGTTTCCCCCCTGCTCAACTGGCAGCAGTCTGAGCCTTGGTTTGGTCCTTGGTGACCTGAGCGGCGTCAAGTCGCTGGGACGACGTCTGTCTGGGCAAGACCACGCAATACGTTTTCCCCATCACCTCCCTGATCTTGCTGATCATGCACAGTTTTTTTGGCACGTCTCGAGCTGCGGTTGCTGCCTGGTGCCCTCTGTTCAGCGCCTTTGTGCACCGCGTGCCAGCTTCGCTGTGCATTTGCAAGAAGCCAGGATGCTGTGCTGTTCAGCCCTGCATCTGCTCTCCGTGGAGCGATGCCCACTAGGAAAATACCCTGCTAGTGCACAGTGGCTTGCACATGCATGGAATAAAGAGCAGCTTTCTATCCCAGAGAGGAAAAGGTCCTTTTTCTGTTGCTCCTTTTGGGAGATGTCAAGCTTTGGAGGATATTGGAGATCCCACGTGGTTTGATGCAGCTGTAGGTGCTGGGCAGTGTGGGGAGGGCTCCCTCACAGCCGTGCTGCTTGCAGATGCCCATGGGCAGCTCTATGCAGCCAGATGACTGCAGAGGCCAGGGGCTGAATGGCTGCTTGGAGCTTTAGCCCCAGTCCCACTGAATCAACTTTTCAGTTTAATGCTGGGTGGAAGGCTTCCCTTTTGCCTGGGATGCTTGATGGAAGCATAGGGCTGACGTAGCAAGACAGCAGCTTTCTGCAGGAAGCACTCAGCTGTGCAGCTCAGTGAGGCAGGGCTCCAGATGTTCCACTTCTCCTGTGATGATGCCAGAAGGAGCGGAGACATCCATCCACCTCAGGTGGATACAGACCCAATGTAATTCAACAAGCGTGTGCAGTGGGCTGAGCCATGTGCTATGCACGGGTTCATGAGGGATTGCTCCCCTGTAGGATGTAGTTCTGCTCATATGGGTAGGCTGGGATGGCTGAGGCCGGCTCCTCACCCCAGCGAAGCATTCGGAGCTTGTTAATGAATGAAATGCATTTTCTTCCGTGGAGGGGATTTTAAATTGGCTCCACATGGATTATGTACATTGTCGCACTTTCCCGGAGGGTGATGGCATGATTAGGAATGTGGGTTTGATGAAAGAAGCCAGACACTGAGTCAAAGCTGAGCGCTCCCCCCAATCTGCTCCCCGCCCCGTGCCCCCTCTCCCCCCCCCCCCCCCCCCCATCTCATTTAAAATACTTGACACGATTCCAGGGCATTCTTCAGATGGCTGCTGAGGAGCACGAGAGGAGCAAAGCAGCGGGACGTGGCTGTTTGTGCGTCGCACCACACACTGGGTGCTCAGCCCTAAAACTTTGGGGACGCTGATCCCAACTTCTGACACCAACAGTGGGCAGGGCAAGGTTTAACGTAGGGAAACTGAGGCACAGGCCACTGGATCCAGACACTGGGAGCTCTCCAAGCTTTGTTTCATGTTGCTTTATATTTCTTTCCTGTTAGCATCATCTATCACAGTAATCAAAATGCGGCTTTTTGACCCACATGAGGGTTTTTGTTTTATAGGTTGACTGCGTGTGTTTGTGTAAAACCGCTCCACTTCGGTCAGTGCTCTGGAAGCTGAAAAAACAGCAAGATTGGGTGTTTTTTTTGTGTGTTTTTATTTTTTACCTTTCAGTTTTGAGAAACTGTTTACCAAAAATGTGAACCGCCATCAGAAGCGACAGCAAAAGCTGAAAAAGCTAAAAGAAAAGCCGCAGTGATGCACGTGAAGTTCAGGCGTGTTTTACACAGCCTTGTGAGAAGCTGTTTCCCAACACAATCCCAAGTGCTTTCTCTTTTAAAACACTCAGGGCCCGTTTCGTAGCCTATTGCCTCCCCAAAACTGCTTGCTGAGGTCACCAAGAGCAGTTCGTCCTGGTTTGCAGCTCAACAGGGGAAGAACTCCTCCATCCTCATGGCATCACTTGGGATGTTCTCCAGGATGGGATATGGAGAGATCCGGGCTCAGCCTCACTGTGCTGTCCCCACTTCTGGGCAGCTCAGTGCCGCCACAGGGCTGGGAAAGTTTCGCTTTCCAACGTCAGCAATGGGCTTTCAGGGCTGTCACGGTAGCTGTGGCCCAGCGGGGCACTGAGTCACTGGTGCTGTTTTCCATCCCTTTAAGCGGCTCCAGATTTGGAGCTGGCTTGAGACTTGAAAGGCTCCGGCCGTGCGTGTGTTCTGCCTTTGAGCTGGATGACTCTCGCGTGTTCCTGCGTTCAAACAGCTCAACCCCGAGCAGCCGTTACCATATGGATCCTATAGAGTGACCCGGCAGAGGGATGGGTTACATCAACAGGGCCAGGAGGGATGGGGAAGTGGGGCTGGGTGAGTCTGAGCTGCTTGGCATCTCTGGGTAGTGTCTGCCTTGGGAGCTGCTGGTCCCAAGTATTCATTGGATATGCTTGAAAAAAGGGAAGTGTGGGGGGAAAAAAGAAATGCAGAAGGAAAGCAAAAGGGATGGATAAGGATAATGTGCCTTTAAACAGCTGTGTGTAACCGCGCTTGCTAATGGGGTGACTAATTCCATGCATTGCAAAGCAGCAGCAGAGCCCACTGCCAAGGCGCACGCAGGGCCGGAGAGTCATTGCTGCGTGCTCACCGTCCCCTCCCTGCCCTCCTCCCCCCGGGCAATTAATTTACTCATCTGGAGGGCACAGCCCAGAGATCTCTTGACTCAGCAATCAGGGGCCGATGGGAGCCGTGGGAGCAAATTCCAGGCAAGAAACAACCTCATGACTTGTCTCGGAAAAGATTGCTCCAAAAAGATCCCCTTACGGTCATGGAGCTCGCCATGCCTGCGCCTTCGTCAGAGCCTTGACGAGCTTCGTGATTGCCCAACATTGGGGAGCGGGGCCAGCCTGGGGGAGTTGTTGGAAGTTTCTTGCTTGGAAAAAGAGAAGGATTTGCTTGGAAAAAAGAAAGATTTGAGACCGTGGGGTGCTGGAACCAGTGCCTGCTCCCCAGGGCATGGGGGTGTGGGGCCACTTGCCAGGGCAGGGAGCCCAGAGCTTGGCTTTATGTTGCTTTTTGGGTCATTCATCCCTTTTCTTCCCGGCTTCCCAGGGTTTTTAAAACATTTCCTTTGCCTGCAGGCAATTTGGAATCTTCCATCGGTGTTTGCTGGCTGCGGGCACCAATTTTACCTTCAAATGGCACCAAGGATGAGTTATTTATTTATGCTTTTTGGCCTGCTTTTTCTTTTTTTTCCATTCTATGTGCCTATCTTACCAGACCTTTTTGCCAGTGATCATCATCTGAGCCCTGTTCCCTCTGAGCGAGCACTGGGGTCTGTGCCCTGTGCTTCCCTGTTGCCTCAGGGGATGCTCTGGGGTTTTAAACTAGGTTGCTCTATGTACATTTCAGTTCTGCAGCCTGGCTCCATGGGTGGGAGCCTCATCAGCCCACATTGTGGCTCAGGAGCAGTGACCCAGCCCAAAGCTGCAGCATCCCAGGGCTCATTACAATCAGTGGAGGATTCCCGAAGTTCCTGGCAAGGGCTCCTGGCTCCCGAGTAGCCGAGCGACACCCCCACTCCCTTCTCCATTTGCATCTCTCCTAACAGCCTCTTGGCCTGAGCAGCCGAATTCAATCAGCCCTTTCACCATCTGCTCCCAGGCACTTCTGCCGGGGAAGGCTCAGGGCCAGCGAGGCTGTAATTCCTTAATAGCTTCCGGATGCTGCACATGGGGTGGATGCGAGGGCTGTGAGCATCTCAGTCTCTCTCCTCCCATCCCTGCAGCTTGTATGGAGGTTTCCAAATTTGGGCCTTCCTCTGAGCACCCTCAGCCCCCCCAGCTTATTCCTGCCAGCCCTTTGCTGTCCCATCCGAGGCCAATAGGTGACATAATCCTCATCCTAGCCAGCCCTTGGTGCTGGGATGGGGATGGCTGAAGATAATGGGGCAGCCCAGCATGGTTTTGGCTGCCTTCCCCTGCTCACTCCCACCTTCCTCCTCTTCCCAAGGCTTGTCTGGCCCTACTGCTGCCCTGGTCCCTGGTGGGAATATTCCTAGAAGTTAGATTTGGAGGAGAAAAGCTTCCTGGGGCCGCTTGGGAAAGCTCTTGTTCTCCTCAGTGGGGTTTCTTGATCACCTGGAGGCTTCGCAGTGCAGCCTGAATGGTGCAGATCTCTGAGCTCAGTCTGCTTTTTGGGAGCCCTGGTGTCTGAAACTGACGAGAAACATGGAGGAGGTTTAATCTCAGGGCTGTTCTTGGGCTTGGGAAAATCCACTATTTCCTTGTCTGCTTTCAAACAATAACAGCAGAAAGAGAACTGTTCCTGGGATGCTGTGAAATGCAGTCGGTCTGGCAGCAGTGTTTCCAAGGCACTCAGTCCAGCATGGTCTGCAGAGTTTTGCTTCCCAGGTTATTTCCCAGGGCTGTTTCTGACCTCCATCCCCGGAGGAGCTGAGTGTGGTTCCTTCTCCTCCTACAGCACACGATAGAAAAAAGGTCCAGATCTAAACTGAGGTCATCTGCTGTATCAGTGGCTCCCTTTGGGGGGTGATACCAGGTATGGAGAGGTGAAAACAGTCCACCTTTGGGAATGTTTAAACTGTGGTGAGTGTAGGTCATGTGTGGTTCCTGTCAGGCTCATGCTTGTGGGTGATGCTCATAAAGGTGCCAGCTGGGGGTGCCTGGGGACACTTGAAGTCTGTGGGTTGGCATTACTGGAGTGCTGTCTGGGGAAGAGGAGAGGCTCTTTGCCTTGAGGACTTTCAGCCTCTTCTGTGTAGTTCTTTACTCCTCTCCTTTAAATGCTGCTTCTCAGAGAGATGCAGTTAGCATAGGGGAGATGCATGGGCTGTAATGAAGCTCCTTAGGTTCTGATTTCAGCTGCGGGGCGGCTGTTGTGTGTATTTGTGACCCACAGGAAGGATATGATACCTTCAGAGCCATTAGCACGCTTGCAAATGCAAGTCTTCATCAGAAGTACACCCAGTGCTGCAGAGATGTAAATCCATGCACAGTGCAGGGGGATGAGAGGTGTACAGATTGCTGTGCTACCTGCTTCTCTTGTCAGCAGCTGACAGAGCTGGCTATTTGTTCTACGGAGTTAGCAATAACTTTGTTGATTACAATGATTGACTATCTTTGGTTTAATGTAATTTAGAGCAACCAGTGCTGAGATTTACCAGCCGCGCTCCGACCTCCCAACCTTAATCTGGTTGCAAAAGTCTGTGCAATTACTTGTTTGATTTGAAAGAGAAATATGGCCATCTCTCCTCTCCCCCTTTTGGGACTGCAAAGCTGGGCAGCTCAGACTGATGCAAAAGAACAGACTTGGCATCTTCATGTGCTGCGATGGAGGCAGAGAAGAACGAGGTGACACAGCAGGATGGGGACCTGGTGGTGACTGTACTCCTTGTCCTCCTCCACGTGTCCTCTGCTTGCTGAGCAGAGCTGAAACACTCTGTGCTGCATAGGGGAAAAAAAAAGAGACTGATATTAGAAATCAGGCCTTCTGTGGTGAGGCAGCGGCCGTCCCCGTGCAATCCACCAGGGATGTGATGCGCCGCAACTTGCACCATTGTGTTGAGCAATGGTTTCTTGAGGGCTTGGCTCTGTGTCTGCCTGGAGCTGCCCTGGAGCTAAGGGTTGGCTGGGGAGGCTGCGGAGGTGGGTTGGGATGGGCAGCAGGCAGGAATCTGCAGCTGCGGAGCGATGTGGCAAGCTTCACCCCCAGAGTCTGCTGCCCCGGGCAGCGTGTGTGCTCAGGAGCTGACCTGCTGCTGCCTTCCTCACTGGCAACTCAGTGTTTTCTGCATCACTGCATCACATGGAGATGTCCTGTGTTCCAGGGACGTTGTCGGAGGCATCTCCTGCTCATGACCCATGGGCACTTCTTATTGCGTGTGTACTGCCAACGTGCTCTCTGTTGCAGGTCCAGTCCTTCCTGCTTTGGCAAACATACTGGTTTATGGAGAGAAAGCTGGTGAGCGGAGGAGAGCAGCTTTGATGTGGAGAGGGATAGTCTGGGGCTGAGCGTCATCCTGGCTCCGGGGCACTTCAGTCTGTGTCCTGCCATGTGGTCCCCACGTGTCTGGCATGACATGGCATCGATGCAGCCTGCGGGCAAGGGCTGATGCCAGCACACAGGGTTTACACAGAACTTGGGCTGGGCTAATAATCAAGTGGAGGTTGGGGAATTCCTTGGGACAGATTGGAGGGGAAGGAAAAGAAAGGAGGGGCTTGGCTGAGTGGCTGCATACCTCATCTCATTCTGAGGCCAAGAGAACTCCGGCTGCCTTTTAGAACTGGTCTGGCAGTGGAGTCTCAGCAGCAGGGACATCCGTGCAGAACATCTTGATGGGAAGCGTGTTGTGTCATGGTGATGGACAGCGCAAATGGCATTTGGGCACAGAGTCATTTTGTGTGACCGCAGATATGCAGTGAAGCCATCTCCAGCTGTGAGGTCATGCATAGCTGCTTACAGAATGTTGGCACAGCACGTTCTTCAGGTGTGCTTGAGCAGGCTTGGTGGGTTGGGATCTGTTTGTGGGGTGATGAAAGACCTAAGAATGACCAAAAGTCTCTTTGGCCGATATCCCTGCAGCAGGGGGACAGCCCTGCCAAAATATCTCAGCCTTCCCTTTTCACACTTCCTATCCTGACAGCATCTTCCCCACACAATGTACTGCTGATTAACCTCAACTCTGACTTGCAAAATCACTGCTGGCCAATTTCTGGGAGACTGTCACATGAAATGCAGCAGTTCTGTGCCTCCTGTAGCAACCAGAGTGAGCGACTGGAGGCAACAGAGCTGGGCTATATAGCACTTTGATCCAACCCGTGTGTGCTCTTGGAGTCCTGAGTAACTGTGCCATGGCACTTGGTGCCTGAGCATCCTGCTCCAGGGATGAACCCTCTGTCATGTCACTGCAGCAGTGGTGTCCCAGGTGGCATTACCATGGGGATGAGAGCAGCACAAGTTGTGCATCAGCTTCCTGCAGGGAAGTGTTGGGTGTATGAGATGGGAGCTACTATTTGTTCCCCAGAGCTCCCAGCCTTGGTTTGCCTTGGAAAGGGCTCCTGCGGCTGTGTCAACCTGAAGGGTCATTAAACCTTACGGGGTTTCCAGCCTAACCAGCAGAGAGCGAGGAATTTCAAGAGGCTTCTGGGCCCAGGCGTGAGCTATTTGAATACCTCGGGCAGCCATCCAAGAAGCAAATGAATATCTGGTTGTTTGTTCAGTCAGTATCACTGGGTTTGGGGAGGGTGTTTTTTTCCCCCCCCCCTCTCATTGCTGTTGAGCAATTAGAGCTTTGCTGCTGGGGCTCAGGGTGTGAGAAGCTGGGTTTTTGCTGCTTGTTTGCGGAGGAGCATCTCCCTGAGCTCAAGTACTGGTGTGAGGTGGCTGCCACAGGCTTGACCTGGTCTTGCTATTTACACTTGACCTGCTTTCAGCCAGGGTTGGGTGTCCATTACAGGCTTTGTTGGGCTCTCCCTGCTCTTCCATTAGTGTCTGTGTGCCTGTGTGTGGGGATTAGAGCTATTTAGCAAAGCATTTAGTGGGAATTAGAGTGAATTATCACAGGGGAAACATTCCCTTTAGGAGAGAGTAGTTTCATTGGAGGTAGGGAGTGTCCAGCCCTGTGAAGGAGGGTTTGGAGGAAAACCAGCTCATGAATGAGATGCTCATCCCATCTTCAGTGGCTCATGTGATGTTTATATGGGGAAACAGAGTGAGAAGGGCCTGGCCACCCATAAAAGAGACTCCCAGCCAGGACACATGGAGCTACATAATGCTGGTTTTGGTGTCTGCAGCCTGCACCTTTGGGAAGGGCTCACACAAGGTTTAAGCAGCGATGCTCACAGATGTGAAGTGAGAGGAGCCGTTGCAAAGCTGATTCATGGGCGCTTGTTTGCAGGGGGCTTGCTGGGTTAGTAGAGTTGCTGCATCTAAACCACTGAGATCTCGGTGGAAAAACCTTTCTGCTGCCTTCGCTGGCTGCTTTGCATAAGTTTAGTGAGTGTCGTTAAATGGTGGCCACATCGAAGCCCAGAAGTGACTATAGGTCCTTGGTGCTCCCTCTGCTCCATCCGTGTTCCCTCCAGCAGCTGAGATAAGGAGGATGCAGTGAAGCCTTGCACCAGGGGAAGCCTGGCTTCCAATTCCATAGCCATGGGTCCTGTCCTGCCTGCTGAGCTGGGGAAACTTTCTCATCATCGCAACAAGCATTGACTCAAGCCCTGTGGTTTTGCTGAGCTTCAATCCAGGGTTTTCTCTCATGCTTCTCCCCCTTCTCTCCCCCGCAAACGCCAGGGAGGAGCGAGCCCCTGTGAGTGCAGGGGATGCCGCTTTCCCAGGGTCCACATCCAACACCCACAGCGTGAAGCTGTGACTGAGGGAATGGAAAGAAGCACGGGCAGCAGGCAGGGTCAGCGTGGTGGTGCTGCTTTTTGGGTGGTGGTGAAGCATCCTCTCACCTGTTAGTGCTGCTGCCTGGTCCATCGCCAAGAAATAGGAGCCAAACCCAGCACTGATTGCTCTATTTTCCATGTTTCTCTCTCCTCCTGCTGCAAAGCTGGTCCTGTTCAAAATAAGTCTCTGTGATTCTGTGATTCTGTGATGAGATGAAACACCTCAGTGCTACGGTATGTGAGGACATGACCTATGGGGATATGACCCTGTGGACTAGAGGGACCTTTGTCCCAGCTTTGGCATGGGGTGGTGGCTGGGATATTCTTACCTATTTTGTGGGGTTTTTTGGTGAGCAGATGGAGGCGGTGCCCGCAGTTTGGAAATGCAGCCCTGGGAGGCTTCGCTGTGAGCACAGGGTGCTGCAGGGCTGTGGGCACAGCTGCCCTGCCCACACAGCCCAGAGCAGCTCACACCCTTTACATGATGGGTAACACAACTTATCCTAAAGCCCAGGGCTGAACAGCAAGAGCATCCTGACAGCCGGTCCCACCCTCCTCTTAACCTTTCCCATTCCCTGCTCCCTGTGATGCTCCCAAGTACAAACTCGAGAGAAACCCTTTTATCTGCGTGCAGTGAGGACAAGTTTCCAGGCCCTTTATTTAGTGGGAGAACTCGCCCCCGTGGCACTCTGCATCTCCATAAGAAAGCTGCTGAATGCCGGAAGAAAGCTGGCTTTGTTGTTCTTTTTGCAGCGCTAAGCAGTGCGGGCTTTTGGTTTCCTCTCTTGTTTTTCTCTTCAAAACCCCGCTTTCATCTCAGACTATTTATTTTTCACTACTTGAAGGGGGGGAAGAAAAAAAAAAAAAAGAAAAGAAAGCTTATTTTTCTTTTTCTTTTTTAATGTATTTATTTAAAATTAAAATAGCAAATGTCAGTCCCTTTCGTGCCATGCCTGGGAGAGAGAAACATGATGAGGTGCTGCTGGAGGGGTACAAATCTCAGCACCCTCCGTCCCCAGCATCTCCTCGTGCCCGTCCTCCCTCCCCAGTTTTCCCTCTATTCCCTCTTTTCCCCCTTTTCTCCCCTGAGTTTTGCTGCCCTTTCGGTCCGAGGAGCCCTAATTGGAACAGGCCGGCTCTGCTTCTGCTTCCTGCGTGGGAGTGAGAGGCTGCGCTTGTGAAAACAGTTCAAAAGTGCAGACAAATTTTTGCCTAATCCTGCCTAAATAAGTGGGGCTCAGTTGGGGTTATTTGCCCAGGCGTTCCTGCCCCGATACTGTGTGGGGGCACCTGGGAAAGGCAAATCTGCCCTAGGGGAAAGGGACCTGGAATGAGAGATGTAGGAGATGGCGCCTCTGCTGTGCCCCATTGGGGAGCGTGGGAAGGGTCTCAGCTCCTGGCCCCCCTCTCCCCAGCCTCCTCTCTTCCTGAGAAAGGTTTCTCAGCTGAACCTTGCCAGCTGGAAGACTTTGGGAATTGTCTTTCATCCTCCCCATTGCTAACCCTGCCCTGCTTGGCTCCTAGGGAAGGCTGGGGTGGAAGAGCCTGTGTGCCATGTTTCTTGTGGGATGGAGTGGCTTGGTCCTCTTCCTAAACCTCTGAGGAGCTCCTCTTGCTCCATCACAGGCAAATAGGGCCATGGGGGCAGCACTGGGATGTCTCTGGAGTGGCAGAAGCTGGCACCATGAGCATGGTCCCAGGGGACAAAGCCTCCTTTCTGACCTGACTGCAGTTGCCCTCTAGCAGAGCCATGCATGGGTGCTTATAGGAGCGTCTCAGCCAGCTGTGGCTCAAGGGCTGAGCTCTTCTGAGATATTTGTGCATAAATTCATGCAGCTGTTTGTCCCAGAGTTGATATTTTCTTGACTTGATGCAACGCCAACTTGCACCTTTTCCAAACTATATCCCATACCTTCAAGCAGTCGATGTGTCCCACATCCTTGTGATGTCAGCACACTGTGGGATTAGTCCCTGGCCCTGGAGGCATTTTACCTTTGAGAATGGTGTGCTGGGTCCCTGACCTGATATGCATCCAGCAGAGCAGGGGCTGTGGGGTCAGCTGGCCCTGATCTGACCCGCTGGGCATCCATCTACACGCAGGCTACTGTGTATAACAGTGGGGACCAAACAAGGACACACTGAGGCTTTTGATGGGAAACAAAGTGAGTGGCCGAGGGGAGCTTAAAGGGGGCATTGACTCCAAGTGGAAATTAGGGAGAAAAATGACTTTGCTCCTGTCCTCCAGCTTTTTTCTTGACTGCCATTTATTTTGCTTATGCAATCAGATGCTAATGTTTTGACATGCAGCAGAGTCTCTTGCATTCTAAGGTCAAAATCCCTGAAGTTTGTAAATCGTAGTGCTTTAAAAAGATCAGATGCATAGAAATAGTTTATACATGTGGAGCCTGTGGAGAGCAGAATGGGAATTTGTCTGGGAGATGAACTCGGTGATGTTGGCCTCTCTGTGCATTTCTCACAGTCTCTGTGTCTGTTTGCCCAGCACCTGGGCAGTCTTCAAGCCCCCAGACCTCTCTTTGCTTTGCAAAGCTGCAGCTACTCGCATCAACATCCCTCTGCCTTCCT
The DNA here is from genome assembly GCF_039878825.1 of Excalfactoria chinensis. Taxonomy (NCBI): domain Eukaryota; kingdom Metazoa; phylum Chordata; class Aves; order Galliformes; family Phasianidae; genus Excalfactoria; species Excalfactoria chinensis. The sequence goes on from NC_092845.1 coordinate 5,106,575, forward strand.
ACTGTGTAAGGCAAATTGCTTATCTCTGTTCTACAGATGCTGGAGATGATGTGACATAATTTTCCAGAGCGCCTGCAACTCCTGTTAGTGTTTAAAAACCAAACCATCGTACCCTGCCTGGTCTCCCAGGAGGAAAATCAAATGCTGCTCACTGTCAGTACAGAGGCAGCAGCAGGAGATGTGGCATCTCAGCAGCATGCTGCACATGCAAGCCATGTCAATGAGGCTTTAATGGGTGTTGTAAAACCCATCCAGCAACCCCAGCCTGCAGTGCAAGTCCACGCTTGGTTTTTAGGTTTGAATATGAAATTGCCCAACGAAGCTGGGGTACAGCAGCTGGGTTTGGTGCATTCCGAGCCCGCCTGTGTGCACGCATGCATGCTTTTGCATGCGCTTTGTGGGCAGCAGGAGGTACACAAAGGGGACGTTTTATTTGTGTAAGATTTGATTAAAATCTTGGAGAGGGGTTTCAGATGACAGTGAAAACTGAAACCAGGGGAGCGAAGCCCGGCCTGCTTTTGTTACCAAAATGCTGCCCTGCTCTGACCTCTGCCCACCCTGAGCTGCAGGCGGGTGTGTGCTGCGGGCATGGGGACAGCACCATGGCTGTGTCCTCCTGTAGGGTCCTGCACAGCACAGCAACACTGAAGGCAGGTAAAGCCCGTTGTGCTCCCAGGGGTTAACAAAGAGAGCGACGTTTCAGTACGTTTAGCATCACTCAAAGCCAGAATTGAAATAAAAACTGTCCCTGCTCAGATCACACAGCCAGGACTTGTCCACAAACACGTACGCACAGCTTCACCAGCCCATTGAATGCTGCACATGTGAGCTCTTCTATAGAGGCGGGATGCTGTTGACTAAAATTAGGCTTCTGCAGACGTTTGCAGGTGTGGGGCTTTGGGGCTGGTTTGTGTTTTGAAGAAGTTTTAAGCAATAACTGTTGTCTAACAAGAAAAAAAGGGTTTCGATTCTAAATTTTCCCAGTGTATCTTGTTTTAAAGGAGAAGCCTCGAAATGCATGTTTTGGTTTGGCTTTGGTGCTCACCCAATGGAACCAGAACCCTGTCCTGTGCTACTGAAAAACTGCTTCACTGGCTTTGTGCAAACCCAAACGTGTGGACCCATCAGTGGCAGATGCTCTTTTGCATGGCAGCAGGGAGAATTTAGCACGAGCCCTGTTTGTGGCTTGCCTAAGGAGGTCATCTGTGTGCAGGTTTTTGTGAGTGATTCAGTGCAAAATGGGGTTGGAAACGTTTTCTGAGCTCGCCTCTGACTCAGCTTCCCATGGCCGGGGAGCAGAGTGCTGCTGTTGAAGCAGCAGAGAGGGAGCGGATCCATGGGTGGTCCCTGTAACCACAGCACAGCCAGCAGAGCATTAACGTGTAACATGAGGATGAAGGGAAAAGGGCACCAAACCACTTTCTCCCAGTGTTATCTCAAAGCCAGCAGATGGAGAACAGAGATATGCAGGGTGCCTGCTCGTTTTTCTGTGCCCTCCTCAGCCAAATCCAGTAAATAATGAAGTGTAATTTGCCAAATAGCCTTTGAATGTTATTATTTGCTTTTGAAGGTCCGCATGGTCGAAGCGTGGCAGGAAAGCCTTGATTTCTGCAGCAGGGCTGGGGGAGGAATGGGGCACTGGGGCTGAGAGTGGGGCTACCTGGGCAAAGGGAATTGGGGTGTGGAGCAGTGAGGGCTGGGAGGTGGGCACATGGATGCCTTTGCACATCTGTGCTCAGGAGTGAGAGGTGGAAGGTGCAAAGATGAAGGCAGGAGAGCAGCTCTGGATGGTTGGGCTGCACTCAGGATGCTCTCAGTGATCCTTGGGAGAGAGAAGCACTTTGAGACTGTATGGAGTATGAAATCAGAGCTTAATGCAGAACACTAGTGAGCCAAGGTGGCTTTGCACAGCACTGAGAGCACTGGGGCTTTCGACATTCACATCCAAAAGTTTGCTCTCATTGTCGTTTTCCCACTGAGAACAGTTTTCATTGAAAAATTCCTGATAGGCTGCAGAGTGAGGCCGGCCTCCGGCAGAGGATTTACAACAAGACTGACAAAGTTCAGTTGTTGGAGATGCTGAATGTTTGAGGCTTTCCTTCACCACAAATGATGGTTTTCAGGAATGTTTGAAGTATGTGAAAAAGAGCCAAAACCTTTATTCAGATTGAGTTGAGTTTTTTTTTCAAATGGTTGCTTTTGTTTATGGAACTCTTTGGCTACAAATTACCACCTCCTTCCAAATAAATTAGTGAAAGGAAAGAAAGGAAGGCAGACCTTTGCTTCTCATCAGGACTGGCTCCAAGGCCCTTGGCCTGGCCCCATGCATCCCATGGGGCGGCTGCGCATTGTTCGGTGACTCACGGAGCGCCGGGGCCTTGTATGATGTAACTCTGTGCTCATGTGGGATTTTCCAGCTCTTTGTTTTCCCTCCCATCCTTGAATGGCTTTTCTGCCTGTTCTCCATCCTGCCTCATCCTGTTGTGGCCCTACTTTTTTTTTTCTAGGATTGCCTGCAATTCTTCAAAATGACTTTTCCATCTTGCTTTGGTCCAGGATGCCCAGCGTTGGAGCAGGAGTTCGGAGATGCTTTCCTTCACGCCATCTTGTTCAGTCTTGTATAGGACTCATGGCCCAACTATCTCACAGGCTTCAGAAGCCTGGGGTGATGCTGATTCAGGGTGATCTGTTGTCTGTGATGGTTTTTGATATCGCCATCAAATTTCCAGCAGCACATTCATGGTTGGCTCACTGGGAGGCCCCATGTACCACGTAGCTTAGCTTGCCAAACATGGCTTGTGTGCAGCTCTGCTCACGGACCTGCAGGGTTTAGGTTTAGAGCTGGAGGGTTTGGGTGTGAAAAATGTCAAAAGAAGCAAAGGAACATTTTGCTCGTTGTCTGGCAATTCAATGGTCTGTTTAAAGTGTTCTGTTGTCTTACCCATGGTTGTTTTCTCTTCTGGTGTTTTCAGATATGGAATGTGCAGATGTGCCTTTGTTAACCCCCAGCAGCAAGGAAATGATGTCTCAGGCATTGAAAGCCACCTTCAGCGGCTTCGCAAAGGAGCAGCAGCGGCTGGGAATCCCCAAAGGTAAGAGATAGCAGTGCAGCTGTGGTAGGCACAGAGGACATATCCCCCACCATGATGTCCTTCCCCACAGCAACACGTGGTGCCCATCCTGTGGTACTACCTTGTTTCCTGGCAGTTCAAGCTGGAACAATCCAGACCTACAGGCAGAACCTTTCAGTACCACTTGCAGACTGCACCCATCTGACAGATTGCTCCTGTCTGTCCTGCTAACAAAGTGAGATAACCTCCACTGCCAGACTGCTCTGCAGCTTTGTTGAGACTGCAAGACTTGTGTTTGCAAATCACATCCACCGTACAGGGAAGCAGCTGGGATGCTTTACAAGAGGCTGATAATGGGGTGGAAAGCAACAAGATGAAGGAGTGGGTGGGAGAAGGGGTCAGAGAAGTGCCAGGATTTTAATAAGTCCCAAAGCTCACTCCTGCTATGAAATATGTCTGCAAACATGGCTGATCTAAACTTACTCTGGGTATAGCATTCCCCCACCATATATTGCCTTTTTGCCAACAGACTGTCAGTCTCTAGAGGATGAGGCTGTGCAGGTGCTTATCCACTGGGATAGATGTAGATGTATCCTGTTTTCCTGCGGAAAAGGCTTGTGGTTGCTCATTAATGGAGCTCTTCTACAATCCCTTGTTAGCTGCTCATTAATGGATCTTTTCTACAACCCCTCGGTGCAGATCCCCAGCAGTGGACAGAGACACACGTACGGGACTGGGTGATGTGGGCAGTGAATGAGTTCAGCCTGAAGGGAGTGGATTTCCAGAAGTTCTGCATGAACGGAGCTGCCCTCTGCGCCCTGGGCAAGGAATGCTTCCTGGAGCTAGCGCCCGACTTTGTGGGTGATATCCTTTGGGAACACCTGGAGATCTTGCAGAAAGGTGAGTCCTGGGATCTCCAAAGGGGATCATTGATGTGCTCCTGGCTACTCTGGTTATGGGCTTTTTGAATTACTTGGGCTGCAGTCCCAGTCAGAGCAGCTTTGAAAGCTCAGCTTTCCCGTAAGATTTCAAGTGGGTATCGCAGCCAGTAGTGGGCAATGCAAATCCTGGCACTTGTTGAAAGAGGAAGGGAACACCCTCTTCATGCAGGGTGCCTGGAAATGGTGATGGGATTTTCCAGAGCGTTCTTCCTCAGTTCATTTAGCTCCTGCTGTGAATTTTACTGCTTCCTCCGGTGCAGCAAGGTACAACAACATCACCAGAATCCCACGCTGACCTCCCAGTTGCAATTGGAAGCAGCTTTTGTTTCTTGTTTAATGGGTGTAATGGCATTTAGTTAAGTGTGGTTGTATCCCACACAGGAGGGAATGGTAGAAACCATGTCTGCCTGTGCCTGCATACAAGCATTCGAAGGCATTAATTTTAGTTCATTTGCAAGGGGTGGGGGGGTGTCACACATTGATTCTGGGTGTTAATTTTGATGCTGTGCAGCTTTTTCCAACTCAGATGGTTCCCAAAGAGTGAAATCTTAAGATCTTTAATAGAAGATCCCCTGTAGTTCTTTTCTGTGCAGAGCTACATGCTCTCCTGGAACACCCCCAGTGCCTCTGGGCTGACCCTGCGTGCCTGTCCATAAGCCTGTGCTGGTGGCAGGAAGGGGAGGGGGAACAAAGTTATGCCTTCCAGGAAACCATTGACAAATGGATGTTAATTGCTGATTACTAATTTTACTGCTACCTGTGGTTTGCAGAAGGTAAACATGGCTCTTCCCAGGGTCAGGGTATGACAGACTGTTTTTCTGCTCTTTGTTTGACTCTGTATCTGTTCAGTTCTTCTCGTTTTGCATGATTTTTAATGAGTGCTTATATCAACAGCATGCAGTTTAACCAAACAAAGCAAAACGTTGTGGTCAGTCCTATTTCTATTTGCTATAAGCCATGGCTTGTAGCACAGCTCTGCCTTCCTGCGACCTGCTGGAGAGGGATGCAATGTGCTGCAGCTTCTGGCTGAGGCACTGGGCTGGGTCTGCTCCCAGCTCTGCTCTTCATGCAGGTTTCCCAAGGCATGGAGAGGAACTTGGTGCTGTATTGCTCACTGCCAAGTGGGGTTCCAGTTTCCCTACAGCACTGACCCATTGGTGTTTAGATGCTGCAGTCAGGAGGATGCAAAAGGTGTGAGGCAGATAACAGCTTTTACAAAGAAACTGGAAATCTTTTGTACCTATTGCAGCTTTTCTTCCAAAAGGATGGAAAAAAATGAAACTATTTCTTTGTCTCAACACCACTGACTGAGCTCTGGGAACCAAGAAACCCCCATTCTGTGTTCAGCTTTGTTGGTGACTTCACTTCTTGCTTAAGCTGTCTGAGCCATAGATTGGATGTTGGGTTCTTAACACATTTCCCAGAGGGGCAATAATCTGTAAATTATTTGGAGAGTAACTGAGAAGAGCTTCCAAGAAATAACCAGCTTCACTCTAAGGACTAATTCTTCTTCCCTGTAAGTCATGAGACTCATCTTACTGGTCCTATATCTTCAGGCCCCAGTCAAGTCCGGGTTCTCTTGTGCTGGTGTCGTACAGCACATCTCTCCCCATGTGAGATGAGATGTTTCTCTCTGCTTTGCAGCTGGAGATGTGAAGCATGAAGGGATCGCCATTCCTATAGGCTCACCTATAGAGCCACACTATAGGTGAGCCCACAGGGTCCAATCACCAGCCCTCACCTCTGGCACCCATCACCCGGTCACTCGCCATCATCACCCAGAGCTGGTGATGCTGAGGGTGATGGCTAACCCCAACATGCCTGGCGTTACCTATGGTGGTGTGACCACTGGAGTAGGGTCGTGCTGGGACAGGCTGTGACCCCTCTGCCCTCCTGCTAACACTCCTCCTCTTGTGAGCTCTTTCCGAGGGAGTGACTCATGGACCACAGCCTGCTCAGGGTTTAAAAACGGCAGCAGATGGGTGACTTTTCCCTGCATGGATTTGGGTATTTTCGGTCCTATTTTTCCAAATTTCTTCCTAAAATAGCCTCTTCAGTTACCAGCAGTCAGCAGTGCCCTCCGCTTGACTGTAAGCTTAGCTGAAGTTTGCTCTCTTTCCCTGTGGTCACCCTCCCTGCTCCTTGGCAGACTCCGTGGGGAGAAAAAGAGCGTTTCTCATTAGGTCTCTCTGTTTGCACAAAACCTCCTTTTGTTGGAGGATATTTTCCACCCTGCAGTCCCCAGGAGAGAAGGCCAAAATTAGGCTCCTTGCAAACGAACGTGCGTTATCTTCAGTTTGTTTCTCTACAGCCTCAGCAGAAATAAATATAACCCAGTTGTTGTGAGTGCATTTTATTTTTATTACCCTCTGCAAAGTAAAGAAAATCTCCCATGCTGGTACCTCTGCCCACGTGCCGTACTGGAATGAGTAAGGTGTTAACAGAAATACTGGTCAGGAGGAGCAGTGTGGCTTTTAGGTGGGAATGCAAAGCTGAGGCTGGGAGCAGCAAAGTGCTCAGGAAGAGCAGTGGAAAGTGGGCAGCCTGCTTTGATGTGATGCTCGCTTGTTCCCAGTGAACCACACCTATAGAAAGGTCGATATTTGTGGTGCTGCCCATGTGTAGTCTGTGCAGTGTGTATTAGGGCTGGTTAATGGAGAGGATGGCAATGCTTTGAGATGGGAGCCTCTGCCTTCATCAGGCATAGGATGAAAGGTGCGGTGTACACTGGGAGGTGGCTTTTTTTATGTTTTGCAAAGCATGCTATGCCTATGGGCATATGACAGCTGCTTCCTTTTTTCTTTGCAGAAGAGGCAAAACCTTACCCAGCAAATGGAGTGAATGCAGCGTATCCAGAATCCCGCTATACTTCAGACTACTTCATTAGTAAGTCCCAGTTATTGTTACCATTACTGTGCTTCCAGGCACAAAAGGGCCACCTCCTAGGGGTGTCTCTGCAGCACACAAGGATTGCTTGCTTTGCTTTCTAAGCCTCTCGTCCTGCCGACAGGTTATGGCATCGAGCATGCACAGTGTGTGCCTCCCTCCGAGTTCTCTGAGCCCAGCTTCATCACTGAGTCCTACCAGACCCTCCATCCCATCAGCTCAGAAGAGCTTCTGTCCCTCAAGTATGAGAACGACTATCCCTCAGTCATCCTGCGTGACCCTGTCCAGACAGACTCCCTGCAGACAGACTACTTCACGATCAAGCAAGAAGTGGTAACACCAGACAACATGTGCATGGGACGTGCCAGTCGAGGTATGGTTGGGGCATCTCTCAAGGTTTGCTTGGGTTCTTCCTATCTCTGCTTACATGAACATGGGTGCTGCCTTCCCCTCTGTAGGAGATGGTCCTTTGTGGGAACATCAGTGATTTACTAAGAATTCTCCCTGAAATGCAACAACTTGGGCCTTCACTCAGCACTGGGAACCAAAGGCTACTGGCATCAGCCAACGCTACTGATTGCTGCTGAAGAAATGCAGCACACTGTGGCTATGCTCACACTGGCATTACATTTAAGCTATGTAGAATGGCCTTTGGGTGGCATAAATCCTCCCCGAGTGCTATAAGGAAGCTTTAATGTAAACCAGAGTCCAGCTTATTTATATTTACGGACATTTCTGCCTCCCACTCTATTATAAGGTTAATCATTCGTGAAGTCAAACACTTAAGGAACAGAGATGTCAGGGTGAAGATTTTCCAGACAGTCGCACTTTGCCTTGCTTTGTGTGGGCATTAGGAGTTAATTTGGTGGTTCCAAGGGAGGTTTTTTCTGTCTGCCTTATCGGTGATGGCGTCTGGTTGGAAAACATGGCTGCCAAACTCCTTAACAAATCTCTCCCGAGTAGGTGCAAGGCATGGTTTGCAAAGGCTCACAGCTAGGTCAGATGTGGGTGTATTTTCAATGGACTGACACAAGTCGTGGCTCAAATGCTGAAGCCATTCATCCAGTAGATTGATGGCTCCTTTTCTATTAGAGCTTGTGCCTTGGTTTTTCTCAGAGCAGTGGTTATACCCATTAAGGAACACGCACAGAACTGTGATATTTTCCCGTGGCGGGGTTCAGGAATTGATTGAAGCACATTTTGGAAGTTTTCAACAAACAAAAAAGAGATAATAATAATAACAACAATTTGAAGCATGGATATCATCAGGAGAATCATTTTGAAACTTGGACTCGTTAAAAGTAACAAGCAAGGTATCCAAGGGGGGATGATGGATGTCAGGCTACACTGAGTCTCATGAAGTCATACTAAGGAGAAGCTGGGCCTAAGCTGGAAATCTCAGGCTTGTAAGACCAGTTCCTTTGCTTGAAGATGGAGCATCTTTATGGGATGAAGAGGGAGATGCCTGTTGCTGAGGCCAGCAGTCAGGGCAGAACTGCCTTTTTGGCATAGCTCCGCACCCACAGTAGTTAAGTCTTTTTGCAGCAAGTGCTCTTCGAACTACAACACAACAAATATCTGGGGGAGCGTGCCAGCATCCTTCCACGATCCCATTCCCCTGTGATTTACTATCTGGGCCTGAGCCGCGGGTAGCTCTGCCAATGGAAATTTCTCCAGGAGTTCTTGCACAATCCCAGCAGCTGTTTTTAGCCCGGTTTGGGAAGTTAGTGAACTTGAATGATCCTGTTATGCTCTCAGTTTGTCAGTAAAGATGTTGAGCAATCGGCAGTGTGAGGGAGATCAGAGAGAGCAATTTCAGTTTGTTCTTTGTATCCTTTTTTTAGCTCGCTGCTTTAAGTACAGAGGGTATACTTGTGCTGTTCCTAGCGGGTGTAAATGGGCATAGTGCTGCTGAGGATCTGGCCTATCATGTTCTGGTCTTTACTAAAAATACCCTGGAGAGTAGCCTTGATCCAACCCAGCTGTGCTCACCTTACCAGAACTGGAAAAATAGCTGTTTGAGCTCTCAGCCTTTTGCTCCCTTCCTCCATCAAATCGCTGCTGTTTGGGGATTTGGGGGTGGAAGTCGATTGTAACATATGGCAATAAAAGGCTGCTGTATAGTTTTGTAGGAAACATGAAAAGCAAAGAAGCCGGGTGTCCACTGCCCTTGAGTAAGCCTGAGCAGTGCTTATGTAGGAATGGCACTTTTAATATGGGAATTACTGCAGACCCTTATCTTTCTGCAGCAAGAGGGCCCATGTTTAGGCCCTGAATATCTGTCTAAAGTGGATTATTTCTCTGCCATTGCCTTTTGGAAACAGAGGGCTCTTTTCAGTAGGCTCCAGGCATCTGTCTTTGGTAGAGAGTCAAGACTCTGGGTTTTTCCCCTAATTCTGCTCTGTTGCCTGATCTCCAGGGCTCAGAGAGCCCTGCTTTGGAATTACAAAGGTAATGAAGATATGCTCATTTCAGGCACTGGATTGGAATTGTATGGTGAGGCGCAGCCTGATAGCAATATTTGCCTGGCTGCTTTGTGGCAGGCAAGCAAAGCATCCTTCTCATGACCACGATGACTGAGAGAATCCCTGTGTTGTCCAGGTACCTTTCACATTGCCTTCCTTCTCACCAGGTAAACTGGGTGGTCAGGACTCCTTTGAGAGCATAGAGAGCTACGACAGCTGTGACCGCCTGACGCAGTCCTGGAGCAGCCAGTCCTCCTTCCAGAGCCTGCAGCGCGTCCCCTCCTACGATAGCTTTGACTCGGAGGACTACCCTGCCGCCCTGCCCAACCACAAACCCAAGGGCACCTTCAAGGACTATGTTCGAGATCGGGCTGACATGAACAAGGACAAGCCTGTCATTCCTGCAGCTGCCCTCGCTGGCTACACAGGTAGGATCACAGTCCTCAGCAAGCACCTCTGTGCTCAGCACTTGGTGGAGAGCATCTGCATCAAGAGAGGGCAGAGCTTCCAGGGTCTCTGGGCTGCTTTGAGTGTGGGTTTATGGGGTCAGTCCAAGGCTGTATCCTTTGGGTATAGGCACTCCAATCCTCATGGAGAATCTGAGCACTGGGTACTTGTGTGTTGTTTGCGCTGGATGCCTCTTGTTGACTTTGGTAGGAGCTGGAGTCTGGTGAGCTTTGTTGAGAATGCAAAGAGAGCCCTGGTTTCCCCACTGCCATTTTCATGCAGTGCACTGGCCTCTTGCTTGTGGTTTCCCACCTCAGGCAGGACTGGCTGTGTTTCAGCATTGCTATGCATGATGCAGAATGATCTTATCCCCTTTCAGCAGGGAGGAAGGACCTTTGTTTTTCTTTTTGTGCTGGTGCGAGACAGGGATGGGATACTGCCAAAGCAGATCCAAGTATTTTCCATTCCCTACAACGAGAGAGATGAGAAGGTGATAGACCATGGGAACTCTGTTTTTTTTTACATGATAGTCCCCCTGCAATCTGGCCACCTCCTTTCTTCATGGAGAGAAACATGGGATCAGGCTTCAAGCCAATGTCGAGGTAATCCTTTCCAGTCGTCCTGTGAAATGTCATTTCCCTGTAAGACAGGTAACGTTTGCAGGGCAGTCTCCTGACTGCTCTTCCCTTGGCTCACACTGATCCCTCCTCCCCAGCTGGTAGCAGCTGTGGCCCAGAGGAGCCAAGCAGTGGAAATAGTTGTGCAGATACAGATCATCAAAAGGTTCAGAGCAGATCCTGGAGTTGTGACTGTCCCTGAAATCTCCTCCCACACACAGCTCGTCTTCAGGCTGATAGTGAGTTTTTGTTGAGGGTGAATGCAGAGGGGAGGAGAGGTGGAGAGATAATTTTAGGAGCAATGTGTAAAAAAGGAAGTGGTTTGTTGCTGTAGCTTTAGTTAGAAAGAAAGCTCAACTCGGCCTTGTTGAATGAGCTTGTTTTGAGCAGGTCTATGCAAAATAAAAGTGTGCTCTGCTATTCCTGAATGGCTTTTGCTGGGGGATGTGGTGGGGAGAGGTGTGAGTGGGAGGAGGGGCTCTGGCTGCAGAAGCTGGTGTTCCTAAGAGTCCAGGAGTGCTACTTGCACTTCTTTCTTCCTTCTTTCTCCTGATAACACCTTTCACTGGGGCTGTGGAAGTGTGTAGGGCACCCATTGCCTGGGCAGGAGCTTGGCTGCTGGTGTGGGACATTTCCCTCCATGTTCGCTGTTGCTTATGGAAGCAGAGAGGCTGCACTCCCGGCTCCCTCTGCAGCGAGGAGCCAAAGCTGGGGCTGGACCCAGTGCTTGGCCAAGGAGCATTAGCACCCCAAAGTGTGTCCTTGGGCTTTTGCCACAGGGAAAGTGGAGCTTTGGTTTATGCAGTGCCAGAGCACACTTCCAAATGCTTTTCTCTGCATAACTTTTTCCCTTGCTTCATTTCCATTTTGAGCTGGGAAGATAATCCCCTGGCCCAAGTTCTCTGACATGATCAATAAGTTTTTTCATTGCTTTACATGAAGAACTTTAAACAGAGAGGAAAAGTAGAGGTTTCCAGGAACACCGATCACTTGGACATCCTTTGGTTGGAGTGTTGCTTTCTCCGGAGGCTGCTGAGCAATGACTCAGAGCTGAAACTGCCCCTGCTTGCATTTACCGTGGGGAAGGATCTGACTCTAGGGATGTCCTTTATCCCTTTTTAATGCCTATTGACCTGTCAGCACCCTGCATTTCCTGTGTAGGGGGAGCCTAGCATGGGTGCAAGGCAAAGCCAGGTTGCTGGGAAAGCAGGTCATGGTGAGAGAGAGTGAGAACTTGTTGTATGACAAACAGTAGGAGAATTTGGCTCTCTCAAAACTGTTCTGTAGTAGCTTATTTCAGAATAAATAAATACATAAATCAAGGCTGGCCATGGAGAAGTGCAGCTCCTCTCATTGGGGAGACTGAGCAGGGATGGTGGGGACTCAGGCAGAAGTCTTGGCTTCTTGTTTTTGCTTTGCTTTACTTTACTTTACTTTTACTTTAGTCAGGGGAGGAAGTACTATCTGGTGGCTAGAGCAGAGGAACTCGAAGTCTGGGCCCTCTGCAGCTCTGCTCTGGAGGTGGAGCCTTCAGAACATCAGAGCAGGGGACTGCCAGCCCACAGTCCAACAGCTTTCAATCTCTCCCCCAGAACATGCCTAGAATACACACCAACACCAGCACCCCATCACCAGCCAGGGCAGCGCCCAGCAGACATGCCACAGTGCCTTGGTGTAGAATACCACATCCACCACCTCTGGGGCTCTTTAGCTTTGTGTTAGGAGCCTGCCAATATTACTTGGCTCTATCAGCACGGGCCTGTTTTGCTGGTGGCCCTGGGAGGTGGCACAGCCTTATCACAGCCACAGCAATCTCTGATGGTATCTGCCCTGGGAGGCGCGTGCTTCGCTGAGAAGGTGCATTTTGACGGAAGCACCATTTGCGTTTGATGTGTTCCTCACCCAGCTCACAAGCAGCTTTTCAGAGCTATGTTATCTGCCCCCACATCTTGACCTAATTTAACAAGTTGCCATGGTTGCTCAGATAGAAATTGATGCAATTTTCTTATCTTTTTTTTTGAAGGAGAAATGTAACTGCTTCGGAGTTGGTGAACCTCAGTTTCCATAGCTGTAGGGAGGGCAAGTTCTCTGGAGTTTGGCCAACTCGAGCCTTGCTATAAGCCAGGTTTTACTCTTTCATGAAATGACCTAGGAAATGAAAGCAGAACGTACACCTTAAAGCTGGGCAAGCTTCAGGATGTGCCTGCTCTGCAGGCAGATGTGTCAGATGTTACACTGAGTAATCCAAGTGAACGCTGAGCTCCACAGAGCAGCATTTGGTGTGGGTGCGTGCCTCACACTGCCTGCATGAGCCCTCCATTCTGAGTCCAGCTGTGCCAAATGGAGTTCTGTGCCACCCGCAGGGCTGTGCTGCTGGGTGCCACGAGCTGCCAGCCTCTGTGGGTACCACAGCAACCTGCATCCCTCCTGAGAGCTGATGCCGTGTGGGTGAATACCACTGGGTTGTAGCAGAGCAGCGTGCTGCCCGTGCTGTGGGCCTGACCGCAGTGGTCTTCAGCCTTTCTGCCCTATATTTATTTTCCACTGCTCTGACCTACTTGTGCTGCTGATCTCCTGCTGGTGCAGGTCCAGTAAAGGTTCAGGTCTTCTACCCCTTGCTGCTCCAGGCTGAATTGCTTTCAGCTTTTCTTGAGCACCCGAAGCACCTGCATGAGTTCATAGCCAAGCTGTGGTGTTTGCTTTGTGCCACATAGGACCTCAGCACCATCTGAGCAAGCCGGGGCTTTCCGTCTCACGGTGTTGCCTGCAGCACTGAGCTGTGATGCACTGAGCTGCTGCTCCTGAGAGCTGAACCAGCAGAGCAGAGCAATTCCCCTTGGGCCTGGGGGGAAGCAGGGAGGAGGAGAGAGGGAAGAGCATGGTGAGGTGACTGCAAAGCACACCTCGATGCCTTGGCTTCAAGGCTAGGATTGCCTTTGTAAGTTGTCCTTTCATATGAGGCAGGTTAGGAAGTGGCTGAAGCCTTTACAAGCAATCTCAGCATTGAAGGAGTTAATGCCCTTGTCCCAGCTAGTATCACATACACCCTGACTGTCTCTGACTGTCTCTCTTAGCAGCAGATTGATGCTATCTTCGTTATCACTCTGCCCTTAGAGAAGACAGAAGCAGTGCAGGGATGAGATGTTATCTCCTGAGCACCCAGCACCTCTTCAGTACAACTAACGGTCATGTCCTGGATCCAGCCCTGAGCTCTGCTATCAGCATTCATGGCACTGTGTTGATAATGGCCCAAAAGTGCCCTGTGAACCCATCCAACCCATCCAGACCATCTGTGGTGCAGATGAATCCATGCCTTCGACAGCCTCCGTTTCTGTGCGATGCTTATCAGTGAGACAGAAGTGAAAGCACGCAGCTGCTGTTTTGCAGAAAGTCGAGTTGATGCCAAAGAAAGTGGGTGTCTTTCAAGAGAGTTTGTGTGCTACTTCTTTCCTTCTTCTTCTTACTATGCTGCTGGCCTTCAGATTCCAGCCTGTGAGCTCACAGATGTGGGCATCCAAAACCCACCAGCACAACCCTGCTGTGATCCGGACATGTTGAGTGTCTGTCCTTGGCATCCAGATCCCATGCATTTGCTTTCCTAGAAACATCAGCATTCTTCCTTCCTGCATCCTGCCTGTGTGAGCATTCGTAGGTGCCGGTATCTTGGTTTGCTGTGCAGGGGTTCAGCAGCATCATGTTGTGGGGTGGGGAGCAGTAGGGTGGGCTGTGGGGCTGCTTCAGTGCTCCTGCCCCACCTGCCAGACATGTGCAAATGACAGTGAAATCAGCTCCACGCTACACTGCCCGAGCGTGACAGCAGCTCTGCTCTGCCCAGCAGCCAGGAGGGGATGGCAGAGCTGCAGCAGAGGGGCTGCTGTGCAAGCAGCACAAAAAGCATGTGGCAAGAAATAGCTTTCTGGGTCTTTCCCCACTTTGATCACTTTTTGGAGATGCTTCCATCTGCACTTCAGTGTCCTGTTGCCTGCACAAAACAAGTCTTTGGTGATGGTGTGCCTGTGCCAGGCTGAGCAAGGGCTGTGGGGGAGGCAAGGCAGGTGATGGTCCCACAGTCCTGACTCAGCAATAGGATTGTTGGACTCCTGTGCCTGCAGTTGCCATTGGTGGGGGTTGCGTAGGGTGGGCACATCACCAAGGCTAGGGCTGTTTTGGAAATGTTGCTATGTCCAACTGTTTTGTTTGGTGTGAACCACAAACCACAGAGTGAGCAGCATAGGTGCTCTTTTTTTTTTTTTTCCTTTTTCCTTTTTTTGAAGCTTTTTTTTGTTTTGTTTTGTTTCTCTTCTTTCAAACAGAGGCCGTTGAGAGGGGTGAGGGTGTGAAACAAGCTTGAGACAGTGAGAGTGACGCACTGAGGGCCGGGCGTTGCCATGCACAGTGTCTGCACAGGTGGTGGGATACTGCTGGCATCAGCACACTGGTGGCAGTGCCCACTGTGGGTGTGCTGGAGCAGAAAACCTCGATGAATGTTGGAGACTGGGCACTTTGATATAAACCCATCTCTGGAACCACAGAGTGGGAAGTCAGTAGGGGATCTCTACTGGACTGCAGGGGTACTCGAGTGGTCCAGAGCTATCTGGACTGGATGTCTCAGTGAGTATTTCCTATAGTGGATGGAGATGAGAGGAAGGCAGTGAGGGACAGGGCACATAGACAAGCCCAGAAGCATCACACACACCCTGGTAGTACTGGGGATGTGTTGCAGGTGGGTGGACACCTCTGTGCAAGCTGAGGGTCACAGGGATACCCTTTAGCTCCTTACTTTTCTGCAGAGCATGCAAAAAGAACTCATTTCAGCTCTGATTACAGCTGTTTCATCCAAGTAAACCATACACAGATCTCCCCAGCACCTGTGTCCTGATTTTCTCTCTTCTGCCCTGACTCCTGTGGTCTCACCATGCTGTTTGGGCCCTGCAGGCTCGCACACGTGCTGGGTTTGGTTCCTGCCATGTGCAGCTCCTGCCTTGCTGACATCTCACCATCGTGCCCCATCTGCAGGGCCTCTGCCCCCTCCCCTCCGGCAGGGTGTGTTTATAGGAGCTGAGACATGCCTGCGAGCTGTGCGGTAAACACATTCTTGACATAATTGCTTGTCCAACAACAGAGGAATTTGGGGTTTTACGCGAGTCCCGCAGGCAGCTAGGAATAGACCTCGGGAATCCCTCTTGCAAGGCACAAGCCGCCAGGATGACACTGCTTCCTTCAGAATCCCAAAATACCCAGCTGAGCAGCTCGCAGTGCTGCAGCAAGGAGCCTACCTCATTTGCTGCAAGTGGGTGATAAATTGCTGGGTTTCCCAGCACCATCCGGTGCCAGCTGGCAGCTGAGTGGCAAGCCTGGAATGTGAGTTATGCTGGCCCCTGGCTCAGGTATGGTGACACTTTTTGCATCACGTCCCACACACCTTGAAAGTCACCCAGGAATATTTAGAGGGCAGTTACCTGGAACCTAATGGCCAAACAGTAGGTTTCCATCTGTTTTATTCTGGGGAAGGAGTGAGAAAAAGTTCTTATCCTTTGTCTAGGCAGGATGGTGAACCTGGCTGCTCTGCAGCCTTGTGTCCTGGCACTGCTGGTCTGGTTTGGGCACTGGGTGCACTCTTATATGTGTAAGGCACTGGTATAAAGTCAGATGCAACTAGAGAATTGGTCCCTGCCTGTCTGTCCTCACTTGCCCTACCCCGTGCAGCTTGGAGCACCCACTTGCACAGTGATTCCCCTGTGCACAAAGCCTGGTGCTGTAAATAGGCCATGACTTCAAGATGTGAGGCTGCTTTGGGCCAGGCTTTGGATGCTCTGTTTCGGATGAGAGGTGAAGGCGTGATCTGAATTTCCTCCTTCACTTTGCTGTGACTCCATCCCTCCTGGAGGTCTTGGCAAGCTCCTGCTGAGGACACGAGGCTGCAGCATCTCCTGCCAAGAGTCTTCTTCTCATTTACGTCTGGGGTGATGCAGTGAGCCCTATGCTTTTTCTTGGGCTGGATAGGGACAGCAGGGATGAGATGCTCCTTTGTGCCACGTGGTTTGGGAGGAGATCCCACAAACCTGGAGCAATTCCTTGGGATTTCTTTCTGATTTCCCTTTGGGGAGGGCTGAATGGGGAGCAGTGATTCCCCAATCCCAGCGTTCCTGTCCCAAAGCCAGCTCTGTCATTTCCTGCTTGCCAGCGGCCCGTCTGCTTTGAGTCATTTGAAACACTGTGGAATAGGGGAACACCCCTCTCCTCCCTCTGTGCGTTATCCCGCAGCCACAGCTCTGACAGCCTCCATTGTCATTCATGGAAACAGGCTGCACTCCATCTCTTTATTCTGAGGAAATAACTTTTTTTTCCCCCTGCTTGAAGCTTGTGCTCACTGCTGTCAGCGCCGGGTTTGCCCCGTCCTGCCTGCCATCCTCATCCAGACTGCGCAGCTTTTCAGGGGTGATAAATCATTTCCTCTAACCTCTGGCTCTGTTTATTATTATTATTGTCATTATTATTGCTGAGATTTTCTAAGCTCCGTTTACAACATGTCAAAATCTCTCCCAGAGCTAAGTGCAGTGTTTTGGGTGCGGCCACATTTAAAGTTGCTCATGTAAGAGTTTTGGCTTGAGGGCTTCTCCTCTACCTTTGATTGGGACACAACTGCAAAGAAGAGATAATTCTTACATCACTCCACACACACCGTGAATCCAGCCAAAACCAGGCTGTGAAGCCGCAGTCTCAATTCAGTGCACCAGCTATTGCTCATTAGGTGTGTGAGGCTCAGCGCTGCAAGACAAATTGCTGTTGGCCAAAATTAGCACCCACACCAAATTGGGAGTCGGGGAGATAGAAAGAGAGGCTGAATATCCACAGTGAGGGATGCTCTTGCCTCTCCGGCTGCTCTGGTGGAAGCGGAACTCTGCCAAACCCGCCAGCCCCTGCCCATTCTCAGCAAGCCTGCAGCAACACGCTCTGGAGAAAGGCCAAATAATTTTCATACCTGGGTCCCCTTTATCTCCATAAACAGCCGCGGAGCAAAGAGTCAAGGTCGGGAAGCAGGAGTCTGCTGGAGTTCACACAATGGCCAGGAGCTTTTTGGCACACAGGGGTTGGTGATGCTCTCGTGCCAAGGCAGCACTGCTTGCTGTTTGGGTGCCAGAAAAATAATCCTATTTATGTAACTAAGAGTGAAGCATTCCAGTGCGCGAATATTCAGCTCTGACTGCAATGGAAGTTCTTTTACCTGCAGGATTTAACTCTTAGATTGTCTGTGGTTTTACCCTGCAGTCACCGATGCCTTTCTTTTTTTATTGGCAGAAGGTTTCATTTTATTTGCGGTGAGCACCATTTACATGTGAATCCTCCCATCCCAGAAAAGAAGGGGCTGTGATTTGCTGGCATTGATGTCTTGTGCTTCCTTTGTCTTTCCAGGCAGTGGACCCATCCAACTGTGGCAATTCCTGCTGGAGCTGCTCACTGACAAGTCCTGTCAGTCCTTCATCAGCTGGACGGGCGATGGCTGGGAGTTCAAGCTTTCTGATCCAGATGAGGTAGAGTGCCAGAGCCCAAATGCTGCTGAGATATTTAAGATGACTCTCATTTCCCAGACTTCTGTGTCCTCATGGACATCCTCAGTGCTCTGCTGTTGAACAGCTTGGTTGTCCCAAGTTTTAATGGCTTTGATGTGTCCAAGGGCTGCCCAGTCAAGCCAGAAAGACTTCTCATCCCTATGATGTCCATCCCCTCTGATTCTTTCCACTCCTCTCCTAGGTGGCCAGACGGTGGGGCAAGAGGAAAAACAAGCCCAAGATGAACTATGAGAAGCTGAGCCGTGGTCTGCGTTATTATTACGACAAGAACATCATCCACAAGACAGCCGGCAAGCGCTACGTCTACCGCTTCGTCTGCGACCTGCAGAGCCTGCTGGGCTACACGCCGGAGGAGCTGCACGCCATGCTGGACGTCAAGCCGGATGCTGATGAGTGAATTCTGAAGAGTTTATGGGACTTCATTTATTATTAATTTTTTTTTGCTTTTTTATTTTTATTTTTATTTTTTTTTTGTTAGGGAGCAACTCAGATTCGATGCTTTGAGGATGTCGGGAGAGAGGGCGGTGGGTGAGTCAAACTTCGGGTTGGAATAACCTCAGAAGTTTGGTTGGGAGAAGAAGGATGAGCCCTTTGTTTGCTGAGAGCTCCAGGACAGGCTTTTTTTCGGGGTGAGATTCTGAGTTTTAAGAAAGCCAGAAAAATGTAGCTCACTTTAAAAAGAAAAAAAAGAAAAGAAAAAAAAGCAAACAGAAAAACCTCCCCGTCCCTCGCTGGATAGAAAAGATATTAAGAAATGGATCCCTTTGGTTATTGTGCTGCTGGCACAACAAGCTGACAGTTCAGGAAATGATAGTATTCCTAAGGATCCGAGGGCTTCAAACTTGCTTTTTTTGGGGGGGGTGGGAGGGTGGGGGGAGGGAAAACAAAAGTGGGTGAAACTTCCTGCTTTGGGGAGGGGCAAGATAGGAAAAAACCCAAGAACTGGTTGTTGTTCTTGTCGCGTCGCCTTTCTGTCCGTTGTCTTCTTTTATACAAAGGACGGATCTTTTTTTTTCTAGGAGGGATCACGACTTTTTTTTTTAAAGAAAAAAAAAACACAAAAAACCAAAAAAAATTGTTAAAAGTTTTTATTTTATTAAATTTTGTGCCAGTATTTTTTAATTTTTTTTTATTTTTTTTTTTTTTTTAATTTTTAAATAGTCTTAAGCTCTAAGATGGTCTCAGTATTGCAATACCGTGTGTGTTTGTTTCTGTTATGCCAGCAGAGTTTTATCACAGCGAGGAAAAAGAGAAAATGGTTTCTGTAGACCCCACAGGAGAAGGGCAGCGCTGCAGTCTGTGCTGTCTGGGTGGGATGTGATGCAGCCCCAGCTCTGACCCAGCTCTATTGCTGCCAGCTGGGGGTCTCCGCTCCCACCCGCAGCCCTTGCGCTCCGTTCTGCTGCGTGCTGCTAAAGCTGGGTGAGATTTCCAACAGTGCTTTTTTGTTGATGCTGTTCAAAATTGGTCTCTCTCTTCCATCTGCTCCTTGCGCTCGCAGTGAGTTTCCAAAGCGTACCGAGATTTTTTGCAGTGAAAAATGCCTTTTGTGTTTTCCAAATGGGGTTTTTGCTCCAGGCTGGATGTGGATCTGGGCAGCCGGGTCTGGTTGTTGGTGACCCTACAGGGTGGTTGAAAACAGATGATCACTGCGGTCCTTTTTAACCCAGGCCATTCTATGATTCTATGAGGAACACTTTGGTGCTTTCAGAAACTCTCTCATGCTTTGCAGGGGACGGGGGAGAAATCCCCGTATTGTAGAAGTTGGGGAGGGGAAAAAAAATCAGGAAAATGTTGAAAAACAAAAAGGAAATGTTTCTTCCTTCCTGTTTTGAGCAGCTCCATCCTTATTGCTGTATGTCTTAGCCAGCCTGGGCACAAGCAGAAGGGAAATTGGCCTTTGCAAATGGGATCTTTACTGCCCTTTGTGAGCCTGATCTGCAAACTATGTCAGGGTGTGATTAACATGAAGCACATGACTGTTGGTGGTGGGGTGGGTGACCTGTCTTGTGCTTGACCGAGTGCAGGAGCACAGCAGAGTTGGTTATGGGGGGCTACTTCTGTGTGTTGGAGCTTTTCTACCCCATTTACCCACAGAGGAGTGAATCCCACTCTGCTGGGCAAAGACCGTGCAGGGCTGGACTCAGTGTGACAGAAGGGACTCAGTGGTAAAAATGAACATTCCTGGAGGTGACCCCAGGGCAGAACCCGTGCAGATCTGGCTGTGGGATTGGGGCATTTGCTACAGGGAGCTGTTGGATGTTTTATTTTTAAAGACAGTATTATGCATTTGAACCAAAAGTAGCTTTTTGTGTGTGTTACTTGTCCGTCTGAGTGTCTTGTGTAGCTGCATCCACCCAGAGGCACTGCCAGGGAGAAGAGGAGGGCGGCTTTCAGGAGAGCTGCTGGAGGGGGTGCAGATGGAGGTGTAGGTAAGGGAGGATGTTGGGTATGCTCACAGTGTTGGGGCTGCATGTTGTCCCACTGAGCATGTGCAAAAAGTAGCAGGACAGATGGAAAGGAAGGAAAATAGGATGGAAGGATGGTGAAAGGTGCACGCACCAAAGGAGGGGTGGCCCACCCCTTCACTAACTGCTGGGAGGTGAAAGACAGATGGGTTCCTTGGGCAGGTGGGAAAGCAGCTCTGAGCTGGAGGGGAGGGAGGGCAGTGTGTGTACTGGGGAGCTGCAGTGAGGGCTTCACCCAGCAGGGACCGGCTCATCGAAAGGCAGAGGGAAGGGTTGCTGCAGCTGCTGGGCAAAGGGGACAAGGCACAATAGCACAGAAATAGGTAGCAGGGGATTAGTGAAAGGACACCCCAACATTGCATGGCAGCTCATTAGGGTTTTAGCACTCAGTGATTTTCTTAGGCTTTTGGGGTTGCTTTCTTGCATTTCACTGCAAAGTATGCAGCTTCCAGTCCCCACATGCAGTCAAGTGGCCGAGCTCCCATCTTCTGTCTGTGGTATCACACTGTGCCCTGGGAAATGCCTCCCGCTTGGCCCTGCTGCAGCTGAAGTGCCTTTTTCAAGCAGAAAACAGGGATAACATTTCACTCTGACTGTAGGAGTCAGAGTTTTGGCTACTGACTCCATCATTCCACCAGGCCAAATCCCTCATCTCCCAGTTTACTGTTTTCTTTAACTCTTTATTCCCATTCTAGAGACCATCCCAGAGAGGGCTGTGTGCTGTTTATACACTGGAAATGTGTGGATTTGTTTTTGTTTCTTTTTCTTTTTTATCCCACTTTTGTAACTGCGCGTTGACTTTTGGAGAAGGAGGTGTGACCTCCTGTTCTTCAAGGCCATGAAAGTCTGGTGAACTCACACACGTGCTGAACCAGCAGGATGGGTTTGAGAGGGATCTGCCAGGGATGGGTCTTGCTCCTCTGCTGGCTGCTCTGTGTAACGGTGAGCTCCAGCCTTGGCAGATACAGATGGCACTCAGGAATTGGATGGGTTTGTCTTGTTCTGGAACATCTCCAGTGATTGATTTGTTTTCTTTGTCCTGCTCCTGATCTGCTGTTCTTGGTGTCTGACCCCAGTGGGGCACATCCCCTTCACCCTCTGTGTCCCCTTTGTCCCCCAGCCTGGGGAGCACAGCTCTCTGCACTGTGGTGACCTTCCTTTCCCAATGACTTTTTAAGGTGCATTTCCCAAAGAATGTGTCATTACAAAAATCAGGGGAAAGGGGCCTCAGTAAGAGGTGTAAAATGCTGGAAAAAAGCAAGCAGATCTGCCTAGATCTATCCTCCATCTCTGTGTATGATGACCATAACCTGCGCAGAGCTGTATGCCTGCAAGTGCAGATCCATTTATCTACACGTTACAACCATCCAGCTCCAGGCATGGTCACTCAGAATGTGATCACTTTGGAGAAGTGATAGAACCATTAAGGTTGAAAAAGCTTATGAGGTCACCATATCCAACCCCAACCCATCCCCACCGTGCCCATCGAACCAGAGTGGTTCGACGAGAACCGGAAGATATCACACAGTTTAACCTCTTCCCCTATTCCCAAACCAGCACCCACTCCACAAAGCAATCCCAGTAAGCACCAAGCAATGCAGAGGCTGCAGGAAGCATCTCCACTTTCTGTCTCGTTGCCTTCTGGAGGGCTTTTCTGCAGAGCTTTGGGGCCTGACTACCGCATTGCTGTGAGCATCACAAGCGTTGGGTTCCTCAGCACGCTCTGCTCTCTGGCGGGGTCTATCCAGCATCTGTGAGCTGATGTCTACATTCCAAAGAGGTCTAAATAAATGATGAATCTATGTGTGCATTTATGTTATAATGGAATCTGTCCAGGAATTAACTGCCTCAGTATAAAAAAGAAACCAACCAGAAAAAAAAAAGAAGTCGTCGTTGTTTGTCGTTAAACGTTTTGTTTTTACAGATGGGAATCTGTTGTTTTCTTTGTTGTTTTTAAGCTGATAAAGATAGAAGAAGAGAGAGAGAAAAAAAAAAGAAGAGATTGTTATATTGTGCCGTTCGACTATTTTCCAACGTGTATTTTCATATAATTTATATTTTTTAAAAGCGGGGGGAAAAAAAATACAAAAAAAATTAAAAAAAAAGAACTTTAAAAGCAAGATTAAAAAAAAAAAAGAAAAAAAAAAAGAAACAGAACCAAGGAAAAAAAAAAAAGCAGGTGCTTTTTACAAACTGAGCTGAGGTAGCGTAGAGATGTAGCGGTGTGTGTGTGTGTCCGTGTGCTGTGGTGGTGTTGTTTCCAAAGGATACAAAAAAATGCCCCTCCTCCATTGAATACTTAAAAGAAGGTAGGGGTTGGTTTTGTTTTAATTGCTGATGCTGGCACATCATTTTGCTGGAGAGTTTTTTATATACTGTAGCCTTATTTCATATTGTATTTTAAACCATGTGGAATTAAAAGAAGAATAATTCATAGCGCTCGGTCCCCGTGTGCTGCTTTGTGAATTTGCTCTTACGTTGCCTTCACTTTCCAGGTCCAGGTGACAGTGGGCTGGGGAACTGGAGGGGGTTTTCACACCAGGAGATGCTGCTTGTCCATAGAGCTGAGGTTGTGTGATGGGGAATTCGGACAGTCAGTGCTGAGGCACCAGTTCAGGCAAATGAGCATCAAAGTGGATTGACCAGACACAGCATCCACAAATGCAGGCATCAGATGGCTTTAGCACCAAGAAGAGCAAACAAGTCATCGATGTACATTGCATCGGGATGCAAGCAATGAATCCAGGAGGAGGAATATTTATAACAGCTCCATTTATAGCAACACTTGGCTTGCAGACGTGCAGGAAGAAAGAAGTTTGGGGGAGGGCTGAAGGATGGGTGGGTGAGCACTGCCACTCACCAACCCAGCAAGCTTGTCCCCTTATAGCGTGCATAACCTGGGGACCACACTTCAATGCTTGCTCTATAAATACCCGCTGGTGGCTGCTGGGGAAGCCCCTGCACACCTGGGCTGCTCACTGTGGAAACTTTAGAGAGCAGTGAATGTCTCCAGCTCCCCCAGCAGCACTGGGGATGGCAGATGGAGCAACACTCCAACTCTGCTCTTCATCAGCTCTCAGATGCTGGGTTTGGCTGGGTGCTACAGCCAGCAGTGCTGTAGATGAGTGGGATGGAGGCAGTTTTCACACTCAAAAGCAGACACAAGGCACTGAGAATGGGGCTTGAAATAGGGGCCAGAAAGCAAAGCGGCCTGGTTTGGGTTGCTGTCTTGAAATATTTGAACGGGTGCTTGAGGGAAAGAAGAAAGATTGAAAGAGGAACTGAAATTAACGAGGACTGAATGAAGGGAAGGGCTCTCTAGAAATCTCTGAGCTAGGAAAAGAGACATAAGGAGGTGATGGGAGGGGAGAATAGAGAGAATGCCATGGAGAGGGATAGGAGCAAGGACAGAGCTGCAGCCTGAAAGCAGTGCTGCAATGCTCAGCCGAGCCCTGCAGTGCCCACCAGGGACAACAAGGGACATACACAGAATAACGGGGGATTCAGGGCCAGTTCACAGCATAAAGGCCTCAGTCCTCCTTCTGCCCAAGCCTTGCTGCAGGTGGTGCAGGGGATGCCAGGGCTGTCCCTGCAGTCAGCACTTTCCGCTGTTTGCTTTCCGCACCCGGCTCCCTCCCACTGTGCAGAGGCCTCTGAACAACGTCCAACAGCAACTTTCCGGCTCCTCCGGCGGCCTTTCCCCCACGCTGCCATTCCCTGGCCCTGCATGAAAGCCGGCCCCACAATGCGCCATTGTGCCTGGGGGGAGGCAGCAGCTGGGGGGGCTGCACTCCCACCAGCACCAAACATCTTCCTGGGGGCCTGGGGGATGCCCTGCACCAGGGATGCTCCCCAAATTCTGCATCTGAGTCATGGAGATGCTTGCTGAGCTCACAGCATCCTTTTGGGGATGGAGGAAGAGCACAGTGTGCCCAAGGCCATGCTGACTTGGATTTATTGCATGGCATGATGCTGGGATGCCCTAATCAACCCCATGCTTGAATCACCCCCAGTGGGAGCAGGCACTCCCAGCACAGCCCTGTGCCGTTCCTCAGCCGCCATCCCATTCCCTTCTCCTTTCCATCCCTTTTTCTTTCATCCCTCCTGGCATCCCAATGCTGCTACAGCTCCAGCCCCATCACAGGAACACTGCCAAGTATTTCCAGTTTCCATCACTGGTATTAACCAGCTGGAAAGCACCCGATGTAACCATCACCACGCAGACCACCGGTAGTCCCAGGGCTGTGAGCCCAAACCTGAGCATCCCCAGGGCTGCTGTAGAGCTGGGAGTGGGCTCCTTTGGGGAACTGTATCACTCCAGGGTAAGCATGCCAAGAAATGCAAAGAAATATAAAAATCCCTGTAATGAGCAATGTTTTCTTTTTAACTTTTTTTTTTTTTCTTTGGGGTTTCTATGTTTTTCTCCATCCCAGCTGCTCCTGTAGGAATCTCTGTATGGGTGTTGCCATCACCCAACCTGCTGAGCTTTGCAAAGTGTGCTGCAGGTCTCAAAGGGCCGGAGGGCCATTTTGCCTTCCCCTCACCATCAGAAACTCCATTCCCTGAGCCTGATGCAGGTGATGTGTGTAAATTTTGCACTTTTTGCTCCTGTGCTCTGTGGGCTGCACAAAGGGAGCACCGAGCTGTCCCTGCCCACACACCCACAGCAGCAGCCATGCAATGTGAGGCTGGAGCAACACAGCTGCCATTGCAGTTGGTGGTGATTCATCAGGAACCTCAGGACCGGTGGGGCTGTGCCAACTGCCCGATCACCCACAAAAAGGAGAAATAAACCCAAGGCAAACCCAGCAACTCAACAAGAAGCCATTCGTGAGCCTTTTCCAGGGGCCTGATGGGAAGCATCACCCGGTGAGCACTGCGTGTTGGCAGCAAGTGATGTGATTCCATAGGAGCATTCCTGGTTGCAGCCTGGGGATCTGCGCAGTCCTTCTCTGTTAAAATTAGCAACAAAGAATGTGCAATTCCTACCGGGATAGCTTATGGAAATGATAAACAGAAACAGGACAAATAAAGTTTTATGGCTGGATTTAGAAATCTCAGCAGCTGGAGGACTTGGTTCCCCCACCGTCAGCAATGGGCTTTGGAGGAGAGGGGAAAAAGCAGAGAGCGGGCTGCTTCCAGAAGTTGCACATTTTAGCTAAATTAGTTTAGTAAACAGTTTGCTTTATGATTCAAACTTGCTCAACCACACAGGCAAAACTGATACAAATCAGTCGTAAGCTGGTATGCATGCGCCGGATGGGTTTATATGGGCCTGCAAGCCAGAGCTCGCTCCTCGTGTGCACGCATGGACATGGCCCTCAGCAGATAAGGGCTGGATGGGATCAGCAGAGTGAGTAGGAGAAAGATCTGATCCATTTTGCCTCAAATACTGTCCTGATGGTGACCAGCAGGAGATGGAACAGGAGGAGCAGCAGCACAGGGTGGGTGATGACTTTCCAGCCCTGTGCTGCTGAGGACCCACATCCATTCCTCATTGCTCCCAGCTGGACTTCCAGACATGCTGAGAATTTTCTCAGTCATTCTAAGCCACAGACATCTTCGTTTTGGGTTGCCGTAACGACAGAAATAAACACAGAACTTTCTGGTGGTGGATAAAAATGACTTGTGGTTTTTGACCAACCAACTTCTGTGCATTCAACTTCCAGATGCTCCGGAGAGGACGGCCTTTAGAGAATGCAGGCAATCTCGTATGGGAAAAGCAAGGCTGCTTAAAGCCACTCCAAGTGGGGTCCTAAAACTGAGGACGTGCTGGTGGAGCTGTGTGAAAGAGTTTAGGTTTAGTGATATGCATGAAGATGGAATGCAAAAAAATGTTGGTAGTGTTCTGTTTGCTCTTCTTATGAGCCATGAAGATGGTTTGCAAGTGTTGACTTGTTCAGAAAGCACCCAGTAGATATGGTTCATGTCCTAGTAGGTAAGAGAAGTGCTCACAGGTCTAGTCTTGCCTTCCCTGTTTGCCCCCAAAATGCTGAGACTCATCTGAGTACCCCAACTCAGCCATTCCTCTGCTTTTATTCTCATGCTCAGGTGGCACACAGAGGTCCAAACCACTTGTGTCCCCATTTCTGCTGGACAAACACATTCTGCATGAGGTCCATCTCATCCAACTGCAGCCTGGCTGGCACAGTCCCGAGTTTGTCCTTGAAGCCTCAGCGCAGGGTCATGGTGGATGATAAAAGCAAAGACTCGGTCTCGGGGCACTCCAGCCTTGCACTGTGGGTGACTTGATGTCCTCCAGTGGATGAGATCCACCATCTGATGTGGTTTTGGAAACATCCCCTGAAAACCAGTGAGGGAAGCTAACAGATTCCCTTTGGGAAAAGCAAAGCCTGTAGCAGAAAAGCTGGTGGCAAATGAATGGAAGCTCAATGAAGGAACTCGGAACTGTGAAGATTCAGCCCTTTAGTGGGGCTGCTTAACTTAAACCAGATTTCTGTAGGAAATAACTCCAGGACACCACAAACTATGCACTGCTGCTGCTTGGATACGTCCATACTCTATCATCCCAGTCTATTTTTTCCCCATCTTCCCTTCCAAGCATTGTTCCAAGCCTGAAGGCTCTGTCTCAGCCAGCTGGGTGCCCTGGGAACAAACTTTCCCACCACTTTCTCTCTCCCCATGAAGGACACAGAGGGAAGCAGACAAGAGGTCTCATCAAAGCTGGTGGGAAGTTCTTGTTGTGAGTGCATGTGTTATTATTTAGGACCCTGGCTGGAAGGAGGTAACACTGGCACTCCATCTCTGTCACAA
The DNA here is from genome assembly GCF_039878825.1 of Excalfactoria chinensis. Classification (NCBI taxonomy): domain Eukaryota; kingdom Metazoa; phylum Chordata; class Aves; order Galliformes; family Phasianidae; genus Excalfactoria; species Excalfactoria chinensis. The sequence continues at coordinate 5,133,815 of NC_092845.1, forward strand.
ACAAAGCGGTGCCGGGATTGAGTTGGTTGCTTGGGTTGCAGGCTGGGAAGCAAGAAGCCTGCCTCAAAAATCAAGATGGAGGAGACAATACCCAACTGCTTTCCAGGTTTGGAGAATGACGTTCTCATGACTTTGAGTGGAGGGAAACAGACCAACACATCCCCATTGTGCTCTCTTCTCCACAACAGGATGCTCGGAGCCTTGGTCGTTGCAGTTTCTGGATGAAAGAAAAGCCTGAAAAGGGCATGAATTGCAATCCTGGAAAAGGCAACGAGTCCTCAAGGCAGCTTTCTAGGTGGTGTATGTGGTTTCTGATAAATTAGTTTTTCATTTCTTTTAAAAGATGTCTGCTTTCCATAGAAATTATGGGGTTGGCATTACAGTAGAGTCAACGTGGGCTTACACTTTTGGCCAGAAGCCCGGGGAAGGATTTATACTATCAGCAGCAAGAGGATAAATGGCAGCTCTGCCTCGCTGACAGTGGTGCTACCTGCAGGAGGAGACTTCTTTATTTAATGCAGCCTGAGTTGAACATCTGCTGGGAGAGGAATCCAGTGCTCCCTCCTGGTGCTGATCCGATTAACCCAGCTGAGAAAAGCTTTATGAGCACAGTCAGCATCACCGAGGTGCTTGGTGAGTTTGGGTGGGAGGGAACAAGGGTTGGTGCGGGGCTCCTGTACCCCAGAGCACAGTATGCAGGGGATGCAGGGGCTGCTTTCATCCCACAGCCCCGGAGATATCCCAGCTTTCCCTATTTCTCTTAAAATCTCCCCACCAGATAGGATTTGGGAATAAGCCAGCTCTGGTCATTGCAATTTGAATAAATACAGAACTATAGTGAAAAAAAAATTAAATGGAATTGAATGATCCTATTGGTAGGGAAGGGTGCAAGCATGGGTTTAAGCTGGCTGCAGCTTTATGGGGGCAAAAGCATGAGCAGGGGATGTTCTCTGCCCTAAGGCCCTGCTGTCAGCTGGTGATATTTTACCAGAGCTGGGACCAAAACTCCCTGAGCCCTGACTGGCGTGCAGGCCCTGGGAGTCTAAACATGTTCCCTGGCATTAATCACTGGTAATGGAAACCAGAGCTGGCTCTTGTCCCCGCTGAGTCAATGCAACCCTTGCAAACAAGTTGGGAAATACTCACGCAGGCTGAGAATGGGGCATGAAAGAAATTCCAGGCAGGGCTTTTTATTTTTTATTTTTTTCTTTTTAGTGGAATTTCAAAATTGGAAAACCATAAAGGGAGTAAAAATAGAAACAAGAACAGCAGAAACCTCAGTCCTCCAACAGCCTGCTGGCCTCGAGCCTCCTTTCTCCACCTCCACCTCCCCAGCTGCCCCTTCCCACTCCTACCAGTGACACCAAGGTCTAGCTGTGCTGGAGGACCTTAGGGCAGGACTTCAGGGCTATGACAGAAATGCCCCCCAGCTGGCAAGTGGTTTCTGTAGGTCCAGGTGGGCCCTGCGGCCCTCGGGAGTAAAGGATGTCAAGGTGAGGCTATGGGTGCACTATCCTAAGAGACCTCCATGAGTCTCACTGCACTTCAAATTAACACATCTCATCCCAGCTGTAACAACAGAGCTGTAACCCAGGATCTGGGCTCCAAGCCCTTGTTCCCTGGGCATGTCGCATCACCCCATGGTGAGAAGAAGGTTTCCCCTCCTGCAACTCTGTTATGCATGGTGAACCCAGCAAAGGATTGCTGCATGACTAATTGTAGTCCCAGGGACCCTGCAAGCACTTAAGAGAGATGGACTCTCTAAACACTTAACGAGGTTTCACTGAAATGGCAGCTAAATGATCTCCTCTCCCTGCTGTTGAGGAAGCGGTCGATGCAGGGTCGTGGTGAGGAGATAAATCTCTCCCCAGTTTCATCAGTTGGTGCTGAGATGCAGAAGGATGGGTTTGGGAATGGTTTTAGGAGCCAAAGGCCGTGGGACATCTTTGGGATCCAGTGTCAACGCAAAGAAAATTGCAAGCAGTCAAAAGCCCACACCACATCCATGTGGGACCATGGAAAATCCCTGCAGTCACATGGAAATGCAACTCCAAATGTTTTTTGACAAAGATCGTAGCATCTCCTGGAAATAAGGAGGGAAATGGTGGGGGTGCATGATGATTTCCCCCATCACTGCTCCTGTGGGGGGAGAAGGAGGGCTGAGATGGCCCCCTCCTTTCTATCTTCAGCATCTTTCCCCTTTTTCCCTAGAAAGAAATGAAGAAACGAAAATGGAAAGCAGATCCTTCAGAAAGACTTCCTTACCGAAGGCTCTGCTGAATAATAATCCAGCCTATTTGCATTAACGTGCCATCTAAGAGCCGCTCGGAGGGAAGAGGTCATGTTTATATGTGATCTGTGAGAAAAATGGGGCAAAAACCGATGGTTCCTGCCCACGCACTGCGGCGCTGAAAGAGATACTCTGTCCCAGATGGATGCAATTAGGGGGAGGCAGCAAGAAAAAATATTACGCAGGTGCTGTGGGATGTTTCTGGAAACTTCAGATGTTGCTTTTCCCAATGCTGGAGATCGTGCTCCTTCTATTTATTGAGTGATCGCTGTTTCCCTGCGCTATGGTTGGTACAGGAGGCTTGGGAAACACACAGGGCTGGGCTGTGTTTTACTGCTTTTCTTCTTTATTTTTGTTTCTACTTTTTGCTTTTTATGCACAATCCTGTCCCCAAAATGTGGTTCTTGCAGATTCAGGAGGAAAATCCTCGGAGCCAGGCAGTGGCTCAAGTGAAGCTCATTTCTCTGGGCAAAGCGGGCAGCTTCCTTGGGGCACAGAGCCCATTACATGCCCCGTCCTGGGGCAACCAAGGGGTTTAACTGGGGGAGAATGCTAGGAAAAGTCGGGCACCAGAGCAGCCTCCCTCCCTCCATTGCCCCCGGATGGCTTTGGGAGCAATGAGATGTTTGGATAATGTAAATCCATCCGCCTTTGGCTTTTATGGTGCCCAAGGGATACATCTGTCACAGTGGGGCTCCCTCCCTTCGGGGAGCAGCCAGCTCCACGCTACCTAGAGTCGTGCTGGAGGGGTTGCTGGGCAGCGCAGGTTTCTTCTCCCTGTGGGATTTGTGGCTTTGAAATATGCCTTTTTTCCTTTGCTCTGATGATGCTAAATAAAACCCCATGGTTTTTTTTTTGCAGGACAGCCCCGCGGGGGAGCAGCACGAGGAGGCTCCTGGCTGCCGCCGGTCACTGCCGGCCGTGAGAACTGGGGCTCTTCGGAGGGAGTTTGGCCACTTGGTTTGTTTGGTTTGATTTCTCTCTCCTCTTTTTTTGTTGCTGTTGTTTTCCCTTCGGGTTACGAAGGGGCTCAGACAGCGCAGCGCCAGGTGGCATCGCTCTGGGCAGACACACATTATGCTTTTCCTAAGGGGAGCCAGGATTATTTTGGCCAGGATTGAGCAGAGCAGCCCAGGCTGCAATTCTCCGCCTCATCCAAAGAGGAGCGCAAATGCCAGGCCTCAGTTTCCTCATTTTCAAAACTATTGAAAAATGCTTATCAATGGGTTGGGTTTTTTGGTGGGTTTTTTTTCTGGCAGGAGGTGTTTCCAGGCTCTCTGTTTCCAGCTCAGGGAAAAACACAGTTGGAAAAGTCAGAGGAATGGGGAAAAATAGGAAAAATCAGGAAAAAATCGGAATTCCCATACTATGCAAACTGTAGAGTGATCCCGAGAGCAGATCTATTCTGCCTGCTGGCATTTTTAGCAGCTGCTGGCCCTGCTCAGCTCATCCTAATCTCTTAGCTGCCATCCCGTGTTAAGAAATCTCAGTGACAATGCATCTTACGTGGGGTCATTTCCTCCAGGGCAGGCTCCTGCTGGTCACAGCCACACTGCAGGCTTCTGTTTAACATCTGCTCCTGCTTCTGCCCTGCCCTTTGGGTCACTGGCACAGCTCGCCTTTCACCCCGCCTCGCTCAGTGGGGACAAGGAGCATCGCTCCCTCCCCATCCCCTGCATCATCGCCTCAGTGCCTACACAATGGATTCTGGCATCTTGATGTGCTCCGAGCCTTCATGCAGGGTCACCCATGTGGGTCACATTTGGTGGCAGGGGCCTTTTGACCCTTTGCTCATAGCTATGGCACAAAGAGCATCGCTTTCCCTATCAGACGACTCTATCTGAATTAGCACCATTGCTCCAGTGCTGCACAGTACAGCACTGATTGCTGGGCCTGGTGTACCTGCCTGGTGCCCGCCCTCATGCCCAGCAGTTTGGATCCAGCAGCCAAATGTGGCATGAGTGTTGAGAGCAGCACAAACTCAACCTCTTAGTGGATCTCAGAGCACTTCCACTGCATGTTACACAGGCCTGTTGGTAACTGTGGTTCCTGCTGTTCCTGCCTGCAACAATTCAGGGTTTGGCTCCCTACCAAAAGTGATCAGCCTTCTGCTTCCCAGGAACAGTGCTTTGGTAATGACGTAAGGGAATAAGGTCCTCAAAGGAACCATGAGAAGAAGTTTCAGCAGCAAGTTCATGGCCCCAGAGCCTTGGATTTGCATGAAAACCCATGAAAACCTGTTTACAATTTCTTCTCCCTGAGTCTCCAGTGACTCACCTGGTGAAATGGGAGAATCTTAGGATCACAAAATCATTAAGGCTGGAAAGTCCAACTATGGACCCCTCAGCATGTGGGCTGATCCCACAGCCATCTCTGCAAGTGGGCAGGAGGATGGGGCATCCCTGGGAAACAGAGTGAGTGGTTTTAATTTTCCTCTTGATCCACGGAGAAAAGAAAAGCTGGGAGATTTACGACCTGCCTTCTCCTCCTCCAGGTTTATAAATAGCGTTTATCAGGTGCTGGGCATATGGTGGCTTTTGGGGAACGCCAGAGGGGGATCAAAAGCAGTGTTGGTGCCTCCTCCCCTCCCCTTTCAATGTCTCATCTCCTGAGCCCATCTATAAACGGCCACATTAACCTCTCTGCTTCAAGCTGGAGATGGGCTCAGCCATTTGCCATCTGCAGCCTGCACAGCCACCCCCCAGCTCCTGTGTGCCAGGCTCCTGCAGCTTTGATGTCTTCCTGCTTTCCCCCAGGTGCACACATTGCTGCAGAGCAGAGGGCTGCAGGGCTCCATGCGAGACATCCCACTCGATGAAAAGGATGCTCAGGGTGAAGGAAGGCTCAGGGGGAAGGGAAAAGACAAATGAAACCCAATGGGATGCTTGCACATTGTCAGCTACTGCTGTATTCAGTACTGTGAATTCATTTTGCACTGCTGTTTGGCACTTCAGGTAGTGGTTTTCTTTTACCCTGGAGCTGCTCCCGAGAGGTGCCACGCTGGTTTTCTCTCCTCCTTCTCATGGGTTCATAGGAAAAACCGGGTTTTCCCAAAGGCTGGAGTGCTTCCTGCTGCAAGCTGCACAAGCATTCAGAAAACAAGACATTCGTCTTCCCTTGCTCAGAGACAATTATCACAGGATCTTTATCTCCCATCTTTAAAGACTCAGGGCACAAGCACAGCGCTGGGCTAATCCCCTCTCCAATCCCAGCCCCAGTGAGAACACTTTCCATCGGGAGCACAGCTTCCAGAAGGGCTGACGGTAGAGCCGTGCTGGGATTAACCTTTTCAGACCCTTCTCTGAGTTTGGAAAGTGGTATTTTATTTATTTATTTATTTTCGGAGATGTCAAGCCCAGGAACAAATAGATGAGAGAAGTTTTCCAGCAGCTGATGATTCAGATCTCCTTCCCCTTCCATTTACAAACGTTTTTGGGTTGTTTTGTTTTGTTTTTTCCACAGATGTCTTTTCTGTTTTCAGCATGGATTTGCACCAGAGAAGCTGTAAATGAAGGAATCTTCAATAAGCGGCGCTGCTTGAAACACATTTGGAACAGTTTTCCAGGTGATATAACTCCACAAACGTCAGCAGGAATGGACATGGGGTTGGAAAATCATGGTCAACAGAATTGCAAAACGACCAGCTGCCGGCTCTTTGTTTCTTACAGCAAGATGATGAAATGGTGTCACTTAAACTCGCATTATTGGGATTCTCACACATTTATTTGCTTGGATCTGCCTTTAACCCTATGGGCTGCCCTCTCTCGTGTGCCCCAGCCTCTTGATTTCAATGGGGCAGGGTGTCTTTGTGGCTCCCTGCCAGATGAATCACCCTCTTCCCACTGCTGCCCAGGGAATGCAGGCTGTGACTGAGCACTGCTGGCCCCAGAGAGGGAATCCACAGCCCTCTGAGCACTGACCTCTTGGCCAGCTGGATTTAAGGGATTTGAGCCCACTTTCGTGACTGTTTCCAAGCTCTGTGCTCTTTGCATCCACTGTTTTGCACAGTGCTCTCCACATGTATTTCAGTCATCTCCCAGGCTGATGTTATACCCTGGGGCAGCCCATCCCCACCATTTCAGGTGCCTTGGGGCAGCTCCCCATTCCTGTAGTGAGTACAGCAGCTGAGCCTTGCTACCAACCCCATCCATCCAGAGTTTGTGCACTCAGCATCACCTCAGTGGTCAACAAGAGCCGGTAGATGCCAAATAAAACCCCATTATTAAAACCCCCAGTGAGTGCTTTCAATCCATCTGTCTGCCCAAAGCATCCTCAGCAGGCGCTGTGCAATCTCAGGCCATCGCCCCCAACAAGCTCCTTTGAACTCCAACCCACCGGGCCACGGCGGCCGCGAGCCAGCCTTGTCTGAACATGGTTTTAATCTGGTTGGATATATTTAATGCACCGACATGTCTTAAACTGGAGGAGATCTAAGCCCTGCCTGGCAGGTGTGATGGAAAGCAGACGCTGCCTCCATTGGCTCTCCGGCTCTGGAGGTGCTGCTGGGAAAATGAGATGAGAAGCACCGGCCCAGACATTCACCAAAATTGGGTGAGGTGAGGGAGAAAGGCACAAAGTGGCAAACAGCACAAGCTCCTCCACCAAAGCTGCCTTCAATAAACGACTTGTTTCCAGCAAAACCCAAAACCAAACTCCTTTCCTGCGTGGGATGCCTTTAAAATCATGCATTTTTCAAGGAAATTATTTAATATGAGCATCCTCGTTTTTCAAGTAAAAGAAAAGGGACAGACCTGGAAAGGGTTTACACTGCATAATCCCTTGCAGGACCAAATCTTACTTCTTTTCAGGCAGCTGCCCATCTCTGCCCCCTTCCCACTGAGTTAGCAGTGGTTCTCCTGGCTGCGTGGTGAGCAAGGCAAAGCTCCACTCCCTGTTCTGGCACTCCCACAGCTGCAGTTGTCTCTGCACAAAGTCTGTGTGATCTATTAAAGATCTCAAATAAGGATTTAATTTAGTTTTAATAAGACAGTTTGGGGGATGTTAATTAAATTGAGTTATTAAAAGCACATGGGCTGGACTTGGCTAATACATTTCCTCTTTTATTAAGTCCATTAAAAAATAAGGGGTAGAAGGAAAAAAAAAAAAGAAGATAGAATTAAATTTGCCTTTAGATGCAGAAATGTGTTCAAAAGGCTTATTCTGCTTTGCTGAATTAAACATGTACCAAGAAGTGTCCCGAGAGATGAACCAAAGAAGCAGCAAGGTGAACTTGAATCCTCCCAGACTCCTCAGGACATGAGCACAAATCATGCCAAACTGGCCTTGGGATGAAGCCCAAATGTTGAACCCTCTGGAACCCAAGTGTCTGAGGGGTCACAGTGTGCTGAAACCCAGAGTTTCCATGCATCTCAGTCCTTGGTGAGTGGAGTCCGTGATGCTGGAATGGTGCATGCATTGCTGCCATGCGCTACGGCTGGGAAAGCTGCCTGAGAGCTCCTTTTCATCATTGCACATAATCTGATTTTTCCAACCTCTGGCAAAAATGCTGCTGGGAATCTCTTTAGTTCAAGGAATTGTCAGGGTGATTTGGTTAAGCTGAAGAAAAACTCCCACGTGCCTTAAACATGACAAATATTTTATTAGCTGGAAGTGTAACCAGCTGTAATTAGCTTAGCAGTCCAGAGTTAATAGATTTATAGGCTTTAGAGGATACAATGCACAAGTGAGACCTGCCTAGGAAATTCATCCTGTACCTCCCAAATTAACCTCTTGTTTCCATCTGGGTTCTTTCTTTCTGAGGTTTATCCAACCCACGGACCCATTCAGAGCTTTGCATTATGTCTTATTTTCTCCTTTTTCTTTCTTGCCAGAGCATCTTTTGCCCTTATTAATTGTTCTTATTACCTGCTGTTATCCAAGTAGGCAGATCATGTCTCCTATATGCAAAGGCTGGGCAGTGCTACACACACTCCCACCTCTGGAAGGGGTTAACTCTCCTAGGGGAGAACCTCAAGGTCCTGTTTGTATCCATCCAATATTCAAAGTGCACTGGCAAACGGAAGGAAATGCTGGAAAACAACCCAGACAAGCTCCCCTCTCTGCAGGAGCTCTCTGTCAGCCTACACGTTCTGTCCATCCCACCTCGAAGAGCTTTGCAATGGATTGCTGATGGCTTGTAGCATCCATCTGCAGGCTACTTTGTTACCAAGATTAAGGCATTACAGGGCAACCTGGTGTTAAAGAAGTGTTACTTGTTACATGGATCATTGTGCTATGGAGGCGTTCACTGGGTTGGGGTGGAAAACCTCATTCATGCTGGCTGACTGCTGGGGGAACTGAGGCAGGAGTGGAAAGTTTTCAAGGGCTGGAGGGAAGGGGGTGCTGCTTTTCTGCTGTGGGGAGAAGGATTCTTCAGCACAAATCTGTGTTAGAGGTTCGGGTGAAGCTGGGCAGCACCAGGGAGTAAAAATGCAGTTGAGGAGGAGGCAGAAAAGGAGCTTATGGGGAGTAAATCAGGTGAGTGTTAGTGGGATTTGGTGGATCCACTGATTTCTTTCCAGCTTCAAAATGTCCCCAAACATTCCCTCAAAACCCAGCATTGGCTGCTTCCAGCACTGCTTTCTGAGTCCACAAATTGTGAGAGCAGCAAATTGATAAATAAGATGTTATTCTGATGTTAAACTTTAATTAATAAGAGTTGTGTGAAATTGTCACTTTTGGAGAATAATAGGTGCTTGCTCCTTCCCTGCAGTCAAGCCTGTTGGCCAAGCAGGCAGCCCAGAACCCAAGCCCATGGTCCCAGCTCTGGGTAGGAAACATATGGAAATACATTCACCTGTTGTCACAGCCAGACAAAGAATAAGTGTGCAGCAACATTTGGGGGGCCACGAGCCTCTCCCAGCTGATGGCTCCAGGTGGGATTTCAGGGAGGAATGCTCTACTGGTGGCTGGGAGATGGGGGGAAAAAACAAACCTCGCAGCATTGCAAATGGTAGCGAGGCCGGGGCTGCCCCAGCTGTGTCTGCTGATGCCAGGCTATTGTTTGCATGCTGCTGTTTGCACGTTGGAAGGGGAAAAGCTCCCAGTGTTCCTCCAGCTATGACTGGACGTGGAGAGTGACGTCCCCACCTGGACCTGGAGGTTGTAAGTTGGGGAAGCGTCATCCAGCAACAAAGATAATTATTTATACAGCACTTGACTAATGAATGGTTTTGAATGGGGGCTTCCTGGAGCACTCACTCCACCCAGCTTTTGCAAGGGTGAGATTAAGGCCGGGAGGTTTCTTGTTTTGCTTTGTTTAATTCCTGCTGCGTGGTAGGAGCGGACCTGATGGTTGTGGCTGTGCAAGGCACAGGGTGGGTCTGATTTGCACGTGCTGGGGTTACTGCTTAGTCAAAAAAAAAGGGGGGGGGAGAAATTGGGGATAAATCATCCCTTAGTGTAGTGCTGAGAGGATGGCAGTGGGGACAGGAGATGTCCGAGCCCTGTCCTGTTTGGGATTGGCTTTATCATGGAGGTCACTGTAGGGAACCGCCTGCTTGCTCTCTTGGCAAACACAATCCCTTGCTTTCTGAATAATAAAAGGTATTCGGGCAAAAGGTCCCTCCTGTTGTAAGAAATGGTTTTGCTGATGATATCAGTGCAAAGAGCGTAGATATTTTTCTCCCTAGCAAACTATGAGTACAAACCTTGCCTTAGTTGAGGGATGGCTGCGTGTTTGGAACCAATAGGGTTCCACCCTTTGCAGTTTGGGGCCCAAATCTGAGTCTGGGTTTTGTGTTGGGGTTATGCAGCATTACATGGAGGTAAAGGGGCTTGAGACAACCCTGTCACACAGGCCTGTTACAGAGGCAGCTGAGGAGTGGGCAGGGCTGGCTTCTCCTGAGCCCGTAAACAGGAAGGCGAGGAAGCGCGGAGTTGAGCCTCGGCTCATCCAGGACGTGGGGTGCACACAATGCTGTGCCGGAAAAGGGGGGTTATAAATACATGGGTCAGGGCCAGGCCCTGTGAACAATAGGGACAGGGAGGGGGGAAGAGGCCGGCAGGGATGAGCCAAGGCCACTGAGCTGGCTGCTAACACTGCCCTGCAGCTCAGCTCCAGGTGTCTGGGGGTGTAAGGGTTTTGTTAGTTTGTTAGGAGAGGGAAAATGCAGCAACTGAGCTGCTTTCTTTGCAGCATGGCATAGTGTAGTTGAGAGTTGGCAGTGAGATCATCCATTGCCAGCTCTGGGTTTCCACACCCATTTGCAAACATGGATGGGATGGTGATTTGCTGTGGTGGGATGGGAGAATGTGAGCAGGGATGATTTAAGATACCTGTGGCTGGAGGACAGCCTATACATGGTGTTTGGGGAACCAGGGGATAAAGTGAGGTACGAAAGCCTTCATACAACCCCACTGCACAGGCTGCACCTGGCAGGGTTGATTGTGCGGACAGCCGGGATCTCAGATCCATGTGATGAAATAAGGGTGTCTGGCAGCATGGAGCTGCTGCTGAGCAATGTGGTTATCTCAGCATGGTGGTGCTGGAGGGAAGCAGGCAGATTTCTGTCCTGATCCAGCATTTCCTTGGGTTATCACCCCGCGTTGCCACGATTTCTGAAGGAATTGCTGCTATGATTCAGGAGGCTGCAAAACCACCTGACCCACCCCATAGAGCCACCTCTGCTCTGCACTCATCCCAAAGACGTCAAAGGAAGTGAACACCATGGGTAGACAAAGCAGGGAGGGGAGGGGAGGCTGCCTGCCTGCCCGGCAACATGCAGAGAAGGTCAGTGGCAGCCACAGCCTCGCTCGATAGCAAAACCAGGTCAGGGCATGGCCAGAATTGCAGGAAACATCACCATCATCTGTGAACCCACAGGGCTGCCATGATGCCTCCCCTCTGCCTCATCCTCTTTGAGCCAAACCAACCACAGGACTTTGGCTGCCCCTCATATGTTTTGCCCTCTAGGTTCTTCCCCATCACTGTCGCCCTCCTCTGCACACCCTCCAACAGTTTGATGTCCTTCTGCTCTCTAACCTCTTCTATTTGCCTGAGCATCATTGTTGAAAACTCACTTTGGTGCTGGGATCTCATTATTTGAGTGAGGGGCTGGGATGGGATCATTGCTTTAGCGTATAGGCTTTGCATGGTGGAAGCTCTGCTCAGTGCTCGTGTGTCATCCTCCTCCAGGACATAGACATCCATTCTCACCCCCTCCCCCCACTCCCCTCATTACTGCCCCTATTAGGGATTGCATTTCCCAGCTCTCTGTCTTAATGGTGTCTCGGAGGAGGCATTGCTCGCTGTTAATGCCTCAGCTCCCTCAGGACTGAGCCGAGTGATGGGGTTAATTTGGGAGGGGGTCGGAGGTGCAGCTTCAGGAGATGGCAATTAACAGGAGATGGCACTTAGGGACCTCACTGCAAATGAAAAAACAACAGGTCTCAGCTCCTGTGGTGTCAAGGGGTGGTTTAAGGGGGTTGTCCAGAGCCCAGAAGTCTGGAAGGAATTTGGGGCAAAACAGTGTCCTCTGCACCAATTTGGTGCTGCAGAAACATCAGAGCATGCAGAAATAGGGTCACATCTCAGAGCCTCCCCACCCCAAGGATGTGGAGATTTAGATCTAGATTTAGATTCTGCTCAGGGCCTGCAGTGTGCTGCAATCAATACAGCCTAGGCTGAAGGCGATTTAATTGCAGCAAGTAATGACCCAGAGCCCTGGGGAGATGCTTGTGGATGGAAGTCGAGGAATTTGCTCAGATCCGTGCAGAGGTGGGCAGTGGGATGAGCCCAAGCTTGGAGTTTTTCCCCTTTTTTGGAAGAAAAATGTCTGTCCACCTCTGTTTTTTCCCCTTAACATGAAAGTCATCATCTATTCTCCGTAAGAGAATGGGCAGCTAAATATCATAAATGGCATAATTCCAGGAAAAGCTGCTCCCTTTTACGCTGTGGAGAGGAATGTGGAAAAGCAATTTAAAAAGCCCAAGAGAAATAATTATCAATTTTTGGCCACAGCAGCCTGGAGCCGATGGGACACACATGGCAGAGCTCAGCCTGGGGCTGCCGCGGCTGAATGCTTGTGCCAATAGAGCAAGCGTAGGTGGGTGCCTTTATAGCTGATATACACATCATAGATAGGTGTAAATGTCCCAACAGTAGTGCATGAGCACTTGGTGATACGAGGTTACGAACTTCTGGGAGTCTCATAGTAAAATACCAAATAACTACCAGTGCCTTTTTAATGTTGGCTCTTTTCTGACTGTTTATTCTTGCTGGGCTTTTTTAGCTCTAACTTTCTGGTGGGTGAGGATGATGCTGTTTTTAAGGTGACAGTGGAAGGTGGCTCCAGCATCACTCAAAAGCACTTTCTGAGCCCTCTAGTGGTGCGTGCTGTGCTGAGCCTTGTGGTCTTATCAGGGAGCTGGAGAGGGACAGGGGATTTGGGAAGAGCTTACGTGTTTCTTTCCAAGCTGTGTTTCTAAAATAAGCTGATGTTTATTTGGTTGCGAGGGAAAAACGTTTAATTTGATTTCCTGTCCTTGCTGGAAACAGCAAACATTTTAACAAAGGGGAGGATGGGAAAAGGTTGCTGGCAAAGCAGCGTCTGTAGGTGTTTGGGCTTTGTTTGGTGAGTGCAGCATCACTGACAGCATCACCCCCAGCCACTCTGCCTGCCCTACACCAGCAGTTATCCTCAGGGCACACACAGCTTTGTGCCCTGCCTGCCCCACACAGTTGTTTGTGCTCTGCCAGGTAGGGGTGTGAGTTCTGGCTGAAATGGCTCTTTCTGGTGGTTTAGCAGAGGTAGGAAGAGGCAGCATGAGCTGCAAAGGCCTTGAGGTGTGTTCTGCCCTTTACTACATGGGCATCCAGCCTTTGTTTTGGATTTTCAACACCTTCACAAGCTTGTTCAGGAGGTAAAACAAGGCTGCTAAGATGGATATCCAGGGATCTCAGGGTACATTTAAAGGAAACCTCCTCTCCATATTGAGTTCCCAGCTTAAGCAATGCTCTGCTCTCTCATGCCTTTCCCCATTTGCCTGCTTGATACTAAGAATAATATTGGTAGTAATGATGATTACAGGTGAATGGGTGGAAGGGCACTGTGTCTTTATAGGCTTCCCCTCTTTTGGAAGGGAGGATGGGTGGGAACCAAGACAAGCAATAAATGAGAAAAAGGGAAGAGCTGTTGAGAAGGGCATGTTTGGGGTGGGTTTGCCAACACACCCGCTTCTGCAGGCTGGCATCTCAGGCTGAGTCAATGCTCCCCAGATGAGTGTGTCTGTGGACCTGGTAACCTGAGGTTCCTTTTGGTACTTCTATATTCTGCTCCATAGTGCTCCTGTGGCAAGCAGCCACTCCAGTGGGGGAGAAACACCAGTGTATGCCTTTGAATGAGTGTTGGATGCAGGTCCTGTTTGCACATATAAGGGAAATGGGAGCTAGAGCCCCATCAATGCCAGCAGCCCCTCCACAGTAAGGGCAAGCACAGGTTGGTTCTTATAAGCTGAAGGAAACTGGGAGAGGTTCCATCTTAGGTGCAGCACACAGGAACAGTGGCTTTGGGTTAAACACACACACAAATACGCATATAAATGTTCCTCTCGGCCATGTGTGATGCTGGTCCTGCAGCATGGGATGGGTGTTTTGGTCCCTCTGTGCATGGGGCACTGCGCTGTTATTTTGGGATTGCATTACATATCTCCCCCTATGGAAAGCCTTGCTCCCCAGCGGGCTATAAAACCAAAAAAAGGAAAGGTCCTGACCCCATCAGTAAAACAGCAACTGTGTTTCTTGGGGAGAAATCCTTTTACGAGGCAGAGAGGAGGAAGTTTGGGGCTGGGGGATGGAGCTGGAGGCAAAATGGGGATCAAAAGAGCTGAGCCCATTCATTTAGAGACTGGTGGAGGTTACAGCAGCGTGAGGTGGGGGTACAATTACAGAAGGGCTTCGTTAACAAACAGCAGCTCTATGTGCAAAGGTGGGAGGGAGGTGAAATCTCAGCCAGCAGGGTTTGAGGTTTGAGGGGATTTCTTTCTGTTTGAACACCTCTCTGTGATGTTTTTTAGGATGCTGGAACGGTTTCCACTAAGGCAGCTTCTCTTTAATGGAGAACACACCATCACACAGAGGAAAATATCAGCTTCCTTTTGAAAAGGGTAACTTTGTCAAAGCACGGGATTGTCTGCGTTTTTGGAGATTAATTTGACCTTTTTCAGCATGTTTCCTCCCTGACTCACTTTCACTCAAAATTTCCCTGGACACAAAACCATTTTCTGACCCATTTTGCTCAGCAGCCCCTCACCAAAGCCATGAGAACAGCATCCCAGACCCTCCAATAAGTGTGAGATGTCGCAGCTGCTGTAAACGAGCAAGCATGTCCTTGTGTCCCAGTTTCTCTATTTAAGTAAATGGTGTTTTTTCACCATTGCAAAGCATCTCTTGACTTTCATGGTTGCCAAGGACTGCTTGCAACAGCTTTATGTTTGTGTTTACAGCCACCTGCACCACCAGCACTGCACGGACCTATCAGGGATGCTACAAGGGTTTTCCTGGGCAGCAAATACACAGCCTTCCCCCCCCAAAGAAAGAAAAGAAAGGATTGCAGACACGGATAGGAGGGAGACTGTTTATGTAAGAGCGCGTGGATTCATTGCAGCAGGCCTTGGTTTTAAACAATATTTAGTCTCAGACACTTTGCTCTCCCTATTCCCATGCCTGCTGCTGCCAGTTGGGGTGGGGGAGATGTGGGCGTTTGGTGGGTGAAATGTCTGTGATGTCCCCTACTTTATCTCCTGACACCTGCAAGCAATATTTACCCTTTCCCATTAGCTATTACTGTCCTGCAAAATGATGCAATTAAAGGCTTTGATCTACAAATGGATTAAAATCCACCTCCAGAAAGCTGATTGCCACCAAGACTCCCATGCTCTCTTCTCTGACCTCAGCCCTTCTTGGCCTGTTTGCATTGATCTGCCGCAAGGGCACATCTCTGTTTCCAAACACGATCTGGAGGGAGAACTTGGAGACCATGAAGCCATTTTCTGCCCTGGGGTTGTCATGCCCCACGTTTCCCCATTGTGTAGCAGCTACAAGCACGGAGCATTGCCACCACCGCCCTGTGCTTTGCCACCCAACGGCTGCGGTTCTTTGCTCTCTGTGCCTATTTATTTTGTTTTTCCTATTGCGGGGGCTCTGTTGCTCTGCAGTCCTTTATCTTGATTGTAAATGCTGCTCAGCTCCTGGGTGAGCTGCCTGCACAACAAAACAAAACCAAGCAAACTGAAGCAATACGCTGCTACCTTTACAATGGGCCGCTCCCAACCAGACCCACGAGCAGAAGTGAGACGGGGAGCTCATCTCACGTGGACATGAAACCAACCCCACACGTAACTCTGAGTCACTGCGCTGTTTGCCTCAGTTTTTTGGGTGCTCATGGCAACGCTCAGAACCCCAGCTTGGGCAGAGCAGCAGCAATCTCTGTGTTGCATCTGTGTGACTTTCAGAGAGGCACAGCACAGGAGGAGGTTTGATGCTGAGCATCAACAACACGATGGCCCAGTGCTTTCAGAAATGTGGGTTCCCTGCTGGCTTACCAGCTCCTTTAGGTGCACATTGATGAGCCACTCGTGAGGTGCACCAAACTGAGAACACTCAACCTGCAGCAGAAGTTTGCAATGGCTGGAGCTTTGGTCTTGGCCAGCCCCACATTGCAGTGATGCTGGAGCACATCTGTGCAGATGATCTTTGCTTTCTTCTCTTTTTTTCTCTACTTCCCCCCCCCCCCCTTTTTTTCTGGTGTTAGCACATTACCTGCAGCGTGGTTTCAGAACGTATGACTCAGGAGCGCCTTTTGGCCCGCAGCCTTGCAGCAAGCTGCTCCCAGGGTTTGCAGAGGCACCATCAAAGAAAGCCTCTTGGACCTGGGCAGCCGAGTGCCACCGCCACCCTGAAACCCTCCCATGGCTCGTGGGTGGGAGATTTTGCAAAAGCCCTCATTGCCTTTGGAGCAGTGGTACAGATCTGAGTGGTGTTTGAGCTCCTAAATCATCCTGAAACCTCAATGCTTCGTGCTGTACGATCTTTATGAAATCTGTGACTTATTGAGGGGTTTTATTTCTGTTCCCCAGGTGATCCACTGATTTACCTACTGCCAATATCCTCATGGCTTCCTACATAAACTGCTCTTTTCAACAAAACCATCTTCTCAGCTGTCTAAACACGATGGAGAGGAAAAGAAGCCCCCAGTGGTCACAGCGTGGTGAGGAGGGAGGAGCTGAGATTGGTTTTGGAGATTCCACTGCCACCCCCAAACCTTCCATCCCCAGTGGCTCTTTGGTGCTACTGGCCCATGCAGAGGGCAATTTGACTTATTATTTACTCTCCAAAAGTGCTCGTCTTAGTAGAAACAAACACATATCATCATTTTCTGTCCTCTCTCCCTCCTACTCTTACATCCTCCCCAAGCAGCCTAATGCTGCCTGACATCCCCACAGTCCTTTCCAGTCCCCTTTCTTTCCTATGTCCACCCCCGTTCTACCAATACCCACCCAGAGCTGCAATCCCAAACCACAGGAAGGCTGAAGATGCTGGAGCACATTGTGGGAAAGGGGATTGAAAAGCAGCAGAGCCAGTTTTATCCTTCATTTGGGTGAGTTTTGCTTCTCCAGCCTTTTCCCACCCTGTGCAGCAAAATAAAGTTGTACATTAATAAGAAACATCCTTGGTGATGCTGGGAAGGAGGGTGAGGAGGCGTTTGCAGGCTACAGAGTTCCCAATATTTGCCCCATCAGCTGTTGCGCATCTTCCTAATGGGATCAGATGGGACCTTATCACATTACACCTCCAGAAATCTTTGTGTTAACCTTTTCCTGGCTGCTACTTGGTTTTGAAAATCCTTTGGTAAAGAGAAACCTGGTTCCAACAGGGATGCTCTCCAAACGCCATGTACCAGCAGGAGAGCAAACCAACCCCACAGTGTGCATGAAGGACAGGCCCAAAGCATTGGCACTGAGCTTCCATCCACCTGATTTTAAAATATTTTTGCACTCTTGAGCACATTCCACACCTACGACTCACCGCCAAGCTGTGCACCGAATCTGCTCTAGACAACAATGCTTGGCTGAAGCTGCCACTAAGCAACACCAGCCAAACACATACACTAATGAAGAGGGGAAACAATTCCTGCTCGTGCCTATTTTTAAAAGCTGCGTCTCCACAAGGTGGTTAATTATAGATTGAGCTGCAAGCAGCTGGAAGCAATGCCAGCCATCCTGCATGGCTGCTGTGCTGTTCTTCAAGGGGATTTGGGGGCATTCTGGGCTGTGTGGCTGGGATGCAAGACCGGGGTGTTGGAGGTAAATGCTGTCTGCAGCACAGCAGGGAGGCCGCCCTGGGGCTGGGGGCCTGTTTATTGGCAGGGTCCTGACCTCCCCTGTTTATGACCCCCCCGGGACCTCAGCATGGAAACGGGATTTGTAATGTAACACTAACAATAACACAGCGCAGAGAGCCGTGACAGGGGCATTTTCTCCTACACGCTGCAGCTGGCTCCCAGTGATGGAGAGGTGAGGAGGAGGAGGAGGATGCCAGGCGTGGTAACGGCAGCACGCCTCAGGTCAGGCACTAACGGAGGCTCTGAGCTCCTTTAGGTTCGGTTTTAGCTAACAGACTGCTGTGCATCGCTGCTCCTTGCTGAGCTCTGTCTGAATGAGGGCCTTTGTATTTGAATGCACAGCCCAGGGTGCTGAGTCCAACCCCACTGATTTTCCTCCTCAACACTGAAAATTGAATGCAAACCAATTGTGAGCCCTCCAAAAATGGAGAGGTCCCAAAGCTTGTGAGTGCATTTCATGCATCCTCTGGGAACAGCCATGACTTTCTGAGCCCCTGAGGTGCCTCATGGTCATGTTTTTGAGATGAAGCCGGCTCAGACAGGTCTAGAAACCTCCTAAACTAAGAAATAAAGAAAGCTGAGACTCATCTCTATCACACACGAGATTCCTGGAATCAGGGCAGTCGGGAGAACCAGAAATAGTGCGAGACTCAAACCAAAGTCATACGACCTGGCACAGATGGGTGAACTCAGCAGGCTGACAGATACAGAGAAACTTCACTTGGCTTTGGAGGTTTCTATTTCAGACTTCTAGCTTTCATTGAAGCAAAGCCAAAGGGTGTTTTCCTGTGATCTGGAGGTACAACTGAGATGCTCCCCAAACCCTTCTATACCCCACACAGGGCAAGGAGGCTGTGATATACCTGCAGGCTCACCCAGTGCATCCATGTCATAGAATCACATCCCACACCCCAACCCTGTTTCCACACACAACCTCCAGCTCCCATCCCTGCACACCTTTCCTTTGCAGTGGTGCAGAAATCTCCCTCTTTCCATGCATCACATCACTACCTGCTGATATCCCTCACCCTGTGGCTTTTGGGAGGCAGGGGATTTTTGGGTGCCCTCCTCTTCCTCCCCCCCTATTCCTCCCACGCTCTTTCTCTTGGCACCATCTAGTGGCTGCAGAGGTGGAGATGCCTCTCCTTGCTTTTGGGTTGGGTATGCAAGCCAAGGCTCCTTTGAAACAAGCTGAAGTTGAAATCATCAATCTAAAGCAAAGGGATCTGACTGCATGGAGAGCTGTGACCATGCTGAAAGGGACCCCAACATTTTCTCCCCTTCTCTGTGCTTGTTTTGCCTAAATGGAGGATTTTGTGTGTATCCATGCTGACAGCAAAGCCCTCTGAGGTGGATTTTGGGGCCAGAGCAGCACAGAGGCAATGCACTGCCACAAAGCCTTCCAACCCCATTTCTAATGCCAGGGGTGAAGCCCAAACCCTCAGCAAGGTAGAAGGAGAAACATAACCCCATGGCTGCTGCTTTAGGAGCACCAGGCTGCAGCTCTCAGGAGCTGATCGCCAGAAGTGGAGAGATGCTGTTGCTGCCCACGTGGAATTTCTTTCTTTCCTTTTCTTGTCCTTTTCTTTTTTTTTCCTTTTTTAATGAATCATCTGAAAAATCCAGCAAAACAGCTTCTCCTTCAAAATATGGAACTGAAGAGATTAATTGTCATTTTTCGAACCATGACTGTGGGTTTCTGTGCTCCTCTCAGGAAATTCCAGATGAAGGACCATATTTCATCTGGGGGAAAAAAAAGCCAAATGCGAAAGGAGAAAACTGCTCCGTGGCTTCGATCTCCTCTGTCTTCGTATCTCATAATCCTCTCACAGGGCTTTCACTTATCCCCAAACCATAAGGACTGCAGGATAGGGCTGGGATGCGTTTCCATTTGATGTGATAACCTCCAGACACACACCAGCTCTGCCTTGCTGCTTACGTTCAGTGCAGCCAGCACCTAAATGAACACCAATAGCAAAAGGTGGTGGGAAAGTTTGCAAGGAAAGGAATTCTTTTCTTTAGCAGCAAACACAGTTTTGGCTGAATTTAAGGTCACAGAGTGGGGGGAGAAGGGTGAGCTGTGTGTCTGCGAGGCATCAGGAGGATGCTGCTGGTGGAGAGGGCTCCTGCAAGTGATGGATTGCACACGGGGGCCGGGGTGATGGATGGATGCAGCCACTGGTGTCTGCAGGCAGTCTGTGAGAGCTGCAGCATCCTCATCTGCTCTCCCCCCAACCCTGAGCCCTGTATGAGCCTGCAGTGAGCTCCTTGTCTTGCCAGTCAGGGGGATGCAGGGAGGAGCAGAAGCAGAGTGGAGAAAACCCTTCTTCTATTCCCATCACGGAGCAGAGCCGCAGTCATCACCTTGCCTGACCTTCGTCCCCTCTCAAGCAGGCTGTTTCAATCGGTCACTGAAGTGTGGCACAAAGCCCAATTCCGTCACTTCCTCTTCTTCAGAAATAAAAAGCAAATGTTGGGCTGCACAGCCCAGAGTTCAGACCAGGGGAAAACCCACAAATCTCTGGGCCGTCCGGGATCTTTTGTTTATCGCTGCACTTAATCCCATTTTTGGGTCTCCCAGGCTCAGCCTTGAAAGAAAGATAAATGAGGTGCGTCAGAAGCTCACCTGATTAACTTGGCTAATTCTGTGATTTTGGTCTTTTCCAAGGCTGGTTTGGAAAGGAGTGTGGGGAAGGAGGTGTGCATGCATGGAGCAGAGTCCCAGCCTCATGCAGGCAAAGCAAAAGGGCTCTTATTATTATTATTATTATTATTACTATTTGCAAAGGACAGATAGTAACAAGCAAACCAAACAAACAAACACTGGGTGAAGACTGCATTCTTGTTGCATTTTAAGATTTGGACAACAGAGCCCCAAAATGAAGTTACCAGCAAAGTCACCGTGCACAGTGTGCTGCTGCTCCTGCACCATGCCATGCCATGAGAACGGCAGCTTCTCCCACAGATAAGCAAGTGCCTGCAACATGTGTGATGTAGATAGAGATCAGCCCCTGAGGTGACGTAGCAACACACACCATTTCCTCTGCTTTTTCTGAACAGAAAGGTAAAAAGAGGAAATTACGCCATGTTTTTGGAGGAGTTTTCTATAAGAGCATCCTGTGTGGCAATACATCTGCCAGCCCTAGAATCCTCCCTGGGGTGTCCAAACAAGAGGCACAGAGCTCACAAGGCTGCTGCCTTCTATCCCAGCCACAAAACCCAAAAGTTTTCCCCCAAGATGAGGGCAGCAGAACTTCTCCTTGCATTTTTTTTTTTCCCCATGTGAAATCTCAGCTTGCAGCAGGCAATGAGGAGCATTGCTCCCTGGATGAGTGATGGGAAGCAAACGCACGGGCAGACCTGTGTACTATCAACCCACAAAACATCAGGGCTGGGAAACAAGAGTGGATTAGCTTTGATTCCCAGGCTGGAAGCAGCCCTGCAGTTCTTGCTGTCCAGACGGGTGCCTGGAGCAGCCTCAGTGCTGGGTGTGATCCAGCTGCAGACAAAATCCCTCTTGCAAGGTCCTGCAGCAGCTCAACATGCTGAGTTTAGCTGCACGCCAGCACCCTGAGAACCAACCCTGTGTTCTTTAGCACTGCCTCAGCCCCCCTGCAAAGGAGATGTTGCAAACTCCATCTCCAGGTGCTCTCCTCTCAGTCCCATCCTCTTTCCCCAGGATATCTCAGCTCCCTTTTGGCAGATGATCCATTTTAATGGCCTGCGCCCCAATATAAACCATCCCCTCCCATCTGGTTTCAGTTAGGATCCTGGGGGGCTGTGGGCTTGACTCCTCCTGCTTGAGCCCCTTGCAGTGCCCCGGGCACTGAGCTGCTGCCGCCAGCATCTGCTTCCAATTGCTGCTGCTCCCACTAGTGATGGGAACAGCTGGGCTTTTGTTGATATCCGGGGTCTTAAAAGCACCGTGTCTGGACAAAACCCATCCCTTGTCCTTCTCCAGAGCTACTTGGGCTGAAGAAAACCATTGCAGCAGGTTTTTCTCTTACTAACAAAGTGAGGTCTTTTCATTCTGGGTCCTTGGGCACCAAGTGATGGTCATGCCCATGTTCTGGCAGGATCTGTGCCTCTGCAGTTCTTTCCACACAGCCCTGCAAGGAAGTGGAACAAGGAGTCTCTTTTCCATGCCCAAAACATGCTTGCAAGCCCAAGAACTTCATCCAGGTGAATTTAGGGTTGTGGCAGGAAAATTCCTCCTACTTCTGTGAGTGCTGTGGTGCCCATGAGGTGCATTAAGCCATGGCTGTAGGAGGTACAGTTTCCCCACACACTCCAGCCCATCTTCTCCTGCTGGGTTTGCAAATTTTGCTCGATTCCACACCAAGCTGAAATAACTGAAGATGGCCCCTCTGTATCCATTGGTACAACAGGCAGAGCTACCTCTGATATTAATAGCTGCCCTTTACTTCAACTTGCTAACACCATTAAGATGGTTTTAATTAAAACTTGTTAGCAGCAACCTGTTCCTGAAAATGAGCACAGCTAACCTGATTATGGAGCTGCTTCTTTAGCAATCCTGCTCTTCCCAGATCCTCATCCTGGGCACAAGTGTAAATGCTCTGTGAACTCAAAAGGTTTGTAGTGCTATATGGCTGGGATATTGGATACTGTGGGGTGGGATGCAGGATGATGTGGGCAGATGATGCTGTAGCATCCAGAAGTCAGCCTGGGTATTCACACCCCTGGAGATTTGTGCAGAGAGGTGATGCAGGAAGTTTTGAGTGTGGAAAGCCTATTTTTTGGAGCAGAGTAAAGTTTGAAGCCCATCTCCTGGACATGACCTTGGGTAGGGGGGGAGCTCCATGCTGGATGGGAACCCTTTCACTCCAAGCAGGTGGATGAACAGTGAGAGCCAGCCCCAGTAAGGGGGGAAGCATCCCCACCTCCTCCCCATCTCTGCCTCGTGTTGCAGCCTTGTGCAAGGAGCAAAAATTATGAATGGCTCCTTCCCCCCACTGGCTCCCCCTGCTTTCACTTGCGTGTCGCCATCCCCCACAAGCAGCTGTTTCCTATTACCATAAAAGCTGACAAGGTGCAGGGCTAAAGCGGAGCCTCCTTTGGCAGGTAATTTTGATGAGAGGCAGAGGGCTGGGTGTCTCTGATGGGTTTCCGGCAGTGTTATCACACACACACAGCCCCCTCCTTTCTCTGTGTCCCAGCCGGGGGCTCGGCTGCACCAGCCTTTGCCTTGGGGTGCTTCATTTGTTTCTTCTGCTCATTGGGAAAAGGGATGGTCATGGCAGGGAGGGGGTAAAATACTCCCTGAGGACCTTTCCTCCATTTGAGATCATGGAATGGCTTGGAGATAGCAAAAAGGATGGCTGTAAGGTGCAAATGGGAGTGCAGCATTTCCCCCTCTGGATGTTATCCACCCAATTAGTTGCAATGAGCAGCCCAAGCAGCTCCAAGCACTGCTGCTTGATGGCTGTGTGGTTCAGCTCCCACTAGTGAGCATTTCACCTGTCTGCAGGAAATATATGGCTGGTGCACCTGGCTTGGACTCGTTTACAACTTTCTACCTCCCTGCAGCAGAAATAACCCAGCTGCTTGTTGGGGATGCATAACCCAGGCCAGGCCTTCAGCCATTCCTCTGCCCACAAGAAGACACCCAGCTCATCCCCCTGCACTGCACAGCATCTCCACCTGCACTGAAGGATGCAGGCAAGCAGCAATGCTGATGGGTTGGATTCAGAGACCTGAACAGCTCTCTGGCTTCTCCCAGACATGACATCTATTCATGAAGGAGGTCACCTTAGGTTTGTGAGTCCAGCCAATGCTGGAGGATGAACCGTATTTATTAAATAAAACAAATAAATAGATAGCATTTCTTCTGGGGCATGTTGGTTCACTTCCACAGCTGAGAATGAAAAGAGCAGCACTGTGTTGCAATGCAGGCTGTACCCCTGTGCCCCCAGACAAATTAATCACCTGCTCCCATGTCAGACACATTAAACATCATTTTGTGGCTCTGCATGGAGGCTCAGAAATCTCAGTATTATGGCTGATGTTGCTGTGGCTGGAAAAATGCAGTGGGTGGCAAGATGGGATATAGGGGAGCAGAATGCAATTTGTGTTCAGCCTTTTTTTGCACTGGCTGTAAGAATTTGTTGTCTTGTGTTAATGGAGTCAGAGTCATGTGAGCATTTGTGTACATACAGTTGTCCCATCCCTGGAGGTGCCCAAGGCACTGTAAGGGGCCCTGGGCAGACCTAATTGATGTGGGACAACAAGCCCATGGCATGGATTGGGGCTGGGGAGTATTAAGACCCCTTCCAACCCAGCTGTTCTGTGGTTCTATGGTGTGATGGGGGTCTGTAGCCTCCCTTTCTCCTCCTTGGTCCTTCACATGAGGTCATCATTTTTCTCCCTAGAAACTCCATGGTCGTCCTTGTTTAGTTTTCCGGCAGGGCTTATCCATTTCAATTGTCCTTCATTAGCCTGTAATCAGATAATTACCTTCCCTTCAACTTCAGCTCAGGCCGTGCAGGCAACTCATGACTGCACAGCATGTTCCCCATCCCCAGTCCCATTAGCATGGGGCTGTCATCTTTCTCCAATGAACTTTCCAGCACAGATAGCTTTGTGTCCATGCTGCTTTCTCCTCCAGCACCCAACTAGTGAGAGCCTGGATGGGGCAAGGGAGGAATTTGGTCATAGTACAAGGGTTAATGTACTGACTTTCTCCCAGGCCCCCAGGGCTGTCCCCTCTGTGTCCTGTCCCCCCACCACACACTCTCCAATTCCAGTTGCAATCCTGTTTGCATTTTGCTCATAAAGTCATTCTGTCCGACTTAACATCAGCCAGATCCCATTTCTACATGCCTGACAGCTTCCAGGGCAGGGCCATACCTGGGTGTCCAGAGGAGGAGAAGAGCTCCAGTAGAGAGCTCACGCTTCAGCTTGTACAGATTTGCCTAACATTTGCTGACAATCCTGTCTCAATTTGCAAATGACACATTTTTTCCATTCCCAAAGCCACTGTTCTCCTGCAGGAAACAACCAAAGGACTGAGATGCACAAAACCTGAGTCATTTTCAATACAAAAGCCATACAAAGGCCACCTTCAGACAAAACCCAACCTTAAGCCCATGGTCCCAGGCCTTAGAACCTTCCAAGATGCTCCCCAAAGCAACACCAGTGCCTTTTTGAAGTAGCATCATCCTATCCATGTCCTCACAGATGCTCAGTGTGCTGAGCTCTCATTGATTTTATGGCACTGGGGTGCTCAGAAACTGGGGGTCCCCAGTTGGTGTGGGATTTGGTCTGCAGGGAAAAACCCTGCTGTCCCACCATAGGTTTGACTCCAGCGGTGGTCTTGCATTGGAGAAGCACTTTAGGATGAAAGGAGTGATAGAAGTGTCAAATATTATGCTAAACAGCTCCGCGAGAACTCCTGGATGTTTTAGGAGCGCTGCCAGGTTGGGAGCTGAATAAAGCCAAACTCTCCTGTTGTATTTATTTTTTGAAGGCTTGAAGTTGTTTAAACAGTAAGGTCAGAGCTGATAACAAGGCTGGGAGCAGTGCCCAGTTCCCTTCCTCTGCACATTGGTACTCTGCATGGAGTAAAATGGGTACCCCAAAAAACAAAGTGAGAGAAGAAAATCTGGGATGTATCCAACACATCAGAGTGATGTTTGGGACAGCATTCCCACCTGCAGTGGATAAGTTGGTTGGATATTAGGAACAATTTCTTCTCTGGAAGTGTGGTGCTGCACTGGCATATCTGCCCACTGAGTGGGGAGTCATCCCTGAGGATGTAGCATCAAGGGATGTGGGCAATGGGCATGGTGGGGGGGGTGATGGCATTGGAATGGGGATCTGAGAGGTGCTTTCCAACCTCAATGACTATGATTCTGTAAGCTGCCCATAGCCTGCAAGCAGCAGCCCTGAGATGCTCCTGGTACCTGGGCTGCTTCACTTCCCAGCTGGGGTGCAGAGACATAGCTGGGGGATCCAGGGGACATGGAGGTAGCTGACCACACCACTGAGCTGGCCGAGGTCGTGCTTGCAGAGCTCTCTCCTGTCATTTACTGATCCTAATCAGGCTGCAATAAAACCTGTGATTGCACATCTCATAAGCGAGATCACAGGGAGAACAGGAAATGAGCTAAGTTAATCAAATTAGATGAAAGACAAGGAAAAAGGAGCCTGAAAATCCCATCTGGGGAACAATTTTATTAGTGCTTTGCACTCCCCTAGAACATTTTTGATGGGGAGCATTGGAGCATTAATTCAGCCAGTCAGTGCCACTTAGCGATCGCTCTGTCTGAGCAATGTATTTCTTGTTGCAATGTTCTCCCTTTGACAAAATTCAAAGAAACTCACATTTCTCTCCCTTGTAGTTTCTTGTGTCTCCTTGCTCTTTAGGGCTTTGCTAATGCTGCTGTATCAGACTGGTGGTGAGGAGCCAGGCCTCTCCTCTCGCTGTGCTGGGTCACAGAAATACAAATGCAATGAGCAGAGCACATCTTCCTGCCTTGATTGCACATTTGGTCCCTTTTTCCTGCCTTTCTCTGAACTTCCTTAACAGAAGGAATGAGTATCTCACTGCATTCCTTCTGACATAGACTTCTCTTGCAAGTCACCACAAAAGCCTGGCAAAAATATAGAAGATGAATGCAAAGAATTGTGTGCGCGTTGTATTGAACCCATAACTTCCAGACCACCCAGCAATACAGAAGCCCACTGCTATCAGTTTTGAGGTCTTGCTGCTGCACAGAGGCTCATGTGTGGTCAGTATGTTACCTTGGGGTTGGACAGGTGCTCGTGGCATCCTCCCATGGCTGTGTGCATGTCATGCCCAGGCCATCTTCAACAGTAACACCTCCTCTAGAAAGGACATCTCAGGGAAACGAATGGCCCTGCACAACTGAACCTTTCAGCATTCGTCCTCTCAAGGAGCAAATGCGAACCAAGCAAGGCATCAATGGCTTGAAGCCAGGCCGGGATGTTTTGGTCCCATTTCTAACCAGACAGAAGACTGATGCATATGCTCATGCATAAACCATGTTATTTCTGTTCTTCCTGTACTGGACCTATCATTTAGCCACCAGGAACCCCCCCAACCACACTTTTAGCACCCCCTGCTCTCCTTGATCTGCCAAGCCACATTTCTATCTGTGTGCAAAGAGAGGAAAGCATTTGACTTGCAAATATTTTTTCAGTTCCTCACAAAGGGTTGAGCATTCTGAGTAGCACCACAATACTCTGGGCCTTCTTCACCACCCACCTCCACCTTCTTTCCCTCCTGCGCCTTCCACCCAACAAGGTGCTGCCTGCCCTCTTTGGGGAATGCACTGGAGATATCTGGATTGCAACATGTCATGGGCCCATTTAATGACTTTCTTATCATGGTCTTGGTCTCCATACATCCGTGTCAACATTTCCTTTCCCCACCACTCAGCTGCCACAGTACTTCGGATTTGATTTTACCCATCTGTGGGCTGTTAATGGGGCAGAAAGCCATGCTCAATTTCAGTACTGAGCTTCCTGACAGAGAGTTCTTCATTTTGGGCATCTTCTTTTGTCTTTGTAAAATAACACACAACCAAAAGAGCGCAACTTTGTCAGAAAGGTGCTAGTTTTGTCACAATTGAAACTGCATGCAGGAAAGGGCTTTCAAACAGGCTTCCTGTCTCAAAAAAAAAAAAAAAAGACCAAAAAAAATCATTCAGAATGTCCTGAAGTTGTCAAAAACATCCTGTTTTGACATTCAAAGAAACTTTGTCTTTTGGTCGGTGGCAAATTTTCTTACTTCAAAATTAGTAATTTTCTTAAGGCGTGAAAAAAATGCCCTACCCAACCATCAGAGCAGAGAATGCTTCTAAAACCTCTGTGAGCTCAATTCCAAATCTGTGCTTTTGTCTGAAAGGGGCTGTAAGGGAGCCTGCCTGCTGTAGGAAGCACCAAGGTGTTCAGTGTCTCAAACTATCGAACAAATCCCATCGTGCTCCCATTGCGTCTATGATTGACTCACATGATGTTGTTTATGGAGGATAAATCCAGTAATAGCAGCATCTGTTCAATCCAGATTGGGGTTAGCAATCTAAAATTGCTTTCTCCTTGGAAAACAGCGTAATTCTGCTTTTTAAGAAACACAAGGGAATAGGGAAGAAGGGTTTTTAGGAGTTTGGATGTGGACTGCTGTACTTAATGCTGCTGGTGCTTATAGTCCTGGAAGATGCTTGTCACCCTGACAGCATCTCTGCGGTGTAGAAGACTAAGAGTGCCCTAAGATTGGTGTGGATCTGCCAGATTTCACACCCACCTCAAATCTGGCTGCTCCCAACCCCCATTGGAGATGTGCTCCAGCGCTGCCAGCCAAAGTCCCTGCAGCCATCAGGAGATGTGAACCCAACCATGGGATGGAAGACATCAGTGAGGGGGGAAGGAGCCAAGCAGAGGTCAGCTCAGGTCAAACCATACACAACTGGTGCCAATGGGCCGAATTAGTTTGTTTTCTGAAGTTAGCAAATGGTTCTTTTGACCTTAAGGAGGGTTTTTAAAGCACAGCCAGCCTTAGCATGAGGGGTTGTTCCATGCATCACCACCTCTGGTAGGACCTAAATGGGACCTCTACTTTGAGGTTTTGGGAGGCAAAATGAGACAGGAACAGCTAATGAATTTAGTGATTTATAAGCCCTGACATAACGAATTAATTAAGAAACAGTGGACAAAATGCAAATAGAGGACTTGTGAATGAGAACAGGCTACTAACTGGATTTCAGATGATGAATATCAGAGTTCATGTGTGATGAAAAAGCAAAGCTATGAAAGGTATCTGCAGTAACAAGGCAAAGTCTATTAAGCCTACTCGTTCTGGATAGTATTGAACAAAGCTCAGGAGAAAAATGGGATAAAATAAATGCTTTTGATTTTCTAATGTGTTTTGAGCTAAGGCCAAGGACTCAGATGGTTTTCCTAAGAATTACGCTTGGTTGTTTGCAGGGAAATAGCTCTTTACACCAGAACAGTCTCTGGAGCTGGTGAAATGCTTCCCAGCTGTGGGCTGTGGAATTCAGATGTCACTTCACTCTCAGCACAGCAGATGCAAAGGGGCTCAGTCTGCCGAGTGCTTCATATTAAGCAACAGCCCTGAGGAGCCTGGGCTGTGTGCAGCCAGGAGAAGTCCTGCCTATTTTAGGGGATACTGCTGGGACTTTGCAACCCACGAGCATCTCCCTGTGCTCTATCATCAGCAGGAGGGGGCTGGGAGGATACTGCAAGCAACCTTGCAGTGCATAGCTGAGCATGAAAAATGGGGTAAAACCAGCTGGCTTTGGGTGCCCAGGATGTGGACACAGATACATGCGCCCTTCAGGGGTGCCAGCTTCAATGCTGCATGCTTAGTGGTAATTCACCCCCAGGCCACTCCAGGACTCATCTCTTCCACATTCTCCTTTTGAAGCTTTGTTCATCCCCTTCCTTTAATTCTTTTTCTGCTTTGGCCAAACCCTTTTGCCAACACATTTGGAAATGAGAGCAAAAAGGAGGTTTGGGGGAAAGGAGAGATCACATGGACATTTCTGGGCCTCTGATAAAGGGCTGGGGGTGCTGGCAGCTCTGTCAAACTGAGTCTGATGGTTTTGTGATGCGGTCTGTGTAAAGTCCCATCTGGGAGAGAGACAAGTCCAAACTCACCCACTCACATATTTTCCAGAGATGTGTTACTGCACATATGTTTGGAGGACAGGAGAAACCTGTTAAAGAGATAACCTCGTCGCATCTCAATGCCTTCCTCCACTGAGCTCTGCTCCGCTTGCAGGATCCTCCTGCTGCTCCCAGCCCCACAGCCAGGGGGTTGGATACATCTTGCCAAAAAAAAAAAAAGGAGTAGAGAAAGTGCCTGCCAGCTTCTGGCCCTGGAAACACAGAGTTATGGCCCTGAAGCTGCTCGAGATTGGCAGTGGCATGAAATGAAGGCTGGGTGCAGCAAGACAATGCCACCCATGGGATAATCGTCAGCACCAGGGGATGCACCCTGCCTTGTTATATGGCATTTGCAGTTTTTGTACCCATGCACAGCAGACAGTGGCAGAAAAGGGGGAAAGAGCAAGGTAGTGAAGGGTTCTGCAGCACCTGCAGACTGCAGGGGGGAAATGATGTTGATGGGCTCACTTCAATGCAATGGGGATGGGAAATGAACGGGCTGCTTATCAGCAGCTGGAGCAGCACCACTTAGGTCCACACTGAGATCCCGTGCCCTATGTGCTCTCCAAGCAGACCAGGAAACAACATGCATTTCACTGACACTTCCATTCCCTTGATGCTAAATCTCAGTTTCCATTGACTGTTCACCCCAAGGCTTCTAAGAACCAGGAACAGCAGCTTCTGAGCAGCCCCATTCACAGCCCCACTGTCCAGAGCTGCTCTCCTCCACTTTGGCAATGCAGTGGCTGCACCAGGGCATGAGAACTGCCCAAAAGTATTTGAGGGATGTAAACAAGAGGAATCAGAGGAGCCCCACGGGGGGATGGGCATTCTTTGGCCAACACAGCTCAGATTGTTGTGCCAGTGCAGTGATGGAAGATTTCCTCCTTGCCCTTGAAGACCTCAGTGTGCACAGCTTTGTATGCTCTTCTGCAACCCCCTGGTGACCCGGCTGGTCTCATCCATCAGATATTTTGTAAGCTGTAGGAATTTAGGGGTTTTAGGAGTTCTATGCTCAGAGCTACAGCTTTCAATACATAAGCTATTTTATTTTTAGAAAAGCTGAGAGTCCAGCAGGGGAGGAAAGATGCAGTGGATGCTTCAGCATAGTGATCACATGTGCTGGACCAAACCTGATCCCTGTCCAAGAGGTGTCATCCAGCTTGTCTCAACACAGCACGTGGGAATGGCTTGGAAACATGGCCCTGGGGGGACACAAGTGCTTGCTGCTGGATAGTCCAGATGGAGCTGGGAAGTGAGGGCTTGGCAAGAACTTTTATCACCTCTACTCATCACAGGGGCCGGCTGCCAGACAGCTCAGAGGTCAAAGAATTAAGGATGGATGTCTGAGGAGTATCGCTTGCATCTCTCACTCTGTTATTATGGAAAAATGTTCTTATTCATCCATCTCATTTTACACCAGGGTATAGCTTGGCTAGCCTGAAGTTGGCAGTGACCCCTCTGCAAAGCGCCAAGACTCTTTTACACACATGCAATAAAATAAATCAGTTGAGTGAGCTGCAGTGCAACTTATGCTCTCTCTCACCTCAGCACTGGGAAGCTGGAGCCCAAACCCACCACAGTGGGTGCTCAGCCTGCAAGTCATCCTGCATAGGATAGTGTGCACACTGAGGACATTGGGTTTATGCACAGTGGGTTGGGAAGCAACATGAGCAGTGATGCTGCATTTGCTTGCTCTGCTGCTGGTCTGCAGTCTCCCACCTCACAGCCCTTCTGGACAGCTTGGCAGTGATGCTCTGCACTGCTCAGGGCTGGGGCTCCTGTCCCATTTCTGCTACTACACACAAATCCACTGTATAATGAATGTATCACAATCCCCACTGGACTTTTCTGTACAGCCAGCACTAAAAGCCACTGATTTCCCCTACCAGGGTGAAGGACTTCCCCCTTTTGTCCATAATAACACATCTGAGAGCTGTGGGAATAGCTTTCCTTCACTGACACGAGCTCTCCTCCCCAGCCCAACACTAACCCCGTTCATCAGTCACAGCGCCACCCCATCCACCTTCACACCACCATCCAGAGACCCACACCTCAAATTATTCTTTGCAGGATATTAGCATGCATTGGCTAACTGCAAATCTGGGATTTGTTCACTTAGCTGCCTTTTAATACACAGATATCTGGTCTGTGAGCTCGCATTAGGCATTCCTTGCATGCATACTGGCTATGTGCAGAAATGTGCTCATGCAGGCTTTGATGTCTGCAGTATGTAACATCATCTGTTCTTCAATAGAATTGTCCTCTGAGCTCAGGACCAGGTTTGGGGATCCTTCTGCCTGCACTTCTGATTTTGTGCAACATCTGGGGAGTTTAACATGTGCTCAGGAGGGCAGCATGCTATTAATTGGACATTAAGTGGTGGGCCATGTCTGAGGACATTGCACATTGTATTAATTACGGAGCGGCTAATAACAACCTTCTGCCCCTGGTATTTATAGAATAATAAAATCTGTCCCTGACACTGGCCTCACATCTGGCAAAACTGGCAAACACATTTTCATTTACCTCCCTTTCTCGAGCGTGTTAATAGCTTTCAGATTTCCAGGGGAACAACTGGAGATCTTAGAGCATTAGGGATGCACTGCTAATGGCTCTGGAGTGAGGGCTGAGATGAGATTTGCACTTCAAACAGAGCTGGATCCCCTGTTCCTTCCCTTGCATTGTGTGGCACCGTGGATATGGGTTGTGGGTGTGTTGCACTGGATGAGATATTTACAAACACTTCAGCTCTGTTTTGGAAACATTCCCCTGTGCTGTTACATCAAATACAAGCAAGCATGTCTATAACCATTGGTACTTCTGGCCAGCAGGTCACTGTGGGCTCTGGGACTGCATCCACTGTTGCACCCTGAGCTGCTGGGTGATGGGAAAGTTCTTCTCCACTGGCCAGCGTGATGCTTTGCTCCTGTTTTGTTTTCTAAAGGCTCTGTTTGGCTGTCAGCAAGTCCCAGAGAAGTGAACATCTCCGTGCTGATAACAGACTGGGATAAAACGGTTCCAGAGATGCATAGGTTATGTCTCTAAAATGAATGAGTAGGGAGTATTTATGGGAAGACATGGGGAATAATACAATGTTATCGGCCTCCGCTTCCGAATGTTGCAGACTATCTTGACCACTTTTGACCTGAAGAAAACAAACCATGTGATTTGTGTTTGTAACCATAGGGCAGCAGGGAATAGGTTAAGGATGGGGAGTCCATCAAGGGGCAGCAGAAAGCCTCGTTTCCCAGGAGACTGCTAAATAATGCCTGATCTGTCCACACACACAAGTGGGAGGATGTTCCCGCATCTTCCCCCTCTCGTCCCTCAAAAAAACTGCTGTTCTCTGAGATAGAGCCCCGGCTTGTCTCAGTCTCAGCCCCACATGAGCCCCTCTAAGTGGAGGAAGTTATATCACCCTCCAGGAATTGCTCTCCGAATGAGATGCAATGAAGGTATGAGCTGCTTGTAATCATCTCTGGAGGCAAGCCAACGTCCCCCCTCGCTATCAAAGGCTCTCTGTCAGGCTCTTCTGCCTCTTGCCTTATCGTGGGTCAGGAGGGCATGATGTAATTCAGGCAGCAGAGCAGGAGCCATGGAAAAACCCAGTGTTACAATAATCCCTCCATCTCTCCATCAAAAGGCTGTGGTCCCAGGCAAAGAGCTTCCCATGGCTGTGTAGATGGTTTGGTTACTGGACAAGAGGACAGAAATAGCTCCCCTGGTGCTGCTTGTGAGTGGGAAAGATACCCAAATGGGATGCTGGGACTGAGGGGAAAACACAGTCCCAGATTTCTGAGTGTGCTGTCGTTGGTC
Source organism: Excalfactoria chinensis (assembly GCF_039878825.1). NCBI lineage: Eukaryota > Metazoa > Chordata > Aves > Galliformes > Phasianidae > Excalfactoria > Excalfactoria chinensis. The sequence continues at coordinate 5,166,932 of NC_092845.1, forward strand.
TTGGGTTTGGCTTGAAGCTGAGTTATCACCTGGAAGAAGTCATGGCTATGCTGCAAGTTCTTTCTGAGCTGCGGTGTAATTTGTGCTTTTCTGTGCCTTGCAAACACAAGGTGAGGTGGTAGAAGAGCTCTGCTGGGAGGCATCCAGGGTGGGCAGTTGTGCTTTTAAGCTCTGCCCTCCTGTTGGTCCACAGCAGAAACAGCTCCAAAATGACCATTGAGAGCTCCTTCACCTCCCTTCAGTTCAGGATTCAGGATTTTATGGGGGGAGCTGAAACATCCCCTGGCCACCTTTGGGTACCTCCTACCCCATGAGCATTGGGATGTGGCACCAGGGATCTCTTTGCAGCAGTGCTGGCCCTCTGAAGCCTCGTGGCTAAAATCCTCTTTCATCTGATCTCCTCCCCAGCGCCTTTTCCCCACACACACACACTTGTCACCACTTCTTCTCCCAGCTCTGGAGACATCTGCTTTGTCCACATCCCATAGAAATAATGAGGGGAGGGCGAGCTCGTTGGGAGAAATGTCATAGTTCTCCTTGCTTTTAAACAATAACTTCTGAAAACATCTGAAACAGACATAATTCTCCTTTTCAAGAGCCCTATCTGAGCAGCTCCCCAAATGCTTGGCTCCGGCTTCAAAGTTGGCGTTTAGCTATAAATAAACAGCATTTCATTAAAAAGAAAAAGGAGAGAAATTAGCCAAAAAAACTTCTACAAGCAGAAGCTTAACCAATGCCAGATAATGGGGCAATATGGATTTTTATTTTTATCCACACGGATCCATGTGCTCTTTATCTCCCACTGTAATTTATCCCTATAAATTAGGCTCATGATATTAAAATAACATTATAGCTTTTACCTACCACAGAGAAAGGCAGTGAAGTTTCATCAAGTGCTTTGAGATCCTGAGATGAAAGGGACAACGACCTTGTCCAAACAGCCTATTGCTAATAGCCAAATGCATGCGAGCGCTTTGCTGAGTATTGAGGACGTGTTTAAAGACAAACCTTAATCAGCCCTTAATTGGCAGATTTGTACCCATTAGGTGGATGCTGGGCAAGGAGAGCTCACTGTGCTGCTCACATCTGTCCTGAGGCTGAGGTTTATTCTCCCTTGTGATGCCTCGAGAAGATGGACTCCTTGCAGAGCTACCCAACAGCTGTGCATGTGCCTGCTGCCCAAAATAAGCGTCCTCTGCACCTAAAAGGAGAGGCAGTATGGTTAGGGATGAAAACTCCCCAGAAATAGCCTGAGATGTGCAAATAGTTTGCATTCCCTCTTCTGCACAGTAAGCGTTTTTCACTTTCACTGAAGCCCCCTTAGCCTCCCGTTATGCAAAGAACTCATGTTTTCTTTACCAGAAAAACACTTCCCATTTAATTTAATTAGAGCTGCCTTTGACTGTGGCCTTCAGACCTGGGAGATGAGTGCCACATGCTGAGTGTCGCTCCTTACCCGGCAGCTCCCCTTCTCCTTAGGGACACGGCACTCTGTGCAGGACAGGCATGAGATACAGTGCCTGAGAGTTCCTTGTCCAGCCTGAGCTCACGGAGATAAGAGAGAATAATACGTCTGTGCTGGGTATCTGTCTGCCTTCCTCTGCTGCCAGAGCTCAGAGTGTATTTTGCCAGACGGTGATCTGTCAGCGCCACCTCTTGGTCCGTAGCCCGCGGGCATCCCCATCCCAGCATCACTAACATCCCCACCCCAGCATCACCATCCCAGCACAACCGACATCACAGTACTGTGAGTATTCCCATTCCAGCACCCACATCCCCATTCCAGGACCGCAATGATAGCAATCCCAGCACCACCAACATCACAGCATCATGAATATTCCCATTCCAGCACCACTAGCACCCCCATCCTACCACAAGCATCCCCATCCCACTATAAGCACCCCCATCCCAGCACCACCAGCATCCCAGCACCCCCATAATTCCCTTCCAACCACTGTAGGCAGCCCCATCCCTCAGCCATGAGCATCCTGCTGCAACATGCACAGTTCCCACTCCCCTCCCCAGTGTGGCTCCCCCAAAGGGTTCAGGCTCAGGGTAGGATAATATACCTGAGGTCTGCAAAGCATTAAAGCAAGGATATTGTCAGATATATGAGCTCATCATGGAAGCAGGCCAGACACATTTGTTAGCAGGAGAGGAACTACTTCTTGCCCTGACCCACTTCTAACTTGCTTTGTCTTTATTGTTATCTATCAGCACCTTCCCTACTCATTTGGAATAGTTTGCTTAATTCCTTTCCTCAGCCTCCTTCTCCCCTGCATCCTCAGCAGCTGCTGTAGGGCCTGCATGTCAGGGGGAAAGGGAATTGCTTCTCAAAAGAGGATGTTCTCTCTTGATGTTCACTTACCAGGAGAGCACAGAGAAATAGAACTTGTTTTGGGGTGAATGTGTTCTTGCCATCAGTGTTTAGGCAAAACTGAAGTTTGCTCTGTTATTTCTTGAAGGCCCTTTCTTCTCCTCTCCTCTTTCACTGGGGTATTCTCCATGGAAGCTCTATGGATGCCCCGTAGGTTCAAGCAGATGGAAAGAAATAGCCTTTTTTATCTGTGAAGTGGAGGAAATGCAGTCAGCAGAGAGAGCTCAGTTATGGAAATACTGCAAGGACAGCTGTGGGGATGCATTCATGGCTCAGACTTTCCAACTCACCTCTGTCATTCTGGAGAGTTCATTTCTTTTCTATCCTTCCTCCTTCAGCCTTCCATAGTTTCTAATTGTACCAGAGATTGAGCACGAGAAAGGGAGGAAAGGGGAAAGGCCAAAAAGCCAGTGGGGGTGCAGAGGTTAATTCTGTAATGAATTTGGCTAATGGGAAAGATGCCTTGGAGAAGATCGCTCGATGGCAATTTAAAGGCAATTTCAAAAGCCAATTAAAGCGTTTTCAAACTCTTCCACCTGTGACTCTTTAAAATGCTTTTCTGAGCTCTGCTTGCTTGAGCTTGGCTTCTGTGGCAGGAAAACAGACTAAAACCAGAGATGTCTCCTGCAAAGCGAGTTTGGCGTCATTGCTGCCTGCTCTATTTCACTGCAGCCGCGGCACCTCCAGCACCCTGCACCCACCAGGACCTTGCCAAAATAACCAAATAAATAAAATGTGCTCCAAAAAGCAATGAAGAACAGAGGGGAAGCCTCCTCCTTTCACTGCCTCTCCATGTCCTGGTTATAAAAGTGAGCAAAGTCTTAAAAACACAGCTCTGATGAGTCGCATCCCCCCAAAACCTGCTGGCTTGGAGTCCTTGTGCTTCATTCTTTGCCATGGGAGGGCTTGGAAATAAGCCATAAACTCACCCCCATGTGAGTACACAGGAACACACAGCCCAAGTTCCCATGAAGGGAGATTTTTGCCCCTCAGGTGACCTTGCACAGTTCCTGTAGCACCACCTGCACTGTGCGCTGGGCTGACTCCTGCATCTCTGCCCTCCAGATGTTTTGTAGGCTTCAGAGGGAGGTTCTGGCTTTGCATGAACACCTGTGCATGCATCTTATCTCAAATTAGCAACCAGCATGCTCCGCTATAAAAAAGATGGACATTTTCCCTGGGATTTTACCTTTCCCTTTGCTTTTTGGCTGCTCAGCACGGTCCTTGGGCAGGTAATGACCTCCTGTGCAATGCTGGCGTTCGGTGCTGATGGATTTTTGGCAAATCACAGTGTGGTTTGAAACCCCATTCACTGCTTCGTTCTTTCCTCTTGGAAAGAAGAACAGCTCCAAAAGCGAGAGGCTGAGCAGCTGCCTGGAGTCGTTTTGACAGTTAATGTTTTTGACAGGGCAAAGCCATCTGGGTTAAAGAATACAGAGAATCTGCAGGCAGAAACGAAGGGGAAAGGGCTCAGAGCGGAGGTTCAGGGCTGTGTAAAGCAATACCTGAGGTCAGCTGTGAGATCCTGGTGGGAAAAAAAAACACTCGAATGAGCTTTTAGAGCAGGGTCTTCCATGGGGATGAAGTGCTCTGAGTCAGCTCCCAGGGGGCTTTTGCGTTTGAACATGGAAGAAATGCAATGCTCTGTAAGGTGTGGGGTGGGTGGAGCTGCTCAGCTGCTCAGGGCTCAAAGGTTAACAGCAAAAAGCAGAGGGTGAGGGTTCATGTCAGGATGTGCAGAGTGCAGCACTTTGTGTTTTGCATTTCTTAAACCTGGCTGATTTTGGAAGCTGGGACCTGGGAATATCATGCTTTTTGTATTGTTCTGTCTCACAGCCCATGGACTCAGCCCAGGGCCTATCTCAGGGTAGCAGAGATTGGTGTGCAGAGCAGAGATACAGAGCTCTCCGCTTCCCTGTGATTTCAGCTGCCTGCTGAGCAACTGGCGGAATCCTCTTGAATACAGAGCAGCAAAAGTTCTGCCCTAATTAACGAGAAGATAAATGAGGAAGATACTTTGAGTGAGCTGGAGATGCAGTCCCGTGTGTTACAAAGTCAGGACTTTCTTCTGAACTGATTTTAGGCTTTTGGGGGGGTTTGTCGTGGCACTGGGAGTTGGTATCCTTGTTTTGCAGTGACAAAGGCAGCATGGGGTCAGGTTCAGAGAGTGAAGGGGAGGAAAAGCACAATGGAGAGGGAGGGCCAGCAGCACCGAGCCCGGCGCTGACCTGCAGCACGTACATAACCCTTTATTCTCTTAATTTAGACCACACGTAGGTGTATTCCAGGGGAATATTTGGAGTAATGATGTAAAAGGAAGTGCAAGCATGATGAAAATATATCAGAAAAGCATTACTGGGTTAATGGGGGCATTCAGAGCACAGAACTGGAGCCGTTCCTCCTTGTGAGTGCCACCAGGGCTGTGCAAGGAGCACCCAACGCACCCCAGGGACCCAGCCAAGCAATTCCCAGCTCCTTTTCCCATACAGTCTCAGTTCTGTGAACACCCAGAGGGAAAAAAATGCAAACTTTCTGCAGAGAATCACGACTGTCCTCATAATGAGTGAAGCACCCAAATGTGGGGCACGACATCAGGGTGCTAGAGGTGCGTGCAGGGATAAATCACTGCTCCTAAAGCCATCCTCCAGTTGTTGGCTGCTCCATGCAGCCCTGACCTCAGAGCGCTAATAATACAGATGGGCTCTGGAGGCTTTTTAGCATGTGTGTTTTAATGTAATGAGCTCTGGCATCTAAAATGTTTTTCCCCTTTTCGCTTCTCCTCAGGGCTCGAAAACAATGGGGTCAGCTCCGTTTGGATGGAGCAGACGAAGACAACACTTGTTTAAATGCACAGAATTATATCATCAGCAGCCAGAGGTCACATCCTGCTGTCTTTTTAAAGATAACTGCAGCCCCTTTCTGTTTCCCTGCTCCCTTATAAACCTGGCTCGACCCAGACCCCGTAGCAGCAAGAGCGCACAGCCCAACATCTTGGATTAGTTATGAGCGTCTCAGATGCGCTCCAACTCATATTTCATATCATTCCCCCAGCCATAAGATTTGAGTTTGTCACATTTACTGGAGACTAAAGCACAAACATGTTTTATTCATTATCTGTCCTCGTCTCCGCAACAAGCACCTGCAAAACATTTTGGCTCTCGACTGGAGCAACAAGGTTTCATTAGACATGACACTTTCTCCCTGGCTTGGATGACAAAGCTGCATTTTATCCCTGCACTTCCAGGCTGTGAAATTGCCCAGAGATCATCACCTTGTATGAACGTGGACTCTGGAGACCACTTGGCTGAGGTGGGAAAAAGGGAGAGAGGTGATTCCATAGACCCGATCTCTGTCATCGGAGGGGTTTGGGGCAGCACTGAGCTGCTTTAGCCTTGCAGCATCTAAAAGCAAGCCCAGTTCTGCATCGTCAACAGGGAAAAATGCCACGTAGAGGAGCAGAACTGTTGCGTGTTGTCATACAGGGGATTTGCAAGATGTTTGGAGCGGAGAGCCCCTGTTGTTATTTTGATTTTAGCCAGCAGCCGATATGGGAACAGCTCCTCAAAGCTCCTCACTGACTCCTCTCTCCTGGCCAATGAATATGGATTGGATGCAGAACAGAAGAGCTCACCGGGAGAGGGAGAGAAGCTGTTTGCCTTGCAAAATTCATCAGCCCTGTGTTCAGATGAACACTGGAAATGAAGAAGTGAGATTCACGTCCATCCTCTGAGCTCAGCCCAGCAGAGCAGAGCACGCGCCCTGGACCACAAGCATCACCCCTCGCTCTTTGGCTATCTCCTCACAGCTGTCCTGCCAGCCTTCCCTGGGATGGAGGGGCTGCCAGGAACAACCAAGCCATTGGGTTTTATTCCTTTCCATGGATCACATTTAACGCTGCGTTGCTCTCTGCTTGCTGCCCTGCACATATGCACCCCAGGAGGCTTTGTTATGGTGCTTTCCCTTTAATTATCTTCACAAATGTACAGTTTTTCTCTCTTCACCTTCCTTCTTTCATTTCCAAAGTCTTTAATCACTTGTTTTCCTCCTGTTTCTTCCTGATTTTTCTGACACGTGCAATAAAAATGCCAGTAAAATATTCATGAAGAAGCACTGATCTCAGGTCTTTGAGATCTCGCTGATGGGATGTGTGTGGCTGTGTAATTAAAAGATAGCATCAATAAAGCAAGATATTGTGACATGCTAATGGCACAATGCCATTTGAAGGAGGCCAGGAAGATGCCAAATCTGATTTTGCAGTTAGCGTTCCGGCAGTTAAAGCCATCAGCCCAAGAAGGAAGCAGAGACATCCCTACTCAATGTCAGTTTGCTGCAGAGCAGAGGCACATATTTATTCAGTGCTAAATACAGAAGCGACCTTTGAATTATTAATATTTCCCTTTGGAGGGTAAAAGCACGATGCATTCCTCTGTGCCATGCTTGAAGGGCATGGTCAGTGGGTGTAGTGGCAATGCTGAGCCATGGTCTGAAGCAGTGATGGAGCACCTGGTGGGAAGGCAGGGCCAGCCCAGGGCAGCTCATGTGCATGCAGTGTGCTGAGCGATGGAAGGGCTGGAACCAGGATGCACCCCTTCATAGCCCCCATTTAAGGGTTGGCAGTGGGGGTAACAGGTTCCTGCTGGAGATTCCTGCATACTTGAGGCCTTCCAAAGGTAAGTCGCTTTTTGCCTTTGTTTCTGTGCCTATGGCTGTTGCATTTGAGCCTGTCCTCACCTGTAGCCTAGGACCTTGCTGCCCTCCTGCCATTGCTATGTTTCCTATCATGTCACAGTGGGAACAGGTTGATGGTTGGATTTGATGACCTTGGAGGTCTTTTCCAACCTTAATGATTCAATGATTCACGTCCCCGCATAGCACAGCCCTCTGCTTGCTGGAATTAGGTGAATATTTGAGCAAGCCAGGAGGGGAAATAGCCTTTCATCCTTTGCCTGCCTTCCTCGTTACTGACCTGTCTGCACAGAATTGGCTTTCTCATTGTGTGGCTCCAATGGTGTTTTGCCAGGCTAAACTTCAGCCTCTGATTAGTGATTCCCTGGGGGGCAGGGCTGCTCTCTGCTTTTAACCCCTCTTCACTCCCTGCCCTTCCCTCCCTATCCCTGGTGAGGCCTCCCTACCCTTTCCTGTTATTGTCCTGCCTGCCTCTGATAAGATTAAATATTGCCCTTCAAAAACAACAACAAGAAGAAAGGCCTTTCTTTTCCCATTCCTTATTGTTCTTCAAAGAGATGGGGAAGACAAGATTCAGCTCTGAACTCCCGCTAAGAAAAGCCCGTGATCTACAAGGCTGAATAAATAACCCCGAGTCCCTGCGGTGCGTGCGAGCAGCGCTCACCTCCGTAATTGAAATGCATTCAGAGAGAACTTGACTTTTACCTTCCTAATTCATTCCTAGGATTGAGAGCGACTTTTTTTTCTTCCTTTTTTTTCCCCCTCATTGAAAAGTGAGCTCTCAGTCCATGGCAGCCCGCTAACTGCTCACCCTGCAAAGTCCTTTGATTCTGATGATGCCGAAGGTTTATGGCAGCTCGGGGGGTTATATATGTGTTATGCTTTTTGCTTGAAGCTGTGTCTGGAAAACACAGACCTACTGTGAAGGCACTTTGTGTTTTTGCTAATCCCATCACTTATTGCATTGGCTGAATGGAGGGTACGTGTTTATTTCTGGGGCTGCTTTCTGTAGGGTTTGGTTGAGATGACGGCATGGCTGTGCCAATTAAAGTAAGCTCAATTAATACGCTAATATTGAATGTTTTCACCCTAAAATCTTAAAGAGTGGCAGCAGGTGCAGGCTGGGACCTGATTAATTCTTTTCCATGTTCTACTGTTGGAAAAGCCCAAATCACAGCAAGCTCCTGGCCATGCACTTGTGCTGGATGCGTTCATGTCCTGCCATGTGTGCATGGCTGCAGTCCTGGAGGCCTCTTTCTCCACCAAGAAGAGCTACGAAGCAGCCATCGCTCTACAGATCCCCCAGAGGTATCTGGTGAGCATTCCCACTCAGTGCTGCCAGGGAGTGGTGCTGGGAGCCTTTCCACCATTCCTGTTTCCAAAGACTCCAAAGGAGTCAGGATGCAGCCCTATTGCCTCCCCCCATTGCCTCCCAAAACCTGTGGTGTCCTCAGGGCTGGAAGTGGAACACAGGGCTGTTTGCTTATTCATCTAGGTGGAGAAATTGATGCTTTTTCATATACACCCCAGGCAAAAAGTGAATGGCATTCCACGGACACAGCATGTCAATGCATCCAGCATAGGCTGTATAGGATGTATTCACTTTGCAAACATTCCTAGAAGCAATGTGCATGGGGTGAGGAAAAGTGGAGCAGCTGAGCTCAACCCCACTTTTTCATCATTATTTTACACCTTTCCACCAGCTCCAGCAGTGAAGTGGTCCTGACCTCATCCTGCTCTCTGTTTCAGCAGCATCTAAACTCTCAGCTGAGATTCAATGAACCCCATGGGGCTCTGCAGGGCCTTAGAACATCCCCACTGCCTTTGCCTTTGGATGGCGGGTAATAATTCATCCCCAGATAACACCTTGCCTAGAAAAGCTGCACACAACACTCCCCAGAGAGGCAGCCTGTGCTCTAAGACCAATTGGAAATTACAACTGCTCTCCCACAGCACTTATTTCAGCCTTGCAGTGGGGAAAGGGGGGAAAGCTGCCATTAAGGCTCAAACACTGTGCACCTTGACGCTCATCTGAATCAGGGTGGATTTTATAAGGGAAGTTTCCTTCCTTGCACAACAAAGGGTACGACCACCACCTCTTGCTTCCATTAAAATACCCCATTCCCCTATTAACCCATCTCTCCCCCAACCCATAGGTGAAAAAGAAGTCTGTGTAACCAACATCTAATACTCCCCAGAGCGTGTCCAGAGCTTGACAGCCTTCAATAGGTTAATTTTTCAAAGTGGTAAGCTGATATTTCTGCATAAAATGCACATCTGCAGGGTAAATGCTATTAAGTGTCAGTGAATTATGGTCCCAGAGTACAGATCACTTGAGCCTTAATGCTACAAGCACCTTAATGTTTTTCTGAATGAAGTTTCTGTTAATTGCTTCCATATGATCGCTTTCTTTCTTTCTTTCTTTGCCTCCCTGAGTTTTTGTCCCAGGACCTGCAATGCTGCAAATAACAAGCGGTGAAACCGGATTAATATGAGATTAATTCCTGCTCACTGGTGAGTTTTTGCATGGTATTTCTGGCATATGGACAGTGATGGAACTGGACTCAGATGTTAGGGACTGCTCTTCTCCCCAAGCTGAAGGCGAATGAAAGGCAGACTCTCCACTATGCCCATCTTCAGCCCCTGTTGATGCCCTCCAACTTGCTTATTCTCAATCCAAGGCTCAGAGGCTGCCCAGGGAGAGGTGGGGTCACCATTCAGGGAGGTGTTTCAGAACGTGGGGATGTGATGCTCAAGGATATGGTCAGTGGGCTCAGTGGGGTGGGGATCTGAGAGGTCTTTCCTGGCCTCAGTAACTCTGCAATTCTATGATGCTTCTGTCCAGTTTGTCTTCCCAGAGCTCGGAATCCACCATCACTAAGCTGAATTCAAACAGCAGAAAACCAACAGAATTCCCCCCACCCCCTGCCCCCAAAACTGGCTTTGATTTACTGGGGGAGAAGCAGAGAAGTGCTGCATGATGGGACCTCTGATTTACAGCCTCTATATTTTATGGCTGGGTCCTGGGGGCTTACAGATATTATAGTAAAGCCCCAAAGAAGCCAGCTGAATTAGCAGCACTTGAAATACAACAAAAAGCCCTCAGGCTGCTGGAGGCTTTTGCAGCGTACAACCCCTTAGTTAAAGCCTGAATCCCTTATTCTGGTCATGCCTGAGTGCACCTCTGTTGTTGATAACGTGATTAACCTCTTGTAAGGTGTACAGTGGAATAATGCAAGAATAGTCATGTACAGTTGGAATAGTACAAGAATGGTGGTAAATAGATAGCCAGAGGTTATCTATGGAAAAAAAAGCACCAATTCTGAGGCCTTCAGTCCAGATGGAAAATGTTGAGGCTTGGCACCCAAACTCCACAAAGGAGCAATCTCCAGAAAGAGAAACTGCCTTAGTGGTGGTCAGCTGTGATTAACACTTTCCCATACATAAGGTAAGAAAGGAGAAGAAGTAGCCCAAAGGATGCAGGTGAGGAGGTGGTTATCTGTGCTAGGGTTCAGCTCAGGTCGTGCTGCTGGTGGGGATGGTGACCGGTCAGTATCTCCTCCGCTCTAAGCAGAGCCAGAAGAGGTAAAAGCATTTGGCCTTTGGGAAGGCAGAGGCTGTCAGAGGTGCATTTCTCAGCTCACCATGCGTGTCGGTGCCTTGTTTTGAAGGGAGAGAGTGAGGCGGTTGTGGAAGTTGGGAGGCTGACCCCAAACCAGAGAAATCTGTATCAAAATCCTGGTGGCCATCACAGTGGTGTTGAGGCATCTTTCCCTGGGTGGGAATGAAATACTGATTTGAGGTTTGCAATAAGCAAACACTGTCGATCGTGGAATGAAAGAATGGGAACTGCAGGAGGTATTTGAAGACCAAAGCCAGGGGATTTCTCGTGGCTTAATATAAACCACATCCTTTCACAAAACATGCATGTCTGCCAGGATGACTTTCCACCCACCTGTGCTTATGTCACTTCAGATTGAAACTCCTTCCCCAGAAGACTGACTCTGCAGATACGTGTATACATATGGGACTGTAATTGTCTGTTTTATGCAGTATCTATGCAAAATACTTGTAGTTATTGAGGAAAAGCATGCAGGAAGAGGTAAGCCTTTTCTGTCAGGGGAACTTAGTTTGGATTAAGGAAAGAAATGACCTGAAAGCAGGATTGCTCTCTCCAAAGACCTCCCTGATGGATCCAGAAGCACTGCAATGTGCTGGTGCCCATAAGGAGAGGATGGCATGGAGGGAGGTGCTACCTGTACTCCCCTGAGCATCCCCAGCAGGAAATGGTTTTGGTTGAGTCTGGGCTGGTTTGTGTCCTTGTTACATCAGCTCAGAGCAACCTTGGCTGTAAACAGGAATAAACACATCCATGTAGTAATTTATGCATAAATTAATTTGACTTCAGTAATTAGCCAGAAGGAAGTTTACCCTAACCAGTAAACCTCAGCGGATGGGGAATTCATTAAGCATCTCTGTTCTGCCAAGTGCGGGGCTGCTTTTGCAAGTCGAAGATTTTTTTTAGTTGTACTTTGTTCAGCTTTTATTTTTGCCAGGGAAAATCTCTCACCTCCGAGCTCCAACTCAGTGCAACAGAGAAGGGTTTGCAGCACCAGGGCTGCTGCCTCCTCTCAGAGCTTTGCCTGGAAGTCCCATGGGCTGCTGGTCACAGCCCGTGTGCTGCTGACCAGAGCAGCTGTGTGCCCATGGAGATGCACTGTTCTCTGTGTGGGCTTCTGGAGGCAGCATGATGCTGCACTACCCTGCTTTGTGCTCACCGTTGTGGACCCACAGATCAGCACAGCCAGAGGCCAGGGAAGGTTTCTTTGATTTCCTTGGAGGTCTGCCTGAAGAGTTCCATGGGGTGAAGGAGGGTTGTGCATAGAACATCTGATACTGATACTGGTGAGGAGGGAAGCAGCGCCTGGGGTGCTGATGTTGGAGAAGGATCTGCAGGAGGGGAGCAGCGCCGGGAGCAAAACCCTCCCTGCATCACCTGCATGTTGTCATCTCGAGGTCAGCGGGGAAAGCAAAGAAGCCTCTTTAGGATGCGGGCAAAGTGTTGGGCACCGGGATCTGCTCGGGACATCACCAGGAAGGGGCGGGAGAGGCTTTGTGCGCATTCCAAGGGCTGCACTGCCACCTCCAGGTCTGCCCAGCCCCACACAGCTGCGGCTCCAGAGCCGTCCCCATTGGGTGCTGCTGAGGGGTTGGAGAGAGGAGCGCTCAACTATTTGCGACGACTTCTTGTTTTCTTTTTAATTACAGATGCAAGACCGCACTGTCTCTTTTTCCATAAGAATTTCTCGTTGCAGAACGTCGGCACAATGATGTGAGAAATCGGGAGCTTCTATGAGATGAGGGTGTTCTCTTTTTCTGAGCTTACAGCCCTACCACGACGGTGCTTTCCTCCTCCTGCAGGGCCACCTTCTCGCCCATTAGCATCGATTGCTGCGGGGCAGCTCCGTGCGAGGTTGCGTTGACCCCGAGCACCGGGAGGTGGCGCTGCAACCGCAGCTTTGCGTGCCCTTGGTGGGCAGAGCTGGGCTTTGGGGGCCAGAAATAACGGTACGTGTTCACGGACATCAACTTAAACGTAAGGAAAAAATACGGTTTGGAGGCTACATCACCCCGTTTTCTTACTCCAGCTTATCTGGCGCAGGGCTTGGATAGGGTGGGGTCTCTTTTCTTTGTGGAGAGGTGTGAAGTGGCTCATAAAGACAGGAGGTGTTGAGGATCAAATAAATGGAGTTACAGAGTATGGAGAAGAAAACCCTTTCCCTGCAGACCATCCCTTTCCCGTGTTCTGCTTAAGTGAAAAAGCCCAAACGGGTACCCAACAAGTGCTGGGCACGGAGGGAAGCTGCTAGCAGGGGGTGAGAGGTGCTTTGAAGGGCTCTTTGTGTGTGCACGAGTGCAGCTCAGTGTGTATATCAGTACATGTTTGGGCACATGTATTAGCACATGCCTGAATGCATAGCACTGATTGGCACAGAGCAGCCCACCAGGTCTCCTGTTTACGGTCTCCTCCCCCATCAGTGTCTCTTTCTTCCTACCAGGAGCCTGAGCATCTCTTTCTGCCTGCAGCCCTCCTGCAGGGCTTTCCCCTGTGGGCGCACAGTGAGATCTGTCTATGGATGCTCCAAAAGGATGCTCAGATCTCTCAGTGCCCCCTGAGTGGCTCGGGGAGGGTCTGAAATCAGTGTCAAACATCACCGGTCATGGCTCACTGCACTGAGCTGCTCTGTGCTGCTGTTTTTGCTTCCTGCATTACCTGAGTTGTTATTCAATGTATTTCTCACCTTTTTCCAGCACAGGTCAAGTGTGTTTTAGTGGGAAAACAGTGGGAAGGAGCAGAGCGTGGAGCAAGGAGGGTTTCCCTGGCATTTGTCAGTGACCTTTAATTCTTTATCATTTCCATGTTTTGTTTTTCTGGATATGCTTTCATTGAGCCAGTAATGGGATTAAAAAGGCCTTTTACCATTGAGCCTAAACGTACAAATAGAACAAAGATGGGATCTGAAGCACACACACCTTCCTATCAAACTGGAAAACACCAGCAGGGAAAACATGGCAACTACAAACCCATCACTAAATGCCCTCCAGGGACAGGCCTTACATCTCCAAGCTTTGCCATGTGCTGCTTTACACTGCCAGGGCTCAGCTCGCATGGCCAGGCAGAAAAACACCACTGCTCTCATGTCTTCAAACTGCACCTCTCTGTATATACATCTGTATGGCCAAGATGCTCTGAAAATGGCAAACCAGCAAGCTATACCTTGCAGGTAATTATTTGTGTTATTATTATTGTTTATCAAGTGGAGGGAAAACAATTACAACTTCCATTGGAGGGAAAAAAAAAACAACCAACCCTGCAAGAAATCAGAGCCCACATTTAATCTCCAGTCTTCAAAAGTTTCTTGGAAAGCTTAATTAAATGGTAATTCATCTGTGCATTGGCTCTGCCTTGTAAAGCCTGATAATGCTGGAGTCTTAATTAAAAAAAAAAACTAATGCAGCTTTGAGTTTTATTCTGCCAGTTCAAGGGGAAAAATCAGCAGCCAGTGCTGTCAATAGAGCTGAGAGATGCCTCAGCATCGCATTGATTTTTGTTCCGTTTAAAGTCACAGTGTCAGTTTGGGGAATGATATTAAACGTTTGTTTCTGCCTTTATTTATGTGCTCTTTGGGGTGGGTTGCAGGCATTGGGGGGGTTGCAGCACCCAATGGAAGGGGCTCTGAGAAGAGCAGGGCTTTGAACAGTGCTGTTGGAGGAGCCTCTAAGTTCATATTTACCAGCAAACAGGAGCACCCAGCAGGTAATGATCCAAGCATTTGCCTTTTTCCCCCTCAAACAATGTATTTTTGGTCAGCAGCACCATGGAGCTGATGGGGAGGTGCTGCATCATCACCATCAGGAAAGGGTTTTTTCGGGTGCTGTGGAATTGGCTGTTTGTCTTCTGCCTTCGTGCCATGCTCTGATAGCAAAAATGTCTCTGATGTTGCTGCCGGATCTGCTCTCCTTCCAGACAGTGATGTAAGGACCTCTTTAATGCTAATTAATGCAGTGACACAATGAATTAATACTGTATTAGGCAAAGCTGTTAATTATACTGAAATAAAAGAAAAGAATAAAGGAAGCAAAGTGGGGAGAAGCGACAACCTGAGCTTGGCTTCCCTTTCAGCATCCTCCATGCTGAAGGAAAAAACAAACTTAGGGGCATCTCCATAGAATCACTGTGGGTGAAGGAGACCACCAAGACCATCAGGTGCAGCCATCAGCCCATCAATCTGCCATATCAGCCCCAGAGCACAGGTTTGATTGGAAGGTCGGAGAAACACCTCCATGCCTCAGTTTCCCCATTGCCACCAATTACTGAAAGCACCAATTAAAAAGCATTAACGAGCGGGCTGTGGCTGGCATCCTCCTGCCTTCTGCAAGGAAGTAGTTTGGTTCAGACACTGCTGACTTTGAATTATTAACCGGCCGACAAGCGCAGCCGCTAACGAAGCTCGCTCCTGGCTGGCGCGGTGCTTGAAGCTGTCACAGGCAGCATGAAAAACCCTCTGATGCTGCTTGAGTTAAGGAGAAGCACATCATTTTGCTTGCTTTTTAATGCTGCTTCCCCCCGCCCCCCCCTCCCCCCCCCCGTTTTTCTTTCCAGGCTTGATGTTAATTCAGAAATAATTGGGAAATGTGGAAGGTAAAGGCTGACTTTTATTTCTTTGAATGCAGGGGGAAATGGATGGGATTTTTTTAGGGTGTCTGTTTGGGAGTTGTTGGTGCTGATAGCTGCTGGGTTATGTGGCGTGCAGCCATTGGAGGGGTCTGCACTGGGGATGATGTGCAGAACATCACTGCTTTGCCCAGCGCTGTCTCTGGCACAAAGCAGGGTCAGGACTGAGCTTATCTCTCCACTTTTGTGCTTTGCTCTCTCTGTTTTCCCTAATGGCTTCACATTAACCTCCCCCACGTTTCTCACCTTTGTAATGCCCTGGGAAAAGATCTAAGCAAGCACTTCCCTCCTTAAGTTCCGCGCTGCAGGGCGTGCTCCTCAAGGAAAGCACAGAGAGAAGGCTGAGCATGTGGGCGTTCCGCCTTCCCAAAGCGTTCCAACTTGTTCTCCCCTCATCTCTCTGCTGGGAGAGATTACAGCCCCCTAACAGTGGCCTTCCCCCTCTACTTACTGTAGGTGCTGGGGTGGATCTTGTTCTCTCTTTTCCCCTTTCAATGCCATTAAGCACATCCCTTGCTGGTTTTTCTTGAGCAATGGAACACAGCGCTTTGGAGAAACCATTTCAATGGCTTATTTCTCTTAACTTGTGTTTACTTCCCCCTCTGCATGGCTTTTGCCCTGCAGGTAAATGAAATCCTGTCCAGGCAGCTGCTGTTTGCTCTGTGTTCGGTGCCAGGAGGAAAAGTGTGGATTTGTGCTGCTCCGGGGCTAAGCTGAAGGCTGCTGAGGTCAAGAGGATTTGGGAGCAGAGTAGAAATGGTTCCTGGTCTCATGGTCTGGGTAAGCAGCTTTGGTGTGTCTTAGAGGAAGGAAATGAAATAAGCACGAGCTCTAGACTAGGAATTATATGGGGGTGAGCAGGGGGCTGAAGGAGAGGGGAAAAGTAATGCATCTAATTTAAGGTGTGGTTAGGAACAGTAATAATAGCCCTCTGGATAAAAGCATGCAGTGAAGTTATGCACATCACCAATGAGATGGGCAATCCTGTTCCTATTGCTCTTCTTCCTATGTGACAGCTCCTCAGCATGGACAAACATCCAAGGAGCAAAGAGCACGCCTCCTAAATCGGAGTTAAACTGTGCTAATATAGGATAAGTGACTGCTTAAGGTAATAGCAGGAAAGAAAAATTACATGGCATGTATTTATAAATAATAAAGTATAATTTATTAATAATCTGGAATTGAACAAAGAGTCTATGAAGCTTAATTAATTATTAGTTGGAAAGTGCTTTTGAGATTACTGGATAAAAGCTGCTAGAAGAGGGGAAAGTACTGCAAGAAATTCATCCCAGCACCCACAGGAATGTATGGCCCCAGAAACAAAGGTTCTTCAGTGAAATGTGAGACAGTGGTGAGCAATCAGTGGTTCCCAGCAGCCCACCCTCCATCCTCCTCCTTTTTCTTCCTCTTAATAGAATAAAGAGGTAAGGCCCAAGGCCTGGGATGGCAGAGAACAAGCAATCTCTGCCTTTTTCTCTATGCAATAAGCAAACCCCGCACTGGCCAACCCTCCCTTTCTTATCTGGGGCAGAGTCTTGTTGAAAACTGTCCCTGACAGCACAGAAATTTTCCCCTGCTCCAATTAACTCATTCTTATGGCTCCGATTTGCCTTTTCCCTGGTAGAAAAACGCAACCCCAGACAATTAAAAACACATTAAATCCAGTTCATTGGGCATTGAGGGTGTTCATCTCATTAAAATCTCCTGGCAAAGAAGCTCATGCAGGATACCCAGATGACCCCAGGATAAAGAAGGGTTGCTGGGCTACCCCTGTGACACCTTATCTATTTTCCTTCTGCTGCTGTTTGGAGGATTTCAATGCGGAGCAGCGCTGCATGCACAGGGAAACCAAGTCATAGGACAACAAAATTAAAAGCAGATTCCAAAGTCAAGCAACAATCTTGGCATCATCAAACAGAAGGCTGGGGGGTGGTTCCTGCTGCCAGCACCTCCTCAGCAGGGATTGGACTCCAATGGGAAGTTTCTGCTCCCCAAATCAGTGCAGTGCTCTCACTGCCTCTTCTTATCACCCCCAGTGCTGACAGGCTCATGCTGCATTAGCAAAGAGCTTGAAAATGAGAGGAGGAAGCCTTTTTGTCCAACTGCACGAATCCCCACCAGCATCTTCCAAGAGGGGATTTCTTCCCTCCGGCCTCACAGTGGCTGTAGTGCCAGAGCTGCCCACCCGTGCCTAATGCTTCTGCCCACTGGGTCTGTGCTCACTGCCTGCCTCCTTCCTGCCCTAAATGAGCCTTGTTATGTGTCCTCTGCTTCTATTTTTATTAAAAATTTAATGCATTGCCAATTTGCCCTCTTGCCAGCAGCGGCTGCAGCAGCAGCAGCCGTAAGTATCCTCCGGAGAAACAAATGGAGGCAGCCTTGGATAATCTACAAGCAGCGATTATTATCTGGGTTACATCCTTTAAAGTATATATAGCTTAGAAGGGAAGGCTTGGTGGAGCTGGGAGTGAGGAAAGAGGTCTGTGCTCTGATTAACACCAGGGAAGTTTTCTTTACACCCCTTGCTGTTCTAAGCATGGGTGGAGATGGGATGTTCTTAAACCTCCCCAGACTTGAGGTCCTTCTAATAACACCCTACAGAAGCTCCTAGTTAGTGATCATCGACCAAAGCACCTGTTCGTAACACCAGTCAGCCAAAGAGGACTCGGTTGTTAATTGCTGTCTCTGATCCACGTTACTGCTGTGTTTTAGCTGTTTGATTGAGAAAGAGACATTGATGAGATCTGTGTTCTTGCTAACCTTGATTTCCAGAAGGAAATAAATGTATGCCTTATCATAAGAACAGTTTTAAAGAGCAGGTAAATCTGTCTAAGTTAATGAAGGCCGCACAATCAGCCTGCTGGCATAAATCATGGTGTTTTGTAGAAGATGTTGACAAATGGCGCCCAAAAGTGTGGAAAAGAAGAAAACAAACAACTCAAGCCCTTCTCTGCAGCTTTCCTGGGAGGAGTGTAGAATTTGGGATGGGATTTCCATCTCGTATCATTCTAACTGCTATAGGTAATGGGCTTCATGTCACCACTGACTTCGTGTCAGTATCAGGGTGAAATGTCCAGGTAGGAATTTGCCTTTATCTTCCTTGTATTCCCCCATTTATCTCGTGTACTTCAGCTGCTCCATGACTTCTCTCAGTGTCGATCCATCCTGAAGGTCTTTCTGCAGAGCTGAGGAGCACCGTGGTCTCTGGCTCCCTCCCTCTATTTTTTTTTAAAGCTGCTTTTTAAAGTGCCACTGTGTTCTTTTGGAGTCGTATTAACCGTGCAATAAATTTGCATAATGTGGATCCATAATGTTTAATCAAAGCCTCTCTGGAAAGCAGTTATCGTCCACGAGCTCTCATAAATTCCCACTATCACCTCCATGTTAAATACTAAAGCTGCTCAGGGTGTATTGTGCACTAATCACCTGCAACATTGAGTTTGAGAGAAATTATCCTTTTCCTCTCCCTTCCACTTCCATACGAGCAACCTGAAAGCTCTGTGTGGAGGCTTTTTTTAGCAATAAGAGCCAACCTCTCCAGTCTTTAAGTCTTTCTGGTGAATCATTTGGGTTATTTGGCTGCACTGTGGTGAGCGAGCAGATGATGTGTGCTCAGGCATCTGCACTCCATAAACAGGTGGAGGGCTGAGCGTCGAACTTGTTTGCACTCAGAAAATGTAAAACTCAATTAACTCCTGGGTTGCTTTATCCAAGCAGGGCCCCCTCCTGTCCTCACTGTTTTGTTCCATATGTGTTTGCAGCTGTCACATTGCCGTGGGGTGCCCACCAGCTTTTGTTGAATAGATGAAACCCATCCTGTTTGGTGATCACCCTCAAAGTAGAATAAAACCAGGAGAGCCCCTTAGATGCAGGAGGAAGGATCAAAGGAGATGAGGAGCTGCCATAGATTCCACTGGGAAATGGTGAGGAGATGCTTCCAAATGTTGGTCATCCTCAAGCAAACCTCTAAGGAGCAGCAGGAAAGAAGAGAGGTTGGTGTACCTTCATAACTGCACCTGTAAGCAAGAGGAGCATGCATCTAGCTGAGGTTAGAAAGAGTGCCTTCATGGGTGGATTTGAAATCTGGGACCTCAGTGCAGAAGGAACAAAAAGAAAAGGCAAAGTTGGTCTTGTAGTGGAAGATTTTTTTCTGCTTTTCGGTGATTTGAAAAGTTAGACCTGAATGTCCAGGGAAAAAAAAGGGAAAAACCCAACCCGTGTGTTTTCCTAATTTTGGCACATTAACCAATGATTAGACAATCTGGACCACTCCTTATGACTGCATTCACCACACAAAGAGGGCTACAAATAATAGCAACTTAACGGAGGTGACATCTCCAAGCCTCTTAGGAGGCTAATTCTATAACAACATTAATTCAACATAATGCGTTCATGAATAGAGATTGGGTTAATGCAGGTTTTTCAAGTTAGGCAGCTTATTCTTGCCGATCTTCATTTAACTGAGTGTCTGATCTGGAAAACGCTGTGTCTGAGCTGAGGATGCTCAGGGATGGCATCAAAAGCACAGTCTGCAAGCAAGACGGGGGTCAAGGAGAAGGATGTTGATCAGAAGAAATATTCTTGCTCAGATTGACACCAGTGCCTGGATAAAGGCTAGCTGAGATATTCAAAGAGTTTCAAGGAATGTTTTTTTACTAGGAAAAATCTTCGTTTTTTGGTGGTTTCTCACCTCTTGCTGCCAGGGTTAGGTCTCTAGCTTAAACCAGCCCAACATTTTCTTCCCAGGCATTAGACACAGATTGATTGTTTGATAAATCATTTCTGTGCTCGCTTCCCAGCAAACAGCGGTGCTTCCCTTGCCAAACACAACAAGGCTTGAGAACTCCCACCAGGAGCAAACCCAGGGCACTTTCTGTGGATTTGAGAGGCTCAGAAATTTGTAGGGAAGCGGAGAGGAGCAGATGTTACACTTCTTGATGCATCAACTTTCTTTTGCAATAAAGAAACCAGCCCAAACAGCTCAGGAGAAGAGAAGGGAGTCCTTGCTCCTCTGCTTCTTGCTTGCAAGGGGAAACCATTTGGGATTTGATGTTTTTGGCATGGTTTGGCTACCTCATACTTTTCTGGTGCCACCAACTTGACTTAGAAATAGGGACAAAGGGGGATACCAGTTGCCACACTGAGCTTGCTGAGCATCCCACTGGGGAGCTGCAGAACTCATTGCAAAACCCCTTCACTACCTGTGAGCACTTTCCATTCCCTCTTCCCACCTGGAAATTTACAGGGAACCATCTCACCATATGCAGCTCAGCTGAACCATCTTCTCCAGCTTGGGGACTTGGGGGTCAACAGCCATAAGAAATGTGACTAACTCAAAAATCAAGGCACTTAAACCCTCTGTGTTGATTTGAAAAACAAGCAGGAATTAACTCTGAGGGTTGAGATGATAATCCACAAACCATATACTTTTGCCAACAGCCACCCCATGTGAGGCCAGACCTTTTGGGGTGAGCATCCTCTCCACTTCTCTTCCCAGCTGGAAATCACAAACAAGAGATGCTTTCCTTCACCAAACTTTCAGTTTCCTCCCTCCTCACCTCAAAACCAGGGTAAGATTGTAAATGACTTTTTTTTCCTGCTGCAATTGCCTTCAGGCAGTTGGCTTTGCTCCCACCCTAGACAATGCTCTTAATGTGCTTTCCCCCTCCCCCCCCCCCCCCCCCAAAGCTGCTTAGCATCCCTGGCTCAATCCAGTTTCTTGGAACGTGCATGGAGACGTGGATGGGACAACCTCCAAAAGCAGATTTGGGTGCCTTTCGCTGGAGGTATTTCAAGGTTGCTGCAGTGTAAGCACAAGCATATTTTAGGGTAGAGTTTCCAGGCGACTGATGACGTTGCCATAATTACAAACGTGGGGAAATAATTCTGACTTTGGAGCGAGGAGAAGATGAACAAGCAGTGATAAGGTCCTACTTCAAACACAGATAACTTAAAAGATTAGCGAGGCTGGCAGGGCCAGAGCTCACCGCTGAATTGAAGTCAAATAGATGGCTTAACACCGGCATCGAATTTAGGAAGGGGAAAAAAAAAGTTATTTAAGGATTTACATCTTGAAAGACCTCATTTCCCATCTGGCCTCCTAATGGAATTCATGTTGGGTTGGGGATGAGATCCCGCACGCAGCAAAACGCATCCATCACGAGAGCAATAATATAAAGCTGCCGTAATGCATCAGGAGCCTTTGTATAATGCGCCTGAGATGGAATAATCAAGAGGCGAGCCAATTTCTTGTTCTATACAGAAACTTCTTAGAAGACAGGCGGCCAAGTCCTCTCCTCCCACCTTCCTGACCTCACAGCTCTTTCTTCTTTTCCATCTCCTGCTGCAAAGCTCCCCTTGAGCAATCCCAGCATGTGTGTCCACCCCTCTGGAAAGCAGTACATTTCTTTTTATTTGAAAAGTCATTTTGTTTTGGAGCTTTTTGCATCTTCCCCCATCCACAAAATCCCTAAGCCACAAACAGGAGGTTCTGCAGCCACCCATGCCTACAGCAGCTTTGGGTTACAACAACAAGGTTCTTGCATAGCCACAAGCCTTGCCCCTTGGCAATGTTAACCAAAGTACAAATGACCTCATTTAACATGGGGATGGATAACAAAGAAATCACCATGTGATGCAGTTTCCCTGTCCTGCAGTGATAGCTGGGACTCTCCCAGGTTTAAATATTACAGCTGGGTTTTGGGGCACTGGAGGACCCCTGGAAATATTCAACATCTTGGGAATAAAAAAGTACTTGTTAATTCCCTTTTTTGTAACGTAGCTCCAGGAAGCACAGTTTGCAAACCCAACTGAAATGTGCCTCATGACCATCCCCCCGTGCTTCTGGCCCACATCCCTGCTCAGAGCCTGATTATGAGACAATGATTCAATTTAATAATATCTAATTTTTACTGCAATATCGATAAGGAAAACTGCCAGTCAACTGAGCAGTTCGGAGCTTGTTAGTGCATTAGCCGTCTGCAAGCAAGAGCATCCTTAATGCTTTCCGATGGAAAAGCAATTGGGTGCTAACAGCATCGGTTCTGACATCGTGCTAGAGAGGAGCCTGCAGCTGGCACCAGGCAGGGGGAGCTCAAAATGCTGCTCGGGTGTGAGTTAACCTAAGTACATCTGGCTCAAACCATAGGTGAGATGCTCTAAAGGCAAATCCCAACCTGTGTTTCCAAGCTTTAAAATGGGCAAATTTTCTACCTTCAATCTGTCTTCCTCTAAATCTGAGTCAGAACAGCTTGGCCAAAGCCAGGTGAGAGGTTTTTGGCAGATTTTTGGGAGCAACACGTTTCTCTGTTGCTGAGTCCCCTTTCTCAGCTGTCTTCCAACAGAGTGGGATGGAACTCCTCAAGCTTAGCCTTGAATAATGTTCTTCAACACTTTGTCCAGCATTCCAGAGTGATTTGCAGGATAAAAAGGCACCTGAGTTATGACAGATGAATGGACTCGGATAAAGAGACCCTCTTCATCTCAAGCATAAGAAATTGGATAGTCCCAGAGGCGAGAGGCTTTCTGGGCTTGATAGATCTGGTTGGATCTGGTAGAGCAAATCCCAGGAGCCTAAAGGTTTAAATGCCTTAAAAGTTTAAATATTAAAAAGCACAGATTTATTACACAGAGTGACCTTTAAAACTTGTCTCATTAAACTACATCTTCTGGCCCTTCTGGGCCTCAATGCCTCTGCATGCAAAGCTGGGAAGTTCAAAGCAATGTGCAAAAATGGTTAAAAATGTCACCACTTTATAGACTTTTCTGTATAACTGAAACCTGAAAAGCAAAAAAAAAGTGTGTGTTAATTTCCCCATGGGCTTCTTCATCATTTGGAATAGTATTTTCTGCCTCTGTTATTGTTTTTCATTTGAGGAGGTGAGGACAGCTCATCCAACAAGGAGGAAAGGCTGCTGACCCCAGAGCTCTGGTGTGGGTAATAGGATATGCATGCAGCACAGCTTGCTCTGTGTGCATGGAATATGGTTTTGTGGTGCCTGTAGCCCTGGAGGAGCCTACCCTATGAGAGATTTGTGGTGTGGGGAAGCAGAGCACCCCTCTAAGGAGGTCCTTGTGCTATTATCAAAAAAACCCGATGACCCTAAAACACATTAAAATGCTCAGATTTCCTCTATACCCGCAGAGTCATGTGGGCTCAATGGAGACTGATGCCAAATTATGAATCTCTCGGGCATTACGTGTGCATCCCTAATGCAAAGTGAAGGGCGAGAAGGAATTAGTGAGAGGGGAAGGACGTGCAATCGGGTTGCATCAGCTGAGCAGAGGGCCATGCAGGAGGGTCCACGTTCAGCCCCTTCCACTGCACCCCCGACTCCACTAGCATCACGCATGCTGCCTGCTCACATCAGCCTCAGCATGAACCCTCAGCCAAGGGAGGGCAGGGAGGAAGCAGGCAGGGTCACGCAGGATGCAGGAGAGGATGAGAAGGCCTTTGGGAGGTGGAAACCATCCTAATGGTTTGCAGAGGGAGAAGCGCAGAGGCACGTTTTGCTTTCCACACCACTTGCTCAGCTGAAATCTTGAATCCCTTGACTGTTCCAAGGGTTTTTGGAATGCAGAGCAGTTGCCCAAGGCCCAGGTTACTCTCTGTGCATGGAGGATGAAGAAACCAACCAAGGTGCTGGCTTTGCTCTGCTCCAGTGCCAACCACCTCAGCAATAACCAGGATAGAATGCTAGCATGGCCCTGGAAGAGAAATGGAGCTCAGCCCTGATGCTCCAGTGGGTATGTGCCACAGACTGTGTGGGCTGAAGCCCTTTAAAAGGAGAGTTTTTCTTCTTTAAGAGAAATTTTGTATAATTTGGGGCTGCTCGGACAGCGCTCTGCAGTGCGGAAGAAATCGATGCCTCCAACTTCCTTACGGCATGCTGATGACGTTAAAAGAGTCGGAGCTCTGGCAACCTTCAGATGTTGCGTTTGCCGCAGAATTGAGCTCTGCCGTTTGATATTAACACACGTTTTTAACACCTGGTGCAGATCGGGTGTCATGTAGCTGCCTGTTTCTAAAGTGAAGCTTTTTGGAGTTTCGTGAATCTCGGATTTCACTCTTTCTCATTCTGATTTTGAGCGAAAACACATTTGGAGGTGCTGGAAATTTCAGCGCTACAGACGGTCTTGTTTACATCTAATTTTAAATAATAGTTTGCAATGCAGATTGAGCAGGGGCTGGAAGGGGGAGCTTGTTTACTTGCTATTCAGCTAAGTCTCAGGTATAACTGTCATTCTGAATAATTAATCTTCAATTAACAAAAAATAGTTTGCATTGAGTTTGCTGAGCGAGTCGCCCTTTTCATTTTTCACCTGCACTGAAAAATCAGGAGGGTCGTCTAATAAAGCAACAACTTCCCCAAACGCAATTTACATCTCCTCCCCATAAAATCCATCTAATTGTAACTGCCCACGTTAAGTGAATGTCACAATCGATGCTTTCCAGCTAATGCAGCACTGGTGGGTTTCTCCTGTAGGTAGCAGTGGGGCTGCTCTCCCATACAGCTGTGTGTGCTGCAGTGCTTAAGCACTGACCTGGGGGCTCATCTCATGTTCAGAGCACACCGAGAGGATTCTGCATGGCTGGGGGTGATGTCTGGAAACTTCAGACCTTTTTGCAGTGGGACTTTCTAACTAAAAGAAGCAGAATTTGATACTTTTCCTTGGGAAAGCAAAACCTGAATCCAAACCTACCAACCGAGGAGCCTGCAGTCGTCGATTGATTAATGAAATGAAATAATGCTCTGCAAATGCTATTTATTTAAACCTTCAGCACTGAGCCGAGTGCTCCATCGGTGATTAGGTATTGAAAAATCTCCAAGTGGATCACACCGCTTAAAAACCTTATTTTCCAAATGACTTTCCTTAATAGTGTGGGCTGTATCGACGGCAGCGTCATGTTTCCCCACAGCCCTTGGCATCCAAATTAATCAGAACTATGCGAGCAGCTCCCCCGGGTTGCCTGCGGGGATCAACATGGTGACAAATTCCCTGTGATTTCTACCCCCAGATTAAAACACAGCTCAAATGGCTCAGCGCTCACCTTTCCCCTTTCTTAGGACATGGGAAGGGAAAAAATAACATTATTTCTTGCAGGTTGATGGTGCAGTTCACTGCAAAGAGGAGGTTTACAGTAGAATAGGGTAGGGTAGAGTAGGGTAGGGTAGGGCAGGGTAGGGTAGGGAGGGTAGAGTTGCTGCCCATGTGTGGTTTGGGATGTGGATTCTCTGGTGTCTGATAAGGGCTGAGCTCACATTGCAGCTGCTTTCCTGCCAGCCTGTTAAATCAACTTTTCTTTTCCTTAAATGAAAGCAATTGCTCTATTTTTGCTAAACCCAGATAAAACTACATTTAGCACTGGCCAGACAGGTAAGCTGCACTGCTCCAGCTTTGGAAACATGGATTTCATGGGAAATACAGACCCCATCCACCACCTGATCAGCACCTGGTGGAAACCTATGGCTTCCA
This sequence comes from Excalfactoria chinensis, assembly GCF_039878825.1. Classification (NCBI taxonomy): domain Eukaryota; kingdom Metazoa; phylum Chordata; class Aves; order Galliformes; family Phasianidae; genus Excalfactoria; species Excalfactoria chinensis. Next base: position 5,192,707 of record NC_092845.1, read on the forward strand.
GTGGAATTTAAGCAGGAACTTTGCTCATTTGTTGCATTTCCTGAGGTGCAGGACCTGCAGAATGGGGGATGTGGGGAGAGGTACGGTCTCTGCTATGGAATACAGCCACTGATTTCCAGGAGGTACACATCCAGGCACCCACACCCAGCATTTTCAACAGGTCTATCCACAGGGAGTAGCAGGAGTCTCCAGACACCTGTAGGGATTTATTTAGGGATTCTGCCAGCTCTCTGGCAAAGCGTGAAAATCAGCGGAGCTTGGTTAGCTGCCAGCCTGACCTTATACATTTCCTTTTTTCCTCGTTGCTCCACACCAATTTGTCAAAACCCACATGTAGGGCTCTGACAAAGATTACTTTTTTGAATGGAGAGAACAGTCGGGTATGAGACAACTCCAGCTGCCTCCCCACTCCTTTCTTGTCCCACTCTGCATCTTTCTGATGTGAAGAAATCCCCGCTCTGCTCATTGCTCGTAGGAAGAGTTACCTGGGAAATGCACAGGGTTTTGTTTGAGCTCCCTTTCAGACTAAGCAAATGTATTGCAGGATCACGGCAGCGGCAGAAAAGATAGGGAAGTTAATTGGGTAGCGCGGCTGAATGCAAGGACACAAGTGCCAGCACCAAAGAAGACCTTGACACCTGTGAAACAGGGTGATTTATGAACCCTATGAATCTGTCACCGTATATAATAAACCTGATGCAACCCCAACTTGAACCTTATTTGGCTGCATTTTAGCAACTTGCCAGCATTCAGAGCAAAGTAGAGCATCTCATTTTCTGGGTAAGAGTGCTCAGGTGTCGATCCTTGAAGTTTTCTCTCTTTCCAGACAGAGACATGCCAAGCCAGGACATCGTCCCAGGTTGAACAGCTCCAGAGAAGCCAGTCTGTGGAGGCTGTACTGAGGGTGAAGCTGTGCCACACTGCCTGCACAATGCACACCGGTCCTGCTGGGGATTTCTTGGGGCCGTGATGCTCTGAGTTTGATGGAGAGAAGCAGCAGGTCCTGTGCACCCACAGGGTGTGCACGAACCAGAAATAATTGCCTGCTGGTCCTGCATTCATCCCCAGCTCCTTACAGTGCGACAACCGCTCGGAACTAAAACCTGTACCTCTGGAACTGTCTGAGCACTTTTTCTCTCCTTTCTTTCCCCAAGACAGCATTTGATGGAAACATTTGTAGCTATGGAAACCATTGATTGCTGCTAATGAAGCCTCCCCATCTCCAGCAGGCAGCGAGGGGTGTGTGTTGGATGTGGTGGCAATGTTCCAGCAGGAATTTGGGTCTGTGTTGGGGCAAATTCCACTCACTCTAGGGAATTATCAGTGAGGAAAAAAATGATGCAATCAAAAAAATATCCATTGAGGGTCAAATTAATCTCCAGAAAGATCTTCTTGCCTCAACTGTGATTATGGGGATCTGCCATTGGGGATCTGCCATCACTGCTACCCCAGCTGATATCTACCTATCTGGATTTACACAAACATCTTTGGCTCCTTCCTCCACTCTCCCCCTGCCCAGCCTCCACCAGCCACTCGTCTGCAGCTGCTTATTTGATTTTTAATTATTCTTCATTATATTTAAGGCAATTTTGCAAAAAGGAAAAAAAAAAGTTTATGGCAATTTACTCTTCTTTGTAATTATAGCTGGTGATTAGTGAATCTTGCGCTTCGTGATGGAGTTTTCCTTTAAAAGAGGGAAAAAATCAGAAAAAGGGAATAGAAAAGGGCCGCCAAAAGAGCTCAAAGACTAGAATTAAACAGATTATATCTCATTACTTCCAAATGGAAAGGAAAGTTACAGCTTATTAGAGTGGTTGCATCTGCAGCTGAGCAGGAAGAGAGGCAAATTCCCCCCACGTTAGCGGGCTTGGGAGGAGAGGCAGTTTGCAAAGCAGGTTGCAGAGCTCCTCGGCCCAGATCCAGCTCCCGCTGCAAGCTTTTGTGCCCCTTCCAATCTGCTCTTTCAGTTCCCGTTGCTGGATTTTGGATTGCATGAGGGGCATCTGAAGCATCTTAGTGGATCACTCCAGTTGCTGTGCTCAGCCCTTCCTGTGAATCGACCATGGTATGCTGAGAGCATTAGGGCAAAGCCAAGCCCCACAACACCCCCCTGAAGCCCCTCAGTTCTAAAAAATAATAACATATTGATTTCAGCTTAACAAAATTCCCAAATGGCAATGTTAGCATTTCTGCTATCTTTTACCCCCAAATAAACACACAACAAGGGGAAGGATAGTGATGAAGAATTGGCTTTTGGGGGCTGCTTTGCTGATGCCTTTCCAAGCCTTCTGTTCTTGATAGGAAATAGATGGCTTTTTTATTGTTTTATGTTTCCTTTGTTCTGCAGGGCTGGCTTCGCAGATAAATGCCACTTTCCTTTCAGCCCACTTAAAGGCCAAAGCTAATTCAGTAACATATCTTACACCAATGCATCCCCCTCCCTGCTGCCATTTTCAGATGTTATTCATGCTCAGCATTCAGCAAGCAGGGTCCTAATAAGGGAAAGGAAGGAGAGTCAAATTTGTGCATCTTAAAATGTAATTGCCCCAGAAAGTTTTCTGCTCCCAACTGCAAAACCAGAGAAATTTGAGCAGGGAGTATTCATGCTTACTGCCTGCATCAGGACTACTTTTAGAGGGCTGTCTGGTGTTCAGCCCTCCCCTGCAGTGGGGAGCTGATCTTGACTTTATCAGCACCCATCCTAATTCCGGCTCAGAGGGTTTCTTATCTCCAGGATCTTTCAGCATGATGTTTTCTTCCAGGGCAAAATCTGAGCTCTTCTGTTTGCCTTTATCCCCAAAGGCAGCCGGGGAGTACCTGGGCAGACACGCAGGGAACTGCTCTCCTCTGCAAATCCATGCTTAGTGCCTTCCTCACCATCAGCATCCTCTGGGTCTTGCTAACCCTCAGAAAGCAGATGGTGCTGAACCTGAAGTGATGCACTGCTCCTACCTGGCCAGAGCTGACCTTCACCAAGCAAGTCAGAGCTGGTGACAAATAGAGGCAGACAACGAAACCTGCGTTAATTGGAGCTCAGAAGAGCTATTGGCACTGCTCTTTTTTATTCCTATCCTAAAGATTTTTTTCATTAGTGAATAACAAAAATTCTTTAGGTACTTGACATGTCAAGTGGTTGTGTGCTTGCAGTGTGCATTAACTTGAAAGTTTATCCAGCCCTTAATAGGTGTGAAGAGGGATGGATGCATTTTGGCTAAACCAGGGGAGCTGATTGCTACCTAAAGTACTGATTCGTCTTCATAGCAGACAGCCATCAGTGGGTAGTAAAAAGGAGTTACACGCAAATTCATGGCAATAAGCTGGAGTGGAGATCTGCAGTGCAGGGCAATTGGAGATGCAAACAGCTCAAGATCAGCCAGCAGCTTGAGTGTCCTACCTGGCTTGGGATGGCTTTGGCTTTTCCACCTACGTAGCCATTCCTATAAAGGCCCACAGCTCTGTCATGGCTGGCATCAGCTGGTTTTAGTGTTGGGGAAGAGAGAGAGAGCCTGGAAAGTTTTTTGAGAAGTGGAAGAGACAGTTACTTGGGGCTGCCTTGGAAACACTTGAATGAGATGAAATGCAAAAGCTCTGCTTTTAAAGGTGTGACAGATGGGAGAGGAAATGAAACGGCGAGAGGATCTAAATGGGTCATGGCAAAAAGGCTTTTCAATAGTTTTTAGTGTCATAAGGGATCCATAGAGCCTCCTGTCTGCCCATATAACTCAGCCCATTGAACTCCACCGGAATGAGGGCGAGAATTTTGGCTGGTTTCAAACCTCTTCTATAAAGGGGGAAAACATCCGCAATCACAAGTGAAAGGTCCTAAAGACCCAGCACTGCTTTTACTTGGTTGTGTTTGCTCTTTGCCAGGGACATTGCCATGAATCAGGCAAGGAAAACCCTGTGCCCAGGGCACAGATTTGGGCAGAAAGCCAAATGATCTCCAAACGATCCCCACCATCTCTATGATCCCCAAACCCATCTCACCATCCTCACACGTACCACATCCAATGCTTTCTCCAGCAGAGAAGTTTTCCAGCAGTATGCACAAGTTGTCATCGTTGCAGCCTCCTGTGGCTTGTGCTGCGTTGTGATTGAAGCATCCATTAACTTGCATTTCCCTTTTGATTTTTTTCCCACTTTTTTTTTTCTTTTTTTTGCTTGGAGCTTTGCTTGCCTTAATTTGATTTTTTTTTCTTTCTTAAGAGCTGTCGCCACCGCTCTCATTTAATAAGTACTTAATCAATTCTGCAGAGTTGCTGCAGCCCCACTGCTCCCAGCCACGCTGAAATGGGATGCTCTGATTAATTTCTCCCCCCTCCCTGTTTGTTTGTTGGCAATTCTCTCTGATAACTCCCTCCATGACTTGAGGGTACAGGAATGCATATTTCTGAGGTGCCGCTGCTTCTCCTCATGGCCCAGATGGGCTCTGGACATGGGACATTTCCTGGATGAGTTTGGGGTTGATTTAGGCTGAAACACACTCAGCAAAATGCAGCGGGCTACTTGTAACTTCTTTTACCTGCAAGAGTTGCCTAGGAACAGAAACATCCAGAAATCCTGAGAAAAATAAAACCCTGATCAGCTTTGTTAGTATTTTTTTTAATGGATAAGCTTTTGAGTCATCCAAATTGGAGCCAAATTGTCTTCAGTGTTTGCCTCCTCTTTGTTCCATGCATATTTTCCCTTTGCTTCCTTGCTAGGATCTATCTACTGCTCATAGGACTGCACTCATCGCTTTCAGCTCTTGCATAGCCTATTTGTGCAGATGGGAATGACTTTCTGTAAGAGCAACGGCCAAAGACCATTGTTGGAGGGTGGCATCCGCCCAAAAAGAAAGGAAACCTGGGCTCACTGCAAGAGCAGACGTGGGAAAATCAACACCTTGGCAGCACGAACACAATGCAGATCTGGAAACAGCACTAAACCTGTCCTGGCTGCACATGGGAAAAGGTGAGAATGTTCAGCTGAGTTACAATCTATTATTCAGGATAACTTGGAAAGCTTTGCAATTTTCTTTTCAGTGAATTCGTTTCTGTATATAGCTCTAGAGTGGTTAATTTTCTATGAAAACCAGGAAAGCTGCCTTCAAAAGATAATAAAGCTTGATCAGTTCACCTGGGCTTCCTTTTTAATTCACTCTGAAAGAGCACATAAACTCCCTCCCTGTTTGTGAAGACACCTACTCTATGAGCTTGTAGAACATTGGATAATAGACCAAAGAGTTTTAACTTGGTGATAAAAATAATGCATAGATAATGGGATAATTACCAAGTTCTTATTTAACAAATGCAAATCGGGGTTTTCCCTGCATGCAGGTTTTCCCCCCACGTACATCCAGGCTTTTGGCCAAGCTGAAACACGGCATGAAAATGAAGCAAAGCAATTAATGGTCTTTGATAACGTTGAATCTCCAGCTGAACATCCACCAAGAGCAAGCAGCCAGAGATAGACACGTGGCATGTCAAGGCTCCTCTCACTGTTGACTCTCCTAGATCCCCAACCTCACCCCACCATGCCCACTGCCCATGTCCCACAGTGCCACATACCCCCAGTTATGGTGACCCCCCACTCTCTGAGCAGCCATGCAGTGCCTGGGTCTCATCCACTTCCCTTATTCCATCTCCATGCATTACTGAAACAAATGTAGGCTGTCTGCAGAGCTTAGGGGCTTGCAGTGCTATCCCTAAAGCTCTGTCATTTGGTGCTTTCCCTTCTGGGTGATTTCTAACAATATGGGACCCCCTGGGAGCACATCTCTGTGTTTTAAAGGGTAAAGCTGCTAATATAAAAAGTGGTATTTAGGGGCTTTGAGTATGCTATGCAGAAGGGTGTTGTTACAGTCATTTAAATAAAACCTTTATTCTAATAGAAATAACACATATAAAACTTAAATGAATCTGTAGAGCTGGTGGGAAAAGGGATGGGTTCTTTGCCAATTATTTCTCTTCTAAAATACTTCAAAGATTAGGGGAAAAAAAAAAAGAAAAAGGAGAAGAATCAACCCACTCCATTCATTTATTTATGAATTAATAAATGCAAGAGAGAAATAAGCAGTTAACATGCATAGACTTCAGAACCTGGGGAGATCTGGGGGATAAAGCAGCCTGCCCTCCTGCCTGGCAGCAGCAGTGCTCATTGAAAAACACCCCCACCAAAGGGTTTGTCTGTACATCTGGGCCAGAAAAGCCACATGTGGACACTTCTCAACCCCCTCCCCCCCCAGTTCAAAGGTAATTCAGAACCCAAGGGCCACCGGGACCCAGAGTTAATTGAGAAGAAACTCCGTGGCGATGGCAGTGCATGAGAACCCAACCTCCTCCAAAGGGATCCCAACACTTTGGGCTTTTGACTTCAAGATAGAGGCAGAAATTTAACAAACAGAGAGGATGAGAAACATTGTTAGCTGGACCTGAATCTTTTCTATCTCCGACAGGAGATTTCGCTGAGGTTCAACACATACACTGATAAGCCCACCTCTTCTAAATGGCTTTATTCTCTTCCCTGCTGCAGCAGATAGAGGAAGCCCACCAAAAAACCTCTTTATTCTTCAAAAAGACCACGTTTCTTTCAGGCCAAAAGAGTGCAGAAAGCTGATAAGCACTATGCAGTGTGTGCTTAAGTTGAGAACCGTGATTATTCTTTTGTGTTGCAGGAGTCAGATATTTTCTTGACACCGCAGTTTATTTTAAGTGTGTCTCTTTTGAGGTGAAAAATGAATGTTTACTCCTGGCGTAGATGGGGGATGTGCAGACAGGGCCAGTTAATGGTCCTGGAGAGGGAGGGGTTGTGGCTGTGTGGGGATATCCAATTCATAGTCATTGAGTCTCTGCTATGGGAACATCACTTTTAAATAGAGTCTCAGTTGGAGGAGAAGAACCTCACCATCACGCCAGGGTTAGCCAAATCATAGCAACGATCCAAGCTGGCTTTGCAGTACGCCTTTGGTTTGGTCCATCCAATTTGGGTGTTTTAGAACCACTCTGCTCTCACTTCTGGCTGCAAAACTGCCTTTAAAAAGGCAAGCATCGGTGACACATCCAGGCTGCTTTTCTGAAGCTGGTTTTGAAAACATGAATGAAGATTTATGTTTTCCTTTGTACCGCCATCCAGATTTGTGTCTGGGTGCAGAAGGACAGCAGAAGCAGCTGATGAGAGGCAGGTACAGCTTACTCGGGGCTCAGAAATGAGTTGGTCATGCTCGTAGGTCACCAAATGAATCTCACCTCCCCCAAGACCTCTTTCTGCATCTTCATGTGTCGCATCCTTCTGGGGCAAAGAGCAAAACTACTCGAACTGCATCACTACTCTGCACTGTCTCATCCCCTCCTGCTTGCCATTAGAGCCCTGTTTGGTGACACTTCCAAGGTCCCTGTGCACCCAGGCTGGATCAGCACCTGCCAATTCTGCACTGCTGGGGCGGGGAACAGGGTGTCAACCTGGCTGAGATGCACAAAGACGCTGCAATGATAATAAATTGGCTTGTCAAAGAGGAGGGCAGATTTGCTATTAATGGAAATAATAGTAGATTACATGGGCTTTTGTCACACAATATAATCAAAGGCAGGATCAAAGGGAGGGAATATAGCAAATGGTTAGCAGGCAAGACATGCTAATGAGATAAAAACGCTAGCCTTGCCACCTCTCTGAGCTTCAATCGAAGGATAATTGATACTAAATAATGTAATTTTGAGCTGTGGTGAAATGCACTTAAAACCAGCCGACAAGGCTGTGAAAATGTTTTAGTTTTTCTGTTACTCTGCTGTCATTTCCATCTTTTTTTTCTTGCTTCTTTTTTCTTTTCCCCCCCTTCCATGTGGCAGCTGATTGTGTGTGTGGGAGCTGTTAGGGAAAGAGAGAATAAGTGAAAAAACACTTGTTTTAGAGCAATACCAGCGCACTTATGTGGCTTTATGGTATAAATCTCCATAGATGGGTCAGCTCAATTGCTCTGTTTGGGTTTGAGGTGAGGACAGCCCCGTGCTGCTGAGTGTGGGTGGAGGAGAGTTCTGGGCTTCAGAAAGGCTGCAGAGTATCTCAGTGGTGCAGATGATCTATGCAAGAGCATCCCTTGCTTGCGGGGCGGGAAGGGATCTGTGACACACGCAACGAATGACAAGCTAACAATAAAAATTGCTTTGCAGATCTGATTTCTTTCTTTTTCTTTCTTTTTTTTTTTCCTCCTGAGAAGTTCCTCGTGGCAAAATTAATCAAGTCAGGATGTTCCCCAGAAACTTTTTGCTTTGTTTATTTATTGCAGTGGGTTTGGCTGAGCAGCTTCCCTGCAGAAAGAAGATGGTTCTGTGTCACAGAAAATAATGAAAAATAAAGGATCTCCTGCATTCCCGTGTCCTCTTTTCTGACTGATGCCAATTAAGATCTCTTCTGAAAAGCCCTGGAAGTACTTTTTCACATAAGAAGGACAGCACATATAAGATTCAGCTCCATGTTACATATAGCCTTGGTACCAGCTGGGTACTGCATTGGTCTGAGGAGGAGAGGAAGGGATTACACGTGTGTCCTTCTCAGTTAGACACACTAAGAGACCAGAAAAGTCTGAATTTCAGAGCAATGTGGAATGCAGCCAGCGACCTGCCTGCCCTGCTGCCTTTCAAAGCCCACTCACCCCCACGTGCTTTTCATCTGCAGCTCCTCAGCATCCTCCATTGAGGCTGGTTGGAGGTCGATGAGCAAATCTGCTGAAATTTAATGAAGCCAGCACTTCCTGAAAACTGGGTCCAATCTGTCAGATGAGCTGTTTTCACATGGCAACTATATTTATATGTTTTGTGCACCACCTAAGCCCAACTGCCTGTAGGGGCATAGGGAAGATTGGGGTTAGGTTTGGGATCAGGCCCTTGTGACTCAGCCTAGAACTGTTTGTATAAGCCACAATCAGGACATCCTCACTCGTAGGGAATGCCACCACATGTCTATGTGTGCAATTGCTTTTTGTGGATTCTTTCACTGCCTTTAATAGGACAAAAAACAGTAAAGCAAAGCGTGTACACAGACCCTGCAAGCTTCTTGTGCTCTGGTTAGACAATTGCTGCTGACTTGAAGTGCTGGCACACATGCGTTTAGAGTGACTGTGGATGTCAGCATCTTTTCACAAGAGATGCTTTGGTCAAGGTTTTGCATACACTGAAGTGCCTATATTTCCCCTAACAGGAGGATTAATTTCCTGGGCATCTGATTATATGGTTCTGGTTGCAATCGGGATGATGAAAGTAAATGATTTATGACAATATAAGAAAGGATTCAAGCACTTTATTCCATTTACAGCTGTGCATGTGTATATAATGTGTGCATTCAAGATACATTGCACAAAACAGAGGTGTGAACTACCACCAGCTGCATTCTGAATGGAGTTTCTCAGCAGTTCTTGTTGAAAAGACCTGATAAAGCCCCGACAGCTTTCTACCACTCTTACCAAGGATAAGAGAGTCACAAGCCTAGGGTTCATTTTCTGGAATGAAAAAAAAAGAGTGATAAAAAAATAGTTCAAGTCAAAGACAAGAAAAAGATGCCACCTTTTCCTGGATTCCCATTTAACTTGGGGTGGAGAGGGACAGTACTGTATAAAATTCTTCCTCTGCTCCTTCTCCCATCCCATCCTCATCTTTTCTGAAGGGGAACAATAGCTCTACAAAGCAAAAAGCCAGAAGCCACATTTTAATGGCATAATAATGAAACATTTCAAAGCAATTTGATGTCTTCCTCGCATCGTTTTGGTCTATAAGGTTTCTGCGGTGACTTACATTCAGAATGAGTGTTTATTTGGGTCTACCCAAGAGGGCATTTCCATGTATATCTACTACTGCCTGGAAGTAAAATATATATATATATATATATATATATGCCTGGGTCTCATTCTCAATGCTTTTTATTTGCTTTTATGAGTACAGCTGAGAGTTGGTGGACAATAGTGGCTGCTTGGGCTCTGGTCGAGTCGAGGGAGAGAAACCGAGGAGGGAATTTTGTATAGTTTGCCTGTGGTTACACAGCAGATCCGCCACCAGATGACGGCTGTGCGAGGTATATTTAGAAATGAGTTAAACAGAGCGTTCAGCCACCTGGGATGGGAGCAGCAGCTCCAAGAGCTGCTCACAAGCACACATGTGGGCTCACAGTGACCACCAACCCCCCAGCAGACCTTGCACACAGATGGGTGGAAGACACACAGAGGTGTATTTGCTCCGCGTTTGGTCCCCAGGTGATTCAACACTGTTTAAAAATTCTCCTTTCTTTTCCCACTTTTCCCAATGGAGAAGCTCAGATCTTCTCCATCAGAGAACGATGCTCCATAAGCTGCTGCTTCTTCATCATTCTCCCGGGCCTTGTTTACCTGCTTGTTTGCCCTTTTTTAGCATGTATTTTGAAGCTTTCCAGTTGAGCCAGTGTATTATTGATCAAGCTGCTCTCAGCTCCTTTTCTCCAGCCCTTCATTAAAGCTGGGATCACACTTTCTGAAGGTCTCCCTCAAGACTTCTTCCTTGTGGAAACCATATATCTACAGCTAAAGATGTAGGACTTGAGACCACATTTGCTCTTTCCCTTTTGTTTAGGGGATGCTCTGCTAAGCAGAGGTTTGCATTTTGCACTTGCTTTCCTCTGTCCTTCAGAGTGAGGAGAAGAAGCAGCCTCTTGAATTTTCTTTCTCTGCTCCATCGATTGGCGGATTTCAGCTTTCATTTCTCTGCTTTAAAAACAAATATATCAGAGAATGGATCTTCTGGGTTTTTCTCCTTTCGAGCAAAAAAGGTCACGTTAATTAACCATCCTCGTGATGACAAGCTGCACTAAAGACCGAGTGAAGAATTTGTTATCCTCCTGCTTGCGCATGAGAGTTGGTATGATAAAGATACTCCAGAATATATAATACAATAATCGTAGCGTTTCCAGACTGTTATATAAGCCAAAGAACATGTTGTCCTTTTCCCTTTTCTCTATTAAATTAAAAGAGCTGAAGTTTTGAAGTGGAAAAGCAGGAATTAACTCTTGAAATACCAAACTCCAACAAGCGACATTCAGGAAAAGGTCCTTCAGAGTTATTTCTACCTCTCAAAATAGTGGCAGGAGTTACCGAAAACAAATATCTATCAGCTGGAAAAAGCCAGAGCTTCCTTTATTTTTTTAAGCCCTTTTGTTCTGCTCACTTGGGGAAGGTGTCTCATTTGAAAAACACCTGCACTCATTTAAAGCGGAATGAATCAGTGTAATAAATGGGACCCCTTTGCCATCCATTGAACCGGGAACACTTCTATTTTTTTTCCCCTCCTTCCAGCTGTTATAAAATAGACCAAAGGAGGGCTATTTTAGATCAATAATCTTTTTTCCCCCCCTCTCCCTTGATATTCCAGGTCAGCTGGCAAATGGAGAATTATTCTTTGCACTGTTCTCAAAAGCTCCTCTTATCGCCCGTCTGAGACGGCCACTTGCCCCAGATAAGGGAACTGCTTTAGGAGCGAATGGGTAATAAAGTGAATGGCAGCAGAACGAGCAGCAGGCAGGTTTGTCCTTGATGGTGCCCACAACCTTCCTGCATCCCAGCCTCACACCCATAAGCAGCGTCCAGGGATGAGCAGCCCCGTTCCCCCCAGCTCCCATTACTCGTCGCTTTTCCACTCGCTTTCAGCCTGAGCCTTTCCTGCCGTGCTGCTCTGTGTCAGAAATTCATTAACAAACTTTGCATTTTGATGGTAGACGGGGAAATGCCATCTGCTACCCAACGGCTGCGCTCTTTAATCTGCCCAAATCCTGCCGAACCCCGCCAATGTCACCGAGAGTGGTTGAGCTGCTGCTCGCTTTCCTGTTATTAGCAAATTAAGATACACTTCCTGCTGTTGATTTCCTCATCTAAATACTGCGCTGGGAACAGAAATAACCCTATTACTGGGCCAGGATATAATTTAGCCATAACACTAATCTTTGCTGGTCTGAGACAGGGTGTTATTCTACATCTGTTGTTATTCTCCATAGCCCTCACTCCTAAAGCTGGGGGAAATACGTTTTCTTATCAAACAGCCTCATTTCAGTCTAATTAGATAATGACCCACAGGTGAATCAGCCTAATATCCTCCCCTCTGTCAGCACTCCCCTAAATACCACAGGACATGTGCTTGAGGAAGCCTTCCTGCAGGGGAAGAAGTCAGCTTATTCGTGTATCCTTCTGTGCTAAATGCCATCTCTGTGCTTATGGGGAGCACAGGGTACCAGGAGGAATAGTGCTGGAGTGGTGATGGGCTTCCCGCTGAGCTCAATACGGCTCTGGATAATGGGATCACATCTGCCTCCTAGCAAAGATCCAAGATCCTGCTCTGTGCAAAGGCATGGGAGAAAAGGGAGACTTTCAGAGCAGGATTTTGGCTGGGTTTGAAGGGCTCTTGTTTCTCTCTCGAGGTGTGAGAGGTTGGTCGGGCATGACTGGAGTGCTTTCCTAAAGAATGGGATTTGTTTTGTTGTGACACGCAGTCACCGGGGACTGTAATCTGTAGTTCTAGTGTATGTCAGCCCAGGCTGAAGCCCTGGGGTTTAGATTTGCACTGGGATTTCGATCAGCAGCTCCTTGGTCTGATTTCATCTTGTAGAGGCTCAAGTGTCCCTTGAGCATGTTGGGGGCTGGGGGGATGTGGTGCTCAGCTTGGCAGGCAGGGCCATCATCCCTCAGTGTAATTAGCTGAGACAGCAAGGAGGGTCCGTTATGAGAAATGGCCAAGGATGGAGTCGGGTTTCCTGAAAACACGTGACTGCTGTTTTCAATCCATTGTCACAAAGCCCAGCTTCAGTAGGACTTGTGGGTTCAGCACAAATGCGATCAGAGCCTTCATTGGAGTTTCTCATTTTCTAGTATTGACCCAGAAGGTCCACCTGGGTTTTGGGAACTCTGCTGATGAAATCATTGCTTTCCTGCAAATTGCTTCAGCCTCAAAGCAGCAGCAACACCCAGAGCTCCTCAGCACATAGAGGGTACCTGAAACTTTATGCCAGAAGGCTTTGGAGCTTTCTGAATCCATTTTGATTATTTAGCAGAAGTGAAGTTCTGCCCTGAGTGCAAACAAATAGGCCAGCCCTGGCTCACAGGAATACCCCAGGAGGATTTCTCCTTGGAGATGCAGCTGAGGTTAAAGCAACATTCATCTCCTTCAGAACTGAGCTCACAAAACCAACAGTAAAACCAAAGGCACAAGTGAAGCCCTGACCCCACTCCCAGCACTGCAGCACAGGCTAGCAGCAGCACAGAGCTATTTCCCCTGGTGCACGTGTGCCAGTGTGCATCACTCAGAAGCCGTTTGGTTCAGTCAACTTAATTATTAGTATGCTTTCTAGCCCAGGTGATGCTCACAGAGCCTCCTTGGGGGCTTCAGTTTAGATGTGGATCAGTTGGATGCTTGCAGCAGTTCCCAGTGCTCAATGCAGCTGCTTTGAGTTCAACTGCAAAATGCCCAGGGCAGGGATCCAGGGAGTGAAACCCATGGAGGGATGAAATCTGAAGCCTGAATTCATCATCAGTTTAGAGGTGCTGGTGGGTACCTCTTGGCACCCATATTCTGGCAGTGCTGATGGGGTGAGTAGCAGATGAACACTATCCATTCCTCCCCATGGGATGCTTGGCTTTGATTGCTCTGATGGGCAATTTTCTCCCCCTGAAAGTGATGTCTCTCAAGGCTTATTTAAACTCCAGCCATTCTTCCAGCCCTGTGAGCAAGGCATCTCTGCTTTGCTTCTGCCACTGATCCAGGTCTTCTCTGGAGATAATTCTCCAAGGTTGCTGGATCAAGTGAAGCAATTTAGAGTAAACTGTGGTTGCTTCAGACTTTTGCATTAAACTCTGAACTTCAAGAGCTTCGCTGCACTGAAACTGTCGGTGTTGCACACCCAGGGATTTGTATTTATTTATATCCAAAGTGCTCCTTGCTGGATAACCTGCAGAGGCTGAGGGGATCAGTGAAGGGGGGGAGGAGTGGGAAGTGTCTTTGGCCTTTTTTTTCCTCTTTTAAAGCCCAAAGGCAGCTGTGAGCTTAATGGTCTCTGCTTCACAGGAGGGCAGCGTGTGGTCAGAAATCAGCAGACGGGTCTGGCTGCAGCCTTAAAGGGGATTTCTGCTTTGCAAGATCTCTCACTGAAACCCTTTTCTGAAGTTTGTTGCACACAAGAGCTCCCTGCTCAGTGCTGCTGCCTGCTCACAGGGACACACGGGGACCACAGAAAGCAGAGGATAAGGGATAAGGCACGAGCTCAGGTGCACCTCCAGGTATCATTTGCTTTCAGCATCCTTCAGCTGTTTGGGTGGCATGGGGGGAGAGGCTAAAAGTGATTATCTTATGAAATACCTTCTTAATTCTTGGTTAAAAATTGTACTTATTTCTCAGCTTGCTGGAAACTTCAGACATACCCCACGTGGATCCCACTCCAAGTTCTTCAGGACTTAAAATATTAATGGAAGAAGGAGGTTATTTTGCACGCCTCTTGCCCATGCCACCACCAAAGCCACAATGTCACCTCACACATGCTGCAGTGTTGCTCTGGATTTAAGTGATGATGGAATTAGCGTCCATCTCCACGACATCCCCATCTGCTGCTGGTTTGGTGACCTACATGAGAGACAAAGAGATGTGCTGGGCTCTGTCCAGGTCCCAGAGCAGGTGTGTTGCCCCATCCTAAAGGCAAAGGAGCATTGCCCTGCCTTTATAAAGCAAAATCTCTTTGTGACCTGCACTCTTTGGTCCCACTGTTGTAATTCTGCTACATTTCAGTTGGGTTTTGCGAAGGTGAAACAGAAGACAGAAGTACAACTTGTGCAGGATGCTGATTGACACTCACCTGAATACAGGTGCTGCAGCATGAACTTGGTGATGCTTGTGTGTCTCTGCCTTCCGTCCCTCCCAGATGTGCTTTCCTTCCTCTCAATCCCAGTGTATGTCTCTTAAACCAGATGGGGAGTTTACAGTTTACTCTTCCCAATCTAGTGCTATCTCTGCATGTAAATGAAGAAATTTCAGCTTAAAACCTGTCAAGCCAACACCTTCCCCCAGGATTAAATTGACTTTGAAAGCTTACACTTCAAAAATAAAAATAAAATAAAAATACCCCAAACAGGCAAACAGGAGAAAATCCCAAAAGGAAAGGAATTAATAACCACAGTGTTTTCTAATATGCACACTAAACAACTCCTTAAATCTAAATTAAATCTCTATTGCATTCATTTTCCATTTCTGAGCCGAGACTGGACTAGTTTGGATCCACATTCATTCAAATTTCATGCTTCGCCTTTGAACCCGGCTTATCAGGAACGTTTGCTTTCTGGTTTTCCTCCCTGTGCCTTACGGTGGGGTTTTGAAACTCAAATCAAAGCAGCTGCCTCCATGGCAGGGAAGAAAACACCCGACCCACGACTTTGTCCATCTGTGTGTTTTTTGGGGCCTGCTACTCAAGATTTGAGATCAGCCTCCCTGGGGCACCCAATTCCTGCTTCTTTCTGTGGAGCAGAGAGTGAAATTGTGGCTTTGTATGACATGAAGAATGCTGTTGGGCAAAGGCAATCTGCCAGGCACGTAGCTGAGGGGATTAATACTGGTGACATTCACAGGAATGGGCCTGGGTAAGTTTGGTGTATTTAATCTCCCTTCTGCTCCGGGCTCAGTAGTGCCTTCCCTAGTGATAATGTGCCCGCATCGCTTTCATTTTCTAACAGAAGCATGTGTGGAAAAGGGAAGGTATGTTTTGTTTGAAATGACTTTCATTACCTCCATTGGCAATGCAGGGGTGTGCAGCCACAATCTGCTTTCTTGTCATTTCCAGTCCATCAAGGAAGGAATGAGGAGGATGTCTTATGGTGGGACGTTGGTGTGAGCAGCATGGGGGAGAACAGAGCTGGGCTGTTCTCCCAGCAGATTCCATTCCCGCTGGTTCATTGCTATGCAGCTCTTGGGATGTGAGATTTGGGGGTGAGGCAGTTGCCATTAATCTCTGGCAACAAAATTCAGTTGTATCCTGATATTGATGGGGCAGCACATCAGGAAGGGTCTGTGGCCACAAAACTTCCAGGTCTTTTAGGGCCATCACCAGATTTTGCCCCACATTGCCCCAGAGATAGGTGGAGAGCAACCAGACAGCCGCCATCTGCAAACCAAGCAGGGAAATCCAGCAAGATCAGAGCAGAGAAGGAAACCACAGAGGAGACAACGTTTATTTAAATTACTCCTGGCTAGCAGGGCTGGGAGCAGAGCTTTTGTCCTGAAGACGCAATTAGAAACACAAGCGTGAGCAGCAGAGCAGATGGACAGCAGTTGTTCTGTCTGCCTGCACCTGCCAAATGAGCTCCTTCCCCGCACCGACGAGCTTTCCAAGTGCTCTCGAAAGCAGAAGGAGCCGGCGTGCTGGCTGCTCGGTGGGAGCTGACATGACCGAGATGGATTCTGGGGAGGGGGGGAAAGGATTTGAGGTTGCAGCCCTCCAAGGAGCTGGTGGGAAACCCCAGTGAGGCACCCACTGAGCCACTATGGGCAGCACCCAACTTCTTTTCATGTGCTCCGGGGGGAGCTTCTCAGCTCCTCCATTGTCCACTCCTCCATTGGGCTGCTGGATCTCAGCCCAAGTCTGCTCATCCCCAGAGCTCTGCACTCCTCCCCTAAAAAAAATCAGGATCTCAAACCACCATGGGCTCCTTCTGCCAACATTTTGATGCAAGTCCTGGCCCTGCTGAAGGCGGTTTTGTTATCAGCTTAATAGGGCCAGGACTTCAATTCATCCTCGCAATAAACTACAGAAATGTTGTTGGACTTGCGTTTTCTAATCAAATAAGATTTTTCTCGCAGGAGAGGCTCTCTGGCCCTGAGATAGCTGCCCTGCTTCAGTGCGTGGAATTACAGATCCTGCTGGCGCCTGCTAACAGGACAGCTCTTTGCATTGATAACTGAGGAAGAGGTTCGTGTCCTAAAATGAGAAATGCCGTCTCCGACATCAAAGCTGAGCCCGTGGATCAATCCAAATCAGAGCCCACTGAGGAGGTTAAATGAGGCAATTGCTGTTAATTGTCGTCTCTGACATTTCAGCATCCTACGTGGGGTGATGGGCAGGGACACATGAAGCCTTTTGGCCAAGTTTGTGGGGGAATACTTGCAGAATTGCCTCAGTGTTGTTTTCTGGCATTTACAAGGAAATAAAAAGGTTGTTTCAGGGTTAAATGCACTTTAAAGATCAACCTCTTGCTTTTGCTGACCAATTGGCTAATAAGCCACAAAGTGGATTTTCTCAGATTAATTCCCGTGCACTTCATTTGCTTGCTGCTTTTCCCCCATGAGTCTGCTCTCCCAGCAGAGCTGGCAGCCCAGGGTTGCTTCCTTCCTTCAGTGCAACTACTCTGGGGGTTTCCTTGTGCCCCATCCTTCCTAACACCCCAAAATTCAGGACCTTGCCCATGGCTTCTGTGCTTGTAGCCCATCAGCACTGCAGAAAACTCACTCAAGGTATCTGCTGTGGGTTTTTCAAGGAGTAGAGACTTGCCGTTGTGTTTGCAGGTGTGTACTCCAGACCCCACATTTATGGGAGCCTCTTTAAGCTGTACAAGCTGGAAGGAGGCTGGCAGTGTTGCACAGTCCCAGCTCATGTCCCCAGACCCCCAGCTCTGCCTAAACTGTTCCTGACAGCTGCTTGTCTGAACTACTCACAGCCAGAGAGACGAGGGCCTCCCCAGGTAACTGCTGCCTCATCAAAGCCAAAATGGGCTGGTGCTCTTCTCCTAATGTGCCCTGGAGGAAATTATACAACACTGCTAGAAGTTTGTACACATTTAATCTTCATTACAGAGGAGTCTCAAGTCTTGCAGGTGGGTCTCGAATCAGCTCCTGTTGCTGTGCTGGGAGCCCAGGGAGATCTGGGCTGTTTTGCAGCTGTCCCCTGATACCCAGCACTGGGGCACTGTCCAAAAATTTCCCAAAATAATGAGCTTGAGCGAGCATCTGTTTGTCATTCAAAAGGAAACCCAACTGGATGAGAAAATGTTTGCACTTCCCTGGGTATTTCCATGTCACCCAGCAGGATGCACAGAGCTCTGGAGCAAGTGAGAAGGTTTCACCCTCATGTTTGCCTCTAGCTGGCTGCGTTGCTTAAGTTTTGCAAAACCACAGCTTATTTGCCACAAAATAAAAAGCAATGTCTCCGGGGATACTGGAAGGGCTCCAGAGAAGAGCTGCTGCCATGAGAAAAGCTTTGAGAGCCGACCCATGTGGGATGAGGTTAAGGGAAGAGAGCAGGAACAGCCCCAAGCAGGAGATTGCTCATTCCTGCCTGGGGCTGTGGCTATAAATACAAATTGGGATCTAAGAAAAAGGGAAGGGTGACTTGGTTTATTCTGCCTCACCAATGAGAGAGGACAGCCTTAAAGAGACATAAGAATGATATGAGAAATAACAAGCCCAGATTCCTAGAAACTAGGCTGAGTTAAATGCAGGGTACCATGGTCTGCTCCAGCTTGTTTTAGCACCAGAACCCATTATGTCATTTGGATACGTGCAAAATGGCCTTGGAGATCTAAGTATCCTGGAATCTTTACCTTTCTTATCATGTGAGACTTGTGTCCCTATCAGCTCTGCCTTTCTCCTGCATTGCATTTCTCTGTGGTCCTCACACCTTGCTCCTGCCGCCAATCTGTAGTGCTGCTGTGTGTTTGGCAGCTACTGAAGACCTTTCCTCACCGCTGCTGAAGCCACTGTGGATCTTATCAAAGCTTTGTGTGGACCTTCAGCAACCCCCAAAAGCCTTTGCTGGGTTCTGTGGTCATCACTGAAAATACTGATGGGTGTGTTCTCATGGTGGTGTGAACCTTGGAGGACAAGAGTCCCTACATGCCCCAGGATAACCCTGGAAGTAGAGAGAGGCTCACACATGGAAAGGGAATGATGGCACGTGGTAGATGCTGGGGTCACCAAGGAGCAGACAGCTGGCAGGCTTGATTTGCCATGGCCAGTGTTTCCTATGTGAGTGATAACAGCTGCAAAGAATCCAGCAAGATCTCATCTCCCATTCTCATTCCTACTTCATGAACAAGGAAAGTGAAAGAAGCAGCCAAAACCATTGTTTGCTATTATCCCAAAGGGCTGACACTGGAGCATTTTGCTCTAAAACATCCCAGCAGCCATCCCCAAACCTTGCTCCTTTCACTCAGGGAGACACTGTTATGCTTTGTGCCATCTTTAAAGCGTTGCTGGTAAATCCTTCCTCCTTTCTCAGGAAGAGGAGCATTTTATTTTCTTGTCACAAGCTGAAGGTTTTTCTCCTATAATAGGAGCTGAAGGCTTCTCGTGTTTTGTTGTGTTAACTGGACTGTAGGGAGAGGAGGAAGTATACTTAATGTTCCAGGTAGATGTCCAAGAAAAATCAAAGGAGCTCAATAAATAGAAACTCAAGCAGCTCAGCTTGCCTCCTTCCACTGCGAAGCAATCGGGTTCAGCAAAGGTGAAGCAACTTATTTTGTTCCTCTTTTCAAAACAGCTGTCTCCATCTGAGTGAGGCAGCCGCAAGCATCCCTAATCGCGGCTGCTCCAAGTGCTGGTGCTAATGAACCTGTCTCCAGCACAAGGGTCATCTCCAGCAGGGAGAAAACATACACTGGGGGATTTCACACTATATATGCTCCCCTTTCTGGTGTAATTCTGCTTGCTTTTGTTCATTTTTAGGGGAGATGGGATTATTTAGAGCAGCTGATGAGCTGGCACAGGTAATTGGTGGTAAGTGCAACCAGCTTGCTAAGAATCCTGGGTGTCTTTTTTGCTGACCAAAAAGAGGGAATTGAAGGGGAATTTAAACAGCTGGAGATCCAGTTTAAGATGCAGGACATGGTGTGGAGAAGAGAGGTGTTAAGACAGCCTTGGGGAGATGTCAGCCCTCTGCAGAAACCCAACACGAAGCATATGGGTTACAGCTTGCATCAGCTGGCATCCCTGTCCTGCACTGTCTTCCCCTGCCTGCTGCCCTGGTATAACCCAGACTGTTGTTTCCAGAAGGGAATCCTTTCTCAGCTCCTTTCTCACTTCTGCATGTAGTGTTTCCCCCTAGGGTTGGACTGGGGATCTCAGAGGTCTTTAATAACCTTAGTGATGGGATGCCTGGTAGTGATGCAGGATGTGCAGCTCAGTTGCATCCATTGTTATGGAGAATGGTCTTTAAGCTAATGAGGGACAAAAACGTTTCCACCTTGTTGATTTTCCTATTTTGATATGAGGTAAAACATTCTGGATCTGGTAAGTGCCACGGGCTCTCCACAACAGCAGATGGATAGGCACCATATTGCTGCCAGTTGTGTTGGAGATGCCTCGCCAGGCTTTCCTCCTCATCTTCCAACAGCCCCTCTCTCTCCAGATGCATTTACAAAGCAAGATGAAAGTAGTTGTGTGATGTATTAGGCCCCATGAATAATGCACTCATAGAATTCCTTGGTGCAACCAAGCATGTTTCATCCCATCAATATGATAAATGCAGGTACAGTTGTTTTAATTGTTGAGATCATGTTAGAGTGAAAACACATCTGTGCTTAGCCTGGGGGAACATTAATGTTGCCCTGATCTTGACAAACCAGTTCCTTCATGCACCGCTATTCAGCTGCCTTCCTCAACTGTGAGCTGCTGCTTGAGCCAGCCTCTTTCTTTGGCTGCAGTGATGGGAGCAAGGAGTGAGCTGGGACAGCCAGGCATCAGCATGGTAGGTGCTCAATGTTGTGGATAGGCACTGGGCACCCTGATCAGATGGGGGGCAGCCAGCCTATGGCAGCTGGGACTGCACAGGCCTTAAGGTCCCTTCTAACCCAAGCACCCCTTGGTCCTAAGATAATGTGATCCCTCTGGTTCCACGGGCACTGTGGGTGCCAGCATTTTGGTGGCCAAAACAAGGTGCAGGCCAGAGGCAGCAGTAAAATATCTCTGTAATAAACTGAAACATTTGGCTCTTTGAGCCGATGCCAGCTTTTATAACAATTTCCATCTTAAGCTGGCTCAATACATATTTAATGAAATCTTCTATAAAACCTTTAACAGCCCTCAATTCATTTCAAGTGGTAAATGAGTCAGCAGTTTGAAATGATGAGAAGGATTCAGACTCCGCTGTCGTTACTTAAAGAGAAGAAGTGATTCTTTTTTAATGCTTTTCCCTCTAAATAACATTTTTCTTTTTTTTTCCCCTTCTTTTTTTTTTCCCCCTTGCTTTTTCCTCATTGGCACTGCTCAGTGAGGAGCTGAGGGCAGGCACAGAGGTATGAGACCAACCCATCTGACAGTCCATGGTCTGGCTTCTCGGTTGGGTCAGCTCCAAATAAACCCATTTGTTGCTTTCTGCCTTAGTTTCTCCATTTGCTCAGCACTACCAACCTCCTGCAAGGTGCTTTGGAAAGCTCTGGGCTGAGAGTGTATCCATCAGCACAGCCTGAATGCCTACAGGTGAAAGCAATCAGGAGGGGGATGTGCCATCTACCCATAGCCCACCCGAGGAGCAATCACCTGCCCTGTTATTCCCTTGATATCAGACAGCAAGACCCCCCTCCCCCCCCCCAAAGCCACAGAGAAAGGCAGATACCAGCTGTGCAATCATCACTAGATGGTACCTGCTCATTTGAATAATGAAACGGCATCTTTGTTAAAAGCAAGGAGACTTCCAAGTTGTCTTGTTCTGCAGCACACCTATAAAAGCCAAACGAGCTTTGCAAAACATTTCAATTCTCCTGATCACTGTAATTACTGGAGGGGATCCAGCGCTGCTCTCCAGCTCGTGCGTGCCAGCAGGTTAGACAGGAGGGGTGTGAGCAAAGGATTCGGAACAAAGTGAGTCATGGCTCACCCCCTTTTTTTTTCCAAAGGCCTTTATTTTGCATTATATTGATTTCCTTTATTCCAGCAGCTCTCTGCAATGCAGAACAAGCACCTGCTGGGGGGGGACGTGTCAGGTCACCACTGGTCAGGGTGACATGAGTTTGTTGAATGCAACGTGTGTCACCAGTCACAACATTACGTGGAACCAGGGTTCTCTGAGGGGATAACTGTGCCCTTAGAAGTTGTTTTCAAGTTGCAGTGAATGAGTGGTGATGGCGCAGATCCTAACGCGGTCTCTGGATGCCTCTGTTTGGTCGCTGTCTCTACTGCAGACCGTGTGGTTGGGTTCCACTTACCTAAAGCAATTCGGTGGCAGGTTTTCCAGCAGCCCCACGGCTGCAGTCACTCAGCATTTCCAATTAACTTCTGCATTCAAATTCTGTTCAACTCGTATTTGGAACACAATAGCCAGCCATTCCCACACAATAGCCAGCCATTCCCACATGCCTTACTCTGTTAGTGCTGGTAGCAGTGGCATCGGTCTTATTGCTTTGGGCAGCTTTGTGCAAGGTGGATGAGGTGCTAAATGGCTGCTCAGGGAGTGGTGGGGTCCCTGTCCCTGGGGGTGTTCCAGAACATGCGAATATGGCACTGAGGGACGTGGGCAGTGAGTATAGTGGGGTGGGGTTGGATGTGGGGATCTAAGCAGTCTTATCCAACTGTAATGATACTATTACAACGATATCTGCTTATCCTCAACGTGGACCTGGCTGGTGGATCTGCTCTCCTTGTGTACAGCTCAAGTTTTGAGTGGCTGTGATATGGGATGGCCAGGCACAAAATCCACTTGCTGCTTTTAAGAGCTTGAAGTATTTCTTCCATGTTTACCTTGAAGATATTTCTGGCAGAGATGAGGAGGCACTCCTGCTAGCGTGCTAGGCTCAGGTGAGATTGCCTCAGAAATGCACTGTACAGATTTAATAACTGCTATTGAAAAGGCTGAACTGGCCCTGGAACAGCTGCTAAAAAGAGCAACTGCATTGTCCTTGAAAATGGAGAGCAATCTCGGGAGAGGGAAAGAGCAGAACTGGGCTCCTATAGCCTACCTAAGCAAAGACAGAGAGGGGACCTGGCTGTTCTCTATAAATATGTCAGAGAAGAAAACACTAGGGGAGGAAATAATGGCTTAAGTTAAAGGCCATCATTGAGCAAAGACTAAATTTAGGCTGGAAGACAAAAGGAAGATCTTACCCGGCAAAGCAATTTGGTTCAGAATAAGCCAAACTCCTCGGAAGATTAAATTCGATTAGCTGGTGGAAGGGATGAAGTGAGGACAGACCTAACCCTGCGGCTGGAACAGCGCTGCAGGCAGTGCTTGGTCAAGGGCAGGG
Organism: Excalfactoria chinensis; assembly: GCF_039878825.1. Lineage (NCBI taxonomy): Eukaryota > Metazoa > Chordata > Aves > Galliformes > Phasianidae > Excalfactoria > Excalfactoria chinensis. The sequence goes on from NC_092845.1 coordinate 5,215,895, forward strand.
TGGGGAGGTGGCCAGGAGCCCTAGGATCCCACAACAGGGGTTACAAAGTGCCCGGAGGAGCAAAGCAATGTAACAACCCAAAGAACAATGGGAAATCATTCAATCCAGATTGCTGTTTTCCTGAAACTAGATTCTAAGCAGCATGAGCGCCTGCTGCTAATGAGAGATGAAGATGCTGCATGCAGGGGAGAGCTGTGCTTTAAATTGTTAATCCCACTCCAAAGCCATCAGCGAGTTGTGCTTCTGCCAAAACCAGTTGACTCCCAGCTGATCCCATCCATCTTTGATGCGGCTCCATTGGAGGCAGCCCTGGTGGCCCCTGTGCTGGGATGGTACCTGTCACTGCTTTGCAGCCTGTGGGAGAGCTGGTGAAGAGTTTGTTAAACAAAACCCATCGCAAGCTGTTATCTTCTACACACATCACCCAGATTAAATGGCACTTAATGGAATAATGAACCACGGGGAGAAACATACAAGGAAACTTCATTAAATCTTGTTAAAAATGAATAAAATTCAGAATCAATTCCCATTAGTGAATGCACCGATATTTCACATATCTTTAGGAGCTTTATTATGCATTCACGCATAATCTGATAGAATGATGGCTATTTTACTCAGTCTCCTTTCTTCCTAATAAGAATGAGCCAGACGAAAGGTTGGGCGCTGTACTCTCACGTGCTTCTTAAAAAAGAATTATATGAAATATTTAAGCAATGTCTTTTGCCTCTCGTGGTCATGCTCTTATTGTGTCAAGTCAAATTAGTTAAGTATACAAATGAGAGTAAACAAAGGTGACAGATAAATGAAACACATGGTGACTGAATTGTCAGAGGCCCCCACGTTCAGCCCCTCCATAGGTTCCTCACTGGGCTGCTCACATGCAACCATCAGAGAAGTTGAGAAGAAGACCAAAGCTTCAAGCAAGTTTCTCATAGGACCAAATGTTTGTCTCCTTCCACTCCGTCTCAGTCTTGCACGCTTTCAGCTCTCATTTAAAACCTGAGCGTGCACTGAGCAGAGCTGAGCAAACAGTGGAAAACAAATTCACTTACATAGTTGTAATTAATAATATTTGGAAAGCACCAGCATTTAGAAAACATTGCAAGGCTCGTGACTCGTGCTGGCAGCTGGAAGAGCACAGTCCAGGAGCAATGTGCACTTCAGGTGTGTTCAGTGTCCCACCCAGGAGGATGCAAAAGGGATGAGATAAACCAGCAGAAACCTGGCAGAGTTGGCAACAATTTGGGCTGCAAATGCATCGATGTAAGAACCAGCTCTCTGTGTTTGTGCAGCACCTGGCACTTCTTCGCCATCAGTTTAGCAAAGATCTTTAGGTACCTCCCATCTAATGTCTACAAGAAGTTTTAATGCTTACTTTTTCCCTCATTTGTTGGGTCTGATCATCCCGGATGAGCTCAGAATGAAAGGTGCCAGAGGCAAACCCAATAGGTGGGTGTGGGCAGACAGATGGAAGAGCCGAAAGTAGCAAGGAGGCAATATTGGTCAGCATGTTAAACAGGAGTCAAGGCATGATAGACAGTGAGCCACCAGCTGCTTTGCTGTTGTCAAGGTTTTAATAATAATAACCAGCTTGTTTTGCATAAACTAGCTGTGTGCATAATTCATGGCTGTAATAAGCTGATCATTAGGAGAAGACTCAGCTCACCTCCTAGCTGCATGTGGTCGGACCACGGTGTTGGGCACAGAACACGGTGGAGGAAAGCCATTAAGGAGGCATATGAAAGAGGATAATTTATTCTAATTCGAAAGACAGCTTCAGCCTGACCCTTTTGTGCTCACTCACCTTGAACAGCCAGTTGAGCTTCACTAGAGTAAATTCTCTGGGAAAGCAAACTTTCCCTTCAAATCCTCCCTGCTGGGAGCGTTTCAAAACATCTCCCTGATTGCAAAATTCCCACTTGTCACCAACATGCCCTGTTGCTTTGAATCCAGGCTGGGCTGGATCGGAACCCACTGCACAGGTGAAGGGTCTGCACTCAGAGCGGCGGATGAGGCAGCAGTGGTAATTGCTGCTCTATGAGCAGCCACGCCGGGAGAAGCTTCAGAGAAGCCAAGGGATCTTTAGCGAAGGCGTAACAGGAGCTGAATGCAAATTAGAAACGTTCAGATACAAATTAAACGGCAAGGGTAATTAAGCCCTGGCTCAGCTAACTGAAGATGGAGGTAAATTCTTCACTACTTCAAGGTGCTGGATTCAGACACTAAAAGTTGCTCTCGTGGGGAGTTCATTAGGCTCAGAGAGGCACTCAGCAGAGGAGAACCTTTGGGAAGTCAGACTAGAAGGTTTTGTTTCCTTCTGGCCTTAGAATTGTAACTTTCTGACTTCTTTGTTGGGTATTTATGGCACAGAAGCATCAGAAGGCCACAGCTGGGTCAGCAGGAATGGTGTGGATGTGAATTGTAGATTCCATAATCACATTTTCAACTGGAATTGATCCCTGGACCGTGAAGAAATTTGTAAATATTTTCAAACAAGGAACATGGTGGGGACTTTTTCAATCTGTTTGCAGGCAATTTGCAAACAGAAAGCCTTGGCAACATTGGCTGAATACGTAATTAACGCCGTGATTTATGGGCCCAGCTGTAACTTCTCCCAACCTCCCTACTCTACACCAAACAATCCAGGGGAGGAACGACTCATTTACATCATGCTAAACCTGAGGTCTGAGATACACTCCTTTATCCAGGGGAAATAAAGAGGGTGGATTGTCTGCTTGCTTGATGGACATGAGCAGAGAAGATGGCTTGTTATCCTGGTGGGACACGCAGTGGATAATGCTCTATGTCTTTGAGTTGCAGATATTTCAAACTGATCTATACACAGTGTGCACAGAGCAGGTATTCCCAGCATTGCATGAACATGGGGGGTGTAGCCCCACCTCTCCTGCCCTGCCTCATCCCTGAGAAATCTGGAGCTGTCTAAAGAGAAGTGAACTTTTCTCACTTTTCAGAGAAAAAAAAGCAACACATTTTTGAAGAAAGGAAAGGAGGGACAAAGGAAACGAGCCTTTATTTTCCTGAGCCACTTCTTCCTGAAGGAGCTGGTGTGTGATTGACAGAAAGAGATCCAGTCTTGCTATTGAGACATCAGGTAATGGAGAGCCAACCACATCTCCTGATAAAATGTTACTTAGCCGGTTGCTTAATGCACTGGTATCCATTCTTCTTTCTCCCTACAATGGGGACAATTATAGTTCTTATTTCTTATAGAGTTGTTGTGAGCCTGATGTTGTTAAGGTCTGTAAAGCGTCTGAGAACCATTAGTGTATTTTGCTTTTCTACCATTAGAAAGCATCCAGCTCTGTATAGCACAGCAAACGCAATTGTCTCCAAAGAGCCTGTTGTATTTAAGTAAGAACTGAAAAGATGTGCAGCCACTGAGAGCAGCCAGCATAGCCAAGCCAGTGCCCACTGACTGGCACAATGTGATTTGACAAAATACCTTGGAAATCCTTCATTCTGCATCAGTCCATCCCAAATTGTTCACTTTCTGAGGTTTTCAGTGTATATGGGCACTTTGCAGCCGCAGATGGCCCTGCCCATGGGGTCCTCTCCTAGTGGTCATCATTGCTATTTGGTGTTCGATGAGAAGCCTGAGATGGAAAGTCATCCCCAGCTTCTTTTCACAGCTGGAAACTGCAGTGGGTGAAGTGTTCTCCCATCGAGGCTCCGTCCCCTTCACTGCTCTGCTTCTATTGAAAGCGTAACTAAAATCAGGCAACCCAGGGAATGCAAATCCCTGCGATGAATCTCAGCCCAACACAACGAGGCAGCGGCTGGACCCAAACTTCTGCATCCCCCCTGAGATAAAACTACTTTGATAGCCAAATAAATCCCTCGGGGCCACGTTAGCTGCTCAAAAGTTTGGTGGGGAAATCCTGGCATAGTGCGATTTGTCTGTCAAATGAGAGTGAAAGGGCATAAATTTCCCAAGCAAAAACTATTATCCTTTCAGAAAGTGACACCAAAGCTGTGATTTACTCTGTGCCTGGGTGCAGAGCCCCAGCCGATGGGATGGAGAAGACATCATCCTGAGAAATAACCTGAAAAACAAATCCCATCAAAGCATCATCTTTACTCTGGAGTTATGACACTGTGACCTTATAAGCAGCGCTTCAGTCCTCCGTGCCTCAGTTTCCCTCTTAGAAAATGCATGGGGGTATTTTTAGATTTCAAATGCAGAGGGATGGGAAGCTGTTGGGTGGCTGGTGTGGGCTGATGGTGGGATGGTGGCTCAGGGCTTGGTTGGTGGGCAGCTTTCCCCCTCCCCTGCCCTCCCTGCCTGCCGTGTGTTCGCTGTATGTTCAATTATGCATCGTTCTCTGCTCTCATTAGAGACCTTCAAACAGCCTTGAAAATATCCTCATTCAGGGCTTATTTTGTCCTCGTTAAATTTTTATCTGAGCTAAAGGAGGAGGATAATGGCATTAAACCCTACACAGAGGAACGCAAATGAGCTCCGGGAAAGACCTGAGGAGGTGATCCTATGCAAACCCCCCCTCTCTTCAGCCCATCCTGGGCAGGGAATAGGATTTCTGAGTGTTAAAGCACTCTGCTTTTCAGAAAAGCAGTGGGGAAGCTCTTTGGATTGGAAGGATGGACGGGACCTGCTTGCAGTTGGGTTTTACCCGTTTCCAATCCACCATGCTGGCTGCCTCCTGCCTGGCTTTGAGAAATCCCCTTCCTGCAAGCACTGCTTATATTCCCATGGCCAGCTCCCCCATGCCCACTGCTGCTCCTCCACCTTCCCACAAGTGCTGCCTTTGGCTGAAAGCAGAGGAGAAGCATCTTGAAAGGACCAAATGGAGAGGAATTAAAACACTTGGGAAGGATTTTTCTGAATATATCTATTATTTACATTTTCTATTATCCCCGTCACCTTTGATCCTTCTTTCCCTCCAGGCCACCCTTTTTGCTTGCTTTCCTTGTATTCTGGGGATCAAGAGAACCAAGGAGGAGTGACAAGTGATCTGGGACCTTTTGGATGCTTTCTGCTGACCCTTCTCTCCATCCCTGCCCTGGGGGTGCTCATCTCATACCTTCTCCTTGTACTCCTTATCACCTCTTCTCCTTAAAAAGAAGGGGAGACTTCAGGCTCCCTCTCACTAAATTCATAACTACTTGCCTGCAATTTTCCCCAAGGGAAAGTTATTAGCAGCAACTTAGCGTCTGATGGATGGTTGTGTTGCCGAGGCTCTGTTTTGCATCAAGGCTTCTAAAGATACATCATTTAAATTCACGTGGGCAGGCATGTATTAAGTAAATGCCAAGAAAAATATTTATTACAGTAAGGAAATTGCACTGCAGCTTTGTCCGTGTGCGTATTCCTTGTGATTTAATAATCAATTATTGCACGGGCAGTCAATACTCTCCTTATTAAACCTTTGCAGGGAGTCATCTTGAGAACTTCTGCTTAAAAAGGTGATTTTAATTCTCTTCTGTAATTGTTCTTTTGTTTCGCTGTTGGCCACCTGTGAGCCTCATATCCCTGTTCAGCATCCCCAAGGCAGACTGTGGTGAGCAGCCTCCTGGCTGTGTGTTAATGGAGCCGCCAATTGATTTTTATTTCTGCTTGTATTCACTTTTATTTTTTTTTCCCCAATCTCCCCCCAACTTTTTTCTCTCTTAAGAGATCGTTCATGTCATGATTGCAAATAGATCATTGTAAACTCGGCGTAATGGAGCAGTAATTACCGAAGAAGTGATGGATTTGGGTGGATGCTGTTGGCTAAATGCTCAGAGCTGTGCTGTGTGAAGCTGTGAGTCCAGACTTGATGAAGAAAATGCTTTCCAATAGAGTAAAGTGTCTCCCCATGGTCCCATACTTTGTTCCCATTGGAAATGCAGTCTCTAAGGCACTGCCTTTGTGTGTCTCAATCACCTGTCAACCCAGCAGGTTCAGGACATCCCTCACCCAACTCCCTTCTCCCCAGGTTTAGAGGGGTCACTGTGCAATGCTGGGCATTGCTTTGTAAGTGGGCACAGCATAAAAGTGGTGTTTTGGAGCAGGGCTGTAGCCGTGCTCAGCATCCCTCTGTGCTACGGAGGGGAGGAAAGCAAGCATGCAGCCCCCAAAATCTAGGGGAAGCAGGGTCAGGACACCTGGAGAGAGACTGCTTTTAGGACGAGCCACTAGTGGGAGCCGTGGTCACACACAACCCCGAGCAGATCTCGACTCGGTGCCCCCACCCGGAGCAGATCGGGTCCCGCATCCCCGCGGAGCTCCCACTCACCCGAGGGCTTTCCCAGTGCCTCCTCCACCTGGCAGCCGTCCTCTTGCCTTCCTAACGAGTTTTGCTCCAAAGGGAGGAGCGTGGCCATGCTGGGCAGGTGGAGAGTTTCCCTCTGCCCTTTCCACCACGAGGGAGATGCCCGTGGCCCCAGTGGGGGGCACTGGACTTTACACAGAGCTTTCTACTCCTGCCTTGGTGTCTGGGAGGCAGGGGGAGATGCTGGGACCGGATCTTATGCTCTCCTAGTTGAGCACAACTGCTCTCATCCTTGTGCAGCTAAAACACTTCTCCCTCTTGCATCTCTGCCTGAGGAACCACCTCGGTGCACAAATGGACTGACTCTCCTGGGTGAATTTGGGGTTTTTTGGCTTTGTTGCTGTACTAAAATGCATCTTCCTGGTGCAGGGAGGTGGCCACAACCATCTGCACACATGGGGAGCAGGAAGGGAAGAAGCACATGCAGAGCTTGAGGTGCTGCTGGCCCACACTGCCCAAAGCAGAGCTGAACGAGCAGCTTGGTGTTGTTTGTTCAGACCTTAGTGACTGTGCTTGAGGAGGAAATGATATCTTATTAGGGACTCTAATAATGTTCCAGATCATCCTCCGTACAGAGCTGATCTGAAGGATTAGCAAAACAAATGAAGTAATGACTTTTCTGTGAAATTAAAATTTTGTGAGATAATCCGAAGAGGAAATAGAAATTTTATTTCAATTACACATTCAACTTTCTCAGCTCATTTTGGGTCAGGATTTTGACTCCGGGGGAGATTTCTGGCAGCGCTGGGCCAGAATGGACTCAGACCTTGCACTGATGCACTGCCTGGTGTGCTTGCAAATGTGCATGACAACCCTTCCTTTCTCAATTAAAATCCCAACTGCAAAGCAAGACCACTCTGCACGGGTGAGAGACTTCATCACACGCAGTAATTGCATGAATAATTGAAATACCTCGTGTTGCTCATAGCTGAGGACCCCCAGGTGGACAAGCAGTTAGCAGGTGGGCTATCCCTTTCACTTTCTGCATCAGAGTCCAGAGCAGCATCAGGAAGGTCTCGGGATGAAACTGGGACAGAGTGGATATATCTGACTTGGTTTTGAAGGGTTCCAGTGAAGCAGATGAACTCCTTACCCCAGGCAGCTCCATTCCTGCCTGTTCCACACAAGGGCTGGTGCTCTCAAAGTGGGGATGAAGGGAGATTCCAGAGCCCCCCTGAAGGGATAAGTGTGATGAAAGGATACTTGCTGCCACCAAAAGGTTCACTGCCACAGAAGGAGTTGAGCAGAGAGGATCCTTCAGCAGAGATGTTGTTTCACATCCTAGCAGCTCTGTGGATCTGCTAATGGCCAGGAAGGAACAAAAGAAATAAATAAAAATTGGGTCATTCATTAACAGCCATAATCTACAGTGTGTCATATCTGGTTAGGCACCACAGTGCATATCGTATGCCTCAAAAGCAAGGAAATGAGAGGTTAACGCATTTCCTCGGCTTTGTGCTCTGTCTACAGACCACACTCTTATCTTAATTGATACAGCATCAGCCTCTCTATGCACACCTCTGACAACAAGCCTGGCTTCTTGTCCTCTCCAGTTATTAAAGTCTCCACTCTGGGTGATAGGAATAGCAGACAGGCTTGCTGAGGATGCTGCTCTCCCAGTGCAAAGTCCAAGGACTCATTTTTTCCCCCCCATCTTCTTCCAGGGGAGGCATTAAGTTCTTTTTGCAGTATTTGCGTGCTTTGCATTTGTGCTCAGTAACAGCAGGAAGGATCCAGCAGCATCCGCACTCCACGTGTTGAGGAAGAAATCATGAAATCGGCAGGATTTGCATCCCAGATGGGAACGTGGCCTGGAAATCTGGAAGCAGGTGTCTGTGGACAGGTAGCATATGAAGTTCACAGAATGTTTCTACCAATCATCTCAGTTTCAGCATTTATTTTTCCCTGGAGAAAAAGCAACAGCCGGTTTGGCTGGAACACGGCCCAACGTGCTGAGAGAGGCTCACAGCTCACTGCAGGTGAGCCCCACAGGTCCCATACAACCGGGTGTGTGGGAAGAGGAAGAGAGGACCATAGGCTTCATCCCAAGTCTCCATCAGGTTCTTGTGGTGAACACAGACAGGCCCAGGTGAAACAGAATATATGCAGAAATAAAGCCTAGGCAGTAGAAAATAAAAGATAGTAGGATCTATCACAGGAGCACTGGGGACAGACCTGAGGACTGGCATTAGCAGCACTTACCGGAACTACATCCCCAAAGAGCCTCATTACTCCTCAACATGCCATGTCAGCACCCAGCAGTGAAAATAGTCCATGCTGATGCCTTCAGACTTCAGCAGAGCCATAATGGGAAACAAATTGCGCGAGACTCCCAGGCAATGGAGTGATTGCAATCTGCATTTGTGCTTTCAAGCGAGCCAGGCTTCAGCCAGGAGTGTGATAAATACCAGCAGAATTAATTCTCCAAGTGCAGCACAGCTCTGATGATGGACAAGACTGACAGCTGTCAATGCAGCTGACAGCTTGCTACTGTCTTTTGGAGCAAATTCACCTTTTTGGTGACAGATGGTGTGTTTACCAGCTAGAGCTCCGGTTGGTTTGGGTCTGTGGACAAGCTGAGCTCATTAGTGTGAGCTGCTTCGTTGGACGTGGAGATATAAAAATCAGTGCTGGGGATCCCTGTGGCTCCCCAGGAAAGGAAGCGATGTCCTGTAGTTGCATGCTGGATGGAAGGTGTGCTTTGCTGCCTCAATACACGCTGGCCTAGGCTGTCACCAGGCACAATCCACAGGTTGCCTTCTTCCATCACAAACCGTTTTTAAAGGTCCCTTTCATAAAAAGCATCTCTGACTGCTTTGGAGGATGTTTTTATTCACCTTCTTCCTCCCAGGCCATTTTCGGTTCCTGTTTCCAGGCTTATTCCTGCCAAAGTCACCAACCTCACTTTTTAATAAAAGCTGGGACTCCCATGCAACTCTAGGATCAAAGGATTTAAGGCAAAACCCACCAATTTTCACATTACTTCGACCCCAAGAACTGGCAGTGCTTTAGCTCGGGGCTTTTCCTACCTGAAGTTGATTAAAGAGAAAACTCGAGAGCTGGAAATGAGCCGTAAGGAATACTAGCACCAACTTTTAGTGGGAGGAAGAGGGGAAAGTGGCAATGAATTGCTGTTATGCACGTCTCGTAGTCCCTGAACACACTGCAGAGTGTGTCGTACATCCATACACAGGCAGCCAGGAGTCCATTTTCTGGACAGGGAGGTGGATATATGGACCATTATATGTCCCCAGCTGGAGAAGAGTGGCTTTAACTTCATGCACAGACTGCTTTTATGAAACTCTCAGCATTGCTGCAGGCTTTGGGCATTTCCTCCTTTATTCTCTTGGCTCTGTAGGATGCTATCAGGCAGTACAGATATCGTTGCTCCTGCTCTCTTGATCTGAATCTCTTTTCCAGTGCTATAGGAATTTGGGGAGTGAGTCCAAATCCTGCAGTAGTGCTCATACACCAAGATCTGTATCGCCCGATCTCTCTAAGATTTATCTATAAAACCACAGAATCACAGAGTCATAGAACCATAGAACGATTGGGCTGGAAGGGACCTCAAAGCTCACCCCTTTCTGACTGCCCTGCTGTGGGCAGATCTGCCAAGCATTAAGTCAGGTGTTCACTCACATCACACAGGGCTCCATTCAACCTGGCCTTGATCAGCTCCATGGCTGGGGAGCACCACTCCCAGCTCTCCTCCTCACCTTTGACACCACGGCTCTCAGACAGTTTTGGCCTCAGGTTTCCTTGTGCTCAGTGGGATTGTTTTTGGTTTTCCAGCTGCTGTGAACAGGATCTTGTGCCTTTTGGGTTAAAAGAATCCTTTCTGTGGACTTGGCAGCCCCTTGCTCTGCAGTGCAATGCGTCGTTTGCGAGTATTTGCACTGAACGCAGTGTAACCATTTGCTTATAATAGAAAGGCAAAGTTTTTTCAGTAGGAAAGTTATTTAATTTTAATTAGTGGTCAAGATTGCTCCTCCTCATCTTCTGCCTCTGTAATCCTTCCCTTAAATTAAAACACAATTTCTGTAATTGGAAAGGCACTGTTAACACCAATTCACACAGAGTAGCTTGCACATGAGGCCCGAGCTGCCACATGTCCCCAAAAGCCATGAGATGGCCCTAATAGGAGCACAGGCAGATCTGCAGCCTCTCTGCCTTACGATGCTGTGTCTGCAGCCCTCGCTGCACCTGTGGGTTAAGGCCCTTGGTGCTTAATTGAGTTATCCAAACTTCTCCACTTTCCAGCAGGGTGGACTTCTCCGGGGGTTTTGAACCGAAACAAATTGCCTCTTTTTCGTAGTTAGATCTCCCTGGGGCGAAACGCTGCAGCAAATTAGGTATTAACATCTGTACAGCTCTGTTATCCACCATGCCAATCACAGCTCCGTAATTGCCCGCAATGTCTTCCCTGAAGGATGCCTGCTTGTATGTTTAATAAAACAACCAAACCAGGTCTCAAATTTCCTTGCTCCCATGAAAAATTCATAGCTGTTGTTCCAGGATATGTTGATCTGCTGCATGGCTGCCATCAGCTGCAGGGGAAAGTCCTCCCCGAGCCCCTGGGAATGCTGTCAGCATGATGACATCCAATGGATCCAATTGGAGAAGGCTCTCCCAGTGCCAGCATCCCAAGCATCCCTGAGCATCCCTAGAGGTGCACCCTAGGGATGCAAGGGGAAAAGCGAGGCAGTGAGATGAGAAGTTCCTGGAGGATTTAGGGTGAAAAACCCAGGACAAGGAGCTTCCTCTTTGCTGGCAGCAATGTAACATTGGTGCTCATTGACGTAAATGTCCCTCCGTGCAGAGGTGAGTTGTAATTCACTCCCATGCTGGAGTTGCAGCACTGGCTGTGGGACTTTCCCAACTCCTCGAGCACTGCCAGCAAGCAATTTTAAGCTCATCTCCTAAAATATGCACCAAAAAATGTAGCGTAAATTGTATATTTGATTGTAAAAATTGCAGTTCATGCTGTGTTGCTTAGTGACATAAATCAGCAGCAGCAGGGCAGCATACTAATGCTCAACTACTGTACGGAGCTGACACGGAGCAGCCTAGGTAAGGATTTATCTGCCAACCAAATGGTGTTCCCAGGAGAGTGGCACAAGCAATTCTGCATAACAAACACCGGGACGCAAAACAAGCACAAATGTATCCGCCTGCTTGTTCCTGACAGAGTGTTTGCTCCTTCCTGGAATGGGAGAAGGAGAAGAGCTGTTCAGTTTTCTGTTGGAACTTGTGACTCTGATGGAGAAATAATAGAGCCCAAATGCACACAGCAGAGCAGTGTTGATCCGTCGTTGTTACCAGCAGAAACTTGAACTGAAGGGGAAGATGCATAGGAAAGTTTTGCTGAAGGTTGGGAATGACACACAGTGACTCCCCACTCCCTGGGCAGCTGGGCAGTGCAGCAATGCTCTTTGCCCAACCTCAGCCAGCACTTATTTTGGGTGGTATAAATCAACCCCTTGCCCCACTGTGCTGCCTATGGGAATCCCAGTCATCAATAGGTGCGGGCCATGAGGCGATGAGCACTCTGGGATCTCATCATTGAAGCTGACAGCTGGTGAGTTGGGAGGGGAGATGTGTTTAGTAGTAATTAGAGACGTTAATAATTAAACAGATGATGAAGCGGAGAACAGAGATTGAAGCTGAGATTTGACGAAGGGGTTTAGATGCACGAGACCAATCACAAAGAACAAGAGCAATTTGATGGCTTTGGGGCTGAGTTCCCAAATTCCTTAAGGCCCAGCAAGAGATGGAAGAAATGGTAGAAACGAGCTCTGGCCATGATTTACCACAGCCCCACAGCCCCAGTGCATCCTGGCACTTCCCTAAGCCTTCCCTGGGGCTCAGGGGTGCTCGAGGTCCCTGCACTGGCTCTGCTGGCAGATGCTCAGCTCTGCACAGAGGCACCAGGAGTGCTCTGCTCCTCCTGAATCTGCCTTTGCAGTCCCTTCTTCACGAGAAGCCCTTATCTCCTCATAGCTGCTTCTCTGGGTGTTGCAAATAGCACTATCTGTTTTCTCCCCGGTGCTCCAGAGGGGAAACTGGGCATTTCATTTCCAAATAAACCCTCCGTTGTTGTTTTTTTTTTTCCCTGCTGCTGCCAAAGTGGTTGTAATAATAATAATTAATCATAAGCAGCGAGCTCTCTTTTGAATGGGACAGTATTAGTAATACTTGGCTTGCCATATCATGCTTTACAGACATTAACTAATTAATCCTCACAATGCTCCCCTGTCTTTTACTCACGGTTGCGTGGAGCAACAAAAGGTGCTTTGCTTTTTATCACGCCTTCCTGAGTGAGTGGCAATGAGCAGCACCAAACTCTTGGGATAAAACATTCTGTTATGACCCCAGCAAGAAGCCAGCTGGGGTTGGAGATGCTCAGCAGCACCCCAGGGCCATCGGCATCCCCAGCCCATCCTCACATCACCCAAGGTGCAGAGGGGAGAGGGCTGCTTTGAGCAGGGTGTGCAGTTTGGCTGGGTGCACTCCCACCACCGAGATGCTCCTGCAAGGATTAACAGCTGAGTGCAACGTTCCCCCATTCCTCTCATTTCCTGACTTGTTCAGGTCTTTCTTTTCCCCCTCTCACCAAGAACAATGCAAGGGTTTTGAAGCCGGAGCCATAATGATGCCGGAGTCTTCAGTTTCCCGTTATGATCCCTCATTATGAAGTTATTTCCCCACGATTTGAAATATAAATGATGCCTTTGATGTCTGCGTTTTTCAAATTGCTCTTTTTAATTTTCTCCCTTTACTTTTTGTGCTTTTTCTTCTTTTCCCAGCCCAGCCCCAACCCCCAGCACCGTTTAACTCAACCCCACCGCTCCGCTGCGGCGCTGTAAACACGGCTTGGGCAGAATAAATAAACTGCCTGGAATTGCAAGATTTTGCTTTGAACAAATGGGATAATTGGGGCAGCTGGAAAAAAAAAAAAAAGAAAAAAGAAAAAAAAAAGAAAAAAAGGAAAAAAAAAAAGGAAATAGAAAGAAAGAAAGAACGAAACAGCTTTGAATGCGATTTATTGCATTTTTATTTTTATGTTTTCTTAAGGAAGGGGAAATAAAGCCCTGCTTTCATCGCTAAACAAAATGCGATGAGCCCATCTGGGCTGGGAGCGCTGCTGTGTGTCCCCTGAGCTGTATCCCCAGCACAACCCCAGGCCCATCCCCTCCCTTGCACATAAGCACAGCAGGACGGGGTGCTGTGGTGCATTCGCAGCAGGGAAGTGTGAGCTGCAGATAAGACCTTGCCAATTTTGCTCTGAACTTACTTAATTAAAAGCCATGGACTCCTGGTGTTGGGGTGCTGCCAGTTCTGCTATCATCCCCAAATTTTCTCTTTATGCAAGTGAACATCACAGCCTTTTCCTGTTCCTTTCTGCAACTTGCACAACAACTCGTGCCTCTCCAGGAGCACAGTGCATGACTTTGGGGTTGCATGGGGTGGCCATGCAGGCACCAAAGCTGCTCTCCCTCATTCTCCATGTGCTCCAAAGTTGAGCACTGCCCACAGGGCAATGGGGAGAAGTATGGGGGTAGAGAAGACCTGATACGCTTCTCTTGGCAAAGTTGCTCAGCTAAACACCAGCATTTGTAGGCAGCAGGGAGCCCACAAGCCCCGCCAGGCTTTGCTTGCCTGATGCTGGCAATGAAAGCCCCATGGCTGCGAGTTTAATTAAAAATTATTGTTTGGTTGCACGGTGGGGGCCCAGCCTTCCTCGGGTGAAAGAGAGTGCGGACAGATCTGCAGGTTAAGCAGCGGGTGCATTATCTGCAGTGGCAACTAATGGAGCATGGGAGGGGGAGGCACTTTGGGGAGTGAATTGGAAGGAGGAGAGAGAGGAAACTGAGCTCCAGCCCAGGCTGGCAGCATCCCTTGGGAGAGCTGGGGGAGAGGGAAGATGCTTCCCGAACAGCAGGACCGGACTTCTGCCAAGGCAGATAAGTCAAGGGGAAAGTGATGCTCGATTATTTTTTATTTCTTCAGCTTAACGTTGCCCTTGCCTGATGCTTTGGCTGCATTTCCAACCTGTCTCGTCGTCACCTCAGGAAGATGGATGGCATCCTGGTGACACCAGGCACCAAAGCAGGCATTGCAACCGGGCGACAAAAGCCCCTGGTAACTTATCCAGCTCAAAATGAAGTCAAGGGTGGCTGAGGTCCTATTTAAAATCCACGTGAGGCTTGTTTTTATCAACCCCCCTCTAAGCTGGGCGCATTATTATTTTATAAAAATAAGTTATTAATAGGGAATCAGGCTCAGATGAAAAATTCAACAGCGAGCGTGATTTAAGTTTTTATCTTATAACAATGTCCGCAGAATGGATTTCTTCTTGCAAAGGACAAACCGCAAATTAAAGTGATAGTCAGATGATAAAAAACCTCACTTAAAATATATATTTCTTCCCCATGTTATTAATAACATGTGGGATTAATATTTTAAACAGAATGAATTTGAAGAACGTGATTTACAAGCTGGATTGAAAGCTTTTCGCTGGGACTGTAAAATCGTGGCCAGAGCTGCCCTCAGTCACCGCGAGAGCTCTATGTATATTTCATAGCTGTTAAATGTAGCACTTTTATCCCCCTCCTCATCTTCAGCATATTGCCTTCTCTCTATTCTCAGCCCCCAGCACCACTGCTTTGCTGGGATGTGGGGATCTGCTCTACACGAAGCCCAAGGAGCCCTTTGCCCTGATGGTTGTGGCTCCTCCAAAGGACACAGGAGGGTTTCAGTGCCTGGTTCTCATGCACAGAGTAGGATGGAGAAGTCCATAACTCAGCGCTGAGCTGCAGCTGGGCATAGGATGCATAATTTATCCTGCAATTCCCCATCAATTGGTTATGAAAAGTGCCCTCTCTGTGATGGTCTGTATTAAGTATGTAGGAGGGAAGAGATAAATCTAGTTCCCAAGGAAACTAACTTCCAATTACAGATTGTGGGCAAAACTTTACTTACTTCTCAGTGTCAACATAAACTTGTTATTATTTGACCAGTTTGGGAGGCAGAAAGCAGAATTTTGGTGCAGAACAGAGCAGCATCGCTGTGTATAACATCCATGTATGTCCCTTCACCACTCACTGCTGGACATGGAAAACATCCAGCTCTTCCCAGCTGTAGTGCTGGGATGAGCAAGGATGGCTTCAATGAGGCTGCAGTGCCCTGAGCAGAGCAAGGAGGAGCTGGGGGAGATGAACTGCCCTGCTGCAGCTTCTGGCTGGTGGGGTGTCAGTGCTTTTGTATTGCTTCCTCCCATGTGGGGCTGTGGAAGCTATCTGCCTTCCCTCGCTCAGTAAGGCTCTTTGCTCTGTGTTTTCAAAGAGGGCAAAGCAGAAAGAAGGAGTTTGATGGATTTGCCCGTTATTTACAGCAATAAATAAAAAAATAGTGAAAAGACCATTAGAAATAATAAAATAAAGAGGTCCTTAGAACATGGTCTTTCCCTGAACCAAATGCTGTTGTTCCCAATGGAGAGCTGCATCCAGCATCACCAGATCTAAGAGCTTTGGGTTTCCTCTTTGGTGCACCCCATTGGACTGGCTTCCTGGCAGGCTCTGGGCAGCTTTTTCCCTTGGTTTTGGGTAGTTTGGAGGAGAAAATAAAGGGAACAAAGAAAAAAAAGCAACTAAAAACCCCACCAAAAAAAAACAAACAACCTAATAGCATGTGAGCATTGGTATACATAGGGCTAAAGGGTGAAAGATGATACTCTTTGGAAATGAAGGAAGAGGAGTGGCTCCGGACACATAAATGTCTAAGTGGGGATGCTTAAATAATTCAAGCAGAGGAATGAATAAAAGCAAAAGGCCTGGTCAAGGCAGGGGAGGGAGAGGTCACAGCAAATCTGTGCTGAGGGAGAACACTGGATTGAACCCTATGTTTTGTGGGGCACCAACTGGATTCTGCCCCTCCAGGTGCTTTCCTCCACCTCGCAGAGACTTCCAATAGGTGGATTCAGTAACTGCTCCTTTTTTTTCCCATTGCAACCAATTGCAGATGGTGGAGTGGTGGTGGCTGGAGTGGGGGACAAGTGATTGAGTGCTCAAACAGCATCCCAGCTCTCCTTGCAGTGCTGTAAAAAGGCAAAGCCGTGGGCTGTCATTGCCTTCAAAGTAGGACAAATATTACTAAAGACTTTGCAAGGACACGGATGGGACGTCCCGATGCTCTCAGTGTGAGTGAAAGGGGAAAAAAACAGGGAGAGAGGAAGGGCAAATAAACCCCTCACCTCCTCCACCAAATTGCTTTTACTTAACAGTTTAGGTCAGCTTCAAGTAGGTCACAAGGATGTGTGTATCTTCAGAATAAAGTCTTTAATCGGCTGATGGATATGAAAAAATAAATTACAGTGGCAAAATGTAATAAACGTTAAAGGGAAAATGATGAGGGTAATATAACTACATTGATTTAACTAGGATGATATAGAGGAATTGTCTGGTTTATAGGTCTTTAGATGTCTATTAGTGGCTCTGTATTAAGGAATAGGGCTGTTCTCTTGATATACTTAAGAGCTGTCAGTAATTCCTATTTCACAGTCGGCTGCTTCAATTCAGAGTGCGCAGTGCAGCCCCAGCGACCCCATTGGCGGCGTGCTGGAGGGTGACAGTGTGCTCAGGGCTCCTGTTGTGCTGCTGGATGGCCAAGCATCACTCAGCAGTAGCACTTGGGCTGAGAGGAGACACTGCGGTGGCATTTGTTTTAATAACTCCCCATGTTATGGCACGCTGCAAGGGTAGTGAGCTCATGGAGGGGGAAAAGCCCCCAAACCTCCAACCTATAGGCTTTGTGAGTCAAACCACCTTTCCCACAGATTCTTAGGGGCTTATCTGAATTTTCAGGCCATTCAATACGTATTTTTGTTCCTTTGGTCAACATGTACGTGCTTAATGTGGACTGATATACGGTGAATTGGTGCTGCTCACGCTGCTCTCCCTTCCCTCCTGCTAATGAGCACTTCGGCACAACGGCCACAGTGCTGCAAGGGAAGCCCTAATGGAAACATCAGAATAATATGAGAGCTGGAAGCAGCATCCCATCCCTACACGCTGCTCAGACAGCTCACACCGAGCCTCTGGATGCCCCTTGGCTGAAAAAGATGTTTGTCATCTCAGAGCTACATCTGTAATTGAGAAAGCACATTCTGGTTGATTTTGGAGAATTGAGGCAATGCTTGGCCCAGCAGCTCAGGGCAATGGAGACATTCGGTGTTCTTCACTTGCTCCCCAAAGCCAGGAGCATCCCAGCCTCCTCCAAGGAGGGAGTTTTGCACTGAAACCAGCACAGTAAGTTGACTGAAATAGAATCACCAGATATCATGCCATACCAAGCAGGACAGACAAGCACAGCTCTCTTTGCAGCCCACTCACTGCAGGGAAATAATAACTCTCCTTAATTAGACCTGCAGGGCTCACGTCCCCCTCCAGCCTGGCTCCACTCTGAGCTGCATTTCCGCAGTGCATTGCATGCTGCTGGCTGCAAGAGGACTCAGCCCTCTGACCACAGAGCAGCACAGAGCATTACAACAAAACCCAAGTGAAACATGGAATAAATAAGAGACGGGATGGGTCCGATCCCCGAACTGCCTTCTTTTTTCGCTTCTTAGCAAGAGAGGAACATTTAGAAGAGCATCAGAAACATAACGGAAAGTTGTTTTGCTGGATATTTCATAACATTTCCACCTGAAGCACTTTGGTTGCTATTTTTTTTAATATATATATATATAATTTTTATTTTTTTATAGCTTGGAATAGGTTTTTATTGAAAATCTGTTTTTCGGGAACAAGAAAATCAATGAAAATATATCAGTCGAGGCTTTTGTTAAAGAACTATGAGAAGGTCCCCATGTGCAAAGAAGAAAAAGCCTAAATGCCTCATTTGGATCAGACACTGAACTTCTGAATGTCTCATGCTGTGCCAAGAACCCGCACCGGGTGCAGAATTGTACCCAATGGTTTGTAAAGATCCCAGCGCCACCGTGAGCAACCCATAAGCCAGAAACAGAGGGCTGAAACCATCAGAGGAATTGTTTGCAATGATTTCTTTGGCTAATTCCAGCCATGACGGAGTTCCTGGTGCTCTGATAATCTCTTTAGCATCGTCAGATTGCACGTGGTGTGCGGCTGCTTTACCCATGGCTGCTGCCTCCTGCCTGCTATTAGCATTAAGCAAACACAAAATAGAGGTGTAGTGCAATTGATCTGATGCTTCTCTGAGCTTTCTCTGCCCCCAAAGCACTGAGGTTTCCCTTTGGGAGGGCTCCATATTTCCAGCCTTCTCCCCATTCCTGCCTGAGCATGCATCACTCCTTTATTTATTTAACTTTTTTTTGCTGGACATATTCCAGTGATATCACTCCCAACAAAGCATACAATGTGCACAGATTTCAGTGAAGTGTAGAAGCAAAGCAAGAGATGGTTTTATCTCACTGCCTATTTCCCACATTACCCTCAGCTCTCTGTCCCAGCTGCATCCCCAGCGCCTCCATCTGCCCCAAAGGGCTCCTGTAAGGATCAGGGATGGAGGAGTAGGTTGGTCCAGCAGGGCCGGGCACTGTGGGATAGGGGGAGTGGGAAGGGGCTGCCCCAGCATCACTGGGGTGATGTGTGAGGTCATAATGGAAGAGATACAAAGCGACCTTGAGGTGAGGAATGGTTTTTTGACGAGCACCCATAATTCAAATCCTGTTCTGCTGCCATTGCTGAACAATATAACATAATGCACGGTATGGATGCTGTACATAAAGTATCAGCTAAGGAGAGGAGGAGGGCTTCTGGAGCACTGGAACAGCCATGTGGAATAACCAAGTCAGAGCAAAAGGAAAACCCCCAGAATTCTTTGTCACAAAAGGCCGAGGTGGAACGCGACATCTTGAGAACAAGTGTATATAAATATAACGTGGAGAAAAATGTCCCTGCATTGTGGGAAATGAATGCATGCAGAAAGAAAACTGTCAGTGTCAAGCTGTTCTGGTGAAATATTTCTCTCAGCTAACGTTGCCATTCTGAATCTAAAAAAATACAAATACAAAAAGCCGAAATGATGCTTCACGCTCAAAACCCTCCAATTTGGGCTTTGGGGTTGGACACGCAGCCCTTAACTGGAAATGGAACATCCTTGGCTCTTCTGTCCCAAGATAAAAGCCAGCCCATGCACCTTTCCCCATCACCCCAATTTCAGGACCACCAGCAAGCGAGGAATCCACTAATCACGGCACTAACAGCCCGAGCAGTGTGATAAGGTCACATCCAGGCAGCAGCCACCACTCCTCCTGTCACCTCTCGTCAGCCCCTGCTCCCCAAATGCCATTTAATTAAAGGTTGCTAAAGACTTTCCCTGCTTTAAACAATCCTAACCCGGGTTTTCATTGTCAGCAGCAGGAATAGGAGGATTTGTGCAGGAGGATGAGCCAGGGGCTGGAAATGCAGCTCCAGTTTGTGTGGATATTAAAAACAAGGAGCCCCTCCAGCTCTGTGTCCTCTCTGCCCTTAGATAAATAAAACACCAGGCTGAGCCCTGCGGACAGCAGCACCGCCGGGGCCTTTCTCAGCCCTTCCCTGCTCAGCTGCTTCCCACATGCTGTCTAATCCATTCATTATTAGTTAATAATGAGCCATGCTAATTAACAGCAGGGATGGTGGCTTCCCCTGCTCTGTGCCATGCCACACATGCCCCCGGCATGTCGGATAAGTGAGAAGGTGAGGAGGTGGCTGACATGGCTGCATGGTACCACATGGGACAGGGTCCTGTTTTGGGGGATATCTCCAGGTCTCCACAGAAGAGAAATTTATGTATGGGGATGGAACTGTGCAGGAGGGCTTCACACCAACCCCATGAGCAGGACGTAGGATAAAGGAGGAGATGGGATGTCTCACATGGGTGAGACAGAATGTTTATGAGAAGGGTCCCCGCCAGAGAGACCCATCTCAGCTCTATGGGGGATCCTGAGAGGCTCAAATCTCTTCACACAGCCACAGCCCCAAATGAACCCCAGATGTCAGGGCTTCAATGGCATCAGTGCCCAAAGGCACATGTCTGCTTGCTGCCAGGGGGCGCTTTGGGGCAGGACACAGCTGAAGGGGGAAAATCCCACCCAGGAGCTGCAGGGCAGGAGCAGCCTGGAAGCGGAGCAATCTCAGCACAGAGCTGCAGCTACAGAGGAGCATCTCAGGCCGCCAAGCTGCAGGAGAAACAGATGGTGCTGGGTTAAATGTGAACTGCACATCTAAAAAATAAAAATGGTGTTTGTGCCCTTCCCTGCACCTTTATGATATATACAGATACTGAATGGGGTTTCGTTTTGTTCAGAGGAAAGCATTTTTCTCTCTCTCTCTCTCTCTCTTTTTTGTTGTTTTGGACTTTATTTCAGTGTCCTCCTGGCACAAGCTGGGGAGCGCAGCTGCTCTAGTGGGGGGCTTCAGCTGAAGGAACAGGCAGAGCTTAGGGAACAACCAAAGCTGCAATGCAATTAATTGCATGGAAATCCTAGCGGGGATCATGCCAACATCCCCACATCCCTCGGCTGTTTTCTAGATGGGCAAAGTCCTCCAAAAGAGCACGAGAGCAATGGGAGGATCTAAGAATGCCATTCTCCAGCCTTGCAAACTCAGATCATGACTGGGGAAGGGGAAATCTCAGCCAGAAGGGCCCTTTCCCACTCCAGCCAGGAATTAGGGCACACATTGTACTGAGTGATGGAAGGGCTGGAGCCAGGATCCGCCCCATCCCAGCCCTCATTTAAGGGCTGGCAATGTAGGTGAGGGGATCTTGTTGGAGATCCCTGCCTTCATGAGCAGCTTCTTCTCTTCATTTCTGCACCCACAGCAGTTACATTCGAGTTCAACTTCCCTTGCTGCAGCCTGGGACTTCACTACTCTACTGTCATTCTCCCACTTTCCATCACATTGCAGTGTTACTTGTGGGCTTGCCAATTAATTAAACTTCTAGTCAGTCTTTTGAAGAAAATGGGAAACAATTTTATCCCCCCACCCCCAAACCCTGGTGTTTTTTAGGTGCTTGTGAAAAAGAAAAAATGGTAGCAAAATATTTTGGCACTTCTGCAACAAAGCCTTCCACTTCAGAGCTATTGGGATGAAACAACTCAGTGATTTATTTCAAAGGTTTCCCACTCTTTAAATCTCTCTCTCTTTTTTAACCTGAAATTATTCATCTCGTTAACACAATCCTGAATCCACACCACTCTGCTTCTCCTCAGACGTTGTTTCTGGGAGATGCACAGACTGATCTAAAAAGCCTCTGTGGTGCATTGACTTAAAGCCATGGGATTGCCCATATTAGTGCCTTATTCCTCACTTCTACAGTTCTGATCTCTCAATACACCCATCAGCTGGTGGCGTGAGATGCAGCTCTGTAAGGAGAGCGAGGGCAACATCTGCTGGAGCTCCAAATGTGCCCAGGAGAGGCCCTGGGAAGGATGGAGTTAAGGAGGGAATGCACACCCTGTGATGCTCTGAGATGCACAGGGCTTGGTTTGTTGAGATGAACCTGAGAGCAGTTTTGCCAGCATTATAGAACACATTGCCAATGTGTGTTTGCTTCTACCTGTCCCTGATTTAAATATATGTAGATATGGTTTATCTCATCTTGGGTGCATCCTCATTGCTATGTATGTGTTCCTGTAACTCTTGCATTCCTTAGGTGTTCTTCTGCCCATTGTGTGTCTATAGCACAGCTGCGTGCATCCCTTTGCATTTGGATGTGCCCATGGGAAGGAGAGTTGTGTGCCCCTGGCACTGTGATGGGATGCTTGGTATGGCATGGAGCAATGCTTATCCCTGCCATCCTTGGTGTCACCAGCAAGGTGCAGGGCTCTGGGAAGAGGGAATGCAATAACCCAGAGCTCACAATGCCAAGTGCACTTCGTTAGCTGGATTCTCACTTATCCCCATGAGCACAGCTCCCACATGGAGCTGTGAGAAGCTCTAGTGCATCTGAGATGCAGCTCCTCCAGAGCAAAAAATCTCCTTGACTACAGTGAGCGAAGTGGGTCGGGATCATCTGGGGTTGAGTTAAATCTCCTTGACACCAAGGTGGGTGAAGGCTGTCCTTCACTTGAGAGGGAAAATATTTAAGCTTCTTTCTGAGGCTTGATTTGCCAACTGAGGCATAGCAACTGTGTGGGCACAAAGAAACCAAGACCTCTCATCACCTGTATCTGAGCAAAGGAGCTTCCTCAGCTTCCCTGCCAGCAGAGGTCTCCTCCATGGAGTGGATATGTGGGCGGTAGCTGGGGGTCAAGGGACTCTTCTGGACTTGACTGGCAGACAAACATAACTGCAAAGAAATGCCCAGGAGGCAGTGAGTTCCACTGAAGTGATCCACCTGAACGCTGAGCTTAATTGCTCTGAAAGATGACGTGATGATGTGAGTGCAGAGGGAGAGATCTGGTGGCTGCATCTCTTGCTGCTTGGAGATGTAAATGTCTCCAGGGACTGATGGTGGAAAGGAGCTGGACCACAAGAAGTGGAGATAGTGGGGGATGTGTCTCCATGAGGAGGAGGAAAGAAGGACTTGGCTGTGGTACACAAAAAGATGCTCATCTTCTTCTGAGTGGGTAGTGAGGCTGTAATAAATGCAATGTGATAATATCTGGGCTGGCATGTGTTCAGATGAAGTGATGAGAAGTGTAGATGCTTGGGAACAATGATTTTGGAGATGGGGGTTGCCAAGACCTCCAGGATCTTCAGAAATGAACTGGGAGTCATCTCTGATGTTACTGAGGACCTCAGTGACATGACTTGGGGTTGGGGACACCCACAGAGCCCATCATCAGGGTCCCCATACTGTCACTCCGTGCCAATGGAGCAACAGGATGCAACATGTTTGCTGATTCATTTCCTCTCCAGACAGTACTGAACAACCCTCTTAGGAGCTTCCCTTGCGACTTAATCAGCGAGGAGCCTGTATGTAGCATCTTAAGGACTTCTCAGGTAAGACACCTCCTTCCCTGAATAACAAAACAAGCTCACGTATGAGTGGAGGAAGAATGAGATTTTCACCATGTGATTGCAGCCTGTTCCCATGACTGATGCACAGAGAGGCAATGCTTGCTTTGGTGCACAGCCTATTTGCTGTCTCTTCACTGTACTCATTTCTTTGAAGCCTGAGCAGCCTCCAGATCATGCAGTGATCCTTGCAAGGTGACACAGTGCTGTCCTTGCTGCAGGGGCAGCAAAGGGAGAAGCTAAGTGGGTTGGCAGGGGTTGCAATGAAAAGCTGCAGTGAAGCATAGCCTCAAACTCTACTTTCCCAACATACACAAGGGGTGGATGGAGCAGGAAGGTTTCTCTTCAGCCTGGATGAGAGTTATTTGGAGTCATCATTCATACATAAATATATTCTACTAAAACTTATGTTACTGATTCCCCATTTCGTATTTGGGGAACCCAGAGGTGAAAATTGGAGTTTCATACCATTGTTTCATATTGTGGGGTTTTCTGACATGAATTGCCACCTCCCCCTGGTGCCATGCTTGGCAGAGGGTGGTGCTGCCTCCACCCTCCTGCTGCTCCAAGGGAATTCAGCACTGGAGAAAGCAAGTGGGAGGATGGGTTTCTTTTTATACCATTCTAATAAAGTGACAAGGAAAGAGCTGGATACCTTTTGACATACAGCAAAATCCAAACAAGCCTGAAGCTGTCCCTTCACCCTGGCCTCACTTTTGCATTTGTTTCTGTATGGGGCTGAGTGCCAAAGTATCAGCAAAGGATAAGCAAAGCCATTCCACCAGAACAAATAAAGCAGTGGATCAGAAACAGTGGCAAGTGATCAAGCCCCCAGTTTCTTCGTGCTGGAGAACCACAGGCACTCGTGGTTGGGCTTAATCTCTCCTCAGGAGAGATTTCCACTCTCCAGACCCACACAGGCACTCACACCACCACTGGAGGTTCATGTCCAAGTGGGATTTAAGTCCCCTGCCTCTATCACGAGGCGCTGACTGCTGCCTGAAGCCTGGGGTTTATTCTCTCTTATGAAAAGCCATTTATACAAACTTACCTCCTTTTATTTTGTTTTTCAGCTGTAGCACCAAGTTTATCCTCTCTCCCGTTTGCACTTTTGCATTCTTCCTTTATTGCAGATGCTGCTCAGTGAGGGCCACGTGTGGTTTACAACACTGCAGTGGGGCTGCAGCTGCATTAGCAGGAGGAAAAACTCACATTTGCCCAAAGAAGGAGGCAAAATCCCATCTGGATTTAACAAGGTCAGAGTGCAGCCACCCTGAAGCTGAGCAGCAGCACATCACTGTGTGTGCTTTCAGGTGACACGCGTTTCTCGCTAGAGAAGAGATTATATCCGAGCAGTGGGATGCAGCCATTAAGAAGAAAAACTCTGCTGCCCCATGCAGCACTCATCCAACTGTAAAAGAAATCCCTCTCCTTTCTATGCCGGTGGTAATTAAAACCACCAAGCTCATGTCTCATACTCATCCCAGGGAAGGCTTTGCAAGGGATTTAGTGTTGCTCTTTGTGCACTCAGTGCTCCACATGCCATTGGCTTTTTGTAGACAAAAGCCCCATCAGCTGCATCTTTTCCCAAACCTCTTCCCTTTGCAGCACTCCCACCCACAGAGGGTGAGGAAGGGTGGATGTGTACATTAGGTGGTGGCCATTTCCACCCCCAGTCTCTGGTTTGCCATTGTGAGAGCACTCCCATTTCCAATAGTTCATGCAAAGCCTCTTGTGGAATAAGGTAAACCCATGAGAGTGCCTCATCTCACTGGGGAGAGCTGTGTGGTAGGAGCTATGGGGTTGGTTTTGGTTTCAGGAAAAAAAACCTTCTCAGTCTCCAAGGAGGAAAAAATGGAAGACTTTTCTGGCTGTCAGAGCCATAATTCAAGCGAAAATTGTGGATGTGGAGGTAGATGTCCACTAGCCCCAGACTGAGGGGTGTTCTATGGATGCTTTTGCTCTCTCTTCCATTGTCACAGACCTCAAAAGAGCTTCTGAGCTGCTGCTTCTCTAAACAGGCTTCTTAGATGCACCTTGCTTCAAGGGGGAAAGCAATTGCTGCTGGATTTGGCAGCTTTGGCTACTGCTACCCCATGTTACAGGCAAGGGCAGACAACAGGTACTTCCCAGCTGGGTTTTGAAGAGCGTTGTCATATAGGTGACATGGATATGGATGATATAGATCAGAATGGGATAGAAGTGTAGGTGTGGATGTAGATACATTGGATGGATATGAATAGGAATGATTGAGATGTAGATGATAGACGTGTCAGTGATAAGCATAGAGATGATAAGGATTAAATTCACTTGGATATGCATATACGTATATTTTTGTCAAGAGGTAAAAGGAAGGGGAAAGAAGTTGAACCAGTCAACTTGAAACTCCTGCAGAAGCCCCCGCTGGGAGAAAAAGCATTTATTACATTAATCGGTGCTGGAGATAGCGCCAAACAAATGAAAGTTATTAAAGGAAGGGAGATGGATGGAACTCAAGTCATCCGTTTGTTTTGCCAGCGCCAAATTCGTTTCCAGAAAAAGCCCTTATCAATTTCCAGGGAATAGTTTGCCCTGTCAGTGTCGACTGGGTGTTAATGTTCTTTACGGCTCCGTTAGAGCCGGTGCAGTGACACCAATCTAAATAAGGGAGGAAGGAAGGCTTAATCAGCCTGTCACTGACCAGTTATTAACATTTGAGAACAAGGGCATTAAAGGAGAAAATTCTGAGAGGTCAATTTGTACTTCAGGAGAGGAACCAAAGAGATAAGGAGGGAAAACTTAGAGGAGAACCACAGCACCAGGCAGGCTGCAGCCTCAGGAGAGCAGAGAGCATCTCTGCAGGGCACCCACAGCACTATCCATCCCCAGGGATGGGCACTGAGTAGGAAGGTGGTGACCCCTGGGAATGACCTGAGTGGTGAGGGGCAGAAAAGGCATTTCCCCCATTGAGGGGCACTGGCTCTCCCCTGTCCTTGGCAGCACTGTCCCCTCCCCACTCACACCTCTGGGGTGGCTGCATTTCCATGGGGCCGTAAGTGATTGCTTCACAGCCCCATGGGATGAAAGCTGTGTGCTTAGATATGGTTTATCCCTTCCAACCCCTGATGATAATCCAGGATTAGTCCTTCCAGCGTATGATTACGTTTTGCCCACTCGCTTTGAAATGACACCATTCTGGCCCTTTTTCTTTCTGCTTGTCCCATCAACCCTTAGGAAAACTGCTTGCCAGGCTCTGATTAAACCCTGCTTGCAGCAAAGTCCCACCAGGATCCCAAACAATTTCACATGTCCATTCTCTCCCCTTTTCCTATGCAGAGCTCCAGCCTCCAAATACCCATCCCTCCAATGTCCCCATGGGGACAGGGTATGCCTTGCTATGCACAAGCACAAATATTCATCTCCTGTAATAAATATGTAGCTTTGCTAGCAGCAGTGACTCCTGACCATCGTTCCTGCAGGCAGATGGATCCATTGGGAAGAAACCATCTTGTAATGTCAGCCAGGCTCCGTTTGGGAGCACAGCATCAGCTGGGAAGCCAATGTTGCTGCTCCCCATTAGGCTTATTTGCTATCTGTGCTGCTGGTCCATTAGAGGAGCTGTGTGATAGCTGTCTGGCTGTTCACAGAAGCAGTGGAGCAGCGGGAGAGACAGCAGCCGTCCCTCAAATGATTTCTCTGAGGGGAATGAAAAGAGAGAGAAATAGAGAAATTCTGCTGAGGAGGAGTCAGGAGAGCCAACTTTCTAGCAGTTTTTTATTGCTGTTATTATTTATTTTTTAAGAGAGGGGATTTGTTTTGTTTTCAAGCTCATTTCACTTGTTACTCGTGCTTCCAGAGTAAGGAACCTGGATCTGATGCCTCCAGACGCTGTTAAAGCTGGGGATGTTCTATGGGCCAGCTGCACCACTGATGGTTTGTTGGCTCCTGCCTGAATGAATGTGACAACCTTGTGTGCAGGGCTGTACAAAGGATGGATGGATTCTTCTGTTGCAAAGGTGGGTGCAGTCCTCTGATTCCTATGGCCCAGGGTTTGATTGAGCCCTGATAGCTCCAGTCAGGGTTTGAGCAAGGATGTAAGTCCATTGCAATTCACTGGAGGGGGAAAAAGTAATGCTGAGCCTCCTGTCCCTGTTATCGTTGCTCTGATGGCCCCTCCTGCAAGATTTGAATCTATGAAAGATGGTTTTAATACCCGTCGTGCCGCAGGGGTATTTGTTTGGTGACAGCACACGTTAAAGTCAACCAGCCTGAATCCAACCAATAAATAAACTGAGGCTGAAAGTTGGGCTTGCCACAATGCGCTTGGGAGGAGAAGTGAGGAGATGGATGGATTTTATTATTGCTATTATGGCTATTATTACTATTATTATTATTATTATTATTTATTGGTTAAATAGATGGAAAAGCAATTCCATCTCCTGGTCCAAAGGCCCAATTGCCACGGCTGGCTCGCACTGCGAAGCAGCACAATAGTGGCAAATTATAAATCATTGCCTTTTGTTTCAGATTGAGTGCTGAGAGTCAGCGACTCACTCTCCATTGCCTTCCCATAAAGAGGGTTCAGGAGGAAAATAGAGCCAGTGGGGCTGAGGGCTGTGTGCTCCCACCCCATTCTATCCCTACTGCCCCCCCAAACAAGGTGGTACACAGCAGGGTTGCAGAGCAGCGGTTGCCTGACATGAGCCAACCCAAACACCACCACGAAGTGTTGCATTTGGCTTCCCTTTCCTCATTAGAGCTGATTACACTAATCGACGTGTTTGTTTGGGGTGGATGTATTTTGTTGTCCTTTTTTTATTGTTTCTTTGGAACATGAACAACTTGGCTGTGGAAAGAGAGGGAGCTCTCAAGGGGAGCTGCAGGGACCATCCACCTCCTTCTGTATGTGGATGGGTGGAGCAGAGCCTTTTTGAATGGCACCACTTCTTTGCACTACTTCATTTGCAGAGTGTCCTGAGAAGGATTAGCTCCCTCCTAGTGACTCAATCATTGCCTTCCATGGGATGGTTTGCTTTGATGCCTCATTTTCCCCCAAGGAACTGCAGGTTTTGCTCTCACCCCATTGTCAGATTTGATTCATCTCTGTAAAGAAGGGTGCTGGAGAGTGGGGTAATGCTGGCTGGGGTACCCAGGGCAGAATGCACCATGATGCAGTGTGCATCCACTGGGATGCAGCACTCAGTACTGCTGAGCAGCTCAGGCTTTAGCCAAAGCTGCTGCAGCAGTGAGACACCACTGCTCACACACTTCAGTCCATTAAACCTACAATGGATGATCCCCGTGGATTAAATAAGACTGTGATTGGGAAGTTCATTTGAAAGCTTTCGCCAGTGTGAGCTCCAAACTGCCCCAGCCTGCTGCGTTACCGCCTCAATCAGCATTAAACTCTGGATCAGCCTGGCTGATTTCTGAAGACCTCACATCTAAAGGTCGAGCAGATCATCTGCTGCTGAGAGGGAGAGAGGGGCAGTGGGAAGCATCACTGCCAGTCAGTGGGCCTGCTGGGCTCTGTGTCCTGATGCCAGCAGTGCCCAGGGACCAAAGGGAGCAGGCAAAGCCCCGAGGCAGCCCTAGAGCAAATAGATCCAGAGTTTTTGCAAGAAAAAGAAATATCTCCATAAAGCAGGGCTGAGCAGCAGGAACACTGCAATGTTCAGAGCAAAAGGTTTGGTTTAGTGGATCTTTTTTTTTTCCTTTTTATCTTATATATGAAATTTTAGGGAGAATAGAGCTCATTATGGTCCAAAAACTAAAACATGAAGATGAAGCCATCTGGTAGAAAAGGAGCAGAAAGTCAGACCTGTTCCAGCCAGACTCAATCCTTCCTCTGCCACCCTCCTCCTGCCCCAGAGCAACTCCCCCATTTCCTCTCCCTATACCACTCCCCAGATGCACAACATCTCCCTTCAGCCCTCCCAGTGACATGCATTGAGCTGCCCACCAACCCACTGCCCTCATCCCTTCTATCAGCATTAACAAACCCACAGCAGTTCATTCCAGCATTACTGTTTCAACAAGGCTCCATGTGATAACGCTCCCGGCCCGACAGCGCTCGCAGCTGCACGGCAGATTAGTTATATTGTGCTGCGAGGCACCCGGCAAAACCATCAGTGAGGCACTTACAGAATTAGGGCCTGGCACTTAATCGCTTTGCTGGTGGCTGCGTGTTATTAAATTCCCCCGAGTTCAGCAACTTCTTAGCCTTGCTCAAGGTTTTCTTTGTTGTTGTTGTTGTTGTTTTGCTACAAGGCTCAGAGCAGAGCTTGGAGTGCCTGGGGAGCTTGGGTGAGCCAGGGTCAGTAATGGCATCCAAGAAGTGTTTTTCTTTTAATGTCACCAATCTATCTTTATCTTGGTAATCAAAGTGAATAAATGAAGGCAGTGACTTCACCAGGGGACAAAAACAACTCGGTCCTGCTGAAGTCGGTGGGTGCTCAGGGTAGAATTCCTCTCATCTGCCTTTAGATGGAGATATCTCCAACATGTTATTCATCTTACCCTTATTTAAAACACTTTGGGATAAGTTGCCTTCAAGGGGAGCCTCCTCATAAAGAAAATATTGTCCAAAAACTTCTGATCAAGTCTTGCTTCTGACTTGCTGCCCCTTCTAGGGAAGCCTCAGTGAGTACAGCTGCTGTAAAGAGATGCTGGCAAAGCCTCTCCCATCCAATGCCAAAGGATTCCCATCCAATGCCAAAGGATTCCCATCCTATGCCAAAGGGTGCCCATCCACAGCAGTGTCTGTCCCATTTCCAGCCCTTACACACCCTGGATGAACTGAAAAAAAGAGAAGAGCAGGAAAGACAGAGTCCTGAACCACCTCTCAGCTGTTATCCAGGTCAGTCACCCCACCTGCTGATCACCCACCTCCACCAGATTTAACCCAGTGTTCCCTCCCACACTCCATCCAAACAAGCCCTGTGCTCTGAGGAAAGGCCAAGAGTGCTCAGCTTCATTTAGAAAGCAGAGAGAAAAACCGAGTAAGAGCAGGGACTAGAAGCATATTAATATTTAATCACAGCAGGCCAGAGGTTGCCGAGGCAATCGCTGTTAAATGTTATTGAAACAAAGCATTCGCATTCCCAGTGTGTGGGTAGCTCGGGAGCTGCCTCTCTCCAGTCAGTGCTCAGCACCACTGCCATGGGTAAACCTTCCTACAAGGGTTTCTCCCTGGGGAAGGTAGGAAGGAGTCCTCAGGTGAACAGGGGACTTTTCCAGCTGGATTTCCATTGAAAAACAACAAAATACACCGGGAAAAAGTGATGGTCCCATGCACAGGGGCTCAGTGTGTTGGGGAATGTACATTTATACACTCAGTTTTTAGTGTGGGTCACCATGTAGATGTACAGAAGCAGAGGGCATAGCCCTTTTCTTGTCCATCTCTGGCTCTCCTGCCTGATACCCTCCTCCACCTTCTCTCTCCACTGTCCCCCTGCCCAATATAAGATCCTATTCCAAAGCTGATGAAGTAGCCCATGCTCTGTAGGTATTTCACTCCTTTACTGATGTTTTGGTGGCAACTTGTCCACATTTCCTGCAGCAAGGTTCTCAAAAGGCTCCAGGGGGATGTTTGGGAAGGAGTTTCGAGGCTTGGTGTTGTATCATAAACCACACTGCTTTAAGTTGTGCAAAGGGTTAAAGCTCGAGCAGCAGCTCCTCACCACCTGGTCTGACTTGTCATTAACAGGTTTGATATCTCACTTTCATCAAAGTGGGATTTCTTTCCTGAGAATTAATCCTGATTTTTGCCCGCACACAAATCATTAGCCGGGCTCTCCAAATGAAGTGCTAACATTTCCTGTCACCTCCTGCTCCTCACTCCCTGCAATTCCTTAAAGTTGCTGCAATCAAGACCATGAAAAGCTAATCAATTAGCCCCCAATGTATGGAGAGCTCATGAGCCACTGTGAAGAACCCAACACATCATTACCAAGCTTGTGAAATCTCCTCCTAAAGGGCAGATGTGTAGAAAGTAAAAGCACTGTATGGCCCAAGGTTTTTCCCCCCACCTTTACCTTCATCCCAGTGCTCCTGGCTGTGTCAGAGCAACTCTGACTCCTCAAGTGCTTTAGGATAAGGAGAGGAAATTTGTCTTCTCCCTCTTGGCAAATGGAGATGCTGCGTATAGCCTGGGTCCTCCACATGGCTCTGCATTATAGACACCCTGAGCCAAGTGATGTGGGTTCTTCCCCAGAGGATTACATCATCCTCACTTTTTCCTCGGAAAATCACTTTGTAGAGAATTAAAGTGAGTTCTTCCCACGTCTTTGACTGAAAACCCCAGAATCTTATAAAAATGCCGCTCCAAAGTGCTCAGGTCTAAGCCACAAGCCTCAGCAAACCTTTCCCCTGAAGTTAAACCCAAGCATCTGCATCAAAATATGAGATACAGTGCTTGCCTGCCCTCAGATTTTAGAGCAGAACAGTTGTCTCCATGGAAACCCACATTTTCTTTTTTTCCCCTATTTCTATTTTTTTTCAGTTCAGAAACCAGAGCACCACAGCATGGAGTGATGGACGAGGTGAGGAGAGAGCACCCATTGTGGGCACCAGAGCTGCAGGAGAGACGAGTTTTGTATTTCTGGAGAAGAGCTGTTTGTATGGGATGAACCTCTGAGCATTTTCTAGAAAACCTTTCCTTGGTTAAAGAAAATGCCTTTCCCACAATACCTCAGACATAGTGGATATGGGCCGGGGAAGCCTCTTGCAAGGCAGGTGCACCCCTGAAGCCCAGGCTTGGCCTCCAAATGCATCCAGCTGTTTCCTCAAATTACCTTCAAGAAAGGCCTATCTTGCTTCTGAAGGTGAACATCAGGAACCTGCTTCACGTTTCTTCATGGCCTCGGGGCTGCTCTTTAGGTGGATCTCCCCATGGGCTTGTCAGATTAGAAAAGACCGTGCCTGTGGGAATGATGGTAATCCTCTGCCTTCCCAGATCTTTCTGGTTACCAGAGCTAAATGTCTTCCCAAAGGGTAAAGTCCAAACTGGGGTAAGGAGCTGAAGAAGAGCTGCAGTTCCCCTCATCCCCTCTGATCACAGTGTCCTTTCTAAAGGTTGTTCATCTCCTCCAGCATCCTCAAAGCATTTGGCACTGGCCACCTCTTGGGAAAAGGCTGCCAGATAGAGATGAAGAGAAGGGGTTTAGCACTGAATACCTACCTGGTGAATTATCCCCTCTGGGTGTAAGCTGGAGTTTCTCTAGCATCACTCCTAGGTCATCATTAAGGATGCCTCAGTGCCTGATGGTTTACTTGGCTCCCTCATGCAGAAATTCCCTTCCATAGAACGTGTGGGATGCTTTCTCCAACTTGTTTTTCAGGGTTGCAATCTCATCCATGTACTACTTTAATGTACACAAACATGTATTGTTCTGCAGGACAAAAGCTGCTGTACATGAATATGGTTATCAACAGCTCCCTGCTATTGCTGCGCTTAGTAATTATGCCTGATGACATGCTGAATGACAGAAGTGAAGTTTAAGGTCAACCACGGAAAAAATTAGCATCGGCTTCTGCCTCTCCAGGGGATGGATGGAAACCACAAAGTGGGTCTCAGATTTTCGCCACGGAGCCCAACCTTCCTGCACTGTGCTGCTCTGCTCCGCCTCGCACACGGTGTTCTTGTGTGAGGCTCTCATTTGTCTGATTTAAGAAGTTTGCCATGGCCCTTCCTGGCAAGTTATATTTACAGGTGAAAATGCAGGGTAATATTTAGAGGTAAGTGGTATTTATAAGTACATACGCAGGGAAATGTTTACAGGCAAGATACTCACTGATAATTATAGATCAATACTTCAAAGTAGAGTAAATAAGCAGGTAAAAGACCTTTGCCGGTGTGTTACAAATAAATATTTAGATACAACAGATGCATGTAAGTATGTGTAGGTTATAGGGAAGAGATAAAGATTAGAATTTAGATGGAACGCTTTTATAGAAGGAGAGGCAAAGTACAGCTGCACCATTAGCAGCACATCCATAACTCAGCTGCATAAGAGCATCCGAGCGACGCTATCAGATCAGACCCACAGTCCATCACATCCAGTGCTGGGCTTCCAGCAGCAGCTCCTGGCATGGCCACTGAGCAGAGAAACGAAGGTCAGAGAAGTCTTTTTTTCTGTCTGGGGAGCCCTGATGCCTCCTCACACAGTGCCCAGGACAGAGGGCAGCGCCTGGACCCGTTATACCTTCCCACCTCCCTCCAACTCATCGCACCCCTATCACTGTGCCAGATGCATTGCAACCCATGTTTGAGGAAGTCTAGCCAAGCAGCGAGCAGCCTGGAAGGCCCTGAGATCCCACTGAAATCCCCATCCAATTTATCAAGTAAAAAATTCAGCCAGGTGGGAGGCAAAGTGGGATGAAGCTCTGATCAAGGTGGGTGATTACAGCACAGCCGGTTACACAAATCACAGCCCCAATGCAGGGGGACGGAGAGGTGGAGAGGAGTTTTTCCAGAGCTGGGCACAGCTCGAGATAAGAGCCTGTTGTTAGTAAATAAAAAATGCTGGAGAATCGCCTGCCTGATCGCTGCTCGCTCCCATCAGGCTCACAGAAGCTGCCAGCATTATTTCCAGACTTCTCACTGAAGAATACTAAAGGGTGTTTGGAAAGGCGAGAACAAAGCTACAACTTTATTTGAGCACAAAACAAAAGCAAACAAATGCATACCCAGAAGACCGAGCTCTGAAAGGAGGGCGATAGACTATTCAGCCGCCATCTGAAGCGGCTCTCGGACAGCTCATGACTGTTAAGAAGTTTCCCTCAAAGCAAATGTGCCTTTTTTGCTGTTGTTGTTGTTGTTTGTTTGTTTGCAAAGAGAAAACGAAGCCAAAGCATTGCTGACGCCTTTGGTAGTAAATGAAGATAAATATCTTGCGGCCATAGAGATTGCCAGAATGGGAGAACTGCTCATTGCATCATTTTGGAAGGTATATGAGAGAAGCTTTGGGGCATCCCATACCGGGGCCTGGGGCAGGAGCTGTTATAGCTCCCAACCCTGAACCATTTGGCTGCTTCAGACCATCCAGCTCATTAAATGAAAAGAAAGACCTGAAATTTACTGCCTCCATCGATGTAGAAAGCCCTCGGCTTCCCAACAGCCACTATCCAACTGGCATTAAACCATAATAGGCCTTTTTCTTTATTTTTTGAAAGGGAGAGATAATAATTAAAGATTGGATTATGAGCTAGCCCAGCATCACAAAAAAGCCACAACTTTATCATATTACGCAGCATCAAAATTAATTAGGAGAGCGTTAATCTCTAATCTCGAAAAATATTGCAGGATCTCTGGCCTCGGTTTAACATCCCCCATCCGCTGATTGACAGCCTGCCTCTTTGAAAGGCTCTCTGCATCATCCCTGCAATGAAACCTTTGCAAAACTCTGTGTAATCAATGTTGCTTTGATTAGTAAGAGCTTCCAGACGCTCTGGCAGACATCTCCCGCGATGCCTGCTGTGGGTTGCCTTTGTGTGTGCAACTCAGCACGTTGAGAGAGCTGTTGCAGCAGCGTGAGCCAGCCGGGTCCCACCCTGCTCTGCTGGCAAATCACCACCTTCAGCACTTGGGATGCTGAGCAGGGTCTGATCCACGAGCAGGAGCTGCGTCCCCCAGAATCCCAGATGTGGGGCATGTGTCTGTGTCCCACCTCTCCAAGGGACCTGGAGATGGATACACTGGCAGGGAGATGCTTGAGGACCACAGTGCTATGACTATCGAACTTCAACAGATGGTTGTCAGAGCTGCATAGATATCCTGAAACAAGGCTTGAAGTGTCACGCAGAGCAGCAAATTAAGGGCCGCATCACTGTAAATTGAGCAATGCTCATTTCTAAAGGAGCCTCTTGATTTGAGGTACCTAGAAATCAAAGCTTACATCATTCAAGTGAAATGGAATGTGAGAGAATTCCAAGGGAACAAACTCAGGTGGGTACCATTCCTGAGTGATGAGCTGAGAGACATGAATCAGTGCAGAGCAGTGCCAGGCAACATCATGTGGGAAGATGGCTTAAACTATTCATACACTGCAGTGGTTCCTGAATTAATTGTAGCCTCGCAGGAAAACACCCAGCATCTTGCTGGATAACCTGATGGAAGGATCTGCTGCTGTCCAAGTAGCAATTAGGAGGCAAACACGTCACTAGGCAGCACTAAAACAGGAATGGAAAGTGTTAGTAGTGGTCAGCTGGGCAAATTCAGGGGGGTTTTGCTCTTTCTCTGCTTATCTCCAGAGCATTCTGCCCCAGGACACTCCATGGTACAGAGGTGGGCTGTCTGATGCAGGCAGGCTCATTGCCTGCCAAAAACAGAGGATAAATCTGAAGCCTCACGGGCTGCTAGCTGCCACTGAGACAGATGAGGTGGCTCGGGGCCGGCTCCAACATGGCACATCAGCTCCAGTAACTTTATGGAGTCACAGATCTCCCGCCGCCTCCCCGAGCTGAGGACAAACACAAGAGATTGAAAGGACTTAAATTTGTGTCTGCAATTCAGGAATCGCGTTGCTTAAACCACAGGGATCAATTTGTTATATCTCAGGGAGATCGGTGTGAATGCACACACATAAATACATATGAGAACCTGCACATGGACACTGTTCCCTCTCCCTGCTTTAAAATACCCTGCCAGCTCCCCTAGATCCTAATTGCCACTACATGTTGGGCTCATATTGCATGCATAAATATATATTTATCATCTCTGGGACATCCTCCTTGCCAGCTGACGAGCTCAGAGACACATAGATCACCCATTGGGTGTCACCTGCTGTCATTTGACTTTCATGGAAGGATAAACCGCAGCCATTTTCCAGTTCATTCTGCATGTACTGGTTCCACCCTCACTAGCATGGTTGGTGTTTGAGCACACGGCAGGTTTTGCACAGGGTTTGCATCCCTGGGATGTCTGTGAGCAGGTGGGCAGCCCAAAGGCAATGGGGCATAGTGCTGAGGAGCTGCTGGAGAAGCGTTTTGAAGGGTGGGAAAAACACATGGGAGCATCCCTGACAGCACTCTCAGAGCCTGTTTGCAAGTGGGAAAATCTCTCACTCTGCCTTCCAGCATCCCTGAGGGCAGTTATCCCACATCATCTCATTCTCATTCTCACGGTCCTTGCTCCAGTCCTGCTTCTGTGCTCCCTGACACCACTTCCAGCCCGCATTCATGCTGTTACCACTGACATTCCATGGGAAGAGGGCAGCAGGTGCTCATCTTTCCCCTTGATTCCTTGCAGAGCAGCAGGTGAGAATGGAAAAGCAATGCACGAAGGCAAGCAGCACCAGCAGCAGCTGGCTGGGAGGCTGCATCCTGCTCTTCCCAGCTGGGTCAAGGAGGATCGATAGCAGAGAAGCAGGAGGCCAGCTTGCCAATGCAATCTGGGTGTGAGAGCCAAAGGCGACCTAAATATTGACCGCAGTGCTCACAATGCACTGAGAAGCAGCAGCTCACAGACCTGGAGGCTGCTGAGTCTCAGCTCTCTGTGCAATGAGTATGGAGCTGGTGCAGCCCCGCTCTGGGTTTAATTCTGCTTAACGAGCCCCTGTGTACATATGTGAGTGCACTGCTGTAATTGCTTCTCAGTAGCCCTGAATATGGCACAGATACAGACTTCCAAACATATTGCTGGTCCAGGGTGAGCTGAGGGGGAGTGATGGAGCAGCTGGATGTGGTTCAGGTAGAGATACTACATTTTCCCACCACAGAGTTGCATTCACCTCTCCCAGGACCCA
This sequence comes from Excalfactoria chinensis, assembly GCF_039878825.1. Lineage (NCBI taxonomy): Eukaryota > Metazoa > Chordata > Aves > Galliformes > Phasianidae > Excalfactoria > Excalfactoria chinensis. The sequence goes on from NC_092845.1 coordinate 5,252,894, forward strand.
AAGCAGAACCCCTCTGGACTCGTGTGCCACTAAATCAAAATGTCAGCTCTAAGGGAAAGCTCCAAAGTCACCAAACTCCCATGGTTTTGAAGGAATCCACCTCATTTCAGCTGATTTCAGACTTCTGGGTGCCCACTGAGTTACTCCCCACTGGGTGGAGAGCTGTGGTCCTCCTGATGCTCTGCCCCTCCTTGCTCTCCCTCCTGCAGCAACGGCACAATAGTCCTCATGTGAATTTGGGTTTGCTCCCTGCAGAGCTGCGCCAGCTCCTGCCAGCTGGTGGGCTGATCTGTGCTGGGTTTAATAATCATCTCTTCTGTCCATAGAATTTTATAACTAATGATTATTTTTAAACAAACCCCCTACACACAAGTTGTAAAATGCTGCTGAATGTGAATGATCTGATTTGCAACTCTTTTCAACGGGTATTTAAAGAACGTTTTTATAGCCCCTTTCGAAAAGAAATGCGCATCCCAGCGGAACTGGGAGAAGTGTCTGAACCACAGACAGGTTGTCTGCTGAAACTGATGGCTTCAGAAGGGAGCAAAGTGCTGTGGCTGCCACCTGCCCAGCATCTGCCTACCTGACCAGCACCCAGCACAGCTGGGCACCAGTCCATACCAGCAGTGTGTGGTCTCAGAGCCTTGTCAGAGCCATCCTGCCTGGTCCTACCAGATCCCAGCCATCCCTGTTCATTGTCCTGTGCCACACAGATGTTCCCTCCATCATTTACACCTTGCATTATTCTCAAGTCCAGCATGAAGTAGTGTAACGTTCTCTTTGCTATTCATGCATGCAGAGGGTGCTGGGGCTGCACTGGGATAAAAGAGCACTGAGGGAAGCAGGGGGCAGCTGCACAGGGCAGGAGGTGATGCTGGCTGCTCCAGCAATTTTCTCACCACCAAAAGATTCTTCTTGTGTCTTGCACCCACTACACTGAGTAGTATGGAGGAAGGTTCTCCATGTAGCTCCTGTGGAGGAAAAGGTCTCACAGGCACAGCTCTTGGATGCACACAGCTGCACTTTGTTCATACACGTGCACACTTGGCTTTTAATTAACAAGGAGCTAATGGATGCTTGAAGGGACCCTGGAGCCAGAGGAGTCCCAGCAGGGATTCATGCCATGAGCTCAGGCTCACAGAGCCTCCTGGACCCCCCAGCTGCCAGTGCTACAGGCAGAAGCAGCCTGAGAGCCCGAATAAAGAGCCTGTCTCCTGCAGAGAACAGATGAAGCCCTGGGCAGGCTCTGGGCTCGTTTCACTGAAGGAAAGGAAGAGAAACTGTAGGTGATGAGTGTGGAGCAGCGGCCAAGGCTCCCTGGGCTGCAGCAGCAGCTCTGATTTCCCTTGTAGCAGCAGCAGTATGGGAGGCAATGGAGCACGGCAGCCAGCCAAGCCACACACAGATCAAAGGGCAGTTTGCATCTGCTCAGGAAGGATGGGTTTGTCTTTATTGGCTTTGCTCGTTAAAGATCCTGCAGGTCTGGTGATGGGTGAGATTGTGACATGAGTGATCGGGGAACTCAGGTGATGGAAGAGGGAGAGAGAAAGGAAAAGGTTTTTTTTTCTTCTCCCTTGCTGAAGGCAGCAGGAACTGGGGAAGGATTGACTTGGCACTATCCATCAGGAAAAGACTTTCCATCAAAAAGTGAGCAAGAAAAATCGAGGCTGGGAAAAAGCAAGAAGATGGCAAGCAGAGAGCAGCCCCCTCCACACTGCCATGCCTGCCTGCCTGCAAAGGCTCCTGAGAGGTCAGCAGAGCCCAGTATGCAGCACTGGTGCCAGAGCAAAGCATGGATGCAGCAGTGACCCAGGCAGGGCAAGGGGAAGGCAGCGGGAAGTTCAGTATTACACAGAGATGAAATGGATGAGAAAGATGGGGGGAAATAAAGAACCCTCAGGGTGTTTTAGGAAAAGAGATGCTTCTCAGGTGGGGATATCACTGCAGCACCATGCTGTAATGGGAGGACGGGCCTCTTTGAAGATTTTTTTGGTCACTAAAAGCTTTGAAGATGATGCTGTGCTCTGCAGGTTTGCTTTGGGGCACTGCAATGGAAATATCTCGCTGCTAGCTCAAGGCTGGGACCAGCAGCGGGTCCATGCATTAATGCCCTATAAAAGGGACGACCCTGGCCATTCTTTTCTGAAAAAATCTCTTTTTTAGGGTGAGAAAAGCTGTGGCACATCATAATCCACTGCAAAGCACTGACAGCTCAGCAGGGAAAGCAGATTTACCTTGGGGTCCCAGGGCAGAGCATGCAGGATTTGTTGAATGGCAGGAAACCATACAAATGTGGATGGAGTGATGTTGAATGTGGCATATGCAAATCAGCCCCTCCAAATATGATACGCCATCACGCAATTAGCAACTGCCTTGAGTTGAACTCACAGGTAGTGTGAGCTCCTGCAGCCCTCAATTTTGCCTTGTATGTTCCACAACGTCACCATGCCACCGTGGAGCTGTTTGAAGATGGATGTCCCCGACAGGCTCTGCCCCATGCTTTATTTTGCCTCTTCCCCCCTCCTCAAAGAGGGGAAGGATGACACAGGGCTGCTTTTCACACCGCAGGCAGCACAGCCATAAATTTCACTTATATCCAGTAAAACACAGGCATCCAATTAAAGCCATAATCCCATAAAGCTGCCAGCAATCAAACACGCTTTCAAAAATCAAAAGCGACAGGTACTTTAAATCAATACATCCAGGTAACAACTTGCAGCTTGTAGGATCTTTTGACAGCACATCTTTTGCTGTGGTGGCTGCTGTGTACCGAAGTGCAAACTACAAATATACTGTGACTGTGGAGTTTATGGCTTTTTATCCTTCTATCCGAACCGGAGCAGATTCCTGAGTGTGGCAGGTAATGGAGGGGGACTGGGGTGGTATGAAATCAGGAGGACTTTGGGTTTGCTGTAGATATTCACTGCCAAAGCATCGCATTCAGTGTTATAAGACATCGTTGCTCTCCTGAGCGCTGCCACAGGGAGTGATGGTTTGGGGCAGATCACTATTATAGCTGGAATTTTTAATTCCAAAGGTAAAAAAAAATAATGGATGTGTGAGAGAGGCTTTAATTTATGACCTGCTTTCCGATAACAGCTGCAGGCTCTGCCAAATTCAGAAACCTGTTCTGTCTGTGTGGTACAAAGAGGTTGGCAGCGCGTGGGAACGGGGCGGGTGATGGATGCTAAGGAGCATCACTGCCACTCGTTGTCACCCTCGCGGGGAGGGGGAGAGCTGCTGCTTTCTGATCATGGGTCACAGTGCTGCAGAAGAATTGCTGCTTTTATTTGTTCTGTTGAAGGGGATTTCACCCCAAACACCCAACTTGCTGCCCCTCATGCCAGTGCCTCCTAGGGCTCTGCAGACCCAAAGCTGCTGATGAGGGCATGGGAAAGGGAAGAGGAAAAGGACCGAGTGCATTATCCAGGCATTTTGGGGCTGACACTGCCAAATTCCTGTGATTCAGCAAGCCTAAAGGATTGAGTAGTGCAGAGCTGTTATTCATCACCCACCCCATCCACAGATACCAGCTTTTGGGGGAAAAATGTGCATACAATTGAGGGCCTCTTTGGCTGCAAGTCTCTCTGGTGCACCTTGCACATGCCCAAAATATCCCTCAAACAATGTCCTCATTTCTGAGCCTGACTTGCCAAGGCTGGCAGGCATCGCAATTCCCACACTCCGCCTGCTTTGCCTGTTTTATATTACACGTTGCTCTCTGCTAAAACTTGTTTTTGCCAGATCAGAACCGTGTGTGTTAGGAGAAGCAGTGCCCGGAGCGGTGCCCAAGGTGGCTCACAGCCCTGCTGAACCCAATGCTTTCCAGCAGCACCGGCTGCTTGGCCACCACTTTAACGACCACACGTGCCACAGTGGGGAAGTATTTTAAGCATATTTAAGAGCACTTTAAACAATTTTACTGGGGCTGGTTTTTTTTGTATCCCTCTACCTGTAAAACCAGGCACTTCCATCAGCAGAGCCCAGATGCAATAAACTTAGAGGCAGTCATAAAGAGGATGTGTTTTCTGCACTACCAGCACTCAGCAGCTCCCATTGCTACAGAGTGATGCTCAGGCTCTCTCGGGGCAAGGAGCTTCACCACATGAGGAGACAACTTGTGCCCCAGCCCCATGGATGGCACATTTCCTTCCTTAATCCTTTACAGCAATAAGCCATATGCTTGAAATTAATGACCACTTGGCAGAGAGGAAATGTGCCCATTGACCCAGGGCTGAGCTTCAGCCATTTGAAACGCAGCATTCGATGCTTTTCAAATGTTCATTTGCAGGATTCACGAGACAAAGCGTTGATCTTCTGAGAGCAAAATGTTTTTAATGCCATCAAAGCATTTGGTCTCTCATCTTCAAAGTTCATTTAGTGGGAAATGTCCAGCAGGTTTCCATTGATATAATTCCAAAAGGAAGATGAAGAAATCTCCGGGTACTTGTTTCCCATGTGCCTACATCTCCAAAATATCACGAAGTTAAGGAAATATGATCCAAGCAATATTCAAGTCATGGATCTGAGGATCTGCATCCCAAAACCTGTGCTCTCAGCATCTCTCCTCTTGCAGCAAAAGTCGTTTTCTCTTTTCACAGGCTTTTGGCATCGGGTCAAAGCATCATCGCGGCACACGGCGCATGGAAGTGGCTGTCATATTCATCCCACATCCAGCCGAGTGACTGGCAAGATCCCACATCCCAGACGCACTCTTAGAGCACTGCATTCACAACAGGCACCCTGAAGTGGATCTGCTTCATCTGGTGTGTTTAATCTTCTGCAGACCTGGAGTTAAAGGGAAAAAAAATAAAATAAAATAAATCTGTCATTTGAGGAGCCCGGTTTCCTCTCCCTGCTAATAGGATTATTCAGAAATGTTTTAAATCAAAATCCCACAGCCTGTTGTTGGTTTTCAAATGAGGCTGAGTATTTCTGATGTGCCATTTTTCCGCTGGGAGTGGACACTGCAGCAGAGTCCCAAAGCTCCATGGGGCCACAGGCAGCTCTGAGCCACATTTCTTGGGAAAATCAGGATTTGGGGGGTCAGAAAAGCACTGATTTTCATGCAGAGCTGCAGGAAAAGCACCCCACGGGCTGGGGAGGTAGATTTAGTGCAGGCTGCAGCGACAGCACCAAGCTGCTCCCATCACTCGTGGGGGATGCACTTGGGGACAAGAAAGGATGCTGAAAAATTGGCAAGAGAGTAAAGAAAGGCCCAGAAATGACACAAGGGCCGAGGAAAATGCCTTATAGTGGATGACTTAAAGAGCTTTGCCTCTTTATCTTATCAACAAGAAAAATGAGAGCGACTTGATTACAGCACACAGGCACCTTCTCTGGGAGAAAACGTTGAGCATGACAAAACCTCCTTAATCCGTCAGCAAAGGGCAGGACGGGAAGCAAAAGCTGGAAGCAAAAGCCAGACCTGCTGAAATCAAAAAGCGGGCACAATTTCTCCCTGTTTTTACCCTGTGAATGATCGATTCACCATTACAACAAACCCCAGCATAGGGGCGCAGATCCAGGCTCAGTGGGAGCAGCAAGGATGGAACACTGCGGGTTATTGCCCCAGGTCTGGGGATACCATGTGTCAATGCCTGAGACTCGCATGCATTTACAAAGCTGCAGGTGTTCCCAACTTCTGCCCCACTCCACCACTCTGCTCAATGGTGAAGTTTGTCACTTCCCAGCCCCTCACTCACATCACAGCCGGCAGATGCATCTGATCCACACTGGGGATAATGATAGAAAATTACAGTGTAATAGGATAATGGGATTTATTTATAGAATTTGCTTTCCAATCACGCCCACATGATATGTGTATCTACACACACACACACAGCACTTTCTATGTATATATATTAGCATAAGTGGATGGCTTTGTGGAAGGGAAATGCCACCTGGGGGACGTCGAGATGTTCCCAAGTGGTTCAACACCGGCGAGAAGGGTGCTGGCACATCACAAATAGTCCTCTCATCATCATAACAATGACACCGTATTTGTGTGGCCCATTTATCTCAAAGCACTTGGAAAGAAAAGAATTAAAAAGGAAAAAAAGAAAGAAAAAAAAAAAAAAGAAATGTAAACCGCTGCACAAACCCCAGCATAAGCTGAGATGAGAATTGAAATGCAATTACAGACTTAACCGGAGACAAGTCCTGTATCCAATAGAAACAAGCAAAGGGAAATTTAAGGAGGCAGCTTGTAATTAGCTGGGGATGGTCAGCACAGCAGGACTCCTAACGAACTTTTCCCCCGCAGCACTGTGTTAGGTTTAATACCGAGGTGCTGCAGGTTGGTGTGCCTCTAAAACCCAAAGCAGCGTGAACAAGCCAAGTAGATGAAGCAGCAGGAGCAAAGCCTAGGTGATGAAGCACAGCAATAACTGAATGGAAGCTGCAGTGCGTTTTCCACCTCTTGTTCCATCCAGGTTTCCCAGCCCACAGAAATGCTGGGTTTTACCACCTGGTCCTGAGCACCTTCTGTACACGGCAGCAGAAAGATACAAGTAAGGATGGGATTTTCAGTGCCCATCTATGGGATGGGACTGATGCTGGTGGGTAAGCAGCCCCTCTCTGCATCCACACCCGTGTGTTAAGCACAGCACCATTAGTGCAGGAGCGGATGGGGCAGCCCTGCCCTCACTGAGGTGCAATTACTTGGTGAGGGCTGCTGTGAGGCTCCACAGAACCAGCTTCTCTGGGGAAGATCAAAGTGGCCAAGGCTAAGCTCTGATCATCAGAGCTGAGTGTGGATGTGGGAGAACAGAGAGGAGAGGAAAAATTACGAAGAAAAAGGGCGGGTGGCTCAGAGAAAAGGGAGGTTTCCATTGCGGGGGATGGATAAGCCCTAAATAAAGCTCTGCGTTGTTGGTGTTTCACCTCTATTAACTCCTTCATCATGGCATAATCGGATACTCCTTGCCTTCTCAGCTGGCTTGTGCTGATGGCTTTGGGTGGAAGCTGGCCATATCCCATCCTCACATCCTCAGCATGTCTCAGCTCAACTTTGCTGGTGGCACAGCAGATGCTCTGGGGCCTTTCTTTGGAAATGCAAAGGGCAGGGAGGGCTCAAATCAACTCTTAGGGATCCTGTTGCCTCTGGTGGAAAAGCCAAAGTGAACTCCAGTTCCTTTCTGCTGCTTCGATTTCGGTGCTTTCACAAGGGCTCTCTGGGATGTCAGGGCACTGGCTGAAGATCCACAGGGTCCGGGTTCTGGAGCTAATGCTGGACCCACCACCACAGTCCCTCTGCCCACCCTAGTCAACCCAGCAGTGATAAATGCAGCACCAGTGATCTGGGGCTCTTCTCACGTGGCAAGGGAAGGAGGCAAGAATGCATGGGGCTGCTTCCCTCTCCGTTAAAATTTAGTTGTGATCTATATTCAAATAGAAGTTTAATGAGCCTTTCCCGGTTTCCAGCAACTTTATCACATCATTAAGGCATAAAAATGAATAATACATCTAGCGGTTGGTTTAAGTTGAGCTCCAGACCTGATGCAGCTTCAAACAGACGCGGGAGGAGAAGCAGGAAGCTGGGGCTGGGCAAGGACAGCAGCTGTGCAGGGAGAGGATGCGGTAATTTGGGCTCCCGGCCCCTTCCAGTGAGCCAAACTCAGAGGGAGGATGCAGCTCCCCAAGTAAGAAAACAACCTCCTAATTAAAATGGAAGCTCATTTAAAGCAGGAGAGGAAGGCTGAAGAGAAAGCAAGGTGCCAAAACAACCGTGTCCTGTTCAGGATGGGAAGTGTATTTTCCCATTGATAAATCCAGAGATAAATGCAGAGGTCAGGGAAAATAGAGGGGAACATAGAGGGGATAGACAAGAGAGCAGAGGAAAGAAATCCAGCCAGCTGCAGCTCCATCCTCACTCCCCCTGGAAGGTGTCCCCCCACCCAACGCATCCATCTCTGGCTGCCTACGAGAAGAAGCGCTGTGGAATGGAAGGTCCAGATACATGGGACAGGGCTTGATCTGGTCAGGGTCAAAACTATGCTTTGAAGGTAAAAAACACCCAACACCTTCCACACTCTGAGCTCCAAAATACAGGTTTCAGGGTTTTAGGATGCTGAGAAATAGCTGAACCCAGAAGCAGCAACTCCCTGGTGTTGGAGGAAGGTAGAGAAGGATCTCTTGCACACTGCGTGGCTTTTGTAGCATTGCAAAGAGGCAATATGGTAAAAACAGCTATTAATTGTACCTGGTTTTGCCTGAGCAATTAGGGAGTGGGAATACCAGTTACGGGAGAGCCCAGGCAGAGCCTGAGCAAGGTCAAAGCAAAACAAAGCAGAGTGCAACAACATTAAACTTTGATTAACTGCAGAAGTAGTTCCATGCTCTGATTTTGGCATCTGGAGCTCCCAAGGCCAAGGGAGAGATCTCTGCATCCATTCTGGAAATAGGAATAAGGGTGTAAGGCCCTTTCAGCTTACAGAGGGAGCAGTGCAACACCCAGGAGGATCCACAGCCCATGCAAACCTCACTGGCACGAGAGACCATTGATTCCAACACAGTGAAACAGAGCCCTGCAGCCTTAATTAAAGGGGCCACTGCTAATTAAGTTCGAAACGGAGCAACTCAATACACTTTGCACTCTGCTGCAGGGTTGACTCTCACTGCTGGATGCAAACAGTCCTCGCTGGGTCGGTGCTGGTCCTGGGCTGATCCCCAGGGCAGGGCTAACCAAATCTTTGCAGTCCTCTCCCTTGGAGATCTCTCCTCCTGCTGCTCCTCTCTCCTTTTATTATCTTTTCCTTTATTTTTTTCAATTTGACCAATCCTTGTTCCAAGCCTCAGAAATTGGAGAGTTATAATAGAAATGTCTTCTCAGCCGTATTTATAGCATCGCACCAGCGTGAACCTTGCATAAAGTTCAGGTAGCATGGTAATTTAAATTTAGTTCACAGAGGGAGCAATGATGCCACTGTGCCCTTCAGGAGCAGATTTTCCCCCTTTTCCCCAGGCTGGCAATGGATCTGTGCTCTGAGACTCCCACATGGTGCTTCAACAGGGAGAATTTCGGATGCAGGAGGGCAGGGATGGGGTATGGAGATCATGTCTTGAGCTGACAGTGCAGCATCCAAATTGCAGTTTGGTGAAGAAACCACCAGCTTGAAGATTCGGGTTTGGGTTTTATGTTAATTTGGATCCCTGTCGCTGGTGAGGGGTCATTGCATGAGGGAGAAGAAGGATTCCTATAACGAAATACTGATCCTCGGGCTCAAAACCCTTGGTTACAGTGGTCCAATCCCATAGCCTCCACTTCAGAGAAATTCACCATTCCCAACGCATGACTGGCAGCCAGCCTTTGCCATCTGCTCTGGCCCCTTATTATGGATTCATAACAAACATATGTGACAATTAGATCCATAAAACATCTCGTGGATCGTATGTGATTGAAATGCAAGCATATGCTCTCTGCCCAGTTGTAGTGGAAATGCAAAGTAAAGGCCTGAAGCAGTGATGGAGCACGTGGTGGGAAGGCAGGGCCAGCCCAAGGGAGTTCAGGTACATGCAACATACTGAGTGATGGAAGGGCTGGAGCCAGGATGCACCCTTTCCCAGCCCTCATTGAAGTGGAGCTGAGGGGATCTTGCTGGACATCCCTGCCTACCTGAGGCCTTCTGAAGGTAAGCAGCAACATGATTCTGTTTCACTGCTGTCACTAGGTGCTGTTGCAGCAATAGATTGGGCTGGCAGCGCTGGCATGAAAGCCTCCTTCAAGTGTTCTGATAAATGGCTGAAGGAGGCCTTCAATAGAGTTCATTTTTCCCTTTTTTCTTTTCTTTCTTTCTTCAGGAAGAGATCCTGAAGAGGAGAGAATGGATTAAGTAACATCACTGCTGGGTTTTAATTGAATACTGGTGCAAGTTATAAGGGTCAAAATAAAATGGAGACCCCAAGAGGGAGCAGGGATGGCAGGAGACCTAGAGCATCACTGGGCATTGTGATAGGTGCAAGGGTGTGCATGGACTTGTGATTAGAGCTTTGTCAGTAATGCTGGGGGGGCAATTCTGAGGAGCTGTGCAGAGAAAACAAGTGGTGCTGATGGCAAACGAGACAGGAAGGAAACAGGACACACAAGACTTCTGGCAGTGCAGACCTCCACGTATTAAGCACTGAGATGATTTCATTTGCTCCTTGTCCCACTTTCCCTTCCCCTTACTTGCCAGGGGGAGGAAAAAAAGCACCTTGCTGGAAATTGCACCATCAGTCACATTGCGGCAGGCAGGGCTGAGAGCTCAGCAATGGCAGCTGCCTGGCTCCCCTGGTCGATACAGTAGCCCAAATTGCAGGAAGAGCTATCCCTGGACACAGCTGCCCTTCTCACTTTCTCCCCCCAAGGCTCTGATCTCCTTCATTGCTTCTTAGTGGCACTTTTGATCACAACCCAAAGTGGACAGGTTTCTGCTGAGACAACCTCCTGTACGGAGCACATCAGCTACAAGCAGCTACATTAGCTCGAGTTCTCTCCCTCACTATGCTGGACCGTAGGGAGAGAACTGGAATTGCCAAATCATAGAATGGCTTTGGATGGAAGGGACCTTAAAGACCATCAAGTTCCAATCCCTCTGCTGTTGGCGGGGCCGCCAGCCACCAGGTAACCACTGGATCTCCCCTTCCCTCCCTGCTTCCACATCCCTCAGCAGATGCTGCATCCCCTGGTGCTGCTCAATATTACCCAAAGCAAAGGCTGATGAAGGCAAAGCAAAGTCACCGGACTTGGAGACAGATTGTGGGAATGGAGGAGATAAATCCCGAGCACACAGCCTGCATGGAGAGAGGAAGACAAATACTGAAATAAATATGAGAAGAAGACAAATTTGGGCTACAGGGAGCGGGTGAGCCAGAGAGAGAGAGGAAATTGCACTAAAATAGACGAGGTTTCCTGGAGACAAAGGTAAAATTGGGAAAAATGAGATCTAAAGTGAAGGGGGATAAATCACGAGGGCAGCAATGTCTGAAAATTATTGGGAATGAAGCCTTCCTGGTAAGTGAGACATCCCCAGCAAGACAGATCTGCTACAAGCAACAAATACAGCTGTGGTGACAGGGATGAAGCCAAGCAGGGAATGGCGTGGTGAGCTCTGCCTCCTCCCAGAGGGCTTTCTGTGGCCACATCCCACGTGATTTAAGCTGCAGTTATCTCCCCTGAATATAAACTGAGGAGTCGAATGATCTGTGATGGGAAGTGAGCATTTTCATGTCTTCAAAATGTCCAAGTTCTTCATTTCTGCAGAGAAATGCCTTATTTGGAGCAGTGGGGCAGCATTCAACAGGAAAACGTTCATGCTTATGAACCGAGGGCTGTTGCAGCCTTGCAAATGGAGCCAGTCCCTTTTTTGCAACAGCTTTTTAGCTGCAATGTTGGCTCTTGCAGCCTCTTACCAAGCGAAAACCCTATTGCTGAATGATGACTCTCAAAGCCATCAAACTCTCCATGGAGGGAGCAAAGCGTGCCAGGAGAGAGTGCTGTTGGAGGCATTTTTCTGCCCTGTGCCTCCTGAAGACGGGCAGCATTTCTGCCCTTTCCTTTGGGTTCCTCTCTTGCTCCTTATCTCAGTGACACTGCACAGATAAATAGCAGCGCTAATCCTATATTGAGATCACAACATGCTTTACACTTCTGTGCTGCATCGCAAGCAAGGAAAGCTCTCCCCAGGCTGTAGGAAAGCAGCATGGGATTCTTTTTTTTCTTGTAATTTTTTTTTGTGTGTGCCAGGCAAAGCTGTGACATAAAGCTTATGGCTCATCGCAGGGTTTGTTCCACGTCTTCCCCCTCTTTGCTTTGGCAAGGAGTTGAGTTTTCAGCTGGGAAGAGAGAGCTCTGTGCCAAACACACCCCCACTCTTCCAGTGGAAGTGCAGGAATACGCACACTGACACACCACAAATGGGTAGCACTGTTCTGAAGGTGGGAAATGTATTACAAAGCCAGTGGTTTCCATAGAGAAAATACTCAGATCTCACACTGAAACTTATTTCTTTCTCTTAAGCCTAAGGCAACACCTCTGCTCATTTGCAGCAGTTTCTGGCTGGCGTGGGGCTCTTGGGGCAGTTATTGGAGGAAATGTAGAAATTGAAGGGATTTGAAGTGGGATTTGAAACTGGATTTGGTGCTGACCTAGCTGGTGCCAGCAGCTTCCCGGGGTACCTGGGGACCAGCTTGCAGTCCCTATGTCCCACAGCCATCACCAAAGGTTCCCAGTGCTGTAATTTCCCATTCTATGAGGTGTGAAGGGGAATTTGCTCTGGAGCTGAGCACAGATGGGAAAATGCACAGGAGAAAAGAATGAGGAGATGGGAAAAACTGGTGTTAAAGCCCATCTCGTCTCCTGTATCCAGCTGGCGGGCCGCTCTGGTGTGCCCTCATGTTTGTACACCCCATGCCTGGTGTTTTGTATGTGCCTGTATTCACCCTGTTCTTGTTGCTTTCCTGGCCTTTCCCCTCACTTCCACTCTCTGATTTATGTAATTTGAAGTCCTGGTTGGGAGCTGATATTATGACACGTCCAGACTTCAAAATAAACCTCCCTCTTGATACTGGGTTATTTTATTGGGTGCATCAAGGCTGAAAACAACCTCATTCATCTTAAGAAATGTATTTTCCCATTTGCTGTATAAATACATACATGTTTCCTTGCATTATTCACCTAGGCACAGCAGATAGATGAGCAGTAACAACGGTGCCACATTTTTATTTCTCATTCTGTAACAGAAAAGGCACCAGGGAGGTTTGTGGCAGGAGCTCAGCGATGCGGAAAAATGGGCTGGGGCAAAGGTGGGGAGGAAATTGAACAGTGGAGATATCCCAGTGCCAAGCAAATTCATCTGGGAATGGGGACAAAGGGGCTTCAGCCCATCTGGGGCCATTGCCCTGGTCAGAGAGATGGAGATGGAGGAGAAGAGATGGAGGAAAAGCCAGAGGACAGGTGAAAAATAAGACCAGGAGGGAAATATAAATAGGCAGAGAAGAAGAGGGAGGGATGACAAGAGAGGGGAAAAATGAATAATTGAGAGTCTGTAATAAACACAGTGTAGACACACAGAAAAAATGCCTATGTGAAAATGTAATTACTAGCTGTATCAATAACATCAGTGCACAAGACCGGCTGCAGTGGGGTTATGACCAAAACAAGCTATAAGTCTTGTGGAAGCTCAATTCAGATGCACCTTAGGAATGATCTGTGTTAAAGTCTAGGCATCTTAATTCCCCTGCACCTCCATGGTGTTTTCATGAAATAATAAAGGGGAAAGTCAGACTCTGCTTACATCGGCTCTGAGATCTGTACAGGACTCTGAGCCCAAGATAGGTGACAAAGTCCTGTTTTGGGGATGCTGCTGATGGCCAACAGCCCATGCCGTCCACCCTGATGGCCAACTGCTCCAATGGCCATTCTTTCTCTTCATTAACTTCACGCATGTATTTTGAGGTTTCACTTCATTGCACCAACAGTCCTCATCTACCAGTGGCTGCTGTGCTGCAATGGGATACTGATTTGTTAATCATATCCTGTGTACTGGGATAGGAAAATCAAATTATTTGTCCCTAGGAACTCAGACCAGTGTTGCTTCAGCCCTACTCAGCCTGGAGCACCTTGTTGGCCCTGCAAATTCATCACCTTTTGGATAACTCAGCCTGGCATGTGGGCGTCCTGCAATGGTTCCCAGCTGTATTGGGTGTGACTGGAAGCAAATCAGACCTGTGCTTGTCCATCCCATCTCTTTGCATGCCATAACCTGTTGCAGTGCTCTTCCTTCCACACACGCTGGCCTCGCTTGTCCCCAGAAGTACTGATAAACCCAACCGAGATGCAGATTTAATGTTATCGGGAGATGCAGGGCATGTTTAGTAGGAACCTGAAGGATCATAGCAAGAGGCCTGGATGTAATCCAGGCTGTGACGGATAAGGAACTGAAAAGCTGCCTCTGCTTCTTCTCTTCCTTTTTCTTTTCTTTTTTTTTTCCCACTTTTTTTCATTGGTTCAAGATTGCAAAGAGGCTGAGAGAGAAGAAAAGGAAACACGAGGACCTAGTGATAACGGGTGATGGACGTGATGCCGTATCCTCACTGAGAATACCAGAGATTGTAAAGCATTGAGAAATCAAACTGACAAGTGGGAACACAGGCTCAGCATAAGAAACGGCGGCTTGCTCAGAGCTCCTGCAGGCCTGGAGAGCTTTTCGGTTCTCCTCACGATGGATTAAGTGGATGTTGGCGATAGATAATTTTGAACTCCCCCTGCAATGTGTTCTGCCTTGTCATATCCTCGGGGAGGCCTGGAGCTGGAGAGACATCACCCAGTGTGATGCTCACGGACGTGAAGCTCCTTGAAAAATGAGAGGGGAAAAGTAGTCTCCAGCAAGGCTGGTGATACCACAGAGCCTTTGGATACCTGGGCAGCCTGAGGGGCGAGTGGGAGTAGGGCATGATACTGGCTGGTTTTGCTGCAGGGGAGAATGTTGGCCTTGGTCAATGAGTTGACTCAAATTCCAAGCATTCTCCAAGGAGCCAGTGGAGTGTTAACTGCTTCCAGTGCTGGTCAGAGAGTGGGATCCCTGGCAGGTGAAGCAGCAGGAAACTGTGCAGCCACCACACTCAAAAGAGAACACCAAACCTCCCAGCATTGGGCAGGTGTAACGTTGCACGTGGGAAAAGCATCCCAGCAACTACAAGTATAAAAGTTCAGTCTTCCTTCTTAATTATTTTGCAGTTCAATGTGTGAGAATCGTTTTTAGCCTTTCATACCTCCCCCTCTCTCCATATCGCTCTCCCCTGCACAGACTGAGCTGCTTTTTGCTGCCAATTGCTGCTGCAGGAGCAGCTCAGAAAGGGCAGGGATGTTCTGCATGGAGATCAGAGCTGAAGGCTGCTTTGAAAATCCCCAGGGCAAAGGAGAGGGGCAGGAACGTGGTGCCCTGGCTGAGCTGCCATAAAATTGGCCAAGAAATCTTAACGGCTTTGATGAAAAATGCTTTCCTTTGCTTTTGACACTCCTGTCCAAACAGTGTTAGGTGTCGGACTGATATCACAGCTTCCACCTGCAGCAGCAGGAACAAACATGCCTGGATAGATATTGTGTCCTCATCGAGCTGGGAGCGATGATATGGTACGTGGAAGTTTTAATTTATGGGTTCAAAGGCTGTGGATGCTGGAAAATATCTATAACCCAAATGAGAAATAAAGATTATGATGTGAAAGCCCCATCAGCGTAAGTGGCAAGAGCTCATGCAGGCACACTTGTGAGCTCCAAGTGCTCGGCACAAGCCATTAAATATTCCTGTGCCAGGAAGGCAGGTTTGCAGTAACAGCAAACACAGAGAGCCATATACAGGCACATCCATGTACACACACACAGCTTCCCATCAAATCCCTCAGGATTTCAAAGCAGTAACAGCACTTATTTTTGGCTGTTTGTACACATGTGGTGAGAGCGCTTCTGGTTTTAGCTGCTTTCTGCCAAGGAGGGCAGCAAGAGTTAGAGATGGGGCTGATAGGCTGATGGGTGCGATATGGAGAAGAGAATGAAGTATTTTTCAAGCTGAAAAGCTCCTTCTCAGGCTTGTTTTTGTTGTGTTTGGTATGAGAAGGTACTCCAAGGAACTATGGAGCCAACCCTCTTGCTTTTTGGTTCCTGTGTAAGCCATGCAGCACCTGCGCTCCGCTTACAGGGTCTGCACTGCTCTGCTCCCTTGCCTTCAGCTCATTCTTCACCCATTTTACAGGATTTCAAAGACTTCCAGCACTTAGATGTTATTGCAGGTCCCACAAGGCACCTGGTTGAGTCTCCAGGCTTCAAATGATATTAAAAATGTGTCCTGAAGTGACTCGCCTGAGGCCGGGTGCTGTGGGTTTGGTGCTGCTCAGCAAACCTGGGTATGAAGGGCTGCAGGCACAGTGCAGCACATCCTCCCTGCTCCACATCTCTCAGCCCTTTTTGCTGGAGCAGCTTTGTCCATTCCTTTCCCCTCCAAACCCCTCCCCTCCTGCAGCTGGGTGAGGTTTTGCAGCTGTTTTCTGCCATCCCTCCCCTGCCAAGAGCACACAGCGCTCCGGGCTCTCTGTAGTGAGCACTTATTGCTTCCAGAGTGGCTTTCTCAGCTCCTGCAATCCAATGCCCAAGAATAATGGACAGGCTTCAGCAGAGGGAATTTAATTCTGCTCCCACTCCTTTCAGATCAGAGCCTGTGTCAGCGGGGGGCTCTTACAACAAGAGACTTTATTACAGCTTATCCAACACTTGGCAAGTTCTCAATCTGGAGAACTGGTTTGTACTACAGAGATTGCTGCTCTGTGTTGCATGCTAATGGAGATGTATAGCTGCACCTGGTATGTATGGGGAACCAGAAAGGAAGGGTTTAAACCAACTGGTGATGGAAAAGCAGATCGCAGAGCTTCATGCTGGTTTTTGGTCCTTTGGAATCAGATAAGTTGCTCCAGCTGTGCTTATCAAGCTGGGTAACTCCTCCTCCTCATGTTGCTTCCATCCAGGAGGAAAAGAAGGAGACAAATTGCACCAGAGAGGTGTGGAATTCCTCTGGCTATGGACCCCTCCAGCAAAAAAAGCACCATGAGACTAGTTATAAACTGGGTCCCCACCGGGTGACAAAATTCCCCCTCCATTTTTCTTTACCCTCACTTTTTCCTTTTTTTTCTTCTATTTTCTCTCTCTCTTTTTTTAATCTTCTCATTTTTGGTCTTCTTTTTTTCTCTCTTTTTATTCTCTTTTTCTTTTCTCCCTCTCTTTTGATCTCTCTTTTTTTTTTATTCATTGCCCATTTCATTCACCTGCAGAAAAGCCCTGAGAACAAACTGACCTGCTGAAGAGCAACCCACCTCACCAGCAACCCTGTAGCAGACCTCACATTCAGCCCCTCACACTTATTCCTCTCATTTATAGTTACAGTTTCCCTGCTTGCCAGGGAATGAAGCTCAGGATTGCAGTTTCCCAGGCCCCTGCCTTGCCAAAATTGAGTGTGTTTGCCTCTTCTGCCCTGAGCGAGCATTAAACCCCCTTTAAGTTCAATAAATACTCCCCAGGCCCAGCCAGCAAGGTAACTGGAGGCTGCATTGCTTGTCACTGCAGATGACACATGCCTCTCTCTCAGGATGTGGTTTAATGAGCTTCTTCATGGTCTCCCAAGGCAGAAGTGTATTTATGGCACAAGGGGAGATTTATATAGTTTTTCTTTAAAATCTGTCAGCTAATAATAGCTGTGGCTGGGGCTGGGTTGTGCCGGGCTTGCACGCAGGTATAAATCAAGGCTGTGTGCTCAGGCCTTACCATCATTTTCTCCCATTTGGAGACTGAGTAGATAACATTGTGTGCAAAACGTTTGCACCCAAGAGAGAAGGATAGAAAGACATTCCGTCTGGATTAGCAAGACCCAATACCTTCCCCACATCCTCACCCTTCTCTGCTGCCCCAAACCACCCTGACCACCACACACAGCCCCACATCCCATCCCATCTGCTGGACCAGCTTGTAGGCTGGAGCTGCTCTCCAAGCCCAGCACCAAGGCAGGTTACCAGCAGAGAGAGGCTATTCAAGACTCGTTTTCGCCCTGCCAAGCGACCTATATCTCTCCAGCCTCAACCAGCCAGCCAAGCTGATGAAACGCCGCCCGCTGTCCCCTGGCACTGCACAGCCCTGAATAGCACAAATGCCCACAAGACAGTTTATTTCAAACAAAACAGATGCATATTATTATTTTTTTATCCGGGAGGTGAGGTGGGGGGGGGCTGAATAAAATAGCTAACAGGTACCAAAGGGACGAGTCCTGCTAATTCTGCTCATGATAAAGGTCTTTTAAAATGCCTCTGGTGCCTGAAGCACTGATGAGACTCCGGGTTTGCTGATTCGTGGGCCGCAGGCCAGGCTCCCTCTGGAGCCCATTAGATGTCCTATAGATAGGCAGCTGGATGCATGGTGCAGCCATGCCAGTCACAAGCTGAAAAGCATTACTAAGCAAGAGAGCATTTCCCATTTCTGACAACAGGGCCAGGGAGGGGGGACAGCTTCTGGAAACCACAGCAGATTAGCCTGTGCGTTTTTTTATTGCTCTTCATACTGTGTTAAATATTTTAGCACGGAGCTAAACAACCTGAGGAGGACGAATCAAAGCCACACGGTCACAGAACAGCCCCAGTTGGATATGACCCACAAAGATCACTGAGCCCAACACTTGGCTGCACACAGGACTCCCAAACCTTCATCCTCTGTCTGTGAACAGAGCCCATGTGGTGCTCGGGGTGAGAATGATGGGGACAGATGGGCTGTGTGTGCTGCTCCCCATCATCACCCTGCCCCAGAGTGACCTATGCCTGTTCTCTCCCTTCCCACTTAGACCCAAAACCTCATGCATGCTCCTGCAGCACAGGGGGACATTTTTATGGCACCTGTTAGTGCAAAGCCACAATGAAAGGCTGCTGCCCTTGTGCCAGCAGGGCTCCTCATCCCACCCTGGGCTGTGCTGCTCCTTCCCTGAGAGGCCAACCCCAGCTCGGTGCTGGGCTGGGTAATTCAATAGGTTTACAGATCTGCCTCGGGTCAATTTTAATTCTATTTAAAGGACAGTCGATAGAGCCATCTCTGGGGTTTTCTGAGATGGAATTTCATATTGTGTTTAATATGCACTGAATGCACCGGCCGGGGGAGAGAGCACTTCAGTGTCGATGAGACATAAAGGATGGTATGGGAAGCTCTCTGCAGCCTTCCTCCTTTTCTATTTTGAGCTCTGAGGCCCTTGCAAGCTGTGCTAAGGAAGGCTGGCTCCAATGGGATCTGTTGGAAGGCCCTCGAGGCACAAAGCAGCCCCTGCCTGAGCCCTCCCAGCCAAATGCACTCAGTAAGGTTACATCATACTGCTGTGCACGGCCTTTGGGACCAGGGGAGAGAGCCTGCAGTGAGATGGGGGTAACCCAAAGAGCACAAGTACTGCTGTATGGCCATCAGCCTCCACTCCACCCCCATCTGCCATAAAGCAGGGAGTAATGTCACTGAGGAAAGGATGAAGGAGATGGATATTAATAAAGAAAGAGGACTTTCAATGCTGCTGCTCATCTAAAACGCTCCCTTAAGTGCGGAACAAGACATTAAAGTACTAAGACACAATTTCCATGCAACTTAATAAAGGGGAAAATAATATCACCGCTGGAAAAAAAAAAAGCACAAAATACATACAGGGGAATTTGATTGTATTGCTTTGTGCTCAGATCAATCCTGAGTCCACACTGCACAAGCAAAGAGGTTAGTTATCAGCACCGCCTCCCACTGCTTGTGCCAGCATGCAACAGGAGCACTTTGCTGGGCCACGGCATTGGGAACAAAACCATCACCCCAGATGGAAATGGTTTCCCTACAGACGAAGCAGGAAAACAACAAAATGGGCAGATCTGAAAGGTAAAGCTGTAAGAAAAGCATCAGTGATGTAGCTGTCAGATAACGAATGTGCAGCAACAGCGAGGAATGAGCCCTCCTGCATCCCATCAAGGTGACTGCACACGAGGTGTTAAAGTATCCCCTGGGGTTTGGCATCCCTATAGAGGAGCTGGGGCTGCTCTCAGGGCTCCATCTGCGCACAGCACAGCTCTGAGTGAAGCTGTCCCTCCCCTGCTGGAGGTAATTAACGTATATCAAAGAGGAATTCAGCTGGAGTGGCTATTTCAGTAGCACACAGAATTCTCCCCCAGTTTGGGTTTGTTTTCGAAATTGCACATAAAGTGCAACTGCGGCACATTTACTTTTCTATTATGCCTTGGAAATTAAGTTAGATGGCCCTAATAATAGCATTGCCTTTAAAATAACGCCGTGTTTAAAGAACAAACTCTCCAATGTCGCCGGCACAGCGTATTTGTCTTGTGCTTAATTTCCACTTGCTGTTGTATTATTAGACATTAACATGATAGTTTTGTTTAATCTCTGGCTCCGTCGCCCATGGCTGACTCCAAACCGATCACTCGCCCCCGTTGATGAAAGTCCTAATTCATCCTTGTTAGTGCAATTAGGAGGAAATTGGATAACGGTGCCACTTGGCACTAAAGGTCTTGGAGAGGGTGAGTCCATCCCCTGAGAGGTGACGCACTCAGCTGGATTACGTGGCTCCCAGAGAGACAGCAGCGATGAAAGAACTGCGGCTTCAGTATGTTCACAAGTGGAGTTTGGTGGGTTCTGTTGCTCTTTGTCCCACAAGGTAGAGCATGGAGGGGCCCATCCCCGAATCCCAGCATCCATGCCCTGTATGCATGGCCACACCGGTGGAGCTGAGGGGGCACGAGGGCAAAACCAGCCCTATTTTGAGCCCATAAATGAAAGGATCAATGATATGTGGAAGGAGCTTTCAGGAAAGGTGCTGCAGTTTGTTTCTGTGGTGTTTGCTCTCCAAACCTGAGCACAGAAACAGGATGAATGTTATTTTTTATGGCCCTAAAATTAACACACGTGTTTGTAAAGAGGTTCCCTCAGCTTCTGCACTTCTCAGCACAATTTCTTCAAGGCACAGCAATGCTTGTGTTGACTGTTGGAGGTCTTTGGCATTTTGGCACTCTCCGATCTGCATTAATGGTCTGTATAGTGTCCTTTGTGATGGGTCTGAGTGCTGTGGAGTGCAATGCAGAAAGACATCAGTGCACAGTGGGACTTCCAGATGTGCACAGCTGGAGGAGGCAGCCGCTACCCTTAGTTCATGGCGCAGATCTCAGTGCAGCAAGCTCAGAAAATCACAGAGGAAACAATAAAAACAGACTGAAATTTACATGTACACCTCCCCCTCCCCGCCCCCCCCCCCCAACTCCACTTCTAGCTGTTCTTGAGCTTTTATATAAATCAGGGTTTATTCATACTTTCAGGTGGGCTCATTATCCGTGCAACAACTTCAGCAATGATTCTCCAAACACTGAGCTGCTCTCGACCTCCAAACACTCCTTGTTTTTTGCCGGCATTTCAGCCACCCTCTTGCAGGAAGAGGAAACAATAAGTGCTGTTGGTAGTCACGAATACGCTCTGCTCAGCCACCCCAAAGTGCTTTCAGCCACACAGAAGTGCTTGGTGAAGCAGCCAGCAGAGCAGAGAAGCCCACACCGCAATCACCTCCCGCACACCACACCAGGGCCGTAGGGACACAGACCTGAAAGAACACTCCTGGCCACCAATTCCCCGTCTCCAGGCAACCATGGGGCAAAAACGTCCAAATAGTAAAGGCCAACACTCTGTTTTTGGCAATGGGTTGAGTTTTCCAGCCCTAATCACCGGAGACACAGCTCCAACGTGCCACCCAAACACACAACTCCAGGCTCTGCTGCTGCTGATTGTCACCTTTTCCCAACCTCAAACTGATGGTTTGAGGCTCCTTTTGTAACTCTGGTAGAGAGGAAAGACAGAAAGCAAGGCAAATTAAGAGCAAAGAGGCGAACCTTTTGTTTGCACAGAGCAGAAACCCTGATTTCCCAAGTGGTTACCAACCAGCAGGCAGCAGGGATGGGGCAGTTTTGGCACAAGGGCATCTGGGTGAAGAAAACACTTTTTTAAGGTGTTTTCCTTTTTCTTTTGTATTGTGCCCACGGATGCATTAGCAAGCAGCTCCTTTCTTACGAACCTCAGGAGAATCAGTTTGGACAGTGAAGGGTGGAAGAGAAAGACCCATGCATGAGTGTCTCATTGCCACAGCCCTATTAACCTCCTCTCAGTCTAATCCTTTCCTTAATTGACTGTGTTCTGATTATATTCTAGATAGTCTGCACTAGCCTGGGAGGAAGCAGTGGGCAATGAGTGCTGTAGCTGTTTTGGAGGAGAATAAAACACAACAGAGCAGCCCAAAAAAGGCATCTGATTGTACGGGATCCTGCTTTCCTAACCAAAAGGAGAAAAAGAGTTGAAACTTCCCAGAAGAGTTAAAAAACATCTTCACCAAACTGCTGTTCATAATAAGTTGATGTCTGGATGAATTCTCCCCAGCATTTTTGCCTGTGAGAACCTCGGTGTGTGCACACATGTGGGTGCATGTGCCCATGGCAGCCACATTCCCTACTTCGCTGTTTCATGATGAGCATTGGATTTTTAAAGAGGTTCCTCTTGGCAAGGGGCTCCGCTGGCAGAGATGAAGGAAGAAATGATCAAACCCAGAGGCTCGTACCTCTTGTCTCCTCCATTCGGCCCCTTTTGCAATGCGGTGCAGGAGCCCTGCTTTTAAACAAAAGCTAAACACTGTCAGTGGGAGAGCAAAGCAGGATCTCTCTGAAATGCAAATGCCTCTTTCAGAGCAGCCAGCTTTGAAAACAGGGATCCTGCTGACTCATGTTTAGAAACTGGGAAGTGCTTTGGTGTCCTATCTGCACTGCTCTCATCTTCAGCCCCATCTCATCCCGGGGGAGCATGCATAAACCCTGGGGTGAAGCAGACTGCAAGGATGAAATGATGTCCGTAGGGATGGACCTGCAGCCCAGCCAGCATTTGCTTTACGAAGCCATGGGCTGCCCTTCCAACAAAGCAGGAGCAGCACAGTGTCAGCACGGGTGAGGATTTACCAACGGGGCAGTGCAGATTTAAGTGGGCAGAGCTGACACCACAGTGCCACAAATGCTCTGAGCTTGCAAAGAGCACAAGCAGAACCACAGGGGGGTATTCCTGCACTTTTTCTTTTCTTATGGAGTGTGAAGGGATAAACACCTGCAGGCGTCTCCTGTCCCACTGTCTCGTTGCACAAAGCCAGTGCCCACAGGCACAGCTTGCTGGGATGCCCCCAAGATCCAAACCAGCATCACTGGGGAGTGACCCTTCCTGCCCAGCCCTGGGATCTGAATGCTCTCATATGTGGGGTATCTGAAATCCAAATATGTAATAGTAAGAGAAGCAATAATAGAGCTACCACTGCTTGCAGAGACGTCGAGCTCCAGGGGCATAATGGAAATTCAGATTTTTTTTTCTTTCTAATGCGCTTCTGCTCTAATAACTGCTTTTTTCCCTCATCGCTTTTCATCTGAAAACACTGGCATGCTGCACCAGCAGCAGCTGATCAAGACTTCACACGTCCTGCTCATTATCCTCGCTTCACACAAGAGGAAGTGGGAAGGATTGATAGCACCCAATTTTGTACAAGTGTTGCCCAAAGTGAAATACCCGGCCATGTCTGCTCCTGCAAGGCTGCAGCTGTGCTGAGTCTGAGACTGTGAAAAGAGAGACTTTATAGGGCCTGATAAAACCTTTTATTAGACCCACAGATCCAGGTGGAGTAAGCAGACAGGTTTTAGATGCATAGACTTGAAGATGTGCAGACAGGCTCTCAGTACCCTGCACACCTTCCCCACCCCTGGAGATGCTCCAGCCCAGGTTGGGCAACCTGACCTGGTGAGTGGCATCCAGCCCACAGCAGGGGGTTGGAACAGGGTGATCTTTAAGGTCCCTTCCAACCCCACCATTCTATGGTCCTATGAACCTTTCTCCGTCTCTCCAAACCCTGGAGATGCAGGAGATGGGCAGACACTGAAGGTAAGGCCACCCAAGGACCAACGTAATGAGAGCTGCCTGAATCCTCCTTCTGCCTCTGGGGTACACTAAAATCTCCAGTGTGGTGTTTTCCTCTGTACCTGAGCTGCAGGTGATGAGCAGAAAGCCCATGGCTGTGCAGGAGGTAGAACTTCTCTCCTGCACCAAACTGTCCCATCCTGGCCCTAAAGCCATACAAGCTGCAGAGCCCCCTGCTCAGCCCCTCTCCTTTTCTTCTGCATGATCTCCCCCCAGGAGTTGTCCCCCACATTATTTGTAACATCACAAAGTGTATCACTACGATCTCTTTTTTTTAATGATAAAAGGGTTCATCGTGTTGGTAAACTATAGTAATTGTAGTAACCTGATAATAATTCCTAGCAATTAAGCACAGTACTGATTCACTTGTTTACTGAGTAATGTCTCTTCTGTATTTATGGGGGCTGTGCTGGCGTATAAATACCTTACTTTGTTGGTTAATTAAAATTTACTAAGTAGCATCCTAAAAAATGCTTATTCATTTGAAGCTATTCTTAGTAATCACGTGTGAATGAGGAGTAATTGCTTTACTTGGGACGGTAATTAGAAAGTACTAAGTCATTGTTTTCCCTTCCTGAGAGGCTGGTTTGTTAACCAGGCATCTGCTCTCCCAGCATTAATACTGAACCCAGCACCACTGGGAGGGGCTTTTTGGGCCAAGGGCTGTATGGCCCATGGGGTGGATGGGTGCAGGATGGCTCAGCTTGTGGGAGCTGCAGAGCAGGGTTTGCATCTGTTGATCAGAGCTGGAGCAGGGAAAGCATCTCCCCATGTGGAGAGGAGGGGGATAAAATCCATGTTGGTGGTGGTGGGGGAGTGGGTTTCCCATGTAGGAAGGCTTCAGTGGGGTGCCTGCTGTCCTCCCAGCTGTGAGCTTTTGGTGCAGCCCTCCATTTGCCCTGTGCCTCAATGCAACATCCCAGCCTGACCCAGAGAGAAGGCAGCCCATGGGATGTGAATTCACACTGTGCCTCTGTTTCCCAGTTTGTAAACTGGAGTGAATGGTGCTGCTCTCCTTAACGAGGTGCATGGGGAATCTATGGTGAGCACCAGCTCCAAGGTCAGGGTAAGAGATGGGGGTCACTTCATGGGGTACGGGGCAATGCAGCATGATTTCCAGGTGGCTGCAGACACATGACAGGACGTGATCTTTAAAAGCACTGAGTGATTTTGAATGTCTCTCAGGGGGTGTTCACAGGGATGTGATTTGCTGTGTGCTCAGAGCAGCCTGTTCTTGCTGGTAAGCGGAGCTCTCGATGCAGCCAGGCATCTACAGATAGGAACTGCTGGCCATCCTGCTCCCTGCCTACAGTTTTCCCATCGGTAAAATGGGAATAATGGGGCTCCTCAGGACACGCTCCTAAAAACAAGAGGGCTACAAAAATGGCCAAAGGGCCTTAAACAGGACCGGTTTCCCCCAGTTCATTCAGATGCATTAGCAGAGGCTGGGGAGAGCTACAGTGCCTGCAGGTGGCAGGAATGCCACAAAACCAGGATAAAAAGCTGTGGGGTGGCTGTTATCAAAAGGAGATCGCATGCACAGGGTAAGACATGGGACAGTGCAGGTGATGCATGGCCCAGATAGGACATAGGGGTGGGATCTGTGTGTTCTTGCTGGCAGCTGGAGGTGGAGAGTATTTGGATAAGTGTTCAGGGGTCTTCCTCATCCCCACAGTGTTGCACAGAGGCCAAGATCCCATAGGAACCATTTGCATTTTCCCATCCCTTTCCAAGAGGGTGAGGATGAAGGAACAAGAAGCAGCTCCAGGGCACCCCGATAAACCCCTGCAGGGCTGGCGGCCAAAGCGTCTGCTTCGCTGAGATAAAGGGAACGCACGGCGCTGCGAGGCGCGGACACTGGCTGAACACCCTGCTAATCCCTTCAGCCCTGACACGGCTGCTTGAGGAAGGGGCGGCTGCTTTGTGAGTGCCTTGTGTGCAGGGAGGGGGAGAGAGGAGGAAAATGGGCTTTAGTATTTTGTACCTGGGAAGGAGCGATGCTGCGGAAGGGCTCTGGGGTATGGGCACATCAATGAGGTGTGCCCTGGGGTGGGATGGGGCTCCTGATTGGAAACCTGGGGCTGCAAAGAAATGACTTGCAATATTGCAGCTGCTGGAGAAAATCACCTGGGGAGCCAGAAGGTTAAAGGAAAAGGAGGTCTAACAGCAGCCAGCAGCTTTATTGTGAGGAAACACTGGGCAAGGGAAGGCAAGCAGGACCTCAGTGCCAGGCAAATCTCCCCATGGTGCCTGTGGGGAGGTCAGGCTTGAAGTGGACATAAAGTGTTGGGCCCCAGATGCGGTCCCTGTGGTGGTTTCTGGCTGAGAAGCTGTTGCTTCCATTGGGTGTGAGAGGCAGCAGTAATGCAGGTCCCTATAAAATGTGGGAGTCCATATAAAATTATTGCTCACCTCTGCTCTGGGAAATGAGCAGCCATCCAGCCTGCTGCAGATGCAAAGCAGTCAGTGTGTGCCAGGTGGGGCTTTTCCCCCAGTGGTAAAAGAAGGCTGCAGTGTTCAAGCAGAATTAAAGACCCTGCCAAGCTTGCTGTGAGTCCAGCAGCACGCTGTAATGATGGCTCTTCTTTTAACAGCCTCAGAAGATGGTGTCTGCACGTTTCCTTCTGGCAATGAAATCTGGGGTTTTTATGTTTTAATTTTGCTTCTCTTCCAAGCCTGTTGCCTTTAATCTTGCTCTCAACTCCTGGGCTATGTTGCAGGAATTCCTCTTTACTTCTGTTGTGAGCTCAGGGTGCTCAGAGCCCCCATTTAGGGCAGCAGTGCTGGGTTACACCCTGACCATCAAAGGTCACCCATCCATCAAAGCCCCACTTTTCCAAGTTAGAGAGAAGGAAGTTGTGGGGGCTGTGCCAAAGGCCTCACTGAAGCCCACAGAGATGATATCAGTGGCTCTTCCATTGCCTGTGGACACAGTTATGCCACACGTTTGGAAATCTGGTTTCAAATACTTCAAATTGAGCATTTGGAGTTTTCATACTGAGATGACAGCTTTGGTCCAAATTGAATCACGCTGATTTTATACATGTGTTTTTTATGCTAATAAGTAAACCCTCAGGGGAATCTCCTCCGCTCCAAATGTGGACTGAAGGAGATTGACAAACTCCAAACGCTTCTCAGGGCTTCATTTCTTGCTGCTGTTAGGGATCTATAAGGATCATCATGTCCATCTCCCACATAATAAACCCCAAGATTCAAATACACACCAAAAAGTTGCGCTGTTCTCAATCCCTTTGTCTCCCCATCACAGAGGCAGCAATGTTTCTATGTGGCTGGTTTATTTGCTGAACTTGAGCTCATTTTTTTTCATTTAAGGGCTCCTGAATTCCCACAAATTAAAGTGGGAATGGATTCGTACCCTTTTGCTCACAGCTCCTGCATCTTCCAGGAGCATCACCAACCAGGTTTGCACCAACCCCCTGCATTGCATCCTTCAAGGAGCTAAGCCTTAAGAAGAAGGAATGAGATGACCCAGAGTAGTGCAGACTCCCCAGGAGCCAGGCCAGCCTCTGGCCCCCCATTAATCCTACTGCCCCCTTCCACATGGTTTCCCAGTTCTGTGGGCAGCCAACAAGCTCTCAGCACCTCCACACACATATGGCATCCCAGCTCCACTGAAGCACATTTTTAGGGCAAACTTCTCATCCCACTCCTCGCTCGACTCGAAATAGCAAGCTGAATTTGGGATGAAACGTGTAGCTGTTGGCTGGGGAAGCAGTGTGCAATTAAAAAGGAAGGACTGCCAGGAATATTTTCTACTGCACATGTGCTATTTGCGATCCTGTGCACACACTGAAGAGAAAGAAAGAAAGAAGGAGGTCTTCAGAGAGAGAGAGGAGAAGAAAAGAGTGATGGTTTGGCTTGCTTGGGCCATTTTGGATAAGCCAAAATGCCACTGGGTGGGAGATGGATGCAGTGCACATCTCCATCTGCAGCTCCTCACTGAGATGGGGTGACTCACAGATAGATAGCAAAGGGGGAACTGGGGACTGAAGCAGGTGATATAAAGAGATATATCCCAGTGGGAAATGGGCTCTGTGGCTCAATGTTGAGTCCATCTCTGCTCCCAGCATGTCTTCTGCCATGGCTTCCCACGGCCTTAAGGGCTCTGGCAGATATGGAAATGGGAACCCCCGCTTTGGGATGATTTTGGAGCCAACACGTCAGCTCAGCGTTTGGATGGTGCATTTCAAACGAAATATGGAAATTTCCATTCCAGGAGGATTTCATGCTTTTGTCAGTGTTGCAGCAGCAGAAGCCGGGAATTTTACAACACTGTGAACGTAATGTCTGCCCAAAAACCTCCTTCGAGTTGAGGAAAAACATTGCATTTCCTCCAAATGCCTCTTTGTAAATGTGGCACTAAGGTCGCTTAGGAATGAAAACAAAGACAAACATGAAACAGAAGGAGCAGAAAATCACCTGTGGGGTCTGGGCTTGAGCAGAGGCATTACTGGGTGCAAAACCCACCCAGCCTGCAGCTCCATGCATGGCATGCCCAGCCCCAGGCTCAGGGACACACACAGCGGTGCTCTCAGCTTTCACATCCCAGCCACCCAGGGCTGCTCACAGTGCCCAGGCTCCCCCAAGCCGAGCTCAGGCTTTCTTCAGGCTGCAAAGAAAAGAGCTAAGGGAGGGAAAGAAACGCTCTGCAAAAGCCATTTGTCCCCTCGGCTTTATTCCGGCTGCAAGTCGGAGCAGCTTGTAGCTCCAGAGAACTTTTAATAGAAATCTTCGGGATGAAATGGGCTACAGCTGTTTGCCTTGATAAATATATTTTATGCTACATGCCTCAGCCGCCATCTGTTTGCTGATATGAGCATTTCTCCTCTGCAGCAGCTGAACAGAAGTCATCAAAGGGAATAGTGGGAGATGGGCTTAGTTGCAGGTACAGAGAGGAGGTGAAGCGGTCCATGCAATGAAGTTATTCCAGTAGCTTAATGTGGCAGAGCTGGTGCAGGAGCAAAAGCTGGACGGGGTGGTTGGTGGTTCTGGGGAGGCCTGTTTTGATGCTGGTAGGGTCAGGTGGGATATTTTCAGCAGTTCTGCTGCTTAATGGTCATTGAAAACTGCCGTTCTGTGTATTGGGGCATTGGGAAATGCCACCAAGGGGATTTAGGCACCCAAATACATGGGAAAACCCTGTGTGCAATGCCGCTGCACCACGAGCCATGCCCATAACACGTGCAGTGCCATAGAACCCCAAGAGCACTGTGTCCCAGCTGCCTTTTTCCCACACCCTTAGCATCATTCCCCAGCACCCCGCTGTCTCCCTCCCTATTTTATAGACACAAACATAGACCCTGTGAGCGAATCATCCTGAACAGATTTACAGCCCTGCAGCAAGGCAGAGCCCAAACCACCCGCGATATATTGGTTTAACAGTGCTTTGTGCTCACAGCCCCAGAGCCCCTGCCTTGCTCCTCTCATAAACTTGGCCGGAGTGAATTGCAGCGATGTCCCTCACTGCTGCTGATCCTGCAATAAAACCTCACCCGACCCGCAGGGTGCAGGGATGTGGCACAACATCCTCCTTTCTCTCTGCAGATACCTGAAAACAACTCTCTGTTGTTGCTGATTCATTGCCAGCCGGACCTGGGGGACCATTCAGTGACCTCCAGACTCCAGCAGAGCTATCAGAGCCCATTTCCTATTCCCTATTCCTATTCCCTTGCTCTCTTGTTAACACTCATCCGTGGCACCACTACACTTAGCCTAGGTATGTAATAGCTAGCTGTCACGGGCACTCACATGCCTAGGTGACAGGTGCCCTAGCCATAGCATGGCTTATTATTATGATTATTGCTATCATTGCTATGATTATCGTATTACTTTATATTGCCTCAATGGCTCAGGCAAGGTCAGAGCTGCGGGAGGGGCTGGAAAAAATGATGGAAAAGGGAGGCCCACGCCCAAAGAGCCTTGATATTAGGCAGCAGGGAAGACAGGTGGGGTGGTGGGGAGTAGAGATCAGCCTGACCTGGGCTGTGCCAGACCTGTCCCTCTTTCCTTGCCCCCACAAGGCTCAGAGGTGGCCAAGAGGAGCTGTTGGGCCACTAAGTGGCATCACCACAGGGCAAGCAGGGAGGGACAGCGCTGCCAGCCCAGCAGAAGGATCCCCAGGGGAGAAAAGTCTTTTTCCTGATGAGTTCTGGAGGGTGTGATGCTCTCCCTTCTCCCTATGGATATAGCTTCCAAACCTCCCCAACTTGCCCATGAGCTCCCAGGCTGCTGCCGATGGGTTCTGACAGATTCTTGGAGCTCTGCTGCTGAGAGGTTGTGGATTTGGGGTGCTTTCATGTCACTGAACACTCATTCCTGTGAGTGATTCCTTTCAGCAACGCCAGGCACTGAATCACTGGTCTGTGATCCTGTAAAATTAACATGCCCCACTATAAATAACCGCTCTCTAATGGGCTGTCATTTGACAGCTTTTGGAAAGGCTCAGCTCATGCAAGCAAAAGTTTTAATGACTGTAATTGAAATTAGATGAAACCCATCAATGTTGGGCTTTCCGTGACCCATGCTAGGGCAAAATCTATCATGCATCAGGGAAAAATCACCCCTCCAGGACATGCCCCGCTCAATGAAGCCCCATGCAGTGCCATCAGCACACACTGCAAGTGCAGCCAACCCAAAAAGTCTGACATTTCCAGGCGACGCTGTCTGGCCGTGCCCATACTGTGCCACCTGAACAGGGCACGATCACAGCTCAGCTGTGATGCACTCCACATTCAGCTCAGTGTTTTGTTATCTTGTTTTCACTCCTCCCATGCAGACCCCAAAGGGACCTGGGCTCCCGGGGGCTGAAAAACCTCACGTGTGCCCCCACATCCATTGCTGAGCCCCACAGCTGGAGGGGATGGGTTAACAAGTCCCCTGTGCCCCTGCGTGCTGCCTGCACATAGCAAAACATCCTCTCTCCCAGGACAAGGGGTGGCACGGGGCAAATTAGGGGATGCCCAAGGGCCCCAGAAGCACTGGGACAAGAAGCTTTGGGATGCACAACACTGTTTATAATGAAACATGAGGGAAGGAGGGGTTTCTGTGGGCTTTGGCTTTGCTCCTGAGGACCAGAGAAGAGGAGGATACACAAAAACTCTCTTTATTTTTTTTTGTTTCCTAATCAGCCCCAGCAATTTGCGAGCACGCGGAGACACACTGAGCCATGCTTCCCTTTCATTACCTGGGGAAGGAGGCAGAAGGAACAGCAGGGATGCAAAGGGGAACCTCCTTGGAGCGCAGGAAGAGTGATTGCTGCAGGGGTTTTGCAGCAAGACGTGGCAGGCAATGGCTGCATCACCCCACAAAGCTCTCGCAGTGCTGGTGGGGAAACTGAGGCACGGGGCAGTGTGGCTGGGAGCCTTTGGCAGCCTTAGGGGAAGCACAGCTGGGCAGCACAGCCCCAAAAGCCTCAGGTTTAAAAGGAGACACACTTCTCATAATGGTTTTCACTATAAAAGAAAATAAAGAAGGAAAAAAGAAGTCCAAGTGAGGGCAAATATTTCCAAAGGTCACAAGAAAACACAGAACCTCAAAATAGAAAAGAAGTGGCTGAGGGCTATCAGTGCAATCTGCTCCGTTGGCCCCCAACAAGGCACAGCTGAATTTAGCGGTTGCAGAGGAGTTTGCAGCAGGGTTGCTTAACGTTCCCCAAAGGAGACTATGTTTTTATTTCCAAATTGCCAGCAAACCAAAAAATTGCATTTTCCTCCATCTCTATTCGTAAGTGAATATTCGCTGGGATATTTGATAGCTGTAATTTACTCTTCCAGCTCTGTAATTAGCCACCTCAATCAAATGGCAGCGGTTTTATCTTTACTCAATGAAGAACTGCTCCGCTGCAAACCAGACCTGAGCGCATCACAGTGCTGGGACCACTGCCCACAGCCAACACTGCCTTCCTCTTGAGGCTCAGCCTTGTCTGGGGATGGAAAGCCTCTGGAATTAAAAGATGGGGTGGAACAGTGATCCATGGCTCACATAGAGGGGTAGCAGGTAGGAACTGGGGGGGGAATTGGGTGGGTTTTCCCCTTCTTGAGGCAATTTGGGGCACAAGACAGGGAGGGAAGTGCAGGAGTGTAGCCAGAGGTTCTCCTTTATGGTATCTGTGAGCATCACAGAACCATCACTGTGCAGTTATTCAGTTTTATGGACCTTCAATCAAACAGAGATTTTCCCAGGGCTGATTGGAGCTGGGGGGATTCCAGGGGGGGCTGCTCAGCTTTTGTGCCATTTAGTCCTGAGTACAACCCCTGCACCAGGGGAGGCAAAGCACACGGCCAAGGCCACAAGGACCCCACTCCCTTCTTTTGCTGGAGCTTCTTACACTGAATGCTGCCTTCAGAGCCCCAGCCCTCATCTCCTTGCTGGCAGACTTGAAAGAGAGAACTTTTCTTTCCCATTCTCCTCTAGCAATAACAATCCCTCGTTAACACAATAAAATTAATCCTTGTGCTGCAATCAGGAAGCCGTGCTTTCTCTGAGCCCTAAATAATATCATTCCTTTGCCACGTTTATAAGGTGCTGCAGTGGTTGGTTTTTTTTCTCTCCTTTGCATTGAGAAAAAAAATGGAAATCTTGTAATCTTGAGATAAATATAACGGTGTGAAGCTCCCCATTCTTCTCCAATCTGATTGCAGTGGCAGCAAAAGGACACAGGCCTAATTAAAGTGCCAATCAAGCAAAAATGGGATGCATTGTTTTTATACAAATGCTTCATTTAACCCTTTGTTTGCCATCAATCTTTGGGGATTTTCTGTGCATCTGTTGCTTTTTCCCATTGCAGTGAAGTCCAGGCCAGATTTCCAGAAGAGCTTTCAGGATGAGAGCAGCACAAAGGAGAGCTAGAAGGCATCACTGGCAAAGGGGAAGGGACCCACCAAGCAGTGCCATGGCATCTCATGGCATGTAGCCTATGAGAGATGCTGAGAGAGCTCCATGCTGCCCCCAGAGATGGGAGCCTGCAAAAGTCAGGGTTGAATGGGAAACCTTTTGTGTTCTTCAGCATCAGAGGTTCAATGGGCCTCAGCAAGACATTACTGCTTGGCCCCAAGATACACATGTGAAGTTTCGCCCCAAGATACACATGTGAAGTTTCACCCCAAAGCTTAGCAGCAGCCCCTGTTTATTCACTATGCACTGCTCTGCAGCACTGCATAGCCCTCTGCCTGCAGGGCTGGGACGCATCCAGTCCATCCATGCACACATCTGCAGTGGCCCAACTCAGTCTTTGTATACTTACATCATGGGGACCCCTTCACATTTCTCCAGGAAGCACAAAAGGAGGTTGCCCAAAGAGGCTGTGGATGCTCCATCCCTGCAGGCATTAAAAGCCAGGCTGGATGTGGCTCTGGACAGCCTGGTCTGGTGGTTGGCACATAGCAGAGGGGTTGAAACCAGATGATCATTGTGGTCCTTTTCAATCCAGGCCATTTTGTGATTGTATGAAAGTTATGGGCATGCCTTTATTTGAGACATTTGGGTGTTTTATCCCCACAGCCTCAGCACCTCTCTCCTCATGGCTGTTGCTGCCCACCCCTCCTCACTGTGTGAGAGCTTTATCAAGTGCCACAGGCAGAGATTTCTGGCAGCCATCCACATGGCAGGGAGAGAAAGAAAGTGCAGACAGCCCCATATCTGCATCCCAGGGCTGTGCTGGGCTGTTAGCAAAAAGGGTCAGCAGAGGGACGTGGGAAGGGGCTGGCACTGCATGTTGGTGGCACTAAAAACCACAGCACTGCAAATTCCCCTCATGCCCTGGGGGCTCCAGGGAGGCAGCTGCACTCCCTTCATGTGGGACACCCTGAAATGCAAAGGTCCCCCTGCCCTTCCTCAGCATCCTGGCACAGGCATTGTGATGTTACCTCCTCCATCCCATCACCCAGCTCATCTGGCTGCCTATCTCCCCACTCACATATTGCAAACCTTGCCAACAAGCGGAGGGGCAAACTGAGGCCACACTGGGTGGCCATGGGGTGAGCCTACAGCAGTGCTGCTACAGCACAGGGAAGCGTGTGATTATATCCCTGCCTGCCTCTCTTCCAAGCCCTTGCCTTAGCTTTGTAATACCCAAGAAGGAAATCCATCTGAGCTGCTGTTGTCCTGCTGCTTAAAACTCAATTTTCCATCAATATTGCTTCATTTTTATCAAGTTGCTTACATGCTTTATGCTATTCTCTCTCTCTTTTTTTCCCCCCTCTCTCCATTTTGCTGCAGCATTTCAGAACATTTTGTTTCTTGCACTTCTCAGTAAATAGCCTGGAAGTAAGAGAGTCAAAGGCATGAGAAAAGTAGCTGCGTTCATTGTTGTGATGTTTCATATCTACTGCACTTGTCAATGTGGAACACCAGGGGAACAGATAAGGGGGGGGGGGGGGAAGAGTGGAAATGAAGGAAGATGCTTCGTGCTTCGTCCTCTTTGACTTTCAGAAGTTGGAGCACAGAGAGGGCTGCCCGTCCCCCATTCCCTGCATGGTTCTTTGCTGTGCCCCACACCACATTTTGACCACGTAATCAAAAATAAACCCCATTTTGCCTCCTTTGGTGATGCCTTTCCCAGGCCAGGCAGCATTGCAGCACTGTGCACTGCATGGCTGGAGCACATCGGCTGCAGCAACCCAAAATGATGCCCAGAGCCCAACTTTTCACACCAAGTGCAAGTACCCCTAAATCAAAATTGACTGCCAATGCAGCCAGAACCACGGGGATAATCAGTTAATAAAACTTTGCAGTTCCATGGATACCTCCCTCCCTTCCTCCCCCATCCCCCCCCTTCCTTAGCTCACAAGTGACTCCCCCCACAGCCCGGCTCCCCCCTCCCACAAAAGCTGGGCAGCGCCGCGCCTCGCTCCTCGCTCCGCCACTCCCGGCAGCGCTGCCGGGGGAGGAGCTGGGGGGGGCGGCGGCGGCGATGGAGCCGGAGCCGCGTGAGCGGAGCCGGCGGGCGGCGGCCTGAGCCCCCCGGCACGGAGCCCCCCACCCCGGCGCAGAGCCCACCCTGAGGAATGAGCGCTTTCCAGGCAGACCTCCTCCTCCTCCTGCTCGCCTGCTTCCTGCTCAGCCACGGTAAGAGCCGACCCGGCACTTAGTTCCGAGCGGGGCGGGCGTGTGGGGGAGCCGGCTTTCGGATTGCGGAGACCCCCGCTGCCCCTCGAGGTGCTTTTTGCTTTTCCCCGGATGAGGGAGGACTGCGGAGTTGCTTTGCATGCATCCCCACCGAGGCAGCTTGCTTTATAGGAAAAAAAATCTTTAGCATGTAAATGAGTTCTTTCTGCTCCAGCTCCGCTAATTAGACGGTGTTTGTGTGTAAACACCGCTCTGCTCGGCGACCCCGGGGCTGTGGGGCTCGGTTTGGGGCTGCGGGAATGGAGGGCAGCGGGAGATGCGGCTGCGGAGCTGAGCGCTCCGGGGAGCTGCGGGAGGTGCTGAGCACACGGGAGGTGCTGAGCTCAGAGCGGAGATCCCGTGGGCTTCGGGTGGGGAGGGGGGGGATGTTGCGCCCCGATAGCATCCCCCGACAGCGCGGAGCCGAGGATGGAGCTCGGCGAGCCGTAGGAACGCGCTCGGTAACTTTGCTGCCGGCGTCCTCGCCTTAAAGAGAAGGATGCGGGGCAATGCGGAGCGGGATGCGGCGCTCGGTGCGCGGTCCCGGGGCTGTGTCACCTGTGGAGGACGCGGGGCTCTGTGCCGCTCGGTGCCGGAGCTCAATGCCGTCTGCTGCGTCGCGCTGCTGCGGTCCCGGAGCCGGCGCTGCTTTGTGTCAGGGTAGGGCTTGAGGCTGCTGGAATGAAGGGAAAAAAGCAAACCCACGCAGCTCGTCCATCTGTTGATTAAATGAAGGAGAAAACTTTTGGAGAGAGCGGAGCTGCTCCACGGGCAGCTGGGTTTGTGTTCGGCCAGATGCGGTGCTGAGCATCCCCACCACCCGCTGCCTTCCCCTACACCCGGTGTTCAGAGCAGGCTGAGCTCCGAGCTGTCCCCGGCTTCTTCCCTCCGTTCGGCTGCGATGCTGAGCTGTTGCTCTGCCCTCCCTTCCCCTTTCCCTCTTACTCTCTCTGCTTGTACTAATATTCCTTTAGGGGGAAAGCTGTGTTTGCATTCTCCTTTCCTTCTGCACAAAAGAAACCCACTGTGCCTTCCATGTAGATTTCTGGCTGAATAAACCTGAACTCTCCCTGGTGCAGTGGGGACGGGAGCAATTTAGGATCTCATCCTGGCCTCTCTGCTCCCTCGGCTGTCTCAGCTCCCTGTAGGTCAAATGGCAGTTTGCTCACGGAGCCAAAGAACTCTGTCTTGGATCCATCAGGGATTTGTTTCTTTTTCTTTCCTCCCCCTTTTTCCCCTCCTCCCTATTTGCAGCCATTATTTTCTATAAGGGCTAATGCACTTTTTAATAGTGGGCTCAAAAGCCTCTGTGGCTCCTCGGCTGCTTCTCCCCAGGCTGTGTGCATCTGTTACCTTGCTTATTCATGGTTGTGAGGCAGAGATAGTGCCTTGCAGAGCATTTCAGGCTGCTTCCTCCTATAGGAAGAGCCGAATGCATTTCTGCACTTGCTGTTTATAGTATAGAGAAAAAGGGGCTGTTGGCAACGTGTGGTTTTCTCCCTTTGGGGTGAAGCCATGCAATGGGATTTCATGCAAAAGATTCCTCCAGCCACATGGTGCTTTGGGGAAGGAGTGGCCTGAATGCAGGAGCTGAAGCTTATTTCCCAGTGTCTGTCGTGTTTGCTTCTCTCAGAGCAGCTGCTGGGGTGATTCAGGTGTGCCCAGATGTGTTACAGATGTGGTGTTTCTTACTGTGGGCAGCAGTGCTCCCAGCAGCTGTTGGGCTGTGGGGTGGGGATGCTCCGTGTGCATCCAGAGGGCACTCATGCCATGCTCTGCTGGGAGCTGATGGGACATAGCTCACTCGAAGGACTAATTAAAACCCTTTGACCCCTTCAGGAGTTCCAGTGGCCCCTTTCTGTGTGCAAGAGGCAGACAGGGCTGCAGCATTTCTGCAACAGCTGAGTGAATTGGAGGGTTTTGCCATAATAAGTCAGGCAGGACTTAAATTCCTCCTAGCCAAGGGCAGCTGGGATGAGCTGTGCAGAAAAGCTTGCTCAGGATCCAGATCCGAGATATGCCTTCCTTTAGAGAAGCCCCCCAACACCCCCCAGTGGCATTTTCCTTCACCGTTTCTGTGTTCCTATGCCCTTGGGTTTGTACTTCATGGCCCCTGTGCCTCCTGGTGGCACGCTGGCTGGCTGCTTCTCCCGTGAGCCCTGCAGGCTGAGATGGGGTTGGGGGGGTAGGTGCTCGCTGCTCCCTGCCAGGGGCTGCTGCTGAGTGCAAGCAATAGCCTGAGAGGAGGAACTCTGGGTTTCTGTGCTTCTCTTGAGCTAATCCAGGCAAAGCTGGGCGCCTTGCCTTGACTTTCTGGTGTTGCTCATCCTTGCAAACAAGCTGAAGCAGACTCTTTCTGAAAGTTGCTCCTCTATAGGGCTGCCTCCTCCTGCCCTCCTCCAATGCAGTGTCATGCAAAGCGGGTGAGGCTGGAAGCAATGGGGGAAGTGCCCCAGCCCTGGGGGCTGTGGGAAGGAGGGTCCCTAAATATGCTGTGCATGCAGGACCCCTAAATACTGTGTGCATGCAACCACCACCTCCTCCTGCTGCTCTGTGCTGCAGTAACCTACGTGCATTTGGCAGGGTCTGAAGTTTATCTTGGATGGGAAGATTCCTGTCTGTCTAGGAATCTGTTTGAAAAGCTGTTTGCTTTTCCTCGGGGTGATGAGTTCTGAGTTCTCTGGGTGTCGGCAGGGTGGTTTTCTCCTTCACAGTTGACTTGGTTCCTCCCTGGAAGTAAATCCTTTGCAGTCACATAGGGCCTGATGGGGAATTATAGCCTTGTGGGGAACGTGCTGGAGAGCAGAGAATAGGGGAGCATTGCAAGGGGAGCATCTTGGCCCCTTTCCTGAATGCAGCAGGTAGATCTCTGCTCTCATCTTAGGGAAGTGCATAGTGGTCTGAGAGTGTCCTCAGTGTGTGCTGTCGTGGGGAAGCAGTGCAGGATTACCTTTTCCCAGCATCTTTTTAATACTGTTTCAGGTTTCTGCATGCTTCCTCATTTCCCATCTGCACCTCCTGCAGTGAGATTTGCAGGAGGACCGCAGCCAACTTTGCTCATGCTGGCTTTCCTTGTGGGGTTTGGGTGACTTGAAAAGACCGAGAGGGAGGAGCTGCAATTTATTCTGGTGCCCTTTGCCAGAGGGAAGAAAGTGAGGAGAACCACCTGCCCTGGTGCTAACACTGCAGCCCTGCCCACCTCCAAGGCGCTGCGGAGGTCCCTGGGCACTCTGAGCACTGCACAAACATCTTGAGCAGATGTTGAATGTTTCGGTGCACTGTCACCTCTTCAGGGCTCTCTGTGGCTGTACAGCTTATGTTAGAATAAATAGGTTTAATGCTGTTCATTTGTAGCTGTAAGTAAAGGGGAGAGAGGCTGACAGACTCCTCAGGTTGTGAGCTGGCAGAGGATCGAGGTCTTTGAACAAACTGTTTGCTTGCAAGTGGATTGTAAGCAGGGGGGAGGAGTGCAGCTTGCTTTGAGCCTCAGGTTTCACGATGAGTTCTGCAGGTTTGTGCTGTGCTCCCCGGGTGGAGCTGCTGCTGGAGAGCTGCTGCACATCACTCCCAAGGTCCGAACAGTAGGATTTAACAGCTGCTTTTCTCTTTTATTTTCTATCCATTGGTTGGTCTTAAATAACAAGTGGTGAAGGCCCTTGTTTAGTCTGTTCCAGATTAAGCTGGGTTAGTGTATGGGAGATTGGTAATCACAGCCTGAACCTCTGATTAATCAGCTGAGGCAAGTATGGGGTCAGCTGTGGGAGCACAGGTGAGAGTGATGGAGCTGTGCTCCCGGGAGGGGTGGAGCTCGACTCCATCCCCTC
Source organism: Excalfactoria chinensis (assembly GCF_039878825.1). Taxonomy (NCBI): domain Eukaryota; kingdom Metazoa; phylum Chordata; class Aves; order Galliformes; family Phasianidae; genus Excalfactoria; species Excalfactoria chinensis. The sequence continues at coordinate 5,291,363 of NC_092845.1, forward strand.
TGAGACCTCATTTAAGGGCTGACTCCCACTGGAGCAGTATCTCTTGGAGATTGCTCACCAGGGAGGACTGCCCCAGCTGCTTCAGTCAAGGCACCACCATTGGTGAGTTTTTCCTTTACTTATTCACTTATACCTTCTGTACATTTTGTTTCCATCTGTACATTAAAAACCAATACAGTTGGTCTTTTGGTTTCGTTGGGGGCTGCTTCTGGCCGGAGACAGGAGTGACTGGACAGACATTACCTTATAAATCAGAAGGCAGAGAAACAAATAGGTTGTAAATCAGTCTCTTATTTGCCGGGGTTTAAGGCAGTTGAAGCAGTGGTTTTTAAGGTGCTCTGCCCTCCCTTTGGGACTGGCAGGAGTCCCAGAGCACTTACAGGGGGTGTGAAGCTGCTGCCTGCAGGATTAACTGCAACATGCCAAGAAATGCACAGGGCTTCTTTTCTCTTGGCTGGGAAGAAATGAAGCTTCAAGCCTGAGCTGCCCTTTCCAGGCAGGGGGTGGATTGCCCCCAGCATTCGTGTGCTCCTCTTCCCCTCTGCTTCAAACTACGGAGGGAGGGAAAAGAACCATTTCTGATCTGTGCATTGCAGTGGGACAGAGCGAATGCTGGGTTCTGATCTTAGAAACTGTGGCCTAACAGATGTCCTGGCTCAATGTGCCTTCTGAGTATAATAAAGGCTGTTTATTCATCGCCTTGCTGGCAAGCCCCAGCTCAAGCGTTTGCCTTTCCCTGGTGGCAGCCTCCAAAGTGGAGCAGAAGGAGCTGTAGGTCACTTGGCTGTTCCACGGCCTCTGCTTTTACTGAGCTGTATTAAGCAGCTGAAAAGCAAAATATTCCTTGAGTTACGGCTCTGGGCTCCTGCCTATTTGCTGTCACATGCTATGCAAGTAGGAGGTGGAACGCACACATTGTTAAAGTCAGATGCTAACTTCAGGATAAGATCTTGTCTTAATGCGTTCCTTCAACGCCTCCACTTGCAATGGGAGATACAGCAAGCTTTTGGGCTGCAGCACCTCCATCTCACAGCGGAGCAGGAGGTGATTCTGAGGGCTCTGCACGTCAAGTGTGAACCAGGTTCATAGGAGCTGCCTTCCATTTCCTTTGTGTTTGATGGAGCTGGTGTGATGTGTGCACAGCTGTGTTGTGCACTGCTCACCTCGAGGTGCTGCTGATGTGGTGCTGGGCCTGTTGTTGTCATATGGTGGTGTTGGATGCAACTTGCTGTGCTTGCCAGGTGTGATGGGATGCTGCAGCACCTGAGGGATGAACTTTTCAGGTGCTTTTGCTGTATCCCCTGAATGGATCCCAACTGTGAGCCAGTGGAGCTTTGCTGGTTACCAATGAACAACGCAGTGAGAGTGCAAGGGATGAGCTTTCTCACACTTGCCCTTGGATGAAGGCTCAGCACTCAGGCTGTGCTGTTTCTGTTTTACCCCCCAAGGAAGCTGATCCCTCAGGTTTGGAGCCCACCTTGCATTTTCAGATTGGTATTCACCAATTAAATTAATTCCTCATTAAAAGATGAGAAATAAAGGCTCTCATCCTTCTCAGGCCTTACCCTTCCCCCTCCACCAGCACAAATGAGTATGCAAGCTGTACTCTGCCAGTCAGTAAATGTCAATATTGGATAAGTGTTTCCTTTATATCACTGCAATTTAGCATAAGCTGCTTGGAAACAAATGTCTTCCATAAGCATGAGGTGTTCGGTAAGTACACAGTCAACATTACTATGAGGATTAAATAAATGTCAGCCCCACTTGTGTGCTCAGCAACGAGTTCAGCCGGGTGAGCTGCGGGGTGACAGCAGGAGGGGTTCTGTCCCCTCGGTGGGACTTTGCCTGTAGGGCTGGGGCTGGGAGGGGCGGCTTCGGGCTGCACAGCCCTGAGGAGGGGATGCTGAGGGGCGGCCCCGTTTGGAGCAGCGATGCGGTCCCCTCGGGCGGCTGCAGCCTCACTGTGTCCCTTCCGCCTGGCGGGGGCAGCAGCAGCGCTCACACGGAGCCCGCGGTCGGCACCGTGCGGGGCTCATCGCCTCCTGGGCTGCGGGCTGGGGGGTCGGGGTGTCCTGAAGCTGTACTCGCTATTGCGAGGCCATAAGGTGCATCTCAGGGTCACCCCGGCTGGGAGCTAGTGGGGATGACCCTGCTTTGCTTGGAAACAGAAGTGTGTGTATGTGGAGGGGGGGGGGGGGGGGGGGGAGGCTGTTCCTGGCCCATCTGTGACACAAGTGTGTGAGTGATGGTGCAGAGGTGCTAAACACACACATGTGGGGGCTCGGGGGACACGGTGTCTGCAGCACTGAGTGGTGCTGGTCGCAAGTACTGCCTTATTTGTTGCTCTTCTACTGGTGGATCTCAGGGTGAAACTTGATGCTCCCCCAGCTGTGTCTCTAATAAGCTGGGAGTGACAGGGCTGCCCCTGACACACACCCCCCCCCCCCCTCAAGTGCTAAAGAAACAGAACCAACAGGTGCTAAAATTAGGCACAGCTGTTTGCAGTGTTTTGTCCTCCTGATCACAGTCTGACACCATCTCTGCTCGTTCCTCCTTTTGCCCAGAGACTGGAAAGGTTTAAGATAGCAAAGCTTTGAGTGGCTGCAAATTAACTCCATATGCCTGAGCCGAAGTCTGTGTTACTGGCAGAGGGCAAATTGCTTGTGATTTCCTTTACTTGTCCTTATAATAATGGGAATTGCACGGTGACCTCAAGGTGTGCTCTGCTAGCGTTGGAGGTGTGGAGGGCTCAGTGCACTGATGGCAGTGGTGCAGTTGGGCTGGATGTGAGTTGGGGTCTCACCTGGCTTTGTACATCTGAAGGATTTGGTTTTGGCTCTTGTGTGAGTGTCTGTCTCCCACAGCAGGAACGGTTTCTGAAGATTCCTCTTGCTCTGGTCATGCTTAAAATGATACTATTGGTTTAAGATAGACACTTGAGATAGTCTAGGAAACACGGCACCCTTTGAAGTCTTCAAAGCCCCCTTCCATCACACAGGCTGGCAGGGCAGGGCTCTGCTTGCCTTTAAAGAGCTGACACCACTCACCTTCCCTTCTTCTCTGGGAGCTGCTGACTGCATCAAGGCTGGGGTCGGCTCTACTTCCTCAGCATCTCTGTGCAGCTTCTTGTATAGGAGCTGTGATCTCCCAAACATAACTTTTTCCTCTCCCCCCTTTCTGTGCTGGAAGCAAGCCACAAGCTGGCTTTTCCTGCAAGGGAAGAAGAGTGCAAGGGGAGAGAGCAAAACACATCCATTTTTCTCTAGGAGGAGAAAAGGATCCAAACACTTGCTGAACAGTTGGATGTCCCTGATGATGTCTCTACAATGGTTCCTATAGCAAACTCTTGGTCTAACATACTGATTCTCGTGCAGCAGGCAGGTTTCTCTCTATGGTTTGGCTTTCTCCCAAGCAGATGCAGAAATCCATGTAGTGCTTGTAACCTGTGCGAGTTGCTGCTGACTCGGGCAGATCGGGGCTGCTGTCCCAATGGAGGCATCTCATTCAAAATCAAGAAGGAAGAGCTGATGCTTTGAAACGTGCTGTAGTGCAGGAAACGTTCCGGAGCAGTGGGTTGGAAGCAGTGAGGTGGGTTTGCCAGAATAGTGTGCTTTGATTTTTGCTGTGGTAGAGCCGGACTCAGGAAGGTGGTACTTTGTGCAGGTAGGATTGCAAGTCCTGCTGCTGTAGAAGCAAGGATTGCCTTTCACCTGGTCAGTAAACCCACCACCAACGTGCCCATTTGTTCACAGTGCTCTTCATTCTCATATGGTGTTAACCTGATGAACGTGTCTGCAAGGCATCTCATTCAGTTCAATGCAGTGTGGTGTTGCTTGGCACTGCTTATTTCCCTTGCCCTGAGTGTTTTGCTTACCCCCTTCTCCTGTACACCACCAGAACATCGTGTTCCCCTGTGTACTCCATTGCTCTGAAAGCACCCTCAAAATCTGCTTATAGTTATTAGAAAATACAGAAAGATTAAAAAGGTGCCAATGATATTTGCCTGGCCCTGGTGCATTGAGCAGGTAAAGAGAGGACCTTAAGAGGCAATTGAAGAGATTGATGGGCAGTAATGGGCGTAATAGTAATTTTTGTCCGGTGTTTTTAATAGTGATTGACGACAAATGCAGCTGGAGCCCCCGTGCGGAGACCAAGAGATGCAGTTCAATTACAGAGGCTTCTTAACTTAATGAGGCCATGTAATAAAAACGAGGCATAATGAGCGAAGTGTAATAGTACTATTATGCTTATGAGCCCTCTACCAGAGGGCTGAGCAGGCAGCAGGGATCATCTTGTGCTTTCCTGGGGAGGAAGAGCTTTGGCTGGGATGGAGGTGGGGTTTGGGGCAAGTGTGGGGGATTGGAAGAATATTGGATGGCCTGTCAGTCATTGAGATGGGGATGCAGGAGCAGGCACGGTGTAGGTTTGGGCTCTATGGATGCTGATCCCTTTTGCTTGGGGGTTGTTTTGGCATATATCTGAGCTGTGGGTTTCAGTCACTTGGTGCTTGTTTGGGGATCACCTTGTGGGTGTTGTGGCCGTGCAGGAGTTCAACTTTTGTGGCAGTGTGGTGTAAGCAGCGGGGATGCTGGTGGGCAGCTCCATGGGCTGCAACCACTGGCTTGGAGGCTGAGCGTGGGGGTTTGCAGCACCTGGATTGGGGGCGGAGGAGGATTAGTGTCTGCAGAACAGTTTCCGTCCCCACTGCTGTTAAATGTAGTTAAACTTGAGCGACTTCTAATCTAATAATGAAAGGAAGAGAAATAAGTGTTCTCAGTGATGCATGCCCCTCACAGTAAGTACTAATTGAAAATGTATTTACTTTAAAATGAAAATGTAATACGATAAATGGTGGGTTGAGAAGTTGGCGTGCATAGAAGGGAGAAATAAGCAGACTCCCAGCTGTGGGGTTGGTGAGGAGTGGGATTTCATGTGCTCTGGAGTCAGGAGGCCCAGAGAAAGGGTCTGAGGTTTGTGTTAGAGCAGAGCTCAGAGCTGTACTCTGCTGAAATCGGGGTGTGTTTGGGTTCTCCTTCTCACTGTGATCTGTGGAGGAATATTCAAGCTGGGCTGCCGCTCTCCTCCCATGCCTTGCAGGTCTTCTCCAGCCAAAGCACTTGGGGAAGGAGGTGTTGAGCCTTTTAAGATGGGGGAAACATCTCTTGTCCCTGGGACAGTGGGGCTGGGCTGGAAACCTTCCTGTGCTCTTGAGACCCAGCCTACCCCTGGCTTAGTGGATGAGATGTGTGGAGCTGGGGAGGTGCTGCCCATTGCCACTTCTGGTTGTGGGGCTGGACACCAATGTAGATGGGCTCTGAGCCTCAGCAGACCCTCGGCTGGCAGTGCTGGTTCCAGAGCATCCCTTGCTCCTTGGATTCAGTTTGCCCATCTACCTCCTGTCACAGAATCACAGTATGGTTTGGAAGGAACCTCGAAGGTCATCTAGTTCCAACACCTCAATCCTCTGCAACCTGTCACTAGCAAGATACAGTTCTCACTGCTGAATCCAGAGATGCATTTAAAGCAGTCTGTAGGCAAAGCTCAGTGCTGCAGGGCCAGTGACCATCAAAGGATGAGCCCTGACAAAAGCCATCCCCAGCACTGTAATCTTTGGAGCGAAGCACTCTGGCCCTAATCCCTTCACGCAGAGTTTCGGCTTGTTTCTTCATATGGGTGCATTTGTATAATTTGCATTTTGCGCTCTGATCATATGCATAGAATTCAAATTGAAATGGGGGTTTGAATAGATTTGCATGCTAATGAGGCACTGGCTTTATTTATTTATTTGGAGCCTTCTCAGCAGCGTGCAGCTCTGTTGGTGACAGCTCCAGCAGCATAAGGACTTTTGCTGCACTCATATAGAATTGTGGCTGATGGTCTTTGCTCCAGCTCTTGTCCTCTTGGACACTGGTCTGTCAAAACTGAAGGATAGTTTCACATTATAGAAGTAGAGGTTCTTGTTAAGAGTGTACCAGTGCCAGACTGCATATGGCCATGCCAGGCAGCAAAACAGAGCTGTGTTAGAGGTGGTTACAGGAGATGTGAGCCAGTGATGCTGAGTGCAGAGCAACATGAGCGTGCCCCTGTTCCCTCCTTGACCTCACAGCGGTGTTCAGGGTGAGCGTGGGGCACCTGCTGGCATTGGTACCTGCACCTCTCATCAGTGTGTGACCCCTCTCCATCAGCGGGCAGTTATTTTGGGTGTGTGTTGGCAGCTGACCTTGAGATGCTGCATCTGGGTTTGGTGATGCCCATCAATCCTGCTGCCACAGCGTGCGGTGCTGCCATGCTCCATCCGTGCTGTTCTCCTGTGATGGGAACACTTCAGCCTCTGTGAGTCAGCGGGAGAAGAGGAGGTTTGGAAGTCTTGAATCGCCATCAGGGAGAGAAGGGGAAGTTGAGGACATTTCCTCAAGGAGGAAGTTTCCTCTGTTCCTGGGGAGAAAAGCTTGCTGAGGCCCAGGTGCCTTGTTACACTGCAGCTCTGTGCTCCTTTCCGCTGCCCATCCCTCCCTGTGCCCACCACAGATGCACCCACTATGCAATGCAAGGCTGAGGCTTCCTGTGCCAGCTTTCCCTTCCCAGATGCCTTCTGCAGCTGAGGTCAGTGCTGTAAGATGGCCAAGCCAGGTTGCACGAATTGCAGCAGGAATTGGGTCACTCTGTGCTGCCCCAGGAGAGCTGGTTCCTCACCGAGCAGCCTGGCGTCCCATTAGCATTGTGCAGGGGATGTTAGAGGTTGATAAGAGAGCTGTTCTTACTGCCAGTGGGGCTTGTTTGGGGCTTATTGTATGTTCCAGTGTATATTATAATGTAGTCAAAGGTGACTTACAACTTTAATATTAATTTTAGAACTGATTGCTCGTGTTTATCTACGTGAAGCCAGATTAATCTCAGCCCTCGCTGATCCTGCTGGTAGCTTTTTTTCCCCTGGCTCGAGATGCGTGTGGCCACCAACAGAAGGCGAGGAGGAAGATGTTTGCATGGTGATAAATATTCGTCCCGGGGTCTGCTTTTCTTCCAGAGAAATCTCTCTGCTCTGAGAGCTTAACAAAGGCATCAGTGGGAGCTCCTGCTTTGTGCGAGGTTCTCTCCTTGCTTCATGGAGCGGGGCTTTGCTGAACAACGTCCAGCTTTGTGCTTCCCATGGAAACCTCATTTCTGTTGTTGTTTCTGCCTGGTTTTGCAGGCTCTCTCTAATCCAGCTCCTTCTGTGCTGCACCGTGCCACCTGCATGACAATTTCTACTGTGCTTGCCAGGCATGTTGCAAAGCATTTGCTGCTGGAGATGACAGTATTTTGCAGATGGAAGGTGTCACTGCAACAGGGTGGATGGGGTGGAAGTAGGTCAATGTCCTGGGTGGGTCTGCTCGTGCCTTTGGGTAGAGCCATCAGCCTTAGGAGCTTGGTGATGCTTCTGGCTCTGAGTGCTTCACACCACCACCACTTTGAATGTGATGTGTTTTAGGGGGACCAAAGTTGAGCAACTTGCAGCAGGGGTTGGAGCTTTAATGTCCTCTCCAACCTGAGTTGTTCTATGATTTTAATAGATGTAAACCTAAATCTTGTGGTTCACCAGATCCCCTCAGCCTTGCTCCAGTACAAGTGGGAGGTGTTGTTGTTGTAGATGCTCCGGGTTTCACAGCAGACTGGGTGGGTATTTGCACTTTGTAATTGGAAGAAGAGGATCAGAGCCACATCTCTGGAGTCCTGCAGTCATGAATCTTCATGTCTGAAGCATTGGTCTGCCTGCTACCATTGGCACTTGTTAAATTTACCAGAAATAATGAGTTTGCAATGGGCTGTACTGAGTATATTCTCCATCCCCCAGTGAATGACTGCTGGCATTGAAGCCCTATAACCAACCCTGAGGTTTCTTTTCATCTTGCGTGTGGGATAACGTTCTTCTTTTACAGCCCCTGTTCTCCAGGGCATCTTCCAAATGCTGTTCATTGCTTTTCCCATCCCGGCCTCACAAGGAAATGCTTTTCAGAGCTTATTATTACATGCAAGGTAGAACTTTCTGTGCTGAAACTTGCTGGACTGATGGGCTGAGAACTCAGTAAGCTCAGCGGATGGCAATGGCAGATCAAATAAAATGATACACTGAAGTCTTTGGCTGAAGTTTGTATTGCAGTGGCTGGGTGTCATAGGGGGGTTTGCTTTCTAGAGATACCCCATCTCCTCCCAGGGATGGGGTGGGAAATCATCAGTGTTGTGTGTGCTCACAAGGCAAATGGAAATAATCTCAAGACAGAGATAAGGCTAAAAAGCCATTAAAGGCGAGACTTGTCATTGTGCAAGCTAACACCAAACAGCAGCCACATAAATCCCATTTGTTTTACATTTCAGAGCTTAATGAGACAGAAATCGCATGGCAATTGTCACACAGGAAGGCAGAGATGGCTGCATTTAGCTGAAACAACTGCTTTATGCAGAGTGGCTGCCTGCAGCTCAGCACTGCTGCCTGCCTGTTGTGTGCAGGGGCTCCTGTGCAACCACTGCCCTGCAGCTTGTTCCGTCTGGGCCCTGTGTTGCAGCCTTCTCACACCATGGGGCAGTGTATGCAGCAGTTGAGCCCAGGAGCACTCAGCACAATGTCCATAGATGACAGGCACTGAAAACATGAGGGATGTCCTTCAGTGTGATATGATGTACCCAGCACCTGGTTAGAATGGCTTCTGCCTCAACCAGCTGCTCATGGTAGCCTTGGTTGGAGGGACGCTGTGTTGGGTCCCCTGGGCAGAGCCTTCAGCATTGACGTCTGCCTTGCCCACTATGGGGTGTGAGCACTGCTGGGGATCACCTCTAACCTCTCTAAACCTGCCTTCCTTCTCTCTGTTTCCCACTGTAAGCCTATATCTATTTAAAATCAGTTGAGCAGTAGAAAGACATTAATGTCAAAATGCATTATCTTGAGTAACTTGCTTCGTGGCTGCTAATTCGTGCCTTAGCTTTGCAGTTGATGTTCACAAATTGCTAAAGCGGTATTTTAATATGAACACCAGCTATAGTCTTTCTGACAACTGCTGTGGAATGGGCTGTGTATGGAGCTCCCAAATTGATTTTTTTTCCTCAATCTGGGCTGGAAGGGGAAAAAAAAGAATGAAGAAGCAACGCTATATTAGATTAACTGAAAACAAGCCTGAAAATATTTGTTTCAGGTCAAATAAAACATTTCATCTGCTATGATACGTTCTTTGTTCAGACTTGAAGAAATCTTTTCTTCGAGTAAATTTACTTCAGAAATGTCTTGGGAAAAGAAGGCCAAGTGCTTCGTGTCTACATTAAATGCTTCCCCCTGTGGCACCCCCCACCCTGCTGTCCATGTGAAGGGATCTGATGGGGGTTGGTGGGCAGCATCAGTTGACCCACATCTGTGTGATGGCAGTGGTACCCTAAGGATGCAGGGGAAGAGCTGATGAGTCATTCTTCTAACGGGTATCTCGGTAGGTGAGAGAGGGGCTGGAATTACATGTTTGAGGGAATAATGGGGCCCTAGTTAGATGACTAAATCTTAATCATCCTGGGGGCGAGGAAGAGTGGAAATTGTGAGTTGGAGCATCGTGGTTTGTTGAGCTGTGGATGTGTGATGTTTTGCAGCTAGCCTGGAGGATATGGAGAGGAGTAAATCACAACCCAAGCTGCCAGTCCCTGTTGCATTCACTGCAGCAAACCCAGCTGGACCTTATGGCATTGAACTGGAGCCTGACATGGTCTCTGCCAACAAGAGAACCTTGATGGTGCAGTTGAGAGGCACGCAGGGTCACCCAGCCCATTTCCTGCTGCTGATTGTGCTTCGTTGCTGATTCTTTCATCGTGTCATTAATTACCTCCTGGTACAAGAGGCACTCCAATTTCCCATAGCGTTTGGCTTCATGATGAGTGTTTCTGGTGAACTGTTGCTGGGCTATGAGACCTTTTCATTGCTGTGGACTCCCCAGACCCTTTGCTTCTATAAAGCACCTGGAGAAAATCCTCCCGTTGTCTGCTGTTGTGTCTTAAAAGTGGGCAGCAGCTTGGAAAGTAATGTTGGTGGGGTTGCTATGGGGCTTCAGGTTGTCTCTTGGGCAGGTGATGCCTCTGGGCACATATACTTGGATACTTCTCTTCCATATTTGCTTTTGGGGTGCTGGGAAGGATGCTATCTGTTTTAGTGGAGTAATTGAGCAATCACGTTGTCCTGGACATAGCAACTAATGATTTTTTTTCTGTATGATAATGCATCTTCATTACTCCAGGGAAATCATTTGCTCCTGTGAAGACAGGCCTCTCATTCCTTTCATTGTGTGGGTTAAGGGGAAAGAGACTAATGGCTTAATTAAAAGGTTGGTGAGAAAATCAGTCTTAGCCCCTTTTTTTGTTGTATTTAAAGAATAGGAAGATAGCATATAAAGGCACGATGTAGCTCAGCCTCATCTAGTGAAGCTGTTTGGTGCTTTCTCATCCAATGAGACACCCGTGTCAGGGCTTCCATCCATCACCCACGTCCCCTGTAAGCCATCTGCCCATTGAAGTGGGCTGGGGCAGCCGAGCGCTGTGCTTCTTCATGGGAAATGCAGAGATTTATTCTGTGTGAAAGGGGAATGTTATTTAAATCTGCACATTTTGCAGGATGTGAAAGCAGCTCCACATAATATACAGCCTTCCTCTCCACTGGGACTGCTCTATTAACATCTTTCATTTGTGTAGTTGGATGCTTTGCAGTTCCTTTTAGCGGTGATAATCCAGCAAAGACCTCTGTGTTGTTCGCACTGTAATATTTATGGAGCCAGCCTTCCTTTTAATTTCCATGCAGGGTTTGACCATATGCAGAGATGTAATCCAAACAGCAGCTTTAGTCACACAATAGTTCAGGCTCTTCCCTCTCTGGGATGTAGGGCTGCTCAGGGACTTATTTGGAGCTGTTTGGGTTCTCTTTTGGAGAAGGAAAAGAAAGGTTCTGAGTGTCTGTTGTCAGCGATTGTGCTCTCCTGGGCTGTCTCCAGAGGCAGGTATTGGTGAAAAGCCCTTTACTGGGGGAAACTGAATGGCTTTAAGCGGAGTCAGAAGGACCAATGGTTCAACTGTTGTGCTTTGTAGGGTGGAGAGACCCCTCTTGTATGTAACCCTTCAATCCAGATCTTTGAAGAAAGAAGTGTTGGCTCAAGGCATGTCTCCATATGGGAGAGAAGCCTTCCTGTAGACGAGTGGGATAGACTTTTAGGGGTACCCAGCATTTCCCAAAGCATAGAGGAGAGCAGGGCATTTCTTCCTCAGCCATGCCCAGCAGGTGGGAGCCTGATGATGCTCAGTGCCATGGGCACATCAGTGTTGGATGCTCCTGCAGTTGTTTCTTTGGCTCATTTATGTGCCCAGCTTGGCATGGGACACCACAGCACCTGACACACACACGCCTCTAGCAGCTGCCTGTATTCCCCAGCTTTTCTTGCCTTTCATTTTTGCACAATTAAATATTAAAGCCAGCAAACACTTAAGTTTGTCTGGCCAATTACCTTCCTGCAGGGCTGTCATATTGTGCCAGCAGCTTCCCGGGGTGCTGGCAGTGTTCAACCTGTTAACCAGTTGTTAGCTATGAGAAACTCTGCTCTCCAAAACCCTTCCCACCTCCTTCTGCAGCTCCTCACCTCCAGGTGAGATATCCCAAGGCAGTACTGGGCTGCCTGAGCCTTTTCAAAGTGTTGTGGGGCCAGAAAGAGCTGTTTGTTCTTCTACAGGTATTGACAAGGGAATAAAGGGAGAATTTAGATGATGGCTCCCTGGGAGCCTGCAAACCTAGGTCAGACCTGAAGTACTGCCGAGTGCAGGAGCTGCTTCCTCACCCCCTGAGGCTGTGGGATGGCACTTCTGCAGTTCAGGGCTTGGATCTGAGAGGCTGTTGACTGAAGCCGTGTGGGTTTTTGCCCTGTCAGAGCAAGCCGTTCACCCCATACAATAAATAGTAATATAATAGTAAATAAAGAAGAGTCTGGGTCGGTCCTAGCAGACTTTAGTGCTTCTCATGGCTCTGCTGCTTGGAAAGCTTTTCTGACTCCCTGAGGAACCGGAGTGCCTTTGGGGGTGAGGTTTTGCAGCCTCCAAGCTGCTGGATTTCAACCATTGGCTTCTCAGCCTTCTAAACACGGTGCTAAGTCTCTCCTCAGTCCCTGTCCCAGTGCTAGAGATGCCTTTCTGGTAATTGAACTCCCTTTTGTGTTTTGATACAGCTGATGAGATTTTGCTGACAGATGAAGGGAAATTGCTGCACCCAACTCCCTTAGCTTCAGCCAAGCAAATCTGAGTTGTGTTTTTGCTGTTGCTTTTTTTTTTTTCCCATCTTGCCTTTCAGGGCCTTGATTTTTCAGTAGAGTCCATTTCCAAGAGGGATGGGACAGCATGATTTTACTGTCTGGTTTGAAAAGACATTTTAAGTACTTGAACTCCTGCCATTACCGAGTTACGCGCCTGAATCCGGCCTTGACTGTGCAGGTTGAATTTCTTGCTATGATTTTCAAGGTAGTCTGTATTAGCAGCTTGTCCTCTGCCAGACAGATCAGTGTTAGCAGCTAATAGGGTTTCTCATTTCATTCACTCAGCAGTGATGTGCTGTCCCAGACCTTGGCATCTGAGATGGTCAGTGCGAATTTCGATGTAATTGCCAAGAGTCCCTGGCTTGCTCCTGGGCTGTGATAATCAGCGTGCCCAGACAACTGGGTTTTGCCCCTAGAACAAGACTCAGACTGGAATTTTCTCTGGTTAAAACCGATTACTCACTGGGATTGTTATTGACCAGGCTCTCACCAGGCTGTATTTTCTTCTTGGATCAATAAATCTTGGTATTGATCTCAGGATAGGTTGGAATTGTGGAAGTGCTGTGGTTCTGGCTCGGTTGGGCAGCCCTGCTGGGGGTACAAACCTCAGCTCCTGCAGGTTGCGCTCTAAATCTCCCCTCTTTCAGTTGAAAGCCCTTGTCCTGTTACTGCAAACCCTACCTAAGAGTCTGTCCCTTTCTTTCAGCCCCCCTGCCCTGTTAGGTACTCTGCTCCCCAGTGCCCTGCTTTCCATCCCAAGGAGCTAATTACAGATAAAGCTCTCCAGACTTGATAAACTTGCCCCTGTGGTGGCTTTGGTCTTATGTGAGATGCTCCATAAGAAGCTTTACTACTCTATACCGGCGCCAGATCTTCCAGGCTTAGCTGGCTTAGAAGCAGCTGAGGCACCAAGGAGGATCTCTTCTGAAATCTGCTGGGAGTAATGAACCACAGAAGACTGTTCCCTGAGTCGATACCAAGCTGGTGTTCATAGAAAGCTGCCAAGCACATGAATGTGAGGCTAGCAGTGTGGAGCACTTCCATAGGGAGTCAGGAAAGCTGTTGGTGCTATCACGTCTGCCTTCCGCCCAAGAGGCTTCTCTATTTCTGTCTCGGGTAAAGTGGCTGTTCTTGTTTTTTCTCTCCTACCTTCCAGATCCAGTGGGGCCCTGTGTGTTTCATGCTTGCAGAGCACTTCTTGGGTAGAGCGTGCTTGAAAAGTGCAAAGTATTTATTATTATTTGCATAGCAGCCTCTGACCTGCTGTGAAGAAGCGGCCCTTCAGCTCTGCTGAGTAAATATACCTTCATTAAAAAACTCTGCCTGTACTGCACAGAACCACTCTGTCTCACGCTCCTCTGCTTTTTCATGTGTAAAAGTCTTAGGAGTTTGACTCTAATGAATGGGGAGGATGGGAAAAATCTGCTCGGAGCAGTTCAGTGCTGTGTCTGGATCCCAACTGTCTCAGTGATGGATGCTGAGGACACCATCCAGGTAGGGCTGCTGACACCCAGTACCCTGAGGAGGTCCTCTACACCCAGATTGGAAGTTGCTTTATGGTTGCAGGCTCCTGGTCAAGCTGACAAGCCGTAGGTTTCCCAGTTTAGGGCAGCACGCAGGCAATTTCCAGCTGGGCTTGCGTGGACTGGGTTCTTGCAGGGCTCCTTGCTGAGAACACTGGCCCTTTCAGCCCTTATTTCCCCCCCTCTGCACTTAAAAACCACTTGGTCCGGCTGATGCAAAGCTTGCCAATGGGAATCCAATGTTTTAGGTGCTCTCGGTGGCCCATAATACCCTCCAGAGCATGAGATGATGCTAAAGCTTGAAGAGCCTCTATTTCAAGCAGCGTTGTCACAAGTGCTCAAGGTTGGCTTAGAGCTGCTCATGTTGCTGTTGATTTAAGTCTAGTTCAAACAAACTTTGTTCGACACCGAGTGCCCTCTGAAAATATCTCCCTCCGAGGCAGGCAGGTGGATAGCAGTATCAGAAGAGTATCTGGAAGCTCTGGATCTTGCTTTGTATACTGAAGGTTGGAGCAGTTTTTCCTACTGCTGCTGGAGCTGTGCAGGACACAAAGCATTGGCCGTGATCCCTCGGATCTCCAGCCACGGTGCAGATGGTAAATCAGGGCTTTTTTTCTGCTTCGTGTTTCACAGCATGCAGGTTCAAGTGGGGGATGCTGATTTGTCTTCAAAAAGTTGCACAGCTCAGCACATTTCCTTGATAAATTCCTGAAGCATCCCCTTGCCCTTCCCTCTCCTCATCTGACAAATGAGGGCTTCATCTGCCACTTCTTAGTGATTTATTTGCTTTTAATACAACTGTGTCACAGAGAACCCAGCAGCAGGAGCATCGTGCTTGTGACTTTGGGGTCTTGGTTTCCATCTAGGACCTGGGGTGCTTCCTTGTGGCTTTACTGAATGTTGCAGATTCAGTTTCCTTTTTACAAACATACATGTTTTCTTAGTAATGTACTCTTGGTGCCCCTGGCCTGTGCCCCTGCACCCCTTTGCTTTTGTTTCCCATTATTCATGAGTTGCACACATGTGAAAGCCAGGATAGGAACACGAGAGCCTATAGATGGAAGCTCATGTGAAGTTTCCCCAAACCCCAAGAAGAATGTGCCAGAAATGGAGAATAAACAACAGATGCTGCAGTGCCACCAAATGAAAGTGAGAAGCATGGTCCATGTGGGAGATGCATCTCGTCTGCATCGCGCTTCCACGCAGCAGTGCTGAAGGCAGTGCAGCTCCGTCTTCAAGTTGTTGGTACTTCTACCCCAAGTGGGATGCTGTGAAGGACTTGTGCTTCTTCTGCCTTGCTCATTAATCTGCCCTAGATGGGATTTGCCAAAACACTTAAGAGCTGAAGTTCAGCTGGCTTGCAATAGGATTAGAGCTCCTAGAGAGGCGAGGATTTGCAAAAGCTGGTGTTACTGTCACCTCAATCTTGGAGCACGCGGTATGGGTGTCTGTTGTAGGAATTTGGATATTGGTGCATTTTTGGCTTTTCCTTTTGTTCTCCTGGTGTTTTTCATACCAAACAGTCCTTGCCACAAATGTGCCCTGTGTTGTTATGGAGCACAGAAGCTGGCACCTTCGGGTGCTGCCACATTGCGGGGCTTTATGACAGGTGGAAGAGAATTAAGAGCCAGGAGGATTATAATAAGGCAGAATGCAATTAGGTAGGGAGAAATCCACAAGGATTGTGCTGAATACTGTGTCTTAAGCAGCCTAGTGGGGCTGCTTAGCCATCGGAAAGCTTTGGGATCCGCTAAGATGGTGCTTTGGGAAAAGTCATCTCAAGTAACCAGCACTGGGGAGGAAAAGCATGTTGGGTTGGAGGTGATGTTGGGAGTGCAATCATTGGGCATGAAGATCAGACCCTGAAATCTGGGGCAGCTCTGCAGGGCTGCTGGATAGTGTGGTGGAACAGCTTTTCTTCTCAGATGCTTCCAATTTTCTTCTGGGTCCCCCCACTTACCCTCAGCATTTTGCCCAGTTGGTAGCAGCAATCTTCTTCCTCCTGTTTGAGCACTGCTCCCTCCCTCCCCCAAGTCCCAGCACCATATGTCATTAAAATGCTTAGACATGTGGAAAAGGCCTTGACAGAGATTCAAGGAGACAAGGGAGACGCGGACGAGCAGAGACTTTGTCAGATGGAATGATTCTGACATTAGCGACGCTAACCCAAAGAGAAAGATATAGCTATAGGAGGGGGCTGGCCAGGTCGGGGGATGTGGATTGACAGAGGAGTGGAGACAGCCATCGTGGGTGAGGGAAAATGAGATGGGAAAAACAGGAGAGATTATCAATAGGAAATGAAGTGAGAAGCAGTGGTGAGGATGGAGGACCGGAGCAGCATTGCAGGGCAGGCTGTGCTCCTGCCTCGCCTCAAGTTTGGGATCATTTAGCCATGAGACTGGAAAAGCAGTGTTTAATTTTCCTCCTTACCACTAGGTAACCCAGGAGGGGTTTGATAGCCTTTCCTCCCTGAATCATAGAATGGCTTGGGTTGGAAAGGGGTCTTACAGATCACCCTGTTCCAACCCCATTAGCTAAATCAAGAGCTCAGAAACAACCCCGTGTGCTTCCCATGCTTTCTCTCTTCATTTTCTCTTGGACGAGTATCTCCTACCTCAGCCTCTTTGTTGCCTGCTGCTTTTTGCCCACAGCGGTGACGAGGTGAAGGATTCCCCCTGCCATCTGTTGTTTGCATGGACCCTCCGTAAAGAGATGAGACGGCCCCGTTTGGCTGGTTGTTATCATGCTTTGAAGGTGGCTCTTGCCTGCAGAGAACATTTCTGAATCGTTTTGTGATTCTGTAAAGAAAATAAATGAAACCAAACCTACTCTGCTCCCGTCAATAGGAAGAACTGGAGCATCCATGTGTGTGGCAAGCGTGGATGCTTGGCCCTGTTTGTTTGATGTTCAGGGTAGGAAACCAGTGGGGAAAACCCAGCAAAGAGTTCCTTGTATCATTAGTACAAATATGCCTATGGTTCAGAAAACAAACAAACAAATGAAACATTTAGAGCTGTGAGGGGGAGGAAAAAAAGCAATTCCCAAACTGTGTGCAACCTGTGATGAAAAACAGCTTCTGCTGTTGGAGCAGCTCGGCCAGAAAGCGCTGTGAGGAGAACCATCTGCAGTGTGGGGGGAGCAAAGGGCCTTCCTTTGGGGAGCAGCCGTTGGGAAGGGAAGGCAGCATTGCTGGAGGGGTTGTTCCTTATGGGGGAGAGGCTGTGTTCATTCATTAGCACTGAGCAACCTCCAACCAGCAAGGGTTTTCCCAGCTGTAGCTCCGTGTTGTTTGGGGAAGGGCTGGCAAGCTGCTCTCCATCACCTTCCTTGGGAAATTTCTCTTTAAAACCATAGAGTTGGTAAGGTTGGAGCTTGTATGGCTCTCTCTGGTACCTGGCCATGTGCAAGTCTTCCAGGGCTTCCTAGGGTTTCCCTCATTTCAGGTCTGGCAGTTACAGCCTTGCAACAGACGGCGGTACCGAGGGTGGTTGGTTTTCCCACCTGTTTTCTATGTGTATTTCTCCTTGTTTTCCACATCTCCCTGTTTTTCAGCACGCTGCAGTGGTGTTTCCTGAGGTACGAGTCGTTCCCAGACAGCCCATTATTTCCTGCAGGTAGCCGATATGGAGCAAGCTTTGTACTCTTAAGTACGAAGGGAAAGCGTTCTTGGGGGAGATGAGCTCAATTTGTTTAACACTGTAATTCACTGTTCAGAATCTCTCTGTTGTCACAGGCAGAGTCACGGGATGCGTCAGCCTTTGATCTCAGCTGCTGATCTTCTGCGTGTAAGGAATTTCAGCAGCATCTTAAATTATGTCTAAGATCCCCATTACCCCCATGTTGCTTTTCGCTTTGGGAAGGCTGTCGAGCAGCAGATAAATAGGAGATGAGGTGTTTTTCAGAAGAGCTTGTTTTAATAGACTGTTATTTTGCCTTCTCCATGAGATGCTTTTAGGGAGGAGCGTCTGGGGAACTGGGAAACCGTGTTTCCTCTCCGGCCATGTTAAAACATGGTATCCTGATTGCCTAGTTTGGTAGATGTTGATATAAATGATGTCTTAGAGCACGTGGCTTTGGGGGTGAGCATGCTTCATGGCTGGGTTCAGGTTTGCTTCTCGCTCTGCAATTAATTCCTTCGGTGACCTTGAGCACTTTGCTTCATATCTGTCTCATTTTGCTGCATTACATAGAAATGAAGTTCTTCCTTCTGGAGAGCAAAAGTCTAAATGAAATTTCTGCTGGCAGCTGGCCTGGTGTGTGCAACAGGTTGGTAAATGGGGCTGCATTTCACCCTCTGGTAACGTGTCGAGCTCTGTTGTTACCTTGGAGTGAAATCCCAGCCTTTTGCACTTGTCTGTCAGGCTGCTGTGCTAAGGAGATTCACCTTGTTGCTTTTATACGGTTTCAGGTCCCCATGCTTCACTTAAAGGGATTGTCTGTCCAGGAGGCAGCTTGGGGAAGTTTAAAGATGCGCTTTCTGCTTCCTGTGTTCTTGCTGTTGCCTGCCTAGGAGAATCGATGGGAAAAAATCTTCACCACATGCAGCAGGGAATGCTTAGGTAGTGCATGGTGACGTGTGTAAATCTCCTCTGAAAGCACCTGCCCAGGTACCAACCGTGCTGTAAAATCAAGCTGCAGACCAAGGGGCTCCAAATCTTTTCCTTTCAGCTGGAGAAAGGAGCTGGAGCACCAATGTGCTGAGATGGGAGGCGATGGGAACAGGTGCTGCTGCTGCTCCTGACCCCCATCCCTGACCTGTGCTGCCTGAACCCATGGAAGCCCATAGGAACACGTAGCACAAGGGATGCTCCTGGGCAAACCTGATGGTGTGTCGAGAAAAAGGCAACATTCTATGAGCCCGTAGCTATTGCTAACAGTGTAATTTCCAAGCCGCCACTGGCTTTTGAAATCCTGTGAATGGGATGGGAAGGGTGACATTTGGAGCTTTTAGCTCGTTGTCCTCCTCCTTTTCTTCCAAGCAAACAAGGCCTTTGCATTGTCAGTAGCAGCTGCAAGGGAGAATGCTTGGAGGCAGCACGCGGGCGCTGTGCTCTTACTGCAGGGTCTCAGGTTTACAGGCACAGCAGCTGCTGTCTCACAGGTGTCAAAGTCACCTCCGATTATATCGAGGCTCCAGCACAATGCAGTATAGATTTACAAAAGGTGTGTTGTGTTATTCAGTGTGAACTCGCGCTCTCAGCATATTGTATATTTTATCTGAAGGAGGCTGTAGGCACAGACATATGATGAAGGTAAAAAGATTTCCCTAGGTGGGTGTGGGAGTGGAGCGCATCGATCGCTGGCGGCGGTGAGGTCTGGCTGGCCACCTCCCTGCCTGGGCACGGGGCTTTCCACCAGTCTTTGCATTCTGCATTCAGCTCTCCCCCCTTGTGCTGCGTGGGCATTGTAAAGCTTGCTTCCCTTTGAAGCCCTCAGAGTGAGGGTGGGGATAGATGGAGGTGGAAGAATCTTCCTCTGGATCATTATTTGGCACGTCTGGAAGTGCGTCACTGAGGGATGCAAGCCATACCTGAAGAGCAGGAGGTGAGCAGAGCTGGTTATGGGGTGTGATGAAAGCACCTGTGGGCAGGATACCTGTGAGCACGGCTGCACTTTAAAGTTCATTATGGACTTATTGGTATTCCTTGCAGTTAAGGGAGAGAATAGCTGCTGGAACTAGCAGCGTAGCTGAGATGGTGAACTTTTCTTACTAAGTGCAGCTGCTGTAGTGCGTCGAGACAGTGCTGCACAGCACAGGTTAGCAGAGGTCCCCGTGAGCCATCATAATGAAACGTGGAACCTTTTGCCCTCAGCCAAAGCTTCTGTAAATTGCAGACAGGGATTAGAATGGTTTGAGAGCACAGAGCCCTGCACCTCGTGGTGCATAGCACAGTGAGTTGTGCTCGAGTGGAATCGAGGGGGGGAAAATAAATACTGAGAAAACAAGTGTTAGGTGGCAAAGGGGCAAGCTTAATGAAACTGACCGTGACCGCATTCACACAACACAACCAGAGCAGTCGGTTTGCAGGGAGCTCCCCGGCCTTGGCTACTTTTTTCTCCTTATTTAATAAGGCAGTCATGTATCTGAAAGGCCAGAGAATTGCGGAGATGGAGGAAATAGTTGGCAGGGGGAGTGCGGGAGGAGGAGATCAGAATGGGTTTGTCAGTGCAAAAAATCGCACGGTGCACGACAAAGACAGGGAGAAGCAGATCAGAGGGGGAAAATGAGACTGAGAAACAGCGAAGGTGTCAAAGCAGGTTTGTCGCTCACGGAGCCAACTGGAAGTGAAAGCGTCACGGAGAACTGGAGGCAGATCGAGGCTGTCAGGGAGATTACGTTTGTCTGAGGATGGGAAGCACTCGCAGCCTCATGGAGATGGGAGCAGACAGCAGGAGGTGAGTGCACAGAGGTGATGGGGTACGGCTAAGTGCCCACCTGGGAGCACCCTGCTGTGGTGCCCAGGGGACGCGGCTGAGGGCTGTGCCTCTGAGCTGGCTGGTGGCTGGTTTGGATCCCTGCAAAGTGTCCAGCAGCAGGTGGGGGTTTTGCTGCTGTTCTGCCCAATAAGAGTTACCCTGGGACTGCAGGAAGGATGCAGTCCAGGTGGGATGAACACTTGTATGACTTTGCTGTCGTGCTGTGGTGACTTCCCAGAAAAGACACAGAAAAAGCATTTAGGCATGATATCTGTTCTGACCCGCAAGCCTTGAAGTTATCTGCAAATGGCAGCTGTTGTTCCCAGGGTTAGGCTGGATGAATCCTACCTTTCAAACCCACTGTGGAGCTTTCAGTTTGAAGGAGTTGCCTTCAGATTCAGCTCAAGCTGTTATACTTGCAGTCTTCCTTGGGTTGGATGAGGTTGCAGAGGGGCAATGCTGTGCCATGGGGCAGCCCTCCTTCTGCCTCTGCTGGCAGCAATTTCCCTTTTAATATTCCTCCCCAGTACCTTTAATATGACAGCCAGGGGATGCCGCTGTGCTTTATTGCCACCATGTTAATGAAAAGGCCGTGGTAACTGAGCCTCTTTTTTGTGACTTGAAGATGGATTTCCTCGTAAGGCGAGTAAAATGAGCCATCCTCATCCTGTGTGTAGATAAAAAATGGTGAAAGATGGCAGGGACTGTCTTGGGAACAATATAAGAATGTAGTCAGGGACTGCCGAGATGCGACCAGGAAGGCTAAAGCCCACCTGGAGCTGAATCTAGCTAAGGAGATAAAGGATAATAAAAAAGGGTTTTTTAAGTACATTAACAGCAAAAGGAAGGCTAGGGAGAATGTGGGCCCCATACTAAGTGAGGGGGGTGTTCTGGTAACGGGGGATGCTGAGAAGGCGGAAATACTGAACGCCTTCTTTGCCTCTGTCTTTAGTGAAAGGGCTCTCCCCCAGGAATCCCAGTCCCCGGTGGTTGATGAGAGAATCTGGGGAATGGGAGATTTCCCTTTAGTCAGGGAAGAGGTGGTCCGTGAGTGCTTAGGAAACATTAATGTCCATAAATCCATGGGACCTGATGGGGTGCACCCGCGGGTGCTGAGAGAGCTGGCGGAGGTTATTGCTAAGCCGCTCTCTGTAATTTTTCAAAGGTCTTGGAGAACTGGGGAGGTGCCTGAAGACTGGAGGATGGCCAATGTCACCCCAGTCTTCAAAAAGGGCAAGAAGGATGACCCGGGTAATTATAGGCCAGTCAGCCTCACCTCTGTCCCAGGGAAGGTGATGGAACAGCTTGTGCTGGATGCCATCTCCAGACAACTGGGAGAAAAGGAGGTTATCAGGAGTACTCAGCATGGGTTCACCAAGGGGAGGTCGTGCTCGACCAACCTGGTGGCCTTTTATGAAGATGTCACTAGCTGGGTGGACGGGGGGAGAGCGGTAGATGTAGTCTACCTTGATTTCAGTAAGGCTTTTGATACGGTCCCCCATGACATCCTTATAACAAAGCTGAGGAAGTATGGGATAGATGAGTGGACGGTGAAGTGGATCGAGAATTGGCTGACTGGCAGAGTGCAGAGGGTTGTCGTTGGCGGTGCGGTGTCTGGCTGGAGGCCTGTGACTAGTGGTGTCCCCCAGGGGTCTGTGCTGGGTCCAGTCTTGTTCAACATCTTCATCAACGACCTTGATGAGGGGATAGTGGCCACCCTCAGCAAGTTTGCTGATGACACGAAGCTGGGAGGATTGGCTGACACGCCTGAAGGCTGTGCGGCCGTTCAGAGAGACCTGGACAGGCTGGAGAGCTGGGCAGTAAGAAACCGGATGAGGTTTAACATAAGCAAGTGTAGAGTCTTGCATCTCGGTAGAAATAATTGCATACACCAGTACAGGTTGGGGGAAGACCTGCTGGAGAGGAGCTCTGCTGAGAGGGACCTGGGCGTCCTGGTGGACGACAGGTTGGCCATGAGCCAGCAGTGTGCCCTTGTAGCCAAAAAGGCCAATGGCATTCTGGGGTGCATTAAAAAGAGCGTAGCCAGCAGGTCAAGGGAGGTGATCCTCCCCCTCTACTCTGCCCTGGTGAGGCCTCATCTGGAATACTGTGTCCAGTTCTGGGCTCCCCAGTACAAAAAAGACAGGGATCTCTTGGAAAGAGTCCAGCGGAGGGCCACAAAGATGGTGAAGGGCCTGGACCATCTCCCCTACGAGGAGAGACTTAGGGAACTGGGTCTGTTTAGCCTTGAGAAAAGAAGGCTGAGAGGGGACTTGATCCAGGTTTATAAATACCTGAGGTGTGGGAGCTATAGTGGCGAGGCTGGTCTCTTTTCAGTAGTGCGTGGGGACAGGACTAGGGGCAATGGGCTGAAACTCCAGCATAAGAAGTTCCGCACGAATGTGCGCAAGAACTTCTTTACAGTGAGGGTGACGGAGCACTGGAACAGGCTGCCCAGGGGGGTGGTGGAGTCTCCTTCTCTGGAGATATTCAAGACCCGCCTGGACGCCTACCTGTGCGACGTGGTGTAGGGAGCCTGCTTTGGCAGGGGGGTTGGACTCGATGATCTCTAGAGGTCCCTTCCAACCCCTATAATTCTGTGATTCTGTGATTCTGTGATTCTGTGACTGGAGTGTGTTTCACCAGGCGGCTGCTGTTCCTCTGCCTGGCAGCTTGCTAAGAGTCCTCCAAGCAGCCCCTTCTTGTCAAGCAGCAGTGTGGATGGTGCAGAGACTTGGGGCTGGTACATGTGCTCGTGTTTATGTATCCTGATGCTGAGCTGGGTGCTCAAGCCTTGCAACCATGTTGCTGGGAGCACTGGGTTGCTTCCATTCGCATTTGCCATAAAGCCCTAGCTGTGAGCACGCTGCTAATTGGACCCCTGGTGCCTTTCCTGGTGCTCCCTGACCTGAGTTGGTGTCACTCTTTGGCTTTCTCAGGTGTATTTTTTGTCTTCCAATCCTGACCACCCAACACAAAGTATTTAATTGGGGGTTTTGATGATATTTTGCAATGGAAGCAAAAAATAGTAATAATCAGCAGGCAGCTCCAGTGTGCAGCATCACGCTCCTTCCCTTTAATCCCATGGAGAAGAGCTTCTCAAAGGTGCAGGGCGATGGTGCTGAGGCAGCATTTAAGCAAATGAAGGGTCAGCCAAGAGGACTCCAATTCTTATGCATTCCCCAGGTTTCAGGGAGTGTTTGGGGTCACAGTGCAACCAGATACAAGGCAGCTACAGTGGAAGTAATTGAAGCAATGCTGGGTCCCACAGAGCTGTGGCTGCCAACAGCTTTGGCCTATCGCAGATGGATTTGATGCATCTTCTTCATTTTTGTATGCTTTGAAAAAGCTGGGTTAAAAAATAGGGAGGGGAGAGTTTCCTATCTGCTTTAAATTAATATAAATCCAGCGCAGAGAAGGCCTTTTGTAAGGTCTGCTGAGTTAATGGATTCATAATGACTTTTAAAGCTTCACTTGGGTAAGAAATACTGTTCATTTCGTAATTGCATATAAATACACTTTCTCATAATCCAGGACAGCATAGCAAAAGGAAGTCTAGTGGCTTAATTATAAATCTTTTTATTAGCTGGAACCCTGCTGGAATGGGGGGAAGAAAAAAAAAGTTGGATATTGTTTTTATCTAAGAGGAAAAGGGGTGGGGGGGGTTGGGAGTGAGTTATGGGGAATGAAACAGGAAAGAAAACAGCGGTGAGTGCTGAGGGCTGTTGCAGCAGTGCAGCTGTGCAGGGCTTCTCTGAGCACTTCTCTGTGCATCAATATGAGGGCACACAGCATGCAAACCCCAGGTGTGCAGAGCTGCTGTGGATCTATTCCATCTCCAGCCAGTGGCTTTTCCACCATTGGGTTCTGATCGCTTTGGCCTTGCGTGACACAAGCTGAAGCAGAGCTGTTCCTAAGCCCACATCCAACTTGCTGGTGCAGATTTCTCTTGCAGAGATGGATTTTGCAGGCTGGAGTGGAGCTCTGTGCCGTGTTTAAGGTAGCTGATGTCAGTGCTTGGGTGCTTTGTCTGAAAGCAGGGTGCTGTGTGTGCTGTCCAAGGGGCCTTAAGTGAGCAGAGGGATGCAGAGAATTGTTAGCCCAGGACTTGGTTCTCTGTGCCTGCAGTGCTGCCTTGAGGCGACCCATCCATCACGCAGCACCCAAATGCTGCTTTTAGAAGCAAAAAGGAAGCTAATTAAGCACTTAAAGGTTGAGCAGCCTATTTGCGCCTGATGGAGACTGACGAGGCTTCCTGGGATCTCTGCTCGTGCTCCCAGCCAGCTGCCTGCAATTCCTGCTGCCTCCCCATCCCTTAGCAGGGCTGTACCTGGCAGCTTTGGGTGAGGGAATCTGTGAGCCTCAGGACTTAGCAGGGTGACTGGGCAAGGAATGTGCTGTTTGCTCAGCTTTGTACATGGAGAGATTCGATGTTCATTCATTCCTTCTTAAGGGTGCCCAGGGAAGTCTCATCCAGGCTCAATTGTCAACAGTTCTGGCCAGATATTCTCTGGCTCTGTATGTATGGAAGGAGGCAGAAGGGAAAGAAAGCTGCAGCAATACCAGAGAATAAAAGAAAAGCAAAGCAGGTCAGGATAGTAATTTGCTTTTGGATTTTATTCATATTTTGAAAAGGAAATGGGGAGGAAATAATCGCTTCTCCGATCCTTCCTTCCAGACCATGGAATTAAATCTATAACTATTAGAGAAACACTTGCGACCCAGACATTTTATTTCCCTTCTTTCTCTGTATTCAAAAGCCTCCAAAGTGTCAGCATGTTTCCATGCAGGCGAGATGTGCATAGCATCTAAACAACATAATGTCAGTGTGGGAGAGAAAATTCCCACTGAGGGCCCTGCAGGTCAAAGCAAGCTAATGTATGATGCCCTCCCTTGCACTATTGAGCGTGAGTTGTGCTGATAAGACTCCATGCACCCTGTCTATTAAATCTTGTCTAGTGTATAAGCAACACAGGCATGGAGATATTTTCCTTGCTTGCTTCCCCCCTGTACTGTCACCCTCAGTGCTTTGCGGGACCTGCTTGGCCATGGGAATGCATGGTAGCCATTGTATATTTTTTTTTGTTATTATTTAATTTCAGTTCTATTATCTTGTTAATTCCACATGACGTTGGTAACTTGTTGGGTTGCTTTCTGTGCTGTGCTGCAGCTCCAGGGCCTCTGCACTCATCTTCTGCTGTCAGGGTGTGGGCTGAGCGCCGGATCCCCTTTGGCTGCACTGGAACGCGGCCCCAGCATGCAGCTGATATCTCAGCCCTGTCTGAAGAGCTGTGAGGAGAGAAGGCTGTCATGGAAGCTCGTTCTCTTTGCATTTCTCCATTTCCTTTTTGCATGCCCTGTGCTGACTGCAAACCTGCTGGCTGCTTTTCACTCATCACAAGCATTTTGCTGTTGTTTCCCCTTATTCCGAGCCTTTTCCTGGTGATGAATGCACCCTGTCCTCTGGACTGAAGCAGAAATGCTTTCAGGGTGCTGCTGCAGAAGGCTGCCTCATTAGCAATGTCTGCTGCTGCTCAGCAAGGAGGGAGAGAGGTCAAGTTGCCGGAGCTGCTAACATGGGGTTTTTGTAGGAAACCGTTGGAGCCTCTTGGAAAAAAGAGGCCTTGGGGACTCATTATCTGCTGCCAATGTTGCAGGGAGTGAATTGGCTGCAGAGCTGCTTTTAACGGTAAAGAGACACAGGAGTCTGGTATCAGGCACCTTGCTGAGACTGTGGGATGCTCAGGGAGCAGATGGGTGGGCGGCCCCAGGGAGCACATGGACTTGGGGTGGGGAAGGTTAAGAGGTAGAAGAGAGGGCCCTCCTCTCTGTATTTCCACTTTAGGAGTAGACAAGATTGTCACCAAGACTGCCATGGGCAATGCCTGCACTGTGGGAACGAGGATGGGTCTCAGTGGGGTAACAGAATGTTACAGAGAACCATAGCATCAGTAAGGGTGGAAAGGACCTCTTAGTCACCAAGTCCAACCATTAACACCTTACCACTAAACCCCGCCGCCTCCCTGAGCAGCTGTGCCAGTGCAGCACCACTCATGCAGAGCAGAAATTGTTCCTGATATCCAACCTGAACCTCCCCTGGCACAACTTAAAGCAATTACCTCTCCTCCTATCATCGAGGAAGAAGAAAGAGCAATAGAAACAGGGGGAGACAGCCAGATAGGCACCTTTAATCTTTCATGTGAGCTGCATCTCTTTGTCAGTGGATTTGGGAGTGCAGCTGGCTTCTGGGTGGAAAAAGGACGGCAATGCTGAGAGCGGATAACGCGTGTTGGGATGGGGAAATAGCCAACATCTGCTGTGCGCTGAGCCTTCGTGCTGATCCCTCCTTGCATCTGACAATCCTCTCGCCCTAATCCCTAAATCCCACCGATCTGCTGCAGCCACCCACCCTGAAACTTCCCCTCCCCGTGGCTGATGGCTGCAGCGTGGTGAGGGAGGCAGCTGTTCTGTGCCTGGCAGCCCTATTGAGACCTGGGCCTTGTGGTGATGCCGATGGTTTCCTTCACCCTTCTGATGAGGGCACAGACGTGAATCAATGAGACAAGCATCAGTTGAGGAGAAGGGCAGCTTTCTACCCCTGAAAGGTTCTGCTGGATGGGAGGATGGTGAGCAGTCATCTGCAGATCCAGCCTTCTGACTCTGTTTCTGTGGCTCCCTGCCTGATAATGGCACAACATGTCAGCTGGAGTGAAGGGAAGCCTTTTCCCTGTGGGCTGGCTGGCTGGGTGCTGTGCTGGGGCTTGACCTGTGCTCTTTTGCAGCTCTACAACTGCGGTTCTTGACCTGAGTTTGTGTCTCTTCATCTTTGCATGCTGCGTTGTGAGTATTGCTGGTGTGCTGCCTTCAGCAGGAGAGACTGCTCTCTCCTCTGGGAAACATCAGTCTCCTGAAATCCAAAGTTTGCATGGAGACTGTTTGTGGGCAGCCTTTATCATCACAGGGGGATGGAGGAATGCTTTATGTCCTGCATCAGGCAGAGCAGGAGAATGGTGTGCTTCCTTGCTTGGTAGGAGATGCTGTTACTTGGAGCACTCACATCTATGCCTCTTTCCTCCAGTGTTGGCTGTGTCCCAGGGAACACACACACACACACGCAACTTGCAACAAGGTCAGAAGCATTTTCATTTTCAAATGTACGTCTCCACTCTTTGGGACTCACTGAGGTTCCTGAAGTCAGCACTTGGAAGGCACCGAGTCAGAATGATGCAGCAGTGTTCGGAGATGGACTGGGAAACAGATGATATAAATCAGCTCTTCTTAAGGAAATGAGGTCTGGTAGGAGGAGGAGGAAGAACTCAGCTAAGTCTTTCTGCTGAAACCCGTTGGCATGTGCCAAGTGCTGAGTTGCCACCCATCATCTCTTCAGCACATTGTCAGTGACTGAGTCTGCACAACCAACCTCGCTGCCTATTGCAGAATATCTTACCAGCTTTTTTTTTTTAATTAATGTAATTTCCAGTTTTCTTGGATGTGATTTTTCTAAGATTCTCTCCCTGTCAGCCCTCCCGGAATTAGCTGACTGGTGAACTTTTTGCAGTACTGGGTGCTAAAAAGTGGAAATATAATGTGTGGAGCAGCCTCTTCTAATGCTTGAGAGAAACATGTCACCATAGCCGATGACAAAAAGATGGCTGTGGTATCTCTGGGGTTGGAGCTCGAGTTTGCTTCTACTGCTTGTGGTCATGATTGTGGCTTTTTAGGCTAGCAGCAATTCTGCTGTTGAGGAAGCACAGAGATGAAGCATGTCTCGTTACCTATAAGCTGTGATCTTGCACCAGTGGCAACCTTGTTTCTCAGCCACTCAAGAATGGGACAAGACAAGGAGGTGCCTTTTCCTCTCTCTTTCTTCCCAGCAAAAATTATGAGGCTCCTTGCTCTGCTATAACTAAATTAGCTTAAGCTTCTCTTTTTGTTTAGGTAACCTTCGCTTACTTTAAACGCACGCTTAGCAAGCGTGATTCGTTACTTATTAATTTACAAAGTGGTAGATTTCAAAGCTGTCATAATGCTCAAGTCATGTTCACTTCAGTTACTCCGCATAATTAATTGTAAAATAATAATTTGTACATCATGATATTTTCATTCCAACATGAAAGGGAAAGGCTGTGAGCTGAAGCCGCCTTGGGCATGGGAGGGAGAAGGCAGCAGGAAGGCTCAGTGCAGTGATGTGAATGGGAGGAGAATGTTTTGGGGAGGCTGTGCTTCCTCCTGAGTGGCAGAGGTTGCGTGTGTCACAGCAGGTCTGTCTGGGGTTTAGAAACCACTAGGGCTGAGCTGCTCCAGTGCAAGCATCATGCTGTTGAGACCCAGATCTCTGAGACCATTGGTGTGGAGATGGTGCTCCATGGTGGGCACGGACAGTGGGGGGAGGGTGCAGTTGGAGGAATGTATTGCAGAGTACCATCGTTTTATAGATGTAGATTTGGGTGGGAGGGAATGCAGGTTGGAGGAGCTCCACAGGGAGTGGAACCCGGGGTTTTATTGATTTGGTTTGTTCTTTTGATGGTCTTTTTGTTTCTATAAACAAAAGGAGAAATGGATTGTGTGAAACTGCCAAAGACCTGAGCTAAAACAATGAATGCATGTATATAAACACATCTCCAGGGAGGAAGCGAGAGCCGTTTCCTCTTTGTATAGAGTATAAAACAAAACTGAATCCGAGGTTTATCTGCAGCAGTTCTGTTGGCCCACAGTGAGGGTGAGCTCAGCCTTTTGTTCTCCTGGTGCTGCTCTGGGGCATTGATCAGATTTCCAGACTTCTCAGTCACCAGGAGAAAAACTTCTAAATGACAGCTGGGGGGGCTGGACTCGCCTGACCTGCAGAGTTGGGGCTTTGGGTAGAGATTGTGGCCAAACTACCGGTAAGCTCAGTGGCATTGATTTCAGTCCGGACATGATGAGCCTCGGCAGTGCTGTCAGCTGCACACCTTTGATCTCCACTTTACAAGGAGCTTCCTTCTCTCTCCAGAAAGCTCTTGGTTTTGGTTTTCTGACAGCCGATTCCTCTGGTTTTTAGGTATCCCTGAGATAAATGCCTTATTCCTGGTGCTGTAGTTGCATCTCCCCCTCCCTTTGCAGAGTCTTTTGCTGTGAGTCCTGTCCAGCTCCCCCTTTGCATACCTGGGTGCTTTGACCCCCCCATTGGTGCTACTGATCAAGAGATGGAGCCACCTCACAGCTTGGCCTTCTGAGAGCCCTTCAGAAGGTGTTGAAGGGACAGCATGCAAGATTGGGATCCCTTAACCTGGGTAGCACAATTGGCAGAAGTCAAATGTGTAACTTTAGGAGACTCCATATGTGCTCCATGGCAGTGTGTGCTTGCATTGGCTTGCCTGGCAACTGGTGACAAATGGATCCTTTTGGTGTTGAACCTTCATACGGGATGTGATTTGATGCCACTGTCCCACCAGGGACACCTTCAGGGAATGAAAGGATGCACCACATGCCCTATGGGAGTGAGAAGGCCACACAGGAGAGCCTCATAGGGAACGGCAGCACCACAAGAGTCCCACAGCTGAATCAATCCTTCATTGGGATTGGCTCTGTCAGGAGCACTGCTTGCCAATCCCATTGCTGAAAAACACTCCTGCCAAGTCAAATTCATTAATTGTGGTTGACAATGTCACGTGTGATTGCAACAGCAAGTGGCGAAGGGATGTTAACAGCAAACGTTGCGAGGATTTCTCAGCTGCCATGCACGTCATGTCCCTCACCACATCCAGTTTTGACATCCCATTAGCAATGAATTGCATTCCTACTGGTACAGGAGAGGCTTTGCAACCCTCTGGAAACAGGGTTGCAATTTTTATGAAGTCTGCCTGTGTTTATTTCTTGAGGAAACAAAAGCAAGATATTGAAAGCAAACAGCCCTCAGAGATGAGGGGTGTAACATTAAACTTGTAATTTGGGAGCGGTTGTTGTATTTACCATTGCAAAGATCAATGTACAGCTTTTGTGAACGGGTTATTTTGCCCAGTCTGGGGAACTTATTTTAATCACTGGAAGCTAATCTCATTTCCCAGTCTGAAAACAGTCCGAAACATTGAAATTATATGTTAATATACAGAGATTGACAAAAGGAAGCTGGTTGTATCGACTTGGAATTAATGAAGCAATTCAATGTTGAACAATAACGCTGGCAGGAGGTGTTAAGGAGAATTGCTGCAGTTGTTAAATGTTGGCACTGAGAGGTCTCACTGCTCTGAGGAGACGGTCAGATCACAGTGAAATGAACATTACCTTGGAACTCTGGAGTTATTTAGCCAGCCTATGTCACATCATGGAGATTATAGGAGGGAACAGGAAAATGCTGCAGAGGGACTTCTGTTTATCCACAGTACTTTGCTGTATTGAGGATGGAAGGGCCCCATCTGTGTTCATTTCAGGCAGTGGAAGAACCACGTTTCAGTGCAAGGCTGGGCTGTACCCTCAGTGCTGCTGAGCATCTTCCCCAGAGCTGCGCAGGGCTGCAGGTTGAGCAGCTGATCACAGTTTGCACTATGGGCTGCACATCCCAGGAGAAGGCTCTCACAAAGCCAAGGTGTTTGCTTATCAGCTGGCAGGCATGTAGCCACGTGCAGGCTGCAGCAGGTTTGCAGCATGGCAGATTTTTCTTATTTATTTGTGAGGCTCTCATTAGCCCAAGTTGACTTTGGACACAGTGTGCACGTTGCTTTTTTCCTTGCTGCAAGTGTGCGTGGGTCTTTTTTTTTGTTGCTGACAGCTGGAAAGTTTCTCCTTCTCTTGAATGGAATTAGCTCAGGGCTCTGTGGTCAGCGGTGTGAGGGCACACAGTGCCTGACCCACACTTTGCTGCTTTGAGCAGCGATCGAAGCCGGCCAAGAGACACAAAGCATAAAGCTCCGTGTCATTAGGAAAGAAAGACTTGTTAAGAAAGAGATTCTGTTCTTTGGGAGGAAAAACAAAATCTCGAGTAAGGCTGTACAGAAGGATGCCAAGATGTGTTGCTGCTGTTAACATCTCCAGCCTTTGAACTCAGGCATGCAATACTTGAGAGACCAATTTGAAGGAACTGAATTCAAGGCACAGCAAAAACGCTTTAGAAGCTGCTCACTGACAGTGATAAACATGTGAAACAGCCAAGGAGCTGCCCCATGGATTTAGAAGGAGCTGCAAGTGATTCCTTCAAGGAAGCCAAAGTTGAAAGTTGAAGCATGTTTCCCAATTATTGACTTGCTGATTGATGGCTTAGTGAGACGACGAGATGTGAAAACATGGCATTGCTTTCCACACAGGGGAGGGGAAGTTCTGTACAGCAGCATAAAAACAGAGCAGGACAATCAATGGGAACCTCTTTTTTCTCAGCGTTGTGACTGGAAAACACATCTTGTTTATGAATGTGCATCTTCCTGAGCAGCTCGAGCGGGGAATCAATGTCTGTGTCCGGGCACTGCTCATCAGTCTTCAGCTTCGGGGCTTTCCCTGTCTGGTAGCCACTGGGATGTGCTGCTGTGCAGCAGCTCTGGATATGTAGGATGACATCGGGAGCCCTCATTTTTTCCTATATGATAGAAAGGCCGAGGCTGTCTCTGGATCCATTTCTGCAGCCGTTCTTTTCCTGGAGCAGTAGATGTTAGCAGCAGACCTTCCCTATTTCCCATTGCTGCCTGTGGGACCTGGGGGGCTGGCATCTGTTGTGGATGGATATTAAATATAGGTGGCTCATTTTCACTGTAGCAAAGTGGAGTTTCCCCTTGGAAACATTTGTTTCTTTGAGCAACAAAGAAACGCGAAAGCAGGACCCTTCTCTTGCAACAAATGTAAAGCTGTAACAGTTGCCATTTCCCGGGGCTGCTCTCCAGAGGAAGCTCAGATGTACAAAATTACTTCCAGCCTCCTCTCCTCCTCTTTCTTTTAGCAGAACCCCCTCAAAAACCTGAACTCTATGAAGATACCAGTGTGGGGCAGCGAGGCTTTGTGTTTCAGGCTGGAATGAGTTTGGAATCTCCATGTGAATGTCTCTGTGAGGGTCCTGATATCCTCCTTTATCGCCACCGTGCATGTGGATCTGGCAAATATCTCTTGATACCAGGTAGTGTTATCTTGTTTTTGTAATGGTGGAAAATGGAAAACAGTTTATCTGGGGTCAGAGAGTGGCTCAGGTGGGGCTTTGCTTCACTGCAGCTGTGTTCAAGCCCTGAGTTTTAACTATAAGGCCATCGTTCTGCCCTAGGAGGTAAGGAAATTTGGGATTAGATACATAGTGTGGGTTTAAGTTCTATTGAAGGGTGTGATTTTTGGTTGCAATGGCAATGAAACCTCCAAGCAGGTCTTGTTCCCCAGTGCTGGCTGTGTCGGTGATTGGGCAGCAGCTCTGCTTTGTGAACCAAGTGAGGAACATCTGTGTTTAGCTTTCTTTTCTGCAGCAATCTGTGTGCCTAACAACAGTGAAGCATTGAGATACTTCCGCCAAAGCCCCAAATGTTGGTGCGTTGTGTTCTTTTGGAGCTGCATGATTTCTGTAGCGGTGTGTGAGGGGCTGTGACGTGGTTTTGGAGTGCTGACCAACTGCATGGTCTATTTTGGACTCGGATGATGTGGCAGTCTCCAAAATCTCCTTTGCTGTCCGAAGTACTTCATCATAAATCAATCCTGGGTGATGCTTCTGTTCCCCCCAGGCAGCCCTGGCAATGGCAGTCTGACTCACTGCAGTGGTTTCTCTTTCAGTGTTTTACTGTGTGATTCAGTTCCCTGTTCTCAGAGCCTTTTCCTGCCTTTCTTTCCAGGCACGTGGGTGCAGTGCTGGGCATGAGTCTGAGCCGGCCTGAAGGGCAGAGCTGGGGTGGGGGGGGTGGCTGAACCTTCCAGGAGTCATGAGATTAAAGCACATATTTATGGCAGAAATTTCTCTTCTTGCTAAAGTGTTGGGATTTTGCTGCCTTATTTGACCCCCAGAGAAGAAGTCTTAAGTTGTTGTTGTCTGCATTCTGATGATTCTGGTTTGTGGGGAGATGAGGGTTAAGATACAGGCTGGGCGGGTGAGGAGTTCTGCTTATCTGTCTGATGAGAATCCAGCTCTCTGCTCACTGCTTAATTAGGCTGTCCAGAACCCGGGATTAAAGACTTTGCATTATTGGCTGAAGAAAAACACAGTTTAACATGACTTCATCATGCAGCCTTCAGCAGCATCTGTTAAACTGCCCCAAATCCCTTCGCACGCTGAACCCCCAGCCCTGAAGCGTGGCAGGGAGTTGCTGCTTGGGGCTTTGTCCTGGATGTCTATTCTGAGCTGATGGCCATGAACCTGGCTGCTGGGGCTGCTTTATCTGCAGCTGGCTAATCAGTGTGATGGACTGTCCATCATTTATTTGTGTCTGTGGTTAGGAGATGGAAGATGCACCGCATGGATGCTATGGACAGCTGTGGGCAGTGGCAGACAGCAGCATCTGGTTTGGACCTTACAGGGTTGCAGCAGCCTAAAATAAACCAAGGGATGTTTTATATACACAGTGTGCACGATCCAAAGCAAAAAGAATGAAGCATTTTTCTGTCCCATTCAGAAACTGCAGTATGTTGAACAAAAGTCATGCTGAGCTGGAAACTTTAACTGTATTTAGTGGGATTTCTGGTAAAGCCAAACACAGAGACCTGATGACTCATCCCTTAGGAGCTGAAGTTGGAAAGCACTCTCTTGCTATGGGGTTTAGGTGAGATTGCACCTCCCCATGTGAATCTGAGCTTTCTGCTGCAGGAAAACTGTCCCCAGCTGCACATATCCCTATTGGTGCTGAGGAAGGCTGGCATCCTGGGATGGCTGCATGCTGGGCTGGTTCTCATGGGAAGGCTTCTGTGGCAAATGCTGTGGGGTCGTATTTGTGTGCTGGCTCTTTAGATCAGGGTATTTATAAATGGTTAAGTTAGAGTGGGGTGAGCTGGTGGCTTTTTGTCAGCCACCTGCAGACTGCAGTCAGGGCAAGAGGACAAAAGCCTCTTCTGTAGCACAGTAATGACAAATAAGAAGCAAGTGTGAGGAGATGTTCAGCATGTTACTGTGCTCCTTAAAATACATACGCCTTGAAGTCTGCCAGGCGTTTTGTTCTACAAAGCATATGGTTTAACAGATAAAATGATTCCTGACCTGGAGACCTGAACTGACAACTCTGGAGACAAACAAAATCCAGGATGGCTCCATCTGTCAGGCCTGTTTCATCTCCATGCTGCTTACTGACATTTACGTGTTTGCATCAGGGAACTCTGCTTCAGTGCCCCTTTCCCTCTCCTTCCCCAGACATCAGCATCCATCCTTGTGTGTCATGGCTTGGTGCATGCATTCAACCCCAGGCTCCTGGCCATGACCTCTTCTTCAAAGGGCTTTGCCATCTCTGTGGCTTGCTGCTCTAGCAGTTGCTGGGGGAATGGCTTGCTTGTTGAATGCAGTCTGAAGCTCTGAGGAGCAGGATTCCTTGTCCTGCCCTTTTTAGGGGCAGGAGCGTGCCACAAGTCTTTGTGCATCGAGTTAGCTCTGTTTGAAGCCAAAGAGTAATTTGCAGTCGTCACTCTAGTGATATATTCTTCTGGATGATGAAACCTTTGGGTGTTGGCCTTTGTCTTCTGCTTCTATTTTGGCTGGTTGTGCATGTTTCTCTAAATCCAGGATTCCTCCCAGTTTTCCATCAGTGTTTTGCTTGATGGGTCCGTCTGACCACGGATCCAAGCAATTTCCTGCAGTATCTCCTGGCTCATGCAGAAGTCAGGTACCCCTCGTGCTTGCTGGACTGATCACTTGTATGTGCTGAGTGCTAGAACAGATGATGGCTTAGGAGAAGGGGATTATTTCTGTTCTTCCCAGCAAATATATACCCACATAGTTATTTAAAGCTGCAGCTAAAAAGCCAGTAGCATCTGAGAACAGAAGCTCTGCTAAGAAGTTTTAAGCAAACGTTATTAGATATGACCTCTTATTTATGAAAGATTTTGCAAGAGAAAGTCTGTTACCCTGTTATTGCCTCAGCAAAAGGCCTATTTTCCCAGCCATAACGTCCCTGCCAGCAATCAGTCTGATTAGACTTTAGGATGATGCAGTAAATATACGAAAGCTCAATTTAACCAACAGCACAGAAGCAAATAATAATAATAAGTTGGGGGCTTTGGCCATAAAAATGCAGACGTTTACCTTGAATGTTGACTAAAACCATTTCAATTTTGTGCCAAATGAGGCTTGAAATGCATCATCCAATGTACGGTGTCCAGCCAATAAAAGCTGTGTTAAATATTGTACCTCTGTGCATGGCAGTGCTCTGTGAGCTGAACCTGTCCCCTTTGCTCCTTGGGGATGGTGGCCTTTGGGGTAGTTGTGGTTGTTCTGATGTCAGAGCAGGCTGTGGGTGCT
Organism: Excalfactoria chinensis; assembly: GCF_039878825.1. Classification (NCBI taxonomy): domain Eukaryota; kingdom Metazoa; phylum Chordata; class Aves; order Galliformes; family Phasianidae; genus Excalfactoria; species Excalfactoria chinensis. The sequence goes on from NC_092845.1 coordinate 5,326,963, forward strand.
CCCAGGTGTTGTGCAGGCTCTGTGTCCTCACCTGGCTGCATGGCAGAGTAAATATAGCTTTGGTATCCCTGCTCAGATATCCTTACCTGCACCTCCAGGCTGCAGGAGTGGAGATGGATAATACAGAGCCACAGAATCTTTGTCTCTTTGCCTTCCCGAGCTTCCTGATTCATTAGCGGACCTGATTATCCAGCTTCTTGGCTTTAATCTCTAATTAAACACCAGCACAGACAGCGTGTTTGTGCCAAGCTGAACATAAGTGGCCTCTTCTTAATAAATGTGTAGCTCTGATCTCTGCACTGTTAACCAGAAAAATGCAGGAGCCCAGAGTTCTCAGGGATGGTAATTGTTGTGTTTTTTCCTCATCAGAACAGCGTTTCCTGACAGTGGGTTAATGATGCTCAGCAATGTTTGGGTTCCTGGTCAGTTTCTGAGCCAGGTCTGTGCTCGAGATGAAGCAGCAATTGCACCCCATGTTGTTGCGCTGGTTCTCCTTAACAGAGAGCTGCTGGAGCCAGGACTGCACCGTGGCAGGAAGGACAGAGACTTCAGCATTGCTCAGACTTGTGGGTCTATGGGTGTTTCCTTTGCCCTTTTCTCCTGTAGAGCCTGAAGTGAGAAGAACTACTTTACAGAAGGCCAAAAGCATTAAGAAAGTGGAGGTTTATGGCTCCTGTATCAGTGCCTGTGTCTGGATATGGACAGATTCTCTCAGTCCCTTGGGGCTGAGGTTTAGGTGGAAAAAGGTGAATTGCAGCCATAGATCCAATGCTAAAGCTCTCCCCACATCCAGCAGAGTGCAGGGACACATTGCAATGCAGCCTTGGCGCTTGGGCAGGGCAGGGGACACTTTGATTTTGCTGGGCTTTCTTCTTTTAGTTTTACTTTTGAAACTAAGCCAGTACATGAGGAGCAGCCGCCTCCCCCCAGCACCTCTTTTTTTCTCCTTTCTTTCTTTTTTACTTCTCCAAGCAGCCACAAAGATTGTGCTTTTGTCAGCTTTCCTCCACCTCCAAAGAGGGAAGGATTTGAAAGGAATATTAAATGCCATTCAGGAAGGCTGCACAGAGGGATGGGGCAAGTTTTCCTATCACACATCAGAGCGGCGTGTCCCACATTCCCCTCCTTGAGGCGGATCCTTTTGCCTTGATTTCTCTCCTTTACCTTTTTTCTTTTCTTCCGTCGTGACTCCTGGAATAATTAGTTACCAGCAACTCTGCGTGTGTGGCTTTAAAGGCCTCTCTTGAATCATCAGCACGCTTTCCCTTTGCCACAGCTCTCTGCAGTGGTTCATCCCCTTGAAGATAGGCGATCAATACTTCTCCTGAACCCACTGATAGACTTGGCCATCACTTAAATATCATTACAGGAAAGATTTCAACGAGATCACTGCACATTATGCTTTAAAGTTTGACTTTAAAAGAATGCTTGGGCTTTGCTAAAAGGCATTAGTAATGGGATTCTCTATCTTTGAGCTTAATTTATTCTGAAGAGAAAAAGGGCCATTATCTTAAATCTCCTTTTCCCCTTTTCCTTCTTTTACAAAAAGGAAGAAAAGGAGGCCTCTGAAGTCCAGTACTTGTGGCAAAATCACTGTTTAATTGCTGACTCCTTTAACCCTTTAGTGGGAGGAGAGGTTTGGGGAGGGGAAGTGTCACGTATTGCTCTGCAGATAACGCTGTGCTTGGAGTTCATTCCAGCTCCTCATCTTGACCTGCTTTGCTCCAGGGTCAGCAAGCTGTGGGCTCATGTTCTCTGAGGAAGAACTGAAGCCGTGTGTGTTTGCTGCTTTGCTGCAGGCGTGCCCTGGCTAGGCCTGAAGGTCAGGTAGCAAAGCCTTGGATTTGCTCAGTGTTAGCCAACAGCTGCAGGATGGGAGCTTCCATCTGAAAGGTGTCCTTGTGACAGACTGAGTCAGTTCTGCAGAGTTCTCATTAGCTATGCAGGAGATCAGATCAGAGGTGAATACTTGTCCATGGATGCATTTTACATGCAGAGCTCTCGAGAACTGGATTTCCATCAGAGAGCCTCTGAACGTCCCATTAGTGCTCAGCCAACCTTGAATTCTTTCTGAAACCTCCATTGTGTTCATTCCTGTGCTCCAAACTCAAGCAAAAAGCCTTACCATGTGTTTCATTTCACCAGGGATGGATGGGTCTTGCCTTGGATTCAAGCATGCAGAGCTCCTTGATTCAGGCCAGAAACTTAACCCAGGCTCAGTTTTCAGCATCAGCTTTTTCTGTTGCAAGGTTGAAAAGCAAAACGGGGGCAAAGCTTTTTGGTTCTGAGCAACGTGTTGTTCCCAGAGCTCTGGGATGCAAGTCTTTGTTTGGGTTCATATGCTTAACTGCAAAATCAGTGGGGACTGAGCAGAGATGAGCAGAGGTTTTGCTCCAGGGGGGAGGGAGGGAACAGCTGCAGATGCAGCATTGGGCACTTCTGCTGTTCGAATCCCTTCAACTCAGTTTCTCCCTATGGTAGCACTGTATTAATGATACTTACCTATTTCAATGCAGTTCTGATGGTTAATTTATTTATTTTTTTCCAAAGCACTTAGCAAACATTAAGCATTACATAAATCTCGAGTATTGTTATCCACAAGATGCATTGATTTGCAGTGTGGTCGTCTTGTCTGGATTTCTTTATTCCTTTAAAAATATCAATCCATTAGAAGTGGGGGAAAGAAAAAAGAAACCCAACAACCCGTAGCTCTTATATCAGACCAAAGAGTTGCATAAACAAAGAGCAGAAAATGTCTAATCAATGATAAGGCAAATGGGGCCAATTGCGTGTCAGCTGCCCCTCCAATTATGGTTCATAGGGACCGCATGGGAGAGCTGTGGCTCGCTGGGATCAGAGCCAGCCTGCACTGGGGCACTGCAGTGTGACATCTTTCCCACTTCTCCTTATTCTCATGCACTGCGCTGCTCTGTGCTGCCTCCCGTTGCCCTGGTTATTAAAGGGAACAGCTCATGCACTGTTGGGAAAGTCAAATTCTTCCCATAGGAAGCAATGCTATTACACTCCAGTGCCTCTTATTATTTCTCACAGGGCACAGCAATATAGACTAGGGTGTTCTGGGGGTGCCGGGCATAACCACAGTGAAGAAATCATCAGGGAGCAGCAGTGAGGTGCAGGGCTGCTTGTACAGCTCAGGGGTGATGCAGTCATTTGCCCTATCAAGAACAGCAGGACAGGAGAGAGAAATGAATGCTTTCTGTTATGGTGCAGAAATCAGTGTGTTTTGGCTGCATGGCAATGTGGTGGCAAGTGGTTTGTTTTTCTCCATTCTTTTTGCTTGCTAAGCCAAGACGGAATAAGCAGAGAGTCAGGTTGTTATCCTGCTCAGTGCTGTGGAAGGTGTCCCCTCCCTCGTTCCAAATCAATCATAACTCTTTTAGACTCATTGATTTGCAGACAGCATGAAACCACCTGCTCCCTCCATCCCCGGCTTATTTTAGTTTTTGCTAGGAATTCTGAACTGTCGCATTAGTGTCAGGTAGCAGGAGGCAGGACGGCTGCAGCCCCGTGGTTGCACCTGCCTTGACCTATTCATGTGTCCTGCAGAGCCCAAATTATCGCTGCTGATACTTGGGCTGGAGCCAAGCCTGTAAAATCCTGAGTCCTGGGTGAATGAGATGTGGGTTGTTGATGCGGGCAGCTCTTGCCAGCATTCTCCAGCCTGCTGGTGGCTCAGGTGTGGCTCTTCCTTGGGGTGTTGCCGTGCCTGCTGATGCTCTCACTGTCAGATTCAGCTGGGGAAAGGAGAGGTGCAGAGCAGCACCGTGCTCTTGGCTTTCTTTTTTCTGTTCCTCTGTGCCTCCTCATGTGAAAGGCAGGGCCTCGAGTTTGGCACGGTGCACAGGTTTCTGGGATGTGGCAAAGCAATGAAGGTGCTGCTTTCCAGCAAGTGGAAAATCACGCTCGTGTTGTTTTGTTTGCTGCTGGTTGGGATTGATGCTTGCAGAAGTGCTTTGACATTCTGGGCAGATGGACTCGACAGAAGTGCAAAGTGCTTTTGTTCTCATCCTCCGAGGAGATGTGGAGGCTGAAGATGCTCTCGTAACAAACTTTCCCCAAATCTCAAGTGTGCCACGGGCTTCCAAGTGGATCCATTCAGCGCCTCTGTTTTTCAGCAGAGTGGCCCTTCTGAGGCAGTAGATTACGGCAGTAAGTGTGTGCTGCTGAATGGGATATCTCTCCTGCAGTACACGCTTTCATTGTCCCGACCACATTTTGGTATTTGCCATAAGCCACGCGCTCTTATGAAAAACCATTTGCAAGATAAGTAAAGGAAAATGTAATCCCTGAGTGGAATGAAGGGTGCTTTGAAATGAATGGGGGATAATCCTTTTGTTGTCTGTTACAAATGCACTTTATTTCTGCATTATCTGAGCATGAGAATAGACTGTTCGCTCAGCCAACAAATCCACTGCAGCACCCTCTCCCCAATGCGTCAAACCCCGGAGTCAGGCGGCGGAGCAGCCTCTGAACTTCCTTAGGTCTGTGGTTTGCAAAAAGGCTCCTTTGAATTTCAAAATCCTGCTGGCGTGATTATTTTGGTGCTCGCAACGCACGCGGAGCGATGGCTTAAGTCACGCTGAAAGACATGGGTTGGGATTCACAAAGCAACCCGGAGGATTTAGCTGTCTACCTGCCCTTGATCTCCTATCAAGATGGATAGGAAACTCTGCCTAAATTGCTTCTAAAAGCAGAAAGCCCAATCTCTGCCCCAGGGAGCCCGCAGTCGAGGTGGGGAGGGATGGCGATGGATTTCTTCCTTTTTCCTGTGTTGTTTTCTTTTTCCTTTCTCTCCTTTGCAAATTTCTTCTAGCAAGTTGAAGCCCATTGCTTTATGCCAGGAGCCACATCCCCTGCAGCAGAGCGTGGTCTCTGTGAGCCGTGGGCCAACATCAGCAGTGTGGGGTCAGCCCTTATGGCGGAGAGCAGCACTCCCAGCTCAGACAGCAAACGCGCCGTAGTTGTGAACCATGGCAGCAAAGTCTGAAGTCCTTTGGTTACTGCAGGCATTGATTCTTAGGGCTTGTAAAATGAGTCACAGCGTGGCTGTTTCTTTCTTCTTCTTAGTTTTCAGCCGAAGTTCAGTAGATGTGTCATGGGGATATATTTGTTTGCTCTGATTTGAGGGGCACCTTGTGATTCCTCCATCAGCAGGTTGGGGCTTGGAGCCCCCAGCAGTGCTGCAGCCCTTTGCCATGGATGGAATCGGTCGTGGAATAATCCAGTTGCTTTTAGTTATAGCTGGCAGAATTTCTTTGCCTGCGTAGTCGTTAGGGAAGAAAAGGAAATTAATTAAAGAGCTAATTAGAAAGCCAATGAACATTGTTTTCAAATCTTTAAATGAATGTCCTTCTTGTGAATGCCACCTTTTTGATTGATTTGATTGGTGGGTGGGGAAACCGAGGGGAACAAAACAGCACTTCGTGATGCGACGTGATGCTCTGCTGTCCTGTAAGGAGCTTAAGCCATATATGATGGAAGAGACACAGGAGCAGCACTAAGCTGACTGTAAGCCTGTTGTCTTCCAGCTTTTTCCATTATGGAGCACAAAGCAAATTTAAGTTTTCTGCCTGCTGGAGTCTCACGCCATTCTAATCGACAGCTAATCCCTTCCATCGTGCCCTTGGAGCAGGTTTGTCGTGGGGTCTTGCTTTCTTGGGAGCTCAGCAGCACCGCAATTAATCTCAGTGTTTAGGTGGCTTCTTCCAGCCCAAGTTGTGCTCAGCAGCAATTTCAACCCAGTGTCCACTGGTAAATGGTAAAACGTACCTAGGGAAAACGTGATGTTGCCATGCATAGCAAATGCTTTCATTAGCATCAAAGCTATTACGCAGAATACCAAAATGACCTTGCAGTCATTAGAAGCGAGGTATGTTACGACTTAAGTTTAGAGGGACTTGCATTACAATGTGTAATCTAATTAGTGTTACCTCTACTAATTGCTCCATATTGCTGAGATATATAAAATAAATGCATAATTGATACCGGGTACCACCAGTGCTTACACTAGTCCCCATTCTTAATCAGGAAGATAAATTTGCTGGGATAATGAGTAGCAGCAATTCAGTTACCTTTGTTGGCACCCTGCTATGCATCTGTTGTTGTGTGCCTGAATGTAAAGATTTTTGCATGTTGCTTGACTGTAGGGTTCATTTGTGCCCTCTGTGAGGTTGGATCAGACTTCCAGGTCCATCTGGTGGGCAGGAACAGCAGTGAGAGCAGGTGGGAGTGCTCATGGGAGCTGATGGAGTGTTGGCCAAGCTGTTGATCCCAGCACCTCGCATGGCGCCGCAGCTCCGGGTCTGGGATCGGAGTGTTCTCCCATGCTGCCAATAGGAAGTGGAAGTAAACGCAGAGATTTTTATCCTCAAATCCCTGCATGTCCTCTCCACAAAGCTCAAGCTTTGCTCTTGGAGGTAGAGTTCTTAGTACAAATTCTCTGTAAATAAGGTAAGAAGAAGCAATGGCTTGGCTGAGGAATAATTTCTGCAGGAGGCTGCGCTCAGTGAAGGAAAGGAGCAGCAATAGATCCGGTGCAACAAGGAGAGTCTCTGTGCACCAGGAGTTCTCACTGTAAATACGTGTGAAGGGGAGGATGGGGGTTAACATCAAGAGAATCAGCCATGAGCACGTTCAAAACAAAAGAGCAAAGTGAGAACAGCTGCAGACAGGTTTCCTGTTGGAGATGGCAGTGGGTTCCTAAATTGCTGACTTTGGATCACTTTGTTTCTCAGTTTTGTGACGCTTCTGCTTCCCAGCCATCCTGTTAAGGGGGGTTGGAGTTGGTTTGTTGCAGTTACCGGGTTAGGAAACATTGAATGCAGATAATTAAAACGAACCCTTTGTTCCGGGTGCTCTCTAGTCCTAGGAAAGCATCATCAGAGCTGGAAAGTGATATTTTGATATTTCAGACTCCTTTTTTTTTTGATGTCTGGATTGCAGTTACAAAGCAGGGAAGGACGGCAGGCCTGGCGGTTCTATAATTGCTCTTTCTAATGTGCAGTGCCATGGGACACCTCTTAGATGTCTCCACAGTGGCTTCCGTGTGCCTCCAACACGTGTGCTGTTAAACGAGGCAGCCGGCTCCTGAATTAATGAAAGCAGCTTCAAAGGGCCCCTCCCCCCTTCCCCGAGCTGGAGATCTGAGGGCGATCTCAAAGTGGGTGACATGCCTTTGAAAATTATGCAGCGCAAACAATAAACCTCGTTAAATAAAGTCAGCGAAAGCAGCACAGCCATCCGATGTGGGTAATGGACGTGGTGGGGGACCGGCATTGGGCTCAAGAGCTGCAAGGCAGGAGGGAGCAGAGGGCTGTGTGTGTGTCAATGGGATGTAAAGCTGTCAGAGTGCACAAAACATGGGGTGTGTGGATACCCGGAGGTCCTGCAAGATGCTCTGCATCCCATGGATGCTCACAGCCCGGCTGCGTGCTGCCCAGCCTGGCCCCGATGCCTGCCCCTTCTGCAATGAGGATTAATGAGGTCTCCCACCTGATCCTTGTTTGAGATCTGATGTTCGGGTTCATTTTAAACTAATTTTATTCCCGGCGTTGTCGGCAGTTTCTGCAACAAATGCAATTATTGGGGGTGAGCTCCTGCTGCAGCTGAGGGCTACAAGTGCTTCTTCCACGGGTGCATGAGGAGGGAGCCGAGAGCTGGGGGGGGGGAGAAGGGGATATTGGAAGAAGAATCTTTCCCCACGATGCTCTCAGAGCCGATACACACCTTCATAAAAAAGTAATTGAATTTTCCCACAGCAGCACGGAATGGAGATCTAATTATCCACTTCTAAATTGCTTCCTTAATTTTTCAAAAGGCAGCTTTTTGTGGGTGCTCCCCCCCCCCCCCCCTCAGCCCAGCTCAGGAGCCCTAAATTTCCACCTGAATGAACATAAGGAGACGTGCAGGGACCTTGTCTGATGTTTATGGGATGAACGCTGTGCTTTAGGGATGATGGTGAGTTTCTGACGAGCAGATTTTGGGTGTTGGAGCCTACACAGCACCTTCAGTTATTTACCAGGAGCTGTTTTCAGACTGCTGGTTCCAGTTTGTCAGCACTGAGCTGTTTAGGAGGACACGGAGCAGTTCAAATGAGTTATCCACGTTCTCAACTTTACAGTGGCTGCTGAGCTCCCCTTCCCTCTGCTCTGCTGCATGGTGCTCCTGCACAGAACCAAGATTGCCACCAGGCTGGTATTCAGCCCCAGTCTGTCTTACTGCAGGGTCCTAATTATTTATTTAGTTCCATTATTTATTGTCCTGGTGTTCCAGATGGAATGCTGGTACCCCCATGGCTGTGGGGTCAGAGCTCATCCCTGCCTATTTATGAAGGTTGGGGATGATGTGGGGCCGCTGCTGGTGGAGCTCTCCTGCAGAGCATGGCTGTTCATAATGCTCTAATTAACTCCCACAAACTTCAGAGGACCCGGCTAACTGTAATTGAGAGATCAACAGAGGCTGCAACGAAGTTAGATATGCATACTAATCACTGAATTATCTAACACCTGCTTTTGACAGCAGCGCCAAATTCTAAATGCATTTCTCATTGTACGGCCCCCGCTATAAGGAGAAGATCTTGCACCTTGTCAGGCAGCTCTTAGATCCCTTCTAGAGCCTGAAGCCTCCCTCGTTTGACAAATCTCTCCCCTTTATTTTCAGTCCTTGTATTGAGGCTGTCATGTTGCAGGCTCAACCTGTGAGCAGTAATTAAGCAGTGTTGCAAACATGGGGTCAGCTGCTGTGGTGGTGGGGATGACGATGCCCCAGTGCATCCCATGGGCTGCAGGTTCTGTGCTGACCTCCAGCCATCACAGCATGCACTGCCAGAGCCTCTTGCAGGAAAGCAAATAAACACTTTGGGACTCATTTTTCAGCTGCTGTGGCCGTGAAGGTAAAGGTTAACCATCCCAGATATGAGTGTAGCGGTCTCCTGAAGGTCTGTTACCAATCTTTCTTGGTGTAAGGAGGGGAAACAGCAGCTTTTTCTCTCTGCTGAGCCTTTTTTCCCCCCCCATATTCCATTCTGCTTTATTTTAATACCTATCCGAGGTGCGATTTCCACATCATCAGCTCAATCAGCCGTCACCATCAGCCCTCTGAAGGCAATAATTTTCTGCTACGCAATTTTGTCACCGTGCTGCAAGAAAAATGAAACCAACATTTCAGTGCTTTTCCCAACCCCAATCAGCACGTGGCGTGGTTCACCATCTTCTCCCGTCAACAAGTGGCTATTCACATCGTTTTTCCTCTTTCTCCTATGAGGATTGAGCCACTTACCATGGAAAATACTTGAGCTTTGCAATTCCTACTTGTTTTGTTGTTTCTGAGTATCCTATTTGCTTGAGTGTCGTGGGACTTCACTGACTGTTCGGATGGTTTTGAGCAGCTTTGTTTAGGCCAATTGAAGAGCTGGGTGCATCCTTTGCTGCTGGCAGCTCCCTGCTCCACCCCTCCAGAAAGGCAGCAGCTCTTCAAACAGCACTTGCAGTCACTGGTGCTGTGCTGCACAAAGCTTTGCAATTCCAAATTGCTGAAGGCATTGAGCCAGGTGGGTGAGTGGGGTGAAGGTGGTTTTGCACAGTGTGTTTGCAGAGCGGGGCTGCAAATACCTGCTTCTCTGGAGTCCCGTTGACACCCGGCCCTGAGCACAGCGCTGCTGTTGGCCCCATGAAGTGAGCTGCTCACTGCTGCCTTGTCCCAGCTCTGTCTCCAGTTGCTGCTGCCCAAACAGCCTCGTGTGAATCCACGTTAGCTGTTTGTGGTGCTCAGAGACTGAAATCACTCTCCTGCTTCTCTTACCAAGAGCAAACCTGGGATCATCGACTGCTTGTGATGCTAAACTTTCCATACGCTGCCCTCAGCCCACTCCTTACTTCGAAAATCTTTCTGTAGCTGCAGTTGCCAAGCAACTGTCAGCCTCACGTCTCCGCTGCTCACCGCCTTCAGGATGCTATGGCCCAGGCACTCTGTTCTCCAGATCATCACTTCCCAGGGCAATGGGATCCAAGCAGTCCAGGCACCGTCCTGCCTACATCATCCCATGTCACTGTGTGTGCATCAGGCGTGCTGCCCTGAGAATCCTCAGCTCACAGGTGGGCTGTGAAGGAGCACCCAGCTCTCCCAGTTTGCTCTTCCAGCATGGGCTGTGACACCTCTGGGTGCTGCCCCTCGTAGCCAGCAAAAGCATTTCGGCTGTTATACCTGGGCTGATCCCAAAGTATTGCCTCCTGCTAATTTCCATGAATGCTATGGCTGATACAAAGAGCACAATAACACTTTGTTGGAGCAAATTCTCAGCTACAAAACACCATTTTTGCTGTACAGCTGCCACCATTAGCTCTGCATTTTCACCAAGAACTTGTGTGGCTCTGCCTGTAATTACCTGCACCTGTGGAGATGACCCATTGCTTCATGTTATTTCACCACCCAGCCATCATGCCCTGTTCAGTCTCCATCAGTGTTCAGCAGCCATCAATGGATGCCAGCAGGTACCATTTTTTCTGCATGGAGGAATTCAGCAGCATATGGTCTTTTTGGAAGGAGGTAAAGAAGGAAGACAGTGGGTGTGCTGGGCTTGGGGTCAATGCTGGCACACTGACCAGGGGTGCAACCAATGTGCTGCTGCTGCTCAGTGTGGTTGTAGGCCATGTTCCCAGGTCCAGGTTGCTCGTGCAGCACTGTGGCATCTCTCGTGGCCTGAGCAGAATGAGAGGGCCGAGGGGAAATTAGAAGCCCATCAAACTTTGCCTACAGAAGTGCTTATTAACAGACTCCCTCTGTACATGGATATGCATGGTTTATTTCATTTTAGTGCCAGCCTATTCCATTTGGGTTAATAAAAGAAATATCCGTTCTATTAGGTGCATTACAGTGACAAAGCACCAGGGGAGAGGGAAGCTGCGTGCTTGTCAGCTGCCTGAGCACTGGGCTGTCAGTTGTGCCATCAAGCCTTCCTGCTTATTTGCAATTTTATTTTCAGATGTGATTGACATCTGGAGGCTCTGACATTCTCGGCACAAACATACAGCCTGTTATTATGCTTGCATTAACATTTTGATAAACACACAGTGCAGCATTGAAAAAGTAATTACATGTCATCACATCTCTGCCTCATCAAAGAAAACTTTGCTGTGTAATTGCTCCAAGATTTACCCAGGTACAATGTGCTCCTTCCAGCAAAGGCTGCTTTCTATTGAAGAGTTTACATTTACCTTTTAAGATGCACAATATCCTTTCCCCATGGGGCTTTCTCAGGCTAAAATAAACTCGGCGATATAATTTAGGTTCCCGTAAATATTCTTGGATATCGAAGCCGTACTTCTTTTGCCTAATAGTTATTTAATGCTCGATGTAAATATGTTGTGTATTATAAGGGCTGAACTATCAAGGTGGGTTTTTGACGACTGGGAGAAATAGCACATTGTTACATCAGCTCCTGTATTAGCAGAAGGGTCCTTTTGCACTTATATTTATATCAGTACTTCTCACAATGACATCTAATTTTACAATAAAGTGAGCCTGGCTGAAGCGCCTCACTACAGCTTCTAAAATATTGGCTATTTCCTCACTTGTAAAGGACTTTCCTGATGTGTCTCTGAAAGAGGTATTATATGGAAGAATACAAATAATTCCAAGGGATTTCTTTCTTCCCCTTTTCCCTTCAGGGCCACGTAAGGAAGAGAAAATCTCATTGATGTTGAGTCAATAAATTGTGTAAGGTAGAGGCTGAAAGACCTGAGTGAAAGGTAGGAGAGAGCGGTGTGATGATAAAGCAGGTGAATGTGGTCAATCAGACAATTGCTTGCCAAGGTGCGTTCTTGGGTTATTTAAGATGTGCCGGCCACATCAGCTCTCCTCCTTGCTGGGTAGCCTAGATAATGCAAGCATTCCCACTGCTGATGGATGGGATTTTGCTTTTTGCTTTAAAAGTGCTGTTCTGGACCCTAGAAGTACAAGCTTTATGCTGTGTCCCTGGCTGTGATGGGGTAACGTGCTTGACCCTGATGCCTCCTGCAGGCTGACAGTGTGTCTAATGCCTCATCTGGAGAGGAGGGCAAGTCTTCGGGCTGTTCACGAGGGGAGCTTTATGAGCAAACCCTCCAAGGTTCCCATCCTCTTATTACAGCAGCAGGGAAAATAAATGAGGAATGACCTTGACACTCATTTCTGACTTCTGCTTTTCATCACTGTGGCTTCCGCTTCCAAAGCACAGTGTCCTGCCCTGGAGCAGCCTGTGGCTCTGCTGCCCATCACCTGCTCAGGACCACAGCTCCAGGCTGCAGCCCAGCTGCTGGCTGCCCTTGGTGGGGGATGAGTCCTATAAGAAGCATTAGAGCCGGACAGAATGGTGCGCGTTCCCAAGTGTGTTTAATGGCTTGATAATGCGATGTTAGTGTCTATTAATCCTCTAAGGAGATTGGTATTAGCTCAGCTTTAGCACTAGACTGAATAAATACACTAACAGGATGCACCCTGGCTAGCGCCTGGAACATCTGTATCCAACATCTGTATTATTATGATTATAGGCTTGTGGCCTATATACGGTATCTATGAAATTAGATCTGGTATTATACCTCTGCTACGGCCTGGGTAGGTTAATTCCCCCTATACCGGCTGCCAGTGGTGAGCAGAAGGTCTGGAGGAGCAATCCTGTGTGATGCTGAAGGACTGAGTTGCTCTGGAGCACTGCAGGGCAGCACTGGATGCCGTGAGCTGCACAGGCATGAGGAGCTGAGAAACATGGCCAGCATCAGCCCCAGTTGTGTTGTGCCAAAGGCTTTTGGGCAGGAAGGGATCCCCACCGGTATGTGGGGCAGGGGACCACTCTGTGCTGCACTACTTCCCCCAGGGAACTGTTGCAAGTGGCTCATGATTCCTATTCATCTTCTCAGCCCTCACCTATTTACATTCAGGACATTTACATTTAAATATGTGTTTCTGCAGAAGCTTTACAGGAAAGCGACATTAGGCCAAAAAAAATAAAAAATAAAAAAGAAGTGGTTTAAAATGCATTTTTCATGCTGTTTCATACTCTATCGATTTTGTTTTCCTCATTTTTTTCCTATAAAGGGAAGGTTCTCTAATACATTTTTCAGGAATAAAGGAGTCAGCAGTTCTGCCCTCCTAACGCAATAGTTATTCACCTCGATTACAAACAGAATTTGTGACGGAGGGATATTTATACCAGTTTCCTTTTTCCCAATGGAAGGAGCAGCGGTGCAGCACTGTGTGCTGGGTGGGCTGTGCTGGGGCTGCACTTTGTCCCTTCCTGAGCTCCCAGGTAGGGATCAGCCAGGTCCCATCGCACAGAGAGACTTTTGGGTCGGGATTGTGGGTTGGAAATGGCTGTTTTCAATGCTGTCTGCGTTGGTCCTTATGAGGAAGGGAGGAGGGAAAAGAAAGAGAAGATGTTCTGAATGTCAGGAGCATTGAGAAGCATTGCTGTCATTGTCTGATCTCCCGGATTTCTTTCCTTCCAGTTGGGTTCTATTTCTGAAATGTTGATAGGAAGAGTTCTTTTGCATTCATGTGCATGGGTGTTTTTGATATCGTCAGGAAACTATTACAGAGTAGAAAACATCTCTGCAGCTGTATTTTGATGTTGACAACCATGAATTCTGGTTAAGCTCGTAGAGTTTGCAAGGAGCTGCCGATGATAGTCAATAACATGCCCTTTTATATGAAATCTGCCTGCTTGGTTTGGTAGAAAACAAATGGGACCACGGAGGCTGAATGACAAACATTGGTGCAGAGGCTTCGCTCATTGCTGTGGTTTTAACCGTGAAGGATTTGAGCAGATCTGCTCTCAAGTGTTGGTCAGAGGAGAAGCAGCACCTTCTTCCCACTCGTTAGGCTTTTTTTCTCATATCCCTGCTATTATTATTACTGTTAGTATTATTTATTATTCTAGCTTGCTGTGCACCTCTGGAGCATCGCCCCCTCAGTCTCAGTCTCTGCAGACTCTCCCTATTTGCTGCATGTGAGCTCTGGCTCTTCGCTTAGGGCTGTCTCCTCCTCCCCTACTTTCATACACCAAAACATCCTTGTTTTCTGGCAGAACCTCCCCTCCTGTTTATCCTTGTTCCCTGTAATCTCATACAATACAGCTTACCCAAGCTGGTGCTGAATCCTGCCTGGGAGACACAAAGGAGTGAAGGCAGTTGGGTGCTGAGGAGCCTGGTTGCTGGGATGGAACAGGCTCCTTAGGGTGCATGGCAGCATCTCTGCCCCTACTTGGCGCAGAGGACATACAGGGAAGGTTTGGTGCTGCACCAGTGCACCTCTTGCTGCATCTCGGGTGCTGTGGGTGTAACATTGCTTCAGCCAACCCTTTGGGGAGGGACTGCTCCTGTGTGTGCCGCTTTCCATCTGTCACTGAAGGAACTGCTGGTTTAATTTCTTTCCCATCTCCTGTTCCCTACCCCTCAGTGCTGATCTCGAAGCCCATCACAATTTATTACAGTGAAGGGTGTGGAGCTGCCCCATGGGAATACCACTTTCCTACGTCCCATTGGATTCATTAATAACAACATTATGTTCTGATGTTTTCCCCTTGTATTATTCTATAGATCATTTTTATTATGTAGATACGAACCCTTTGATATTGTAATTGTAAAGTACACGTTATGAAGACAAATGTGTTTGGCTTAATGAGAATGGATTGCCAATAAAAGCTGGAAGAGAGGGAAGCTTTATATTTTTCCTTAGCATTAACCCTCATAGAAAGTGATGTCAACAGCAAGGATCTTCACATGGGATGGAGGAGCAGAGAGCGGTCTGCATTGAGTGGGGCAGCAGTGCAGTGGAGAGAAGTGCAGTGCTCTATTCCTGCAGCAGCAATGAGTTGCGAGGGTGTCAGCAGCACTCAGCCCTGTGCTGAGCTGTGGGGTGGAGAACATCCGTGCTCCTGCTCTGTGGATGAGAATGAAATATCCCACTGTGCTGGAGGAAGGACTCAATGATTTCCCAACGTGCCTATAGGTGCAGCAGGTGGGAAGCATCCTGAGGTCTGCTGGAGGTCAGGCCCAGGGTTGGGGTCAGTATTCACTCCTCCTATGGTGCTGACGTTCCCAGGTAAGAGCTGTTGGGGTGGAGGAAGAAGGGATGCACCAACATGCATCTCCCCAGGCACGGCCTCTGCTAACCTGTGGCTGCCAAAGCGAGATAGCACGGTGGTAGCAGCCGAGGGATTCGCTGGTGAGCTAACAGATGGAAGGAGCCCTCTCCCCATCTGACGCGAGCACAGATTTAATCAGCTCACACTTCCCTTTTCCACCTGGCATAGACTCTGGGAAATGTATCTTGATTTGCGTCCTCCCAGCTCTCCCCACAGACTCTTAACATCTTTGTTTTTTTGCTACTTAACAGCAGCAATTGCAGTGAAGCACTGCACCACCTGCTGCAGGGCCGGCCCAGCCCCGCTGGCTGCTGCTCCATGGCTGGGGCTGTGCTGGGAGGAAAGCACAGTGCTGGAGGTGCTGCTTCTGCATGCATCTTTCTTCATGTCTCATTGAGGTCTGTGAGGAGGGAGGACATCTCTGTTGTGTGGATGGGGAAACTGAGACACCAAAGCATTTTGATCAAGGACAAGAGAAGCCAAGTCCCATGTACTGAATGTGGGCCTTTGCATGTTATCTTCCTGCTAGAACATGGATTGCATCAGTTCATGTTGTCTGTGCTGAACAAAATGCTAAATAGTCGCTCTGATGCAAAGTGAGGGTGGGAAAAAGTCATTGCCAGCCCATGATGTCTGAGGTATTCTTGCATCTCAGCAGAGCTGTCAGTTAAATCTGAAACCCAACCATTGGGGGCAAGTTAAATTGAGAAGTGAAAAGTATTTTATTAGTATTCTGCTATTGATTTCTTAATGGCTTTTCTTCCTGGAAATCAGGAAAATATTTACTCTGCTTGAAGTCGCTGGGCTCTGTGGGGAGGAGGGGTTGGGTGTGCATCTGATCCTGAGAGCCCAGCTGGGAATAAGATGCCCAGAGAGGGTAAACAAACTCTTCTAAGGTTGGGTTCCATTTTCATTCTCTATGTGCTCCTTCCCACATACACTATCTCTATTACTTGAAGCTTTCAGTGCAGTAAGGGAAATATATATATATATATGAAAAGATCATCACTTTCTACCTGAAAATGATAATCTAAAGCACATCCATGCTGTAATGCTGGGTGAGGGAGCTGGGATGAGAAGAAAAACCTGCAAGGAGGATCATGCTCCTGCTCTGCCTGCCTGCAGTGGGAAAGCAATGCTGTAGGTGCTGTAGGATGCTGTAGGTTCTGGCCTGTTGGGGTTCAGCTGACAAACTGAGCAGCTTCATTGCTTAGAGAGCCAAGCCCGTTGTTTGGTCTGCTTCTTCTGATTCTTTTCTCTCCCCACCTTATTTCTTTTTGTTAAGGACCGTGCTATATGAATATCCTTGGCTTAATTTGCATTGCATTAGAGTAAAACATTTTAAATTTCTTCACAGCAGAAGTAAATCTGACAGACTTTATGAAGCCATTATACCTGCAGGTATTTTATACTTTTAAAATACATTCTTGTCAAGCTATCTTAATTATATTATTATATGTACTTTTGAACTCAGATCCACTCTTGGGTGATACATTACGCTTCTGACAGTGCAGTCCTAAAAAGCTACAATTTATATCAAAGCTCTCTGGCTGAACAAAGATGTATCTATTATGGATTCGGGGGGATTTATTAATTTTCTGTTTTGGAACACTTACTCATTGACAGAGCTTGCTGGCTTTAAATTTCTATGGTGATTATTATGTGCAGCATTTACATGGCTTTGGGGGCTGCTGGGACTGTAGCTGGGAGTAGCAGAGAGCAGCGGGAGGATGGAGGCAGTGAGCTCTGTGATCTTTGCTTGGCTTTATGGGTCAGAGCTGACGGTGCTGTTCCATTCCAACACGTGTCCACCTTGCAGTCAGTGGCAGTGCTTTGAGAGGACCCGCTCTGGCCAAACATCTTCAGACAGTACTTAAGCAAAGCCACCCGGTGCTTGAAATCAATGGGAGTTAAGAACATGCAAGTTAAGAGCTTCACTGAATCACAGACCTCGCTTGCAAGAGGGATTTCACTCACAAAAGTGAGTCCCATTGGCTTGAGTTGGAAGTGGGGGTGTTTGGTTGGTCCTGAGGGTTGGGCATTGGGATGGGAGCATGGAGAAGGAGTTGTGTGTTGCTTCCAATTTTGCACAACTATTGTACAAAGCACAGACCCAGATGAGCCAAACTGGGTGCATGGAGCTGTTACACGTCCTTCCTCTGCGGTTCCTTTGAGGAGGCTCAGAGGACACTCTGCTCCCCACCTGGTTGTCTCTGATAGCAGCAGCCCCACGGGGTGATGTATGGGGTGCATCTCCCTGCATTCTGTCCCCTCACCAACAGCTCCACAATGAGCCTGCAGTGCTTCTCCACAAGCTCCAACCTCTCATTGGATTAAGAAAGCACCGAGAAGCACAGAAGCAGCGGTAGGCTTTCTATTCTCAGCTAGCAATCACCCAAATCCATTCAGAAAGTTTAATTGCTGCAAGTAAAACTTGTAAATACCGATGTGGCTTAAAGCACAGCCAAACAGGCAATTTTCTCCTCTGCCTTCTCCTCTATTGTTCTTTTAAAGGCTTGGAATTGCAGTGGGGTTTTTTGTTTCCCTTCCAACCCCGCAGTTCCCCCCGTGTTCCAGCCAGGCTCATTGAGGACGTCTCGATACTGTCAGGAAATCAGTTCGATGGCTGCATCTTGTAAAAACTTTCAAAGCTGGAAATTAACTGACATTTCAAAGTGAAATGTCATTTTGCTCCAAATAAATAAATAAATCGGCGTGTTTTGACATTTTAAAGCACTTTTCCCTCGCAAAAGGAAAGAGGTTCTCTAAATGAAAACCATGTCAAAACTGACTGCTTTCTCAGAGAGATTTTGACTTCCACGGATTTCTCCTGGTGGGAAGGAGCTCAGGGAGCTCAGCGTTGGGTCTCAATGGCTTCAAGATTGGTGGAGTGCATCCCATGGGGCTCACGCCGTGTTTTCTCTTTCTCAGTGGCAATTGAGATGAGGATAACAAGCAGTATCTGGGCAAAGCCTCGAGCCCAGCTTGCCTCATTTAACCCCCAGGAGCAGCACTGGGACATAGGGGTGTGTTCAGCCTGCATTCCTGCTGCATGCCCACCAGGGAGGGTGAGCAGAGGTGGGACCCCGAGCTGTGCCCTTCTCCTACATCTCGTGCTCAGAGATGCCCGCTCGCCTCCTGCAGAAATGGAGGATCAGCACATCGTGAGCTGTTTCTTTTGCTTCGTGTTACGGAGTTAAACTGACGCTGGCAAATCGCTGCAGTATGTTGTAAATGATGTATGGGAAGGGAAGGGAAAAATCCCTTCTTGATGCAGGTTCTGCATTCAGGGGATTCTGGCAGTGACAGAGCAGGAAAATCTGCCACCAGGAACCTTTGACTCCAAAGGGGCAAAGCATTCCCCTCTCCCATGCTTCGATCCTGTTTTCTCTTTAATATTGCATTCCCTGGGAAGTGCTCACTCTGCTTATTCACGGGTCCTCCACAGCCACCATAACCTTGCAGACCCAACCAGAGCTCTCACCCCATCACACTGCCCCGCTTCCCCACTGATGGAACTTCTGCATAGTGTTAAAAAACCAAGCCCCTTTTCCCCCTTTTTCCTCATTTTTTTTGCAAGGCTGTGTATCTCCCTATAATGGCTTCTCTGCTCCTTTGTGGGGTGCTCTGCATGCAGCCCAGAGCAGAGAGTGGGGGGAAGAGTGGCCAAGCGGAGGGGAATTGTGAGCAACATGGTGGAGAAGAGCGGTAGGCACATATTCAAACTGCAGCTGGGGATATTTAGCTTGAGCATCTGGAAAATCCTTTTCTGAGTGAGGAGAGAGGAGCCCTGGGACAGATTATGTGGGGAGGATGTGAGCCCTCCATCCCTGGAGGGCTTTACTGAAGCTTAGACACACATCAGCTGTTTTTAGTGGAGGCAGAGTTCCTCCTGGACCTGGAGAAATGCAGAATAAGAAATCTGGCTCAAGGGGACCCGGAGGCATCATGTCACCCATCTGTCTTGCTTGAAGTCCTGAGCGAAGCAGCAGCAGGCTGGCTCTGGGGATCAGAGCAGGAGGTGTGGATGGTGAAGGAGGTTTCTGGATGGGGACGATGCCCATTTGGGACACTGTTATTTCTCACCCAGTTCACAACAACTGAGTTCAGCTTAGGAAGATACAGTGAATTGCAACCTAAAATCTAGGCAGGTCATGTTGCATACTGCTCATTCTAGATGCTGGCATCCTTGGTTTGCAAACATACAACTGCTTTCTGCATCTGGCCTTTGTCTCCCACCCTCCTTTATTTTTTTTTGCCTTTCCAACAGAGACCTACAGCTTGTAGCTGCTGCCTTAGAAAAACAAAGTGCTTGAGTATTCCTTGGCAAGAATTCAGCTCATCTGAGATTGGCCCAAGGGTGAGCTGAAGCCCAGACACGGCTTAAGGCCCGTGGTGAAAACCTGCTATTTTGGGAGGCAAATGAATGCAGGAGGCTATTGGTTATCTGTCAGTGCAGGCGAGCCGGTAAATGAGAGGTAGTCAATGACATAAGGGATGTCAGGTTTTATTTCCAGTAAGAGCCAGTGAAGCTGGGAAAATTGCTCATTAATGCTTTATTGATATTCATGTTACTATTGAAGAAGTCTGGGGTGGGGGTGAAGGGGGGGCTGTGCCCGTGTTAATGGGGCCAGGAGGAAAATAGGCTCTTCTGTGCCTGGGCAGAGGGCACATCCCTTGCTGCAAGGGTTGTGTTGTGTCAGTGTCTCAAAGTAGAGTGGATGGGTTCCATGGCTGATCCACAAACCAGGCAGGATGGAGCTCTGAACGCAGGCTGGGTCACACTATGGCACAGGTGGCTGAGTGCTCTTTTTTTCACAGAATAGATTTAAAAGCAGATCATTGTAAGGCCATGCAAAATGCTCCAGCTTTGGGTTTGGGGACTGTTTAACCCTGGTGTTTGTGTTAGCGTTCTGCATTCAGAATGACTGGAATTTAAAATGCTCTTTCAAAAGAAATTTCTTTCTAAAACATCCAATTGCTTTATTTCAGAAATGCTGACGCTGAAATGTTGAGATTTAAGAAACAAAGCGACCTCCATTAGCCACTTGGCATTGTTTACATCCACAAGTATTTTTCACATCCTCCAAGCTGAGGAGCTTGTTTGCCTTCACCCTGCCCTGTGCTGGGCTGCAGAGCTGTGCTGTGCTGTGGCTCTCAGGGGCAGCCCAGTTCCTGGCTTTTCTTGGTGCTCACTCACCCCACACCTCTCCTCCAGGCATCGTTGTGTTTGGGGTCTTTCCTTTAGGACTGCACAGCTCCTCCTGCCTCAGCTGACCGGAGCACTGAAGCAGGCCCATGGGTGATGCCATTCCTGGCCACCAATGCTTGATGTCCCAGCTGCAGCCAGGCTCCTGGAAGGACTCCCCATGTCCCTTCCTTGCAGAGCTGCTCCATGCAGGAGTCCCACAGAGGGACAGCCAACAACTCTCTGCCTCTGTGCTGTGCACAGCCAGAGCAAACCTAGAATAGCTTAGTAACTGTGAGAGTTTAGAAGGGAAAACATCTTCTGGTCTCGTGTTTAATACAGCTCTGCCTCTCAGCTGTCATCACACTGCCGACTTTCCTGGGCTGTGGATCAGCAGGGAGGCGGCTGAGTGCCGGAACACCGTTGGCACCGTGCATAATTCCTAGCTTTCAGGGCGTGCTGTTGTTTTCATTGCTGCTCCCACCTGCGTTCACTGCACAGGGGGGTGTTTCATCATAAGAAGGGTGTAGCATCCCAAGTGGCTGAGCTTGGTCTGGCACTCTATCCCCGAGCTGTGCATCACTCCTTCTGCATCATGCTTTAAGCACAACGCATTCCCTGGTCTCCTGCATTCAGTCTGATCCTTTTGTCTGCTGGGACGTTGTCTTAATGCAGCATTGGGCATCACACCGTTGTTAAGAAGCTTATCCTTGTTGTTCCTGGGATGTAAGAGTAGAATCACTCTTTGCGCTTTGTAGGTAGAGGAAATGGTCCCTGGTGACACGTCCTGTCAGTCAGCCCTGCATGGCAGGAAGGTTCCCATTGCAGCTGTGCAGCAGTTGCTGGCAAATGGCTGAGTCTCCCTTGGCAAGGCACAGCGTGGGGATAAGGGTTGTCTCCCAGCACAATGGAAACTGCTGGAATAAATGTTGAAAAATGCCCTTTTTGTGTGTTCAGGATGGAGGTTCCTGGCTTTATCTTGTGCTGCCATTTGTGGCTTCCCTGTACTGAGCATTTCCCTGGTTCAGGAGCATAGGGTCAGAGAGATTGATCCTACAAGGTCTGGAAGAGGGATAGAGATCTGAGGGAGACTATGGGGCACATTGCACAGCTCTGTGCCACCCACTGCTCTCCCCATCTCCATGCAGAGAGAGGGCACTAATTAAAGCTTATAGGTGCAGAGCTGCCGAAGGATGCAGCAGTCAGCAGTACGGTTCTGCTGCTCCCAGAGCAAGGTAGAACATGGAAATAATAACATGCAGAGCTGCGCTCGCTGCTGTTTTATGGTCCCTTTCATCACCAGAAAGCTGGTTGGGCTGGAAGTTGATCAAACTTGCAGGATGGGTGGTGATTTATTGCAGCCGATCCTCCTGAGCACTCTGTACCTGCAGTGTGAATTAAGGGCAGGGCAAGCAGACAGGGCACCCTCTGCCCCCTGTGCTGCATGGTGTGTGAGGAGGGCAGGAGCCCAAACGTGGGAGCACAGCAGTTCTTACTCTAAATGAAAAGCATCTCCTCTCATTAAAGCTGTAAATTATGGTCTGCAGACAAGGCAGGCGGCGGTTCACGGAATCAATAAAAGCCCGGTTTGTTTTGAAAGCCAAGTTGCCGATATGCCAAAATACATATTTTGCAAATTGCTTCATTTGCATCTGAAAAGATCAAACCTGATTTCTTCCTGAAAGCCGAGAGGAGGGGTGAGGGAAGAGGCAAAAAAGGCAGCAATTCACATCTCCTCTGTGCCCCCCCTGCAACGGATCCTCCACTTGATCGAAATTGGTAGCAGTTGGGGAATTATTTTCTGTTTTATTAAACAATAACATCACAGGGAAGCTGCTGGTGTGAGCTGTCAGGGAGTTCCTACCAACGGCACAGCAATAGTAGCTCATTCTCTGAAGCAACGTTCCTAGCTAAGCAGAGAGACTTTCTCTGCAGCACCTGTCTGTTGGAGGCCTGGTGGGCATCCGTGTGCCTGAAATACCTGGGTTAGTTGGCTCTGCTTTTAGCTGCTCACTTGCAGGTGGAGGCAGGTGCTCCTGCCCCTCTGCTCTGTGCTTCTGAGGCTCCTGGCCGCAGCTCCATGCCCACTCCCAGCACTGCACCCCACACCTTCATGACGTGCTTATCTCCTCCCAGGGGCTTTTCTCTGCTCCCAGCATCCTCCTCACTGCCCAGAGTGAAAATAAAGATGTATGACTCCTACTTGAGGAGAATAGATTGTTTTCGATTGCTATTCATCTGTTATTTTAGAAAGTAAAATGAATAAAACTTATGCAGGTCACAGACATTAAAGAGCCTTTTTATATCAGTTTGGGAGCACTTGTCAGCTTTGATTTATTAAGTAAAGTTCCCCGACTGGCTACTGGTACGTGTTGTCAGTCTCTTGGTAATAGATAGACCTCACAGCTGAGTGCTCTGTGATTAGACTTCTCGAGTATGTATTTTTAAATAAAGGCATTGCTTTTTGGGGTTTGCTCATTTCCCTTTCTTAGGTGATTTCATTCATCTTCCCTCGCCCTCCCTTCCGCTGCTGTAAATGTGTTTTTGTTGGAAGCCACGAGGAAGGCAAATGGGACACATCTTTAAGATTTCCCCCAAAGCCTGCTCCTAACTTAGGCTGATTGATTAAATGTCACAGGGAACAAAACTGGATAAGCAGGAGCTATCGAAACGGCTTTCCAGGGAGACCCATCCCACGTGCTGCTCCAGCTGCATCAGCATTTCTGCATCAAACTTCTCATCCTCAGGGCTCGGAAATGTAAATGGCCACAGCAGCATGGAGAGGTGACTAAAGGAACCCTGACCTCACCAAGAGAGCACGGGACCAGCAGGGTGCTACCTCCTGCATGAGGATGCTGAGAGCTGATGGGACGCAGTGTGTGCTTTCAGAAGCTTGGCTGTGTATCTGCTCACAACCCCAACTTGCTTCCCTTTGGAGAATGGATCTGAGCCATCAGGCTGAGCTCGGATCTGGACGCTTGAAGGGCAGGGATTTGCAAGGCTCGCTGTTGCTGGGCATATGCTGCTGTCTCCTCACAGGGGTGGCAGCAAAAGGGTATTGCAGAGCAGTATTCCAGCCTAAAATCCCCAGCTCAATCTGTAATTACGCCTTTCATAAAGAAGTGAGCTGGAACGAGGATGAGATTGTTTCCCCAGGGGCTGAACGAGGACTGGGACTAATTCATTAGCATGGAATTGAAATAGTGCAGGTGGGAGGCCAGCGAGTGCCTTCTGTAAATGAGTGTTGTAGATCCTTCAGGAAGGACAAAACTCCGACGACTTCCCCAGGAGGCTGAGCTGGGTTGTGTCAGCAGAGCCTCGAAACAGAACCGGCTCGTGTGACTTGTGAACATGCAGAGTGCATTGCAAGGAACAACAGCAGTCCAACTGTGACGATCTCATAACCCTTTTCACTTTTGTACAACTCCAAAAATGGGTTTGATTTAAAGATCTGACAAGCCAACGCACCAGAAACATCCTTTCTTTCCCTCCTCTTTTCCACCCTGTGCATTAGCAATGCTGGGCTCTGGGCTTTGTGGCTGTGGTCACTCTGTGATGATCTCCTACCAGCTGTGGTGCCGGGCTATGCTCAGAGCATCGTCTTTTGTAGTTCATTAAGTATCTCTCTTGCTGTTACTCAGCCTGAAATGGCATCAGCTGCTTTGCACGTTCTAGTGCTGCTGCTATTATCTCTTAATAACACACACATTAATTATTAAGCCAGATTGCTTATTCTACACTTTTAAATGATAACCCTGCCACACGTGTTTGCTTAATGAATGCAACCCCTGTGTGCTTTGAAATGGCTCATTAGGGTTAGTTTTAGCTCATCTCCATTGACTGTTGTTTCCTAAACTGCCACAGTGATGGGTGGGAATATCCCAGGCTGGTAAATACTGGAGGCTCATGCTTGCATGGTGTCTGCTCTTGGAATAGTGGTGCTCCGTGTGAGGGAGAGAGATGGGTACCCTTCAGCCCTTCATGCTTTAAAGTCAATGTGAGTGTAAGCAAACCTCTATTTCCCAAAGCAGAAGCCACCTAAGTGCAACCCTTTTTCCTTTTTTCAACTCCATGAGCAAAATTGGCCACATTTCTCCAAGGTACCAACTGAGAACCCAGAGTGGTTTTCCCTTTGTTTGGGTAACACACAAAGGAACGTCCACCTGTAGCATGGCTGGGTATTGTACCTCCTTCTCTATGCAAGCATCTCAGTGCTGCAATAGTGTTTCTCTCATGCATGCTGCAAGTTGGTTTTTGTCCTTGGTGTGCCCACATCCAACCTTTGAACCCTGAGTCCCTAGGGAATGGTGAGCTGTGGCAAGGAGCATGGCCTCCAGGTCAAGGGCAGCAAGGGAATGTGAATGTGTGCTGGCACGTGTTGCTGGAGGAAAGCTGCCAACTGGACCCACAGTTCCTGGTGCAGCACCAGATGGGGTTTAATCAGCACCACCACGGCACTGGGAGGATTTGAGTGCGAGACATCCAGTGCTGGATGAAAGGATTATCCAGGGTTTATTTCCAGCTGATAACACTCTGCTCTTCTGTAACACCTTTTGTGGGTGGATCTCAAGCTCTTTTCAAACTGTGGTTAATTAAGCCTCACATTGCCCCCTGGTGTCGTGGGTGAGGCCAGGGCTAAGTGCTGGTGGGCGAGCAATAGAGAGGGATGGGCTGTGGAGCAGGCTGATCTCCCAGCTCTTCCTTGCTGCCTTGGTTCCACACCGATCTCTTTATGCTATGGGGAGGAATGCACACAGCTGCTGGTCCCCACCTGGCCCACAGCTGGATCCAGGTGTGCATCCTCACACTGTGCTGCTTCTGCCCTCAGTTTCCCCCTTCTCCCTTTCCCCAGTGCCCATCTCCCAGAGGCTCCACGTGACGTTCCACTGCACTCCTGTTCTGCAGACACTTTGACTCTTTGTTTGGTAGGAAATAACACAAACACAAAACAACGGCAGCAAAGCCCTCACAGCCCTCCAGAAAAGAGCTTTTGCTGCCTGTCTCCACAGGGGCAGATCTCTCAATAGTGGTTTCCCCGGAGAACAGCTGGGCCTGAGGTTCCCTTCCCCTCCTCTTTTCTTTTCTTTACTTTCCCCTAACTAAAAATCAGGAAGCTTTAAAATCCTCTTTGAAGTAACACTGTATGAAGAGGATTTATCCTTGTCCACTTAAATATTCATGACAGCTTGCATTTCTGTTCAAAAAGACACTTGTTTATTTAGATAAGATTTAATTTATTCATAATTTACCTAAATTTGCAGGAGCGTGCATGTACATTTTAGCTTATAAGCAGCATAATACATAAAACATTATTGAAGCATGCAAATTACACAAATACAGCATTTGAATCTGCCTGCTTGTTTTAGGCAGATAACTAATTTCTTACCCTGAGTAAAGACACCAACACAATTGCATGGGCTTGCTGCCGGGATTCGGTGGCTCAGAATTGCTCTCGTCTCCATGGATGAGGTCTGGCTGTTTGGTGGGCTGTGGTGGAGCCCACTTCTTTGGGAGTGGTGATGAAGCTCTTTGCTGATGCCTTCTTGCAGCCTTGTGGTTTGCTGAGGGCTCTGGGCAGGTTGCTGCTTGCTGATGTATGGGCAGGGTGGGATTGGGGTTGGAGCATTAGTTTTACAGGGCATGGTAAGGTGAGCACTCATCCCCACTACATAACATCGATATTGTCCTCATCCTGACTAATCTCTGCACCTCTAATGGTGATGCAGCCACTCTGTGCTTTCCTTAGGCTGACCACTCACTTCCACATGACAGCTGCACAAATTAATACCTATGGGGTGGCCTTGATGAACTGGGGTTGGTTTCCTCCCAAATTTCGGACAGCTGAGTGCCATAGGGATGACACACTGTCATGGTGTCACAGAGCCATTAAGACTGGATATGATCACTAAGGTGACTGAGCCCATCCCCAGCACACTGACCATGTCCATCAGTGTATGGATGATGGCTCAGGGCTGGAGCCCTGGTGGCCTTTTTGAGTTGAGCAAGATGCACTGACTTTGCACTGTGGAGACGTGTAGCACCATCCAAAATTGTTCCTAGCAGGTCCTAGCGTGGAATTAAATGTTTGCCATTGTGTATATGAAATCTAGGGTATGAAACCTGTAGTAGCAGATATCTCAAGGACTTGCACATTATGCAAATCTCTCTGTGTACGGCGGCGTTCCCACACAACCTGTTATTAAGATTGCCTGCCACTTCACATAAGATTCTGCTTCCCATTGCCTGTAACTGTGCCAAGCAGTAACTGTTGGGGCTGGGATTTCCACGGCCAGATGTCCTCCTGAGCTGACAGGCGCTCTGTTTGTTCTGCAGGAGGGGTGGGAGGGGATGGTGGAGCTGCTGCCTGGTTGGGGTTTTTCCCTGTTTGAAATCACAGCCAATATCTCCGATAGTTTCCAAGACTGAAACTAATGGGGGGGAAATAAATTTCCTCTGGCTTTATAAAGCTGAGCATCGCTCCGAGCCTGGGCTGTTCAGGAGATGCTCTGTTACTTTGGATGGGGTGGTGAAAATACCTTTTCAGCCCCAGCAATGCTCAAGGAGGAGCAAAAAACTTCAGCTTCCCACTTGTTGGACCCAAACAGCTCACAGCTGTGTGTGAATGGCACAGGGGCAGCGCAGAGCAGGGGAGGTGCATTGCTTTGTTCCGCGTGCACACCCAGCGAGAACGCGGAGAACTGAATATTTGGAAGAGAAAAAGCTATTGATTAGAGTTGAAAATAAAGAAAAGAAAGTCTCCCGTCCCACCACCTGTGGATGTATTAGGGAGAAAATATCGAACTGGGCTCTCCTGGCTCCGTGCAATTGATGCAATTTATTTTCAATTTGTCAGACGTGGCATTGGAGCTGCAATTGTTTTGGGTGATTTATTAGGGATTTTCTAAGCAGGGCACTCTGTCATTGGAGTTCCTTCTCTCGTGTCCCCGTTGGTTTCGTCTTTCTGCAGGCTCAAGCTGTGAGCCCACAGAGGTGAGGTTTTCTTTTTCCTTCTTTTTCTTTAACCAAGAGGGAAAAAAAAAAAGCAAAAAATGAAAAGAACCAAAAGGGAAATGGGGGGAAAAGTAGCAGAATTGACATATTTTAAACACGGTGACAAGATCGCCTGTTTAAATTGCCTCTGTGAATTGATTTAAAGCATGTTGGTAGGCATCTCTATTTCATTAACTGTCTTTCCCCTTCATTTCAGTCACTGGAGTCATTGCCTCTTATTACCTTGCAGGCTCATGATATCCATCCACATGGTTATTTTAGTTATTACTCTCTGTATACAGAAAATATAAGAGGCAATTTGGGGACAGAAGCAGCTTGGGAGGGATGTGGGGATAGCAGAATGAATAATTTGGATTCTGTGACGCCCGTGATAGAAAGCAGTCAGGATTACTGGTGCTCGGTGTGCCCTTCAGCCAGAGCCCATGGGATGGGTGCAGAGATTTGTGATATCAAATCTGGACCCGGTAATGAAGTGCGTTCCCACTCCGTGCGGCAGATAACGACCCCAAACCGAATTCTCTGGTGGCTAATAGGCGGTGCAGCGCATGCCTGCTGTTCCTCCATGTGATTACTGCAGCATCAAGTGTTTTTTCAGTTACCTCCCCCTAGAGACCTCCTGTGGAGCTGGGGGATCTCATGCATGTCCACAGGGAACTTGATCATCTCCTCCCTCCTATAGATGAGGAATATTAACGTGTCCCCTAAATAGCAGGATGGGATGAATTAAGAAGCCTCGTGGAGCTCTGCCTGCCAGGACTTGCTGGAAAGCTTTCCGAGTTGCCGTTCCCAAATCCAGAGATTTCTACCACTGCATTTCAGATGAATTAAAAGAAAAAAAAAAAGAGCATTCCAGATCATTTTCACAGTTTCGGAAACGCCACTGGTTTGCGATGCTTTTTTTCCTGGTGCTCTGCAGTCATTAGCTTGCTTACAGCACTCAGCGGAAAAATGTGGTGCTTAGGAGACCTCGCTTCTGTTCGCTGTCTTTACCACCAGCTAATTGGTTGGAGAACGAGCAAATATTTTTCCTCTGCTCCTCAATTTCCCAGCGTTTTGTCTTGCAAGTAGGAACAGAAAACCTGCTGCTGGTTGGCACACAGCAGAGGGAAGTGTGTTGTGGTGAGGCAAGGCTCAAGATGGGATTCCTGCTCACACTTCCCCCTCTTTGGAGACTTCTCCTTTGTGCCAGCAGGGCTGTGCTCTGCAGCTGGTGCCTGCTGGGGAAGGGGAACTTTCAGAAGCCAAGTGGGCACTGTTGGGAAGCAGTCAGAACAAAGCATCTGGGAGCTTAGTGAGAGTACTCAAATGACCCTGTATAAAGGTGACTGCAGTGGGAAAGGGCAGTTCCTGGTTGCACCAAACAGGCACTACCTTGATTTAAGGCAGCATTTATGGCTTGACGGTCTGAATTCCTTGGTTTAATTCAGGCCCAGCTGCGGTGTGTTGCAGGAGGATGCTGCTCCCTTCATGTGGGCACAGTGAAATAGGCTGCAGAGGTGGCTGTGCTGGAGGAGGTGCTGTGGTTGCTGTGCTGGTGATGCGTGTGTGGCCATCATCCCTCACACCTCGTTACCTCCGCCGCTGATGGCAGCAGGCGTGAACCCATCACCTCACCACCTGCAGAACTCCCTTCTATTAATTGCAAACGCCTCGCTCGCAACATCCAATTTCCAGGGCCCATCACTTAGAAATGTTAATGCTATTTACTGTAGCGTGTGCTGGATAATGGCATTTCTCAACATCTGCTTTCATTTAAAATTTCCAAGCCTCTTCTCACATGCAGCTTTCAGTAACGATGCTGTCTCGTCCTTACAGGGTGGCGGGATGGGATGAGGCGGTTTCCAGCCCAAACAAAGCAAACCCCCAGATTTTATTGATGAAGATTTGCAGCTGCTCCTGAGACTTGGCAAGTGCCTGGTGACAGGATTCGTCTCGTGAAACCTGCCCATGATAAATATCAAGTGGGAGTGATTAGCAAGAGGTGGTTAATTCATGAGCAGGTTTTGTATGTTGGTTGGAGGATAATTTGGTTTCTGGTGACAGAAGAATGTACTTTTTTCCCCTCTCTTCTCCATCCTCCTAAAGGAGCTGTAGGTTTGGGCTCGTAAAGCAGCAACTGTTGTAGCCACTCACCCTATTTACAAGCCAGGGCTGTTCAGCTGGGAAAGGAGAAGGGCCTGGCAAAGAGTTGGATAGAGAGTTTGCAAATTGTGAAGGGCAAAGTGAAAACTAATGGGCCCCTGCTGGGCTGTAACTGAGCTGATGAGGGGGTCTGGGAATTCTGATGGGGAAATAAAGCAGAGTGCAGAGCAGAGGTAAAACTCCTGCGTGGTGCTGGGGGGTCTGGTATTTGAAGCATGGGGGTGAATCTCATTTTGCAGCTATGCAGCTGCTCTCACCCTCCCCAGGTCTCTCATTTTCTGTGCACTTCTGCAAGCAGAAGTGTGCTCAGAGTGGTCAAGATGGGCTTTGACCTGAGGGAAAAGAGGTAGGTAGGAGGGTTACCATCACGAGGGATGTGATAGACGTGGTACGAGCATTAAGGGAGCTCTTGCAACCAACGCAATGGCCCTCTGCTGGTTTGGGATCCAGTGTGAGGAGCTGGGATGTGCTGCTGGAGGAGAGAAAAGGGTTAAAGACAGGCAGGTTTTTGCAGGTGAAGGCAGCATTGATGGTTATGGTACATAATCATCCTGCTCCATCTGGGCTGAAAAACCTTCTAATTGAGGCAGGAGTCATTTCCTGTGGGAGAAATAGCTTTCCTGTTTGCAAGGTATTAACAGCCCTCTATTGCTAGGGTCAGGGCCAGGCATCTCATTGGAGAGGTTCCCCATGTTATCCCAAGTCTGGTTCAGTTATTGCAGTACCTGCTAGTTTTCTCCTATTTTCACCCAGCCCTCCCAGCTGTAATTTCCTTGTTAGTAGCTTGGCAGGGGAAAGATGCAGGGAGAATGGGAGGAAGAGGAAAGAAATCTTTCATTTCCATTTCCAAGCTGCATCTCAGCTCCTAAAGAGCACTGATGCTCGCGGAGCCATCACTGACAGTTCAGCACCAAGGGGAAACCTGTGCTTCCATTTCCAGCCCTGTCCCCATGGGCAGAGCAAGCTGTGCAGGGAGAGCGAGTGTGTGGGATCAGCAGGGAAGGGGAAAACAATTTGATTGGGGGCCCCGGAGTCAGGCACATGGAGGATTGGTCTGGTGGGGTTTTTCAGCTTGCATCAGTGTCAAGTTGATTTTATTTTGAGAGAAGTGATGATATTAAAAGGCGAGGAGGGGTGGGGAAGAGGAAATCACCTACAGGTATATGGCATGGAGGCCCTATCAGTCTCTCAGCTGCTCCTTCCTCAAAAGCTCAATGCTTTGTAGAGCTAATTGCATGACGATGCATGGTATGGAGTTGCAGGTGCAGCCTTTAAAGTTCCCTCCCAACTCAAGTGGTTCTGTGCTTGTATGAGTTGCCCCTGAGGACTGAAGTCCGTTTCAGCCTCCCCAAATGATTCCCTTTCAGCACTGACTGCCCCTGCCCTCCTTCCCCCCGTGAACATCCTAGATGACCTTCTAAACCACACGTGGTCCTGTTCTTGCTGACATACACTAATGGTGCTTTGGGGGATGCGTCCCCTTTCCATAGGCAGAGAATGGAAATTGTCTCCCAGTGCATCCCTTAGGGTTCTGCAGTGCTTTTTGTCTGTGCAGAGAAAGTAAGGAAAACCTGTGGGTGGCAGACTGCTTCCTGGAGAAATACAGCTTCCTATTTCTTGCTTTCACTCAACCCCAAGTTCCTGCCTGTTAATTACAGTCACATATATGGTGGCGGCCATATATATAGTTATCTATGTGTATATTTTTGGTGATCTCAATTGCTTCAGCAAAGCTAACCTAAAATCAACTCTGAAGGGAGATGAAGGTTCATTTCTTCT
Source organism: Excalfactoria chinensis (assembly GCF_039878825.1). Lineage (NCBI taxonomy): Eukaryota > Metazoa > Chordata > Aves > Galliformes > Phasianidae > Excalfactoria > Excalfactoria chinensis. The sequence continues at coordinate 5,358,219 of NC_092845.1, forward strand.
TTCCATGCCGGGGAACATGAAAACAAGAGGGTTTTCAAACTTCTCTGACGCTTTCCTTTTCTTCCGAGTGAAAGGTAGTAGGAAAACAATGGAATAAGGCTCCCAGCCCAGACTCCAGCTGCCACGAGAATTATTAGCCTCTTTTCAGCCTGCTCTCAGCAAGGGCTTTTTTACATCCCAAGCCAGGAGGGTGAGATGAAACACGGATGCTTGATGGCGCATAGGCAGGTCTGTCTTTCACTTTGCAATCGCAGCCGGCAGTGAAGAGGTCAAGTCAGATGGTGTCATCTCCTCTGCCAGCCTCGTGTCAGGCAAAGCCATGAATTTCCATAATTTTACTCCAAGTGTGCCTTTGTTGCAGAGATCTCACTGCTCTCACAAAGACAACGAGGCTGTGCAGTGAAGTTCCGACCCCATGCTGGCAGAAATGCTGCCGTGGTTTAATGAAGAGTTCTAAACAAGGGGGGGAAAAAGCATTAATGCTTGCTCACAGGCCTGCAGAGGCGAGCTATTCTTCCTGATAGAAGAACAGGTAAGAATTGCCCCATACAGCTCTTAATCCACCTCAATTAATCAAGATAATGGCCCTACACAGTGAGCACTTCTGCTTTGCTGTATCCCGTGACCTCCAAATCTGATGGCACCAGTCGTGATTCCTGGAGAGCCCATCTTTGTGCTGGAGGACACGAGGCTGTGGCTTTGTGCTCATCCATGCCCGGAGGTGGGGGTGGTGGGCAGGGGACGCTCCTCCTGGAGCCACAGGTGACATTTCTGATCTAAGCAATCAACAGCTTATTCATCGTGGCTTTGAGTGTCATGCTCTGGTAACCAGGCAGTTCTTGTTGCTCATCTAGAAATCCCAATCGAATGACTTCATTATCACACAGCAGTGTTTCCTTTGTGGATAACAAGTCATACTGCGAGCATTAATGTAGCCAGCGTTGTATGGATTTGTGTAGTGGGATTGTTGTAAGCGCTGATTGAAGCTTTTTTTCAGTGATTAGGGTATTTATTCAGGTGTGAGAGAGGGAGTCTCAGTTGTCTAGTAAGATGTGAGTTGGCAGCTCCGTGTGTCTCTGAGGGGTGTTTATAGGGGTGTACCTCATGAAGTCAAGTTAATGAGTTGCATGCATGAGATCTGTTTCCTTCTCTCCCATCTCTGACGCTGCCGTTGTGTGATAAGAGTTCACACGTGTTCCACCCCAGAAACCACAGCTTGGGCACTGCCTGGGGTTTTAGCAGCTATCCAGAGGGGCTTTTGGCTGGAGTCGCCTCTTCTGCAGGGTATAAATGTAGGAACTGAGAAGCAAAGCTCCTCCATCCAAGCTAAAGCCAATGGTTCTTTTATTTCTTGAGGAGATCAGTTAAAATTCCCTTAATTGAGGTTAATGTGTGATTGGGGGAGAAGCTTGGAGGCACAGTCTATCAGTTCTACCAATGAAAAATGCTAGGAAATGGTGTCCTCCCACTGTCTGGCAGCTCTCAGCCTCCTCTGCTGCACACCTCATTATCCCTTTTGACTGCTTCGTCTGGACAGTGTTCATCCTTAATGATGGCTGAGTGATAGCAAGTTTCTGCAGAGTTATTTAATTATTACCTACCCACCCCTAGTTGCTTCTAGAATAGCGACAGCGTATTTCCAGGGTGACATGAGTTGCTAGACATGGACTGATGGTTGTGAGACAAAGGAGAAGGATGTCTGCACTTGGGGTCCTGCCTAGGATGTCTAATAATTCAAATTCAACCTTTCTGTTGGAGTTTCACTCCAGACTCGTGTTTTTCTGGGCTCCAGGAGGACTTCTAGCTTTGACACCAGCAGGAGAAGGCTGCTCAGTCATGCCAGGGAGTCATTTAGATGAGTTGTGGGCTAGGTAGAAAGCTGGAAGGTATAATAAAATGGACAAGGCTTGATGTTATACTACAGATTTGTGTCCAGCCCAGATGATAGAGCGCTTAAATTATCCTATAGGTTGTGGGCTGCATGGGCTGTAAAACCTGCTCCTTCTCACCTACGTCCCAGTGAGCCTCATGAAGCATCTCAGAGCCATCCCTGGCCTTGTGGGATGTCCTTGTATTCTTTCCAGCACGTTGCACCTGACTTTCTCATTTCCTTCATCATCAGGTGCTTCAGATGCTCACCATTAGCATTAGCCTCACGGGCTGGCCTTTATCAGATGCTCCCAGCCCATCTGAGAGATGCATGCCAATTGCAGCTCACTTGCCCACCAAGTCAAGTAATCTCTTCAAAGACTTCTAACAAGTTAATAAGGATTGATCTGCTTTTCATGAGATCACGCTGACTGCTCCTAATGAACCCAGCGTTTTCAAGCCTTTCCTTCCCTTTAAAAATTAGCTTCCAAATAAATACTCTTCTCCCAGTCGATGGGCAGCTGATTCCTTCTCTCTGCCTACATATCCCCATTATGCATTAAGGTTTTGACTGAAGGAGGCGCCATTCCAGCTTGACTGATGCGTTGCTTTGGGGGTTGTTTTGGTTCTTATTTAAGTTAAGCAAAAGCTTAAATTTTGTCCTAAACGAGGAGGGATGTAACGACAAAAATCTGGAGTGATGGCTTGGGAAAGTGGGTTCAGATGTGATTTTTCTGGAAGATTTGTAAAATGTAGTTGCTGCCCATCTGAAGATGTGGGTTTTGATTTTATTTGTCTTGGGAGGATGAGGCTCAAACAGTGCAAATAAAGAAGGGAAGAACATTTCAAGATGAGCGCCTCAAGCAATGAAATTAGTGACTTTTTCCACAAAAAAACCTTGCTGTTAGCAACATAGACCATCCATCCTGCTGTCTGTAGCAACGCCAAGAAAGAGATGTCAGAGTAATGGGGTCTTTGAGAGATCACTGCTTCTGCTATAAATGTCCAAATACTCGCACTCTGTGTTCCCTGTCTTACCCATTTTAAGGGAAATCCATAAGAATGAAGTCCTGCTTTGTCATGGCTTCCCCTGTTCGTTAAATCCCATGTGTGTGCGTGTTACCATCCGGGCCGTAATGCTTCATGTCAGTTTTAAGTTCCCCTAAGCTTTTATTGACCATTTCTTGTGTTATCTGCACACTCCCTAATTCCTCTTCTCCTCTCCCTGGGGATCTGATCCCTGACTTAGGCAAATCCTCATCCTCTTCATTTGCGAACAGCAATGCAAAAGTAAATATTGTCAGTGTCAGCGTCAGCTTCTTATCCTCCTCTGCCTCCAATTTCCCTCTGTCACTCTTATCTGAGTCGTATCCACTTATCTCTTGTGTATATATAATGGTCTTTTCCTTCCCTGTTTTTGTAGAAGCTGGGAGATCCTCCATCGTTAGCTTTCTTTGCTCCTTTAATTACATACTTGTGTGTTTACCTCCCCAGACCTCTGCCCCCCACTTCTGGCACATCCCCACTTCTAAGCAAGAACGTTTGCTTTGTGCACCGCTCTGATTAAAGATGCGGCCGCGCCGAAATCCCACACTTTACAGACTTGGAGCCGTGGGCTGTTTGAAGCTGAACCTGAATTCTGTGCAGAGCCATCGTTTGTGGCTCTGCTTTGAAATGCTGCTGTGACTCTTCGGGTGGTGCGGATGCGAGATGTAGGATGGAAAGCCATCACAGCCCTCGTCGCGATGCACTGAAAGAAGTAAAGGGTGTTTTGTTACATCTGTATGCCTTGATTTTCCTGTCTGTTAGATGGAGGTAATGTTTCCTGCAAAGAGGAAGGACTCACTCAGGTGAAAGCTGAGCCAAAGAGGAGGCTGAGCAGCATTTTCTGTTGAGATTTTGCACTGTAGACCTGCAGGAACGTCAAGGGGGGGGACTGCACCTATTGGGTGAGTGTAATGTAACCTGGAACACAAATGGGAAACCCCACAATGTTTCAGAGAGCTCCATGCAGAGCTGCAGCCCTGCTGGGTTTTTTTTTCCTGCAAGTCCATGCTTTGTGCAAGCTCCTGATCTGCACCGAGTCTTATGATTTGTGGTCTGATCATTGCTGATGTTATAACCTGGTTATGTATTGATTTTCACCTGCAAATGGCACACAATAGTGTTTATTACATAACAATTCCCATCAGGAAAATGTCTTATTGTATGATGTACAGCAGCACTAAATGTTGGCGTAGCGTAAGGGCTGTGCTTTTTGCAGGATGCAGTCGTTTATAATTTCCAGATCAATGTGATGATGTGTTTTTTGAATTCTAATGAATAAACTACATTGGTGTTTGTTGTTTACCTGCTTTCTGATTTTTTAACAAGTGGCTCTAGTGATAATTACCAAAATTCTGTAGTTGCAGAAGAAGGAGGAGGAAGGAAAAAAAAAGCCTGGCTCCTTCATAACTATCCAACTGGGCAATTATCTCCATACTGTATGTGCTGCTTTGCTATAAATGTTGAAATTCAGTAATTACCACTAGAGCCAGCCGTGACATTTCGAAAGCAGATACATAACAAATAGGGATGCCATGGAGTCATTAAAATTCAGATATCAAAACAGCTCTCCTTATTCTTTGCGTGAATCCATCTCTTTGTTTCATGAGGAATTCAGATGCCAATTAAATACCTTTTTTCTTTTACTTTTTTCTTCTTTACTTTTTTTTTTTTTAATTGTGGTGGCTCTTTTTCTCTTTCCTTCTTTTCCAAATGAATTTTATCCTCCTTGAAAGCGAGCCCAATTGACAGTCATGACAGTTGGTGCATTAGGGAAAAACATGGGCAAATGTGCTCCTTCCTAAGGAACCTGGCCAGCATATTCCCAGCTTTGGAAATGGCAAGTCTGCAGCAAAACGTAAGAGATCTTTCCCCAGCAATCCCTTTCTCTTTCCAGTTTCATTTCTCTGTGCTACTCCATAAGGAAAATCACCCCTTGAGGTTACTAATGACTTCTGGGAATGTTGTTCTGCCCATCCTGCTGGGCACGGGCTCTGTCCTGCTCATAGGGGCACCATCACCACCACCAGGAAGAGCTCAATTATTTCCAAAATCGTTATTCACACTGCAGTCTCGTAGCAATCGTTGGCATCTGGCAGTTGTTTTTAACAATGTTGTCTTGTTTACGGGTTTGACTCTTGGAAGACGGGATGTGATGCCTACCAATCAGTCGCTAATGAAACGGCGGAATTGACAGCGTGGAATTGATCCTTCCTTTGTAATCCCGTAGCAGTGAGACGTGTTTGTTTCTGAATCTGTCAGTGGGTTGTATGTAAACCAGGTGTGATAAGGAACCTGAGCGCTGAAAACAAGGAGAACAGCGGTTTCATAAAACTCACAAGGAGAAAAAGCTGTAGGGTTTCTACGCCTCCTCTCTTCCCATGTCGGAATGCCTCTCATAGATCTTTGTGAGTGCTTTTTAGAGACAGCAGGAGAAATTCATTGCAAGAGGAGACAATGTACGGCAGGTGATTCAATTCCTGAAGTTTGGCTGAGCCCTTGGTGCCCAAATAATGATGGAGTTACAAGATCACAGAATGGCTTGGGTTGGAAGGACCTCAAAGATATCTAGTTCCATCCCCCTCTGCAGGCAGGGCTGCAAAGCACCTGGTCAGGTTGCCCAGATCCCCATCCAGCCTGACCTAGTGGTAGCAAAGGGGCATGGAAAGGTCTGTGCTCCGAGCAACCCAAGGGTTGCCCCTTCCATGGCTTTATCCCAAGTTTTCTCTGTAGTTTGCCCATAGCAAAGGCCTTGTCACCTCCAGGACAGCACCCTGATCGCTCTACTACCACTTTCTCTTCTGCTTACTTACCACATATTTCCTCCTAAACAAAGAGATCTACTGAAATGAAACAATTCATTTTGCAATGCACTAAAGAAGGAGCTCCTTTAGCTTGTATGATTTCTGAAGAGGCTTCAAGTCCATCACTTGGTTATCCAGTAGAGGACAGTTTCGAGTGCTCCTTCATCAGCTCCTCGCTGGGAGATGAACCCGCAGTGCAGCCCGCTCAAGGAGAGCTGGTCGCAGGTTTGTTCCCAAGCACGATGCGTGTGTTAAGGTGAATAGGAATTATACTCACTTCAAGGAGAGATGAGGCCCTTGTGTTGACTACATTATCATTTATACTAACAAAAAGAGCTTAAAATGTTAGCATATTCTTTTGAAAACGGAGCTTTGCATCCCATTAAGAGGAGGGAAACAGAACCCGCAACGCATTATATTTCCAAGCGCCTGTCAAGAAACGCTTACGGCTGTCGCCTGCTTACTGAGCATTCAGCAATAGGAATAAATTGGGAATTGCTGCTCATGTGCTGGTCCCTGGATTGAGAGGCAGAAAGCTCCAGGCAATTAGGTGCCAACCAAATGCAAGTGTCTGGGGTTCACAGAAGCTCTGTGAAGTGGGGTTCTCCAAGAGTCGTGGGTTCGCTGTGCAGGAGATGTAGCTAGGAGTTGTGTTTTGGAGGGTGAAGGGCATTCAGGTGAGATTTCCCCAGCTTTCTTTCAATAGATGCAGTGCTGTGAATCTCAGAAGGATGATTTGTGGCCTGGTTGGAACAAAGAGGAAAAGCAAACTTAATTAACCTCTCAGTCCTGCACTCTGGTTTGGGAAGGGCACGTAAGCATCATGTGTAAGTGGTGATTTACTGATTGCTGCTGGCATCAGATGGTTGGCTTATGGGTGAGGAACAGGCTGAAAGTCTTCTGTTGCAGGTGGATACGAGCTTGCATTATAAAATCACAGTTGGCTGCGGCTGTCCTGCAGGTGTGCCACATGGCCATGGGATGCTGAGTACTGCTCCCTGAAGATGCTCATCCACCCCCTGAGGAGGGCAGCGTGTTCTGTGTGCACCATGTGTCCAGGCAAGCAGCCTTTGCTTTAAGGAAAAAGAAAAGAAAAGCCCTGCATCTCTAACAGAAATAAATCAGTAGCCCTTAAACTTTGAAAGCACTTACGGTCTACCTGAAGGGCATGGTGTGGGCATTGGTTCAGCCCTGTCCAACCCGAGAGGAGACAATGAAGGGAAGGACCAGGCAAGTTTTATGTCACTGGAAATTGAGACATGAGCACAGTGATGAGAAGCCTGTGTCATCCTGCATGGGCCATCCTTCCTCTGCTAATGAGCGGATGGTCCAGATTCTCAGGAATGTCCTTCCTGAACCAAAATTCCTCCTTGAGGGGAGGAGGCAGGATCAATAAAATGGGCTGCGTGGGGGAGACATGGCATTGCTTCCTCAGGCTGCTGAGGCTCATGCTGGGAGTATTTCACAGTTACATCCTCTGGTTGGAAGGAATCACTCGTGTACCCTTCACGCTCGTTGCCATCTCTGCAGAGCTGCACACAGATGATGCGTGCAGCTACTATAGCAACTCAAACTGAGTTTTTGGGTGAGAGCTGATGCTTTTATTTGTGCAGGGGCTCAGCAAGGTACCCTTGAAAAGCAGCTTTCCTGAGCTGGGAAACTAGAGCTGAACTTGTGCTAGTGATTGCCTGCTGATGTCTGGATCTGCAGAACAGCTTTAGCCAGCAAACTAGGGCTTGTGTCCTGGGCATGGACAAAGCTTTCCAGGGCTCCACCATGTGCAAGCTGCAGGGTATCCGGCAACAAATGACATCAGGCAGGCTTTGCTAGCAGGCGGAATGAGTCTTTATTGGCATCGGTGTTATCTCAGTGCAAGTCCGTACACCCTGACACGTGCTCCATCTGTCTCTGGAGCAGGTGAAATGAAGATGTCTTGCTGTCCTTTCTCATCAACGGTGGTGCATCCAAGATCCCACTGATATGCAGAGCATTGTTCCCTTCCCTGTCCACTTTGATTAATTTGGTGCCTCATCTCCAAAGCCTGTGAATTTGTCTCGCTTCTGCTCTTCCCCTTCATGCAGGAGTTCCTCCCCCCTCCTTTTTACTGCTGTTGTGCTGCAAAGCCCCTATCTGGGCTGGCCTGACACGGTGAGAGCAGCAGGAGATGATGCGCTAAGACCCTGTGCATTGCAGAGCACATAATCCAGTTGTGAATCCTCTTCAGAAGGCTCCAGGAACTGCTGCTAACACCAATGGCCGGAGAACCAGCAAAGCGCTGAGGCTTTCCAACACTTCAAACCCAGCGCTATCGGGAGGGCTTTAGGCTTGCACAAAGTGCTTTCAGCTTTAGTGCAGAGCAGGGAATAAAGCTCAGCAGCAGAGAAGTCCAGTGGAAAGGTTTCTTGTGTGTGCAGTAAGATAATATATGGTAATGAGGACAGCATCGAGTTGCTGTAAGTTGTGGGAACTTATCACTGCTCTCTGCTGTTGCGGCACATTCCCGGGATTTGGTCTCGCCAAAGCAGCGTGAATAGATTTATTTTGTATTGTTAGACTGTCAAGCTACTGCAGAGCAACAACTTTCAGATGATAACTTCACCGGCGTGCAGGAGTTGTGAATTACATGCTTTTAGTCCTCGGCAAACAAACGGGGCTGACAGCAGCTCTGCAGAGCCCTCCCTTCTCCCTCCCTCCTCTCGCTGTCTGTGGTCAGCAGCTCACCATCAGCTCCAGAGCTGCGGGGCCGTTATTAAGAATGACATGAATTTATTCCTAGTGGCAGAGTATAATGCTGCTGTCATGTACATGTAATCAAGGGAACATGTAATCAAGGGAGGGGAAAGGCTGGCTCACTAAACCCTAATGAGAGGCGGGAGATGGAGCTGCTGGCTCCTGCCAGACATGCTGGGAAAGCAAGGGGAGGGTGAAGTTGGATTTTAGGCAAGTTTTCTTTACTGGGAGGGCTGTGTAGCACTGCAGCAGATTGCCCAGGGAAGCAGCTGGGTCACCACCCCTGGAGGTATGGGAAGACGTGGAGACGTGGTGCTTTGGCACTGGTTTAGCTGCAGGCTTGGCAGCGCTGGGTTAATGGTTGGACCTGATGACCTCAGAGGTTTTTTCCTGTCTCAGTGATTCATGGATTCTATGAGTGTGTGAGGCAGAGGAGGCAGTGCAGTCAGCTGGAGGGGTTGTGCTGGGGAATGTCCTTTCCTTACCCCCTCTCATTGAGGTTTTGGTCCCCACTGCCATCTCACAGTGATGAGGATTTGGCTTTGTGGACGTGGGGTGACTTTGGGGAGGAAAAGGTCCATTTCTGGACCAGTCCTGAGCTTTCACTGCAGAATGACAGTTAGTGGGTGGTGGCTTTTTTCCTTTCTTTGATTCTTCAGAAGATCTGCAGGCATTTATTTCTCCTTGCAGCAGGCATTGCACTGCAGGCCTGCTCTGTGCGCCTCTCCTGGCTTCATAGTTACTGGGGAGGAGAACAGCATAGAAACTGCAGCTCCGGTGCCACCTGCATCGTGGTGCAGAGCAACATCCTGCAAACTTCTGCCATCTCTCTTTTTCTTAATATTCCAGCAGTGTTGGAGACTGTATCAAGAAACTTCTTTGAAAAGGAAATAAGCCCATAAATTATAGCGTAGCCTTTGCAGAAAGGCAAAAGGAAGACGAGATTGTTTAAACGTATTGTTTGCTGACCTTGACAGTTTACTTGTAACGTTATTTAAACATTTGGTTCAGCGGGGCTGCGTGCTGCTTTATTTATTTAATAAGCCGCCAGCTCACAAATTGCAAAACTTCTGCAGTTTCTCTTATCTTCCTCAGAACCACTGAGATGGCAAAATATATTCTCTGTCTCAACAATTCAGTCGATATTTGCATGAGGAAATTGGAAAGCGAGTTGTTTTTCTTCGTTTGCATGACAATACCCCCTGAGCGCAACACAATCGGCCGTTTAATTTGCGGTAGTTGGTGTGCGAGAGGAGCGGAGCGGCCGGGCAGGTTGACTCGGTTTTGTTGCTGATGTCGTTGGCATCGTGATCAAAATTGATTTCTAAGTAATGGCGAGGAAATCCAAACCATGTGTTCATTCCAAGCGGGGGCGCCGGGTTCCCATCTCCTCCTGGAGTTCTGCTGAAGACTTTTTCAGGGTTGAGCTTCTCATTCATCAGCTGCTTTTGGGTGGGAAACGGCAGATGCTAGAATGAGAATGGGCAGCAACAGCAGCAACAAGTGGGCCTCCTATGATGGAAGCACCCTTGGGATGGTGCACACCTGGGTTCTGTGCCATAAGATTGTTCTTCACCTGTTTCTTGTTTTGTCACTTCACTTTGGATGCTGCAGTGCCCCTCTGCTGCTCGCAGCTCAGGAAGCTCGAGGGCACTTGGCTGGATCATGGAACCCATTGAATGCAGGGAAAATATACAGTAAAACTGATGCTGGACAGCCACCAGTTTATGAGTATTTCATGCTTATGTTATCAAAGGTGGTTTTATGTTTTGGGTGGGATCCGGACATCAGGGGACTGCTTGTGAGCTGGGATTGTGCGCCCAGGGTTCCTTTCTCTGTTTGGACTGCAAAGGAAATGTCAGGTGATGGATTCATTCTTCACCGTCTGACTTGAGGGATCTATAAGGAAATGAATTTTTGGTTCAGTCAACTTTGAAGGTTTTTGGTGCTTTTTTTACGGTGTTTTAAGAGCAATTGAATGTCCCGATTGTGGTGGTGCATCACTGGATTAATCCTCGAGCTGGAAACGATCCCTTTCAAACAAGAAAACACAATCATTGTTCTAAAGCTGTTGGGAGAGCAAGGAGTGCTCTGCATGACCGGTTAGATCACAAAAGAGTTCCCAAAGGCAGAGTTAGGCCGATGCCAAAGAGGTTTTGAAAATCCCTGTTTACTCTCCGGGATATGCAGTAGCAGAGAATTTGAATAATCCTTGTACTTCTTCAGCATAAAGAAATAGGAACATTAAGATAGAGATCACCTGACTTTGTACAGGAGTAAATAAGCCAGAAAGACTGAGTGCTTGGGAGAACTGTGTAGGAAATGGAAATCCATTTAGCTCGCCCTCTACAAGTAAGGGCCAGGGTTGGGAGAAGGATGAGGCATTGCTCTGTTCTAAATATGGGGCACCAAGGAGGAGCTAAAGGATACATTTACACATAGCCTTAATGATTGCAGTTGCTTTGGGAGTGTATTTTCCTTGTGTGTAAGTTCTCAGGGTGCCGTAGATGCAAAGCTGTGTTTTGAGGGGCCAAACTTGCAGTGCTGGAGAACGGGGAGCCAGGCTGGGCAATGCTGCCCATCAGACCCAGTGGAGGGAAGGCAGCAAACACTGGCAGCTTAGTATATCTGTGGATTGCAGGTAATGTTTGCCATTTAGGGTATTTCAGGGGAGACCTGGCTCTATAAAGCATTCATGAGCTCTGCCCACCTGGTATGCATTTTTTTTCCCCCTGGTTATTAGGAAATATTCAAATACTGCAAACAAATGTCAGTCTGTGGAATATTCATGAAGTCTCCCATTCAGGTTGGTCCCCCAAGTCGCTGCTGGCTGGAATACATCAAGCTAATGCTGATTACATACACTTAGGTTTGAATAAAGATATTCCACCAAATAGCACAGAACTGCTCCCATAGTTCTGAGGCTCTATGAGCAGAAGGGGCTCAGTCACATCCCAGTGCCACAGAGCTGTTGATGGGTGCTGGTTTCCCACATGTCTGGTCATGGCTGACAGAATGGTGCCATTTATTTCTGCTAACTCCAGAGGCATTAAATTTGTGTTGAACCATTTCATCCAGCCTTCCCTCTCTAGTCAAGAACAGCAATTACATCCTGAAATGTGACAAAATGCCAACGGTTTGAAATGGTGTAAAAACATAAAAATAATAATAATAATAAGCAATGAAAGCCCTTTAGACCAGTTGGGGTCTTTCATTTCAGCATATGGTTCGTGCTGCTTTAGAAATAAATGATTTCATTCCAAAAGAAGGCAGTGGACATTTGTGATATGGAGTTGGCTGAGGACAATGTCTGTCTAAGGAGAGCCTCACTGCATCGCCCTGAGAGGCCACTCGCTTTTTAGTAACCATCTTTAGCATGCGAACTGCAGGGAGAAATAATTACATCTAATAGGAACGGTGGGTTCCCAATGAAGATGTACTGTGCCTGTACCCAGCGTGCTCCTAATGAACAGAAATGTCAGGCCGAAATAATAGATGAGAAGGATGATGTGCTCTGAGGTGTGCTGTGTTATTACCCTGCCTCTCTGCGAGGTCGTTTGGAGATGCTGTGTTATTGCTAGAGGTGCTGGGGGGAGGACCAATGAGCTCATAGCAAGGAAGGGAATCCCACATTGCTGTTAAGTATGCTGATATGGAGCCTTAGTCCAGGTTTGTTTGCCAAGCATCTCCAGGAATCAGGCAGTGGGAAGGGCTGGGAGGGGAAGATGCCTTTTGCTTGGGCAGAAGGGGCTCTGGGACACCCTGCTGAATGGTGACCCCCCACTCCCTGGACAGCCGTGCTCTTCCAGAGAAGAAATTGTTCCTACTACCCAACCTGAATAAAATACAAGAGCCCTATACCTTGCTGCTATTCTTCCACTCCCTGTTAAAACTGCTGCATAAGGATATTTTAAGAAGTCATTGCCCCCTGCGGATATTATCACTTAATCTTTTCTTTTTCATCTTAATAAAAACTGGGCATGAAAGTCACTAGCTGAAAACAGCCCTGTCCTGCACTGCTGGTGTCTCACAACAGCGTTTTTAAGATCATAGCTCATAACCACAGGGAGAGCTCTCCAAGGAGGGAGCGAGAAGTAACTTTCTGTTTATAGCCATTTACCTTCAGCTGTAATGTATTTAAGAAAGAAAATTGCTACTTACACTGGCGAAGCAAATTGGCTTACGCTCAGTAATAGGTTTCTAACGTCTGTCTAGGAAAGGTCATCCTGGAGACTCCTGCGCTCCGCAGAACTTCATCATCGTGGCTGGGATGGAAATCACACATTCCCAAGCTGTAATTTCCTCCATGTATGAAGAGCACTTCTCGTGTTTCCCCATCATCACCCTGGCCTGGTTGGGATGCAGGCTTGTCCTTGGTGTCCCTTTATTAGGGTGAAAATCCCACATCCCCATCGCTCAGACCTGCTGGGCTGCATTGCCTGCTGCTCTGCTGTGTCCCACCCTGCAGTGCATCAGCCCAAGGTCCTGCTGCAAAGGTTTCTTCTTCCGATTAAACGCTATCAGCCATCACCGTGGCAACAAATACAGATGTTGTGTTTGCAGCGGTGACGTCTCACAGGTCCCCGAGGAGTCTTTACCCTTGAGTGCATTTAGTTGATAGTGAAACCAAGGGGAACGCCAAGCAAGCAGGTTGGAAAAGAGGCAGTGGCCTCTTATTTATTTATTTATGGGCTCCAGTTGGGCTCTAGAACAGCAAATAATCAGGCAGTGCAAAGCACAAGGAAATGCCCCCATTGGCTTTGGGGAGCCAGGGGTCACATGGAAGGTTCACTAACGCTAAAGGGATGTCTGGAGCCCCTTACAGGGGAAGTAAAACATGAAGGTCAGAGTGGCACCAAATGATGCTTTCAAGCTGAAGAAAGGGAAGAAAAAGAAAACACGGTCTGGGAGTTGTCTTTGGTCTGTTTTGTGATTCTGGGCACAGCAGGCTCAGAAGGCAAACTTCTCATAGGAGGCGTTCCTGATGCTCCGCTGCAGCTGAATGCTAATCGAGGTGCTGTTTGTTCCCTCCCAGCAGCTCTTTCCCATCTGTAGTACATTTTTCAATCAAACATCCCACTGAAATCTTCCCATTTGTTTTGGTTGCTTTTTCTCACCGCCTCGTTGCGGTGCCGTTTCGTTGTTCCCCCTTTTAATAGGGTACAGCAATAAGAAACTGAGGTGGGAAGAGGCAGCGTGTTTTATTTCTTCAGCTGCAGAGAACAGGGCTCGTTTTCCTTCATCCAGCCCCTTTTTTCCCATGTTTTTTTTCTTCTTTTCTCTTTCTCCTTCCCCTTAACAATGCATCTCATCATCCCTTGTCAACTTGGGTTGAGATTCACCAAGGATTTCAAGAGCGCTTAGGAGAAACTGATTGATGGACCAACAAAGCTGTCAAAATAGCTTAAGAAAATGAGGTTAAAACTAAAGATAATAATTAGTGAAATCAATAAGAAGGGAAAAGGCCGGAAGGGTTTCCAGCTGCTAGACCTAATGGGGATCAGAAAGGCAATCCAGCACCTGGAGTAGAGACTGTTAGGGAATGAGCTGAGGTCTTCTGCAGCAAACATGGAGGCAGACAGTGCTTGACATTGTTTTCATCATATGCCAAATATTTTTTTGGGGAAAAAAAATCAGAATATTCCCCTGGAAAATGCTTTGATTGATGTACCTTGAGAGTTGTCATTCAAATGTGCCATATCTTTGCTTCCCTTTGTAAGCAGATCTTTGCTGCTGGCTTCTCTGCAGTGTTGGTGCTGTTAGGGAGCAGATGTGGAGGCAAAGGGACCTCCATCACCCCAGGTTTTGCAAAGTGACACGTGGGAAGGACAAACAGGAAAGTGGTTGCAGTTTGGGTTTCTCTCCACTAATTGATCACGTTTTGATCAAGGGATAGACTGCAGAATAGCCGAAGGCAATACAAGTTGTTAATCCCCTGCAAGCTGGGTGGATCTGAGGTTTGCAAGGATGCGGAGCAGAGCTGGGTAATGCTTCCAACCTCCAAATGCTTCCAACCAATTCTGCTCTGGAGCAGCTGAGTGTCTCGGGCTGCACACGGACTAACAGTCAAGAGCTGCATCTGTCTCACAGATCCTTAAGGTTAAAAGAAAGGCAGCATATGGTGCACAGCTCGAGGGCTGTGAAGTAAGAACTGCTGTAAGCGGAGACAGAAATCACCTAGCAGAGCTGAGATAGATGTGTCTAAACAGGACTGGAATAGCTGGAGACATCATAGGAGGACCCTATGGGGCCCCATTGGGGTTGCTGCCCCCCGGTGAATGATTTGGGTTTCTGGGATTGTTGGGTATGAATCCCAAATTCTTGGCAAAGTTTTGCCATTGTCCTCATGTTGCCGTGCAGCTCCCAGCAGTGATGGCGCATGGAAGTACATAACAAGCGTGATGGAGCACTTCACACTTGACACCCCCATTTATAAATATGCATCTGCATGCAGAGGAATTGTCTCGAGCTGGTCAAAACACAATTATTTCATTTTCCTTCCCATTCAGGATTGTTGTTGTTTAGGAATAAATTGCTGCTGCTGCTGATTTACAAGGGCAGGAACGATGGCATGAAATGGGCTCAGTGAAGTGATTCTGAATTTCCACTACAATTACTCATCTCTTCAACCATATGATTCCCTTTTTCTCGCATGCACCAGCCAGGTCCCGGTTTTGTTTTGCTCGCTGCGCTGCACTGCTGCCCTGTGAGGTTTGCTCAAGGGCTGAGCATGCAGAAACAAATCTGAAGTGCTAAACTGCACTTTAATAAAGCAAGCAGGCAGAGAAGGTACATCCCCAAACCCCACCTCGGCTGAGGGATGCTGATACTCTGGTTTCAGCGGTGAAGGCATGAGTTAGGTTCTGCCTGCCTTCTTTCATACCTACTAACTGCTGCATAAATTCCTTCTTTGTGTCTGTATTGGTTTTTAATGTACAGATGGTAACAAATGTACAGAAGGTATAAGTGAATAAGTAAAGGAAAAACTCACCAATGGTGGTGCCTTGGCTGAAGAAGCTGGGGCATTCCTCACTGGTGAGCAATCTCCAAGAGATGCTGCTTCAGTGGGAGTCAGCCCTTAAATGAGGTCTCAGAGGGGATGGAGTCGAGCTCCACCCCTCCCGGGAGCACAGCTCCATCACTCTCACCTGTGCTCCCACAGCTGACCCCATACTTGCCTCAGCTGATTAATCAGAGGTTCAGGCTGTGATTACCAATCTCCCATACAGTGTCTCTATTCATTTGCCATTACAATGCACCAAGGCTTCCTGCTCAAGGTGTCCTCACCAAGCTCACCTCACCTCTAAAGCTGTTGGTAATCCTCTGAGGAGGATGGATAGATGAGGCTTCCTGCATCACTCTTAAGGCTGTTTGTGGCCCTAAGGGCAACCTCGTTATTATGAAGGGAACTAGCCTTGGGTTGAAGTTCATCTCTTGGTTTCTTCTGCCATCTCCTCTAGCTCGTCCTTTCCCCACTTCATGTCTACATGGGTCTTGAGGTTGCAGGGGGGATGCTGACCCTTCCAGGACAATGGGATTTTGGCTGTCATCACCAATTCAAGGCTGTGTTTCCCCATCTTGTTTTGTAAGTGTGCTGGAGACTCCAAATTCACTAACAAAATGCTGAGCTCTGGCAACACAGTGCTAATGCAAAGCCACGCCAGCTACACTGAGCTCTAAGTAGTGTAATAAATGTGAACATCTTGGGTAATGTGATTTATTATTGGCAGCATGAATAGAAAAATAATAAAACAATATAATCATTCTGCAAGAAAAATGAGGTTTTTTTTTATTATTATTCATACTTCGAAGCTTGTTTACAAGGCAGGAATGAGGTCAGCCTCTTAAACAGAGCTGCTGATGCCAGATCCTCAACTTTGTGCCTGTCAGGAGACTTAATCCCCTTTTCCCCAAGTTCATTTGTGTGGGGAATTAGGCTCCCCACTTTCATTATCGCTAATAGACCTTGCATGCATCTAAGTGCTGAATTGATAACCAAAGCTTCACAGCTTGACGGGCAAGATGTTTTCTCATGCCTGGCAAAGGAAGCAGTGTGCTGGGAGATGGGGTTTGCTGGATAGGGCAGGAGCTGGGGGGCAGTGGGAAGGTACCGGAGATACAGGTCAGAAACTGGAGGTGGCTGAAATGCTGCATGCTAAAGCAGCCACATCCTATGGGCCTTCTTTGGCAATGGACATTGCCTTCCCCCTGCCCACTGTGTCCAGCAACTCCTCTCAAAAAGGCAGCATCCGTCCTTTTATTTTGCATTCCTCTTCTTGCCCGGCACAGCAATATTAACAGAGACAGGGCTAAGCAGCACTTATTTCCCTCTGTATTTTGCATCAGCCCCGCCGTACTGAAGACCGATTGGATTTTCCATTACTGCTGCAGGTTACGATCCTCTGGTTACTTTGCCTGTAATTTTCATGTTTGCCTTTTAATATTTCTTACGAGATTGAAAGCTTTGGATAAGAAGCGGTAAGCTTGTGCTCAGCGTGCTACAGAGGAGCTACTTGAATTTGAATGATGTGCGAGGAGGGTGAAGAGATAGCGGGGTTTGCACGGCCGAGGGGAAGGGCTGGGGCTGAGCATGGGATGCTGCCACTATGGAAAAGCATTTCTTAAGGCCCAGCAGTGCTAAATCTCCATGCCTTTGTAATGACAGCTTCTGCTACCATCCACATCGCCCATGTTTTTCGGTAAAGTAATTCTTTCGGATGCCTTGTATATAGATAGATGGATTTTTATGGGGAGAGCTTTATTTATTTATATAAAAATATATATCTCTATCTATTGTCGGCTGGCGTTACGTGGAGCATAAAGCAAATCTCCAGCTCCTGTGCTCCTAGCTCTGCTTTGTAAGAGCGGGAGGGAGGCGCAAACACCATTCCCCTTCTGGCAGGGGCTGCTGGGCTGCTGCTATGTGGTCATCACTGTGGGATGCTGCCGGTGTGGGGGGGATTTCAGGTAATTCGTGGGTGTTTGGGGAGAGAGTAACTGAAACTGAGCATTTACAGCACCTTATTTTTCTCTCTGTTATATGTGTAAAAAAAAATGCTCCCCAGGCTTTTTTCCTCCATCAGGCCCAGAAGGTGCAGCGCCAGCCTGCAGAGCATTTCTGCTCTGGGACCCCACTACTGCACTTAGATGTAGCTGCTTTCATTAGTTCCCTACTTTATAACTCATCAGTCTTTTTCCCCTGCCAGAAAGTCTCAAATGTGCTGAGGAATATTCAGACCTTTTTTGGCAGACGGCAGAGATAAGTGGATAATAAAACACGCCTCGAAAATATTCTCCTTCCTATTATTAGCCGCTTTCTTATTAAACTAGCAAAGGGGGAAAAAAAATCCCGTTACGAGGCAGCACACTTTCCTTGCTGTCAGTTCACGTCCAGGCGCTTGCAGGAATGGAACTCTCACTATTGTTTGTTGATTGGCTCCATTAATCAGTGGCTGTAGCCTCAGCTACCTTGCCGTCAATGTGCACTGCTGAAGTCCCCCCCTCTACCTCCTTTTATGTTCCCATGAAACTCTGGAAATGCCTCAACCACAGCTTAGCAGGAGCGAGAGGAGACAGATCTGCAGCGCTACCTGCTCTGCTTTGAGAGAGAACAAAAGCTCCCTGGAATAGCAGCTGTTATTTACTCCTCTCTCATCAGCAGATTTGACCTAATTTGGGGCTCCCCAGCTTTTGTTTCCAGCACCTGGTTGCGGTGCATCCAAATGCTTTGCAGGGGCTGGGTGTGTTGGGTGTGGGTGATGGGGGACTGCTGTTCCTGTGGTTGCAGAACAGATCCCACACCCTGCTGACCCAGCTGGTGGGAAGCCCATAGGACGCTTTAGTCTGTGGCTGTGTGTGTCTTGCATGGTCCAACAGCCACGCAGCACACGTGGCCATATGGCAGGCTGTATAGCAATGGGAACTGTGTCAGCTTTGGGTACGTCTGAGGGGTTCTCAGGTGGCAGAGCTTTGGTCCTGTAAACACACCAGGGTCTGTTGTGGCTTCCCATTTCAAATGGCCCTCTTGTGCTGGCGAGGAGGCAACCAGCAGAGCGATGCCCTGCTGAGGAATGCGGGAGCCCGGATTCATTTTTCAAAGCTGGCAAGCAGAGCTGGTGATTTATCTGCTGTCATCGGTCCGAGCAAACCTTCCCCACCAGGTGAGCCAGGCAGGAAGGGAGGCTCACGGAACAGGAAACACGGAGATGCTCCATCAGGTTCCTTACATAGAGCTGGTTGCTGTTTGGAGCCCTGAAAGTAATTAACAGCAGTGACTTGAAAAAGAAAACCTGGAACCTCTCTTGCACAGTGTTGTGACTTGGCGTTCAACCCTGCCTCAGCTCACAGCAGTGGCAGCAGCAGGGAATAACTGCTCTTCCCCTCTCATCCATGTGGCTTGGAGGTGTTGGAGGTTCCAAAGCCAGGAGAGCACAACACTGCTTAAAAAGGTGGTTCTCAGAGGTGAGAGGGAATGCAGCAACAGCAAAACAACATCTCCTTGCAATGCATGCACAGATTGGAGAGGCCCTAAAGCTGCACTTTGGCCCTGCGGTGTAATTAAGCCCAGCCTTACTGCAGGGATTGTTCTGATTCAACCTTGATAGACCTACAGAAGTTGTGCTGATGGCATACATGTGTCCAAAGCCCCCCAGAAGCACCGGGGGTGTTTGCAAGCCGTTCTTGGGTACAATGGGCAAGGGAGGTGAGTGCTGTGCTATACAGCCATGTCCAGAGGAGCTTGGCATGTTTAATCACAGAACCATTTGAGCTGGAAGGGACCTTTAAAGGTCATCTAATCCAAGTCCCCTTCAGGATACAGGGACATCCACAACTCGATCCTGTTGCTTAATGTACTTTCTGTCCAGTGACGGTGGGAGGGGGAGGGGTGAAGGTAAGATTGCTGTCTCTCGTCCAGTTGTAATGATACTGGATTCAGTGTTAAGTGTGGTCTTCAGTTGGTTCCATGTTGGATTTAAGGTGCCTAGATTTTCACACTGCTGTCTCCTATTGGCTTCATTTTCATAGCACAATGCAGGTAGCCCAGCGTATCTAGCCAGGAAATAAAACAGCAGAGAGCTCACATCCAAATAACATCAGGGGTGTTTGCTCCTGTGCCGTTAGTGCTTTCTAATAAGGCTGCAGAGAAACTGTGCCACCTCCCAGGTCACTCATCATATATGAGGATCGCTTTCTTTCAGGCACTTTGGGTGGGAGCTGCACGAGCCAGGGCTGCAATCCTCAGAGGTTTCTCTGGGTCAACAGCTTGGCTGGGAAATCAATCAGCAAACCCGAGACGCTGTCAAACAGGGCTGGAAGTTCTCTATTCCTGTTGTACCTAGCAAATAATGGGAGTTTCTAGATGCATGTGTTTTCTGGGGGGGGTTTTAAACTAAAAATGGGAAATTAATCATCTGCCAGTGTGTGCTCTGAAGGAACCTGTGGCAGAACATTGGAGATGGTGGCCATGGACTGGGGTCAAATTTTAGATTATTTTAACTGCATCACTTACATCACTTTTCCCTTAATCCCTCTTTTCTTTTTTGCACTTGCAGTTTCAGATGGCTGGGTTGTTCTTGACCTCCTGCCTCGAGTTCTCATGGTTTGTTACTGCTCATTGTTAAAGAGTCGCTGTGCTCTGCACCAGAATCAATGTGGTTCATGCCTAGGTAAATGAATCCCGTTGTGAGTCGATTATAAGCACTTTGGGACCCTTCTGAGTGTAAAGAAGTTATACAGTGTGAGCAGTTATCTTGTCATTTGGATAGTGAGATGAATGGGCTCTTTAGAAGTATCCAATAGGTGTGGATAGTTATTGCTATTGAAAAGCTTCCACCCGATGCTTGGTTTAATTGGAAAAATTACCTCAGAACCAAGCTCCTGAAGGTCTCCTTTCTTCTTCCCTCGTGGCAGCACAACCTGGGATTGGGTTGGGCCATTAGAGCTGAATGCTGAAATCTTGCTGGTTGGTATTGGTACAAAGCCAGTGGAATGAACAACCTGGTACGTAGCGGTATGTAGTGATGGCACCGTGCAGCTTCCTGGATAAATGGAAGTTAGGTTGGATCTTAATAGGAAGTTTTTCAACCAGAGGGTGGTGACGCACTGGAACAGGTTGCCCAAGTCGGTTGTGGATGCCTCATTCCTGGACATAACAGGGGGCTGGAACTGGATGAGCATTGTGGTCCTTTTCAACCCAGGCCATTCTGTGATTCTATGATGATTCTGAGTTGTAGGTATGAGACCCAGTTATCTGTGCCCTCGCTTTTTCCTGATGTGTTGGGTATGGTTTGGGTTTCCAAAGCTGACCTTTGGTCTTTAATACCCCTTTGGTCTTTATTACCCATCTCAGTTGGATGTCTTGAAGAACCCTGTAATTTCTCATCTCTTTTAACATAATGAAGCGTGTGAAGTACTAGCTAATTTATTAATGCTCAGATCACTTTTATTAATGCTCTTAATGTGCTGGTGATAGGACTAGGACTGGGAGAGAGGGTTGTTTTTAGATAAAAGGAAGGTGATATTTTATTCTGAAAAGTAATGCAGAACACAGTGAGGCTTGTGATAAATCATGTGCTTGACACCAGCACAGCTGTGATCGAAATTGATGGGAATTGTGAGGCTAAATTCCCCATCATCTGTGGCAAATCTCAACTGGAGTTTGCGCTCTCTGTTGTGAGCATCGCCACGCGGCAGCGTCGATCCCGTATTCCTGTGCTCGTTCTTCATGTAAAAAGGGGCCCTCCAGCAGGCTGTAAACTTTACGACATGATGGAACAAACCGGCGCTAAAATGCAAGCTTTTTGTCATAACCAAACACAGCCACTTCGGGGCCGACGGGCTGTGAAGGAAGAGAGGCAGCAAGCAGCAAGTCCTTGCAAAGGATGCAGAGCTGGGCTGGAGCGAGGCAATAACCTCACAGTTGCTCTCCTGACTCTAATAACCCAACTGCTCATCAGGAATAGAGCTCGGCGGTGCTGGCACACCACAGTCTGTTACGGCCCTTAATGAAGTATTAATTCCTCCAGCATAGCACTTGGAGCTGATATCTCATGCAGGACCAGCGTGGTGTGCACACCCCGAAGTGTGGTTTAAGTGTGTGCGTTTCAGTGTGTCCCTTTTCCCCTCCGCTTTTCTTCTCCTTGTCAGGAAGGCTCCTTCTCTGCAGGCACTGAGTTGATCACAGCTCACAGATCCCTTTCTGGAGTAGTCTTTTCACATCTCTCTCCTGTAAGTGCCCTGTGTCTCAGTGTGTGAGCAGTATCAATGGTCGACCATACTTGTGCAGATGGAATTAGGATTTTGCCCCCATATGGGTTGACCCAACAGCAGATTTTGTCTTTTTTTTTCCTTTAATTTCCCTTCCCAGAGAAAATGTCCTTTATTTTTTCAGCACAGGCTTCCAGCAGGAGCTGCCTGCTTCCTATCAGCCATTTGAGCGTATCAGGGAGAGAACACACTGCTAATTCTGGCCAAAAATGTGATGGCTGCTGTTTAAACCGAGCCTCCTTTGCTCTTGAGACCTACCAGCTTTCAGCTGCAGGGAAAAAAAAAACCTTGAAGTGGTGAAATCCTCAGCGCCTCCATTTCTTTTTGCTGAGCTTTCTCATAGAAGCAAATTTCCCAACTAGCTGTAAATGTTCCTTCTTTCCCCCGTTCATGAATTATCCAGTGCTATTCCAGCGCCTCGTGGCAGAGATCAGTCAGTGAATGGGCGCTGTCATGAAGCACTCCAGAAGTGTAATTAATAGCTCAACCTGCGGAAGGAGCTTAAATTTAGAGCTGCAAACTCTCAGCTGCTCTGCATGGAGCACTTGCTCTGTGGGGTCTGAAGGCTGATCTGGGATGCAAAGCCTGCTCATAGAACAGAACCACGCAGCCCACCTCTCACACCACAGCCCACCATGCCCACTGCCCACATCACTCAGTGCCACATCCCCACAGCTCTGGTGCACCCCAAGTGATGGTGACCCTGTGTAGCACCACTCTTTTGGAGAGGACATTGTTCCTACTACCCAATCTGAACCTTCCCATGCACAACTTAAGGCTGTTTCCTCTCATTCTGTTCCTTCCTCCAGCCCAGCTGAGAAGAACAGCTGTAATTAAAAACGATGATGCACTGGATTTCCAGCATTTCTCTTTATTCCCCAGCAGGCTGCCAAAGACCAGGCAAATTAAGGTGGGAGTTAGTTGTAATATTGTGTCAGAAGTCTGCTGGGCTGTTGGGCTTCTTTCTCCACCATCTGCTGTGGTCCTCCTGCCCTCTTTAGTCCTCTTCAGGTCCCTCCTGCCTCCATTAATGTGAGGCAGTAAAGAAAATTACAGTATAGCCCACTCAAGGCTGCTGTATGGGATGGTTTTTATGAAGGCAGAAGTAAATAGCAGTGACCTGGCAATTACTGGAGCATTGTTTATTCCAGCACTAAGTGCAGAAGCCACAAACCTGTTAAACTGTAGGAATATGGAAACCTACTATAAGGGAGATTAAAAGCAGCTCTCTTTTGAAATACATTTTTTAAAGGTGATGCCTGATACGATTCCTTCCCAGTGCCTTTGCACATCACCTTGCAGCACTGTCCCTGGTTAGGGTGGAGGGATAGGGATGCTCATCTGTGGATGGACAAACCCTGATCATTAGCTTTAAAATCTCCTACTGCAGCATCAGGCTGGAATACATGGAGCTGAATAATGCCTTTCAGTGTTACAAAGCTATTCATTAATGGGCAAACATGGGGGGGATGGTGGCTGCTGCTGGCCAGGGGAGGTGGAGCGAAGCAGGTTATGGGCTGCATCTGCCCATTCCATTTCTGTGGGCCGTGGAGCAGGAGTTGAATCTTGGGAAATAATGAAGCGGAATTCATTCTGATTTAAGTACCTTTTTAATGCTTAACCGCACGAATTATCTTCCTGTTAATTGGGGGGATTTGAAATATCAGTGAGCATCCACACAGCCGTACCTCGCACTGCCCTCGGGAGGAGCGGGGCCATGGGGCTGTGGGCTCAGGAGGCTCTCAGCATCTCTCCAGCTCCATGGCTGAGCTCCACAGCTGAGGCTGCCTTGGAAAAGTCACTGGTTCCTGGAGGTGGGTGAGCAGGAACTTCACTGCCTTCTCCTGGTGCAGTGGGCAGCAGCTGAGGCCACGGCTCACATGGTGCTGCTGCCAGAACTGCAGAGTGAAGGGGCTCGTTTCCAAGAGGGAAACCAAAATCTGCCTTACAATTGCATTACCTACCTGTAGAAACCCTTTTATTATACCTTTATTATATGTAAGGGTTTCCCCTGCCAAGGCTTTTTTGCTTTGCCTCCTGGCAGGGAAGGAAGATCCTGGTTCCTCGCTTTGCATCCTTCTTGCAAAGCCCTGTTCCGTAGCAGACGTGGTGGGGGTAGTTTGATGGCTGTGCTTTTTTACCAACCTTTGTGATTCTATGATTTCTGTTTGGCTGCTGCAGTGGGCAGACAGTTATCAGCAGCGCTGTAATCTTTAGGGTGATTTTACTGGAGTCAGGGCCTGATTCTGGTCTTGGTTGTAGGGATGTAAGTCCTTGCTTGGCTTCAGCACAGTCAATCCAGGCTTTGTAACAGCATGAGTGAGATAAGAATGCTCTCCATCCCTGCGCCCAAGCCCTTGGAGAGCTAGAGTCAATATATACTCCTAGCCTCGTAAATCTATACGTGAACTTGGCCGCTGCTTCCCCGGAGTAATGCAAATCAAAGTGGCATTCCCCCCCACCCCCCTCTCAACAGAACTGTCTCTGGACAATATAAATCTAAGCATTAAGTGGAGCTGCCGGCCCTGAGGGTGTCGTAAAAGACAAGAGAGCAGCCCCAGCGTGCCTTGGTAGCCAAAGACTGGGGATACTGGGGTAGAAAGAAGGGACAACAGCCAGTTGTGGTGGTAGAGATGTGCTGGGGTGAGGTGAGGGAGGTTGGTTGAAAATGCTGATGTAAGTGGTGTAGAAGATGGCAGTGCCAGCATTGTCCTGCAATGCCATGCCCTGCAGTGCCATGCCCTGTGCTTCAGAGCATGTGGCGCTCCCCTTGTGCTGGAGGTTTGCACACATCACCTTGTCAACCTCAGTTCTCACTGGTGCTCAGATCCATGGCTTTGTATCAATAGGATCAATATTAATTTGCCAGCCTGGCTCAGCTGTAGGGCTTGGTGGGGAAAGAAGGATGGGAGCTGGTGCTGGATAGGCAGTGTGTCCAACAGGGAGTGAGGGGGAGAGGGGACTGCTATGCGAAGGCTTCCATTGGTGGTCTTTGCAGGGAGCTCTTGGATCCTCATAACAGCTCAGTGCACTCTACCACCTCCTCTATTTGCTGTTAATAATAGAGGAGCAATTAACACAGCATAGGAGGGCATCAAAAGGTGCACTTGTCTGTCAAAGGAGCCATTTCTTCCCTCTTTCACATGGGTTGATAACTGAGCAGAGACCTTGCAAGGCCTTGCATCCTGGTTCATACTCTCTTGCCATATATGAAAAATCCAATTCATTCATTCATTCAAGTCACAGCTTTTCTGCAGCTGAAGCAGTTCCCCGGAAGAAGCTGTCATGCAGCTCCTTGTTATGTAGATGCAATAGTTATTTCTGACACCAGTAAATAAGAGTTTCAGCACTGTTTTCTTACCTTGTCATGCCAGGTCTCGAGCCATGATTTCAATGTTTGCAGCTTATTAAGCATTTTGGGGGCTGTGGCAAGAGATTTGTACAGTGTGTTTCAATCCTACTTCATGCACACAAACAGGGAAAAAAGTGAGTAGTGCTCTTTGGGAAGAGGTAAATCAGGCCAACCCATGTAATGATCTGATGAGCCAGTCACACCTGAAGCTGTTGCACATCCAGAGGAAAACTGAGACCTTGTGCTTTTTGTTTGTTGGCTGGCAGTGTCTGTATTTGTCACCCTCTCTCAGCTATGAAATGCATCTGTCCTGCAAGATGTGTTTTCCTCAGGCAGAGAGAAGAGGATTCTGGCCTCTTTCATTGGGGAGTTCAAGCCCACCCCACCATGCCCACATCCCCATGGTGCCCCCCCTCCCTGGGCAGTGCAGCTCTTCAGAGAAGAGATTGTTCCTCATACCCAACCTGTACCTGAATGGAGGACTGTGCAAACACAGAGGCTGTGCAGAGCTGTTCTTTTCCCTAGAAAGTTTTTTTTTTCTCATGTATTCCCAACTTTTTCTTGCTGCAATTTCAGCTCATTATTCTTTATGCTGTCTGCTGTGGACATGGAGAGCGTCTCTCCTCCCTCCCAGCAGCACCGTTTTATGTTGTAAGATTATTCCTGTGGCTGCCCTCAGCCTCTCTTCTGCAGACAAAACAGCCCCCATTTGCTCGCTGAGCCCTCTCTGGTGGTGTTTCCTCCTCCTCCGGGCATTGTCACTGCTGTCACCTGGCCACTCATCCCCGTCTCCTTTCATGTGCGGTGTTGCAAACCGAGCTGCTGCTTTATCAGAGCTGCGCAGAGTGCAAGGATTGCTTCGAGGCTCTTACAGGTCCTACTTGACTGTATGCAAAGAAAAAGCAAAGTCTTCATGGGGAAAAAGATACGCTGAACGCTTTTTCAGCTCGCATTGGAAAATGATGCATAAAGGAGGTGGTCGTGAGGCTGGAAATACCTCCTGGGGCATGCCCAGCACTCTGCTCCTGCAGGCAGTGCATCTCACACTGTTTGCTTACTTCCCAGTGTTTGCACTGAAGCTAATTAAAACCTTCACCCAGTGGTACTCTCGAGATGCTCTTCCACCACTCCACCGCTGTGACCCTTCAGACTGTTTCCAGCCCACGTCCATCCCCACAGCTGTGTAGATGCAGCCAGCTGCCCAGCCCTGCTCAATGCCTTCGGGCTCTCACGTGCCCAACACCCTTTTGTAATTATCTCCGGTCCAACTGCTCATTTCCACCAGAACTTTAAACATTGTTCCTTTTTATGTAGCGCAGCCTTTAATTTCCCTCCCCAACCGAAGGGATTGTTTGTGTTGTAAATGCCACATTAGTCCCTGTGAAATGGAGATGGAATTGATTTTCATTTCAGAGATTTCACAGCTTGCCCCGGAACTTTCTGCTTGATTGCTGGTGCCCAGAGAGGCACAAGGATTCGGGGGTGTCAGGAGCAGCGTGTGCAGTGTGGTATACAAAAATAGGAGCTTCTCACTTGGAAGATGGATCACCCTGCTTTGCTTGCTCGTAATTTGACATCAGTATCCTAAAGTTTGCATCTTCAGCTCTGCCATCCTGCTTGGTTTTGTCAGCCGTGGTCCCACTTGGGGCTGTCACCAACTCAGCATCCCATCAGCACTTTGGGAGGTCAAAGAGCCAACTGGTGACGTCTTGGTTCAGGTCTGGGTGCTGTGCGGATGGGCTGCTGCATTGTCTGGCCTGTGCCAAGTCCTTGATCATTCTGCTTCTGGGTGGACCAATCCATCAGCTCTCTCTGCTTGTGCTGGCATTGCTGACTGCTTTATTTTGAAGCTCGTTGATGGCAGTCTCATAGGGCTCAAGTTAGGAAACCTCTTAAAGTCAGATGCTGGCTGCAATAATGGGAATGTGGGCTGACTGTGGATTCCTTGCAACCGCTTCATTTGCTCCTGCAGCACTCTCTGGTTCTGCTGCTTGTGCCAGCACATCTTGTGCAGCATCTCAGAAGGTCCTTGGGGATGTAGAGATCACCCATGTAGGGACAGGAGATGTGAAGACACCTTTCCATGTCACCTTTCCATCTCATGCACCAGCCACAACATTGGCAAAGGCGTGAGTAAGCTGGTACCCAGCTCTCCTGCTGTAGCTTTCTCCCTTAACAAACCACTCATATTTAATCACCCCAAGACCCTGCAGCCAAGGCAGCCTCTTTTAGTGGGGGAACGCATCTGCCTTCAGCAATATCACAGTGAATCATTGGTGAGCCACCCAAAGGCTGAGATGTGTTTGCATCAACCGCTTCTCAAAGAATGCTACATAAAGAATCAGTTCATAAATAACTGGGCCAGAGCTTGGGAAGTTCATAAACATCAGAGCCCGCAGAGCAATTTGCTGCAAATAATTCACTATTGTGGGGGTTTTACTGAGGGCAAACAGAAAAAAATCAACAACACAGAAATCTTCTCCTTATCACCTTATGAATGTATGAAGGCAGGGGATAATCTGTCCTCTTTGCAAAACGTATTTTTGGAGCAGACTTCCTCAATTCGAGTGCAAATCTGAGCTCTCCCCTGGGCAACACAGCGCGATCCAGCTCTGTGCACAGGGAGGGGAGGCAGAGGAGAATCGCGAGTAAGTGGCATGAAGACAATTTGCTTGGAATGGGGAGGAAGATGCGCTGTGACAAGGATAGATGGAACGAGGCTGTTGCCAGAGAAAATCTCGAGGAGTTGTGAGCCAAGCTGGGGGGAGCCTTGGATGCAGCGAGCATGCAAATCTCACCATGGTTTTGGGTTTTGAAGCGGTAGAAGGCGGAGGGGAGGGG
Source organism: Excalfactoria chinensis (assembly GCF_039878825.1). NCBI lineage: Eukaryota > Metazoa > Chordata > Aves > Galliformes > Phasianidae > Excalfactoria > Excalfactoria chinensis. Next base: position 5,386,125 of record NC_092845.1, read on the forward strand.
GGAAGAAACATCCAAAGGAGCTTTGTCAAGTCTGACATTCCTTTTGCATCCAAAAGTGGGTATTGATTTTCCACCCGTGACTGCTGTAAATGAGAATTTCTGTGTCGCAGCGAAGGCCGGCGCTGGTTGTGTGGCTCTTATCTCTTCAAATATGATTACCTGCACTTCATGGTTTCATGGTTAAAATCATAATGAACTTTGCCAGCCAAGTCAGTCCATCGTCTCCGTGCGTTTGTGCGCGTGATCCAATGAATTCTCTGGCTAGTTCCTCACTGCTCTATCTCCAGGCTACAGGTTTATTGACTTACTGCTAATTTTCTTGTCAGGATAATTCTTCCAATCAAGATTTAAAACAAACTGGGAGGTTACTAAAGTGCTGGAGATTAAAGTCCTAATGCTTTTTGATTTGATTAAGATACCTCAGAGCGAAGGTATTTGTTTTAGGGGGGGGTGGAACAGGAGAAGGGAGAGGATGGGGATGTAGGGCTTGTGGTTTGGAGGAAAGCTTTTCTTGGAGGGACTGGGTTGTTTGTTTAGAGTAAATCCTTTCTTCCATGCCAGCATCTGCTGTTCTGTATTTGCTCGCAGGGGAAACTTTAAAAAAAAAAAAAGAAAAAAAAGAAAAAAAAATAGAGAAAGAAGGGAAGAAATAGATTATTCCCACTGCATCAACCTACAGGCAGCTGCTGGCTGCAATTTTCTTCAATTTCTTGCCGTGAAAAGCAAGACCGTTCATTTTGTAAGTGCTGCTTTTGTGTGCGACCTATATTTTGAAAACTGATGGGGTCACCACCTCCCTCCTCCCAACCTGTTGAACCAAAAAGCTTTTGAGATCTGTCCTAGATTGTATTTGTCTGTGAGATTATTTAAAAAGCAAGGTAGCTATTACTAATAAGACACCGTTCTCCTGTTGGGTTTTGAATTCTTTTTCCCTCCCCTTTACTCCTTTGGAAATGGAAATCCCCTCCTGGCTCCACCTGACCAAGGAAGTGCTTTCCTTCGGCTCTCTGTCCTTCAAAGCTGATTTCAAAGCACGTAATCCTCCTCCATCCGTCGTCTTCTGACCCTTCTTTATGTTTTCCCCTCTCGGTTGCCATTCGCCTGGCTGGCACGTTTAAGATGCCGTCGCCTGTCAGGTAGCACTGAAGACATGTATTTGTGCATAGAAATACACCCAATTTCAGCGCTGCAGTTGTTAAATGGCACATCTCATTCCCAGTTGATTGGAGGTTGAAACCAACACCAGCAGAGCAGGGGGAGATACAAGGAGCGGCGCTCCTCCGTGTTCATCTCTTCTTTGGGGCTTTATCAGGCTCGGGGGTCTGCATTTCCCATCACAAGTTCCTTTTCTTTTTTTTTCCCTTTCTCCCTTTTAATCTCACTTTCTATTAAAAGTCTTCCCAGAGCTAATGTAATAAATTTAGATCCAAAGCCAGATGCATAGCAAAACTTTTGGCAGGGAATACTCTATCAGAAGACATTGCAAATGAAATATGCTTTCCCTTGGGGATTATTCTACAGTTTAATTTAATTTGATATTTCAAATTAAATTAATTCAAATGGTTATGCAGTTTCCAGGGAAAACAGACTTCATTTATGATGTTCTGCCACCAAATTGTTTTGCTCCTATCATATATCTTATATTGTTAACCAGGAATGATGAGGAGTGACAACGTAGGGTTTTTCGTGCCCTTTCTTTTGTGGTTGCCATCCCAAAGGGGCTGAAACATCCCTTTGTGTGGGGCTTCTCGCTGTGGTCAACATCTCCACCCGATCCTTTGGTGGCTGAAGGTCAGATTCTCATCAGAATCCTGGCATGGCCACCCTGAGCAGGGTCAGTGTAAGCCCTAGGACAGCTGCCTCCCATGAGCTGCATGGGCTCCGTGGGTTTTCTTTATCCTCATCCTATGCTGCTTTAGATGTGACTGATTTATTTAACGTGGCTTTTCTCCACCGCCTCTTATTACCCGGAGTCATCAAGGAACTTGCACCAAACTCCAAAGTACATTAAGACAAGGTAATTCAGGGAAGTGTTTGCATCTAGAAATATATGTAAGCACTTTCCTATCTGCTGGCCTGTAGAAAAGCCATTATTCTCGACAGGGGAAAAAAAATATTGGTAATATCACAAGAGGCTTTGGAAGAGTGCAGAAAACTAGTTTCATTTTCCAGTCAACTGAGATCTAATATTTCCTATACAAGATGTTTAGATGTTTTATAAAAAGGAGCTATGTTTATTTGTCTAAAGCGACACACTCAAGACTTCCATATAGTGCTCGTGGCTTTTTCCCGTTGTAAATGGTTTTGCAGAGAGAAATCTCTTTCGCATCCATCACCGCCAGTAGATTAGAGAGATATAAATATTGTCTAAAGAGAAGGGAGCGGTGAGTGTGCTAACGAGCTCATGGGAGGAAAACAAGGAGTGTAGGATCTGCCCTGCCGGGCTGAGTGCTGAGTTAGAGCCAGCATTGCTCCCCAGCTCTGGGATGAGTGTCCCAATGTGATGCCAGGCCATGCCCAGCGATCTGTCATGGCAAAGGGAGATTGGTCAAAACAGCTTTTATCTTCTTCCCCTGGAAAAGCACTGTGGGTTGTTTGTCAGAATATTTATCGAGCCCAGTGAGGGCTTGTTCCAGAATAGCACGCAGCCCTACAGCATTTTGGGGGATGTGGGATGCAGAAACCCCATACAGCAGGCTGCCTTCTCAACCACATCCATTCCCCAGCCCAGTTAGCACAATGGAAGATCTCACCCTCGGGTTGAGGAGTTTATGCAGTGGGGGACAGAAGAGGCAGTTTTGGGGTGAGAGCTGGATTTTCCCATCTGCAGGAGCGAATGAGGGACATGTTTGCATGTGCTGCATGGTCTGCAGCCCCCAGCTTGTGTGCCATCCTCATGCACAGATACAAACTGACTGCGTTTGGAAGGGTTTGTGCCAGGATTTTTGTTTTATTTTCCTTCTTTGAACTCCTCTTTTCCTTTTTGATTTTGAGAGCAATTTCATCCTCAGCGCTTCACCAGCAGCGAGGAAGGCAGCCGGGAAATCTTAACCTTGAAGCTTCAGCATGTTGCTTTTGATTGTGAGCTGGCAGTGGTTTTGGTGCAGAGATGCTGTCAGAGCTAAAGTGGCTCTCGGACAGAATCAGGGAAACAAACCCCAGTGAATTAGTGCGAGCATCTCAGCACGGTGCTGCACGGCAGCAGAGATTAAAACCCACCTTCCAGCACAGATTTGGTTCTCCTCATCTCATTTTGCAAAAGCTCTCCTTGCCTGGTAATGGGGTGGGGAGGCACAATGCCAGAGGGATGGGGCTGGGAGCAATGGGAGGCCTCACTTTTGTGCTGCGTTTTGGCTTCGTTTCTCGCCCTCGCAAGCCTTCTCTCCTGCGTGAAGATCCTGGTCTCTCGGGCCGTGTTTGCAGGGTCAGGCCTTTGGAAAGTAATTGCTGTAAGAGGTCCCTGTTCTCCAGCACTCCTGCTGCCAGCAGATGTGTGCATCAGCTGTTCTGCTGCCGCGCGCCGGAAAAACCATGTGCTGGAAATTAAAAACTGCAGCAACTGCAGGAAGATGCCCTTCCTGGCCAGCCCTCGTTGTTTGCCTTTGCCACTCATCCAGCAGTTTGTCAGGACATGATATGCTGTACAAATGCCCCGCTTTAATTTCATTCTGTTTTATTTTAGCTCTACGGCAGTGTTTTATCTCTGGGCAAACTCATCATGTCAAAAAGAGATTGCTTGAGCCTGCTTTGGCTTTTGGCTGCTTTTTTCTTTCCTTCTGTGCCTGAGCAGCATCCACGAGCAGCAGCCTGGGTGTGAGGGGCTGGAGCCCTCCTGGCTCAGCAGACATGCTCAGAAGAGCTGATGCTCAGGAGGAAGAGGAAAGGAGGAAGGGGCCGTTTTTGGGGTTATGGATGGGAAATGGAGTCACGGACTGCAGAGATTTTTCTCAGTGCCTTTCTTGCTGTTGCAGCCAAAGTGCAGCCTTTCCCTCCACACTCTTGGGATGAGTTTTACTGTGTTTTATTATCGCCACCTCCTCTTTCTTTCCCCTTCCTTCCTGAAGGAAAAGCCTTCAGCTCGGGGGGATAAAGAGGATTTTCCTGCTTGGCTTTGAGCAAGATGAAGTCAAGAGGAAGGGCACTTGTACATAGCCAAGTCCTGAAAGGTGTGGGTGCTTTATTTCATTTAAACCCTGCAATCTGTGAGGCTGTTTCAACACGGTTTCAAAAGCCCTTTGGTGATGAAGCTGCTCCCCTTAAGATGATTTAGAAGTTATTGATGGAATGACCTTTGGGGACCAAGTCTTGTCTTTCAGAGGCGAGGGAGGAATTGTTGTTTAAATAACCCCCCGGGGATTAGAACTGTTGGTGACCCAGAAACAGTTTAGTTTTTTATTGCTTTCCGTGACTTCCCCGGGCTAAAACTGTCTCCAGTAAAAGCAAACCAGGCCGTTACTGGGGGGATGAGCAGAAGAGCAGACGAGGGAAAGGCTTGGCAGAGTCAGGAGGCAGCTGTGACATCTCTTCTCTTTTGCTTTTAATGTCTCACTGACCCGAAGGCCTTTTCCCACATAACGTTTTTATTATTTATTTTTTCATCTCTGTTTTACTGTAACTTGGGTTAAAAGGAAATGTTGACTCTTCATTGCGTGGCAGTTCCAGTTTTGGCTGATGTGATACCGACGTGATGTGGATCTCTGAAGGATGTTTTCAAGAGCTTTATTGTCCTTTGTCATTTAATCCAAGGTTTGGTCAGGCAGGTATCTCCCAGCAGATACCTCTTAATGCCTGAAAACCTTTAGGTAGGAGTAAGAGGGGATAATCTTCATATTTACCCACCTCTTAGCCTGAGAAGAGACAGGAGGCTGCCACCAACTTCAGTTACTGCAAGGCTGAATTCAGGACTGTGGACACCCATCTATCCATCACTCTCCCTACCAAGACCTTCACACTCATGTTGCAGTGCTGCTGTTCACCTGTGGGATGCAATGACTCCAAGCCTGGTGGCTTTGTCAATATGAAGGGGTTGGTTCACTTGCTTTCCTAATAGGATTTTGCTCTTTGGGTTCCATGTAACTGCCCCCTCAGCCAAAATCATCAGTGTGGAGTTGACCCCAGGCCATCAGTACTAAAAGCACAAGCAGTGGCTTTGTGGGCTCCAGGAGAAGCGTTGTCACATCCGATCAGAGTGAGCTCTCACACCCTTCTGAGCACCAGCCATGAGCAGAAAACGTGGCAAATGCGGGAGTAGCACAGATGTAGGGAATAAGCAAGCCTTCGCCCACATTATTGGATTGTTAATGAGGAGAGACCTCATCAGCCACCCAACCATCTAATTTCTCTTGGCTACTATTGCAGACGGTCAGGAGTTGTGTGAGGCATGACATTTTCTGACACAAAACTGTGCTGAGAGATGCTCATGATGAGAAAATAGCCACTCTCCCTTTCCCTCCCCCACTTCAATCTTGGAAATTTCCTTCAGACCACTTTTCTGGTGCAGAGTACATTGCTGACTGCTTCTCTTGGTTGAGCTCCCCAGTTTCCCAGCACTTCCCATCACTGCAGCTTGCCAGCTCCAGGTTTTGTTTTAAATCCCTCCACCAAAGCAATGTTGTCTTGGAGTTCAGCCACAGAGCTGAATTTGCCCTCCCAAGAACCCAAACAACAGCTTCATCCCCCTGCCAAGAGTTTTCCTCCCTTGCAGAAGCGGAGCTGCCCAGTCCTACAAACTGTCCGCAGCCCCACGTGTGCTCCCAGCTCCTGACATCAGCAGTGTTGCATGGAGATGTACTGCCTGCCCAGTAGTGTCTCGATTCACAAACTAATTAAAGTTCATGTCACACCAGGAAGATATAAAACGCTATTCGAGTGCTAGATGTTATTATTTTAAACTTCCCTTCTTTTCCTGAGGCGCAGCAACTCCCCAGATCCCAGCTGGCACACCACATCCAGCCACAAAACACCACTAATTGGGTGTTTCTCCTGTTGACCTCATTTCTCAAGCAGACTTTGGCTTAATTTTTTTCCTTCTTTTATCCTTTTTTCCCATTATTATTATTATTATTATTATTTGCCAAGAGAAACTGGGTAAACAGAAACCGGCCACTTGATGTGTGTGATGGCCAACTCTTCACTCTACCTGTCTTCCGTGGTGTGATAGTGCAGCTCTTTCCCCTCTGTCATCCATTTTAGAGATAGAGGGAAATATGAGCTGGAGTAAGATGGGAAGGAACAGATCATGGCTGGAATAACATCTATGGAAGAGTTTTCAGAACTCTGTTCCTTCTGACTGACACTCGATGCAATCAAGCAGTGAAGACTTTTACCTTCGGTGCCCCATTAAGCTTTGTGGTCTTCAGAACTAAGCATGAACTATCCTTATCTTTTCTTCTTGATGTTCTCCTCCAGCAAAATGGTGATGGCTGCAGCTGGAACTGCAGAGGGAACCTTACAAAGACCCCCATTTGGGATGGCTTTTGGAGCAAGAGCAAGCATGCTTCTCATAGGGAAGCCAAAGAGGGACTTCAGCATTCTCAAAACAAACCCCAGCCCCAGATCTGTGAGATGGTTCCTCCTGCTCTGTGCATCTAAGTCTGCAGAAAGATCTGGGTACTGAGAGGCATCTTTTGTTGCCAGTTCCCCTTCAAAATATGAGGTGATTGTGCTGCAAATGACAGCGCTCAGCCAGTCTCTCCCGGTACAACTCCCGCTGACAAAAATACACTGAATTCATTGGGACTTGCTTTGTTCGAGCCTCCCCGGCCTGGTTTGCCTCTCATAGAATTGAGCAGCATCCCCATTAGTTCCTTAATTGTGTGGCGTTGTCGAGAAGGTGCTTCCTGCGGGAAGGTGCGCTGTCACTGTGCAGAGCTGGCGGTGGAAGCCCCTCCCTGGCACTCTCTCCATGGCTCTTTTTCTTCCTTTTCACTCATATTTGTGCAGACGTGTTTTACTGCTTGCCTCAGATTCTGCCCCATCTGCCTTCCCAGGCATTAATCAATTGTGCAGTTTCCCCCGTAGCGTTCATTACCTCCTTAAAAATCAGCGCTGGGAGAAAACACAATTAGATGCCACTTTGGTTAAAGAATACCTTGAACAACAGAACAAAGGCTTTAAAAATAAGGAGAGAGTGAAAATAGCACAGTTTGAACTAATGATGGAAATTACCTCGGGTTAAGTTGGATTTTAAATCAGAGGTTTGGGGGGATTTGAGTTTTTCTTTTCTTTCCAGTGAATTATGACAAATACGGAGGCCTGCCGGATGGATGATTAGATTTTTTTTTCTCCCATCCGCATTGAAAAATGAAATATTTCTGTAATATTAAATCCGTCAAATTGATCAAAGTGTGGTGTCAAGAAACGTTGTAAGCGCTTCTTCTCATCCAATCCCCTTAGCGCCTGCAAAGCAGAGACCTTTTCATATCCCTTTCTGGAGGCGGCTGGAGGTTACCTCTGCTGAAAGAGTCTGCAAGAAATGAGTCTGCATTTCTCCATCTAATTCCCATCGTGGTGACTTACACAAAGGCTGTGGGTTTGGCGCATGGAATTCAAATACGTGGTCCTCAGCATTGTGGTTTTATGTCTACTCATGTCCCAGTGCCGTTCATTCCCCTATCAGGACCAGGGTTGACCTGCCCAGAAGAGGGGCAGGGAGAGGGCTGGGTTGGCTCTCTGGGTGTGCGATGACTCTTCCATTGGGATTTTCCTTTCCCTCTGTTTTTTAGTTTGGCTGAACAATGAGAAACCCAAAGAAAGCAGAAGCACCAAATATTTGGTGGGTGCTGGCACAGCGTGTTTCCAAGTGCCCACCAAATGAGGTGCGAGGGACTCTCCTTTGTTGAGAGCAGGTTAAACAAATAGCTGTCAGGTTGCTCACATGCATTTGATGCGGTCCCCAGGGAGGTGTGGGGCTGGGAACAACCCAGCATCCCTTTTATTCATTTAAAGCTGTGTAAGCAGGAGCACGCGGGATCTTTCTATCGCTATTAGTTCTGCTTTGCCATTCAACATGAAACTCCACTTGTCTTCAAAGAAAAACACTGGGAAATAAAAGGATACGGCTTTTGCATATGCTTGCGTGTCGGGAAGCTTGTTTGCTCTCTCGAGGAGGACTTATTTATTTCTGCTCCCATAAAATCTGCAGTTTTGCTTCACCCCTCACTGAGCAGACAGTGCTTCCTACTTGGGAAACACCAAGGAGAGGTTCGCCTTCTCTCACTGGGTGTTTCTCCTTTGTGCCTCAGTGTCCCCTGTATGCACAGTCGAGATCAAGAGACAGAAGTCTCTGCTCTCCCCAGCACTGATTGCTGTGCTCCAGGAGCACAGATTTCTTTGTGCTATTGAGGGGGAATAAACATTTCCCTGTGTTACACCCGTGGGGAAGCAGGTATAAAGGAGATGAAGTCATCCTTCAGAATGAGAGAGCAGAAGTGAGGGGATGTTGGAGCCTCGGAGCTGTGTGCAGCCCAGGGCAGGGTCTCCAAGAGCTGCACGAAGTCGGGAGGTGCTGGAGGCAAACAGGAGGAATGCAGCAAAGAAATGGATTGCTGCAACTCGGCTGCTTACCAAATTAGAAACAATTTAAGGATTTAAGGATTAAGTACCATTAATTACTGCCCAACAAATGCCGAACTACAATGGAGCACTTGTGGAAATGGAGGGAAGTTCTGCGTGAATACTAAATGGCTTCATTAATGCTCGGTGCAATTTCATTGAGTGATAAATTAATTTGTCTAGCGCTCCAAGAATTGCTGAGCGGGGCTGTGGGCAGTCGTGCTGAAGGCAGAGCAGGAGCCCACCCTTCATGCTCATGCAGAGCAAGCTGTGTGAGGGCAGGGCACTCCAGGGGAGGTGAGGGGCGGCCCGCTGTGAAATCAGGGAAATTGGTTAATTAATGAGGAACAAAACAAAGCGCTGCTCTGCCTTATCTGGAAATAGTAGAGGTATCGTGGAGCTCAGGATGACCTCTTTCCATTTTGCTCAGCCAGAGCCATGAGGCTGAATGGACTCTTCCAGCCTACAGATCCCCTTCAGTCTCTTTGCTCCAACCCAGTCCTGGTGCTCGTGGTAGGAATAATCTTGCAAGGCTTGGAGCGTGGTGCTCATGGTTGTTCCTTAACACTGAGCTCCTGCAAAAGCATAAGTCCCAAGGGCAGGTTTACCCACGGAACCCAGACCTGGAGAAGGACTTTGTGCTCCAAAATCAGGGAAAAGCTCTGCCTGCTCTGGATGCTTGCAGGGTGGTGGCAGCCTGAAATCAGAGCTCACATCACTGCCAGCAATTTCTCCCCAAAGAAGCAAAGAGGAGGGAGCAGCTTCCAGCCTTGGGCTGAGTTATTTCAGTCCCACCTCTTGTTGACTTGCCATGACAGCTGCTGGGCACAGCCTCACCGCCTCCCTTTAGTACAGTTACCTGGGGTTCAGCATTGGCTTTCTGTCCCTCAAGACTTTTTAGCCTTCCGTTGCATTGCAGCGTTATTGATTGCTCACCCGGCCGTGGCCTGGAGCCTATATTAGGTGTGAACAAAGCACCGGTCCCTACAGGCCCACAGCACAGAGCATTTATTTTGCCATCCTTTTTTTAGCTCCTCCTGCACTGCCCTTTGGCTGCCTCCTTCCCCTTGCTGTGGGTTGGGTGATCAGGGGCATGGTTTCTTTCTGTCCTTTGGCTTGCTTTGTTTTCAGGCATAAGTGGGGAACAGAGATTTTATTCCTCCCTGCCAATGGGAGATTTAATGGTGAGGGCACGTGCAACATTTGGACCTTGTCTTGGTTGATGCAGCTGAATGAACCTTCAAAACACAGTCCAGACATGCTGGATCTGCTTCAGTCTCTGGGTAATGGGTCAGGAGCACGCCTAAATGGAAGGATGCAGGTGAAGGTGGGACTTGGCCACACTGGCGTGGTGTCTGCTTATCCTCCTGCTCCACAGCACAGAAATGAGATGGAAACACATCCCCTGCCCATGGAGATGTGTCCTCGATTGGCCATTAAAGAGCTGGGGAAGAATATCCAATTAACAACCCTAATGTTAGCAACGTGCAGAACCCAGACCGAAGTTTTCCTAGCGTAATGAGCTGATATAAAAGCAGCCAGAGGGAGACATCATTGGCTTTATAGGGCTGGCAGAGCCAGGAACAGAGCTGTGCATTCTTGAGTGCCATCTTCTGGCACCTCGTATGTGAACCAGTTGCACATCTGCGTGGCTGAAGCGATCTGGTAATGCGGAGCTGCATGAAAATGCAGTGGATTTCGTGCATTTCCCACTGCATCCTGGACAGATGTGCAGGCAGTGGGAACGTTTCCCCATTGCCTTTACATCTAACCATCCGTTTGGCTGCTGAGCATCGTCATCCATCAGCACAAGGAACAAGCATCTGCCGGTCAGCCTCTGCGCTGAGCTGGTGCCACGTCTGTCCCTGTGCCAGCTTGGGAAGCAGCTGTTTCCTGGTTTATTTATCCCCTCTGCAGTCTCCGCGGGAGGATAATCTCAGCGACATGCCACATCTCGTTTACAGGCAGCCCCTGAAAAGTTACAGGTGCAAGTTGTGGGGTGCGATGGAGGCAGAGGACAGCATGGAGGAGAGCTCACCAGGGACGGAGCAGGGAGTAAGGGACATGTATAAAATATTAACTGACATCGTGGCAAGACACAGACAGGGGTAGAACGATAATTAAAGTAAACAGCACATCAAAAGCCTAGCTAAAACTCGCATTTGAATTGCAAGTCAGTGCAGAAACAGCTCCCGTAGCCATGTATGAAAGTGTTTCCAGGAACCTTTTAAGAATACTAATGATGATGGAAGCAGAGCAGCAGTGATTCAGACTTTATGGTATGTGACAATCTAGAGGCCACTAGGCTCGTGCTTGGCTGTTGGCATAAGGAAGCTGATGAGAGCTTGGACCTTGCCAGAAAGGCAGGTTGCTTCCTGGGCAGAGTTTCTGGAGAGAGAGTTGCTGAAGGGGGGTTGGAGACTTTCTTCTCCCATGGATGTGCAGGGTTCCCCTTCAGCCCCATGATGGGACTGCTGTACCATCAGTGGGGTGACAGAGGTGGCCTTACCTTGCTGTCTGCTCCCCCTGGCTTTGCCAAAATCAACTTTCAAAGACCTAAGTCAGATTCCTGTGTGTTCTTGCTAGGGATGTTCCAGCACAAATCATCACCTCCTCGTTCTCCCCTTGGCTTGCAGCCGCCCCATTTCTCCCGGTGAAGCCTGCTGCTCCATTTCTAACCCACAGCACGCTCCCTCTGCAAGTGTTTGACTGTGTTAATGCCTGAACATAACGAAAGACTCATCAGATAATTGGAAAGCTCAGGTCAGGACTCAGGCCATGCGAAACAAGCTGAGCAACAGCATCGTGGGTGCCACGTTCCCTCCCGGTTTGGGAGATGGCACGGCCCCTTCCCATCAGCAGAGCAGCACAGTTGGAATTAAGGGCCAGAAAACAGTGTCAGATTTGTCTTGACTCCAACGCTGAACACCTTTGGGCTACAGAGCAAATCTCTTAATTATTCCCCATGCCATTTGCCCTCGCTGTACAAGGACTACAATAGCTCGGTCCTTGGGGAGGACAAATTCTCCTTAGTGCTGATAATACTGTGATTTACAGCGGATTTCCCCAGCTGGCCTTCAGGGCACAGAGTTACCTAATGGAAGCAATTAAAAAGCAGTGGGAAGTGACCCCTGGAAAGTTCAGGCAGCTACAGAAGAAACTGTGGAATGAGGAAGCAGGCAGGCTGTGGAGTGATGTGGGCACAGGGATGCTTTCATTCCATCCAACAGTGGGTGCACATGGTAGGGGCTCCCCCTCTGGCATTGGGAGGGGAAAGAGGAGGAATTTTGCAGGTGGGCTGGCTTTTCACTCGGCTGTGCGTTGTCAGAAGGTGCTCTTTGGGTAGTGTTTGAATCCTTGAGTTGCCTTTCAAGAATCTCCAAAATACCCCAATCACCTCTGGGCAAGGTTCCTATTGAAATAGTGAGGGTTGAGGGCCACCAAGTATCACCATGTAGCATCCCAGCCTGGGAGGAGGTTGGTCCCATCCCAGGGACAACAAAACTTTCCCCAGCCCCTTATGTTTTCCACCCCAACAAGAGCAGGATGGCCAGCAGTGGGGATCTGCATCAGTGGGCTGGACTCAATGGCCGGCTGCCCCTAATATTTCTGGTGTGGGTGTTTGGGAGCAATGTTGTGCTTTGTAGGTGTCAGGAAAGCCAGAGAGCAGATTTCTCCTTTCTTAGCTCAACTCCACGCTCCTCCATAAGGAAAAGTATCATTTTCTTTTGGAAACAACTGGCTCTAAACATAATCAATTTTTTTAGTGCCTAGATGAGAATTCAATACCACGCAAAGCGCTTTCTCAACGCGACCGTCTGTTTGGTAATGACAGGATTTCTTTTTTTACCCTCCTGTAAATGCTGTGGCTGAAAGCCTGCTATAGGAATTTTCCCAGCATGCCGGCGTTGTTTTGACCTAGATGCTTAAGCATTCGTTTACCGCTGAAGTTTGGTGTTTTGAGGTCTTTAGAGTTTGTATCATGCGCTGTCTGGAAAGCTCTGAAAGGGAAGAAATACCGAGGGCAGCTCACGAGTTACGAAGGAAAACTGACTTGACGTTATTATGCCTCTGTTTATTGGCAGCCCACGATGAGATGTAAAGAAATGTCAAAAAATCCCATGTGCACATTGGTTTGGTTCAGGAAAAATTGCTGTTTGCCTCTGCCCGGAGGCTACGAGTCACTCTGCTAATGCACAAGGCACTAAAATGACCCCTTTGTTTTTCTTATGATCACTTCTGATAGCGTGCTCTGCCAGAGATATCATATCTTTGATCTCTCTGCGCTGATGTTAAGTCTCTCTCGAGTTCAGTAGCATCTCCTTGAGATTAATACTTGATGGCATTCTCAGCACCAAGCTGTCCTAACCCATACATCACAAGATGTCACGCTTTGCACTCGCCTCCTGCCTCAATGACTTCACGCTGGCGCAATAAATAACCCTTGGCCAGCTCTGCTCTCCCCTCTGTGAGCACAGAGTTTAATAGGGAAACTCCCAGAGCAAAGAGGAAGGGAACTTTGTGCTGCTGTTGGGATGCTTGCAGGGCACAGCCCATCATTGCTCCCCAAGGATGATTTGCTGGGGTTATTCCTCTCCAGACAGGCAGAGGGGCGGCGTGCAGTGGTTTCTCCTTATCAGGAGTGACAAAGCACAGTACCCTGGGGTTCCCATCTGCCAGCATCTCAGATCATGTCTGCTAGGCAAACATGTTAGGAAAATCACTTCCTGCATGAGCTCTTACCTCGGTGTGTGCGCCTTCACTTGCTTGCTTGGCAAAGGGTGGGTGAGCAGAGCAGGGTCAGTCGTGGCCCATTCCAACCCAACCATTCCGTGATGCTGAGGTTCTGTGAGGAGCTGATGGGGCTGCACTGCGAGGTTTTGTCTCAAGAGTGAGGCCTGAATGAGGTGGGTGTGATGTAGAACTGGTCCTGCCTGCAGGGAAGCCCCACTGTAAAGAACTGCGCTGAATCCCCCGCTAACCCACCCCACCCTTGTGATGAACCCACCCCTAACGAGGCTGTGATGCTAATGGGGCCCAGCACAGCTGTAAGGGCTGGTGAAGCACGTGCTTCACGGGCTGGGTGGTAGATAATGAGAAGAGACGATACAATTAGAACACCCCCCCCCCCCTGTTTTTTTCCCCACTGTCCCCCAGGTAGAAAGGTTTCAATATTTTAAGTCCTGTCACAACAGGTTAGGGTATTAGCAATCATGGTTCACTGCCATCTGTATTTGTTCCATTTGTGGCATTTATGATGGTTATCCACATTAATTATTTCGCTGCTAAAGTCCCTTCTAATTTCAGAAGACTGTTATTTCTAAGAAAGATGGATATTAAATATGCCACACATCAGCACGGGGTGGCATTACACCATGCTATTAAGTTCTGATGCGAAGGCTTGGCAAAAAATAACTTTGCTATTTGTAATCACCGTGAAGTGTTTTAGTGTTGCAGTTTGGAATAAGAAATAAAGATGATGACAGGAACTGATTTCTTATTAGGACGCGGTGCGGGCATTTACATAAATCAGGAAGGAAATAACGAGGTAACCCTTAAGTGGCTGAATCCAGGCAGTCCCTGTTGGACCTGGCACTGGGACAGAGAGCCCGGGGGCATCCCCTCCTACTGCCAAGTCCTCCACCCAGCTGGGTATTGCTCCAGGAAGGAGCACTGCATCCAGACTGGGAGTGCTCAGTGCAGGAGGGATGTGGAGCTGATGGAGAACATCCAGAGGAGGGCCACAAAATGATGCCAGGGATGGAAGCCCTCCCTGCAAGGACAAGCTGAGGGCTGGGGCTGCGCAAATGGGACAAGGGAGGGCTCCGGCAGATGGACTATAGGTGGCCATAAAGGTTCCTTCCAACTCAAATGATTTTGTGATTCCCATGGCATCAAATGAACAAGGATGGAACACAGGTAGAAGGACAAGCGCCTTTTTGCAGCTCCTTTCCAGAGCTGTCCTGTAGATGGGTTGATCCACAAAGCCTCTCAGTCAGGATGGGATGAGCCCAGACAGCCCTGGTTGCCTTTTTTGGGCACCCGGGTAAAACAGGGCATGGCATCAGCTGGCAGGCGTGAGGGGAAGAGGGCAAAACAGCAGCATGAGCAGCTGTGATGTTAGAGATCTGAAAACCCAGGGATGAGGCTGGGGAGGAATTTGCCTTGTGTTGCAACTAAGGAAAATTCTTTGTGATTTCCAGCAAGCCAGACAAAAAAAAAAAGAAGGAGGTTGAGATCAAATGGAACGTTTTGCTCAACTCCCGGCTGAAATGTTCCCTCTTAGCAACGAGGGTTTGTGTGCAGGTTTCACTAACAGAGAGGGATATTTGGAAATGAAAAGTAAACTAAAAGGGGGAGGAAACCCCCCTGTTATTTTTTTCCTTGAAGTGTCAAAACAAATCTCTCTAATTCCTTGGGTTTGCTGTTTGTTTATTTTTGGCTGCTCTACTGGTAGTCCCTTGAGCCGTGCGGGATTTGGCTTCCCAGCATCTCCAGAGCTGTCTGTGCCTCAGAGAGGTGCTGCGGGGCAGAAACTCAGCAGCATCAGCGAGGGCAGCCCAGGTGCCGCCCCAAGGGATGCTCCGGCATCACCCTGCACTCAGCAGTGGTGCTCAGCACCTCCCAGCGGGTGCTGCATGCCCAGCCTGCTTCTTGCCATCGCTCTCGAGCAGCTCATGCAGAAGGCTACATCAGCCTTCCCCAACCGATATCACCTATTAATTAAATGCTGATTAATTATTAAAGGGTATTTATTGAGATTTAACAAGTCTGCAGCTAAAAAAGGAGGAAAAAAATCCGTGGTGGTGACAGGTGTTGCACTCCAGTAATGAGGTTCTTAATAATCAATTGGCATTTGTTTGACTTAGAATAACATTCTTATTAAATCTAAATCAACTCTTTACTTGAGACACTTAATTACATGTGGGTTATTTTTTCTCCACGCGTCTCTCCCAGCACAGTGGGAGCTCCCAGCCCACGTCTGCAGACTTCAGCAGAGGAAATAGCTGAGAAAGGTGATGGTTATTCATGGTGAGTGCCATTTATGGAGCCATTTCCCCAGGCCCCCATACACAGAGATGCCAACTGGAGCTTTCAGGGTTTGTTCTCCTTCCATTGTGGAAGCTGGGAGGCTTGGGGGGGCCACTCCATCAACCTCAGCCCTGTTTGCCCTGTTCCCAGCCTGGGTGCCACTGAGCTCCCCCAAGTCATTCAAATCATAGTTAGCATTGAGCAAATTTGCTTCTTCACTGCTGGAAAGCCACAGGAGGAAAGAAAAACCCTCCAAGTATCCGTGTGGCTGCAGTGCCCTCCCGGCACAGCTCTGTCTGCAAACTGCTGTAGAAACAGCTCTGCCTGGAGTCCTGTTTTGCTGTTCTGAAGGCGAAAGGTTCCCTTCTCTGTTATCCAGACAGTTCGGGTCCTTCAGGGTCAGCGCCATCTTTTCAGACGTTGTTGCTGGGGACATTTTGGCCTTGCAAGGAAATGGGAATCCGGGCAGGGGAGCAACTGCGGGCTGTAATCGGAATTTAATTACTTCCCCTTCTAATGCCGCTCTGATAAAGAAAACAAGGATCCCAACCGGGTGCTCTTTTAGCACAAACAACAGCCCCAAAAAAAAGTGAGAGGGGAAAAATAAAGGAACCGACAGCAACAAACAATCTGTGCTATTAGGGGATCATTATTCTGATATTATTTATTTCAGACTTGTGATGCTTTCCGATGCTTGACTTCACAGACTCATTTTGTTCCTTCCAAAAGCAATGCAGCGCTGCAATTTGCCAGGAGAAAATGTGATAAACATTAGCAAAGGGGGAAGGAAAAAACCACGCTGACTGCAGGGATAATTATATACATTTATTTGTGGGCTGAGGAGATGGGTGGTGCATGGAGAGCGTGGTTTGTGGTGTCAGAGCTGCAGCACACAGCGGGCACTGGGAAGAGATCCAGATGTCGGGATGCTGTGTGCTGCAGCTGCATCCAGTGCCACAGAGTGACACGGCTGTGGGTGATGGTTGGACTTGGTGATGTTCGTCTTGGTCTTTCCAACCTCAGTGATTCCAGTGCTATGACAGTGCGGCCCTGCACTGTACCTAGGAGGGTGGCAGAGGGATTGGATGTTTTCCTGCAGGTCTCAGCACAGTGCCTGACATGTGCCTTTCTTTGTCCACTTGGAAATGGGTGTGCATCTCCAGGGCGCTTGATGAGCATTGCTGGCAACCCTTTGGAACCCAAAAAGAAAGCTCCAAACAGGCCAGGTGTGGATTTCTGAAACCAAGAGAAGGAACTGGGGTCTAACCCAGCTTCATAGGACTGTAGGGGACTCTGTCAAGTGAAGCTGATGCAGCCCTGGTGGGAGTGAAGTCACCTCCAGGATTAAAATGAATGGGTTCTGCAAAGTTTGAGTACAAGCTTGGCAAAAAAATGTGTTCTTTTCCAGTCCTATTCTTCTAAATGAGGTATTTGCTAAACATCCTCTAAGCCACATACGGCTGTGCATAGCCCTCCCCCCCACCCCCACCCCCCTGCAGATTTGCTAGGGGCTGATCACCAAGTTCAGCATTAAGGGGGACTCGAAGTGCTGCACCTCTTTGTCACTCACCCTATAGATGGTAGATTTGTCCCATTGGTCTGAGTAAGAGCTCTGTGGCACGGCCTGATTTGCGGTGAAATCTGCCTTTCCTTGGTTCCTCTTCCCTTCCCAGCCCGCAGGCTGGCGTATTGCAGCATGACATCTTGGTGGCTGGGGTTGCAGATGGGGAGATGGGCGGATGGATATGGATAGCTTCTGTCATGCCTCATCGAGAGGCTCTTCGTGAGAGAGTCTAAAAAAAACCCCAAGAAAACACCAAACCATGCAATTCATTTATTGTAAAAAAGCACCGTGATATTGAAAAATGAGCCTTGATGTCGCAAAATGATCAAAACATGTGGAGATGATTTAACTGTAGCTACCTTGTTCAAACAGACCTTTCATGCTCAGCGCACGGTGGTGTTATGCATACATCTGCATTTATTTCTTTTGCTGCAAAGAGCCACAGTGACATCCGTGCCCTTTGCAGGTCATCCCTAAGCACGGTGGACCTGAGTGCTCTGAGGTCTGTAGGCTGCAGAGCTGACTCCAAAGGCATTGAGTTTCCCACCTCTCTAGCCAAATGGGGCCCCACAGGTGGAGGCCATCCCTGCAATGTTCCAGTGCTTGTGGCAGTTGGACATCAGCTGCGTTTACTGGGTAGATGGGAATAGAGGAGAAAAGGGAGGGCTTCCAGGAGGGGAAAAAAACGAATAACAGCAAATTACTGGAAACCAAACAGCCCCTCCACCCCTCCTGCGCTGACACCGTAATGGACCTTGTAGCGATTATATGACTTTTTTTAATAGAGTCTTAGCCGGCCTGGGAGAGGGATTTGCTGTCCCCAGAGCCTTGTCTTTGGGACGTGTGTCAGAAGCGTCCTTAAATCTTGGGAAAAACCTCGTCTGGCTGCGAAGATGAGAGCCGGGCTGCCGTGAGGAGCTGTAAAAAACCTGCTGATAGACAGATGGAGTGGTGTAATTATACGCGGGAGGGGGGACGGGGGGAGCGCTCGCTGAAATTATTAGTGTAGGCAGACAATTAGAGGCTTTTCCAGAAGATTACCCTCTCCCTCCCATCTGTGTGCCGTTGAGGAGTTTACGCTTGTGATGCTGTTGCCTTCCTCAGCTGCCACGTTTGCTGTTTTGCCCACATGATGGCTGGGCTTGGCTTCACCCTTATGCAGATTTTGCCGGCGCCGCTCTCAAGTGTTCCCCCTTCACAAGCTGGGAGGTTTGGGGTTATCCCTGGGTATCAGCCCCGTTTGTGGTGAGATATGGCAAATGTAGGGTTTTTCCAGCTCACTGGTGGCGCTTCCAAGTGTTTGTTCTCTGTAGGTTGCACGCAGCCCCTGAGGGCATCGGCAAAAGGAAGGGCAAACTGGGACCGAATTTCACCCAGAGCAGTTGGTTTTGTGGTGGTTGTGTTTCTATTTGGAATATTTGGTGTGCTGAGGAGTGAAATGGGGATTGTGTGGCGTAGCTCACACCTCTTTTCTCTCTCTTCTTTTTTTTTTTGAAACCAAGTTAGCACATTTTCCAGCAGCATCGTGGGGTTATTTCTCAACAGTTTATTTTTCACGTTCCAGTCACTTCGTTTCGAAAACATTGCCACTGGCCATTTGTTGAGTTTTCTGAATTAGGGAGAAAGAAATAAATCTGAAAACAGAGTACTCTGATGATTCAGGAAGCACTGCGTCAGCCTTTCTTTCCTTGGGAAAGAAGAAGATAGATGGCATGAAATCTTTTGCTTGGCTGCCAAGATAGAACCGTTACCCCAGACCTGGCATTGGAGGTATCTTCCATTCTCTGCAAGGAGCGGATGAGCCCATCCCAACCCCTGCACTCATGGGGTGCTCAGACACATTTGTATGGTATTATTTGGTGTTTTGGGAATGGCAACATGGACATGAGAAACTTGCAGAGCTTGCGAAGCTGCCCACATCTCCTCTCTTTGCAGAAGAGGTGGCTTGGGGAGGTTCTCAAAGTGGGTGGACAAGAGGTGATGGCTTTAAGCTGTGCACAGGTTAGCTATAAGGAAAAATTCCTCTCATAGTGATGAGGTGTTGGTACCGGCTGCCCAGGTGGTGTTCAAGCAAAGGGTGGACGTCACACTGCATAATGTAGTCTAGAGCCTGGCATGGTCGGAAGCATGGGTCAATGGCTTGATGGCTTCAGTGGTCTTTCCAATCTTAATGATTCAATGATTCTCTGATTCCCTGATTTCCCAAGCTGAGCAGATCCTGGCATGCCATGAGCTGGCACTGTGCAACACAGAGGGAACGTGGGAGGCTGTTTGCTTGCACTGCAAGCGGCAGCCCTGCTGTGCATCACCAAAACAAACCGGGGCTGCAGTACTTCCCAACCCTCCCAGCCCTTCTCACATCCCCAGATTCCCCATCTTCCCATCAGAGATCCTCCCCACAGTGCCTTTTCCTGCATACATCCCTTCCCCCTGGTTCCACTCCATCCCTTTTTCCCCATTTTCCCACTCTGTGACTCTACCAGCCTCTAACAGCCCATATTCCTTATGTCATGGTGTCCTCCAGCCTCAATAGGAGTGGGAAAAGGAGAATTTATTGGATGCCTTTAACATGGGGAGAGCGTTTTTCCCTGGCAGGAGCAGCACAGCACCATGAGTTTGCTGGAAGTCCAATGAGGCAGCTCAGGAGGTGGAGGGATGGGTGCAAAACTATCACTCCTCACTTCCTAATTTATGGCTCTGACAATGTGAAGCCATTAGTACACATTTATCTTCGAGTATAAGGGGGAAAAAAAATATCAAAATAATAAAAAAAAAAAAATCATTACATGCCTTTCAGCATTGACCAGCCTGAGGAGACAGGAGTTATTCTTAAGAAAGTCGTGTATCTTCCTTACTTTGGCATCAACATAAATAAAATTATTTATCTCTCAAATTTAAATGCTCCACACCTTTAGCAGGCAGTAAATCCTTCTCTCCTGTCCCTTTATGTATTTGTTTCTCACTTCATCCTTCACCAGAGAATGCAGAGCTGCAGTGCCTGGGGACCCGGGGATCCTCCCCATCCATCTCATAATGCCAGTAGGATGCAGGACCCTTCCCAGCACCCACCCTCCTCTCCCATCCCCAAAAGCCCTACCAGGGCTGTAAGCTCTGACCATACCGGGCCAGTTGGACCACTCCATCATTTGTGTGCTAATTGCTGCCTGGTGTGTGCTGCCCGGATGGGGCTGGGGGTCCCTTCTGATGCCATGGGTGCTGTCAGCACTTCTCTGCCTCCTGATGTCTTTAATCCAAAGGGAGACTGACTCGCTGGGCTGACAGCAGAGAGGCAGCAAACAGAACGAGGCAGAGCTCATAAACATTGCATCCCATCTGCCTTTCCGCTTCTCTCTGCTCAGTGCTTATCTGACATGATCAACTTCTGCCTCGCTTCGCTTTCCCTCCTGGATTTAGAAGGGAAATAAAATAGTGATAATAATAATCATCTTGCAAATCAATGTGTATTCTTGCAATGGTGAAATCATAAAGATTTTAATACAACCTCGATATCACTGTCCGTCTCGCCTAGCGCTGTGAGTTATTGCAGCCGTTGTGAGCCTGGCAGGCTCATGGTCAGTGCCACAGCTGGGAAAGGAGCTGGCAGTGGAGTCCCGGTAGTTTGGTCTGGGACCATGTAGAACCATTCAGGTTGGAAAGGAACTCTGAGATCCCCAACCCAACCCCACCCCATGGTGCCCACTGCCCACATCCCTCAGTGCCACATCCCTATGGCTCTGGAACACCCTCAGGGTTGACCCCGCACTCGCTGGGCAGCTTTGCCAAGTGAAGTGCAGAAGCAGAAGTGAGGTGGGAATCAGCCCTCTCACCTGGATTTATTTTTCCATTCCAAGTCCTTGTTTTTCAAAGCTTTCTCTCTTCCCTCAACCAAAAATAACCCAGCAGCGATGACATTTTAACAGGAAATTAAATGAAAACATTTGTTTTGAATTGACATTTTGACTTGAAATGTTGATTTGTTCTGGATTTTTAAGCTAGACAGCAGCAACATGTTGTTGTTTCAAATGGGAAAAAATGTGATTGTATTGAAGAACAGCAGGAACAAGAGGGACAGAGGGGACACCTCGCCCCAGGGAGCTCTATGGGAGGGGTGCAGGAACTCAGCTTTGGGAAATGAGGAGCTACCTTTGTGCCTTATGGAAAAACAAGTCTAAAAAGGTCAGTATATGAGAAAGCTAGATGTCCTCGCAGGGCTGGGAGGGGGAAAATGAGGTTTTCCTGTCAGCTGTTTCTTGGCTCCACTCAGAGGGTGATACTACAGACTTACTGAGGTTTTGCCTTCTTTAAATATCACTGGTATTTATTTTCATCACTTGTGCTTAATTGTAATGAAGCTGAAGTCTTCTCTGTGCCCCTGTGGCGAATTTATCCCAAAGAGCCTTTATAAACATTGAGTTTCTTGGTCTGTGAGCATCCTTTCATCTCTCCCGCATCCCATCTGTCTGTCTGCTCCTCCACCGCTTCCTTCCTCCTCCTTGTGATCTCACCACCACGACCCGCTCAGTGAGCGCTGTCACAAAACCTTCTTTTGCATTTCAAACAAGACAAAGGTGCAGAAACCCACAGGAAAGGAACAAATCCAACTTTGGTTTCCTGGTTCCTTCCCATTTCTCATATCTGAAGATGTTAAACTTGTCCACAGGTGGGAATCTCAATGTTTCCCCACTTGTCTCCAATGGAAATCCTTTCTCCTGGATGCTCACATCCTCGCGTCCCCTTTTGGTGTGGTTTTTGTTGGTTGGGTTTTCTTGGTGGCGTGATGAATTTATGCGATGTTGCCCTCTAATGGCTGATCAATGGGAAAACCATCAGACCTGCCCAGGGAATCTTCCTCTATTATTCTCTGTGAGAGAATAATCTATTTTGGAGGTGAAGAAAGAGTGGCTTTACTCCCCCAGAAGCAAGAATGAGAAGCTCATGCCAGAACCCTGCAAGGCAACCTCCCCAAATCCCTCAGCCTCAATCCCCCCCAACTGGAAGCCACCAGAACTGGGTGTTTGGGAGGCGTTTTTCCCCATGGAGCCCTTTCTCTCCCTTACGGTGCAGTTCCAGCTGCCTCCATCCTGCAGGAGCAGCCTGGGAGACCTGTGCAGATGGCTCAGCAGCGCTGCAGCCCCGCAGACAGGAGCTCCTCCAGGCATTTCTATTTTTTTTTTTCCTTCTCGAGAGTGAAAACATTTTGACTTGAACTTTCATACATAATAATGAGGGTGAGTTACCAAAACGCGCACATTTTCTTTAGTCGGTTTCATTTACTACTGTTCTAAATTATTTCACAGCCTTGTAAAATCTCCTTGTGACAGACGGAGCCCAGGCAGGGAAAGCGAAGGAGAGGGAAGAAAACCCACAAAGTGTTCGTTTTTCCTATAATGTATTCCAATCCTGTTAGGTCGTGCTGGTGAAGGTAATATTTCTGGCATTCATTTAATGAAATTGACAGTGATGAATGGTTAATTATACAAATTACATTCTTATTAAATCCCCTGGAATCAGTGCCTTAGAAAGTCTGAGCTATGGACTTCTCGTGCTATATACATATTATTTTAGGAGCGTCTTTCCTGCTGGCTGCTGCAAAACCGTCTTCTGAAAAACCTTGAAAAGCATTAAAAATCCCCTGGTTAAGTCAATTACTGCAGATAAGTTAATCTTAATGGGATGCTTAAACCCCATCCTTGCATAAGTTTACTTTTCATCCTTCTCTCTCAGCTCCGGAGGCGCCGGAGAGAAAAGTTTTCCGGCAATTGTTGTGACAAATGGATTAGGAGAGGATAAGTAGGGCTGGCTGCAAAACTGCCATCCAAAGAGTCTTTCGGCAGCATTTTCTCCCTGGGAGCATCGAGCTTGCCAATAAATGTCCCATTTGGGGTTGAGATGGTGGGCAGTGCTGCACCCATTGGGATGATGGCCACTGGGGCTGCAGAGCAGTGCCCAACAGCAGGGGATGCCCATGCAGGAGCTCCCAGAGAAATAACCCCACGTAACCCTTGCAGGTTTGCAAACACGTTGCAGCAGCTTTAATTGCACAGCACGGGACGGGCTGGAAGATATTAGCGGGGCCGTGTATGCTCAGGGAATAAACGTAATAAATAGGCGATTAAGTTAAGCAAGTTTTCAGCTTCAGCAGTGAGAGTGCCCATCTATCTTGCATGGCTTTCTGCATGCTTCATTACCGCATGTAACCACACTGAAAAAATATGCTTTATCCTTTCTAATTAGATGATAAGTTCCCCCCCGATCTGCGCTAGCTCTGCCAACCACCTGACACTCCGCAGCGGCGCAGTCGCCCGCTTCCAGCAGCTTCTAATGCAATTTATTACCGAGCCTCATATTAGACTAAGTTAACATCACTTAATCTTCGTGCTTGGCAGAGTTCTGTACGAGGCAGTGCGGGAGGTGCTGGGCAGGGCACAGGGGCTACAGGGCAGTGAGCTGTGCCATTGGGGGAGGAGGATGCGGTGGGGTCAGGGCAGCCTTTACCCCCCGTGCCACTGCCATCCCCTGATTTCTGCTGAAATCTGCTTATTTCTGTCCCTTAGGGCCAGAGCAATCTACTGCAGCTTCTCTTTTGTTTTTGCCAGCTTGACTGCAGGTGGGCTTTCGCTTGCTTAATACAGATAACACAGCAGATAATAATTAAAACATGAGCCGTGGCCTCTTTGGAGAGGAAGGAGAGAGTGCAACACTACGTGACATGGGCAGTGTCACCAAAGAGCAGCAGCAGTTTCCCCTAATGGTGCATCCTGCAGCCATGCTCACTGTGCCATCACTGGGGCACAGCCACTCTGTGTCAGGGCTGCAGGTGAACAGAATGGCTCCCAGTCTTTCAGCAAAGGGAAAAGGAGATTTGTTTTGCTCCAAGCATTCTTTCTGCTTTTGGAGGGAGGTGCACTGAGGGTGCAGGGAGTTTCCACACTTATTTGGCTTTGGGTTTGGATCTGGGGCTTCATCCATCTTCCCTCTTACTTCTCCCCAGCTGCTTTGTCTTTATATCAAAGTGCTGAACCCAGTAGGGCCAGGAGTAATCATAGAATCATTAAGGCTGGAAAAAGACCTAAGATGCCCAGCCCCACCCAGGGACAGTGACCCCATCTCTGGGCAGTGAGACAGCAGAAATGGTGGAGCTGAGTTGTCTTCCCCCCTCTTTTACTCAATAAGCTTTATAATGTGTATAACCACCTATATCACAAAGAGACAGGAGGAGCAGGGGGAGCTTTATGAGCTGGTTAGAGCAGGCAACTCCATCACCAGCCATGACTATTATTATAAAATATTCGGGAAGTTAACTCAATAAAAAAACTAATAATGAGAGGAACCATCTCTGCCTTTGTTTATAGCTTCTTTAAGTGTATAAATGAGCGTGAGGTGATTAATGAGGGTGATCTGAGAGAAAAAGATTTGCATGCACAGTGCTTGAATTATTTCCTTACTGCATGTGCTTCCCGGTCTCTCTGTTTATTGTGCTGCTCGACGCTGTTTAATACGGAATGACTAAAGTTATGAGATCCTATTTATTCCACCTGACATTGTCCCCTCTGCCAGCTCAGCCCCTGGGACAGATAGCGCATGCACAACGAATTCAGAAAATATATTAAAAAGCAATTATAAACTCCCTGCCTTCGGTGTCCTGGCCTTATTCTTCACAGCGCTCCGGAGGAATTAGCATAATGTCTACAGGCTCTTGCAGTTATCAAAACACGGCGGGGCTGGATCTTATTTCCAAGAGCTGATGGACTGCCGAGTTCAAAGTTTCTAAAGGGGCGTTTGGGTGCTCATGCCCTGGTGCATTGCCTGGTGCCAATGGCATTTTCCCCTTAGCTGGGAGGTGATGGCAGCCTGAGTTTTGCAGCTCAGCATTAAGCAACGTTCTTTATGCTTTGCACCGTGGTGGCTCCAACAGCAGAATCCCATTATGTTCCCGGACTGCTTTCTCCACCATCTTGTGGTTTACAGCCTTCTGAAAAGCCGTCTTGTGCCGGAGAATCTTCTTGCTGGATACCACGCTCTTTTTGTTATTAATGTCTCCTCTTAGGTGGAGTAATACATGCATATGTTGCAAACACGAGGCTGGCACGGTGTGCTCCGTTTAATTACAGCCTTTTCAGTTTCATTCCAGCTCTGCCATAATTCTCCCCTGCAAACCTCACCCCGGATTTTAACTCACTCCCAACACAAGCACTTTGTCTCCGTTAAGAGTGAGGGTGCGAGCAAATAAATTAGTGCTTTAGGAAGTACTCGAGGGCTTTCATTGCCTGTCTTTGCCCAGAAACTGTTTATCAAGCGTCTTAATACAGACTGATCTGAATACCTCAAAAATACAATTATTCCATAAATTGTTGGTAGAAAAGCAGCAGAAGGAAATGGGCTTCATTGCTGTTGAATTCATTAGGCTGCCTGATTGCCTTTATTCCTTTTAACCTCCTATTGTTTATTTTAATTTGTATATTTCATACAGCTTTGGTGGCGGCTGCACTGTGGGTGTTTTGGTCTGAGCTGATGGGAGCAGCCAGCCCACAGCACAGGGCTGGACCTGGGTGATCTTTGAGGTCCCTTCCAACCCAGCCATCCTACAGTTCTATGAGCATCACCCCCCTGGGGTGTACATCACTGCTTTATTGTGGTTTTCCCCTCTGCAGAGGGGATGCTGTGCGTTGGTCCCCACACTGTGTTCCATGGGATGGGTCCAAGGGCTGTATGCTGCCAGTCCCATCTTTTCATTGCTGTACATTCATGGAGTGCTCTGAAAATCCTTGAATCCCGTGTAGCTGCTCGAGCTTTTATGTCTTCTTCAGGAAGTGAGAAAAAAGCCCAAAGAAAAAGCCATCCAAAAGAATTAATTAGCTCCAATGTGCTTCTCCTTGCATCAAGCAGAGCACGCCATCGCCGCAACGCATGTCAGAGCTGTGAGGCTGCCATGCACTCATCTGAACTGCCCCAGCCAGCTGGGTCACACATAGAAAACTTAATGAAGAAACAAAGGCACCGTTGAGTTCACTATATCTCCTCCTTGTTAACCCCATCCTCCTGCCTTGAACTCACACATGGTGCTCACAGGGTTTCTCTGAGCAGAAATCCTACCGGGCTGCCTGCTTAGGGTGGGCACAGTGTGCACTGTGGCTGGATGCTTTGCACACCCCTACCCAAATGTAATCAGTCCCGAGCTTTTTCAGGTACTTAAATGCTGTGACTTCACCTCATCTGCAGCCTTCTCAGCAGAGCAGTGCAAGACATAAATGAGGTTCCTTGGCTCAGTGTTTGGGGGATGCTTACAGTTTATGTGAGTTTCTGTGGTGCATACGGACAAAGTGCTTGCATTGGTGTTTGCCTGCAAGAAGTCAAGGCTGCCCCCAACTTCTTGTTCCAACCTCTGGAAGCCTGGATTCCCATTCTGTACAAAAACACAAGCAAAAGACCCAGGAGCCATCCTGCCTGCCCTGCAGAAATCCAACATTTCCCTTTGTTCCCCCTCCCCAGGAAGGCTCACACATTTCTTAAGCCTCCTGGGTGCCACAGTGACTTTGTTCCCACCCCGTGTCCCCGATGTGCCGCATGCATTGCCAGCCCCTCTCAGCTCCTGGGCTCTGTGCCACCGGCGGGCGCTCCTTTTGATCACCACCTTGTACATCTTTCATCACACGCAGCAATGCTTACCTATGCCTTGCATGCAAAGAGAGAGGCTTAAGGAAAGATCGATGGCTTTTGAGTCTGGGAGTCAAAGGGAGGCTTTCACCTCCGGGGCTGCCGAGCAAAGCACCTGGAAAGTCGATCAATCCATTACTTGCATTTCCACCTGCCTTCCCCACACGTGTCTCTTTCATTTTCTTCTCCTCCAAGGCATTGGGCTTGGATTTTAGAGCGTGAATGAATAAAATATATACGCTGAGCTCTGAAACATTTTGTGTGTGATGTTGGAAGGAGGAAGGACAGGAGGAAGGCATCCCAGCAGGCAGAGCTACGTGTGGCACAGTGTTGCCATGCAGAGGAGCAGGGGAGCAGCATCGGTCCCGAGGAGCAGCAGCACGTTCCTCCCTGCTCAGGTTTCGTGGGATCATAGAATTGTTTGAGTTGGAAGGGACCTTTGGAGGGCAGTGAACAGGGACAGAGCTCCAGCAGGTGCTCAGGGCACCGTGCAGCCAGAAAGAAGGGAGCAAAGGGAGGAAAGGATGGAGAGACAAAGTTTGCATCCCACAGCCCTGTGTAGGGAGAGGCGTTTCGCTGCTCTGCAGTCCTACCCAGCAGCTGAACAGCTGAAAGATGGAGCAGCTTTCTTTTTATCCCCCCCCTGCTGTAGCCCCTTTTCTTTGCTTTCTGCATGGTGGGAGTCTCGGTGAGGAAGCCGGGTGGATCCACCCCAGCGCTGTGGTCGTGTTTTCTGTCAGCAAGAGACAAAACTTTCTGCTGAGCTTGACTTCAAAGGCAGACGTCGAGCTGTGAGATATTCATTTGAGTCATTCATGTACAGCTGCATTCGTTAGGGCCTTCACAATGTTTTATCCACTTGTCACGATTAGACATTATTATTATTACTGCAAACAGAGATGGCTGAGAGATAATAATTCTTTATGAACCTTCCGTCACAATTAATGTAGGCTGCATACTTGCCCATTTACTGAGTTTTAAGCTAATCATTCCTTATATGTGTTTCAAGCCTTTAGTGAAGTACAAATAATTTGAACTAATTAGCTTATTAAAAGAAGGGAATGAAAACAAATGGCACATGAATGAATTGTGGGATTTCATATGGAATTAATATCTCACTAATACATGTGGATTCGGTAAATTCATTATGCATTCATAATCAGACCTGATGAATCACCTAACTAATTCAGGAGTAATTAGGCATGAACTGCTGACACTTATTTTAAAGTGCGACCAAACTAGTTGGCTTTATCCTCAGGACTGAATTACGGTCTCTGAGGCCCAGGAAAGCATTACTGTGTGCCTTGTAAAATCGGCCACTGTTGAACAGAGCTTTACAAAGCCCGCTGTGATCTATGGCTGTGCTGAAGGAGAGTGAGAACAAGGGCATGCGTGGTGTGGGATGCTGGAGGGCTGTCACACCCGGCCATGGGAATAACACCCCCCCTAATTAACAAGTGTACCATTGCTGCCCCAGTGACCAGCTGATTTCTCACCACTTGGTAGCTTGAGTGCATTAATAATAACGATAATTATTCCTTTTTCTGTTCCCATAATGGCTCGTGCAGAACAGCAGCCCCCTGGATGGGTGCAGTGATTGTGCAGAACTAAAGTAGAGAGAGTGCAGGGGGACACACAGGAAAAGGTGGGGCTGAGAGAGGAGAAGTGGAGGGGAAGCAGATTTGGAAGGTGTTTTAGGGGCATGATGGTGATGGGGTTGGTGATCAGGCTCAATGGTCCTAGAGCAATTCACTGAGGCTTGAGGAAGAGGTGGAAAAGTGACCTCTGCAATAGGATTCCACGTGGGCAGGGAGGGTTTGTGTTTGTGAAGCTCAGAGAAGAGAACGTGGTGGCAACAAGGGATGCAGTGGGGCTTTGTGGGGTCAGTGCTGGGGTTGCAATACAGTTCTGTTGCCCATAAGGGTGGGGCTCAGCCCCTGGGAGCTGGTTGGGCTCAATGTGATGGGGAGATGTCACTGGGGGAGGCAAATTGCATCTCCGGAGCAAATCTCTGCTGCAGATCCATGAATCATCTGCCCCCAGGTACCAAATTTGTGTTTGCAGATAAGATTATCCAGGGATTAATTGCAGAGGGAGAAGAGAAATGTAGATTAGTCATCCCTTGAGAATAGACATAGATCAACAGCATTTAGAATTACCTTTGGGTGTTTAACAGCCACGGATCACCAGAGTACCTGAACACCTACCATGTAAAATCAACACTCTCGTTAATTATGAAAAATAATTCACGTCACATCACTCCAAACTCACAAAAATCTCTGCATTCTCTGTGAAGGCAGCTGCATCGTTCCTGTGCTCACCCCATGGCCAGGCTGGTTGGCCTTTTTCCCATTCTTTCCCCCAAAAACAGCTGCTGGTCTCAGAGCCAGCGATCTATTGGGTCCAGAGGAGGCCACGAAGATGACCGAAGGGCTGGAGCACCTCTCCAGACAGAAAGGTTGAGAGGCTGTGGGCAGAACACACTGCAGCCTTTCAGTACTTGAAGGGAGCTTACATGTAGGAGGTGTGATGGTGGTAGGGCAAGTTGTAGATACCCCATCCCTGGAGGTGCTCAAGGCCATGGATGGGGTTTGGGGCAACCGGATCTGGTAGGGGGCATCCAGCCCACAGCAGGGGGTGGGACTGGATGGTCTTTGAGGTCCCTTCCAACCCAATTCTGTGCTTCTATGATTCTATGGTTGTGTGATCCAGTGCATCCCGGGGGAGACGTCCCAGTTCTTCACCTCTGCATTTACCAGCACTACCTTCTATAAATTAAAGGCTTTGGTTACACCTTCCACATCCCAACCAGACTGAGAAAAATGAAATGGGAACAAATAATCAGTGCATACCAAGTGCTCAAGTTTGCTGCTGGGGCCACAGCGCAGCAGGGCTGGATCCCGCCAGGTGCTCGTGATGCTGTGTGCAGATCCAAAGCGCACCGCAATCACAGAGAATAAACAGTAGCAATTACTTAATACTTCATGGTGATGGAGTATTGAAAATTAGCACCGGAGTTAAGCACTAATAAGTCGCATAACAATCCGTAAGCCTGCAGAATTTTATATAGTAGAATCAAGAGTAAATAAAATTACAATTTAAACAAAGGCAGATAATTTAATTATCTTGTAGGCACGGCACTAAAATTTGGAGTGATTGGCTAATCAATACGCTATTACAAAATGCAACAATGCAGCACACCTGCAAGGTTTCAGGCTGCTGGGGCTGACAGGGAGCTGTTGGATTGGGTGGCGGTGGCGGTCCCTGGGCAGGCTGCCATGGCAGCGTTTCTGCAGGAGCATCATCGGCATTCAGATGGCATCTGTCACAGCCTCAGGGTCTGCTTTCCATCCCTGATGTCAAGTGCCATTTCTCAAGGCCATCTGAGCTCTTCTCCAGGCCCTTTTATACCTAGAGATCATAACCCCCGAGCTGCCTGCACACCTCCCTCCTCCATACGTGAGACAAACAGATGTAGGTGGGACCCCCAGAGGGATGCGATCACATCGTCCCATTGGATTTGAGGGTCCTCAGCTGGCCCATGGTTGGGTTCCATGCCAAAATTCTCCACCTGAGGATGTGGCCGCAGCTCAGAGCTGGCGGTGTTGGGAGCCAAGTGAGATCCTGCTGCATCCCAGCGTGAAATGCCCTCCTTTGGTTCCGCGCCGATGCCAATCTTCTAAGGGAAAGCAGATCTTCTTTCCAGCCCATTGTATTTTGCTAATTTAATTCCATTCTGTATGTCAAATCGCATTATATATTCACACCGATGGAAAGTCTATTTTTTCCTTTATTAATATTAAGACATTTATTTGTCATTTTTTTTGCAAAATTGAAAAGGAATCAAAACCTCATTTTCTGGAGGAGCAGCGCTCTCGATGTGTGTGTGTGCAGCAGCAGCTGTAGCTCCGTGCACCAGTTTGCTTGTTTTCTCTGCAATTTCTTTTCTCCCATTCCCAAAAGCCATCTGATACAGCCAACCCCACACCCCAAACAAAACTCCCCACTCCTGTAAAGCTCATCTCAGTAATGGGAGATGGCTGCAGATGAACTGGGAGCTGGGAGCATGTCAGAGTCAATGCTCCAGCTCCCTACCCAGGGCTCTGTCCCTTGTCCCCACATTGCTGCCCCCAGCTCCCCAACCCTTGACTGCTGAAGCCAAAAAGCATCACAGAGACCTTTGCTCTGCTGCAAAGGTTGAGTTTGCTGAACTAGAGTTGGTTGGACTCAGGTTATCTTGGCTGTATACCATTGCTTCTGTGAGGCTGATGGCACCACAGTGAGGTGTACCCAGTCCCTGTGTCAATCCCTCCCCAACGCTGCTTCTCCTGCAAAAAAATAATGGTTGTTGGAAGTAAGAAAGAGAAAACACAATTATTTTACTGCTGTACCGATATTGCTGCAATGTAACCTGATAGAAACCCACTGCTTTGATGAAGTCTGTGCGTTTCCTTCCTGCTTTATGGCGTCCTGTGATTATTAAGATAATAGAGGCAAACCAAAGTCCTTTGATATCACGAAGAAAAGAAACATTTGGGGTTTGGCTGAAATGAAATATTGCAGAACCTCAAATGAGTGCTGGGAAGTTGAGGATTGCCTTGTGATGCGTGCTGAAAAAAAAGCTTTACATTAAGTTTATCATCCCAATGTTTTGCTGTGAGAAAACAGAGACAAAACCTTCCAGATCTCCCCAGTTTCCCAGGGAAAAAGGCTGTGTGTTTCCCATCAGAGGTGTTTCAGACCAGGTGCCAGCAATCTGGGGGCAGCGTCTGACTCTTCTGCATTCAGCAAATGAGGTTTCTGATTGGAAGGAGCTTGCCCATCTGTAAGAGAATGTCCTATATACAGGACTAATAATATTGGCATGAATAATTCATTTGTCTTTATTACATGGAAAGGTGTGTGAGGCACATGCAGTTGCATCAAAGTAAGGCACATTGTGTTAGAAAAGGATCCGTATTGCTGTGGGTTTCGGAGCACTGTGTTCAGTTCTCTCTGCAGGTCAGCTCACGTCCAGCAAATCAGTCTGCAAACTCTACTTTTGTTTGTCTCTACCCGATCTGTAGGGAGATTATTAATATCATGTAACATTCAGTTAATAGGTCAGATGTGAGTCCTTATTACAGATCTAGGATAAATTGCCTCTCCAGTAGCGTATAGCGTGACCTTCACGGACTTCGGAGTTCAATATTCAACCTTCATACATTCAGCCTTAATTACTGTGTGCTCGGGCATTAGCGCTGCCAGGAAAGGTCTGGGTGCAGTTGGCTGGGACCTTGCTTTGCATCATTGTTTCCTGTGCTGCTGGATGGGGAGGGATGCAGGGAGCTCTTTGCTGGGGCAGTTTAGATCTGAGTTCTTGTTTTGCTGTCATTACTGCTCTCTCTTTCAGTTGGTGGGGGATGCAGTGCTGTGGCAATGTGGGGCTGGCTGCCCTGGGAACACAGCATTCTGGATTTGGGGGATGCATTGGAAGGGATTTGCACAGCATTCCCCGTGTTCACTGATGTGTCCCTCCCTGTTCCAGCCATGGGAACTCAGCGCTAGTGGCACTTTGGCAGCATCCCAGGAGCCCTTCCCTGGAATGCACCTTTTTGGCTTTCCTATATTCTGCTTGTTTTGCTGGGGGAAAGTCGATGGCCTTCATTATGAGTCAGAGCAGGTGACATAATTCTCCCTCAGTGCTTTCAAATCTATGAACACATGAACTTAATATTAGCAACACAGATACAAATAGCATTTTAACGCAGTATTTATCACAGCGCTTTCTCAGGAGGAAATCTATCAAAGCTTTAAATCTAAAACTCTCCCATTCTTCTTGAGCAACAAGATCAATTCATTAATATTTGGAAAGCTCACAGCGTTATTAATCATCAGTTATTATTTCATTTATGTACCTCTCAGTAAGGAAAAGGCGGACAAACCAAGGCCAGCCTCGCTAATGGTGTTTTTTGACTGGTGGGGGGATTGCAGGGAAGAAGGATGGGACCGTTTGCATGGGGTGAAAATCCATCCTATGTGCTCACGTTTTTGTGGTGGAGGTAATAAAGGATGCTGCAAGTCATCTGCAGGCTCAGAGGGGTAGGAGGTTAATTGTCTTAGCATTACAAATTCACTTCATATTCACGGTCACGGAGTGGCTCATAATGAATTCATTTGGTATTCATGCAGACGTCGCAGCACCTTCCTTCCATAGGATCTGTTGCAGACACCTGCACCGCAGGGCAGTGCTGTGGGGGGGGTCCCAGCCTGACGTAAGGTGCACAGAGCAGAGAAGTCATTAAACCCTGCTGCCAACCACTCACCAGCGAGGTCAGCCCCTAAATGAGTTTAGCTCCTTCCCCAAGTCTATCTCCGAAGAGTACCCACGGCTCGAAAATAAGTTTGTAATTGACTGATCCAGACAGATGAGTTTGGGAAGAGGTGATTGATGTCAGCAATATATTTGAACGCATTCAGCCTGCCCAGGAATACTGATTTTTACAGGCTGGTTGGGCACACAGACCTGCTGCTTGCACACACGTTGGTAAGCAGGTTGGGTTCTGGTGGCCGTGCTCCAGCCAAACTGAGTTCTCACCCCAGGCTTTTGCTGTGGGGAAGCGGTGTGGGGTCAGGAGTTGTGCACTACGCTGTGTTTGGTTGACACAGAGCTGCTGTTGGGGTCTGGATGCTCTCCCTTGTGCCTACCTTGGAGCTCTGCTAATATCAAGAGGCATAATCCACCCCAAAATGTCAAGAATGTGCAAGTACTGAGCTGAATCAGGCCAGGTGCAGACCCAGCAAGTTACGTGCATGTTGGGAAACAGGAGGCAGCGGGGCCAGCAAGCTTAAGGGATTTAGATAGAATTGTGGAAAATAACAGGGAGAGCCTTTTGCTAAGCTTAAAGGGCAGAGGGACAGAGCTGGGGGTTATCACTGAGCGTGTTGTTGGTATGGAACACAGACCGAGTGTGTTCACCATGGGCTGTGAGCAAGTGACAGCAGTCCCTGAGCTGGGGCTGCACCTCACTTGGTCCCCACTGGCTGGGGCTGCTCCAGGCATGGGGCTCTGCAGGGAAACTGGGGATGGGGTGACTGCAGCAGAGCCTTCCAGGTCCTGGATAGGGGGAGTGGGAATCACTAGGTGGGTAAATAGGAAAATCCATATGTTCACCACTCCCATACTTTCTATAAGCGTGGCAATAACTCAGACAAATCGTGGTTTAGTTGCTTTACTGCAGGACCAGCATTAAGTGCCGGCGATTCTTCACCTTGAGGAGCAATGTAAAGGAGCTTTTTCCCTTTATATTTTCTGGATAATTAGATTAATGTTGCACTCTGGGTGAGTTTTAATGTAAGAAGGCTATGTTAGATCACTGTAATTTGTTCCTTTGCCAGCTAAAGTGCTCCAAGGCCGGGATGCGTGCGGGTGAGTTCAGGGCTACAGCTGATCTCCCTTGGCTAAAGTGACAAAGGTCTCTGCAGCTATCACTGGAAGATGAGGAGTTGCCAAGAGCAACGCCTGCACAGCTCCCTCAGGAAGACAAAATAGAAACTTGGCGATCTGGGGCCCGTGATGCAGAGTGGTGCTGTGCCAACAGAACACAGTGCTGGGTGGGCATTTACTTTTCCTTTGCTTTTAAGAACAGAAGCTGGATGTGATCGTGGTGTCTCCCATATTCCTTCTGCTTGGAAACACCTTGTCCTGCAGGCATGGCAGAGAGCAGGAGGTGGGCACAGGGATGGAGCTCCCACCCTTTCTCCATCTAATGCAGAGCACCTTTGCCACATCTTCATCTCGTGCCTCCTTTGCTCTCTTTCACCCTCCCCTCTTTGCTCCTTGTCTTCCTCACCAGATGTGAGAAAGCAACAGAAATCCCATTTCAAGGTATCCACCAAGAGGGGATTTTTTTTTCTATCATCCTTCTCTCCTCCTTGAAATGAAGTTTCTTGCACTGCTCATTAGATGATAAGTGAATATAGAAAACCTTTGAGCGAAGGTAATTCCTGGCGTGCAGAAGAGGGCCGTGGTGCTGGCTGCACATTTATGAATGCAAACGAGTCCAGGCGTCCTATGGGGATGCTTTGTCGGTCCTTTTATCTCCAAAACCAAAGTTCAAACCGACTTCCTGAGTCAAGAACCATAAAATTATTCCACTGAAAGAATTCTCAAATGCTGTCTGTGGAGGGGGAGACCTTCATTTATCAGCCTCTGAACTGGTCCGTGCATGCGCGAGGGAAATGAAAGAGCCCCTCATTATCAGGGTCCTATTCAGCTTCATGCTGCTCTCTTATAATTGACGGAATATATTATGCTCCAGCAGGGAAAGTCCTGGTGACTCAAATGGAAATCCGTAATAATAATAACCTGGTGTACTTCTGTAGCCCGTTTCATCTCCAGATCTCAAAGCGCTTTTGAGACAATTAAGCAAGACCCACAGAAATCCCTGTGAGATTGGGAAGTCTTTAGCACGGAATTTGCCTTTGCTGCAAACTGAACATGAGTTGTGTATGGAGAGCCATCCCCTCCTCTGAACACAGCAGAGTGTCCGTGACGTGGGAATGTGTGGAAGTGCCATTGATGGGGATGTTCGTGTGCATAGGCTAAAAGCTGAGAGCGTATTGCTTGGTAGGTGCCAACACAGCCATGGATGTGGGCTAAGGATGCTCAGGTTCTGGGTACGCTTGTCCTTTGGGGAGCGTTAACAGGATCTGCTATTAAAAAGTTGCAGAACTGTGGGTTGGGGCATTTGTGTGTGAGCTTGGAGGGCTCAACCCAGCATGTGGGGCTGAGTTTCCTTCGGGGTATGTGTAACCACAAAGGTTGATCATCCCACACGTGAGATAGTGCCATATGCAGGGTGCATGCTTTGTTCCTGCAGTGGAATGTCAAAGCATGAGTATATAAAACATGACACTGGAGAAGGAGGAGTGCAGTTGGTGCCATTGCCAATGTGTCTGTCCTGGTTACTTCCCACCAAGGAGAAGCAACACCACCACCTTGCCAATGCCATCCTCGTTACGTGTCACTTCTGCCAAATACTGGGAATGTTATGGAGATTAATTGCAGCTGTAATTAACAGGCTGGTTTGCAGGCAGTGCGCTGGATCTTTTGTGTATTTTCAAGGTATTTTAAAGCTGCTCTTTCCACAACTTGGCATTGCTGCCATCCCTGTAGGGTCCAGCTGTGGTCTGTGTCCCACCCATGTCATTGAGGTGATCAAACCCAGCTCCTGAAAACACACCTGGAGCAGATGGAAACCTTCTGGGGCTGAATGGAGAGCTCGGGCTCCATCCCCTTTAATCAGGGAGAGCTGGAGGATGCTCCCCTTCCATCCAGCTGGTCGCTTGCACCATCTCCCAGTACAGCCTAAAGGTGGAGGACCCTATTTAATTAAGTAATGAGAATCGAATATGATTGCTACAAGCAGCAGCTAATTAAAAGGAGGGAAACTGCAAATGAGAAGTGCCATGAATTCAGTAAAAATCAATCAAATTAGAGCGTCTCATCATCCCTTCAAATGGGTCTGATCTACTCCCTTGTTAACCCCTTGAATGCCGAGATTGTGCTCAGTGTTGGGGGGCGGAGGTGGACATCAGCAGTGCCATCAGAAGTGACATTTGTCACTCAGAAGGTGTGTGGTTGTCCCCGTGCTCCTTGTCCCTCTTCCTTTGAGTCCCAACTGAAGAGGTGGGCAGCAGCACTCAGCTGAAGAGGAGGAAGAAAAATCCCACTTAATCAAAGAGAATATTAAAGCCGAGCTTTTTGTACAGCACAGGCCTCAGATTGAGAAATCCCCTCCATCGGCAGGGGGGAGAGTGAGGGAGAGGGAAGGAGATAAAAAGGCATCAGAGTTTTAATTAGAGAGCCGCATCCCATCTTCGTTAGTGCCTGGTTCCTGGATGCCTTCATTAGGCTTCGCCCTTTAAACGCTCGTTATCAAAGATTTACAAAACCCACCAATTTGTTGCCTGCATCCATTTGAAGAGTTTGGATTCCAGGGCAGCTGGTTGGGATGGTGCGTGGGGGGTTGCAATTCCCATCCTGTAGCATGAGAGCTCCCACCAGAAGTTGAGAATCGCTGTGTTCTGGCTGAACTCCTGAGCACCTTGCAGGGGATGCTGTGCTCTGTGCTGCCGGCACTGCATGGAGCTCAATGCATGCTCCCTGCATGCTGCAACAAAGAGAGCCAGACTGGTGCCAGGGTGCCCAGCCCCACTTTGGAGGAGCACCACAAGGCCTTTCTCAGCCATTGATCCGTGCCTTAGTTTCAATTAAAGTGCTAACGATCCCTTCCAAATTGGGTTGAATAGAAACGTGCTGTTTTCACCCCCAGGAAACCAGATGTATTTTAGGATCCAGAATAAAAGGACGGCCTATAAAGTGGGCAAAAATGCCTCATTTCCCACATTTCTCCCCACTCTGGCTGTGTTTCATAGGGTTTTGTGCTCCGTGGCACAGGGCTGGCAGTTGTGCAGCCTCCAGCAGCGATAAATGTTTAATCCTGAGAAGAGCTGAGGGGCCGGGGCACCTGGGCTGTGTGCTCCTGCCTGCCAAGCTGTCGTGCCTAATAATTAGCAGAGCGGCAGGAGTTGGGGAGCAAGTTCAGATCCTGAATATGTCAAACCCAGTGCTGAGGACGGCAAGCTCCAAAGGGATGCAAGACCTTTGGCCACGCTGCTGCTTCTGCCCTGAGAAGCTCTCTCCATCTCTTGTGCATCATTGCTGTGGAATGAGGGCGGGATGGCAAAGCTTGCTTTCCTAGCCCAGCCCCGATGCTGGAAGCCCCCACCACCTCTCCATCCTTCAGTGAGGCTCTCTGCCCTTTTCCCCTTACATAAAATCCTCCCTGAGCCCTGGTCCATGCATGGGATCCCAGTGACAGCTGCTAGCAGAGTGACACCATAGCCAGTGGTTGGACCTGACAAGATGTGTTAATTAAGATGTGATGTACCACGGGGTGACACGGCTCAGCTCAGCCAAATTGGCAGCGTCAGTCACTGTGGAGAGTGGGGGGCACTCCTGAGGTGTTTAATTATGGCAGCATGTGCTGGTGGGGTTGTGCAGGTTGTCCCCAGGCTGTGGGCTGAGCTGGGCACCAGCTCTGGATTTTTGCATTCCAAAGGAAGGGCAAAGCCAGGACATCAGCCTATGGGGTGACCGTGCTGTCACCTGCATTCAGCATCTCCTTTAGGTCAAGCATCCTTGGATGTGGGAGGTTTGGCTTACAGCAAAGCCACTGAGCGCTTTGGCTGTGCTGGTGTCAGCTCCCTTGGGCTGAGCTGTGAGTTTGGCTGAGCTGGGTGTGCTCATGTCCATGTTCATCACAGGGGAGTTGGGACAGGTGACCTTTCATGGTCCCTTCCAACTCAGATGACTCTGTGATTGTCCCAGAGCTGTGGGGATGTGGCATTGAGGAACATGGGCAGTGGGCACAGTGAGGTGGGATTGGGGCTCTGAAAGGACTTCTCCAACCTGAATGATCCTGTGATTTTCTCATAACCTCCTTGGGATTAATGGGACCAAAAGAGCTTTTGCAGTGACTTAAGTAAATCTTCACTAGTTTATTTATGAGAACAATTTGTGCCTCTTTGTCTGTTTTAAAACCAAAGCCATCTTCCCATTTGGTGTAACTGCACCGAAGTAAAGCAGGGAGGAATGTGACCCTCCTTTGGTGCAGATAAAAAACCCAGAGGCTGCTTCTGAAACAGAATCTGTCTCCACAGCTCTAAGAAGCAATGGAAATGATTTCCCAGTTCACCCCGGACTGCACACAGGGGCCCCGTTAGCAGGTGGATGGTGTAGCTGACGCACTGATGCTGTACAATAATAGCATTGCTCTTCCAGGAGTTCTGACTGTAGCTGAAGTGGAAATAACATCTCCAGTTTTACAGGAACATAGAAATATGTACCCGAACCTGCTTCCATCCAAGGGCACGGCCGCCTCCCCCAGCTCCATGTATACACTGCTTTCTCCTGCTCCATGGGATGTGCATTCCCTTTCCTGTACAACACGTATGGGCTTCAACAAAAGGAAAAGAAAGGCCAGTGGGGATGTGGGCAGTGAGTGAGGGCTGGGGGTGGGCAGGGCTTCCTGCCTTCCTCACCAAGGATTGGGAAATAAAAGCAAAGAGACCTTTGTGATTTGGGCTGTGGAATAAAATGTGGGGAGGAGGAGAGGGAAAGAATTTCTCAACGTAATGAAAACACAAATGGACAAGATAATTATCTTCATAAGGGCCTGGATCCATGACAATACATCTCATTTTATAAAGCCCATTAGAGTTGGAATTTTATGCAAAACGCTAAAAGAAATCTAAAAATGTAAGGCAATAGAGTCAAAGCAACGGGGTTTATTAAGGGGGGGGTTGTTATATTGGAGGCAATAAACCCTGTAAGAACCAGGAAAACAACGTTCTGGTAACGCCATCATAAATTAGCACGGTTTAATCACTCGGTAAATAACTAAGATATTTCTGCAGGTTTTATCATGTTGCTAAAGAGGCAAATCCCAGCTCGCCGTGCACTGGGGATTCAGCAGGGATGAGTTCTGCAGAGGCAGAATGGCAGGAGATGTCATTGTGGCAATTTACTTTTTTAAATAACAGTATATTATTTTCTGCATGGATCCACTTTTTCAACCTCTCCCATGCTTTTAAGATATCATTTACCATTAGTTGTCTCTTTTCCCTTTCCCCACTCAGCGAACTCTCGAGTCTTTGAACACACAAAATTACATTATTCCGAGCAATCTTCCCCACCACAGCAAAAAGCAAACACTTACGGAAACTCCTGGAGGGTCTCAGCTCTAATAATGATCTTCCGTGTGCTTGGGCCCTAATTGCAAGTTATTATATGGGTGGGTGAGAAAACATAAGCGTATTTTGCATGACTTTCTCTTTACCTATTAAGTAGCTGGCATCAAAGGGAGTCCTGCTCTCCCCCCAAGTGATGCTGCATTCTATTAAAAAGAAGTGCCTTCATTTAATGTGCTTTCCTTTCTTCTGAATTGCTCCGGTGCAGCTGCATGGAACCCAACGTCGGGCTTAATTCCTGAATTAAGTGTGAGAATTGAGGTTAAATGCAGGAGGAGGTGCTCATGTCAGGTGTGTGTCCCATCACCCGCTCCATAGGGGACAGCCATCCCCTGCCCCACACCTGGCTGTGTGCCACACCATGGGCAGATGCTTTGGGGCACAGCAGCAGCCCTAGGGCAGGGATGTACAGTGCTCTCCATCCCCTCCACCTCCATGTTGTCCCCTATAACAACACACAGAAGCCCACAGGGCAGTTGTTGCACATTCGAGGAGCTCAGGTGGATCCAAATGTCCCCTGCAGTCAGTACAGAGTAGGGCCCTGTAAAGCTCTCAAAGCTTAGAAGGGAAATAAACAGCCAGCCCTAAACTTTACTATATTTTTTTGAAGTGCCCATGATTTTTTATTTATTTGTTCTACCCAGTCCCGTGAGGTGGGGCCATAAATCCCATTTTATTGGCTTGGAAAATCCATCTCTCCCTTTTCTGCTCGGAGCCGGAGAGCAATGGGTGCATGGGGCTCATGTGGGCCCAAACTGTGCCCCCCGCAGTGCTCAGTGCTGCTCAGCACCCCGGGCTCAGCACCCATCACTCTTTTACCCCCAGGACATGCTTTGATTCCCATCTGATTCTGCAGAGAGGAAGGGCTCTGTACCATAAACCAAAAGCCAGAAGCAACCCTTAAAAGTGAAATGAAGAGTCCCAGACACGGGGCTTAAAGAAGGAAATAGCGAACCCACTGGGCTCGGTCCCTGGCTGGCAGGGAGGGAAATGAATGAATAAAGGCTGGAATTGAAATGCCGGGGAAGTCATCCAAAATAAATATGCCGTATTTCCCTGCAAAAGACCATCATATTATTTCTATTTTTCCACTCGTGGGCCGCTTTACATTTGAATAAATGCATGGTTTCAGAAAGGGAAAATGGTATTGCTTTGATACGGAGAAGATTATTTGATCAAATAACGTTATTAGAACTTTTGAGGGCTGCATTCTGGAGGGAGAATGTTTGTTTCTGTGCAGCATTCGTCTATCTAATAGGCAATGATTGCAAACAAATAATTATACGCTGGAACAAATGGGGAAAAATTAAGGTTATCTGGCATGGAACAGCAGAAAAAATGTGAGCTAACAATAAGGGAGTAATGTATGGCTGAGAGCTGCGGGGATAATTGCCTATCAATTGGCTGATTGCGGGTTGAAGCCTGGAGGCGGTGATTGCATGGGGTGGGGATCTCCATGCTCTGAA
The DNA here is from genome assembly GCF_039878825.1 of Excalfactoria chinensis. NCBI lineage: Eukaryota > Metazoa > Chordata > Aves > Galliformes > Phasianidae > Excalfactoria > Excalfactoria chinensis. Next base: position 5,427,189 of record NC_092845.1, read on the forward strand.
ATCAGCACAGAGGAGCTCTGGGGGTGGCATCACAGGGCATTGCTGTCCCCAACGTGTCACCTTCTGCTCGGGAGCGATGTGAAAGCTTCCCTGCTCTGAGTGCGGCTCTGCCTTTATTCTCAGCCTCCCTTTGGGCTCCCAGTGCAGCTCTGCTTCCATCTCTTTCTGTCTTTGCCTCTTTCCTGCTCTCTGCCTGATGACTGAACTCTCGCTCAGAAGACACTCTTACATTAATATTATCATTATCGTTCTTCTTTCCGCCGCCTCAGATCTTGTGAGGAATGTAATTGCTGAAGCAGATTTCAAGTTACGTCACGATAGCTGAACGAGTTGCAGGGGAGTTTCAGCTGTTGCTTTGCTCTGTGGTTTCACTTTCCTTTCCGTGCTCCTCTCCAAAGGACCCTGCAGTGCTGTGAAGGCAAAGCCCACCTTCCCCAGTGCATTATTAACGCTGTTGTTCTGATGTACCGCTGTGGTGTCTGGCTGTTCCAATTAGGGGCTGCAGTCCCATGGCTGTTTCCCTCTCCATCAGTTGCAGGCCCTGCATTCCAGCTCACTCTGCTCCCACATTTTCTCTCTTGCTTTAGTCCACGTGTTCCCAGGCAGAGTGTTTTCCTCTGCTCTTTCCCCAGAGGACCATGGAATGAGGTTCCTGTGCAGATAATAATGTGCCCTGCGATGTTTATTCCTCTCCATCGTGATGGAGTTAATAGTCTCTGTGGGCTTCGTACCTGCCTGAAATTCATCTTCATTTTGTGCCAGGCTGAGGGATGCGGCCCCACTCCCATCCTCGGTGTGTTTCCTGCGGGTTTGGGGTTAATGGGACGTGAGTGAGCAGCACACCTGGTGCAGGGCTGTGTGTGATGCAGCAGCTCCACCACTGCCCACCCTCCCCACCCCTCAGTAACGCAGGTAATCACACCATCACTGTATGGGGTGCCTCAGGAATGCCCACGGGGTGCCCAGGGCAGTGCAGGTGGCTCTGGCTGGGTGCACCTGGCTGCAGGGCAGTGCAGCCTCACGTGCAGGGCTGCCAGTAGCTTGGCAGGCGGAGGAGAGAGGCAGCAGATGTGGGCTGTCAGACGGAGCAGATGCCTCATTAGCCACAGCACTGTGCTGCAGCAGCCCTGCTCCTGCCCAGCTGTGCCAAGGGGCGGCCAGCAGCAGCCTGCCTTGGAGAAATGAAGTTGTTCTTTGCTTCTCCCCTTCACTTTCCCCTCCTCTCCCTGTGCTTTGCAACAGCGGCAGCTCTCTGTGTTCTTCCTCTTCATCCTCATCACATCGCCATTGCAACCATCTTGGCTTAGCCCCTGAGCATTGCTGCATGGAAAAAGGACTGGGAGCCAAAAAGTGATTGATTCCCCATTGCAACCATCCCCTTTTGCCAGGAGTACCTCTGTGTGGAGGGGGAGAAAAGGACCTGGACCAAAGAGCAAAGGATTCCTGCCAACATCCAGCACGGAACCCCCCAGCTCTTTGGGTGGCAGGGGGTTGGCACTGAGTGTGTTATCTCCAACCTTATTTCTCTGGACATTTGAGTGAGGGCCATACTGATGAGCTTGAACAAAGCATACTACCAGACAATTCAATTAGCAGTGAGTGCTATCAATAGTGCAGCTCAGCTCAGGTGATGCTCCTGAGCCAGGAAAATCACACTGCAAGAAGAGAAAGGAGAAGGGAAGAGGACAGCATCACCTGGAGCAAACCTCTCCAAAGGGGGGTATTTCTCCTATTTCTGTCTTTCCTGGGGTTTGCTTGTGTTGGACACAAAGACCATCTTCATTCTGGATTTGCTTTTTGTGAGCCACTGCAGGATTAGTGAACTGGAAATCCCTCAGAGTTTTGTCTCTGAAGCCAGTCCCTTGGGAGCACTGCTGTAGTAAGTGATTTTTCTGTTCTAGCCCAAGGAATTGGATCTGCATCCAGTAGCCAAATTGAATTCATTCAGGCAAGGTTAAGAACCATTTGATATAGTTTTAGATTAGGTGAAGGCAGCCATATATATTTCATATTCTGGATTAACTGCTGCACAGTGAGCAAGGATAGGCTGGCAGAGTGCTCCTTGACTGCTCCCTGGTGATCCTGCACTTACAAATAGATGTTACTCAATGAGAGAATGGATCCTAAATCTCTCCCTGCTGAAAGGCAGCGGAAATAACATGGAGCAATGGGTGAAGGAGTTGGCTGAGTTCCGAAGGAAGGGCTGAGGTAGTTGCGAGGGCAGTTATAGGATCTGCTGGGGGTCAGACTGCATGGAACCCTATAGAAAGTGTGGCTGCCCAGAGAAGTTGTGGATGCCTCATTCATAGAGGCTTTCAAGGCCGTGCTGGACGGGACTCTGGGTAACCTGATCTAATGGGTGATATAGAGGTCAGCAAGCCTGCCCACAGGGCAGCCCAAGACCTTCTATGATTCAGTGATAGGGTTGCATGGAGTCACCAACATGGTACCCAATGGTGGCGCTCTGTACTGCTGTAATATGGAGATGGTTGGGAACCTTCTGTACCATACCCACCTTCAGGCTTGCAGAGAGCCAAAGCAATGTAGGTTTGTGTGTGCCAGTGCTGGGAAGGCTGATTTGTGTCATCAGAGAGCACAGACACGGGTTTGAATAGAACAACAAATGGGTTTCTCTGTTTTCTTAAGGTGAGCCCATCCATAATCCCAGCAATGTGCACTCACCATCTGCTCCCTGCTGGAAAGAGCTCCAGAGCTGAATCCCCTGTGGCTGGAGCCCTTCTGCACTTGACCCAGTGCAGGAAAAAGGAAAGAGAAACAGCCCTGTATATCCTACCTAGGGCAGAGAGCTGCTGCAATGGGAGCCCCACACGAGGGCACAGGGCTGAACATCTCAGCAGGCACTTCCAGCCATGGAAAAATGGGAGAAATCTCACAATCTCTCCCATTGGTGCAGGAGAGCGTATTTACAGCAGTGCCATGTGCATAGGCTTTATCACAAGCCAAGCTGAGCCTGCCTGATGAAAAAGGGCTTTGAAAAAGAATGAAAGGAAGAATAAAAAAAAAGAATAAGGTTTTATTTAGGATAACAAAAACTCCCCTTTGAAGGATCCTGAAGGAAAAAAAAATGACTCTTAGGGCCTGTAACATTCTGTACTTATTCACCAATCTTGTCCATAAAGCATCAGTCCCTGATGTATATGGCCATTCTGAGGGTCCAGCTCCCCGGGCTGTGACCTGAAGGGAGGAGCTCAGTGTTCTCTGCTATTCTCTGTTGGGTCTTGGTGGGGAACATCTGGAAAATATAACCTTTGCTTTCTGCAGAGCCGCGGAGCGAATAGAAAGGACTGACGGGCAGTTTGCTATTTATTTCTGTTTCTAAAGAATCTCAGAGTTCCTTTTTGTAAAAGTACACCTGAGCCTCTCGCTTCTTCTTTTCTGGGAGCTGAGATGTGTAAATAATGACCGGATTTGGGCCTTTTTGTGCATCCCCTGAGCTGCACCTGGTAGGCAAAAGGAGAAGAGCCATGGAAAGAAAACGGAGCCATCGGGTGGAGGATAAGATGGGTGTGGAGGGAGGGATGGGTGTGAAGTGAGGGTGCTTGAACCCAACCATTGCATCGCACTGAAGGAGCTCTTCAGTGTCTGCGGTGATGCTGGAGTGCTGTCAGGTTCGTGACAGCAGCCACAGCACCAGGAGAGCTGCTGGGGTCAAATCCCACTCCACAACTGCTGCTTCCATGTGGAAATTCAGCAGCCCTTTGTCAGTGCAGCACAGCCTTCCTCCTCCATCCATCTTCATCACTCAGATGCCACCGAGAGGTTTGGTTTTCCATGTTTGCTCTATGAGCAGCATCACCTCCAGGCTCTGCTGGGCCTCCTCTTCCCCGTGCTAATTTCAGGATGCTTCCATCCAGGAGCCCCCACACCTCATTTTCTTGGCCAAAAACCCACTTCCACTTTTCCCATCTGTTTACCCTTGTGTTAAGATGGCACTGGGACTGGTAGGGAAAACAGAGAGTGAATGGAGAAAGGGACAATCACAGAATCATACAATCATTCAAGTTGGAAAAGACCACAAAGATCAAATCCAAAGATCAACACATTGAGTGGTGGATGGAGAACGAATGGAGAGAAAGCATTCCACCCACGCAGCATCCCTGACAAATTTCTTTGCCATTGCTTGGTTTGTTATCTTTTTTTTTAGTAAAACAGTTCAAAACCACCATTTGTCATTCGAGTTACAGATGAGTGCAATCCAGGCAGGAGCATTTTTGCTTGAGGGGTTTTCCAACCTGAAAAGAAAGAGGAGGAAGCGGGGAAGGAAGCGTGCAAGAAACAAAGCTCAGCAACGCAGCGTTGCAACTCCCATTGAACAGGGAGTTCAACATCGCTGCTGTTCAGTTGTTGCTCAGAGAAGAGCAGCCACTGTGAACGCTTATGACAGATGCATTTGTGTTTGATGGCTGGCATGGGCTGAGCCCTGCTCTGAAATGCTGGGCTGCAGGGTAATGCATGGAGCGATCCTCCAGCAAGGCCCCATTGGTAGTAAGGGACACTGCAGGCACTTGTCTGACAGGTGACACCAGCCTGACTCCACTCAGCAGGACTTCAGGGAGACAAAAATCTGCATTTCCTGATCATGGGGCTTTGGTCAGGGGTTGCTGGTGGTCAGGTCCTGAAATGCATTTATTCCTGTGTTTATGGAGTGCTGATACAGGTGTACAGCACATAAAAACGGCAATAGGAAATGCCCATCTATGCGGTGTCACACATGTGCACAACAGGAGGAGTCTGTGGGTATTGATCTCAACTTTCCAGCCCTGCAGCTGCCGCACAGTGCTGAGGCACCCATGGGTGCTGGCACCAGCAGCTCTATTTGTTGCTCAAATGGCAGAAACCAGATGGACCGTGCCATATCCAGCCCTGTGTTTTGGTGGTTGTGGCCATAAAACACCCAGAGGAGGAAGGTTAGCAGCCATCTGCCTCAGTGGTGCCATTGGGGCGATGCTGTGTGTACACACATACACACACATGCCCACCCCCTCTCCCATGCAGCCTGCTGTTCCTGCAGCTCTCTCCAAGGAGATCCCAGCTGCTCTCAGCTCTCCATCTGCAGCCTTCCAACAGTTGCTGCAGGAGGGGGAAAACATTAAAAATTGCATTCGGGCTTGGGGAAAAATAGCAAAAAAGCAAAAAAAAACATCCACTCTTCTGGCAACCCATAAATCTCAATTTATCTGTCCCTTTGTCTTCATTGAAGCAGAAAGGGAAGCGGAACCTCCTTGGAAGCAAATGTGTCTCTGCTGTGTGCAGTCACAGGTTTAGGGAAACCTCTGTGGGTCTGTGGGTGCTGCACCCAGAGCAGCCCTGCAGCAGCTGCTGGGTGAGTGCTGGAGAGCACAGAAAGGGCACATGGATGCACTGCCCCAGAGCAGGTGGTGCTGCATCAGGAGTTAACGAAGGGGTGGAAGGTTCTGGTAGGATCCAGTTGCAAGGGCTGGAAGGTTCTAGTAGGGCCCAGGTGTGAGGAGTGCTCATTAGGCCCAGGTGCTGGCACTCAGCTAATGAGGCTCCAGGCAGCAGCTCCTCACTGCTGAAGAGCCCTGAAGTGGAGCAGTGTTGTTGTGCTGTGGGGATGAGACTGGAGCTCAAGATCCATGTGATGGAGGCACAGTGGGGAACAGGTACTGTGTGATTTCTTCTTTATGGAGGCTTTTGAGATATTGGGTTATTTCAGTGTAGCTTTGCTGTGGAGCTTGCTTGCAAGCAGGCAGAGTGGGGCTTGATTCCTCTTCACCTGGAGCTCCTCTTGCTGCTTGAAGAGCAGCTCTGATTTTCCTGAGCTGGTGGAGAGCTTTGCTAAGTTGTCTGCATTTTGCAGTGCTGTGCTATGCAGTGGGAAACTGGGGTCTTGCTGCGTTCTGCTGGAGCTGCCTTGGTTGGTGCTGGCTTGGGGTGTTTCAGGCTGTGTGGTTGCTGTGATTCAGCCCTACAAGAGCAGGTCTGAGTGCTGCAGGATGTGTGTTGGGAGCAGGGAGGGCAGCAAGCTGATGGATGGGATTGTGTCGCTCCCCCAGTATCTCCTATGTGCAGGTGGATGATGGATTGGGTTAGTGGGAGCTGACACCCCTTGTTGCTTCCCTTTCTTCCCTCCTACAGCACTTGTGCCCCTGCCTTTGGATTTCTAGGCTAGGATATTTGCAACTTGTGAGCTGTCGTACAGCAGTAATTACGCTCTCCATCACTTTCCCATCAAGAAATAAATGGAAGAAAATCACACCCCAAGTACCAGCGCTGACCTTCATTTCAGAAGGCAGCACATGCTCAGCCAGGCTATCATCCAGCCTTACCTTTACCAGGGGCTGCCTGTTCCCTGGGGTTCATTAGAGCTGCAAAGTGGAGCAGCTGCTGGCATTGAAGCCTGTTGGGCACATGTGTGTGGGATGGAGAGCTGCCTTCTCTTTCCCAAAGGGTTCTTTAGAGCCATTAAGGTTGGAGAAGGCCATTAAGATGGAGTCCAACCACCAACCCATCCCCACAACACCCACTGACCACGTCACTTGTGGGAAGTGGGATCTATGTGTAGCTTAGTGTACACCCTTGCTGCAGGAGGCTGGTTCTTTGCATATGTTTGAGGAACATTTGGGTGAGAGATGTTATTTTGATGCCCTTGGACAAGATTTAGGACAGGAACAGGCCCTGGTGCCCTTATTCTTCCCCTAGATGTGCCTTGTGCTTGCTGTCTTGCATTTGGAAATAGATGGCAGTAAGAATTGTGTTCGGCTATTTTATTTGTCATAATCTTTCCTAATCTGAATGTGCAGGAACTGTATTGCACAGCCTAATCAGTCACATAGATTGTACTGCACTTCAGGCTTTGTGAAAAGCAAAAGCCATCTTGGAGGCAGAAATATGTTAAATGTGCTTCTTGGAGGCTGTGCACCTTTTGTTGATGGGCAGAGCAGCTCTGTCTGGTGGCTTTTGCAGACTACGGGTCTGATCCATCCCGGGGTGTGAGTGATGGAAGGAATGACAGTGCTGCCTGTCCTTGCTGCAGGCAATGGGTGACAGCACGGCCTGAGGGGACACCTGCAGGAGGAAGGCATGGGCAATGGGGTTGTACAGGAGCAGACTGCAGAGGGATGTTCAGCCAGGGAGCTGTGATTCCCTGCATCCCTATTGTCCTTAACACACACGTTTTCCAATCCCGGGAAGGTTGAGCTGCCCCATATGGGGATTTCCATACCCCAAAAGTGTGGCTTCGTGGTCCCAGAGCCAGTGGAGGGAGGGCTGGAGAGGTTCCAGCTTCCTCGGTCACATCGTGTTTGTTCTCCACGTTTGCCAGAAGCACCCTTGTTTATTTCATCAGCTAAATGCTGAAAACCAGCTGCCTGCCTTCCATCCAGACACTTAATGGTGATGATCATTGCTTCCTCTATTGCAGCCCCTCCGAGCGTAGGGCGATGCCATGGCAGTGCACAGCTGTTGACCGCTGGGTGCCCGGCTGTTCCTAAGGCATTTCTGGGCTCTGTTTTTGCTGAGTTGCAGAAGTTCTGAGCTGGAATGTGGCAGCTGCTTCAGGATGCCCAGTGCATGCTGAAATACGGCATCACTGCCTTCATTTGGAAGCTGAGCGATGCTGCTGTTCCTTCCTGTTTAGAATATGAGCATCTAGCAGGGATGGAGAACAGGGATGAAGCCTTTGGGGCAGGGCTGGGAGGGATGGTGTTTGTCTTGGAGGTCTATTTGTGGCACAGAGATGTTTCCCTCTCTTACTGCTTGGCTCCTGGGGGTGGTGGCTGCTTTAAGATCATCCAATGAATAATTTGATGTTGAATTTCCGTCTGACTTTGATATCTGTTGAACAAAACATTGGCACAGAGCAGCGCTCAGGTACCCGGATTTGTTTTAACTTACAATTTAGGCTTCAAAAAAAAATAGTATGAAATGAATTAGCAAATGATCTTGATTGCTCCATTCCTGCCTGCAGCCCATCAGCCACGTTCCAGGTGGAGAGCTGGAAAAACGAGCGGAATTTATTTCTTTAGATAAATGGATCTGGGATAAAAGTCCGTCTTTATTTTCCTTTTCGTTTTAACTGCAAAGGATGAAAAGTGTCTGTTCTGCTCTTCTGTGCCAGAGATAAAACAGGAAGGAATTTTGCATTGCTGTGCCAATGGCTTTCAAGGAAAAGTTTCTTCCCCCACCCAAACCTCCTCTCCTGCAAGGAGCACCTCGGACTGGAGATCAGAGCGCTGTTTAATGTTCCTGTTGCAATGCTGCTGGATCCCGGTGCTGTCACTCTCGCTATGATTCTGTTCCATGCACACACGCTGCCTTTGATCTCTCTACTTTGTCCTTGTTTTATTTTATATCTCTTCTTTCTTTCCCCATCTCACTCACAGCGGTGGCTTTGGGATGAAGCATCATTTCATTTCCCTGAGGTCCCGCGAGGGCGCCGGCAGATCTCCTCTGTTGGGTGTCTGCTGTGTGAAATGAGCACATTCAGATCAGTGCCAACCCCTGCTACACAACAAACACAGAGGACATAATACGTGGCCGAACCCACCAGTGGTGCCTGGTATCCTCAGGAAGGCAGTTGTGTGTGCACTCAGGGTATTGGGGAAGGCACGCAAAGCAGCTTTGTGGAGGGGAAGACCTATAGTAGTTGGTTTAGGTGGAACTAACAACACCCTTCTGGCTATAAATTCTATGTAATGCTACAAATAAAGGCCAAAATTTGCTTTGTGACTCCTGCTGTTCAAGGTCCCTTAGAGGCACTGGTCCCTGTGTTGCAGCAATGGAGGACATTGTTCTGCTGGTTGCTGATACATCCATCCTGTTCTCCACAGCTGGCACTGTACCTAATCTCCCATGCAGTACAGGAAACTCATTCCCTTGTTTTATCTTGGGCCGAGCTTGAAGGAAAGTGAGGTTCTTGAGGCTTGACTGGCAGCTGGAATAGGTTTTGTTTGGTCTAAATGAGTCGGGAGCTCAAGCTGAGGTGGGTAATGGAGCGGTTCCCTGCCTTGCTCCCTCTGCGGGCACTGCAGCCCTGGCTGCCTGGGTCAGGACAATTTCCAGGTGCAGCCACGCTGACAAGAAGAGCATCCCTTTGAAAATGAGATTTCTTGAATTGCCACGTGTGGAGCGTGCTCCCTACAAGCTGCAGCTGACCTCGGAGTTGAGCTGTTTGCTCACTCGTGTGAACTCTGCAGTGAAAACATATTAAGGTTCCCCTTTTTCTGTGGCTTGCTGCTTTTTTTTTTTTTCCTCCAGGTATTTAATCTTAGTTTACAGATGAAATGTGCAGCGGAGAAAAAGATGCTAATCACACAGTTACTGCTCTCTGCTCCAGCCACTGAAAAATTTATTACCATCTGCCCTGGATTGGACAGGGCTGTGAGCATCGACGTGTTTGTGTCTCTGAGCAGCAGCAGACAGGCTTAGCACTGCAGTGGGGCACCGCGCTGTGTCCAGCAGGAGCTGCTGTGGCTGTGATGCTCTGTGCCCCTCCTTTTCCTCTGGGCAGAGGTAAGGAAAAACCCCACACTGTGCTCAGAACTTCCATCCCTTTGCCAGAAGTGTCACCCCAGCAAGATTATGGTGTGTAACAGGGATGGGAATGTTCAGCTCTCCCCGCTTCTTGCTTTCTGCCAGGTATTGAGGTGACTGTTGGTGTTTTGATGGCTGTGGATGTAGTTACTCGGTGGATCACAGGCACAAGGTGTTGTGTTGTTGGGTTCTGCCAGGCTTTAATGAAGCTAAAGCAGAAGGTGAGGTCAGGAATGGGGTCACAAGTGGGATTTCTCTGGCTCCTGTGGTGCTTTGCCATGAGGCTTTTTGAGCGTGTTGTAATTTCAAGCTGCCTTGGAAGCAGAGCGCTTTGATTTGTGCCCAGTCTCTGCCCTCAGCGTGTTGTTGGATGTACAGTTCAGAAGTGCTCAAACTACAGCTCCCGTGATGCATCTTAAATATACGGTTTGCACTTGGCTTTTTGCACAAGCTGTGCTTCTCCCCAGCCAGCTCTTCCTGCAGATGTACTTCCTTGCAGCAGCATGAGACCAGCTAAACATTGCAGTGCATAACTGTTCCACAAAGTGCCTCTCCCGTGGCTGTTTGCATTTGTTTTTCTCTCTTCTTGTTGTTTTCAAAGAAATTCAGGTATTCTTGTAAAACTTCACACCTTTAAAGTCATCCCCTTAAAACAAAGAACTGCTGAGCAAGGAAATAATTGTCAGCAAGGCGTACTTTTGTCTCTCCTGCAGCAATTAACAAAGCGAAGAGCAGGCTTGGCTGTCTGTCCAATTAAACTCTGGCAAGCTGGCATCCATGATGTGATAATGAAGCAGAGAGTTTTGGAGCTGCTCTGCTTGCTATTTTGAGGATACGGGAGCTTTAGGTTGTCTGGCTGAAACAAAGCCATTGAAAGTAATGGGCTGGACAATCTCACCCCATTACTTTTAATGGGATGGAGAGACTGCGCATTCGGGAGCAGCACGCTGACACCAGGGGAAGCAGGGGAACCTTTTCACATATATACACGTTATGGCCAGTGCTGGGAAATGGCACCCAGCAGGGGATGGCCAACTGCCTGCAGTAAGTTATGGTGCTTGGCAGCAGATGGGAGGTGTATAGCAGGGGGGAGCTGCCCAAGGCATCAGGGCTCCTGCCTCTTGCCTTCAGTAATTGTGCCTGTATGCACAGAAGCAGCCTCTAATGTTCTGTGAGCTGCTAGTCTGGTGTTGCATTTGATCCTTGTGGTGGGGCTGAATCTGCTGCTACTGGGGTCTGAAGTGTGGTCAGGAAAGCAATCAGCCTCCCACAGCCTGACATTTGCCCTCTTGTTTTCCTTTCTCCTGCTGCCAAAGGTGGCCAAAGTTCTCTTCCAGCATGCAGGGAAGCTCAGTGCCCCAATCAGAGTAGGAAAGGATGGAGCAAGCTGATTAGCAAACCCCTTCAGTCCTATAGCTTCCTCCCATGCACCTTAATTGGGGTCTTGTTTTTGCCAGGCAGGGACCTGTTTTCCTGCTGTCCTGTCCATCTTAGCACCACACACTCTTTGAGCAAGTTTCAGCAAAGGGGAAAAAACAGGAAGGCTACAGTGAGGTCCTGCACCTCCGGCTGGGGCCCATCCTTCCATCTGCTGCTCCTGCAGCCACGTTACTCACCTGCACCAAGTGGACCCCAACTCCAGCAGTGAGGTTCCCCATGGTGCTTACTCTGCTATTTAAACTGCTTAAATAAATCAGGAGGGGATCACCTGTATATAAAACCTGCTGTGAGCACTGGGATGTGCTGGGTGGTGGGATGATGGAGAGAGTCATGGCCCAGGAAGGGATGGTTTGGAGCAGGAATGCTGCACTGTGAGCTCCCCACCTACCTCCTCGCCTCACAAGTTGGCTGAAATTGCTGAGGCTTGGCAAGGAGGGGAGAATAAAAAGGAAGCTGAAAAAAAAGCCTTGGATGCACAAGAATTGCAGGCGTGCTGTGAGGAAACCGGCAAATACAATTTAATTATAGGATACACGGGAGTAATGGCATTCGCGAGGCTGGAGCATGATTTCCCAGTAATAGACAGGCTGCAGGGTTCCCTGTCTCTGTTGTTGTGGCCTCAAATGAGAGCACAACTGCACTCAGTGCTTCCCGTGCCTTTGGAGGGGCTTTAAGGGCCCTTCTTGGGCTTGCTCCAGGTGGCTGTGTCCTGTGCTAAGGGCTTGAAGAGGGGAGGTGGTGGGCTTGGTGCTGGGCTCTGAGGTCAGGCAGCGGGTGGCTGTGCTTGCTGGGTGTTTCCAGCACTTGTTCTTTGCCTGTACTTCTGAAGTGAATGGCTCAGCTGCTTTCCAAGTGGAGGAGCTGCTGATCCAGAGCACTGCAATGGATGTGACCTTTACAGCGCTGTGGTTTTATTTGTATCATTTTTTTGCTCCAGTGTGTCCACAATCTGTCAGAGCCACGTGGGGACTTTGGGGCTCAGTGCTCCCATTGCCAAGCTCTGCAGCGGTGTTATGGGGTGCTCCAGTAGGGCTGGTTCACCTGCTTTCTGCAGGCTTCCTGGCCTGTGTGCAAATGTGGGGACCGGGCAGCCTGGCTGCCTTGGTACAAACGTGAGTCGGTCTGATGTTGCTGGTAAAGAGAACACTCTGTTTCTATGTAACCTTTTGTTTGTTTCTTTTGACTAATACAAATGCCTGCGAATGTTACACTTTGACAAGGGGAAATTCGGTGTTTTTCCTGCGTGCCTGGTTTATATACAGTGTGGCATTGCTGCCACAAGACCTTGTCAAAGCTGGGCACTGAAAAGGATTTGAGTGGTGCAAATGTGTTCCTGTTTATGCAAGGAACTTCAGGTGCTGAGCGCTCTCTTACTCTGGGGTAAATTGCTTTTTGCTGTAGCAGCTCCTTCAGAGTTCTTTATTTCTCTCTGCTGTTCCCTGCTGAGAAGCAGCTTTCAGTGGCCTGGGATGGGAGCAGAGCTGGTGTTTGAGGAGCCGTCCTTACTGCATGGCTCCTCCAGTCCTGATGTTGCTGGTAGCCTTCGGGGCAGCTCTAACCCGCTGCAGAACGACCCTCCTGCACAGTTGCATTTTACATCTCAGAGCAATGAGCTGGCAAACACCTCTGCTCCATCTGTTTTCCTTCATTGATGGATTCTTCTGAAGTCAGATTGTGGTCCCACAGGGACACACTCAACTAATCCTCCGCTTTTAAGATTTTATTTGTGCAATAAATGGATGACAAGGTGGTTTGCAAGTACATAACACAATAAATGGGTTTATAAATGCAACTTTTCTGCAGAGCACTGTAGAATAAAATACAATATTGCTACAGCATTTAACACTGATCTTTACTTCATTCATATTTCAAACAGTAATGCGCCCATTTGCTCATCTGGGAAACCTCTTTGGTTTTTTTTTTAATATGTTTTTATAAATTAACCAGGCACAGATTTAATAACAACTTGCATTCATACAGCTTGTTCATCTCGGAGGATCGCGGGTTGCTTTGCAGCCTTAATGGCAGAACAACCCAATTGTGTGCTGCAGGATCCGTTTGCTCTCTGTCAAAGTGAGGCGATGGTTGGGATTGCTGAGCTGTGTTTGTGGATGAAGGGAGGAAGCCTGACTGCAATCCTCATAGCGGGAGAGCTGGGCAGGGAAGGATGCAGTGTGCCTCAATGGCACCCAGAGCACAGTGCTCCAAGGGAGGGGTCATGGGAACGCTTGGGACAACATCTGAACCAGGAGCAGAGCATGAGGTTGGAAGGCAAAGAAGAAAATGTTCCTTCACGCCTTTCTTCCAACTTCTGGAATGCGTTATTGCTGAATAGTGAAGCCAAGAGCATGAAAAGTCTTGGTGAAATGGGTTTTTCTGGCTGAAGAAACTCGTTACAAATGGATATCCAGCAGCAAATGATGTTGCACATCAAGACAAGAGGCTTCCAAGCAGGAACGTGGTTTCTCAACCAAAACATTTCTAAAAGTGATGCAGAGCCCTTGGATTCAGTGACGTGGGATCATCTCATATCTCCCTCAATGGCTGAGCTATGACCCAGCAGGAAGGCACGGACCTTCTTCCCTTGCAGACTGTTGTATTCCTTTGGCAGCTCCCATCCAACCAACTTCTTGGCCTCATAGGTCTGCAGCCCTTTGCCTTTCCCAGCCTCCATGTTGGGGTATCTCCATAGTGGTTGCCCATTCCCATCCTCTTCAAAAGACTACAAGGAGATTTGTGACTCTGAGATGCTGTTGGGAAAATATTTGCTGGTAGCAAATCATCACCTCTGCAGGAGGAAAAACACGAGAAAAGGGAAATATTTATTTCGATACAATATTTTTAAGATTTAATTTAAGAGACCAGCTGTTTCTGCTTCTCTTATAAGAGTTTAATTGGTATATAATAGCATAGTTAATTAAATACAAATCAATAGTTTAAAGCAGCTAATTGATATTTAATATGTATGGGAAAATATAACTTAGTTATAATATAATTACCTCAATATTAAATAAGCAATGGAATTGCAATTATGCCTTTACAGTGATTATAAAGTTTATCGTTCTTTAATAAACTTGGGATTAGACAGGATGAACTGAAACATTATTGAACAGGTATTATTGGGCTATTAAACATTTATTATCATTCCTGGTGGGAAATACAGCCATACAATAATAGGCATTATGATTGTGTTTACGAACCTTCATTGCTCCTTTGCAGATTTAGCCCTCAATGTTCTGTTGATCTGAAACTTGGATCCCTCTCTGACCTGTGGGTGAGAGAATTGCTCAGGGAGAGCAAACTCGCTCCCCTTGATGCTTTGGGATTGCTTTCCTTTGTCCAAGTGGCTCTTCTGTAGGTTATGGGATGAGTCAATGGGAGTACTTCTCTGAGCGAGTCAAAATGTGCTTCTGCCGTGTGTTGTCCATGTGAGACATTTGAGCTCACGCCTTTCCAAGGTAGCCAGGCTGACAAAGCTCCACTGTAACTCAATGTACTGCTCTGGAAAAAAACTAATTGTCGTTGCATGGAAGTGGATGGGTTAAAATATGCATTTTTCCATGGTATCTCAGCAGATCCCCTAAGCCAAAATATTTAAAATGCTGGGGTATCTGCTTTGCTATTAATGTTTTAGGTAGCTGCTAAAAGCCATGAAGTGATGAGGCATCCTTAGGCATCAGCGTCACCTCAAAGTGTTTTACCTTTTAAAGGCGCTGTCAGGTATTTAAAGGTGCCTTTAGCTATAAAGATTTTTGCATGTTCTCGCAAATTTATGGTATGAATTATTATAATGTGGTGCTCTTGTATAGCTCCTTTCATCATGGGATATCAAAGTCTTTTATAAGCATTAATTATAGCACCCCTTAGGGAGGCACTCGGACGATCGACACCCATACCAGCTCCATGTGGGGAAGAGCTCAGATGATCTCCCTGGAGCTTCCCTTCCTCCTGCAGGATGAGTTCTGGGTGCTTTGAGTTGATACAAGACTGGAACCGTAGACTCATAGAATGACTTGGCTTGGAAGGGACCTTGAAGATCACCTCGTTCCACTGCAGTACTCTTCTTTCCTTCTTGTGGGCTTTGTGTATTGCTGTCTCTGTCTCAGCTCTGTTCCCTTCTGCATTGGCTCTTGCAGAACTTTATGGCAGCCTCTGCCATTCCAGGTCTCTGTGACCAGAAGAACCCCACACGTGTCTATGTGCATGATGTACGCCTGAATAAGCAAGATAGTGATGCTGGCTGGATCAGCTCCGCTGTGAACTGTGCTGCTTTGCGTGACACTAATCTAATTGTGTTGTTTTAATTATGCCTTGATACCTCAGTGCTCATTGAAGGCTCAATAGAAATCAATGCTATTTGTCTTTCCTATCAATAAAGACATAAGTATGTTGCTGGCTCTGTGTTAGCAGAGGGAGGCTGGGGAGGCTGTCAACAGCTCGCAGCTGATGCATGTGGGGTGGCTGGCTCTATGGGATCCCCAGCCCCTGGCCTCTTACTGTAGCACAGCCTGTGCTGAATGCCTTTCAGCCAGACCAACTGGGATCATTGAACTCTAATGCTCTGCAAGTTGATGCCTTTCTGGGTGTATTTGCAGCTGTGCAGTGGGCTGGATTCCACCTCTGCTTCAGACAGGAGATGGCTGCTGTCTGCCTGGTGCTGATGGGTGTGACTGAGTCAAGAAGCTGCTGAGAATGTAGATGTTGGCTTTGCCTGCCTGAAAGTGTCTGATCTTTGAGCATCCTCATCTGAGTTGATTCCCCACCCCCCTTTTCATGGCCAGTGAGAGAGTTATGGGTACCTCCAGCATCCCTGAGAGGCTGCCCAGGGATACCCTCTGGATTACTAATTTAAGTGGCAATATGGATTTAAGGTGCAACTAAATTTCAGCTGACTTTAATCATCTCAAGAGACATCCATCTGTATGAGCATCGGCTTCAGTGGGATTGCACACAGTCTTTCTTCTGCAGACTGTCTTCTGCTCTGGTGGGAGCCTTAGGATCAGGAGCTGTTGGTTCTTGTGAGATAGAGCCTGGTTCTGTTAGGGAATTCTCCTTACCTTGTCCTGCTCGTGCCCTGGTGTCACAAGGCTTCTCTGTTCTCTGCATTTTGGCTCTGGTTCTGCCCCAGGTAGTGAGGAGGATGCTGCCCCTCCTGCCTGAATGCCCCATCAGCACTGGGGAGGAGCATTGCGCTCACAGCTGTATGCCTCAAGTTGTCCTCCTGCACATCCTGCAGCACTGAGTGACCTTCCTGCTCCGACAGACTCAGCCCAGACCTGCAGTCCATCTCCAGGGACCTGAAATTGGCACACAGCTTCGTGCAGCACAGCCTCACTGCTCCCATCCCACTGCCCCACCGCCTTCCCCTCCTGTGGAGATCCCTCATGCTCCATCCTCGCAGAGCAGGGCTCTATGGAGGCTGCATTAAGCAAACATCAAAGGGGCTTTGATCAGCGAGGCCCTGCAGAGCACTGCAGCCCCCAAGGACTGTTCTGGGGCAGCAGTGGGGATGCGCTACCTTGATTTCCTGCTCTGTGACATGATTTGTTTGAAGAATGGGAGCTGTCTGCCACCGAGATGCATGCGGACAAACACAGCCTGCTTCTGGAAGAGCCACACTCAGATCTTTCTCTCTTGGTTACCAGAAAGCCCCATTAAGGAATCAAGGCATCAAAGGCTTCGGCATCCTCAGCCCGGAGCGCTTCTCTGCTTGTTGGGCCACCTGCGAGTTTCCAGCCCTCAAGCCTTGGCTGATCTTCCCTTCTGAGGACCAAGTCCCACTTGCTGCACTGCTCCCCATGCACTCGCTCCTGTCCCCAGCCTTCTAACGCCGCTCTCTCTTCTCTTGCAGAACTGGGGCTCCCAGGAAGAGGATGCTGCCTAGTGCTGGGGTTCATGTACAAGGAGAAGTACCGCAGGATGACTGAAGGTGAGCGGCTTCCCCACCTTCTCTTCATCCTTCCTTCTTAGTGGTCTCATCGCAGAGGTTCATTATTGCTGGGAATGTGCGAGGGTCTTGCTTGTCCCAAGGAGAAAATCCTGGCTCCCTTTTGGTTCTTAAAGCATCTTAATGGGCACAGATAGGGGAGAAGCAGTCAGAGGAGAGCAGGAGGCTGATACCTTCATTCGTCCCCCATCCACTGTCTCTTCCCATGGATTTGTCACTCAGGAAGCTCTTTCAGCACCCAGTCTTTGGATTCTGGTTGTCATTCTGCCCTTCAACTGGTGCATCCAGCCCTGCTGGAGAGGTGCTCAACTTATCATCACCCTAATGCTGTTAAACTGCATCATCCTAGGGCTTGTGTGGACAATCTTGGTGGATGAATGTCCTTCTAATTAGTGGCATGGGTACAAAAGCCATTGAGAGTCAGGCTTAGCCTTGCTGTGTTCCAAAGCTGATGGAGTTTGCTTGGGCAAATCTCTCACCTGGGATCAGGGCTGCTGTGCCTTCTCAAAAGCATCGTTGTCCTGCTTGTCAAACCCTTGCACTGTGGCAGAGATGTCTCTAAAAAGTTTCCCTGTTTTATATTCTGGTCATCCCCCCAGGTACTTTATGAGCATCGATTAATCCATAGAAACACCATAAATAATTATGAAGCATAATAACTAAACAAAAACTATTTATGCTTGGAAGGATTGGCATCCCTGCTGCTGGTAGCATCGTTGCTTGGCTGCTTTCTTTGAAGCAGCCCCTGGTGTAGCCCCATCTCTGCTGGGGTTTGGGGGAGGTCCCTTCCAGGGGGAGGTGCGTCGTGGTGATGGCTTGGAGTTTTGCTCAACCCAAACAGGGCTGAGCTGTTTCCAGCTCTTGTTTTGGAGGTAGATAGGAAATGCTTTGGACAGAGGAGTGCTGAAGTGCCCTGCTGTGCATTTGTTCCTAGGAGCAGGACAGGGTGCAGCAGCCCAGCAGCTGGCTGCAGGAAGCCTTGTCTGCACAAGAGCAAAGGGTGCATTAGCTTGCAGGGGGTGAAGCTCCAGTGGAGGCAAGCTTATGGCTTGAATACCAGCCATGAGATCAAAGGTTCCCTTGGTTCCCCAGGAGCCCTGAGACCGAGATAATAACATGGGGAAAGCACTTCACAAGTTGTTCACCTCATGTTTGTTAATTATCCCGTGCTTTTTAAACATGGATTAGAATATTTTTTAACTGCATGGCACTGCCCCTTGGGTGCCATGGGAAGGTGCAATCTCTTGATGGTTTGGGGTCCCTCAAGCTTCCCAGGGATGTTTGTAGGTGTCACATGTGGGCATCCCAGTGCACCCTGTGGGACTGCAAACCCCTTTGGCTTTTGGGGGGAGAGAACAAAGCCAGATGAAAGGCGCAAAGTAAAAGCCTTTGTGTGGAGAAGGGAACAAAGCGATGAGTTTCTGGCCCCTGCGGGCTGCAGGGCTGTGACGTTTAAAGGTACGATCTTCCAAAAAGAACACAGGGGATTTCCATGGCTACAAAGACCGCCCTGGACTTGTTTTCACTCAAGACGGCTCTGGATGACAGACACAGACCTGAAGCCTCCTACAATCCAGGCTGTGTGGTGTGGGCTGAACGCTGATGGGAGCTGAGGGGTGTCAGGTGTGCAGCCATCACGGGGCAGCCCCTGCAAGCAGCTCCTGAGCCATTCCCTAGGAGGGATAAGGAGGGACAGCTTCCCCTTGGTATCTTTGCCAAATGAGAGCTTTTCCGCCTTTATTGCATTGTTATGCTAATGAACAACCCTATTTGTAATGGCAGGGTAGCTGGAGGAGCTGAAAGCAGAAGTAGGCAGTGGGGCAATGGGATAATTATGAGGTGTGGGGTCTTCCTGGTAGTGGAAATGGGTAATTGCAGGGTTCATTAGAACCTTACTGTCACTTAATGGAGACATGTACAGAGTGAGCTTCAGAGGTAGAGGAGAACGAGAGGACTTAGAGCTCGTGGCAGCTGCACTGTGCTGCACTGTGCTGTACTGCTGCTGACCCTGGTAAGAAGCAAAAATAAAAGTCCAAGAACTCACCTCTGCTGGTGTGAGTTAACACGTAGCATAGAACCATTAAGGCTGGAGAAGACCTCTGATGTTGTTAAGTCCAGCCCTTAACTTAGCACAGCCAAGCCTACTGCTAACCCACATCCCTAAGCACCACACCTGCGAAATACCTCCAGGGATGGGACTCAGCTATCAGCTCTTCATACTGCCACATATCAACCTGCATCCTGAAGAAGGGTCTGGACAAGGTGTGTAACACCGCTGTGAAGTGCTCAGCAGGAAAGCAGGCAGGGGCTGGGTGTGATTTGGGGCACACAGAGGAAGGGGATGCTCTGCTATGGCTGCCACGTGCCTGTCCCTTTGCTGTGATTGACACATACCTTGCTGAGCTGTGGGTTGAAATGGAGCTGGTGACAGTTGCAGATAGAGGTAGAGCTGACTGTGGTGACGGCCTTGCAATAGAGACACTTTAGAGTTAATCCTCCACCATCTGTCTTCATTCTGCTAATAACCCACTCAATCAGCTGCTGCTGACTGTTTGTTAGCATTCAGAAACAGATATGGAATTGGCAGGAACATGCACACGGGGCTGGATTCCACCCCAGCTATGGTGGTGGGTCAGCAGGGCTGCACCCTGGGGATCACAAAGCGCATGTCCATAAGGCATAAGTTCTGCTGTGTTGGGCTGCCCTGTGTTCCCCAGGTGAGCAGAAAGGTTGCACTGCTGTAGTCCCCAAGAGCAAGCAACTCTGACCAACCTAAGAACTGAGACTGGTTTTCTGTTCCCTCTTTCCCTCCCATTCAATCAGCTCCCCAAAGCTGGCAGTCTGAGCTCAGAAGTAGGGGCTGTGCTGCAGGACCCCTCTCTGCTGCCCTCCATCCCATCCCTGCCCATCCAGCACTCTCCATTGGGGTGGTTCACCTCTCACTCAATTCTCAATTCACCTCGCACTCCTGCTGTTTTCCTTCCTCCCTCCTTCCTTTGACTTCTCTCTGGATCTAACACAAGTCATTAGCAAGCGTCTCTGCAGCAATTATGGCACTTTTTGGCTGTCATTCATAAAGCTACTAATGGGAACGATGGAGCACTCGGTGTCATTCTGTGCCTTTGCCACCTGTTCCCAGAACCCACCAGCTGCTGGAGGTCCCTTTTTGGAGATGTTGGTGGCTCTGGGGTCCTTCTGTGTATTCCCCTTCACTGTGACAGCCTATCCCACCATACAGCCACCTCCTGCTGTGTCTTGGAGGTGGTTTTTGGTCCTCAGCTCCCCATCTCCAGCCTGCAGATAGGTTTCGATTCTGCCCAGCCGCAGGGAGAGAGTCGTGTATGCATATGAAAGCTGTTTTTATGGCTTATAATTATCTCGTACCCATCCTTAGAATAATTATAGCTCCTCCATTATTAATAATTGGAATTCCAGTCCTTGTCATAGATCACAAAATGGAGAGGAAGCTCAACCCAGGGTTTGCATAATGTACCTTGGTCTCAATTGAGTAATTGGTAAAATGGTGAAAATCGTTAGTTTTCCTCCATTCCTTGGTGCTGGAATTAGTGAGATATTAGTGCAATTAGACACTGCTTCCATTTGAGGCTGCAATCATTTGGTTTGTAATTTAGAATAAATGTAAAAGCCCACTTGTGCTGCTGAACAGAGCATTTGTCCTGTTTAAAAGTATCTAATGGGGTGGCTGTCATCTAAGCAAGATACATTTGACCCATTTCAATTTGTTTCCCTTTTAATCTGCTATCTGTTTTCCTGGATCTTTTTTTAATAAAAACATAAAGAAGGAACGGGGGAGGGAGTGCAAAGAGGGAGAGAATAGAGGCGTCATAGATCTGGAGTTTATCATAAGCCAAAGTAACTTGAAATCAAGCCTGTTAAACGGCAGAAAGCAATAAAAAGCAAACACTGTTTGGAGATCGTTTAAAGGGCCGAGTGACTTGTCAATGAAAGGTTGCTCTGTTCGACTGCTCCTTAATAGCTTCTCAGAGGGAATCTGCAGCCCTTGCAAGAAGGAAGGCTGCGGCAGCTCTGTGCTGGGACAGGAGGTGGGGGAATCCAGCACCAAGAAGCTGGAAATGGGAGGCAAGGATTTATAAGTCAAAATGGGTTTTGGGCTTTAAAATATGTCCTAAATATCAAAGCCTTGGATCTACTGAGGCTGGAAGCTTTGCTGTCACTTGGGCACAGATCAGTAGCACTGTGCCCTCCTCCATCAGAGAGATCTGTGCTTTCCCTCCCACAGGCTGAGCATCCTTCCAGGGACTGTCTGATTCAAAGCTCATTGCTGTCAGGCTCCATATTGCTGCCTGGAGAGCAACCAGCTGGGGCTCTGGGCTGGAGTCCCTGCTGTGTGGGGACAAATGGCTTGTTCAGAGGAGCTGGCTGTGTTCTGCTCCAAATATCTCTGCTTGAACACCACTTCTGCTGCCTGCAGTAGTTCAAAGCGGGTTCAGTGAATGCTTCCTGCCAGGAAAACGTCCTATTAGAGTGGCACTGAGATGCGATGACGTATTTGTGCCACCCAGAAGCTGCCCAGCAAGGCTGTTTCAGCCTCAGAATTGCTTGGATTTATGGGGTGAGATCCTGCGAGTGACTTAGCAGCACAGGCTGAGTGTGAATCCTTCTCAGTTCTAAGGACAAAGCAGAGCCAACACCCTTATCCCAGGAGAAGCACCCAGCATCTTCTCATACCTCACCCCAAGAGGTTTGGGCAAGGTGCAGGACCCCCGGCATCAGCTTGGGGTTGGGGCATCCTGCTCTGTTTTGCTAAGAGCTCCTTAGAAAGCAACCCACTGGAATCAACTGCAGCTGCTCTCCAAAGCGCCCTGCAGGATCCCATGCAAGTTTTGCACTGCTGACTCTGCTGTCATCACCAATAAAGTGCTGGGTGCTCCAGGGCTTGGCAGCTCTGTGATAGCAAAGCTTGCCTTACCCCGAGCCCTGTCACTTGTGTCTGCCCACAAAGACACAGTCGCAATTGATTAGGGCAAGCATCTTCCCATATGAGCCACATTGGGCTTTTTGTTCTTCATCTGACAGAGGCACTTGAGACAGAATAGAAGAGCAGATGGAGCAGGCACTGGGGCTGTTGTTAGAGATGCAGTGTTATCAACAGAGATCTCATTGACACCTCTCCCGTGTGTGTTAGCTTGGTGGGGTGGGAATGGAAGTTAAATCCCAGGAAAAACAGCAAACACGTCATTGCCTTGTCTGGTGTCAGATGAGGAATCCATGTGGTGGGAAGCTCCTGCCTTCAGGTTCCTCCATACCCGTGGGGAGGCAGGCTGGGTTTTGTCCTTGCTGCTGAGGTGGTGTGCTGCGCTTGTGCTGAGCAGCTCCGCTGGTTACAAAGCTGGTACCGAGCTGGTGTGATGACAGAACTGTAAAAGGGTTTGGGTTGGAAGGGGCCTCAAAAATCACCCACTGCTGCAGGCAGGGTTGCCAGCCACTAAATTGGGCACGAGATCATGTTGCCCAAAGCCCCATCCAACACAGCCTGCGGTTCTATGGCAACAGTGGTAGTGTAGCAGTTAATGGTCTAAGGATGTAATTTTATCTGTTGATTTTTGAGTAGTGCTCCCCTATGGTCTTAAATTAAGACAGTACTTTTTCATTCCCCAAGTGCTCTTCAGGAGCTGCTGCTGCTACTATGGAGCCTGCAGGGCATGAGCACCACGTGCATCCCTTTGGTCCTCTAGGGATGCCAGAGGGGTGCGATGTCAATAAGGACGGACTGACATCTCAAGATGGGTGCAGAGTATCTTGGCTGTTTGAACCCCGCTGTCTGTGTGCAACTCTTTTTGTCCTTTGCAGTGCTTGAAGTGGGATGAGCATTGAAGGGACGTGTAGCAAGATGTTGGGGAGAATCCCTTTAAGATTCATATGGAAAAGGGCAGAGATAAGGCTACGTGCCTCACCCTCCCTGTGAAGTCTCCTTGATGGTTTTACTGGGTCTGGGGTGATTTATTTTTCAGGCATTGGGGGGCAGTGGGGAACTAAAGGCGATACGAGCTGCTGTCTGAAGGCAGTGACTGCAGCTTCTCATCTCTGTGCTGCCTCCAGGCTACCTGCAGAGTTTGCCTTTGAGCTCATGGATTTGTTGATGGTTCTCCCCTCCCTGCGGAGCTGCTGCTGCAGCCCAGGGCTATTATTCAGCTTTCTTTCCTCTGTGTCTGCGGGGACCCTGCTGCAGAGGTGGCTGGCAGCTGGATTTCATCAGCAAAATGGGTCACAGAGCTGACATGGTGCCCACCAGAGCTGAACCTGGTCAGCAGGCTGGCTGTGCCGTTACACCAAGTGCTGATGATGCTGTAAATCCTCCTGTAAGCTCTCATGGTGTGGTGTGCTGGGGATAGGAGGGTGTCAGTGTATCCTGGGGACAGGAGGAGAATTCTTCTACCTCTCATGGGAGTCCTTGATGGTTCGTCCTTGTGTGCCAGGTGCCCATCCCTTGGTTAGGTCACATAGCATCACCTCTGCTCTGCACTCCAAACCTTTCTTTCTGGAGCAGAGCAAGAGAGCTGCATTTCGCAGTTCTAACAACAAACTGGGTTTCAGTCCAACACAAAATGACCCCGTTCCCATTTTGCAGCTTGGCACTGACTGAAAGGTGCAGCAGCGAAATACCCTGCTTTGTTTGGGTTGGCTTTTCTTCTAAATCCTTCTGCAAATCTTTTTCTCATCGTAAGGAAATAGCAAAATAATGTTGGAAGGCATCAAGCTGAACGTGGCAAGTCCTGTTCTGTCTCCCCTTGAGCGACGTGCAGTGTTTGGCCAAAGCCTGCCATGTATTCAGTAAATAAAGTCCCTCGGAAGCCTTTGGGCTGAGGCTGATGGACACAGAGGGAAGAAACGTGGTCAGAAAACCTATGGAGAAGGTGGGGTGCTGAGGGGGGGACTGGAGGGACCCCCCTGGAGGCAGTAGAAGTGGGTTTATTAGTGGGGTTATTAGTGGGATCCTGTGCTGAGAGAAGGGCTCCAAGCACGGACCTGAGCAGAGCCAATGTCGGGGCTGTGCGCGTATCCTTCTGTGCCCGGTATTTGCTCCCATTGGTATTTACCCAATCTATAAATGTATTAATGGGTCTCATCTGAAAATGCAGCCAGAGATGGAACTTGCAATGGGCTTTTTTTTTTCCCCTTTAACAAAGATGAAGGTTTTATATAGACAGGGGAAAGGGAAGGGAAGTGAAATGTTCGGTGACTAATGATCCTCATCAATATTCATGAGAGATGGTATGCATTTGGAGATTTAAAATAAAGGAAGGAAGAAAGGGAGAAAGGAATTGACTTCTGGAGAAGCTAAATGAAATATTTAGGTTGACCTGGAGATAAATCTGCCAGCTCTTTGTCGCCATTGGCTCGGACCTGCGTTCAATTGAGCCCTCCAGGAGGAGCAGGAGCTGCCCGTGGAGGTTCCTGGAGCTGAATAGTGGGGAAAGCAGCGATGCTGCTCTGCACAGCTGCATGGGGATGGGGGGTCACCATACCTGGGGGTGTCCCAGAGCTGTGGAGATGTGGCACTGAGGGATGTGGGCACAGTGGGGTGGGGCTGGGGATCTCAGAGGACTTCAATGACTGATCCTTTCCTATGAGGCTGTGTTGGTCCAGAAGGCTCCATCGAGTGGTGAATGACGCTTTGTGGAGCAGAACACCTGGCTCATGTTTGTGGTATAACCACCCCTTGCTGCTCCTGCCCCCATTTCTCTCCCTGTCCTTCCTAAAGCAGATCACCCTGACTGTACCTAACGTGACACTGCAATTTTAAACCTCCTCCAGTACTTGAAAATAGGCAGAGCAGCTTGTCCCTACCCTGTTCTGGTTTTCAGCCAGCTGCGGTGGGAGCGAATCATCTGCAGGGAAAATGCCTGAACCAGGGCTTTGCCAGGAGGATCCAGCTCCAGATTTACAGCAGCATCAGTGGGGGGTGGGATCACCATGATGGTAATCACCCGATTTAATTGCTGAAGGAACATATCAGAAAGGCTTTCCCCTGCATTCTGCATTTCTCCTCTCCTGTGTTTTCTCTCTTTCTGCACATTGCCCTTCTCTCCACTCCAGAGCTGCTCCCTCTCCATTCCATGCCATCCCTTCCTCAAGTGACAGCTGTCCCACCCCCCAAGGTCACTCGCCCTTGAGACCGCCGTTGATCTGTGCCCTGATAGAAGGGCTGAGTATTGACTTTGGCTTCAGCTTCATTACGAAGCAGCCTCATTTGTCAACTTGTTTGTTCCGAGAGCTGCTTGGGAGAGATGCAGTGCTACCCCAGCACCACTCCCTCTACAAGGGTTGGCAGGCAAGGTCACTGCAGGTGGCCCTGCACTATCAGCTCCTCCTCATTAATTGATGTCACAGCACTTTGGGCAAGGTCAGACCCCAAATGAGTCTGGGTGCTACGAGGAGCTGCGGTGCATGATATGATCCCAGCTGGGAACACAGCACAGAGTGCTCCCGTGCAGCTCAGAGATGGGGCTGAGCCATCGTGGTGACATCCTTCTGGGGATGCCCTTGCTGGAAGGATTCCTCCCAATTCCTCTTAGTGCTGCATGCAGAGGAACCACCAGCCCTCTGTGCTTCCTGATGGGAAGTTGTTCCTGAGCCCAGTGCTCTGAAGCTGGGCTGTGCTGCAGGGGTTAACACCAACGCAGTGCTGGCTTTGACAGCAGCCG
The DNA here is from genome assembly GCF_039878825.1 of Excalfactoria chinensis. Classification (NCBI taxonomy): domain Eukaryota; kingdom Metazoa; phylum Chordata; class Aves; order Galliformes; family Phasianidae; genus Excalfactoria; species Excalfactoria chinensis. Next base: position 5,452,779 of record NC_092845.1, read on the forward strand.
GGGAGCTGAGGGAAAGATGTTCTCTGCGTTGCTACAGGCACTTTGCTTGGACATGTAGCAGGCTGCAGCCAGGCAGCAAGAAGGGAAGGGTACAGGCAGTGGGAAGGAAGGGCACGGGGAGCAAGAGGAGGTGAATTTGTATCATCTGGAGGAAGCTCAAGGGGAGACACGACCAGAGTCTATAAATACGTGCAGCCACAGAAACAAAGGGAAGGAATTATTCATGGCCTCAGAAGGCAGGAGAACAAGGAGCAGCGCCTGGAGCAGAAACAAGGGAAGTTTATCCTGGGTCGGGAGCAGGAGAAGGGCTTTTGGGGTCAGTGTTGTGATGGAGAAGGTGCCTCCACCATGACTGCTTCCCCCATGCAGCCCCTGGAGCGGCTTTCTCCCCCAGCCCAGCATTGCTTTGCAGCAGCCCCTCCTGTTCCCTCCACGTGTGCTGGGAGGGTTATTCACACTGAGGGAGAGGCAGTGGGGATCATGGGGTGACCACGTGGCCCCCAGGACAGGGACGCTCAGTCCCGGTGTGTGCCAGTACTGCCAGCCCGCGGCTCAGCACAAGTCATCTCCGATGAGTAACGCAGCCAATGAATGTCTGCCTGCGTGTATCTTCCTCCCCTATAGAATAATTTAATGTTATCTCCGGGCCTCCTGCTTCTGAGATGAAGAGATTTGCTTCAAACCTGCAGCCCACAGCCACCGCCATTGGTTTCAAACGTCATTAAGTTTCATTATAACAAATAAACACTGCAATGACATTTATAAGTTACCGGAGAGCACGGAAACGCAAATATGAAGCAGATAAACTGCATTTGATCCAAATAATTACTGCAGGCAATATCGAGCTGGGCCTGAGCTGGCAGCCAGGGGCCAAGTAATTTATAGGTGTCTGTATGGTGTGGAGCTGTGTGCTGCATCTCACAGTGATGGAGCTGGAGCAGGTCTGCCCCCAGCTGCCTTTTCCTTTTGTTTTGACTCCCAGCTGCACACAACCTGCTCTCAGCTCCAGGCAGGGAATCCTTTACCAGTAAACCAGGTGGGAAAAAGATCTCTGGAAAAAAAAAGCCACCCTGATTTTGGTGGTCTGGGTGATTTTGGCTGTTTGTTGTGTGAACTCTGGCCAAGAGTCAACTTGATGTGTGGAACACATTGTGTCCTAAGCGAGCACGTCAGGATGGAAAGTTTGTGTCCTGCAGGTGCGGTGCTCAGCCCAGGAGGGGGTTCAGCAGCAGCTGGGCTTATTGACAAGCATCTCTCATTACCTGCTAATTAACTCAGCAGGGCAGAATGTGCTTGTCATCCCCTAGACTGGGGTTTTACACAAGCACGCCATTGGCTCTGCAGTGGGGTCCTTTATAAAGGAGCCAGGAAAAAGAAAACAAAACAAAAGAAAAAAAGAACAGTGAAATCTTGTGCTTAAAACCATTTGAGGCCCCTCCTGGTGGGGGTCAGGCAGAGGAGTCACAGCTATGAGGGCACATCCCCATTCTGCTCCCAGGGGTGCATGTGATGGAGCACTTTTGGGATGTGAATACTGACAGAGTTCACACTTAAATGGTTCTGGGTTGGATTGGTTTGGGTTGGGTCAATCCCAGGCAAAAAGCAGAACCTGGCTGTTCACTGGTGCCCTCCAGAACACCTGGAAATGGCACACATAGAAGTGTGTGAGGTTTCAGTGCTTTCCTTGGGTTGTGGGGATGGATGTGCAAGAAGCGTTCCCTGCCCAACTGCTGCTCTGCTCCTTCTGTTCCTCTTGGCATCTCCTCCTCCTCTTCCCCCCAGCACATTTTGTTGTGCATTCCACGCGCTTACCTTTAGAATTGAAACAAATTATTCCAAAGAACAGCCTGCATATGAATGTTGCATTTATAAAAGAAAAGGCAGTATACATATTTACAATTATTTCCGCTCGGAAAAATCCAAACAAACAATAATTATGGCAGAAAGTCGCTAATTCTCCCTCTGCTTCATTGTCAGACTTGCTAATTGGTGCAGCACAACCTGCAGCCATCTCACCCCGCTCCTCAGCTCAGGTCCCAGAACCCACATCATGTTGGGGCCCCCCAAGCAACATGGTTGGGGTTTCATGCAGCATCCCCTCTCAATGTCTCATTGCAAGAGCTGGGTTTTGGAGTAGTAGGTGGGAATTGGGAGGAGAATCCTGCAGTGGTTTTGGTATTAATAGCTGCATTTTTCTGTTCTGAAGTGAATCTTCGTTTTGATTTCTCTCTGCGACTCAAAGCGTGCGATAACAGATTGGGAAAGACGAGGACAGAAGCAAAGCATCGCGCAACCCAGGGCGAGCTCTTTGGTCTGATTTTCCGCCCCATAGACTGCACAACTTGCTGCTTCTGCTCTTCCTGGGAGCTGAGCCAGCCTTTGAAATCTCCAAATCGTTTGTGAAATGGATTATTCATCCTCCTGCTCTTCCTACAGCCGAGTGTCCTGTGTGCCCTCTAACTTGGGGATGCACTGAGTTTTGTGGGGCCGGGGTGTGCGACAGGGCTGTGAGAAAGGTCCTGATGGATTTTATGAATAAATCCCATGGGATGAGCAGACGCTTGAGGCATCAGCTGTTTTAGAAGGAGAAGTCCCATTTTCTCCCCTTAACATTAAAGCTGTACACATATACTATACTGCAGCTGAGCACCTCTGGCTTCTTTGCTTTGCTTTGCATGGCATGGTTTGCATTGCAGGGAGCCTTCTCTTGTCCCTGCCCCAGCAGCATAGCTCTATCTCATGCCCAGCAACAGCCCTGCATGCCCCAGAGCTCAGCTCTTGTTGCTCCACCTCCATTGGTCTGTCCAACACAAGGTGATGCTCCTGCACTGTGGGGCAGTGGGTAGGCATGCAGTGATGGGGCAGAGGAGCCTGAAAGTTCAGTGGCGCCCTGTCCCTAAAGTCACGGAGCAGTGCTCTGTGGGAGCTGTGTTCTCTCCCTCCTTGATGCAGCCCATTAGTTTGTTTTCTATCAGCGCAGCTCCACAAACAGGCGTTTAATCTCACAGGAGGTAATTCTGAGCGCTGGTGCTGGCGGGACACTGCCAATAAATATCCCTCGGTAAGTGTAGTCTTACACCTTTCCCAATTGGTAGCTAATAAGAGAGCAGGCGATGACATTTCAGCCCTTTCTGCATGGCTGACCAAACTGCTGGCGGTGACTTTGAAAGCAGTGCTGGGATTTCATGTGGGTATCAAAGCGAGCGCAGTGCTCGGCGGTTCAGATCTCTCGCCTGTGTGACTAATAGACAAAAAGGTTCCTAAGAGGTCCGATGTCTTACTTGTAACGTCTGTGTCTCCTGTCTGCAGCTGCTTAGTGGACGCGGCGGGATGCGGATGTTTTCTGTAAGCAGCCTTCGGGGAATAGAGGGGAGAGCTCAGGTTTGCTTGGAGATGGGGCCAAGAGGCAAAGGGCTGTTCCAGGAGCAGAGCGTGGTGCTCACGTTGCACTCCAGAGATGGCATAGATGCGGGCACAGCTGGAGGTGGCACGGGGCGGCTGTGCCCCTCGGTGACCCATCCCTGTGCCGTGGGGTGGCAGTGGGGCTGGCTTCTTCCTTCGGGTTGAGTAATTCAGCATGTCGAAGCCACGTGAGCTGCGCTTACACAGTCAAACTAAAAAAGGCCAAACTGACATTTTTGTTCAAACAGATTTATTTTTTTTCCCCTCCAGGGAAACAAAACAAAATAATGGAAAGCTTTGCTCAAGTGAGGAGCTCAGGCTGCGGCTGGTTTCCTTCCATAAAGCAGGAGGGCAGGGCAGGACGTGGCTCTGGTCATCCCCACCACGTGTCCCCTTCTGGGGGCTGCTCCTTGTCCCAGGATGCATCCACAGCTTCACTGGTGGGATTCAGCTCTCCTGCCTGGGGACCCATCTGTCCTCCAGTCCTACACAGGTGCAAGAAAAGCGTGGTCCTGCACTGAGGAAATCCTTGCTGTGCCCCAGAGCATCCTTGAGATGCTTCCCCAGGTGGCACTTCTAAGTGGGGGCAAATGAAGGACAGGCACATTGGTGACTGAGGACCACGGTGAGGGAACATGGCACGGCCATGTGAGTGACAGCTCCTGAGAGCGCTGTAAATAATGGAACACTTTTGTCTGCCTGCTTTTCCCAGCCATCGAAAAATCAATGTGGGCACCACACTGCACAGCAGGATGGCGTCCTGTGGGGAGCGTAGTGGCCTTGGCTCCCGATTAGGACCCATGGAAGGACCCATGACATGGGCAGATGGGGTCAATAGAAAGATGGGAGTACGAAGAGGAGATAATTGGCTGCTGAGAAAGGGGGATGGAGTCCTTCCTTAGGCACGTCCTGCTGCATCCACCCCTGAGATATGCTGAGTCTCAGAGCCAGCATCATTGTGTTGTGATGTCCCTGGCCCAAAGAGGCAAGAGGAGCTGGATTCGATGACCTTTATGGGTCCCGTCCAGCTCAGGATATTGATTCAAATAGGGACCTCCTAGGATGCTTTCTGGGCTTCAGTTCTCCCGCAGCAGAGGCAGGACAGCCTCTTGCTCACCTTCAGCCACTCAGTGCTAGCTCTGAATCAAGGGACGAGGAAGGCATCCCACCACCCCCCCCCGTCCCCAGCCTTTCATTTCCAAACAGTTCGGTTCCTACCAGTCCTCCTTCAGCACTTCTATCCCCTCCTCAACAAAAAGAGCTAATTCTTTTCAAAACACAATGGAAATTCAAAGCTCTGCTTACATAAAAGCAGCCGTGGTGTCTCCATTTCTAATGAGTCATTGTTCCCTCTGCAAGTCCCTTGCTTCTTATTACAATACTCACTTCTCTTGGGTAATGAAAATTTAACTATCCGCTGTTCCCGCTTGCCTCTTCTCTTCTTGCAGCACATCGTCTGCTTTGTGCACAGGGGGCTGCAAGTGGAAATCATTCAGGCAAGGACTCGTGCAAACACTGCAGCCCTCTGAGGTCTGAAGGAGCAGGGAACTGCTGAGGGCATTGGGGATGGGCTGAGTGCTGTGTAAGTTCCTCTTGTGGGCTGCCAGTGGGTCTGGGTTCTTGGCACTGCATGGGAACGTTGGGGCTTCTCTGGAAGCTCTGCAGTGGTAGCGATGTGATTTCCCTTGCAAGTCCCAGACGTGGCAGAGTATCAGTCTTTGTTTGAGAGAACAAGGCAACGTTACAGAGCAGCACTGAAAAACAGGAACCACAGGTGCAAAATCCATTAAGGAAATATAAAGAGTTCTGAAGTGATTCTCTGTTTTGGTGGGGTTTTTTTTTCCCCTTTCTCTTTTTTCTTACACTTTCATGACATGCTTGTGACTTCATAGGGCTCCTGCTTGTGATATCTGAAAGCAGGGTTAGCATTACTGCTGGCTCGTTGTTCGCAGCAGGCGCTTTATTCTCCTGTTTTGTTCCCAGCATTTAAGATTTCAATAGCTGCACAAGTGCCCCCTGCTTTTGCCTTCAAGAGATTTCTCCAGGAGGGCAGGATGCAGCCAGGCCAGCGCAGCAGCTCCTGTGGTGTCCTGGGCTGCAAACAGCTCTTCAGGCCATGCAGCAAAGCCAGCAGCCAGCAGAGGATGGGATCTGGATACAAAGGGTCTCTGGTACCTTCTCCGCTGCCAGAGCCCCCAGACCCAACACTGGGACCCCAGAGGCATGGTTAGCATCTTGTCCGCATGCCCCTTGGTGGGGTTATTTGAGGGTTTTTTTCTCTAGTGGCTGGTTTTAACTCCAGTCTCTACAAGGATTTGGGGTTGGTTTGTGTCTAAAACCAGATTCCTATGGCTAATGCTGTTCCGTGCCAGGTAGGACTTCTTGTGGGCCCACAGCATCTCATGCAATGGGTGAAATCATAGAGCCAGAGGATGGTTTGGGTTGGAAGGGACCTTCGAGGTCATGCAATCCCAACCCCTTACAGAGCCCGTTCTGTTTTGGCTTTGGGACTGCAGAGCTCTGTTCTGAAGCCCAACTGCCAGGTTGTAATTATGCTGTAAAAGTTCATGGGGATGAAGAAGCCAAACTGGAACATTTCAGCCCACGTCCTTGCAGCTGAAACTACTCACTCTGCGTTTGTAGATCATCCTTTCCCAATTCCCTGTTTCCAGCTATTTGCTGTCAAGTATCTTATCTCCCTTAAAACTTTCTGCAAATTACTTGTTCCTTTGACATTAAGACATAAGACAGCTAAAAGCTGCATTGCGAGCAGCCCTCTGATCTCCCAAACCCAGTTAAACCCAGTAATCACGCATTAAGCTGATTTGAAGGCGAGTTGAGCTCTGCCTTTGGTACTCCTTATTTTGGCTTTTTATGGAGCAGCGTGGAGCGGGGCTGGGCCGGGTGCTGCTCTCTGTGTCCCTCTCCTCTCCCTCCTCTGCTGCCAGCATCACTCAGCCCTGAGATGGGTCCACGTGCTGTAAAGGTTCCCACAGACCATTTTTCACACTGAGCAAACAGAAGGAAGGACAGGACAGCAGACATATGTCGTGTTCTCACTCTAATTTCCCATGGCCGTCAGCTGCTCTCTAAACCAAATCAAGAAAGGAAAAAAGGGGGGGTTGAAAGCACAAGAAGGGCTTCGTTTCCAACAGCAATTACCAAACGAAGCCTCTGCTTAATGGGCATTTTCAGAGGGCACAGCCACCACTTTGTGCTGCTGCTTTCTCATTACGGCTCTTGTAGATCCCAGCTGACAAACTGATAATTCTGGCCTGTAAAACGATCTCTGTTTGGTGATTGCTGCGTTGCAGTGCTGTCCCTGCTTGCCCGGCTCACTTTGGGAATGGTTGGGATTATGGAGTGAGCCATGAAACGTAGTGAGTGGGTGAGAAATAGTAACACAGAATGCAGAGCCTCCTCTCCTAATCTCCTTTCTCCCATCCCTGTTTTTCCCATTATTTCAGTGCTGTGCATCCAAACTGTAGAGCTGTTAATATGAAATCTCTGCATCCCCATTCAGGTTTCTGGTGCTGTTGGGGCTCAGTGTGACCGCAGTGCATCCCAACAGGACAGTGACAGGGCAAGGAGGATGGCTTTAAAGGGGGAATTTAGTGAGATGTGATGCAGAGGGCAGTGGTGCCCTATCCCTGCAGGTGCCTTGGGCAGCCTGAGCTGGGGCTATGAGGAGACTCCCAACCCAACCGTAACTCTGTGATCTGATGACTCTGTGAGCCAGCTTCTCCCATGGCTGCTGTGGTTGGGTGTATGTAGCACAGCATCGCGCTGAGGTCCAGCACTGTGACCTCTGGGAGCACCCATGATGAAAAGCAGGCTGCCCTGCAAACATGAGAGCAGTGGAGTCTCTGAAATCCCTGGGAATAAGGTGCTGCAGGTGCATCTGAATTCACAAATATTTCCGCAGGGCTTTTCAATCTGCTGTGTAGAACTGGTAGGAATCCCCAAAGGATGGCTCTGCTCCTTCCCACGTATCCTCAGCTGGCTGGGAGCGAGTCAAGCTGCAATAAATTAAGTGAAATATAAGTATTCACAAGGGGAGCTTAGGCTGGTTTAGCTGCAGGAGTTGGAAAACGGCTGAGCTTTGCAGCTTTGCCCTGTAGGCAAGGCCCAGCAACTCCTTTGGAAACAAGTTTAGTTGCGAGAACTTGTGTCACACTTAACCTTGGTTTAGGATTAATCATCAGTCAATGATTAAATTGAGTTAATGCAAATTAGGATTGAATTGATCGAGGGTGGTTCGTGTGGAGGCTGTCCTGGTTTTAACGCATTGATTTTGAAGCACCTTTTCCTGCAGCCTGGTGTGATGGGGGGTATTGAGCTGTCATTGAGCTCTGGGTGTGAGTTTCCCATTCTGTGCTTGTTCCAGAGCAATAATTAACACCCAGCAGGGCTCCTGAGTGCTGAAGCCCTGAGGTGGCACAGCAAGGGGCAGTCTGATCTCTATTCGGATCTTTCCCTTCCCATGACTGAACACAGCTCAGATGCTCAGCAAATACAAAGCACTGCCCTCCGAGGTGCCCAGACACCAACAGAGCCTAAAATTGGGTAAGAGCGGGATATTTAAGGCTTCAGCATCAGACAGCAGTGCTGCATCCCCATGCAGTCCTCTGGGATAGCCCAGGTTCAGTTCAGGGATGCTTTGCAGGCATTTCTTCTTGCTCTTGTGCTATTCTCTTTGCAGGATGACAGATGTAGGCGTCAGCATTCACACCTCGCGCGACTGCAAAGCAGAGCACTCATTCTGGGGGAAAAGAAAGGAAAAAAGATTTAACACCCGTTATGGTTTTCAGTCATGACGAAGCGAAGGAAGGATGATGAATTTCAAGGGGTGAAAATAAAACATAATGCCAGCACTTAGCGCGCCCTGACGGGAAATGGGTTGGAGTGAACCAGCAAGGTTCTGGTGGAAAATGAGAGGCTTTGCCCCCTCGGGAGGTGTCAGACATCTCCATGGAGCAGAGGTGTCCCAAAGGCTTGGAGCTGTCACTGCATCCTTAAGGGATCATAGAACCGTGGCCACAAAGGTTGGAGTTCAGCCCCCTGCAGTCTGGTGCTGCTGCACCCCGAGGTGCCGCCGGGGTCTGACAGCCTCGTCCTCTCTCTTCCTTTCTCCAGGTCAAGCGTCCTCCTTCACGCAGCAGCCCCAGGACCAGGTGGTGATTGCTGGGCAGCCCGTGACGCTGCTGTGTGCCATCCCCGAGTACAATGGCATTGTGCTGTGGATCAAGGACGGGCTCGCCCTCGGCGTCGGACGGGATCTCTCCAGTAAGTGGTGGCACAGTGGTACCCAAGCAGGAGATGCTGCCTGGGAGCAGAGCTCGGGCCCTTACGTTGTCATTAATCACAGGTCGGGGTAATGGATGTTTGGGAACACCTCTGGAAAAATAAAGAGGGAAGGAGTGCTTGCCACGGGTGAAAGCCATTTCTCTTTAACAGCCTGAAAACAAATATTTGTTTTGAGAATAATGAGTGTTCTCATTGGAACTGCAGAACCCTCCGGCTGCACCCACACGAGCGTTCAGATTTGGAATGAGCAAAGCCTTGGCTGCAGCTCGAGGCCGGGCAGTTGGTTTCCCACAGGTGGGGGGGAAGGAGGTGTCTTGTTTCCAGAACCGGGCTGAAATGCTTCATAAGCACCAGCAGTGTCTGCTTTGGCTTCCTCAAAAATAAAAGGAAGTGTTTGGATAAATGTATTTATTGAGATCCAGCAGAGCCCTCAAGTCACAGTTTGGTAATAAAGCTCCTCAGATTTTGCTTTATTTAATCCCACTGTATGGGACTGTGAATGGCTTTCTTGCCACTGGAGAAGACTGGAGCAATTGTGGAGTGGAGATCCAATGTGTCCAATATATTTTACTGAAAAATACAATCAGTTTTTAAAACATTTCCTCCAAATGAAGGGGAAGGGCTCACATGAGCCAGCAGCCCCGCTGTGCAGAGCCAGCAGCAGCCAGAAACCAAGGGAGAAATCACGGTTCTCGGTCTCCAAGAGCCCAGCTTTCCTCTCAGCAGAATGCTGCCTCTCCTTTTCTTTGTGTTTGCTGTTGCTTTATTAATATGTGTAGAATGATCCATTTACCTGAGTGAGCAGTCCCTTCTTCAGACGTTTTTCAAAGCTCGGTGCCGCAGCTCTTACCCACCACAGAGCTGATCCTTCCCTATGAGACCCTGCAGCACGGATGGGTGACAGCAGCTCCACTGAAGTATGTGGCTCATGTGAACAAGTTCCACAATTAGCGGAGCTGGGGCTGCTTCAGCAAGAGGAACTGCCAGCTCGTGTGCTGCCGGCTCAGCCAGTCATCTAATTAGCTAAATACAAACAAACCCATCATTTGTATTTCTCGCGGTTCAGGAGAGCAAATCCTGCTGCTGATAGCTTGCGAAACAACAGAAACACGGGAGCGTGCCAGGCTGTCTGCACAGCACAGAGCATCAATCAGCAGCACGAGGAGGGACGCACTGACGGCCTCTTTCCTTCTGTGGTGCTTTGGGTGTCACGCTGAGCTGTGCATAGGGCAAGCTGCTCCATGGCAGGTCTGGGAGGACAGGGAAGTGGTCCTAAATCAGGGGATGCATTCACATCCCAGTGCTCTGCAGTGTCTGCTTTTGGCACTTCGAGTGTTAGGTTTCTTGATAGCCCAAGGTCAAGTTTGACCCATTCATCAACCAAGATTCTGCCTTGCCCCAGCTGTGTTTTGCCCCTTGGGAAATAAAGGCAAACCCTGGGTTATGTCAATCCCATCCCTTTTTCTAGGGATTTCATCTAGTTGAGCAAAACCTGGGTTCGAAATGCTACGGGAAGCTCATCTATCCGACCCTTTGCATCCTACAGGCTACCCCCGCTACCTGGTCGTAGGAGACCATCTGTCTGGAGAGCATCACTTGAAAATCCTGAGGGCTGACCTCCAGGATGACGCTGTCTATGAGTGCCAGGCCATCCAAGCGGCCATCCGATCCCGACCGGCCCGGCTGACCGTCCTTGGTAAGTCTGCTGCTCCCATCACTCACAGCTTTTTTCTGGGCTTCCTGTCCAGAGGTGTTTTGTTGCTGAGTCAGGACACTCTGGAGAAGAGCCCGTGGTGAGAGCAATGTACTGTGATCCCAAATGTGACAGCAGAGAGAGCAGGGCTGTTGTTGGAAGGAGTAGCTTGGGCATGGCGTTTAGTATTTCAGCTCTACAAATACAGGGGCACTCACACACGTGCAAGGGTATTGGTGGTGTAGCAGAGATGCTCTTTCACAGCCTGAAGCAGTGAAGGAGCACCTGGTGGGAAGGCAGGGCCAGCCCAGGGCAGCTGATGTGCATGCAGTGTACTGGGTGATGGAAGGGCTGGAGCCAGGATCCATCCCTTCATAGCCTTCATTTAAGGGCTGGCAACGGAGGTGAGGGGATCTTGCTGGAGATCCCAGCCTTCCTGAGACCTTCCTAAGGTAAGCAGCTCTTTTCCTTCATTTCTGTACCTGTGGCTGCTGCTAAGGCACTAGTTCTGTCTGCAGGTTTGTCATCAGTATCCAAGAAAACAAGTTGTCATTTCAGGTCTGTGATGTCCCCTCTACCACTCTGCCCAGTCCCTACCCCCAAACTCCCCTCCTTGGCCTGCTAACACTGATGGTTTCCATTTGACTCATCCTTCTGCTCGATGAAGCAGCAGCTCCAAGTCCCAGCATGGCCCCGTATGGGAACAAAGCTTCCGTCAGCCCCTACAAGCTGTGCCTCCTCCTTCTGCTGCGAAGTCAGGAGACGTTGTTGGAGCCAGACAAAAGAAATAATGTTATTTAATTAGAGCTAAAGATTTCAAAACTAATTTAGTCCCAGGGAGCACAGGCGTACGTCAGCGCTCTGAGTGTTGATTGAGCAGAGAGATGCTTTTGTGGATCAAAAGGAAATCGTTATTATCTTTGGGGTTATGGAATGTGTTGAATAGATGGTAGTTAATGTTTATGTGCGTATACATGGTAGCTGCTAATTGGTACATTTACCTAAGATGTTCAGCAACTTATGTTTGCAGCGTGTTTTCCTTTTAGGAAAATTAAAGTTGGAGCATATTTAGAGTAAACCCAATCAATGAGAGGATGGGGCTCTGCAGCCTGCTGGTTCCTATTGCTCCTGCTGGATGTGTGCCTGCAGATGCTCTGGGGAAACTTAGGGCTGGTTGGGGGGGAAGGAAGAGGACACGAGGTGGGAAGATACTTCCATCCACTGCCCACTGCTGGGAGCTGGCACTGTCTCCCACTACTCAGCTGCAGTAGCCGTGGGCAGTATGTGTGTGAGGTGCACTGCTGGGTTGTTTCACCCCATCCTCCTCTGACACATCCAGGCTGTATCCTCTAGAGCATACTTTGCTCACCTGGCTTTCCGCATGGGTTGGTGCTGCTTTGTCCGTTCTTGCCAGCTTTTCCACTTCCTTGCTATCAAGAAATCCCTTAATGCCTCAGAATTCAGATTCCAACTGCTGTCATTCATGTCTGACAACAGCTCTACGGGGCTGCTGTCTCCTACTCCCCTGCTCTGATGCAGAGTTACACCATATTTTAATTAAATATTTAAGGTTTTGTCACATTGTTTTCAAGTCTACATGGTTAAATGTAGTGGAACGGATCATTCCATAGCCTTGGAAGTCCAAGCACTCAAACAGATGAGCCTATTGGTGTCATTGGCATTGGAAGAAGTCTTGTATTTGTGGGATCTCAGGGACAGGCACTGCTTGGGAACCCAGCCAACCCATCCTGAAGCTGATGGGGCCCCTTTCTGTGTCCTCCCATCGCCCCAGGACGATTCCAGGGCACTGTCATTCCTGAGGACATCTGTCCTACAAGGAAGGCAGTGTAGGGACGGGTGGTAGGATGGGGTTTGGGAGCTGCAGAGCCAGTCATCTGTCCTTGGAAAGGATAGAGGGACTCAGAGCAGCTTGGAAGATGCACTGTGAGCTCCCCAGACCACGTGCTGGGAGGGCGGGGGCTGTTGGGTTGATTTCAAAAGCCACAGGAGGTCTATTTGCTACCTGGTACGTCTTTAATGGCAGGGTTTCTTAATTTATGATCTCTTTAACCAAGCTGGGGGTATTAATTAAATAAAGTAAGAGCCTGATTAGGACTTGGAGAAATTTAAAAATATAATCAGACAGCAATCGAGCGAAATTGCAAAGCAAACACTTCGGCTGTAACCACATGAGAGTTCCCTCCGGTCTTCCATCAAAGCTGGGAGCAGGGAGGGCAAATACAAGAGATTATATAGCCAACAGATGTGTGTTGTTAAAATATGCATCTGCCAGCCGTGTAGCTGGAGGAGCCGCAGGGATGGCTTGTGGAGCCTTCTGCACCCGGGGGACCGTGAAGGAACTGGCGGCCCCACCAGCCAAGCTGGGATTTGCAGGCACGTTAATTAGTGTTGAGTTCCCAGCTCTTGGATGCAACCAAGCGAGGAGAAGCTGGGAAGAGAGGGAGGAAAAGGGGGGCACGGGGTGAGCCTCGGCAGTAGGAGGGTGAGAAAAGGAACCAGGAACCAGAATGTGGGAATTTGAAGGCTCCAGGTGGTGAAATGTGGGAATTCAATGGCTGTGTGGTTCTGTGTGCCACCATGGGGAAAGGGTTGGCCCTGGGGAGGCATTGCAGCCTGGTGGTGGCCATAAGTGGGGGACCACGGGGCTGAGCAGTCAGCTGATAGCAGTTAACTCATACGTCACCTTCCGTTGCCTCAGTTCTCCCCCTCCGTGGCTCCTCCCAGCCTTAATTCTGCCTCCGTGTGCATCCCATTAGAAATGAAGCTTTCTTAAATCAACATGAATTATTGAACAGTACAGATTAAGTTAATTTGAAGTGAGAGCTCCTGCCTTAGAAGATGGCACAAGGCAGGGGTGGGAAGACAGGAAGGTCGCCGCGATGCCACGCGGTTCCCGTTCAGCCACAACCCTTTTCCTCTTCTTTTTTCAGCCTCTTGTTTTATTGAAATGTTTCCTTCCATCCCAGCCTCAACAGCCCCCCCCCAGCAGAGCAGAGTGAGCTGTTTCTATTACCAGAATGATCACTGGCAGCTCGAGACATCTGCGTTTCCCAGCTTTCCTGCTCTTTAGCAGAGTTTGATCAGAAAATGAAGAGGTTATGGCCCAGGAAAGGCCATTTTTCAGTCTTAGTTTGTAATGCCAAGCTGCAGTGAGAAACTGGAACAGGGGCTGTTTCAAAGCGTGAACCGGTCCAACCTGGAACTATCTCAACTCTTTTCCTTTGCTTTTTAACAGAATTAAATTCTTTGAATGCAAAATTCAGCCTGAACCAGCATGTAGAGTCAGAATGTCAATGTGGAACAAAAAAAAAGAAGGGATAGAAACGCAATCGTTTTCTTCCTGATAGCCTGAAAAGCCTTGAAACAGTTTCTGTCTCCATGAAGCTGCCTTCTCTGCTGGGAATTTTTTCAGTGGCAAAACAGTAACCGGGTCTGCTGAGAATGAAACAGCAACATCAAACAATCGAGCGCAAATCCCAAATAACTTAAATGTTTGATGCTGTGTCTGAGCAGCTTAAGTTTACAGCGCTCAGAGCCGGCTCAGAGCCTGCAATGGGGGAGGGGGGCTGTCCTGAGGGTGAGGTGGGTGCTGAGCTCCCTGGTGCAGGAGGATGGGGGGCAGCCCAGTGAGCGCTGCTTTCTTGCCTTGGAAGGGCATCCTAGGGATAGCATCAACTGGTTTAGCCCATCTCACAGCATCGTGGTGTTGGGTTCATGCTATGTGGGCACGCCTCCTTTGTTACCATGGTTTAATGTCTTATTGATCACACTCTTGACACGTGTAGGGGACTGTAAACAGGGCTTGATTTCCTGGTAAAGCTGCATCCACCCTTCTCCTGCCTTCTTCACACTGATGTAAAGATGGGGTAGCTCAGGGCTTTTGTAAGCACAAGCCTGGAGTGATTATCTCACACTATTTTATGGACAAACCTGCAGAATTCAGGCTTCTTCCAAGCCCTGTACCCTGGGGTTAGGTGAGGCTGTCTTGTGCTGTAGGTAAATTAATGGATAGCGCTGGGGACACAGAGCCAGGTTGGATGCTGAAGGGAGAATTGGGCAACTGGCAGCTCATCTCTTCTCTCTGGACTCTGTCCCTTGGTCTTCCAGCAATGCCACCTCCCATCAAACTTCACCTTGCCTCTGTCCTCAGCACTCCTACCCGCGTGCTGAAGAGTGAGCAGCCAGTAAATGGGAGGCGACGCATTTAGGAATGATTAATGTCAGGATTCTTGCACTGAGCTGTGATTTCTTGTCTCGATGCAGGGAGGGCCTGACCTGTACATTTAGCAAGCACGGAACATTCAGCTCTGCCATGGAGAGTCTTGTGCTCTGTACTGAGCTGATGGATGCCATGCTCATAGAGCTTGTGGAAAGCCCTCTTTGCTTTGCACACCCACACATCTCTCCCTATTCCCAATCACAAAATCCCCCCATCTGTACCCTGCACACGCTCCCCTGCATCTGCATCACACACATCTCCTGCATCCCTCCCCACACACAGGCTGCAGTGCTGTGGGGTTGGGCATCACGTGTAGGTTGTTAGCGACCTGACACCAGCATTGCTGCTGTCCCCTTGGCAGCTGGCAGAGAGCAATGAGCCCCTCGGAGCGTGACATCCCTGCAGCAACAGCCCCCGCTTCCCCATCGATCCCCCCAGATGAAAAATGAGCCCGAGGCTTTGCAAGGGCAGGGATGGCCAGGAAGCAGGAAAGGCTGTGGGAGAGGCTGCAGGAAAGCATCAGGTGCTCCTGCTGCCCGCCAGCTCTGGGGCTGAGTGTCAGTTTCCATACCCCCCCAAGGCCAGGACAGAGATTGCCTGGGGCTTAACGTCACACCTAGGTAATCATATTGTGATTCACCCATGGGTGTCCTTTGTGATTGATGGAAAATAGCCTCACCCCAGGGAAATCCATCTCATGCTAAGGCAGATGTTGGACAAATGGTCCTCTGGCATTCGGCATTAAGGATGCTCAAGTTAGTGGCTGATGCCTCCCATCCATCTGGGATGGGTGAAAGCACCCCAAGACCCAGCCTTTGCCCCTCACTCCCTCACTGTGATGTCCAGACACTGGTGGCTCTCCATAGCCACAGCTGCCATGAGATGAGGACTGTGCTCAGGCTGGGGTTTGCAATGTGGGACAAGGATGGGGTGCAGGGCTTAGCACAGATACTGCTCTCAACCCTGAGCTCAGCAGGTGAGTTGGGGGAGTCGTGGCAAATCATGGATTTAACACCTCTGATGAATCTCCATTGCAGCATGAAATGAGAAAGGAAAAGGTAGCTAAATGGAAGATCTCCCCTGGGCAGCAGGAGGCTGCAGCTCTGGAGTGCTGGGGAAAACAAAAAAATACACAAGGAAAAGAAAAACAGGAGCTAGGGAAACCTTGTTTCCTTTAACTAAATACTGCAGAGCCCTTGTAGGTTGGGAGGGACCTGGGCTCAGACCCATGGATATCAATCAGAGCTCTCCAGCTCCATCTCTTCTGCTTATTATGACCAGGGGAGATGAAATTCCATGAGTCCCTCTGAACTTTGGTGCTCTGTCATTGTACCACGGAGGCTGATACCAGCCATCTCCTTTTGGGAAGTGTCAGTGGAGCTGCATGACCTTGACTGAATCCTTCAGGCTCAGATCCTGTAGAAAGGAAGAAAGTAGAAGCTGCAGGCAGCCTGGGGCTGTAAGCACAGCGCTGGTTGCAGTATGGCCAACATCCAAAAGAAGGCAGTTCCGTGCATTCAGTTTTCTGGGGCTGGGCAGAAATGATGCTGAGTTGTGATTTCGGCCACAGGTATCTGTATTCTTTTAGTCATAAATCATGCAGCCCTGCTGCATGGGGATGCTTTCAGGTGCTCACCCCCAGCCGTGCTGCAGGACACTGCTCACAGAGGGTTCAAATAGCACAGGAGTGCCCGAGCAGCCCCAACAGCTGCTTCTTATTCAGGTTTGTTGCTAGGGGAGCCTGTGCAGCTTCCTCGTGGTGGGCGAGAAGTGACTTTCAAGTCAAGAGGCAGCATGCAAAATTGCAGAGGGAAAATAAAGCCTTTTATGACAGCACGTTTAATTGCTAACAAAGGCAAAAAAAAAATCACCCCTCTCACGTTTGGTTCAGCAGCTCCAGCCCAGACAGCAGCTGCCCCGCACGCCTCCAATTCCAACTGGTGGGCTGAAAAGATGCAGAAGGTATTTAATGATAATGATAATGATTTACATTTATATAGTGCCTTGCATCCATTGGGATCACAAAGTGCTTTATGTATCTATGGATAGAAATATACCGGAGAAGAAGCGCTGCATCCATCCCCAAATCACAGCTGCTTTCACTGCTCTGGGGCGGGCTGTGCTCTCCTCCCACTTGCTGTGGCACTTGGGGTGCCACGCGGTAATTCTGCAATAAAACCAGGTGATAAAACCACTTTAAGAACAACAATGTCATAAAAAGGAGAACCCTGGCTGTCATAAAGCTGCATGCAGCAGAACAGGAGGGGAGAAGGTTATAAATAGGGATCATCGTTGGCATGAAAGCAGCTTCGAAGGAGGGAAGTCTGAGAGCTGCGCGGGTCCGGGTGCTCCTCCAGCAGAGCAGGCTCCTCCTGGAGCTGTTGGGCTCCACGACCTAGGAGGCCTTTTCCAACCCGTTCCCAGCAGCCTGCCCCTCTCAGTGTTGTTCAGCAGCGCCTTGCAGCTTCCCAAGCGCTCAGCTCCAGGTTGGTGGCTGGTGAAGGCAGCATTATCAGCCCAGGAGGGCACAGCTCCTCCTCCTTATCCACGCTCCCATCTTATCTAAACAGGTTCAGGTGGCAGAGCCAAGAGAAGGAAACAATTAAGCAAAAGACAGCTGAAACGCCGACGTTATTTCTTAAACGGCCCAAACCTTTTACCTCAAGTGTTTGTTTTTCATTTACTTTTTTTGTTACGGTGACACATTACAGGGGAGAAATGGGCTTCTCCACATTATCTCACCCATCCACACACACAGAACCCCCCCCTCCTCCTCCCCACCAAAATATAAATCTATTTTAACTGGTCCTGTTGGCAAGACGGAGAAATAATTAAGGCGAAGGTGGCTGAAATGTTGATGTTATTACTGTAATGCAGCCGCCTGTTTAGGTTCTGTGCCGATGAAATGCAACCAGGGGAAAATCAGTTTTAAAGATTGCCTCCCCGAGATGCAAATTGAGGAGTGGAAACCATGTAGTCAGGAAGAAATGGTCTCAAACCAGGAAACATTTCAAAGTCGGTGACAGTCTCTTAGGGGCTTTTAAGACCACAATTTACCTTTTGACTGCATTCTATTTTCTCTGAAATCCTTTATTTCCCTCTTATTTATTGACTGGAGAGACAGCACAAAAACGAGAAAGTGATTCTCCAGCCGCTGGTCTTAAAAATCCATAGAAGAAAATTATTCTCCAGGGGGCATTTTTTTCGGTGTTGTTGGGCGCTCGCTCGCTTGCTTGATTTTCTTTTAGCACTCTCTGTGAACCGGCGCTTAATTGAATCACTTTGCACAGAGCTGGGAAGCGGTCGGGGTCGGTGCTGCGAGCAACAAGGGATCGTGGTGGGAGGATTGGGAGTCCAGCAGCACCCAACCACGGTGCCACGGGATCTCATCTCCCACAGGGCAGGAGCTGGAGGCTGGGGGCAGCTCTGCTGCAGGGGGAGCAGCTCCTGGCCAGCATCCCCACACCCAACTCTTGGATTAGAATCCATCTCCTGGATGAGCATCCCTCAGAGATTAACATCCCTCCTGGATTAGCATCCATCGCCTTGATGAGCATCTCTCTGGGATTAGCATCCCCCCATGCCCACCCCACTGTTTGAGCATCCTCCTCCTGGATGGGCACCCTTCTCTTAGATCAGCATCCTTTTCTTCAATCCACATCCCTCCCAGGCCAACATCCCTCTCTTGGGTTAATACCCTTCTCCTGGAAGTCCTTCACTCTCTTGTTCTTGCATCCCCCCCAGATTGGCACCCCTCTCTCTGCAGTAGCACTAAGGATGGGGATGAACCACCCCACCATTTGTTTGCACTTCACACCATGCAGAGCAATCCTGGTGCGTTCCCAGGTGCTCATCTTCAATCCTTCCCATTCTGCTCCTCTTCCCAAAGCATCTCCAACTCCAGCAGAGTGCCCCCGAGGATGCACCCCCAGCACCTCAGTCGCTGTGCTCACAGCACCCTCTCCTGTCTCAGCTGCCTGCACTGCATTTCCAGCTCTCTTCTTTGCACACTGGTATCCTGTGCACAGGGTGAGGCTGCAGGTCCAGAACCCAGCACTGCTCCTCGAGCTCTGCAGCACTGCTGGGAGAACTGGGGCATATTTAACTAAAAGCCATTTCTAGCAGAGGTTTGTTATAATTACTAATTAGATCTGGTTATAATTATCTCTCTCTGCAATCCCATACCTGCCACAGAACAGCTCCGCTTCCTCCTAACAATTAGCAGTGAAACTCTTTTATGATGCGCCGGGTGATTACATTGCAATCGCCGTGCTGACTTATTAAAGAAGGGCTGATATTTACAGAAGAACAAATTAGGCTAAAATTAACTAGAGTAAATGAAGAATACTGGCTTTCTCATCTGCTTCCCTTTCTTTCCTGCCTCTGGGCTCACTCCTGATGCTCTCAGTACAGAACTGAAGCCTTAAGTCTTCGGGAGAGGAAGAATATCTCAAAGCAAATGAATGAGTTTGGTGCAGTGGGGATGTGCTCAAAGAAGAGCAGCCAGGGGGGGGATCCCCTCCCAGTTTGCTTTGAAAACTTGGGTGACTGGTCTTAAAGAGGGGTTCGTGCAGGGCCAGGTGGCATCAGGACAAGTTGCATGGGGGAGAGCAGACAAGGGCATCCCAGGGCTGCACCTGTGGGACTGAACCTCTCTGTACTGCATACGCAGAGCTGTGTGGCTACTGATAACCAGCTTCAGAGGGCCGAGACGTGTCAGCACTGGGAACATTGTGATTGATCGCGGCAGGGCTGTGCTGGCTTCCTTCAGAACATCTGGCCCTGGCCAGTATCAGAGATAAGGCAGTGCTGTGCATTGATCAACCCCATCCAATGCGTCCCGGCTTCATCCGTAACGATTTGCTGTGCCCTTTATTGCTTTGCGTGGCTGAAGGACGGAGCGCTGCGCTGAGGTGCAGCCTTGGCTCTATGGCTGATTCATGGCAAAGCTGAAGTCAGTCACTGATGGGGGATTTTGGGGTATGGGGCTGGGAAACTCTACCACTCCCTGGGGCATCCTACAGCCCTCCATGCCACCCTAAAGCCATGCATGTATCTTCACTCCAAAATACATCTCCCTCCTCCTCCCCAGCCCCTGTTATGGTTGGTCGCCGTGGCCTTTAGGAAAGCAAGGAGAAGGTGGTGGGGGCAGAGGGCCGTGCTCCAGGTGTGTCCCATCATTGGTGTCTTTCCAGATGGGGACACCCAGCTCCCATCTCAGCACAGCAGTGTGGATGCAGGGCGACATGCAGTGCGGTTGTGCATCCCTGAGGCTGAGCCTCAGTTTCCCCTCGCTGTGCACCCACATTGCACCGTGCTCAATGGGAACTGCTCCATCAGCCCTGATGGATTTGCTGGCTTGGTGTTTTCTTTTCAGCTGGAAGAGGAAATGTGGAGTTTGTTGCTCTTTGTGCCGAGAATCTTTCAAGCGGGCGATCAATACCCGGGCAGCCACCTGTGTGCTTTGTCAGAGCTCGGAGGGGCTGCGAAAACTTCTGCTTTTTCCTCATAGAAAAGGTTTTTTCAGTAGAATACAAATGCTCGCTTATCCCGTGTCAGATCCGCTTGTGTTTCCTCTGACAGCCCTTGCAGCCAGAAATTGGGTTTAATCCCAATGGGGATAGAAAAGCCCAATATTTAAAGATTGTTCATTTGCTGGATGGGAACTGAGATCATTAATGGGACGGGGGGGGGGGGGGGGGGAACACTGTAGGAAATCTTAGCTCGGAGGTTTGCAATGTGAGGAGGGTCCGTGCATTGCAGACAGGTAGAGCCAGCAGGAGGGCTGTGGGAGGCACAGAGCCGTCCCCCTCCTGTATCTCTGTCCCCTGTGTGGGATGGAGGGGCTGTATGGCTGCTGAGCCCACCCACACTCTCGCTGCCTCCAACACTCACCAAGCAAATAGGACCGAGGGAGAGATGCACTATTTAAACTTTCATCACTATTTTTCTCCCTTGCTCCCCTTGTTTCTTTTGATTTATTTTTCAGCGTGTTTTCCCCAGGCTGTATTGCCTGCATCTTTTTCCTCTCCTCCTTCCCTCTGCCGGGCAGCTTCCAGAGAGCGCTCTGCATCCTGCAGGCTGCCCACAGCCCCATCCTATTGCCAGCCCTCCCAGAGTGCAGCAGGGACTGGGAAAGCTCTGGACTGTGGGGCACTCAGATACCAAGCAGCTCACAGGCAGGAATGCCCCTCAGATGAAGGATGCAAAGGGAAATCTGACTGACCCCATCTGCAGACTCAGTGCTGTCCCGCTGCCATCAGGTCCCTTCTTCCTTACCTGCCAGGCTCCTCTGCAAAGGAATTGCAATGCTAGCTCCATTTTACTGCCTGTGTCCAACTATTCCTTCTTATTCCCTTCTCCCAGCCTTCCCCAGCCCGTTTACCACAGCCAGATGGACTTTCTCCCATTCTCATTTTATTTGGTAGAATGAAGGCAACTTCATTTGCTCCCACCTGGCAGGGAAGCAGCTCAGGTCATCCCTTGCTCCATCCCTGTTCTGAAGGGGCATGCATCTTCCCAGGAGACTGCAGGTCACACTCTGCTCTTTGCAGGCTGCAAGTCTGGTCCTGGAACATGAGGTTGGACCTGCAAGGGTTTGCTTTGCAGAATGCTCCAGCCAGCAAGCAGCTGCATGCAGATCAGGACAGTGCCCGCGTACGCTCACTCTGAGCAAGTGTAGCATGATGCCCTCATAAGCTTGACTTGTCTACAAGAGGCAAACATGCCTCCTTGACAAGCCTGCAGTGCACATCTGAATACACAAACACTTCTCTGTGCCAGAGCAAAGCCTCTGGGTCCCTCTGGCTGCCACTGAGGGCAGGGAGGGTCCTGGGGGTGGCACCCAGCAGCAGGCTGGGATGCTCATAGGGTGCTCAGCCCCTCTGCTTTGTGGCTGGCAAACAGCTGTTTTGTGATAGCTGCAGGCATCTGTTTCTGGCCTCACGCAGAGCCCTGAACACCACCTGGGCCTCCCCAAAGATGAGCAGCACATCAGCAGCCCTTCCCCAGGGAGGTGTTGGGCTCAATGGGGGCACACATCTCATAGCAGCTCAATATTCCTTCCAGCATGTCACACACAGCACTCCTCGGAGGCCACTCAGCAGCTGCTGCTCCATCCCAGCACCGGGTGCCGTCCCCACTGGGAGCACTTTGGGTGGGATGCTGGCACTGCCTGCAGGAGGCTTTGTGCACCCTGGCCCAGCAGCCAGGAGATGCTGGCAGCCACACAAAAAGGCAGTCAGCATTAATTAGGAAGCAGTGCTGGCGGCTGGAGGGCCTTTTGCTTTCCCTGCTTGCAGGAGGAGACTCCTGCCCACAGGATCTTGTTATCTCAATAAATATTGAGGGCAATTGAGGCTCCGTCTGCCTGCTGCAGAGCTGTCCAGCTGCCCAATGGCCAGCAGCATGCAGACATGAATGCTCATTCTTGGTCAGAGAAGTGCTAGCCTTGGGTACCAGCTCAGTGCTAGAGATCCTGTGTAGTGCCATTGCTTAATCACACAGGTAAAGCCTGCAGGCAGAGCTGGGTACAGGAAGGCCTGTAACTCACCACCTGGTGGAAGTGCTGTGCTTTGACAGAAAGCTGTGGTTCTGATGATGGGAAACTTGGCATGTTTTCTTCTGCAAGTTTTGTTTATGGTCAGAAAAAGAGCAGATCTTCCTTTGGAGAGACCCCCCCTCATTCATCTTGCCCAGCTCTGCCCATGGGGTGCAGTGATGGCCACAGCCGTGCTCTGCTCATCCATCCCTGCTCTTATTCCTTGTTGATGTTCCAGTCATGTGCAGGTTAACTCCCTGCTGTTTGCTGTCAGGATTAAGAAGCCCACAACCCCAAACAGCTCATCCTATTTATATCCCTGCGTTAATCAGGAAGGCTAGCATTTCTACCTCTACGTGATTAAAAATTAGGAGACCAGATTCTGTACTGGTGCCTTATAATAACAACAATCCTGGGAGCGCAGGATGAATAATGGATCACGGCTCTGCGCTGCCGGCTCCGCGCTTCCCTTTATTCCTTCCCCTCTTCATCTTCTGATCTTCTCCCATCTCCAGCCTGGGGAAGGCGTGCATCCCCCTTCACTTTACAGGAGTTAGGGCTGTTGGGAGACATCACTGATTGCAGCCCCTCTCCTCCCATACTTAGTGAGCCTGGAAACCATGGATAATGCATGGCCATGTGGGTACCTGGGGATGAGAACCACTTGAGAAGCATCAGTCAGGATCTGTTCTCTCCTTTCCTCTTCCTCACCCCTTCGGCAGCTCCCAGGTCTCACTGCTAATCCAGTGGGGCAACAGAAGCAACGCCTGTTGGAAAAGTGGGTTTGCTGGCATGGGGAAGTCATACCTGAGGGGGGCTGTGATGTCCCACAAGCTCCATCAGCAGCGTTATGCTGGCACTGCAGAAGGATGCTCTGGGCTGGGGGGAGCAGCCACTGGCAGGACATCAGCCAGGAGCCTTCAGCATCCCTATGAGAGTCCCTTCATTTCATTCTGAAAGGCTCTTCAGAGCAAGGCTGGTGGGCTGGGCTTCTTCCTTGTGCACAAGATGAGTTTCCAATATTTCACAAGCTGAGGTCAAATTCAATTAATAGCTTCAGTGAGGGGGAAAAGAACGGCTGGAAAACATGCTGAGGTTTTTGGTGGGTATTTTTTGAAAGTGGTATAAATGCATTCAGTGCAATGGCTGCTTTTTATAAAGTAAAAGCACTTCCTTAGTAGTTAAACAGCACCAGAGCGAAGCACAGCTTCCACATCCTCCTGTTCCGGGGCCTGATGCAGTTTGACTAACCCCAAAAACACAGATTTTCACCTTTTTCTCTCTTGTTGCCTGAGAAATACACATTCAGGATCCATGTGGGAAAGCTTTTTTCCTCCAGTTCTTGGGTTCCACCCGTTGAGCTGAAAAATCCCATTACTCACCACGTTTGGCAGATGCCTGTGTGAGCAGCCTGGTGTGCAGGCAGCACATCTGCTCACTGCAAGCCCTGTGCTGAGGTGGGCGGTCACCTCCGGGTTGTCAGAGAGCATAATCCCCTTCCAGCTCCTCGCTGGGCTTGGGGTTGCCAACAAGGAGCTGTTAGGAATGTTCCTGTGCCAGCAGAAAGGCACAGTGCAGTTTGGGCATCGCACGGTGCCAGCTCTGAGGAGAGGAGAGCAGCCCAGCACTGCAAAAAGGCTTCAAGGACTGGTCCCCAAAAAGTCACCATCCCCAACCCTTATCTCCTTCTTCCCCAGCTGACATAGAGATGCTTTTGGCTGTGGTAGCAGCAGAGCTGGGCTCTGAGATGAGGATACAGCTCACACAGGCTGTCAGACCATGGCTGTTTCAAAGGCATGTTGAGATCTTAAATATC
The DNA here is from genome assembly GCF_039878825.1 of Excalfactoria chinensis. Lineage (NCBI taxonomy): Eukaryota > Metazoa > Chordata > Aves > Galliformes > Phasianidae > Excalfactoria > Excalfactoria chinensis. Next base: position 5,476,777 of record NC_092845.1, read on the forward strand.
TCATCGCCGCCCCCAGCAACGCCTGCTTTAAGGGATGGAGATGCTTGAAAGGCTTGGCAGTGGTGAGCCTGAGTGAGAGGAATTTCACAGCTTTTTGTGCAGCCAGGGGGTGGCACAGAGGATAAAGTGAAAGCAAAAGGAGGATCAAAGCTGCACAAGCATGCTCAGCACTGCTCTGCCCCTCCATGATGAAGGCTGCCAGGGGAGCCCTGCTTGGGGCACTGCTGATGCCCACAGTAAGTGGGGGCAAAGCTTTTACTTTGAGAGCACCCCATGGGGATGACGTGATGTCCCCATCACAGACATTGACTCAGTGTGAGCTCCCAGCCCTGGCAACAGGTTTGTTTAATGCTGGCATGTCATCACCTCCTTCACACCTGCCATGTCCTTGCCTTGCAGTTCCTCCAGATGATCCTGTCATTATGGGGGGACCCATCATCAGCCTGAGAGCAGGGGACCCCCTCAACCTGACCTGCCATGCAGACAACGCCAAGCCGGCAGCCTCCATCATCTGGATGCGGAAAGGAGAAGTCGTCAACGGGGCCACCTACTCCAAGGTGAGGCAGGGCATGCTGGGAACACACTGTGTTCCTCCCTTGCTCCCTTACTTTGCTTATACATCACCTGGAAGGCCCACTTCTCTCCCCCAGCATCCTATCTGGGTGTTGTGCTTGTATTGCTCAAGGAACAAAGCCAGCACTGACCTTGGCTGTAGCAGAAGCTCTGAAACAGAAGGGTTTTTTCCCAGTGACATACGTCCCCGCCTCCAGCTGCAGTTTTCTATGAAAAACTGTCAGGGTTGTTGGCATTTTTTAATTTAAACGGAAAGCCTTTATTGGGTCATAAAGGAAAACATCAAAGAGCAATCAGCAGCCTACTCGGAATGGGTGCCCACATGTTCTCCTGTTTATCAAAGCCCGACGCCTGGTAAGTGCTGAGGATTCAGGAACACTTGACATTTCTAATGAAAATTTCCAAAGCACAAAATGCAAGGCACAAAATGGGTCAGTTTGCAGCCATTTGTAATGCAGGCGACTTCAAAGTTCCGAGTGGAACGCATTCCTCTTGAGCTCCTGATGATCCTTTTAATAAACATTTCTCCCCACCGCCACCATTCAGGCTCCGTGCCACCTCTTTACATCTCCGTGTCCCTTCACAGACCCTTCTCCGTGACGGCAAGAGGGAGAGCATCATGAGCACCCTTTTCATCGCCCCCTCAGACATTGAGAATGGGGAGAACATCGTCTGCCGTGCCACTAACAAAGCCATCCCCAGCGGGAAGGAGACCTCGGTCACTATTGACATCCAGCGTGAGTAGCGGCCGGTCCCTGCCACCCAGCCTCCATCACAGGGATGGGGATGGAGATTTCCTATCACTGCTGCAGAGGGGTCGTGGGATCATCATCCCGACCCTTCTCCAGCCCGGCTCCATTCGCACACACAATTCCTCCAGCTGTATTTACCAACAATTTGCAAATGCGGGGTGCTCAATATTAGCATGCCAGCTGCTTTCCTGAGTCCAATTAAAACTGCCTGAACAAACTCAAGCACAGCAGAAAATTCAGCATTTAAGATTTCCAGCTTTTTGCTGCCGGGAGATGAGCAGGCTCTTGGGTCTCTGTGTAGCAAGTCCTGACAGATAAAATGAGATAATAGCACGGGTTATTTCACAGCCTGCAAACAGTGACAATGGCTGGAGATGCACGTGCATCCTCACAAACAACACAGAGCTGGAGACACCGTTACACCATGCAGGGCAGTGCAGGAGATGTGAGCTGCATCCCTGAGCCTGATGGGGTCTGCAGTAAAGAGTGAAGGACCCAATAAGGAACAGCGAGCCATTAAATACTCTGTGCTGTGAAAGTAATAATAATAATATCCTATCCAGCTATTAAAAGTATGTCGTTCTTAATGGGGTCTAACGAGGAGATCAATTTCCCAGGGCTGGATGGGTGATGGAGGGGTAGGAAAACACCAGGATGGATTAAGCTGTGAAGAGGTGCCTGGGTTTGTGTCCTGTGCAGGACCATGAGCATGGCTGCTTCAGCTGATGGACAGCACAGGCCTGGCCCCATTCAGTCCTACATGCCAGTCTTGGTCTGGGCAGCTGGGAAAGAGCTGAGTCATAAACAGCTTCACCTTCCAAAGACATAGAAAAGGGAGAAAGGAACCAAGGGGGGAAAAAAAAGCCGGAGTCTTTAATGGAAACACTAAGCAACTCCAGCTGGAACATCTGTTCAATGTGATTTCTGTTCCACCAGCCACATCAAAGTCAGCCTCCTGTGAGTTATGCACCGAACATCACAAGTGGGATTAAAATCGTGTTTAATAGTTTGATATGCCATAAACTATTTATACTGCCAGAGCCCAGTGGCTCTATGGAAATTCACATCCAGCGTGCTGGGATGGGAGGAGCAGGATTATTGCTTATCCAAAGCCATTTGCTCCAAGTCTGTGCACACGTGTGTAGTTCCTCATTTTCCCACCTTGGTTTCATGGCAGGAAGGGATTTGACCACATCCATGTGTTTGGGCAGCTCGTGGGAAGCTGGCCGGCCTCGATGTGCTGCTGGAGAGCCCAATCCCATTTGTGAAAGGGAAGATCAAGGAGTTTAATTCATTTCCTTTGCTCCTTCTCCTTTTTAATCTACTTTTTTTATTATTGTTTGGAGTGTGAGGGGGGAGCCGGGCTCATTTTAATACAAAGAGGCTCCTCTGTAAATCGTAGGCACAGCCACTAAACCATCAAACAATGGGGAAGCTACTAAAGAGAAGTGTGATTCATACTTAACAAAGGAAGGTGATTAGCTGTTGTTGTATAACAATGGGGAAGTGTCAGGATGCCTGCAAATGAATTAGGAGCACGCTATATATCTCTGGGCTGTTATGTTAGTGAAGCTCATTTATATTCCCAACTGCGCCCATCTTTATTGTCATTTGAATTGCACATTTTAAAATGAGATTAGGGTAAATTGAAAATACCTATAATTTCCCGTCATAATTTCCCATCAAAAAGGCAGGTGGTTCTGCTGGCAACAACCCAGGGCTCGGGCTGGGTAAATTGCCATGGGGTCATGGGGCCGCAGTGCAGGGTGGTACCCAACACTGCAGGGGTGTCAATGAGGATGGGGATGGAAGGGTCAGTGAGGATGGGGACGGAGGGCAGAGCTGGCAGCCCGATGTTGTCACATGAAGGTTTTTCTTCCCTTTAATGAGCTCTCATTCTCCAAACCTCAAGATGGAGGTCCATCTCTCCCCCCCCCACACACACACACCCGAGACACCAGGAGAAATTAAAACCATTCTAGATATTCTTATTATCCATTGCAGTGCTGCACCCTTTTCTCACTTGCTTTCATCAATTCTCTGCTAAATTTTGTTTGCTGCTGAAGCACTGGATGCTTATCTTGTAAAAGGAAAAGAGAAACAGAGCGGCAGCCGGGAGAACCGAGAGGCCTGTGACACCAATAAGGACTTGGCAGAGATGATTAGGCTGATGAAAGAGCAGAAATGCCACTTTCAAGTTAGCGGGTAGACAAAAGATCATCATTACCCAGCAAGATATTAGATGGGAGCTCTTCAAAGTGGGTTGATTTCCTTAAACGGGAATCAGAGCCTGTGCTAATGGTTTTGAAGGGAGATGCTGTGTCAAGCGGCGCGTGGCATGGCAGTGAGGAGGGAGCAGCTTGGATTGGAGCAGGGATTGGAGGCTGGTGAGGAGTCCCAGAGCAAGAGGACAACTCGGTGTGGCCCAAAGGGGTCTTATAGCCCATTCTTCTATGCCATCAGAGCTTCAGTGCTGCTTCGCCTTTTGCCTTCCACGTGTGGAAGCATGAGTGATGGGCTCATCCCTGTCTCTTTGCAGACCCCCCCCTGGTGAACCTGTCCGTGGAGCCACAGCCAGTGCTGGAGGACAACACTGTCAAGTTCCACTGCTCTGCCAAGGCCAACCCTGCCGTCACGCAGTACAGGTAAGGCAGCCATCCGGCTCACCATCACCACGTGTCCCAGCAGGCAAAACAAGGTAAAATTCATGGGCTGGGATGAAGGGAGCTCGGTAGGACAGGACAGTGGATTTGCAAAACAAGTGATGCGTGATGCAGTTGCTCACCACTAGCAAGAGAAGCCCAGGCAGTCCCTGAGCATCAGCAGCCCCCTCCCCAGCCAACCCCCCCGGTTTAATTGCTCATCATGATGCCCTCGGATAGGGAATATCCCTTTGGCCAGGTTGGGCCAGCTGTCCAGGTTCAGTCCCCTCCCATTGTGCATCTCCAGAATGATCGCTGCTATGAGAAGCAAACCGTCCTAAATCCAAAGCACAGCCCCACAGTGGCTAATAGGAAGAGAATTAACTCCATCCCAGCTGAAAGCAGGACGGAGGCCTGGCACAGAGCTGGCAGAGCCATCTGTTCAGGAATGTAACGAGCAGAATGGGTAAAAAATCTATTATGTGAAAATTGGAAAATGCCTTTTCTTTGTGCACACTCTTTTGTGGTTTGAACAATAGCACCGCAGTGCCATCAGCACGTACTGGAGCAGCCACGTGCAGCCCCAGCAGAGCTCAGGAGGGAAGTGTGGGCTGGAGCTGCACTTTGGCACTGGCAAGGCCAAAAAGGGGAGAATCGGAGGAGGAGAAATGTAGACAGAAGGTGGTGCAGACGCTCCATAGCTGGACCAAATGGGCAGTGTGGTAGGGAGTGATGAGCAGGGGGCACCGTGGCTGTGCCTTTATAGGCAGGCTGTCCCATTGCAGGGGGAAGCAGGGCTGGCAGCCAGGTGCACACACACACACACAGGCAGCCCGTGATGTTTGTGTGGGTTTGTAGCAGCAGAGGAGGCTCCTCTGGGGATGGGTTACCACGACCCACCTCCTGTTAGGCACGGACGCCTTAATTGGTACAATCAAGTTTGCTGGTAGGAACGATTCCTTCCGACTGGATATCTGCTATCAGCACAACAACGCCATAATTGCATTCCTAGTTACACACAAGAGTTATTAATTTCAGAAGTCAATTAATGTCAAAGATACAAATGGCCCTGTTTTCATATTTACCATTGGGAGGGGAAGCAGCCGGGCTATCCCTGCAGCACCCACAGCCCTCCCTGTGCCTTTGGTCCCATCTCACAGCCCCATCCCTTTGCCATCCCCGGGGCTGCTGCCTGCTTTCGTAGCACCACGGAATCATTAGATCCCCACCCCAGTGTGCCCAGTGCCCACATCCCTCAGTGCCACATCCCCATGGTTCTGGTGCAGCTCCAGGAGGTGACCCCCCCCCACACACACACTCCCTGGACAGCCGTGCAGTGCAGCACTGCTCTTTTGGAGAAGAAATATTGCCTTTGCTGCAAAGTGATTCATTTCTGGATGGATCTTAGTTAATGGCACATATTTTGGGTTATGTTTTCCCATAAAAGCTTGGGCTGGTTTGGGTTTCTTCAAAAAAGACGAGGAGGCATGAAAAATTCAAGCACTTTGGGCTTTTGATTTCTTAAGTTTCCCTAACATGTTAACATCACACACAGCTTTTTCCCTACCACTGTGACAAGCAAACAGGATTCAGCAGCGCGCGGCAGGGCTTCCTTCCTCCTAATGGTTCTGATTGATCGGGGGCAATTCATTTCCCTCCCCAGAGACCCCATGGCCCCCCACTAGTTACAGCAAGGCAGCAGAATTCTCAGCACCGATGCTCAGCACGGGATATCCCAGCTGGGAGGAAGGAGGAGGATTGAAGGCTTTAGCATCACGTTGCACTGGGATGCAGGAATCCATGGCTCAGGGTCACCCCAGGGAGAGCAGAGCAGGAAAGCCCTCTGCCATGCACCAGGAGCTGCGAGGGTGGGAAGCATGAGCCAGGATGAGCTTTGTCTGCCTTGAAAACGAACATGGAGAAGCACGCTGGGAACAGAGAGGAAGAGTGCTGGATTTTCCCCCCCTGGAAAGAAGCAGGCTGATATATTTCCTATGGCTTCCCTCATCCTCAGATAGAAATATCAGATCGTGGTCGTCAGCCGGCATTTATTTTTAATACCTCCCAATATGTTTGTCGGTAAACAGCTCTGAACACAAAGGAAAATGTCTAAACGCCATAAATCCCCTTTTCTGGGCATAAATCCATAGGCAGCGCCGTCCATGCTGTGAATACATGAGCAAGCTGTCCTCTCGCTCTGCATTTGCATGTACAGTCGTGCAGTGCCACATCTCCTCCTGCATGGGACACGGGGCTGTGCTGGAGGACCATAGGGGGCATCAGTAGGGGACACCTTGTGTTGTGTACCAGATATACCAGTATACCCAAAGGCCGTCGGGCAATTTCCTGGCTTGCTCCTGCTGCAAGCCAATGGGCAGGAAGGCAAGAGAGTAATTAGCTGTCGCTGTGGCTGTGCCACCTGTGATGGCAAATAAAATTAATGGAAAGCAACACAAGTCAGAGCGACGTGAAGCGACTCACAACCAGGCCTCCTCTTTGCTCACTTCAGATCTCTCCATTTGCCAATCTTCCCTTGGCGTTTGATGTCTGTTGTGTGTCTGTGGGGTGTTTTTTTGCTGTTATTATTTATCACTCGCGGTAAGAAAGAGAATCTTTAAGATGGCAGAAGAAAATGGGAAAGTTTAATATTGCAAGAGGCAGAGTCCCTCAGCCTTTTGGGCTCCTTGTGATGATGATTATTTTTGCAGCGATGGGGAGCAGCTGCAGGCAGGGCAGTAATAAATGCCTCGCTCCGGTGCATTGATACAGCGCTCTCATCCTCAGGGCTGTCAGACATCTCCGCACGGTGTTCTTTTTGCAGTCACGGTGAGGATGGGGCATTTTGAGCCACCCTCCTGCATGACACACCAGGCTGGGGTGCAGGGTGCGCTTCCCCATCCTACAGCCAAAGGGGGACTGTGTTTGGTGTGGGCACAAGTGATCTCCTTCTGCCTCCATCCAGCTGAATTTGAATGCCCAAATGGACATTGCTCCTCCTGCATCCCCACTGCAGGTCAGGGCTGGGCTTTCCCATTCCCCACACCTGGGGGGGGCAGGGAGAGAGCGATGTTTGTTTGTTTGCTCAGCGGGCTCCGCTCTGCAGAAAGGACCTTTGTGTTTGGAAAACACCGTTTTATCTTTGAATCAACAGCACGCTGTCACTCATCAAATATTAATCCGAACTCAAGTGCTTTTTAAGAGCTTTTCTTTCAAGGCAGTGGGGCTTGAAGGCGCCCAGTGGGAGGCAGTGTCCTGCCTTCAGCAGGGAGAAGGAAAAGATGTGACTTGCTGTGCTTGCAAAGGGGCAAGCAGGGAGGTGCTGTTCTGAGGGGCTGAGTGCAGGTCTTGGTGGGGAAGGGTGGCAGGTTTGGTGGGGTTTGGGCGGACATTGCAGTGGTAATGCTGAGTCCTGGCCTGAAACAGTGATGGAGCACCTGGTGGGAAGGCGGGGCCAGCCCAGGGCCAGTATATTGCATGCAATGTACTGAATGATGGAAGGGCTGGAGCCAGGATGCACCCCTTCCCAGCCCTCATTTAAGGGCTGGCTGTGGAAGTGAAGGGATCTTGTTGGAGATCCCTGCCTACCTGAGGCCTTCCAAAGGTAAGTAGGTTTTTTCCTTTGTTTTTGTGTCTTTGTCCTTGGTGTTGAGTTCATCCTTTCTTACTGCAGTCCGGGACTTTGCTGCTCTGCTCTCGTTGCTCTGCTTTCCATTGTGTTACAGCATTACACATGGAAGAGCTGCACTTGGTATCTGTGAGCTCTGAGAAGAGCAGCAGGAAATAGAGTATCTCACTGCAATTACTCATCAAATAGGGTGCCCCATGCTTCATTGGAAGCCACACCATCACAGCTTGAAGTTAACTGAGATGGCTCCAGCCCAGTGCTGGTGTCTTGGCACTGTTCAGCTCTGTGCACTCAGTGACAGTGCATGCTGCTGAGTGACAGCAGGTTGGCAAGAAGCAAAGCCAGGAGCACATCAGAACAGGGAGAGCTTTCCCACAGGATGAGGAATAGAGGGTCTTCAGGAGGAAAGAATCTTGGGAAGGATTTTCTGCTGCCAGGATCACACAGTAGGAGGAGTTATCATGTGGGCATGAGGAGTAGATCTCGCTTCAGCTCTCTCCATAGCTCCTTTAATGGACTGCACAGCATCTTTGCCCCCATGTGAAGGCCTGGATTCAGATAGCTTGGATAAGTGTCTCCTGGGAGCCGAGTGCTTGCTGTCTGCTGGCTTTCTGCTGCCCTGTTGGAGTCCCAGTGCAAACATCCCCCTGGCCTGACATTCTCTGGGGCTTCATATTGCTGGGACCACACCATGACTGGCTGTATGGGAGATTGGTAATCACAGCCTGAACCTCTGATTAATCAGCTGAGGCAAGTATGGGGTCAGCTGTGGGAGCACAGGTGAGAGTGATGTAGCTGTGCTCCCGGGAGGGGTGGAGCTTGACTCCATCCCCTCTGAGACCTCATTTAAGGGCTGACTCCCACTGGAGCAGTATCTCTTGGAGATCACTCACCAGGGAGGACTGCCCCAGCTGCTTCAGTCAAGGCACCACCATTGGTGAGTTTTTCCTTTACTTATTCACCTATATACCTTCTGTACATTTTGTTTCCATCTGTACATTAAAAACCAATACACTGGCGCCTTCCTTCATCTCCCCAGCTGCCTCTGCCAATTAAAGGAGATCTGCAATATTAAGCTTGTATTAAACGACAGCCACATCTCTATTACTATTTAAAAGGGGCTGTCAGGCCTCAAAATGTCCTGTGGAGCAGCCAGCAGTGTGTGAGCCCTGCATCCATCTCACCGCAGCCCCTCCAAACCACCGTGAGGGAGTTGAAATGAATGCAAAGCACACGGAGGTCTGAAGTCATCAGCACTGTAGCATTTTTCCTGCCCGTCTCTGTTTTCCTGCCTGGGTTTGCCTTTGTAGCTCCCTCCCAGACAGCCGGACCTTTGCTCTGAAGTGAAAATGAAAGCTGGGGAAATAACAAAAAATAAGGGGAAGTGAATCCTTCAGATCTCCTCCACGATGCGTCGGCCCCGTCTGCCAACAGCTCCTGCTGAACGGGGAGAGGGGAGCCTGGGAAAAGAAATGAACTAAAACAAAAGGCACAGATCTCACAGCTGCCGGGATGAGGCTGCAGGTGACACCGGGAATGGTGAGGTGTGGGGATGGGGAGATTTGTCATCCCGCTCCCCAGCTTGTCAGGGTAATGGGAACACGCGTGTGGGAGACGCTCGGAGGCAGCTCAGACTAATGAGGAGAGAGTGTAATGGAGGGAGAATCTGACAGAAAGCAGAAAGAAAGGGGGAGGGAGGAAAGCGCTTTGTAGTGGCGAGCATCGCTTCCTGATGGAGCGGTGATTAAAGATAACCAAGTAAATGAGTGATGAAGCGGCTGGCGCGAACTGCTGCTGGTGGAGTCTTTCAGATCGGCTTTCTGCTGGTGTGTACTGGGGGGTTGCTGTGCTGTGTGGAGTGCACTGGGGTGTGGGGTGCCCCACAGCTGTGGTTGACTCTGTTCTCTAACCAGGAGCACCATCCCTGCAGGTGCCCAAGGCCATGGGTAGACCCTAGGCAGCCTGAGCTGGGGTTGCACCCAGCCCATGGCAGGGGTGGGGTGATGGGCTGTGGGGTGCCTTCCAATCCAAGCATGATACTGTGGTTCTGTTGCTTGTGCTCTGGGGTTTGCCAGTGTTGGAGTGAGCCTGATCCAGGGCAATTCATTTCCAGCAAGCTTTGCTCTGGGCATGAGCAGAGACCATATGGCTTTGACCATGCCAAGCTGCTGACACCACTTCTAGCCAGGAGGGTTGGGAGCAACCCAGAGCTGTGTTTCACCAGCCTATCAGTCACTTCTCCTTCAAGAGAGGCTCCTGGAGGTGAGAAGGGGACAGGGAGTGGAGCATCACTGGCAGTGCTGGCCACAGCTCTGCTTTCCTTGTGAGGAGCTGGGAGCTCCTCAAGCCCAATTTAGCAGTCTTTAATCTGAGATATTCCCAGCCACACTTGCCACTTCCTTCCTGCGCTCCCGCAGGGTGATGGGCTGATTTCACAGAATGAAAAGCCTTAAGCAAATCTTGTCACACAAGAAAATTGATTTTTTTTCAAAACTGACTTTTACAAGATTACCGGCTCCCTCCTCCCCCCATCTTTCTTCTCTATCGTTCCCTTCCAGTCTCACGAGGTGGCTTCAGATCTGAGAAATTAGAGGTGCTGTGACTAAACTGTAAGTGTAAAAAGGGGGAAAGGAAAGAAAAGACGTGCAGCACCTGCTGACCTGCTGCCACGGGTGCTTGGGCAGCACCACGATGCTTCCCTCTGGCCATAACCTCAGTGCAGTGAGGGCTGTGCTCACATGGAACGTCCCCTCTGGGCATCCCTTGGTGATCCCCCAGCACATCACAGCTTTCTGCTTTCTCTCCCTCAATCCTTCACATATTTCCTCTTTCCGAAGGGTTTCCTCCCACTGCTCCATTTGGAGACATCTCAGTGTGCTTTGCTGGGGTGGGAGGGGGAAAAGAGTTGCCTTGAAGTCATTTCAGACAGCTTAAAATATGCTAAGCTTTTGTGTTCCTGCTGTATAAATAATGAATCCTCTTACAGCTTCCAAGCTGGAAGAGATGTGGATTTAAGAGGCCTTCAGCAGCTCTGTGATTTTTTGGCTTCCATGCAAAAGATGGGGAACGGGGCACAGTGTGGGCACACTGGGAGCATTCTGCTCCTCCTGGGATGGGGAAGGTGTAGGTGCTGTGGTGATGCAGTTGGCCTTGGTTATCATTCATGAGCCTAATTCCCCAAGAAGCCTCATTAGCAATGTTGTTTCTGCTGGAATGAGCTCCCAGATAGATGCAAGCAGCAGCCCAGTTCAGGGGTTGCATGGTACGGGGAGGAGAATACCCAGTGGATGCTGGCTTCCCCAACTGGACCCACTGCAGAGGGTTTGTGGTCTCATCCAGCGTCAGATCATGGAGTGACTGCTAACATGAGCTGTCCTTGGGCTTTGATTCCTCTGCAAACTCTCTAGAAGCTGTTGGCAAACGTAAAAGCAAAGGAAGAGCACAAGCTGTTGGCTCTGGTTTTTCAGGCCATTTGTCTGTAAAGCATCAAGCAGTGCTTAATGCTCAGCCCTGCTTTGCTGTTGCAGTGTGTAATTAAGGACTTAACGGGTTTTGCTTTTTGAGTTTTCTTTTCTTGAGATGTTTCTTGCTGCTTTGTGCAGAAGTCAGCAGGTAATCGCAGCGCTCCTGTGGGTCGGGCTGTTCTAGCAGCGTGCTGCCACGTTGGACTGTTTTCTGTTGGCACACAAAGCTCAGATGAGTGTTGTTACCCGGGTTCCTCTAAGGAGATTCGAGAGGCTTCAGGAATAGTGACTGGAAAATGAGTTTGTGGATGGATGGACAGAAAATAGAGGATTTTTACAGCAAAAAAAGATGAGCAAACAGGTTAAATCTGCAATTCTGTTCTACTTCACCCATGTGCCGCTTGTATTTTTTGCATGAGTAGAAGGTCAGTGTACTGGGTTAGAATCATAGAATCATTAGGGTGGCAAAGACCTCCAAGGTCATCCAGCCCAACCATCAGCCCTTCCCATCAGCACTGCAGTGAATGCAGCAGGGCAGCACAGTAACTTGTGCCCATCTCCAGCACAGTGTGCTCTCTGCAGAACTGAGCCCAGCCCCCCGCCCAGCCCCAGGGGGTCTTTGGGGTGCTCTGAGTGCCCCACATTGATTTTGTGGTGGTTTTTTTTCCCCACTGTCAGTGAGGAGGAGCCTGCCCCATACGTGGCAGACAGTCTGATGAGCAATCAGGCTTATTGCTGGCTGAGCAGGAGGGGGAATGGAGAAGCTGAGATTAGAGAGGAAATCAAGACAGAGGTTTCTTCCGCACAGCGAGGTGTTATTATTATCATCAAAACCCCAGAGTGTTGAAAAACAATCAAACCCCGGCAGCAGCAACTTGTGCATTGCAGTGAGTGCAATCAGGAGCCAAACGTGTCCTTGTCTGGGACTCAAACCTGACATCTCCAGCTCTTGAAATCTGGGAGAAGGTGGCAATTTGGTATTGCTGCTTATTTGTTGCTGGAGAAAAGGATTAGCAGCCTTGGCACAGAGCTCTGCTTCCACTCATGGTGGGAAGCCTTCAGGGATGGAGACCCAGGACAGCGGCTCCGACTGAGCTGCTGCAGACAGCTCCAAAAGTAGAGGAGCTGCACCTGGCAGCTGCTTAATGAAAGCTCTGAAGGAGACCTGTGGAGCCCTTTAGCAGTGGTGTTAATTACTAATTGTGCCCGGGATAAAATGGGCTCACCCAAGCATGGCAGGAAACCTGCCACTGTGGAATAATATATCTGTACCTATAATTGGTGCAGTGATCTCCAGAGATTGCAGGGACGATGCTCTGTGAGCAGCCACACCTCTGGCTCTGTGCTGGGCTGTTCCTGGTGCCACCGGGGCTCCCCTGTCCATTGTGTTACCTGAGCTCTGCTCCTTGCATAGGGGACAGCAGAGCTGTTTGGTGGGGCTGCAGGGCCACTGGCAAGGATGCTGGGTGCATTGCTGACATGTGGCCAAGGGATGCGTTACGAGAGGAGTAACCCCATAGATTATCATGACAGAAATTTACTTTTAATAAGGCAATAATTTGCTTGATGCATCGTGCTGCAGCCGGGCAGGGAGCAACAGGGTGCTCCATCACTTTGCAATAGGCCCTCACTCTTGGGTCAGGCACCAAGTAAACAGTGTCCTCCTCCCGTGCCCACAACCCATGTCTCCCTCCCTCCCCCCATAGGGATGCAGAAGGGCACAGGGTGATGCCTGTGGGCTGCTGCTCTTTGGGGATGTGCAGAAAGTGCCACGTTGCGGAGTGAGCAATGCTGGCAATAAAACAACAGAACCATCCTCTGAGCAATTTGTAGCAATTAATAGCCATTCCCAGGAATGAAATGTTAATTAATTCATTCTGCGAGCCACACATTTATTTAAGGTATTTGTGGGTGTTCTTGGTACTTTTATTAAGCAATTAAAACGCGTCCGAGAAAATATTTATCTATTTTAAGTCACTCTTAGTAAACACAATTTATATGGTGAGCAACTGCTTCATTTGGCATTGTTAATTAGAAATTGCAGCTCGCTGCGCTTCCCTGGGATGCGCTCGGTCGGAGCAGCCCTGTGAGCACAGGGTGCAGTCTGAGCAGCGGGCAGGATGCTGCTATCACTGCGTGGTGTCTGTGGGAAGCAATGAATGGGAGCAGGGGAATGGCACTCCGGAGCAAATCTATCCCAGCCAGAGCTCGTTGCCATGGGGAAATGCTGCTGCCCTGCAGCGCTGCTGGTTGGAGGGGCCGGGATGGCACCCGCAGCTCTGCTGCTGCCCAGCTTGGAGCGAAGGGAAGCAGCTGCAGCACCAAGTGAGCAGGCTTGCACATTCACACCTCAGTCATCCAGGCGGCACCGAACCAGCCTGGTGTCACTTGGGAGGGCTGTTACATGACAGGGCTACAAATTCCCCTAAACAGCTTGTTCTCACATGCCATTTGTTGAGGAATTACAAGTCCTCTTGTTGCAGACAGAGGAGTTTTTTTGCTGCGGTGAGCTCAGCTGGATGAAGTGCACGCTGGCGGTGCTCTGCTGCATCCCGCTGTGCTTCGGGCCCACAGTGCCCTCCTGCAGCTCACCGCAGGCAACGTCAGCCCAGCAGAAGTGGGCTCCTGCTCCTGGGTAAAGCCTCGTGGAAAGCAAAATGGGCTCAGAAGCTTGGATCAGAATCTCCATTTTGAACTCAGCTTTCCCCCATTGCTGGGGTTGATGTGGGAGATGCTGGGCAGGGTGCTGAGATGCAGACACAGAGTTGATGGCCCCAGGCAGGACCTGAACATCCTCTGCATCTTCTTGGCTGCATTTTATTTACATCCAGCTTATAAATAATTGCTGAGAGGTTAATAGGTGAGCAAGGCACGTTACGGGCTTGTTAAAACCAGGAGGAAGTTGCCTTCTGGCTGTCTGTGAGCGCATCGCGAGGAGCTTTACAGGAGGGTTATCAGCCATCGTTATTAAAAACCGATTTGACATTAGAAAAGATCCATAGCGCTTGTTCAGCCACATTGATTTAGCAGTGTTAAGCCTTGGAAAACTGGAGCAGGAACCTTGATCTCTGCTGAAGCACGAAAAATTGCTGCTTGTGACACATCTCTGCGCTCGGCAAAGCTGGTTTTGCAGAAGAGATGGGTTTTGAACACACACAAAGCATTGCGTGGGGTTGTTTCACATGTGTTTTCCTGGGCTGCTGCTGAGCCACAGAACTCCTGTCCTCTGGAAATGTGCTCCCTGCTTCCCACAGGTTGGGCTGCATCAAAACATGGAGCTGTGTGTGGACAGTGGGCAACAGCAAGGTGCTGTGCTGTTGGACACTGCAAGGAAACGATGATCTGAGGTGATCTCGGTGGTCTTTTCCTACCTTAAGGACTCCGGGAAATGGCTTTGTCCATCTGGTGCACGCAGCAAGAGGGCTGTGGAGTCTGGAAGTGCAGCTGGATGGGGACAGAGTCATCGAGGAGTGCAGCAAAGCTTTGGTTTCATTACATGTGGAAGGAGGAAGGCAGCACCCAACTGTGATTTACCTTTGGAGCAGTGACTGGAAGGTGTCACTTGTGCTGATTTTCCCATACCTGGAGCTTCCCTCGTCAATCACAGCCCTAAAAATCAGAGTAGCATCTCCTGATTAATTATTGAAGGGGGAATCCAGGGAGGAAGGCAGCGTGGGGAAGCTGGAGCGGCCAGTCAGCATCCATTAGAGGTGTGAAGATAAATGAGAAGAGAGAGCAGATAAGTGCATACAAACCAGCTCCCATCTGTGCCGCTAGTACCTCTTCTGAACCGCTCGTGTCGTTGGCTGCGGGGTGATGCCTCACAGCTCTCCCATCCTCATCCCATTAGGTTCACACTCGTGGACCTTTGGGATTTGTCTGTTTGTTCTCCTCTACCCGGCACATCCCCTGTCCCCAATCATCCCACCACAGGAGAGCCGCCCTGGCACAGCATCAGCAGTTCCTCAGGGAAATCCACTCCTTTCTAATGTCCCCATCGCTCTTTTGGGGAGATTTATTATGTTTTCCTCCACTCTCTTTCCCTTCCTCCCAGGAGCGGATGGGGTTTCGCACTGCATGACAGCATCTCCCATTCTCTCTGCCCGTGCTGGAGTGGCAGGTTGCCAGATGGTGCCCCGTTAGGTCACATTTGCTCATTGTTTGGCAAACAGCGGCTTAATTCAAGTGCTGAGTTGACAGCTTGTTCTCTGAGACAATTTGCAAGTTGTAGAGCTGCAAATGCCAGCTTGGCTTTCCAGGGCGATGTTATTTCAGCTGCCTTCAAGGGATGAAGTTCTTTTTCACTGGAGGAAAAAAACTAGAGAGAAGACAAGTGGGAAGGGGGTGAAAGCAGGACGAAGCTGAAAAGGCTTATAGTGCTTTTGGGGTGGGAATGCCAGCAGTGCTGGTTGGCAGCGGAGGGGCACAATGTTCCCTACCAGCACAGACTGCCCTCATCCCATCCCTGCTGTCATTGGCAAATGGAAAGCAGTGCAACAGCACCCTGCTTCCTTGTCGTGCAGGTGGGCAAAGAAAGGCCAGGTGATAAAGGAAGCATCCGGTGACTTCTATGAAACCATTGTGGACCACACGTTCTTCTTTGAGCCCGTCTCCTGTGAGGTCACCAACGCACTGGGCAGCACCAACATCAGCAGGACTGTGGATGTCTACTGTGAGTAATCTGCCAGAGCTAATGGTCATAGCTGGGGGGTGGGGGGGGACATCAACTTCCCTGAGCAGGATTTGTTGGGCTCTTGCTCTGTGCATGGGGCTGTGGTCTCCTCCTGCCTCACACAGCCTTGCTGGAGGCTTCCTGGGGTACTTGGGGTTGTAGGGTGCCATGGGTTGGGGTTTGCATATTGCTGTGTCCCTTTGGTACCCCAACGCCGCTGGGTTTGCTGCTCCTTCTAGTGCAGTGACTGCACTGCTTGGGGGCTCTGGTGGGGTAATGCTGCTCTGCTCTGTGCAGTTGGGCCCCGGATGGCGACAGAGCCGCAGTCCCTGCTCGTTGACCTGGGCTCCGATGCAGTCTTCAACTGTGCCTGGACCGGGAACCCCTCACTCACCATCGTCTGGATGAAGCGGGGCTCAGGCGTGGTAAGGGTGCGGGGCGGTGGGATGTGAGGCTCTGTGTGGATCCCTCCTGCTCTGGTGGAATCTTGCAGTGCTCTCAGGCACATGGGCTGGTTTTGGGTGGTGCTGTGTGGAGCTGAACTCAATAATCCTCATGGGATCCTTCCAGCTTGGGTTGTTCTGTGATTCCGTGGCCCTGTAAGGCAATCACTGGTGCATGCATGGGGAAATCTCTGCCTTCATTGCTGAGGTGTTTTTCCCAAACCATCACAGCCTCGGACAAGCCATCCTCTGGGATGCAATCACAGCCTTGGGCAGGCTGAGAGACTGAGGCAGCCGAGGAATCCCACCGGGTCTGTAATCCCTGCTGGCTTCCCATCCCACAGCGGCAGCTGTTGTTCCTCTTGGTTATCACTGTGATTTGCACCCAGGCAGTGCCCTCACACCACAAACTGCTGTTCCCTTTTCTCAGAGCTTACAGAGCAGTGCAGGGAGCCTTGCACGGGGGCTTCTTGACCCTCACTGTACAGCCCCAGCCACGCTCCAGCACTCTGCTTACACGTATCAGCACACAGAGCTGCTTTCTCAACTTCCATTTGGCCACTTCTGCTGCCTTGGGGCCTCTGGGCAGCTCCAGCTCAGCTCTTGGCCGTGGGCACTGTGCAGCATTTTGAGAAAGGAGGGGTGAGAGTCTGCAGTGTGCAGAGTCCTAGGAGAGAGGTGAGGTTAACCAAGAGGAATTAGCCCCAGGGTGTGTGTTTCCAGCATGGGTAATTGGAAACACTGCTCAGAAGCCACATTATTTGCATGCCCCCAGTGCTGGCATTGTGCTGACAGCTTCATCCAGGTCAGCACTTATCAAGATATCCTGAAGCTGTTAATTGCACAGCCAGGGCAGGAGGGCAGGGTGCTGCCAAAGGCAGCTGAGCTTCCCCCCGGCCATCCGGAGCCCTGGGGGCTGCCAGCTCTTCTGCTCAACTTCCCATTGCCCACCCTAAGTGCAGCCCCTTCCTCTCTTGCAGGTCCTGAGCAATGAGAACAAGCTAACCCTCAAGTCCGTCCGCCAGGAAGATGCTGGGAAATACGTGTGTCGTGCCGTGGTCCCGCGGGTGGGCGCAGGGGAGCGCGAGGTGACGCTCACTGTCAACGGTACCAATGGCTCCCCTTTGCTGTTCTGTCCTGGTGTGTCTTTGCCGTGCTGATGGGCTGGGGGTGGTTGGATGTGATGAGCCGAGTGGGCTTTTCCAGCCTTAATGGTTCTCTGATTCCATGATGATTTGTGGTGCTGCAGTTGGAATGGTGCCTTTGGATATTCGCTTTGGGATGCCTGGGTGGGATTGGGGATGCTCCCACCCTGTGAGCGTTTTGGACTTTGTATTCATTTCCTCAGAGAGTTGTAGGTTAAGCAAAAAAATACCGGTGTTATCTAAGGCCTGCTTGGTTCTGGATTATCAGCAGGGGGTTATTGAGTAGCTGGGAGTTGGCGTTTTAAATCTTTAATAGATTTATCTTGCAAAACCCTCGCAAGGTCGGAGAGCTCTGTTGTCTGTGTTGTACAGCTTGAGAGCTGGGAATTGAGCCTGGCTCCGAGACCAGCAGCCTAATCAGCACCTGGGGGAGCAAGCAGAGCCCTGAGCCTCCAGGATGTGCCCCCTCCCCTGATGGGAGCTGGGCAGCACCCTGCAGGGTGAGGTCACCTGGCCAGGACCCGCGGCACCCAGTGTTGAATTGCTGCCTGAATGTGCCTTGTGTGAAGGGAAGGTGCAGGGCAGGCTGCACAGTATAAGCAGGGGATGAATTTTGCATCGTCTCTCACCGGTGTGACAAACTGGCAGGCTTCAGTCCCCACTCGCTGTCAGAAAGAGAAGAAAATGAGCAGGGAAAGCAGCTCAGCGTTAATTTTGAATGCAGATAACACCAAGGAGGGGAGCCAAGGGCAATACAGCAGGGGGCAAAACCCAACCACTGCCTCTGCTTGCGCTCAGCTCTGCAGCGCCTGCATGCTCTTTCCCCGCCGGCTGCTGGGTTTTAATTACAATTAAAGTATCTTGCAGAAAACAAAGCAACAAATTAACCCAAACAAAGAACCCGCTCCTTTCCCAACACCTCCCAGGCGCTCAGCAGGCTCAGGGAACCTCAAGAGAGCTGTGCAGCTGCATTCCATACCCAGCACAGCACCAGGGCAGTGCTGCAGCGGACATCCCAGGCAGCATCTCCGCAGGCACAGCACAGTGTGTCTGATGCAGCTCATGAATTCCTCTGAATGCTTTTTCCGCTGCCGTTTGAGAGGGGAAGCTGAACGCTTCATATCTTCAAGTGACTTTAAATCCAGGGGGTAATTCAGTTGTCTGCACCACCAGGTGCCTCCCTCCATAGGCTGGGCTTTGTCACAGTGAGGTAAGTGATTCAGGCAAGTGGCACCAGCCATCTTGGGTGCATCCCAGCCCAAGTGGGGACACTGCTGGAGGGGTGTCCCCCCCAAAACAGCCTCAGCAGCACAGCCCCTGCCTTGCAAGAAGGCAACAAGGAGCCATTGGGGCCATAATAAATCAGTGGTAGCCTGGTTTATAGCCCCCAGGTGTGCACAGCACACAGACAGGCCAACCCAGGACTCTGCAGGAGCAAACTATTCTTCCACCAGGATGGTTTGGCTTGCATGAACCCAAGCAGGATGGAGAGGTTGGGGCCATCCTGCCATACTCCCCAGCCAGCAAGCTGCCTTCTCCTTTATGCGAGCCTCCAGGACAGAGCAACTAAATTGGCACCAGCACACTAAAAATAACCACAACCGATAGCTCCATCATTTATATCCATAGCAACGTTGTTGAAAGCCTTTCTCTTGCTGGTGGGCTGTCTCAACGCCGAGCCGCAGACCGGCAGCTCTCATAGGGAGTCTGAGCCTGGTGGAGAATCAAATGCCGTCCTCGAACGCGACGAGGCTGCAGCTCTGCACTATTATTCCCAGGCATGTTCATCTCACAAATGGTCTTTAGTCATCTGCTATTATCATGATGATAAGCCTTCGACTCTGAACTCCTCGAGCAATAATAAAACCCAAAGCCGTTGGCATTTGTGCCATTTAAAATCCACTCTCCTTGGGGAAAATGATCCTTTTTATGATTATTAAGCCATTTTTCTCTGATGTCACCCAGTCTTGGCGCGCCTCCAGAATTTGTAACTAACATGCAGCTGTTGAAATAGTGAGAAGATGGCTTTTTTTCATTAATTTGGACCTGCACACCCTGTTGCCACTCTGGGTGCCATTGGCTTTGGGTTCATTGCCCATCAGTGGCATCAGCTACACATGCTGAGAGAGCTGAGGAGATGGGACCATCTCTCTTGTGCCATCCTCAGTGTATGGTGGAGTTGGGCTGGGCTCTGTTATTGTCCCCTGGAACAGCCAAAGCCTCAAGGGATCTGTTAACAGCTTGGCACAGCAAAGGATAAACCAGACTCTGGACCTTCAGGTGGTTCTGTGTGGAGCCCGGAGTTGGACTTGGTGATTGTTATGGTCCCATCCTTCAGAGCTTCCAGGGGTGGATGGAGGAGAACGCTCACCTTGGGAACGTGCTGAGATCATCTCGGAGAAGACTGGGCAGAAAGCAACAACAGAAAGTCTTTAATATATTAAAAGAGGCAGAAAAGTTTCCCGTATCATGCAGTGATGATCATTGCACCCAGACTTTGGGAAGCAAGTCCTGACCTTCTGCTTCAGCCATATCTGCTGTTACCCATCACTCCACAAGCGCTGCCCATCTGCCATACTTCCAAATATGTGGATGCTTCCAGCTGTGCAGGGTGCAGTGAGTGTCCAGACCGTGTTTGAAGCCAGCTGCATTCCCACCACAGCATGAGGGCGCATGAAGGTGGTCTGTGAGCCAGCGGGCTTAGCATCTGGATTTGGTGGGC
This sequence comes from Excalfactoria chinensis, assembly GCF_039878825.1. Classification (NCBI taxonomy): domain Eukaryota; kingdom Metazoa; phylum Chordata; class Aves; order Galliformes; family Phasianidae; genus Excalfactoria; species Excalfactoria chinensis. Next base: position 5,496,815 of record NC_092845.1, read on the forward strand.
AGTCATTGTGCCCCTTTCCCTTGGACGGACGCAACGTGATGCATGTTTGAGTGTGGCCAGCTGCTCCAACACCTGCCTGCAGGTAGGTGTGATGGCAAGGCAATGTTCGCCAATGAGCCTAATGCATTCCTGACAAACAAGAGCCACAGCTCGGAGTCAGCATCCAGAACAGACGGGTTGTGACATGGTGAGAACCAGCAGCACTGCCCCTCGCCTTCCTGCCTGCATCCCTTCTCTTTTCTGCCAGCAGCAAGCCACTCATAGAAATGTAAATCTGCTGTAATTAAGAGTCTAATAAAGAGCAATTAGGATTGCAGTTCTGCTGCTGCTCCCTTGGGGTGAGAGCCTGCAGGCCACTTTCCCATCTCTGACCTCTTTCCTCTGAAGGTTCTTCCCTGAAGGAGAACAGGGACGTTTCAGTGGGTCTGAGCACCCCACATCCCTGTGCTGTCAGCATCCAATGTTGCACACAAAGGCCCCATAGCAGGAAAGCACATCTGCCTGCAGAGCATTAAAGAAAGCAGGTGTGTTTCTGGGGGTGACTGCAGGGTGCACAGTGGGTGCTGGTTGACTTTTTCCTTTTCTGATCCTTGGTTCCTGAGGCTGAATTTCCCTCGTGGGACTGGGGCCCTTGGGTTGCATCTCCTGAATGATGCACCAGGAGTTCCCTGCTGAGCTTTAAGGCATGGAGAGGGCAGCAGCTGATGCCCGTCGATAGTGATGTTTATTGGAGCTGAGGTCCTGGTTTACCATTGCGCCTTCTGCACCCAGGTGGCAGTGCCAGCCTCAGCCAGGTGTGACTTGCTTCCTCCTGTTGTCACCAATCCCTCTCCTCTCTCCTGCAGGGCCACCCATCATCTCCAGCACGCAGACACAGCACGCCCTGCATGGCCAGAAGGGGCAGATCAAGTGCTTCATCCGCAGCACCCCTCCGCCCGACCGCATTGTGAGTAGCACCCAGAGCACTGAGCCGTGGGGTTTGGTGACTCCGTGGGGATCCCCACTGGTGGGCAAAGCACCCGCCCCAAGCTGAACCCACTGTTGCTTGGCAGGCTTGGTCCTGGAAGGAGAATGTCCTGGAGTCCGGGACCTCGGGGCGCTACACGGTGGAGACGGTCAGCACGGACGAGGGGGTGATCTCCACACTGACCATCAGCAACATCGTCCGTGCCGATTTCCAAACCATTTACAACTGCACCGCGTGGAACAGCTTCGGCTCCGACACGGAGATCATCCGGCTCAAGGAGCAAGGTGGGCACTGCGGGGCTGCGGGGGCAGCAGGTGCTCCGTAATGCTGCTGGGATGTCTGAGAGGAAGGATGGAGGAGGGGCACCCTGAGGGTCCCGGCTCCTGGCTGATGGGCAGGAGGTGGGGAAAGCCCCACTTTGCATCTCTTACTGGAGACAGAGGGCATGGGCCAGCCCTGCGCTCCCCAACCCACAGTGCGAGGTGATGCCCATCCACCTGCAGCATCATTTATAGCCACAGGGAAATGGGAGCGGCGGCTCCTTCCAGACCCGCAGCCCTCAGGGGGTCTCAGGGTGGCTGGGGGCTCTTCATGATAAGGGAGGGATGTTGCTCCGGGCAGCTCGCTCAGCTCCTGGAGGGCCTCCAGTCCTCTTCTATTTTATTAAATGCCAGGGCAGGCAGGTGGATTGCTCTCATTAAGCCGTGATTTATAGGCGAGGCTGCCGTCCAGATTAAATCAAAGCTAAATGAACCCCTTAAAATTAGCCTTGGGCTTCTTCCAACGCAAACACAGCCAGCGGTTTCTCTGGGTCGGCTGCCAGCCGGCGGGAGCACTCGGTGTTGGCCGGGGGTCCCCCCTTGGGGACATCCCTGCGGCGGGCAGGGGGATGCCGTGGGGTGGCCATCCCCTCCATGGGGCCGTGCGCTGGGAGCAGGAGGTGCTCCGAAGGCTGATGTGGGCGCCTGGGCTGTGCACGGCTGTGGACACTTGCTTTATTTTCAAACAGGTACGGAAATGAAATCAGGAGCTGGTATGCAAGCAGGTACGGAAATGCTGAGCTGACGGTGAATGCGAATTGTCCCCAGCCGTCACCACACCTGAGGAGCCGGCATCCTCCTCCCGGCGGGGCTGTAGGGCAGGGCAGGGGATGGGGAGCTGGGTCCTGCTCCGCTCCATGGTGAGCCGCCCTGCCTCTCTGTGCCCCAGCACAGCCCCACTGCAGGGAGTGATAACACAGCCACCACCTGCAGCAAAGTGACGGCCGTGCTGAGCTGTCCCCTCACTTCTCTCTCCTCACCTTTTCTGTCTATATTTCCCAGAGAGCCAAACACCTCCAAAAGTGCCTTCCCCAGGTCACCTGGGGGAGTGCCAGCACCTTGCTGCCGTTCAGCTGGACGCTGCTGGGGCAGTTTGCAGCAAGGCATCAACTTCCTGGTCTGTTTGCTTGGGAAGCTTTCAGTGCTGAGTGCTCAGAGAGGAGCAGAGCAGTGCTATGGGTGCTGGCTTAAGGGACAGGTGGAACAGCTGGAGAGTGGCAGGAGAGCCAGAAAAAGTGTCAGCATAAGCCATGTGCTGAAAGGCTTTTTATAGTGTGAGTGGAGCGGCACAGGGTTGTGTCACTCCGCAAGTCAGCAGCTGGCTGACAGCCCTTGGTTTTGCCATGGCTGTGAGCTGTGGGGAATCGTGCAGGGCACAAATTTATCCCCCATCTGATCCCTCCAGGAAATGGTTTTTCTCTTCAGGCTTAGAAGGGGGTGCTTAGAACTACAGGGAGCCTGGCTGTGGTTCTATGGGCAGGAGGTGGTGAGCTCCCCCAGGTGCAGGATGGGGGTCCCGCTCACCCCATCACGGCCACTCCATCCCTCCCAGAGAGTGAGCAGGAGACCTGTGGTGACAAAGGCAGAAGTGGGCTGATGGCTGCTGTGTTAACCTGTCCCCAGATATCTTACACCCACAGCTCTCACATCTGCCCATGGTGCTGGTGCCCGTCTCCATCCCTCTGTGCAGCCTCTCTCTGATGCCATTTCTCTTCCTTAGCAATGTCACCGGGCCGTCTTCTTTTGCACTTTGCACCCACAGCACTTGAGAGGCAGCCATTCATCCAATAAACAACGTGGTCCCATTGGTAGCAACCAGCTCCTCGGCTCCCTCCTCCCTGCACACGGGGGAAACTGAGGCACAGAGAGGTCAGCGCTGCCCCAGCTGCAGCACGTGGCAGAGCTACGCACTGCGCTCCCTGGGCTCTCACCACCCATAGGGACGTGGTGCTGCAGGGGAGCAGGAAAGGACCCCGATCCCTCCCCATCACCCAGCCGATGGCCGGGAGGGGTCCTGAGCTGGGGAGAGCCCCCCATTGCCTTCAGCCCCGCTCATCTGCGCTCTCCTTCCTCTTGCAGAGTCGGTGCCGATGGCGGTGATCATCGGGGTGGCCGTGGGGGCCGGCGTGGCATTCCTGGTGCTGATGGCCACCATCGTCGCCTTCTGCTGTGCGCGCTCCCAGCGAAGTAAGTGCAGGGTGAATGCAACGGCCAGCCACGCTCCCATTGAGGGGTGGGGAGCGCTGCTGGTTTTCCTCCTTCCCCATCCCCTCCTCATCCTGCCCGCAATCAGTGCCCCAACAACAGCCTGCAAACAGAGCATCCCCACGGGAGGGATTCAGCGGCCAGCCGTAACTCTGGGGTGGCATCTCCTGCTGAGGGCACAGCAGGACGGGGGCTGGAGGCTGTTTGTGCTCTGAAAGCGAAAGGAAAAAAAGGCTTTATGGCACAGCTGGTGTTGTGCTGTTGGTGACATAACGGCCCGGTGTTATTTAGGGGGAGCACTCCTGGAGGAGGACATGCAAGACAGTAATTAGCTTTTCCCTGTGATTAAATACAGAGGCCCTGGGAGCATCATCCCAGCCAAAAACAAAGGCACGAGAAAGAAACGGGGCCTCTCAGCACAACCCTGAGGTGTGGGGCAGCCGGCTGTGGGCAGAGCCATGCTGAGGGGAGGGGATGGGGTGAGGATGGAGCCTCAGAGCGTGGGCACTGAGCTGAGGGCTGCTCGGGTCTCAGATTCACATCCATCCCGTTTCCACCTCGGATTCCTGCTGCTGTTTCTCCTCCCGCTGCTCGCCCAGCTTTTCAAACAGCAGTTCTTCAAAGCATGCCTGACACCTTCAGGGCAGCTGTGTGAGAGCAGGGCTGTGTTTGTCCTCGTGCCTGAAGCGCTGCCTGCGCTCCGTCCATCACTTGGCCTTTGTCCCTTCTGTAGCTGCACCCCATGTCTGGGGGGGACCTTCTGGGCATAGCTGTGCCTGCTGGGCTGGGTCAGGGTGGGCCCTGGGGATGTGTGGTTGCCTGGAGCTGAGCTCTTCTCCCTCTCTGCCCAGATCTGAAAGGAGTTGTTTCAGCCAAGAATGACATTCGCGTGGAGATCGTGCACAAGGAGCCGTCCTCGGGCAGGGAGACAGAGGAGCACCCCACCATCAAGCAGCTGATGGTAAGGACTTCCTTCCCCTTGGTGCTCTTTCCCCCTTTCTTTTCCCTGGGAATCACACTTGCATTGGTTGCTCTGCAGCCATCTGTGACCTGCACGGCTCAGTGCTTTCCACAAATAATTATTCATGCGTCTGTAAATTCATTAACACCTGAGGAGACACGTCATGCTGCCTGATTTGCATATGTTCACGTTATCTCAGCACGATCCCCTATGGGTGGAGGGAAGGCTGCCAGCCCAGAGAGGCCAAAAAGCAAACAGAGCATCCACTACAGCATGCAGGGATGGGGAATGCTGCTCACCCAGGGGGACATGGTGGTCTTTTCCAACCTTAATGGCTATGATTCCATGATGGGCTTTGGTATCACAAGGTGCCACTGGGTTCATCTTTTGGGGCCGCACCACCTCCAGGCGTGGGCAGGATCAAATTCTTCCTGGGAAAGCCCTTGGGCTGTCCCTGGGCCGGGTGCTGCAGGCACGGCAGCTCTGGATGGGCTGCTCCCATTCCCTCACGGGCAGTTCTTTCTTCCACGCAAAACTCAGGTACTTGAATTTATTGCATTTAATAGCTGCATCAAAGGCTTTCAGAAGATGAACAGAAAGTGCCGGAGGGCACATTTCCATAACCACTTACCTCTTAAAAATGGGGAAAAAAGTAAAAGCAGAAGAGTGAGCCCTCTGGGGCGCAGCACTGCGGCTCCGTGCCCAAATTCCAGTGGCCAGAGCAGCGCGATCGATGTGAGCTGAGATAAAAGGCAGCAGAGAAATAGGCCGGTAATGAGCCAGCCGGCACAGCCCCACCTTTCTGGAGGAAGGGTAATTAAAGGCAGCGTGTAATTAATGCACACCTCGCCTCCCATTGTGGTCAGCCTTCAAAAGAGGAAGTAATGAGGTGGAGAGGTGCAGGATCCCTGTGCAGCACAGCCCACGTCAGTGCAGAGTAGAACCCTCCGGGACTCACAACTCACATGTTTTGAGAAGAGCCAGAGTTGGGGATTAAAAAACAAAGTAATCAAGGCTTTCTCATTAATTACGGCACTGTGTCCATGCCAAAAGCCAGCTGGGATTTCTCTTTTCTTTCTCTAAAGTTGTTGAGCAGCCGAGTTCAGGCGGGGAGGAAAGGATGAGAATGCAGAAAAAGAGCAAAAAAAAGGAAAGATAAAAGAGGGGTGGGGGTTTCTCCAGACTGGGATCAGAGAGTTTTGCAGCCACTTTGGAAAGGAGGGACCGACGCTGGTGCTCAGGGTGCTGACATCTGCCTGCTCCTTCCCCAGATGGACCGGGGTGAGTTCCAGCAGGACTCAGTGCTGAAGCAGCTCGAGGTGCTCAAGGAGGAGGAGAAGGAGTTCCAAAACCTAAAGGTGAGCCCCGGGACACGGATGGCCCCCCCCATGCCCCCTCCAGACTGCCCGCCCTGGTGCCACCCCCCGTGCCACCCTGTCCCCACACTGGGTGGGATGTTGGGGTACTGCCAGCATGGCTGTCTGCTCCCTTTTGGGGAACCCATGGTGTCAGGGTGCGGGTTGGGTGCCCCACTGAGATGGAAGGGGTTTGGGGTGACCCCACCAATAGCCCCCACCTGCCCACAGGACCCCACCAACGGCTACTACAGCGTCAACACCTTCAAGGAGCACCACTCCACTCCCACCATCTCACTGTCGGGCTGCCCTGCAGACCTGCGGCCGGCCGGCAAGCAGCGCGTGCCCACGGGCATGTCCTTCACCAACATCTACAGCACGCTGAGCGGGCAGAGCCGCCTCTACGACTACAGCCAGCGCTTCGTGCTGGGCATGGGCAGCAGCTCCATCGAGCTGTGCGAGCGCGAGTTCCAGCGCGGCTCCATGAGCGACAGCAGCTCCTTCCTCGACACGCAGTGCGACAGCAGCATCAGCAGCAGCGGCAAGCAGGACGGCTACGTGCAGTTTGACAAGGCCAGCAAAGCCTCCGCCTCCTCCTCCCACCATTCCCAGTCTTCGTCCCAAAATTCGGACCCCAGCCGGCCCCTGCAGAGGCGGATGCAGACGCACGTTTGAACCACGGGGGACGCTGCGGTCCCCATGGGGCTGTGGACCCTCCGCTGGGACAGTGGCGCTGGAATCAGGACCCAAGAGTGGGGCGATGGGGCTGAGCACAACCCCGCTGAGGACATAGGGCCTGGGGACACTTCTGTCCCTGTGCCCACCCCACCGCTCCACCTGCCCCCACCCAGCTCCCTTCCTTCCTTCTTGGTGTTCGGTGTCCATAATTATAGAGTCCGTTTTGGGGGGTCCCGTCGTGTGGGATTTGGGGTGGGGGGGAACACGCCAGCGGGGACGGGGACCCCCCGATTGCCCCGGGAAGGGCCTCACCGCGCTGTACGGCGGGCAATACAAGAGGTGTTTCTCGTGGCATGACTGGGCTGATGGCCTCGCCGCGACAAAGGCTGTGATGGCAGCATCTTTGGGGTCACTTATCCTTGTGTGACCCCAACAGGAGCTTGGTGGGGGGGCAATAGGGAAAGTGGGTTCGGAGGATGTCTGATCCAATGGGGAAACTGAGGCACGGGATGGCCACAGCCAGGGTGCTGCTGGTGGTGACACAGGAGCCAGGACGACGTGCTGGGGACACAGCAGGTAAGGACCCAGCAGGTAGGGAGGGGACATGGGTGCTGGACACAGAGCACAAGGGGACAGGTGTGCTTGGGGACACATACACAGGGACACAGAGCCAGGAACATGAGGACATGGATGTGGTTATTGGGACAGGGCCTGGAGTCATGGGGTCAGGGCAGAGAGACACACTTGGGGGGTCACTAAGCTTGAGGACTTGGAGGCACAGCACACGCACAGGGACACATGGACATGTGCATGGGGACATGAACACAGGGACACTGGGACAGGGCAAAGGCTTGAAGACAAGGGGACACGGTCACACAGCAGGGCAAGAGTGGGGTCTCAGTCACTCCCTCACCCCCCCTCCAGCCCCAGCACAGAACAACCAGGCCAGATGCACCAGGACCTTTATTGGGTGCCAGCAGGAGCCCCCCAACACCCCAAGGTCCATGGGTCCCAGGGCCCCCCTCCCCCAAATCCTGGAGGATGCAGGATTACATGTGAGCAAGGCGCCCACGGTGGGACAAAAAGGCACCTTTGGGGAGGGGGGAGCCCCCCCCAGCACCCCTGGAGCCAAGAGCCCCCCCTGCACGAGGCCACAGAGGGGGGAGGCCCCATGATAAATAATCTTTTAAATTAATTAAATTAATCTGCACCGCCGTGTCGCCCCCACACCTTCCCATGGGCCACCCAGGGGTGCTGCAGGGCTGAGCCCCCCACACCAGCACTAATGCAGGGGGCTGGGCCAGCGTGTAAAAGGAAAATAAAAAAATGAGGGGGAAGAAGGGAGGAATTAAATACTGGGGGTGCCCAGCTGGGAGGAGTCTGGGACTCCCCAAGGACCCCCACACATCAGCCCCTCCTCAGGCTCCTCATCCCAAATGTAAGAGGATCCAGGAGAAGAGGGGGGCTCCAGTGCACCCTGCTGTGTGACCCCAGACCTGCTGGGGGGTGGGTCCTCTCCATCCTCCCCAGAATCTCTCCCAAGTCCTCACTAGTTTCAGTGTTTCCATACGAAAGGTCCCCATTGAGGGGCTCCCTGCGCCCCCGGGGCCAGCAAGCCGGCATAGCCCTCCTACTGCCACCAGCAGCGCGATGGGCACAGTGACACCGGCTCCTCCAGCACCACCGCAGGCTCCGAGGTGGGGACGTGTCCCTGTGTAGCCCCACTGCCCTCAGAAGTAGGTGAGGTTCTTGACCAGGCCCAGTTCCAGCATGCGCTTGATGGCCACCGCCTCATGTGAGATGTTGTGCTCCGAGGCCTGCGGGACAGCAGGAAGGGGTGAAATGGGAGCCGTGCCCCAGGTCAGGGGACAGGCACAGCAGGGGGACACTTACAGCCATGGACTTGAGCGTGATCTGCTCATAGTAGTGGATGGTTTGCTTCTTGTTGGCTGAGTCAGGGTACCCAAAACCTGCAATGTGCACCAGGTCGCAGAAGTGGAGAGCCAAGGTGATGGCCAACAGCCCCGTGGTTGGTTTCTGGGGGAAAGATGGAGAAGCCATGGGCAGGATCCCAAAACCCAAACCTCTCACAGGACACGGGGCCAGCAGCATCCTTCTGTTGGTTGGAACCCAGTAACAATCCCACAGAGTTTGGCACAGCGGTGCTCAGCTGTCACAAAGCCATGCCATTACCTGTTTGACCTTCCGTGGCTGCTTCATGGGGAGGCTGAGCAGTTTAGCAGCAGTTACTTCCATGTAGTACGGGTTGAGGATGCGCACTTGCTCCGGGTTGGCATCCCAGATCAATGGGGGCTGCTTCCAAAACCCTTTACGAACCTGGAAGAGGATGGAGACCTCCCACTAAGAGGTGAAGCCCCCACAGCGCTGGGGGTGAAGGCCATGGCAGGGCTGCCCCTGTGGGTAGTGGTTCCCCACCACACTTGCCCTCTTCTTGTCATTGAGAATGGCCTCCATCCACTGGAAGTCCATGGGCTTGAAGGGCACCAGCACCAGCAGCGTGTCGGGGTTGTTCTCCACCTGAGGGTCAAAGTGGGCTGACTCAGGGTAGAAGAGCCTCATGGTTGTCCTGGAGCCCACGTCCTGCTCATAGCCGTGCACCGGTGCGTTGTTCAGCCTGGGGGACAGGGATGTTGCTCAGCGGGTGATGAGTGACACGTGGCAGGCACCCACCGGTGGCACTGGGCAAGGATGGGTGGCCCACAGAGACACTCAGGGCTGTACCTGATCACCACATCGTAGGTGTTGATGGTGTCCCCCATGGAGCTGTTGCGGAGCCGGTGCCCGTTGCCCACCACCACGCACCTCCGGCACTTCAGGCTGTGGGGGAAAAGCAGCTCAGAAACAATCACGTCTTTAACCTCAGAGGGGTTTCAGCCCTGCCTTGACTACACTGCAAAGCTCCCCGTGCACCATCCCTGCTCCCAGGTGGCCAAGCTGGCCAGGTCTCTGGTGATGCCTTTGCACAGCTTCACATGCAAATGTTACACACCCCCAAGGGTAACCCCTGCTGCATTACCTCTGGATGCTCTCGGGCAGCGAGTAACTGGTGATTGACAGCAGGCGCAGGAGGACATCCTCTGCAAAGCAACAGCGAGGGGAAGGTGACAACGGCTCCAGCAGCACTTCAGTGCCCACCCCACCCCCGTGTGGCCGCTAACCCCCATGCTCCACAGCTGGGGACCCATTAAATGTGCCCCCACTTTTGTAGGGACCACAAACAGGGAAGCAGACACCCACAGACGGATGGGCTCCCCCCCCACATTCAGGGAGGCGGTGGCTCACCGCTGCCTTTGGTGCCATAGGGCAGCTCGTAGAGCGACGGCGTCCTCACCCAGAAGTAATCCTTCAGCTGCAGGAAGAGCGGGCGGTCCCTCGTGTAGCTGCAATGAGTGGGGGGGGGTGAGGCTGAGGGACGGGGTCCTGGCCGTGGCGCCCCAGGGACCCCCCTCCCATTACTCACTTCCCGATGAGCTGCGCTGCCTTCCTCTCCACCTCCCCAATGGGACACACAGTCTTGTTTTCTTGCACAGGGAAATAAAAGCTGCGAGGGGAGAGATTAGAAGCGGCTCCCACTCCTTCCCACAGGAAAAGCAGGGGGTTGTTTTTGCTGCTCGCCCCCACTGGCTGCGCAAACACCACAAGAGCTGTGGGGTATCCGGCCCGTGCTCTGCCAGGGATGGGATCAGCAGCACGCTGTGCCCGCACCCCAGGGATGCACATACCTGTCCTCCCGGTATATCGAGTACCACACCATCACCAGAAACAGCGCCAGCACTCCCAGGATCTTCCCTCCTGTGAGCCAAGAGAAAAGCTTCAGCACAGGGAAGGGGGGCGTGGGAACCTCGAGGACAGACAGGAAGGAAAGGGGCGCAGGGAAGCAGAGCGCTCACAACCGCACGGCGCAGCGCAAACTGCCCCCCCGAAAGGATTTTCCTCCTCGGGGGGTTCCCACGGAGCGCTCTGCTCTGCCCCACAGCCCTGAGCGAAGCGCTCCGAGCGGCCGCTGGGTGTCAGCATCGGGGAGCAGCTCCGCCGCCGCGAACATCCGCAGCCGGGCAGGAGCGACGCGCCGAGGAAGCGGTGCCGCTCGCGGAGGCTTCGGGGACATCACGGGCGGTGAAAAAGGGCTCCGCCATCTCCAGTCCTGCCGCCATCCCCCCCCCGTGTCCTGCACCGCGTCCCGATCGGTGCCAGGGTTACGGGTCGGGGCGGAAAAGCGACGTCTGTGCACAGACGGGATGAAGGACCCGTCCGACACCCCAGTTCCACACCAGCACCGAGAAGGGACTCTATGGGGAGCTGAGCCCACACTGGGCGGGCAGAGGAAGGAGAGGAAAGAAACCCCACTTCGTGAGAAGAGCAGATGGGGACACGATGCTCGCCCACTCAGCCCCAGTGCTGTAACCCCACCACAGCGACCACCAAGCAGCCCCCGGCCCTGAGGGCACCAGCAGGAGAGGGGCTGGCAGTGCGCACAGCGAGCACTCACGGGACTTATTGATCATCTTTATCAGCAGGGCAGGCATCAGCCGAGGGCCGGAGCTCTCATCGCAGCCACTGCCGCTCACCTGGGGGGGGAGGGAGAGATGTATGGATCAGGGAATCACTGAGGCTGGAAAAGACCCCTCTGATCCCCAGCCCACCCCACTGCGCCCACATCCCTCAGCGCCACAACCCCAAGGTTCCAGCACAGTTCCTGGTCACTTATCCCTTTGCACTGCAAATGCCAGCAAGCAGTGGCACAGTGCATCCCTATGGAGGTCTGCAGATCGACTCACCATGGGGAGAAGATCTGGGGATCACCCAGAGGAAAGCTCACTGCCCTCGAGGATGGCTCCAGCTCTGTGCCACGTCGATGGGCACCTCCAGCCCGATTTTACCACCCCAGAGCACAACCTGCCCTTGGCACATCTCCCAGCAGGGTGTGGAGGTGCCTGCCCTGCAGCATTCATCAGCCAGGGCTGCACCACAGCCACCGCCCCAGGGATGTCCCGTCCCCATGGGGGGGTGTCAGCCCCACGGCAGCACAGACAGCAGCCACAGCACGAGGGTGCAGCAGGCATTTGCTTTGGGGTATCACCAGGAAACAGATTACGGAGGGGAGAAGAAGGATGGAGCACTGGAGCCCAGCTCTAACCTGCCTGATCACCAGCTGGAGGAAAGAGACGGGCACAAACCTGAGACAGGACGTGGAGCACATAAAAACGTGTTAACAGTGCTGATAAAGGATAGGAAAAGGTGTTGCTCGCTCCTTGCACCTGTCTGGTGTTGAATCATATCTCCTCCATAAAGCACAGGTAGCAAACAATGGGGAACCAGCCCTGACACCTGACGTGTGCACCCGAAAAGGAAACACATTTAAAGGAGGGATGAGAAACCCACAGATGCCCCATTGCTGGGCGCCCCGCAGAGCTGCTCCCCGAGCAAAAATCTTTCCTGTTGGCTTCTGCCCCAGCACTGACTGTGCCAGCAGAGCCTTGCACAAGTGGTGCTCCCCTCCCCGCAGGTGAGATGTTCCAGCAGCGCTAAGCAGGCTCTCAGCCCGCTGTTTGCTTTTACATTCCAGCTCTTTTTAAACAGTTCTCTCTTTTTCTTCCTCTTTGTGATCCTTCTCTCTCTCTCCAGGCTTGTAGGCACAAGCCGGCCGATATGCAAAACCAACCCGAGGCAGACGCAGACAGTGTGGTTTGGGGAGCAAAGCAGAGCACAGCCGGCCCCACACGGAGACCACAAAGGAGGGGTTTGGGAACGAACCCAGCCTGGCAGTGCCCGACCTACAGCAGCATCCCGAAGCAGGATGGTGTGCGCAGACCCAGCTCACACAGATGCTGGATGCTCGCTGCTCCCGCAGCATCCCCAGGTGAGATTTGGGGTTTCTCCTCAAAGAGATGAGCAAAAAGCCCCTATTCTTTGATGTCTGCACGGCGTTACCTCCACAACAGCCCCGGGCTGAGCGTTATCACCCTGCTTAGAAGCTGTGCCGACGCATCGCCCTTGCCGCAGGCTGAAACTTTGGCACAGAGCTTCTCACCCCAATGCTGCACAACAAACAGCCAGCACGGATCAAACGGGACGCAGCAAAGTGCCAAAGGTCTGCAAGGAGCAGAATGCGGTGCCACAGCCCTGCTGCACGCAAACCCCCACAGGTCCAAAGCAAAGGGGCTCAGCTTCCCTGCAATCCACTTTGGGAACACGGGGTGGTGCAGCCTCGGAGCTCCCCAACCCAGCGCTGCGCAATGGACCACCCGCAGCCCCCCATCACCCCCCAGGGGCACTGAGAGCAGCGGGGTGGGGATGAAGGGCAGCGCTCCAGTGCCGACATGAAATCAAACAGCTCTGCGGGATTTACTGCTTCAATCACCAGAGGGATCCATCAGATGTCAGCTGGTTGCCTTGGCACCACGGTGCGCCCGGCCTCCCCAGCAGCACCTCCCAGTGCTCCAAACAAGAGGGAGCAGCCCAAGAGCCACCTCCAGCCCCACGTACCCCTGGCTGCAGGCTGCTGGTGCAGGCTGGGTGGCATTGGCATTCCCACAGCAGCACCCGCCCGGAGGAGATGCTCATTGCTCTGGGGATATGGGATGCACACAGAACACATCATGGTTTGCCAAAAGGAGATGTGGGATAGGCACGTATCCCAGCTCCAAGGCGGCTTTTGGCACGCTGAGGTGGGAGCAGAGCCATCCCATCAGTCAGGGGGTGGTACAGAGGTGATGGGGAGCACTGTGCCATGAAGAAACTGAAAAATAAATGGGGAGCAGCTCCTCACCCTTCCCTGTTATCATGACACCTATCCACCACATGGGGATTTTCCAGGCTGGGACAGAGACCTTATGGGGTGGCTCAACACCATCAGGAGCAGTTGCTGTAAAGAATGTTTAAAGCAAACTTAATTGACCTTGAAGAAAAAATACAGTATTTCCTTGGCTCATGATACCAGAGCCCTGTCAGCGGCTGGTCAAAGGACTACAATAGGAAAAAGAAGCTCTGATTTTACAGGCAGGTTAAGCCTTTGCATAATATTTGCTTGTGACTAAGGAACAACGTGGGCTCCGCCAGCGCTCACCCCTGGGCCACCCATGACACATCCCAGGTCATCAAAACAAGACACCCCTCTTGACCGTGCTCCAAAGGTGCCAAATCCCCTCCCTAAGCAGCACACGGCCCACCAGGAGGGGCTGCAGCTCTCCAAAATCAGCCCCCAAAGCACATGGCCACCAACCCAGCACAGGGCGCCCAGCGGGGCCAGCAGTGACACCCAGCCCCACACCCCCATGGTACTCACGGTCCTTCCACGCTGTGCGAGCAGAGGGGGCAGCAGCTCCGGGGGCTGCGGGGCTATGGAGCCATCCTCTCTACCTCTGCTGAAGGAAAAAGGGAGAGCCTCAGCACGGGGCAGCTCAGAGCCCATCCCAGCGCTGCTCACCACGTGCTCAGGGGCTCTCTCTGTGATTCTCTGCCTCCTTTGCTTTCCCCAAACTTTCCATCTTCCACATCCTCCCCGCAGTTTGGAGGAGAAAAAAATCCAATTCCTTCCAGAGCAAAGTGTCCGTACACAGCAGCACCTCTCCTGCTTTCCAGAGAGAGAAACTGCCTTCCCCACAGCTGCTCTGCATCAGCCTTAATTACCCAGATAACGAGGAGCCAGGTGGGGCGAGGGTAAGGAGCCAACCCCAGCCGGGCTCCATCGTTGGGGTCAGGTGTGCGCCAGCATCGTGTTCCCAAGTGCGGGCTGGATTTTGGGTGGCCCTGGAGTGGAACGGGGGCTGGAAATGGAACGGGAGCCGAGTCAGCCCTTGTGGGTGCTGCTGGCTGAGGGGCAGGGAAGGTTTCCATCCCACCGGGGAAAAAGCCACGAGCACGGAGCGTTCTGCTGGCAGCCATCGGGACCAAAACACTGCGCAGAGCGGAGCTGGGTTTGGCAACACTCAATTTTGGAGGGGAAAAAGGGGAAAAAGAAATAAAAAGAAGAAGAATTCCAGCAGTGACGAAACATCCCATCCACGGCACCCGAACAAAAGGGCCTTTCTTCCCATCCCACGTTCTCCCCGCTCCGAAGCAGCCAAGCACCGCTCCCAGCCAGGAGATGGCGGGGGGACCTCAGCTCACAGCTGGAAAGCACCCGCAGCACAGAGAGCCTCTGCACAGCAACTGCTGTGCCACCCCACTGGGACTGAGCACCCAGAGCCCGCTCACTGCTGAGATGAGCAGGCGGTTCTCTGCACCCATCCCAGTTCACACAGGGCCCCACACTCTCCCCTACCTCCTTCCAGCCCCATCCTGCTGGAGGAAAGCATAAGCGCATGCAGCAGAGACGATGGGCAGCCAGCTCTGCTACCTGCAGGAGCTCACCCCCATGAGTGCACCATCCCAACACCCAGCACGTGTGCACCAGGCACTGCATGATGCCCAAGGAAGGGCTGCAGGGCAGGCAGCTGGTGCTGGAGCACAGCCTTTGTACCTCCAGCTGTAAGCTCCATTAAGGAGAACAGCCCCCTGGAGAGCTGCCGGAAAGCACTTTGTGCAGTGCAGCACCAGGGGATGCTCCCTGCCCTGCAGCCCCCCACCCTGGGAGGATGCTGCAGGGTCCCAGCAGAGCTCACCAACCCAGCAGCACGTTTCCCAGTCTCCCAGTAAGAGTTCTGTCCCTTCCTACTGGCACATGCCCCATCCCACCCCAGGTTGGTGGCTTCAAGCATCCCCAGGACCTCCCCAGCAGAGGCAAAGAGCAGCTTTTATTGCACCATCTGCACTTTTATCACATCATCTGCTCTTCCCTATGCCTCCAACTTTCACAACATCGACAAAACCCACCGTGCAGGAACCTGCCTAAAATCACCCCAAACCTCCCCAGAGCAGCTCAGCCTTCAGGATCAAAGCCAGCAATCTCCCCCACACCCCTCAGTGATCCCACCAGGTAACCCAAACCCTTCTGCTGCACTAGGCAGGCCGCCGTCCCCACGTTGCACTGCGGGCTGGGGGTTCCCTACCCGTCCCGCTGATGGCTGCGTTTCCCTTTGCTCATTTTCCACCCATCTTTAATTCATCGACCGCTCGTTCCTCCCCGGCTCGATCAGGGCGGGCTGCTCCTGGAAGGCACCATCCCTCCTCATGGCGAATCGAGTCGCTTTCTTTAAGAGAAAAAACAACACAATCGTGATCACAGTCATAACCAGAACAGAGCCAGAAGGGACTCGGGCTGTAACGGTGCTGCCACGCACTGCCCCATGTCAGCCCCAGGTCAGCTCGGAGCTGCACGTGGCATCAGCACCAAATGCTGCTGTCGTCAAACAAACCTTTCTGCCTCTTCAGGGAGGGCAGCATTCCTGATCCTGCAAGCATGAAGGGCTGTGGGCACCCAGCAAAGGTACGAGGACACCCAATGCAAAGCAAATAACCACAGGCCTGGGCAGGGCGTGCGTGCAGGAACCGGAGCTGTGGGTCTCCAGCACCTCGTGCCCTACAACCACTGCTGAGCATCCAGCCCTATGGAAACGGGCAGGGAAACCCAGGAAGGGGCACAAGGCAAAGCAACAGCGAGCTGAATGCCGGCCGGAGGGATAAGCTCTTGATGATGGCCTCAGTTACTGAACGTCTGATGAGCAGTTTAACCGCCCCTGGAGAAGCCTTGGTTTGGAGAAGGCCAAGAGCGGGTTTTCCATCAGCAAAACCCCAAAACGCACTTCAGCAGCGGGATGTGAAACGAAGCTCCCCGGGGCTGCTCGGCCGCACAGCACGGGGCGGCTGGAGACATTTTGCAGGAGGAGCAGCCGGAGGAGCCGGAGCAGCATCTGGAAGTGATCGCAGCGAGAGCCTCTCCCAGCGGCACAGCGGGGAATTCCAACGGCGTGAGCTCAGGTTCGGGGCTGCTCCGGGGAACCGGCAAGGAGCAAACGGGACGGAGCCGCGGGGTGCGCAGCGCTGCCCGTCACACCTGGGCGCAGCTCCGGGGCACATCCGTTTCCCATTCGGTTTCTCGGAGCAAACCTCCAGTCCCACCCGCAGGAGCCAGGAGCCGCCAGCACTGAGCACGGGGAGGGCGCAATGGGAAAAGCCAACGAAGGCACTGAGGTCATCGCGGCGGTCGCTTCCGTCTGATGGATGGAGGAGGCGAAAACCCAAGGAGCCAAACCCAAAGGAGGCACCGCGGACATCGCTGGGAAAGGGCTTCAATCCGCACCTCCATTCAATGGATGGACGCTGTGGTCACCGCCCCGTCCCTGCCCTGCACACAGCTGTGAGCATCGCTGGCACAGACGGACACCCCGAGCCCAGCAGTATCCTCCTTCCCACTGACAGCCCTCATCACCCGCATCCCTGTGGGACCGAGGGCTATTAACACATCGCCTGGAGCTGGAGGAGCAGCGGCCTTTAACGATGCAGATAATTAAGCACAGGCGTTAGGAAGAGTCCAGCAGCTCCCACCCTATGGCTGGTAGCAACGTCAGGAGCTCAGTGCAGCCCTTAAAGCATCGGAGCTGCCAACAGCCGAGCAGGGCTGGGACCTCCCCGGGTCCTGTGGCACGGAGCTGCAGCACAAACCCAGCACGGTTCCCCCAACATCGGGCGCTCAGCACCTCATCTCACCGCACACGGACCGCGGCCACCGAGCACCGTGCGCCCATACGGGAGCAAAACAAAGCCCCCACGGGAAGAACCCCTTTGTCCTCCGTTAAGAACAATGACACCTCTCCAAACAGCCGAGAAGTCCCACCGACGTTCCCCTTTGGGGTGAGAATCGCCCCGTCCCCAGACAAGCCCCGCTCTGCTGCGCGGCCGCAGCTGACAGCCAACGGGCGGCAGCTCTGAGCTCCATCCCCGCGGATGCACCGGGAGCGCTCCGGGGTCGCACCCGGCCTTGGGACCCCACATCCGCGCCCTGCGAGACCCGCGGCCCGACCCGCAGCGCCGCCGACCATCCCAGCCGCGTTCCGGGCCGGCGGGCAGCGCGCCGGTGAGCTCCGAGCTGGGATCCTTACGGCAGCGCCCGGCACACGCAGCGCAGCCCGAGGCGATGCGCGCTTTGCGGGGCTGCTTTGCGGGGCTGCTCCCCGGGCGCAGCGCTGCTCGCACCGTTTGGGTTCCGTCGCTCCCGGCCTCGTTCCCGTTCACAACGACACGAAGATACACGGAAAGCAAAAGCACCGCATCGCCGCTCCGGCTCTGCCCGGCACCGCCCCGCATCGCGGCCTCACGCACCGCACCCCCCGCGCACCCCAACCCCCCCCCCAGCTCCAAAAGCAACGGGACGAAGCTCAGCGTTTCGCAGCGCTCTGCGTTCGCCCGAGTGCGGACCCGCGGACCCCCGCTCCCCCCCCAACACTCACCATGGGGCGGCCGGGGCTGCGCGCTCGGAGCGAGAAGGGCCGGGCGGCGGGGCTGACCGGGGCGGGGGGGGCCGGGCGGCGGGGCGGGCACGCCTGCGCACACAGCGATGGGGCGGAGGGAGAGAAGGGGCGGGGGGACCAACGGGGGCGGGGATGCGGCCCGGACCCACCGTGAGACGGAGCGGGGGGGTCCCGTATCCGCCGAGGGCGGGCGGTGGGAGGCGGTGGGAGGCTCGGGCGGCGCCTTCAGGGCGGCTCCGCCACCCCGAGAGCAGCGCGGGGGGTCCCAGAGCTCGGAGCAGCCCCCGCCGATCCGCGCTGCTCGGGGGCTCCGAGCGGAATCGTGGCCGCCGTCCGGCCCGGGGTTTCCTTCGAGCCGAGACCCCACGCGCGTTCACGCGGGGCCGATGGCAGCGGAGCAGCTGTCCGTAATTGCGCCTTAATTACCATCAGCTCGCAGCTGATCCGGGGGTAATTACTGAGGCCGCGGCTCAGCGGGGGAGCCGGGCTTGCTCGAAGGATCTTCAGACCCATCGGTCTCTTGGGTTCCCCCGCGAGGTTTATTGCATCTGAAAACGATCAGCGGCGTTCAATAAAACTCCGGCAATAACAACGCATCCCAAACGGCCGTTTGTTCCACGCTCCCAAGGCAGAACGTGGGAGAACTGGGCAGGACGCGGCTCAGCCTGACGGTCCGCAGCCCCGACCCCAGCTGTGGCACCACGACAGCGCGATGGATTACGGTGTGATGGAGCACAGCGGTGTGACGGCACGGTGACACGACGGCACCAGTTACAGCTCCCTAAGAAGCCATAACGTTGCAACGCCCGGCTCGGGGCTATTGGGACCAGGGGGGATCCCAGCAGTGAAAGGGCTTCAGGAGGGTAGGGCTGCAAAGCGGGGCGGTGCAGATCTGCTCCAAGCTCTGCAGGGCTGTGGGAAACGTGTAACAAGAAGGAAAAGCTCCCCTTGCAGGTTAAACCCCCCCAACCACACGCTGCGTTTTTGCAGGAAAATAAGCAAATCTGACAAGAGTTGGCTGCATTCAGACACTGCCTCTCCCTGCTGCTGAAAGGTACCAGGGAACGGCCTGACCTGAATTTCTATTCATCAGATGAGAACAAAGCCCCGGGCATCTCCTGTGACGCCACTCGGGACCGCTCCGTTACAGAGCAGCCCTGCAAACAAGGAATTGCAGTTGTTTTTTTTGCCCCCCCGGAGCAAAGCAGTCAGCAAGAAGGAAAGCCAACGGAAAGCTGCCACCCCAGAGTGCTGAGAGGAGCACACAGCTGGACGGGCAGCACCACGATGCCTGCAATGACAGCCCTGGTTACCAGCTGACCAGAAACCAGAGCCCTGGCTGGCAGTGAGAACTCGGGCAGCTTTCAGAGGTTCCATCCCTTGGTGAGGAAGCAGGGGGCTGTGCGGGCAGAGCCCGTCCTTGTGCCGTCATCTCCAGGGCTCTGCAGAACACCATGGTATGGATGGGGGAAGGTGGACGGGCACAGGGTCCTCCTGGTGCAGCCCCTCGGAGGAGCCCAGGCTGCTGTCTGCATCAAAACCAACACACCATCAGGGTTACCCAATCAAGGTTTTAATTGACTTAAGCAGAAGGAGCGGTTTCCATGGCAACGGGCCGTCAGCCCCCATTTCGTACAAAACCCGAGTATAAAAAACAACAAAAAGAGACAAAACACTAAAAAGCAAAAAACCCACCCAAACTCAGTGAGTTACCAAGATAAAAAGACACAGAACGCAGCCCCACGCTGGGATCTGCAGCTCACACCTTTCCTGCCTCCTGGAACTTCTTCAGCAGGGGCTCGTCAGCCCGCAGGGGGAAGGTCAGCGCCCGCCTCTGGTAGTGCTGAGCGTCCAGGAGCAGGTTGTCCATGACGTCCTCCAGCAGATGGGCTCTCTCAACAGAGCAGCCCGGAGCGTCGTAGCCCAGGGCAGTGAAATGCACGTGCAGGTGGTAGTAGGAGGGCTGGTAGTGCAGGTAGATGCGGAGCTGGGAGCCGGGCACACCAAAGCGTTTTGCTATGGCTTCCTATAGACACAGACGGGACAGTGAGGGTTTGGGTGGGAAGACAGAGAACAGGGGATGGAAGGAGAGACCCCAGATGTGGGGAGAAACGTGGAGCCAGCAGCCAAACCCTGCGGCCATCAGGAATGTGTCTGCAGGACTTAAAGCAGAGAACGTTCAGGCAGTGAAAACATGGAGGGGAGCTGTTAAATAAACACGGGGCAAGAGCAGAGCTCCGCTCACATTGCTGCCCGACAGCCAGCGGAGTGCTGAGCCCGTTAGGAAGGGAGAGGCAAAGAGAAATGATTGCTGCTTCCTCCCTCCTTGCTGTAAGGGCTGGGGAAACAGAGAAGGGCAGAAGCCCTTCCTGCCAGCCCCACTGCTCTGTAACAGGACGTGCTCCCTGCTCTCATTGTTTTCCATTCCTCCCTTATCTCCCCGGCTCACTCAGCAAGTTACAGGATCCCGTTACCAGCCAGTGTAATTAAAGCTATAAACAGCAACGGCGAACTCCAACACACTGGCTCGGTTTGCTGCTCAGCACACTGCAATCCCCTGACTAATCTCTTAATTAATCTCTGCTTTCCCCAGTGCAATTACTTTCCAAATTTCTAATGCAGTGCTGGGAACTATCACACGCTGATCTATACAGCCCATTACCAAGCATGGAACAGCCACCAGCCAGAGAAGATGGTCGGGAGGTTACAAAGGCAGCTGTTAGCACCAACAGGAGGATGAGCCTGACTCTGAGCTCACTGTAGACAAAGCTGTACCAGACACTTCGGAAAGGGGAGAGAGGTGAGGAGCTTGTTGGCTGCAGTAAAAAGTCCCAGTTCCAAGGCAGGCAGAGCTCAGGTTTCATTCCCAGCCTGGCTGCCAAGAGGAAGAGGGTGTTTTCTTCTTCAAGAAGAGCAACGTTTTGCTCCAGAGGGATGGGCGGACTCCAGACACATCCACACCTCTCCAACCCCTAACAAAAAGATGCTTCCTTCTCCTAGAACGCAATGCAGTGACACGAGATGGAACAGCACGAGGCCAAAGACAGCAGCAGAAATATACTTCTGTCCTCAAACCATGGAGGAGAGATTCACTGGGAGGGGTTTCCCAGCAGACAGACCCTTGTAAGGCAAGCACAGAACGCATCGCCCACTGGGCAGGATCTGCTGCAGTCTATGGAAGGGAAACGGGCAGGGGAGGCATTCACACCTCCCCCCACCATCTCCCATGAGAGGGTCTAAACTGAGGAGGAGAGGAAACCAGAAAATGCTTCCCATGGCCCTAAGGAGACTGGATGCTTTGCTAGGCACCGAGCCCTGATCAGCGCCTGGAGCAGTTCAGGACACTTGTAACGTATCTGGACTCAAGACATACAAGTAGGAGCACAAAGAGGATTTAAAGTGCCCTCTTTTCATTACCCTGCTCCATTTCCCCCTTTCAGGGCCTGGTGCTGCAGTGTGATGCATCCCCACATCACACGGTCATGCAACACAGCAGAGCAGCACTGCAAAAACGAGGCAGCATCCTCCCCAGGCAGCTCATATCATAGGGTGCAATGCAAGGAGGAAAGTCACTTCCACCTATTAAGCAATGCCCCTGGTTGAAATAGGGTTTGTATTGCAGGGGAGCAATGGGGAGGAGCTCGAGAGGGAAATATGGCCATTGCTCAGCTGTTGGTGTCCGCACAGTGAGCAGCTCGTTGCCAAAGCCGGCAGCCACTGCAGGTGCCAGCAGCCAAGGCAGGGAGTTGCAGCAGCTCCCTGTGCCCTCCTGCACTCACCTTGCCCTCCTGCAGGACGTTCCTCAGCAAAGGGAGGTGCTCAGCTGTGAGGTCCCGGAGAGACTTCACGTCACGGCGGTGAACGAGGGCGATCAGGTAGAGATCTTCGAGCTGTGGAGAGGCAGAAACAGGGGAGGAGGAGGACAGTGCTTACAGCAGAAAGCAGGCGGAGGCTCAAGCACTGTCCAGAGCTTCCTGGGCCGTGTTGCAGTGTGTGCACACACACTTCTCTGCTGACTTCTTTCACCAGCCTCCAGGTGAGGTGGAATCCTAGTTCCAAACCCCAGCAACGTCTCCTCAAACACTTCAGAAGCACTTGTCCAAGTGCAGAGCAAACTAAACCTTCCTCATAGGGCAGCAGAGACGCAGCACTTGCCTCGGCAGCAGGGAATTGAACTGCAGCGCTGAGCTCAGACGTTCTGCAGAGCAAGAGGTTGGCTTATCTCCACGCTCAGGACAGGATTTGCAGTGAATTCCAGCAGCCAAAGATGTGACGGTAGATTTTTCTGAATGAAAAGCTTCCCCTATTGCCCCTGTACAAACAGCGTCCGCTTTCCAGGCGCTCCAGTTCTATAAATAACTATTTTCAAGTGCTCATCTGTCACCTGACAGCCCCACGGTGACACACGGCCGCCCCGCAGCGCTCAGACCGACCTCTGCCATCTCCGGAAGCACTTCACTGGATGAAACGTTTAGTGAAACAGAAGGTCGCGGATCATCATATGTTTTAAAACATCAAACAGCTTTTGCTGCCCAGGAGATAATAAACACAGAGATGAAGTCCCCTGAATGGGGATCGGACTGCACAGAGGCAGCCAGGACAAGACAGGCTCCCACCGTGATGCTCTCCAGCAATCTCTGCAGCTGAGTCACTCGCACCCAAACCTACCTGTGCTCTCTGCGCTGTGTGCTGGCAAGCAGCTGCTCCAGGCTATTTCTTCAACTGCGTTTCCAAAACTAAACTTCCTGCAAACACCAGCCCCTTTCTGCAGCACTTAATCCCTGCCTCCTTCAGTTTAGTTAGCGGCTTTCTAACAATATAAACACTGTGTACAAAGGGATTGGGTATCTATAGCCCAGCAGATCTTTTCAGAGCTATAAGCAATCCATCTGGCTATTTGAAAACAGATGTTTGTGCCAAAAGATGCTTGAAGAGCTCCGCCTTGGGACTCTCGGAATACAAAGCCTTTATTTGCATCCAGCCAACAAAGCCATTCTCGTGGTGTGACCCGGCTCTCACAGCAGCACAGCTCCAGGAGATGGCCTCTCCGTTTGTCCTCTTCAAACCAGAGCTGGCTCACAGGGGAAAAGCAAACATCCCCTCTCCTCGGAACATCTGTATGTTGCTGTTTGAAACAAATAAGCCTGTTGCTAAAAAGGCCCCGAATGATGTCATGTGCTGCACCATTTCAGGCAACGCCTCGGGGCTCCTGCGGGTTTGAGAAAAGCTGGAGGGATCTAAAAGGGGCTGCCCAGCACCACGTCTAACCAGGACCTGCTTGTTCTGCACAGCCGAGCTGCCACGTTGCTGCTGCAGCATCTTCAGGTACCCACCTCCCAGCACAAAGCACGGCTGCTCGTGGCCGGCCTTACAGCAGCAGGCAGAGGCGCTGAGCAGCAGCACACGGGCAGGGAATCCTCCTCCATCCATCAGCCCGAAGCAACAACAGGTGAATCCACATTTAGCAGAGTGCTAAGCTAGCACAGCACAATGCTGTTGGACAGGACTCCAAACCCGTTGGCAGAGCGCTGCTGGGCGCCCTATCTCACCACCCTAACTTAATTTAGCATCCTATGGCTGCTTGGATGAGTCGAAATGTGAACGGCTGATGGCTCTGAAGTGCAGCTGCAGGGATGAGATCTGATCTGACAGTTCTCGTGTTTCATCTAATACATTAGGCCTTGAGACACAATGGATTCAAACCTGTTCGGTTTCTCTCTGAATACCATTCATTTATGGCAACGTCTCACCTAAAAGAAACTACTGAGCACAAACCCAGCTGCCTGTGAGGCAGGAAAACCAGCTCTAACCTTTTACTGATGGCCTCAGCAAGGAGCCGTGCACATATCCTGCTCAACACAACAGCAGTCAACACCCCTTGCTGGAAAGAGACAGGCAGCACAAGGGGGTATGGATCCTGGCAGCCAGAGGTGCAGGAAATCTGGCTTCAACACTGCAGTGAGTTGCACGGTTTGGTTCTGGAGAGAAAGAACTTACACTCAGACTTTGCTCAGTGTGAGGAGAGGGATGGATGGCACGTTGCTGAGAATCAACATGCTAGGATCACCGGGTATTGATGCCACCGTCTTGCAGAGCTCACCAGCACCATTATTTTTAGTTCTGATTTCTACGTTTCCATCCAACTTTCCCTCGGTGCCACCCACAGTGAGGTTCTGAGGATCAGAAACACCAAGGGCACTTTTTGACTTGGAGCCTTGTTTCTTTGAGCTTGGGCTATTTCATCTCTGCAGGCACACCGCGGGCCTTGATGTCTCCAGGCCATAGAAGTGCCACATGAATCAAGCCGGAGTCAAAGGAAATAATGAGGCACTCAATTTAGGATTACAGCCCGGGCTAAAACCTCTGAATCTCAACAAGTGGCCACTCCAGCGAGGGGTTAAGCAGCTGCTCATAAGCTAACAACCATCTGTTTAATATCGTGTGAGGAGAGTTAATTGGGAGGACGACACATCTGCGTGATTTATGCCTAATATTTAGGCTGACAAAAACCCACACAAAGGAATTTGTCAGGAACAAACAGGAGGCTGGATTTCAGTTCCAACACATCATGGCAGCACTCGGGCTGGGAAAGAGAAAGTGAAGCTAATAAATAAATCACCAGCGGCAGTGAGGACAGCCTTGCTTTTGCAGTGCCCACAATTAGCACATCCTAAAAGGCCCTGAATCACTGGGAACATCATTGCTTAATTACAGCGTGAACAGGAAGGACGCATTCCCCCACTGAAAGTTCCATTACCGTGCTATTAGTGATACAGAAGTGGACATTTCCTCTGTATTGACTCTCAACAAGCGACATCCCTTCAAAAACAAGAGCAGCAAACAAACCTGGTTTTGATTCCACTTCAAATCTGGAACCAGAACAAAGCCATTGCAAGGGTCTGGGTTTTCATGGATGATTCGATCAGCCTCAGCTTTCTTCTCCAGGATATTATACACCCACTGAAAGAGAAACATGTGATTTAGAAACCAGCAGAGCAAAAAGCTCAGGCACGTTTAGCCCAGGCTCGGGGATTAGTCTGTATTCACTGCAAGCAGAACGTGGGGGGGGGGGAAATAAAGGACCAAATAATTTCATGGCCAACAACATTTGTAGTTAATTATCCATAAAACACTCCAACCAACTCCAGGCTATTACAGGCACTTCAGTTAGCAGATACCCTCTGACCCCGCTGCACGGCACCTCGCTCAGTTATTCAGGGATTTTTGTTTTCCTCTCGAGCATTAAGGATCGGCCACAGCTGGAGATGAGGCATCGCAGAGAGATGGTTCAGAAATGGTTGTATTTGCTTGTAAGAGGATTTGGAGATAATTCTGCCCAACAGGGTCTCGCAGTTCTCCATCATGCCCGCAGAGCTCACGCACGCTCCCAGCCTGCAGCCTGTGACCCCATGAGAAAAGCAGGGCAGGAAGCTCAGCAGGAAGTGAAAGTTTGCCACTCACTTTTTCACACCGCCTCTTTTGAGTAGTGCCAACGAACGGGCACCATGACAAGCTCACATATCAGATAAGCAGAGCCATAAACCATCGCTCCCTCGTATGATCAGCAGTCATCAGCTCGTTCCAGCACAAGCCTGGGGAATACAGCATGTCTGCAAGCTGGCACTACAATAAAACTATTATGCTGGAAGTAGCCACACATGCATCCTCCGGGCAGAACACAGAACCTCCTCTGTTGTCCTCCAGGACTTGTGCTACCCTTCACATTTCCACTTCCTTCTGATAATACCAAGACAAGAAACTGCATTATCAGATCTCAGAAGGATGATGGTCAGACCAAGACTGTCCAGCACAGATGCCCTACCTGGATGCTGAAGCTCTGGGACTGGATGAAGGGCAGTGTGATGTCCTTGTAGTCCTCCCATGTTTCGCGGATGAGGTGCACTTCCTGACGAAGATACTTCTGAAGGTGTTTCTCTGTGGCAGGGTGCACCACCGTCACTTTGATCTCTAGGAGGAAAAAAAAAGCAAAACAAACATATTTACTGAATTCTGAGCACAGATGAAACCCAAGTTACTTCCTTTAGTTCCTCAGAAACCTGTTTTTGCCCTCTGATAAATGCCACGCTAACACAACTCAAAAATATACCATTAGAATTGCAGGGGGGAGCTGACACCGATGGCAAACAGGCACTTGAACCGGCAGGGCTCCTTCTGGAAAGGAGCTCAGTGCATCTGAACCGAGGAACACGACGAGCTGACAGCACAGCCAGTATTTCCAGTCCAGGTGGAAGGGAAAGCCGCATTCAACTTTTCCCACACTCACTTTTCAGATGTATCAGCAACATCAGGACACATCTGGGGCTCCCAGGGAAGAGTTTATGTGCAGTCAAGTGGGACGGAAGCAGCGCCTGGCAGCGCTACCCAGGGCAGCAGCACGTTCCTCATTCTTCCACCTGAGGCTGATTAGATGTTATCAGGAAACGTTCTCCACCCACTACAGCACATCCCATGAGCTGCACACAGGGCTGCCACAAGGAGACAGAAAGTCACCAGCGGGGCTGGCAGGCAAGGACAGGGGACGTGGAGCTGCAGGGGGATGGAGCTGAACCTGCTTACGCTCAGAGCACTGCCCGAGCTGCATCGCTTCAGTGACAGCCGGAGGGATCTGCCCTCACCCCACGCTCCCAGAAGTTCTGTTGCTCCATTTGCATGTAGCTTCAGTGCAGCTGCCCGAACTCCAGCAAGGAAGGCAGCTACAGCCACTCCCTGCCTGCAAACAGCCCGTTTGAAGCAGCTCAGCTCCCCATCCAGCTCCAAGATGATGCAGCCTGATTTTGAAGCAGTTGAGGAGCCAACACCCCATTCGACACAGCTTGGAGAGTCCTTCTGAACACAGCTATGCTGTGTTTGAAGGCACGCCACAGCTATCTACTCCTGGAGAACAGGATTAGGACAACATCTTCCATTCGGGTAACAGGAGTAGAACAAACAGCTTTTAAAATGAGGACAGGCACCTCACCAACCTCTCATGAGCTCAAGCAGCTGAGCTCTGCCATGGCTTCGGGATGGCTGGTGGCCACAAAAGAGGCAGTAGGTGGGACACAGGAAGAAAAGCAGAAGAAATGGACAGTCCTGCTGTGATAAGCAACTCCAATCTGACCCCATCCACCAGCCCCACGCACCCTGTCCTGCTCCACCATGCTCCATTCAGGCTGTAAGCCCAAAAGCTCCCTGCATTCACAACGCAGCAACTCTGAAAGCCTCTTTCAGCACAGAGCCTGAGGCAGCGCTGTGCAGCCCCATGATATCCAGGCCATCCTCCTGCCTCACGGGCAAGGCTCTCTGCTGGCTCATGCCCTGCACTGGGCACAGCACACAGGAACAAAACCTCCTTGTGCACATGGCCTTTAACTCACAGAGCCTCTTCCCAAAAGAGGAGACACGGGTCACGTGGGTGAGCTCCCAAAGCTCACATCCATAAGGATGCTCAGCCCTGAGACCAAGGACAGACGGACACATCTGGAAGGCACCGCGTGTGCTGGGGATGAGCGCAGGGCTGGTTCAGTGCTCCCCTGCACCAGCTGGCAACCAGGGAGCGTTCAGCCGGTTACTTTCACTAAAAGAAAACAACTCCTGTTTACTTTGAGATTAAAACTTGGAGGTGTATTTTCCAGGACATTAAACAGGATTCCAGCGCGCGCCTCGCTGACCTGGCAGCTCCGGCCTTGGCAGCAGTAAATCTCACTCACAGCACTTAAGCACTTGGGAAATATCCCTCCTTGCCCGAGGGTGGATGTGCAACGACTCCCCACCTGCCCTACGGATGGAACACGGAACCCAACTGCAGGCGGAAGGGGAACACCACGTCCCGGCCCCAAGTGAAGCCATCAGACCCAAGTCCTGCAGCTTGCCCAGCTCGTGCCTAAGCTCTGCGATGGCTTTTGCTGCTGCCACAAAGAGCAGCACTGAGCAGCAGTGCCTCACCCTCCATAGATGAATACACGCTAGCCAGACGTGGAATATAAATATCTATTTGTTCTTAAAGCCAGGACTTAGGGTGGGTGTCTCTTTTTGTTTTTTTGGACTCTGTTTTTTTAAGGTCAGCACCGCACAAGCTGGGAGATTCTGCCTTTTCATTCCATGCCAAACCCAGCTTAATGAAATCCACAGGAAAATGCTGGTAACATGAAATATGAAAATGCAAACCACAAGGGCAGTCTGGTCCGATTCCCGCTGTACACATGTTCAAACAAGGTTGTTTTCCAGGGCTCGATTAGCACTTGGAGCAGGGTGATGTAATACCCAAAGACGAGGCTGCAGCTCCTCCACTCCCTGCTTAAAAAAGACCAAAAAAAAGCAACGGGGAAAAGCAAGAGATAAGAGCCCGAGCCCACACATTCAGGATGCAGCGGTGAGCAGCCCCGCTGCAGGTACCAGCACAACTGCACACGCTCACTGCTCAACCTTTCCATTTGCTGGAGTCCAACCACACTCCTGCTCCATTCTGAAAGCTGCCCTGCTCCCAGCAGGCTCCATATGTGCTAAAAGACCACGTCTGTTGCACGACGGGTGCAATCCGTGCTGCCCTGGAAGTGGGGCAAAGCATCACTGTGCACTTCGGGTGTTTTTCAGCTTGGAAACTGGCTGGGCCCCAGGCGATCTCCCCATGTAACCAACCCAAGGGTGCTGCCGTGCCCCATCACAGACCTGTGGGGCTTTCAGTACGGAACCAGACAAAAGCACACAAAGAGGAGAAAGCTTTCAAGAGCTCTCACTCTCTCCAAGGCCAGCGCATGCCAGGGCAAGCCAAGTGTGCTGCTGGGGACTCTGCCAAGCCGTCTGGCCGCTGCTTCTCATCCAGGGATGGAGAGGACGTGGTGGGCGCTGGCTGCAGCAGGCAGTGTGGGAAAGAGGATCTCTGAGTCACCACCTCCTGAGAGCTGGAGCACAGCACAGCACAGCACAGCACTGCACAGCACACAACACTGCACAGCACTGCACAGCACACAGCACACTGCACAGCACTGCACAGCACGGGCTCCCGCCGCCCCTCAGAGCAGCCCTCCCCTCTCAGCTGGCTCTCCTGCACCTATCCCCCACCTGGCTCCTGCCCAATTGCTCCCACTGCTCAGGCTCCAGCCTTCTGTTTAATCAGAGTCTCATTATGATACTTAAGCAGCCAGCTCGCTGTGCTAGGCGGGCCCTGCAGACAGGCGGAGCGTGGCAGCACAACCATGGGAAGAGCTGCAGACTCCGGTGCAGCTCATGCAAGTCCCTCCAGCTCCTGCTGCCTGAAACCAGATCCTTGCTGGGCTCGGGAATGCAGGAACATGTATCACTTCCTGCATGACTGAATAGTTTCCCCGCTGCCTTCCACACTCTTCCATTTCTCCCACAGTTTCTCCACCCTGCGTCAGAGTGTCTGTCAGCAATGCTCATTTTTAGACTCCGAGCTGCTGAGCTTCAGGCTGCAGCATGAGGACGTGCCTGCAAATGGAGCTGTGACATGTAGCTGCCAATCATGCACGGCAGACAAAGCTTCCTTCCAGTGCAGACTGATGAGAGCTCTTGAATGATGCGAGCACGGCTTAGGTGCCATGAAACACAACATCTCTCAGCAGCCAGGCTGCGTTGTGCTGGAAAACACAAGCTGCCTGCTGAACAGATGTCAGCTGAGCAAATGCATCACCGGGAACTGGATGCTACGAGGGAACGCATTGCTTAAACCATCAAGCTTTTGCAATCAATCCTTTGGCACCAGGAAAATCTCTCCCCTGCTATTGAAAGCAGCTCCTGCTGCCTGGGCTGGTGGCAGGGCTGTGATTTCCTCTGCTATCACACCTTCAGAACTAAGCTGCCATTTAAACCCAGGTAGCAGCAAGGGGCAGGGAAGGCAGTGCCAGGGTGCAGGGATGTCCTGCTGCAGGTACCTGCACCTCTCAGCCTGCATCTTCTGTGCCCTGCAAAACAAAGCGGCTTGCCCAGCCCTGCAGGCTCTTTTAGCACCAGGACAAAACAAGCTTTCATTGCACGGAGTTTGCCTTAGCTTTACTCCCTGGATGAAACAGCATCCGAGTTGCTTAAACGAGGAGGTGGGAAAAGAGGAAAGAAAATATCCGCTTTCAGCTCTCACGAAAGCCCAGCTGTCTGCAGGGCCTCCCAGGGCCACGGAGCACAAAGAGGACGTTGAGAAACGCGCTTGCACAAAGCACAGCCCTGAAGGCTGCTAATGAGAGACACAGCCAGCTCCTCCCAGAGCTGCTCCGTGCCATTAGCAGACCCAGCTGCAGATGTTTGCAGGTCACCTGCAGCTGTGAGCACCTCGCTGCAGGCAGATGGCTGGCAGGGGGTTTAGCTTCACCCTTGGAAGGGAAGGAACTGAGCATGGGGGGGCTTGGCTGCTGCAAAATCCCTGCAGTGAATTCCTGTTCTGTACGACACGGTGACCAGGGGATCAGCTTAATGCCAAAGGTAGGCCGTATCTGCAATGTACTCTCTCTGCACCACATTAACCAGGCTGGGAGTAAGTGCCAAGACAGACAGCCTCGACACCACAACCCAAGAGACCAAACTGGACCCCATGCCAGGTCTTGCTGCATCTCCACATGCTCACTTGACGTCCAGGCTTTTCCCAATGGACACAGCCCCAGAGGGAACTTCTCATCCATCATTCTAACGTTTATTAGCCTCATTCCTTGCATCAACTCCCTTCTTGGGCCATGACTCAGCTCAAAAGGGCAACTTCCTTCCCCTCCCAAACGTGCTTCATCTGATGCTAAATGCTGCGATGGGGAGCATCTCAAGCAAGATATCCACAAATCCAGCTCTTCATAGGCAGAAATACGACATTTTTAATAGCAGCAGACAGCCCTCAAGCTGCCAGGAGGGACCAGATGTGTCCCATTCACACTCAGCATTCACCCTGCCTGCACTTTCTCTCGTTAAATGATAACAGTGTGCTGGCATCAGAGGGATCAACTGCCCCCAGTTCAACCTGTTCTGTATGGAGTGGCATGGGAACACAGCTTTGCAAGACAGCAGAGCGGGAGGCAAAGATGCCCCCGCTGTCTCTGTGCTGGAGACAGGCTGCTTACAAACCACTGCACCCCTGGAGGCCTCTGACCAGCAATTTCAAAGGTAATTCGATAAACAAACTTCCACCGAAGGAAGCCAGCAGAACTACGGTAAGAGTTCACAGCCTTTATGCCAAGACAGCAGGCAGCAGCCACGAGCCAGCTCCAGGGCTCAGCTCCCAGCCCTGCAATGCCACCTCGTGGGAGCCACTGCAACTCACTGCCAGCCCTCCAGCAGCAGGAACAGCTGAAATCCTAAGGCTGAAACTCCTCGTTTCAAGCCTGCTGCAGAAGGAACACACTTTGCAGAAGCTTCTACAGCCGCCCGGTGCAACCTGCTGTGCAATGGAAGCAGAAGACAGATGTGCTGTCCTGAAAACTCCATTTGGGGCCACAACAACGTCTTCCTTCAGGCTATCACTGTGATTGATTCTGACCACGTTAAACCTGTCTGGTTATCATCACGGTTATGGAAGTGTGCCGGAGCCAAGGAAAGCGACCCGATAGCAACGCCAATACGATTCATAGGGCAGCATCACTCCGTGACACCTTCATCCTGCTGACCTGGAGCCCCCAGCACAGGAAGGATACGGAGCTGCTGGAGCACACCCAGGAGGCCACAAACACGGCCAAAGGGCCGGAGCAGCTGATGAAGGGTTGAACTGCGCGTATTGAGCGTGGATTAGAGGAGGCGGTGAGGACCCGCAGCGCTGCCCTGCACGCAGCCCGCACTCACCGCTCAGCTCGGGGGGCGGCTGCAGGCGGTACGTGCTGTAGATGTCGTTGCGCATCTGCAGCTCCAGCTTGGCGTGTCTCCGCAGCAGCTCCTCGATCTTCTCCTCCTGGAACGGGGTTTTCTCCAGGATCAGCACCGCGTCCGTCTCCTCCCCCGCCGCTCCGGACACCTGCAGCAGCGCAGCCGTCAGCGCGGCCGGGACCCCGCGGCCCCCGCCATCCCGGCCCCGCTGCAGGCGCTCCGCGGTACCTGGCCGTGCACGAAGGCCGCCTTCTCACGCGCCGAGTCCCGCAGCAGCCGCCGCAGCCGCACGGAGCCCAACGGGAACGGGGAGCCGCCCGGGGCCGCCTCGGCCTCCTCCCGCCGCCGCTTCGGGGCCGGCCCGTCCGCCATGGCCGCTCGGGGACAGCGTGGAGACGGCGCGGCCACAGCGCCCCCTCGCGGCCGGAGGACGCCGCTCCCGCAGCATCGCGGAGAGCCGCAGCCCTGCTCTTTATTGGGACCCTCCCCATGACCCCAGAAAAACACCAGGCAGCCAGGAGCTCAAAAATAAGACTTGTGCATTTCTGTTCGTTCAATGTGCAACACGACGTCCCCACACAGCAAACAGTCCAGCCACAGGCTCCTCGTGGTGTCAGCTTGCTCAGGAGGCACCCTGTGTCTCCTCACCCTCCCTGTGCTTTCCCCCAGTGGCAACTTAGTGTTGGCATGACGTGCGCCGTCCCCAGCCTTGTCCCCATAGAGCCCTAACCCTCAGGACAGCAGAGCTGAGGGCAGCCCAGCACAGATGTGAGCGGTCTTCGGGTCTGGCCCCAGTGGCACCACTTGGTCCCATTGCTCTGAAATGCCCGAGGAAATGCCTCTAGTTTTGCTCAGGCACAACCACTCTCAGTGGGCACTACTCCATTCCACTCGTGGAGCTCCGGCACAGCTCTTCCAGGTCTGTGGAGGCAGCAGACAGGCCCCATTAGCAGGCTGATTGATCCCCCATTAACCTCTTAAACTAATAACACAAGCAGAGCGCAGGGATCCAACCCCTTCCCACAGCCCAACCGAGGGATGTCTGGGCACAGGGGTAACGTCCCACCCCCATGGCACAGACTGTAGGTACTCACAGCGCAGCACAGTGTCCCTGACCCTCCTGAAGCAGTTCTCCTTGAGAGCCGTGTAGATGTAGTAGAGGTTCCGCAGCTCCTTGGGGTAATCTTTCCTGTCAATGTCCTTCAGCACAGGGATGGTCCGCCCGCCGGCCATCGGGGCCTCTGCTAACGCCTGGTGCATCTGGTACCTGCACCAGGGGTCCTGCAGGAAGCTGGGGGTGATGAGCATCACCCAGCAGTGGCTGTTCTGCACAGCCTCACACAGCTCTGTCACGACAGCACCACCTGCCACGCTGTCCCGCAGCTGCAGGAAGCAGCGCAGACTCTCTGGCTGGCTCTCCAGGTAGGACACCAGCTCCTCCACAAACTCCAGGTCCACCTCGCTGTGGCAGATGCACACATCGTATCTCTTCACCCAGCGCGCGTTACTTGAGCTGACAATGTCCGCTGGGGCTGGGCAGTCAGGCTGAGCTGAGCTGCTGGTGCTGCTGGAGGAGTTGGAGTTCCAAGCAGAGGAGGAGGAGGAGGGTGAGGATGAAAGCGAGTGGCTGTCAGTGCTATGAGAGCTGCTCGATGTGTGGATGGAGCTCTGCCTGGGCTTCTGCAGGAGCCGCCTAAACCATCCTGAGGTGAGGGGACAGAAGGGAGGCTCAGCACTAAGGCCCCAGAAGCCACATCCTCTTGAGCAGCCCCTGACCCACATCCCTTAAAGTCTCTCGACTGCCCAACCACCTGCCTCTGAGAGTCCCCACAGTGCACAGCAAACCTTGGGGTTCTTCCCCACTTCCCTCTCCCAGCAAATAGCTCACCGGCCATAACAGGCAGCGCACTGCTCAGCCTCCAGGCTCCTGCATGAAACCTCTCCTGCAAGGAGAAATGCAGAGGGGAGAGAAAGAGCAATGCATCCAAGGATGGTCAGTGCAGCTGCACCCCATAGGCATGCAGCTACAGGGGTCTCAGCCCCAGAAGCACCTCCACTCGGGTTGTCCTGTGGCCACAATGTTCACTCCATAGCAACATTCCTGTAAACCCACACAAGCAAAGGGGATGGGCAGACAGATTCACTGCCCCTTGCACTCGGTGCAGGCTGCACATGGGATTTCACCATGACCTGAGGGGACTGCATGGGAAAGGGGACATTGAGGGGCATGCAGTAGGGGCAGCCCCTGTGCTGTGGGGCAGCCCCAGCTTTTTCCTCCTCACCTGCAACAGGCATGTCTGGTAGCAACGTGTTGGCAATGCCCAGTGCTGCTATGCTGCGTAACTTGCCTGGGCTTCAGCACTTACAGCAAGTCTTCCTCAAGAACACCAGCTCCCCACCGCCACCCTTCTGGGGGAACACCCTCAGATGTCCCCCCAGAGCAGTGTTGCAGATCCAGCTCCAAGCACACTGTCCAGTTTTATCCCCCTGAGCCCTTGGGATTGCTGAGGTTGTGCATGTCCAAACCCCTTTGCTCCCTCGGTTCGTGAACTGGGACCCCTCTGGCAACATACTCACCTGCAGTACGTGATGTCAGAGCAGAAAAGCCCCTCATACCCAGAGCAGAGCTAGCCAGAGCGCAGGGCAGGGAACGGATCCTGTGAGGATGGGAGGAGAGGGAATCAGAGTGTGCTCTTGCTTGTTTCAAAGCCCACCTTTGCCCATGCTTTTCCACATTTGCATCACCTCATTCAGAACAAACACTGCAGCCTTTCCCTACAAAAGGAGCGGGACGTGAAGTGAGCAACAACACAACCTCCAGACCAGCAGCACCCAGCAGCACCGTAACCGCACTGCCC
Source organism: Excalfactoria chinensis (assembly GCF_039878825.1). Taxonomy (NCBI): domain Eukaryota; kingdom Metazoa; phylum Chordata; class Aves; order Galliformes; family Phasianidae; genus Excalfactoria; species Excalfactoria chinensis. Next base: position 5,531,319 of record NC_092845.1, read on the forward strand.
AGGAGAGCTCCTGCTTCATAACAGCAGAAAAGCTGAGGGCAGCGAACAAGATGCTTCCCCTCAGCAGAGCCAGGCCCAGAGCCAGGCCCAGAGCCAGGCCCAGAGCCAGGCCCAGAGCCAGGCCCAGAGCCAGGCCCAGAGCCGGGCCCAGAGCCAGGCCCACAGCCAGGCCCACAGCCAGGCCCACAGCCAGGCCCACAGCCAGGCCCACAGCCAGGCCCACAGCCAGGCCCACAGCCAGGCCCACAGCCAGGCCCACAGCCAGGCCCACAGCCAGGCCCACAGCCGGGCCCAGAGGCACCGAGCCCCAGCCAGCACCCATCCCAGCCCCAGCAGCACCCACCGGGTGTCACCCCGCTCCGTGCCTTACACCGCCCAGCACAGCGGCTCCACAGCCGGCAATTCACCCCTTACCGACCCGCCCTCGCCCCGCTCCCAGCCGAGCCCCCGCCGCTCTATTCCTTTATTTACCTGTCCCGAACAGCTCCGCGCTGGAAGCATCGCGAGAACTGCGCTAATTCTCGCACATGCGCTTTCTTCTTCTTCCCTCCCACCCCTTCCAACCCCGGTGGAAATTCCCGCCCCTTCCATGACGCAGCCAATGGAAGGGCGGCAGGGAAGGGGGCGGGCCAATCGCATGCCGTTCTCCCACCCACAACTTCCCTCAGGGGGCGGGGCGGCGCCTGCGCAGAGCGCCACAAGGAGGGCGTCTCCACATGGGGCCGGGCGCGCGGCGCCAGGTGTGAGTGGGGAGGGGGGAGGCGTTGCCATGGCGACGGCGGGTGGGATGGGACGGGACGGGATGGGATGGGATATTATGGGATGGGATATTATGGGATATTATGGGATGGGATGGGATGGGATGGGATATTATGGGATGGGATATTATGGGATGGGATATTATGGGATGGGATATTATGGGATGGCGGCTGCAGGCCGGGGTCGTGCGGGGGGACCTGAGGAAGAGGAGGGCAGGGAGGCTGATGGGGCCGGGAGAGGCCCGAGCTGGGCCGAGGCCGCGGCCCTGTCCGCCCCGCTGTGTCTGTGCGGGCCGCCCCCAGCCGCAGCGCTGCGACTTGTTTTCTTGCCTCCTGCTCCTCTGTTCCTCTTTTAGCAACAAACGAATCCGCAGAGTCACCGTGTCCTGTTTCCATTATCCAGCATGGAAACGTTATCTAGGTTATTGGGACAACCTCTTCAGCTATTCCTGCTGATAGCCCAGCACAGCCGGGCTTCCCTTCCAGTACAGCTTTCACATGCATTACACTACAGAGCTGTAATCTCACAGTGAAGGTTACAGTACCTATAAGAGGCTCTGATTTCAGGCCAGCTGCTCTCGTACAACGTTTCTGTTTGGCAGAATCCTGCTGCTGCATAAAACCAAACCCAGTTTTTTGTTGGACTCTTCATTACAACTCAGATAATGTTGCATAGATCTTTGTTTTCTTTCCCTTCTAATGGTCTTATTTTGGAGAAAACACGTGGGAGAGGAGCATTTCCTGGCAGGCTTTCTGTACTTACGTAATTTGCTATTCACAGTTCTCAGCTCTGTGGCTTCCCCTCTGTCAGCTTGGCGGTCACATCCCACCGATGCGTGGTGGGTTTGGATAATCCCTCCCTTGGCACCATGGGGTGGGATGCTCTCAGCAGCCTTTTGTAGCCAACAGAAATCTGTTTGTGCTCTTCCCTCCTGCTGTTTCTGAAGCAGCCAGAGCGATGCTGCTCTGAAGGTGCCTCATCCTCAGGCTCCCCAGAGAGCCGCAGCCGTACAAAGCAGCCAGTCTTATCACGCTTTGTTGTTAGAAGAGGTTAAGGAGGTGGATGGGAGCCAAGGTACAAGGTGCAGAAACGAGGAAGCGTTTTTCTTGGCTCAAAGGTGATGTTTTCTTGGCTCAAAGATAATGAAACTGAGCATTATCTGCCCGTGAAAAGCTGGCGGCATGAGAACCTGTGGTCTGTCCCACACTGCGTTGAATACATGTGTTGTCTTTGCTTGTGGTGATTTGTCTGCTGTAGAAACTGGATGGCTTCTACGGTGAGCCTGGGTGAAGAAACGGTACTGGAAGATGGAATGCCACCTGCAAAAAAGCCCAGGTAACCTTAATTACACTCCAGTGCATTTCTTCTATTAAGAGCTTTTCCTGTAACCTTGCATCGTCCTCTGATCAGATTGATGCTTGGCACAAAGCCTGGGCAGCCCTTTCTGTTGCTGATCCAGGAAAGGCGTTCTGTCTCGAGCTGTGCTCTCTAAGCACTGTTTTCCTGTGGTGCATGAAACAAAGGCCTTAACGCTGAGCATGTGCCAAAGAATTCTTTGCTGCTGGTTTCCTTAACCCCAAGGCCAGGATGCATCTTGCACAGAAAGCTTCGTTTTGCTGCTGTCTCCCTGGTTTGCTGTTAACCCTTGCTCAGGTGCTGCCCTGCTGTGCTCCTGCACCCAGTGGGATGGCACGTCCCGGTAGGACGGGCAGTTCCTCAAATTAGCTTGACTTTGCTGCATGGAAGGCAAACTGATTGCACTCAGGAGGCTCCCTGTACTAACGAGTAGGTTACCTGGCAGTTCTCTGAGTTGCAGTCGCATATGCTGAAATTGTGAGCCCTTGTGATGCCAGTCTTTGGGCTGTGCCTGTTTCTGAGGGATACTGAGTTGTGCCTCTCTTCAGCTCACCGAAGAGCCCTACTGGACATTGTGATGCAAAGCTTAGGCAGAGAGCGCCTCAGTTGTCCTTGATTTGCAGGTGCCATGACTCAGGACATCCTTCTGTGTGTGATGGTGCCAGCTGTGCTGCTTTCTCCTCTTGCAGGAAGCTGTTGCCAAGCCTAAAAACCAAGAAGCCTCGGGAACTTGTTCTGGTGATCGGAACAGGAATCAGTGCCGCAGTTGCTCCCCAGGTCCCAGCTCTGAAGTCCTGGAAGGGTTTGATCCAGGCGCTCCTGGATGCTGCTATTGACTTTGATCTTCTGGAAGATGAAGAAAGCAAAAGGTTTCAGAAGTGTCTCCACGAGTACAAGAACTTGGTTCACGTTGCCCACGACCTTATCCAGAAGCTCTCTCCGGTGAGTGCCCACAGCAGCGTGTCAGTGTCCTGATACGCTGCCTCAATGGTTTTGTAGGCACAGCAGGTCCCGCATTTACAGGGAATAGAGCACATGCAGTTACTGGGCTGGGTTCCTGAGGTGCTGTTTGGGGCCAGGAGCTCACAGAGCTGTCTGTGTCCCTGGGTCAGCCGTGTGCCCCCCAGTGGCAGCGGTGTGATTCAGGGTCTGAATACAAACTGCTGGCATTTCGTGTTGAGCTTTCCAGGGAGCATTCCCACCTCAGTGGAGCACATGAGGGGCAAGAGGAAACCCCGCTGTCCAGCTGTGGAGAGCGACACTCCTTTATCTCTGAGCTCCAGAGCTGAGCTGAGTCAATAAGTCCGGATGGAGCAATGCCTGATGAATGTCTCTTCTCAGATATTCTCTTGTTCTTGCTCTTCGACCTGAAAATTAATCTGATAAAAGCTCAGTGTTTGCCTTGCAGGGACCTACAGCTTTGCAGAGCTCTTCAAGAAGCATGTGGGTAGTTCTAGTGTATTCATTTGGCATGAAGTATGAAAAGAAACCAGGCTCTGATCTTAATCTCTCTCTGCTTCCCAGCGCACAAGCAATGTCCGCTCAACGTTCTTCAAAGACTGTTTATATGAGGTGTTTGATGACTTGGAATCTAAAATGGAAGATTCTGGGAAACAGCTGCTTCAGTCAGTGCTTCACCTGATGGAAAACGGGGCACTCGTGTTAACCACAAACTTTGATAACCTGCTGGAACTGTATGCGGCACATCAGGGGAAGCACCTGGAGTCTCTTGACCTGACGGATGAGAAGAAGGTAAAGGCTGTTGATTCCAACAGCAGGGCCAAGCTGGGACAACACGGCACAGTGGCAGCTGCAGGATGTGCTGCTCTGCCCATGTCAGGGGGTTGTGCTGCTAACAGCAATATTTCATTGCCAGCTTCAATGAGCTGCTGAGCAATGCTTGAAGAGGTGGGAGGGAAGGAGCTGCAGAAGGCCTTAGTGAGGACTGTCCCCATAGCAGCTCGCTGGGAGCTCGGCTGGAAGCACTCATTAACGCTCCCGGCACCATTTGTTCTGGCAGGTGCTGGAATGGGCACAGGAGAAGAGGAAGCTCAGCGTCCTGCACATCCACGGCGTGTACACCAACCCCAGCGGCATCGTGCTGCACCCGGCTGGCTACCAGAACGTGCTGCGCAACACCGAGGTCATGGTGAGGCTGTGCTGCAGGGCTGAGCTCTGCGGAGCTCCCGCTCCAACACCAAGAGCTATTTGCAGCCTGCCCTGGCCTGGGTGTGCCTGAGCCACCCGCTGCCCTCACCTGCCTGCTGCTTGGTCCTCAAAGCATTCACTGACCTGAGGCTGAATATCTTGAAAGCTCTCTGTATGTAGATAGCCCATTTCTGGTAGGCCTGTGTATAAACTGGGTGTAGGCTCAGCTGAGCTTAAAACGTGAATTTAGATTCTATGCAGGCTGTCAGTCCTGAATGTCGCTGAAGAGAACAAAGGGGATCAGTTCCTGAGCAGCCCGTCTCTGGCCATGCAGCCTGCAAAAACACCTCGCCTCGTTTGTGCTGGGGCTGAATGAATGATGATGATTCTGAAGGGTCCTTCTGGAAATACACTTTGCTCCCACTGACAGCATCTTCCCTTTTCTCTCTTAAAGCGAGAGATCCAGAAGCTGTATGAAAACAAGTCGTTCCTGTTCCTGGGCTGTGGTTGGACTGTTGACGACACCACGTTTCAGGCCCTGTTTCTAGAAGCTGAGAAGCACAAGTCAGACCTGGAGCACTTCATGCTCGTGCGGAGGGGAGACGTGGACGAGTTTAAGAAGCTCCGTGAGAACATGCTGGACAAGGGGATTAAAGTGATTTCCTATGGAGATGAATACACAGACCTGCCCGAGTACTTCGGGAGGCTGGCGAGTGAGATTGCCACGCGGGGCCGAGCAGGTATGGGCTGTGTGCGCCCTTATAGGGGATCTTTGGAGTGCAAGACAGCATCACTCCTGGGGGAGTGCAGGCTGAATGCTGCGGGTGCCTCCTGCCTTCCCTGCCTGAAGTTATGCTCTGTTCTGTTCTAGGTCTGCCTAAGGAGGGACAGCAGCTGAACGGCTCCGCTGGGGCCCACGCTGAGATAACAGGTAAGGTTCCCCCAAGTGCACTGAGAGCTTCCACGTGCAGCAGGGTGAACTGCTGGGGTGCAGAGCTGGGGCAGCAGCACCCACCATTGCAGTGCTGAGGCCACCGCTAACTTGTCCTGCACAGCGTCACCCCACAGCCAGTCCCAGCTCAGAGCTGTCAGAGCGGAGGCCCCACCTGCCCTGTGGCACCCAGCACCTCTTTCCAACCACCTCACCGTGCTGGAGGTGCCGCAGGAGCAGCATGAGGCCCAGGCAGGTTTTTACAGAGCCTTTCCTTCCTGCAGGATGCAGCACGTGAGCCTGAGCCCAGCAGTGGTGCCGTGGGTGCTCCCCACACCACAAGCAGCCTCCAGCACCATGCGAAGGGAGGAGCAGCGCCCTGCTCAGAGCTGCTGCCTGCCCACCGTGCTGAGCCAGGCAGGTGCAAGGCAGAGGGCTGGGCCCATCCAAACAGATGCCTGACAACGTAGTCTGCCTTTTTTACATGGCTGTGTTTGCTGGGGACGGTGGTCTCCCCCCCTCAGCTGTAATTTCGTACTTCATGCTTTTTTATTCTGTACTTTCACTTCAGAATGAAACTTGAGCAGTTTTGTTTTTTACTTGAAGCTCTAGTTTTATAGCCCTTCCTTTATACTGTACAGTATTTTGTATGTTGAAGCTCCTATTAAAGCTCTGTTCAGTTCCTGCTGGCTGCTGTTTGGTTTGCATGCACCCATCCCAGGCAGAGGCAGCAACATCTGCCCTGTGAGGAGGAAAGGGGTCCTGGCTGAAGGCAAGCTCGTTGTACACAGAGAACAAATTATGAAGTTTATTTATATAAATTATGTCTCTTAGCAGACAGCATTCAATTTATTGCACTAGAGCACATCTGCAGTACGGAGCTACAAGACATCATAAGAGAGTTTTGTATTATCCAATGTAGCACTTTAGACCGGGATCAAGAGGCACTCTAAAGGGGGGGAGGAAGGGCGCAGGGAAGCAGCAAGCAGCCACCACTATCTTCCAGTATTTCCTTTTCCTTTTGTTACTTATTTGAGGCAGCAAACAACGCTGAGGCCAGCAGGCAGAAGAGACCCGGGGGCGCACTGCCCTCCACCGGCCGATGGAACAACCAGCGTTACCAGACCGCACTGCTGCAGCTCTCAGGTTCCCTGCAGCAAGAACCCCAGTGACAAGAGATGGGGGCCATAAGGCAGTTCAGCATCTCCCCAGGAGCCCCTGCTTGCCCAGGACAGGGGCAGGCTGTTGCAATTTTTGGTTTATCAACTTTGGTGAGCTGCTACAGCCAAAGTCAGCAGCACTGTGAACGGTCAGACGGGCTAACGCTGTCACTACGCAGCAGCTGCCCCTGTTGTACGGTCTGCAAGAGCACAGAGCTGCTCGGGGCTCAGTACCCACCTGCAGCACGGCCCAACAGCTGCTGCTAGTGACAGCACAGCCCAGCACACAGCAGGTCCTTGCGCTGCCACTCGGATAACATGAACAATACAAAGCTCTGGGTTCAGCCTTCATGTGAGGGAGGCCGAGTTGTTGGAACAGAATGAAGGAACCCAGGGGCAGGGCTGCACTGAGTGAAGCCCCACAACTGATGAGGGAGGAATGCTCCACGTCGAAAAGAGAGCTTTAATCTACAAATACACTGTAGTCAATAAATATGGCAGGAGAGCACGGACCTAACTGGAATAAGCACAAGGTGATCAGGTAACACCTTCCTTCCTACTTTATACTCATGCAGTGCTGGAAGAGCACACCAGCGAGCAGTCAGATCACATGGGCAGGGGAAGCACAGCCCTCGCACCCGCATCCCTTCATTCTGTTTTGCACTACACTGGAAAGACTATCGGTCACAGGGGGAAGCATGTTCGTCTGAGACATCTGCAAACAGCAATTTGGTGCAATACTTGATTTTAGGCCTTCATGAGCGCTGCGACCACAGCCTTGGCGTTAAGGCTACGCAGATCACAGTAGGTTTGTCCAGTACCAACAAAAACGATGGGCTTGCTTGTGATGTAGGTCATGGAGATGGCAGCGCCAACCTGCCGAGGGGACGAGCACCATTAGCGGGGCCAGCTGGGGCCGTCCTCCCCAACACCTCCCATTGTGCAGCCTGTTGCTCCACAAAAACACTCCCAGTTCACTGCGAACTTCACAGAACACAAAGAAACACGAAGAACAGCCTCTAGGAGGAGTCATAAGCGGCCCACTGAAAACAGCCCCTGTTTGTTGACTGCTCCTCTTCCCTCCTGTCACCAACAGGAAGCTCTCTGCAAGGCTAAGGTTGGTGATAACCCCCAGAGCACGAAACGCTCCCCTTACCTTGTCATCGATGGTATCAAACTTGGTGAGCACAATGCCATCAATGAGCCGGGGGGTCTGAGCCATGGAGTGGTCAGCCAGGGCCTTGTTGAACTTGACCTGAGGAAGAGAACATCCTCAAGAACTGAAGTTGTGATGCTGACCCTGCCTGAAACACCTCCCATAAAACCTGCACAGATCTGCTCTTACCTCCCCTTCCCAGAAAGCAACTCCGAACACTCACCAGCTGATCCACGGCCTCATTTCCCACCAGAGCTTCTCCAACGAAAAGGACCAAGTCAGGAGCATTGACGGCAATGAGTTTTGCCAGAGCTGTCATCAAGGGGGCATTGTCCTGCATGCGGCCCGCCGTGTCCACCAGCACCACGTCGAAGCCCTGGTTACGAGCTGGGGAGAAGGGGAGAAAGCATAAAAGTAGGAGGAAGCCCGGGGGTCCCAGGACAGCCCCCTCCTGGCTCCTTCCTACCATAGGAGATGGCCTCCATGGCGATCCCCGCAGCGTCCTTCCCGTAGCCCTTCTCATAGAGCTGCACCATGGTCCGCCCACCGTGGCTCTCCGGGGGATGCAGCGCGTTGAGGCGGCGGGTGTGTGTGCGGAGCTGCTCCACCGCCCCGGCACGGAACGTGTCACAGGCAGCAATGAGGACGCTGAAACCATTCTCGATGAGCCAGAACGAGATCTGCGGCCGGCAATGGAAAAGCCCTGTTAGTGGCCACAGCCTGAACTCAGCCCTGGCCCAGGAGCCGCCAGCACCGTGCCCTACCTTGGCCAGGTTGGTGGACTTCCCAACGCCGTTGACGCCGCAGAAAGTGACCACGTATGGCCGGCGGTGACGCTGCGCATCCATGACGTCCCGCAGGACGTCCACGCGGCGCTGGGGCTGCAGGATCTGCACTAAAGCCTCCTGCAGGGCCTGCTTCACTGTGGAGGTCACAGCTGGGAAAGAGGAGATAAAAGGAGAACTTGTCACTCCTGGAAAGCCCGGAGCCCCAAATCACCAACACCAGGAGGCCAGGAAGGCATCTGGGTATCACAGCTTCACCAGGTCAGAGAAGCAGGGGACTCAGGCCAGCAAGCTGCACACACCAATAAGAACACAAGCGGGGCACAACCACTTACTGGTGAACGTTCCCATCACTTTCCCTTCCAGTTTCTTTGCCACTGATTCACAGAGCTGGACTGCAATTTCAGCTGCCACATTTTTTGCTTTGGGAGAGAGAAAGAGAGAGAAGAGAGCAGGGTCATCAAGGCAGAACGGGTGGCACATGCTGGACACCAGTGTCACACCAGGAGTTTGGTGCACTGGGGGGAAAATGGAGCTGAAGGAGCCCCTCTAAATTACACCAGACAAAGCCACAAAGCACAGCAGACCCACACGTACCAATCAAATGATCTTTCATCTTCTCCAGGACTGGGTCCATGTCCTGTCTTGTCAAGCTCTTGGAGCCCACCAGGCCTTTCAGCATGCCAAACATACCTCCGAGGCCACCTTTCTTTGTGCTGCACAGAAGCACAACAGTTATCTTAGGTGTGAGCTGCATAATGCAAGCAACAGCAAGCAGCAGGGAGACACAGGAGCCTGTCACAGCTGACAAACAGACCTGTTTGTATCTGCAGCGTCACTGATTAGTCTGGGAAATGAATTATGGGAGGGAAATCATGAAGCATGTAGCAATCGGGGCCTCAGGAGCCTCTACCTGGGTTTTGAAGTGTTCTGAATAATCTTCTCCTCCTCAACTTCTTCATCACTCTCATATTCAAGGTCATAGAGGCGGCCAGGCTCACGGTTCCGATCCCTAAGGGCCTACAAGATGAATGCAACACTGAGAAATGGCAACTGCTTAATTTCATTTTCCTGGCTTGCTTTCGCTGCCACCAGGAGCAGCATCAGTTACAGTCAGCAGAGGCGGCTCTACAGATCTTTGCCAAAAGGGCTCAGTTATTCGATCCAGTGAGCACACAAATCTGGTGCTGTTTGCAGCTGTCACAGCAGGAGGAAACATTCTCAGCAGTAACTTCACAGGCTGGGCACCCTGACGCCCTTTTCCAGCACTTTCTCAGCCAGCCTTGGTGACCTGGCTCTGTTTGTGATGCCCAGCTAGCTCCAGAACAATGCACCACAGCAGACACCATGACCCGACTTCTCCTTACCATATCAGGGTCAAATTCTTCCATGGGAGAGGCCTCTGAGTTCCCATTGGTAGTGGAGTTACTGTAATCGAGTACTTTGGCGTTAGAGTTCCCCAGATCCCACACTCGGGGTTTCTTTCCCTTCTCCTTCTGAGCATCAGGCTTTGGAGACTTGCTGAAATAAAGACCACAAACATTTTGCTCAGTTGAGTGAAGTACGAGCAAACTCCTCCTTCGAGGCTTCGAAAACAACAAGAGCTGGGCTGCAGCACATGAGGACTCAGCACAGCCTGGCCGTGCCCTTATAACCCACCTGGACTTCTCCCCTGCTTTCATGTGTCTCTTGAAGAACTCTTCCCGGTTCTTCTGCAGTATTTCATCCTTGGTCAGTTCCTCCCTGTCCCCAGCTGCCGAGGACTGCTTCTCACCTGGGGCTGCTTTAGTGGAGGCTGTAACAGCTTCATTCCCTAAAGAAAGAGCCCCAGCACAAGCTCAGCCTTACAGAACCAGCAGAAAGAGCCAGCACCGCACTGACCAGACACGTGAAATCCCACATTTCACAACTCTGGAACATTTACACCCCTCCCACACACACACGCAGCACATTCCCCTACAACTCACCTTCCTTTTTGGAACCTTTGTTCTTCTTGTTCTTGACTTTCTCCTTTGGTTTCTCCCCTCTGGTCTCTATCATACACTTGACAGTCTTCTGAGACTTCACAGACTGCTCAAATGTCTTCATCACGGTGGGAGCTCGGACCTTACTGCTCTCCTCTGCTTCCCTGTGGGACGGTGCCCATCAGCCCACATTTTTAGCAGGTTTTTGGCTACAATGGCCTCATCTGCTATCAAACAGCACGCAGCACAACTAAAGGGCAGAGCCACCCACCCTGAGACGCAGAGCTGAGCTCTGGGCAGCTCTGCAGGGTAGGAAAGCTCCTTACCGGAGGAGGCGCAGGAAGTCATCTTTAAAATCAAAGGTGCCATTTAGGATGCCCAGAGCGCCCTTCTGCTGGAACTCATTGCGGTATTTGTCCCTGAACTCCTTGTGAACGTCGTCTATCAACTTGTCGACGTAGGTTAGAGTCAGGATCTTCTGAAACCCCACCTGCAACAAAGCAGAGCGGAGAGACGTCGCCTTCAGCAAACGGCACTTAAATAATTAGCAACACCAAAAGCATTAATTGCCAAAAGCATTAATTGCCAGCTCAGCCAGCATTGACATCGCTGGATTTCAGACACTTGGAACAAAGCTCTTTACCGTCAGGCACCACACAATGCAGACTTCAGGCTGTTTTTCCTAACCTGACCCCCCAAGCTCTCTCTCTCAAATAAAACAACAACAAAGAAGCCCACGGAGAACACAACAGACAGGCAAAGCTCCACAGGTGACTGCAGGGAACAGCCTTCCTCACCCCCAAAGGAATCCCAGAGCAAGGAGCCAGGCAGAGCAACAAAGCACAGCAGCATCTGGAGCACCAGTTTGCTCAGGATGCACCGAGGCGATCAGTCCCCAGCACCGTGTGCAGGAACACCCCTGTCCATACAGGACGGCTTTGGGCTGCTCCCCAAGTGCTGCTCTTCCCAGGCCGTCCCTATGGCAGCTCTGCACACCCAGCACCAGCTGTTCCGCTCCCAGCTGAGTGGCAACTCGTGGCTGTTTCCTTTGCCACGTAGCCCAGCTGCGTTTCCCAATGGGCACCAAACCGGCGCAGGGGGAGCAACGAGGACGTTGTGTGTATAGACGGGGCAGCGACTTACCACAAACACCAGCTCAAACTGGTTGTCCAGCTTGTACTTGAGCGTGAGGGCCTCATGGGTGAAGGAATTGCTGCCGCCTCGCTCCTATGGAAGGAACCCATCAATTCCGGGTGGGGGAATCGGGCGATAACAACCCTTTGCTGTGCCAACAACCCTTTGCTGTGCCAACAACCCTTTGCTGTGCCAACAACCCTTTGCTGCGCCAACAACCCTTTGCTGTGCCGCCCCCCCCCCCCTTTGCTTCTCCCGCTTCCCCCCATCCACAACAACCCCCACACGCGGCCTCCTCACGCAGCTCCCACTCCCACAGGCCTCTCCCCCCCCATAGAGCCCTACTCTGCCGCTCCCCGGCGGACCTGCAGCAGCACGGAGCGGATGAGGGCGTTGACCGGGGCGGTGGCGGCGGAGGCGGGTCCGCGGACGCCCTGGAAGCACCAGAGGACGAGCCCGCCCTTGCTGAAGATGGTGAAGAAGTCCAGCATGGCGGCGCCGGGCCGGGCTGCGCGCACACGTCGCACTACTGCGCGCACTTCCGCCGGAAGTCACGATGCAGCTAGGAGGCTTCCCATTGGCCGCTAGACCAAAAGAGGATGTGGGGGCGGACAGCCAATGGCGAGGCGAGGCGGGGAGGGGGCGGGGCCAAAAAGGCAAAGGGCGAAGGGCGGGGGGCGGGGCCAGGCGGCATGTTGAGAGCATGGAGGGGGGGGCGCGCCTTGTGGGGGCGGCGGGGGGGGAAACCGAGCCGGGGTCTGAGCAGCAACAGCGGGCTGCGAACTGATATACTGAGCGGTGAGCGGGGACGGGGGCAGGGGGGGGTATGGGGGGCGATGGAGGGCAATGGGGGGCAGTGGGAGGCAATGGGAGGCAATGGGGGCAATGGGGGGCAGTGGGAGGCAATGGGGGGCAGTGGGAGGCAATGGGGGCAATGGGGGGCAGTGGGAGGCAATGGGGGGCAGTGGGAGGCAATAGGGGGCAGTGGGGGGCAATGGGGCAATGGGGGCTGTTGGTGACCTGGATGTATGGGGGGTGAAGGGGGCTCTGGGTGATAAAGGTCGCTCGGAGGGTCCCGGGGGGCTGTGGGGGATCCACGTGTGCTGCGGGGCAGCCCGGGGCGGTGGGAGGGCTGGTCTGTCCGCGGGTCCCGCTCGGTGCCGGCGCTGCAGCCGGACTCTCGGACTCTCGTCCCGCTGTTCCCGCAGAGCTGGGCCCGGCGCTGTCCCGCCTGGGTCAGACGCTGCGCGGCCACCTGCCGGGCGCTGACGGGTCATGGAGCGCGGTGCAGCCCGGCTACAAGAGCCCCCCGCCCCCGGAGCACGCGGACGTGGTGGTGGCGGGGGGCGGCGTGCTGGGCTGGTCGGTCGCCTACTGGCTGAAGACGCTGGAGAACAGGCGGCACGGCATGAGGGTGGTGGTGGTGGAGCGGGACCCCACGGTGAGACCATGGACATGGGGGGGGGGCTGGGACTCGCCACCCCTCGGCATCCTGTTGCCACCCCCCCCCCCGTAGTATTCCCAGGCTTCCACCGTGCTGTCCGTGGGGGGCATCCGGCAGCAGTTCTCCCTGCCTGAGAACATCCGGCTGTCCCTGCAATCCGCTGCCTTCCTCCGCACCATCAATGTGAGCTCGGGCCGGGGCAGCACTGCAGGGTCTCAGTCCCATCCCACTCGCTCTTACTGAGCCGTTTCCCCCCCAGGAGCACCTGTGGGTGCCCAACGAGCCCCCGATCGACATCCAGTTCCAGCCCTCGGGATATCTCTTCTTGGCGTCTGAGCGCGGCGCTGCCACCCTGGAGGCCGGGATCAAGGTGCAGAGGTGATAAGGACACCCCAGATCCCCCCCCTCCCCCCCTAAAAGGGACACTCAGTGGGGACACCCCTATTCGGTGACACTGTTTGTCTCCAGGGAGGAGGGTGCCAAGGTGGTCCTGCTGTCCCCGAATCAGCTGAAGGCCAAGTTCCCATGGATAAACACAGAGGATGTGGCCGTGGCGTCCTATGGTAGGGGACGTGCTGTTGGTGGGGACACTGTGTGTGTCACTGTGTGTGTCACTGTGTGTGTCACTGTGTGTCACTGCAGGGCTGGAGAACGAGGGCTGGTTTGACCCTTGGTCCCTCCTCACCGCCTTCCGAAGGAAAGCCATGTCCCTGGGCGTCTACAGCTGCGTGGGGGAGGTGACATGTGCGTGGTGGGCTGGGTGCCACCAGCGCTGTGCACAGCAGGACGGCCTCACCCACCCTGTCACCTGCAGCTTTTGTGGCGGACACGGCGGACAACACGCCTGGCATGCCAAGGGGGGTCGGCCGCGTCAAATACGTCAATGTGAGCGTGTCCCATTGCCGCCGCGTCCTGCTGGCACCGTGATGCGGGACTCGACCCCAACACAGCGCCCTCCATGTCCCAGGTGCGGCTCCCTGACAGCCCGGAGCTGCAGCCCGTCTCCTGTGCCATCGTGGTGGCCGCTGCCGGCGCCTGGATCGGGAAGCTGCTGGACTCGGCCACGGCCGGGCTGCAGGGCAGCCTCGCACTGAGCCCCATCCCCATAGAGCCCCGCAAGAGGTCAGGGACCGAGTCTGGGCACTGTGAGCCCCAAAGCGGGTTTCCCTGCCACGGGGGGGACACGGCCACGTCCCCACAGGTACGTCTATGTGTGGCACTGCCCCGGCGGGCCGGGCCTGGAGACACCGTTCCTCATCGACACTTCGGGAGCCTATTTTCGGCGCGAGGGCATCGCCGGCAACTACCTGGGCAGCATGAGCCCGGCCGAGGTGCGTCACGGGGCTTAGGCCTGTTGGGGAACTGCATGGAGTCCATGAGGGTCACCTGGTGTCGCCGTGCAGGGCTGCGAGCCGGACACAGGGAACCTGGATGTGGATCACGGCTTCTTCCAGCAGGAGGTGTGGCCGCGCCTGGCGCATCGTGTGCCTGCATTCCAGGAGCTGAAGGTACCGCAAACAGCCCCACAAACAAACAGCCCCACAAACAAACAGCCCCACAAACAAACAGCCCCACAAACAAACAGCCCCGCAAACAGCCCCACAAACAAACAGCCCCACAAACAAACAGCCCCGCAAACAGCCCCACAAACAAACAGCCCCACATACAAACAGCCCCGCAAACAAACAGCCCCACACGTGGCCGAGCGCCGCCGTGCGGTGACCCCGCAATGCCGGGCAGGTGAAGAGCGCGTGGGCCGGTTACTACGACTACAACAGCTTCGACCAGAACGGCGTGCTGGGCCCGCACCCGCAGCTGCAGAACGTCTTTGTGCTGGGCGGGTTCAGCGGGCACGGCCTGCAGCAATCCCCCGCTGCCGGGAGAGCGGCCGCGGAGCTGCTGCTGCACGGAACCAGCACGGCCGTGGATGTCAGCAGGATGGCGCCCGGCCGGCTGTGGGGCGACCGGCCGCTGCTGGAGGCGGCCATTGTGTGACCCGGGGCGGAACCGGGAATAAAGGGCGGATGCCGGCTGTGTGTCAGCGGGTCGTGTTTCCACCTGGATCCCTGTGCGGTGCCCTGCAGCCCGACGTGCCGGTTGCCCGCTGTGCCCAGCAGTGCCCGTGTTACCCCCGTCACTCCGGTGTCCGTCCCGCTCCCCCCGTACCCCGATGCCCCCGTTGCC
Source organism: Excalfactoria chinensis (assembly GCF_039878825.1). Lineage (NCBI taxonomy): Eukaryota > Metazoa > Chordata > Aves > Galliformes > Phasianidae > Excalfactoria > Excalfactoria chinensis. Next base: position 5,546,340 of record NC_092845.1, read on the forward strand.
GCTCGCTGTGTTTTTGGCGCCCCCCAGCGGCCGCCCCGCGCTCCACATGGAGCCGCTGACCGCGCATGCTCCTTAGCGGCGAGGTGTGCGTCTGCGCGCGGCGCATGCGCGGATCGCGGCGGCCGGGCCGGCTGTGTGTGCGCCGCGGTGAGCGGCCCCGGCCCGGCGGTGGGAGCGAGCGGGGCGGCACGGTGTGAGTGCGGGGAATAACGGGGTGAAGAACGGGGTGAACGTGAGCAACGCGGGACGGACGGGCCGAGCCGGGTCGGGGGCGGCCGTGAGGTTGTGAGCCGCCATCCCGGGCAGAACGGCGGCTGTGGGCCCGGCCGCGGTTTGGGGCCTCCTCGGCTCCGGGTCCGGCCCGCTGGGCAGGCTGGCCGCACGGATCCCGTTGGCTGCTCGGATCCCGTTGGCCGCACACACTCACTCCTGTTTCCTCCCCGCAGGCTCCATCCGTTCCATCCCTCCATGATGAGAGACGCCCGGGTTCGGCTGTTCCCCGCTCCCTGTAGCTGATAGCGCTGGAAGCTGAGGTGATGCTGGAGGCAGGATGGCGGACAGCGTGAGAACCTTCCTGCACGACCTGGTCAGGGTGAGGCCCCGCGCTCGGTCTGTGTGTCGGTGCTCGCTGGGCTCTCCAGGTGCTGGAGGTGGTTGGGGCGGCGTGTAGTTAATTCCCAGCTCATTGCAGCAGCTTGCAATGCAGTTTGTCACGTGAGCACTTGGCATCAAAATCCATCCTGCGGGGTCAAGGGGGAGAGATGCAGCCATGTCTCCTGGGCTGCCTGACCTGCCCATGCCTGCAGGCTGCTGGTGATGTGCTCAGCAAATTTGCTGCTGCAAATCCACCTTCGTGCGTCTGCTTGGTACGCATTTGTGTCCCTTGCCATAATGGGGAGCAGCCCGGGTCAGCCGTGTCCCACTCCTCCCTGCTCCGGGCATGGCTGACGTGCGTCCTCGTGTCTGCAGGGAATCAAGGACTCCATCTGGGGCATCTGCACCATCTCCAAGCTGGACGCCCGGATCCAGCAGAAAAGGGAAGAGCAGAAGCGGAGGAGAGCGAACAGCACGTTTGCCCAGCGGAGGTTTCACATGGAAGAGAGGAAGCAAGAGAAGTGAGTATGGAGCCCAATGAATTGCAAAACCTCCGCAAGTCACAGTGAGCTGGCAGTGCGTGTGCTTTAGACTCTTAGATATCCGTTGTATCACAGCAGTCTGGCTACAAGGGAAGTTGAGGTAAGTGAGGTTTATGAAATGAAGCCATCGCTTTTACCTGCGCTTGTGAAGATCTCCATCAAACTGGGTCAGACCTGCATCCTGAGGGTCGTTACAAGCTGATCTTCTGACATGTTTGCACGTAGTGCAGCTATACAAACCACGGGTGCTACTGGTGTTCACTTGGTTGCCTTAGAAACTTAATAAGCTGTCGACCACATCGGTGTCCAGAATGTGAGACCGAACCAGTTGCCATTTGTCCTCGCTCAGGAGTTGTGTCTCATACACATCTATCCCATTGCTTTCCAGTGAACCCCGGATAGTGAGCCGGATATTTCAGTGTTGTGCCTGGAATGGAGGCGTATTCTGGGTAAGTGGGAATTTGGGGTGTTTTCTGTGTTAAAATGCTGCGATTTCACCACGCCAGGTGGCAGAATGGAGCACAAGAAGCAAACGTGCAAAGCCTCACCATGAACCCTTGTTGTTTCTTTCCCTCCAGCTTAGTCTCTTCTTGTTCTACCGAGTATTTATACCTGTACTTCAGTCAGTCACAGCTCAGATCATCGGTAAGTGCTTTCCTGTCTGTATTAAGGGGCACTGAGTACAAGGGCAAAGCTGTGATTGTTTAGTAGAAAATAAGACAGATGGGTAATCCTGCTGACAGACTGGAAGGGTCGACAACAGTCTTTGAACTCTTCTTGTGTTAGGGATCTAGCCCATGTGTTTCACTACTGAATAGCCACAGTTGTCAATAGATACAAGATATTTTTGCAAATAAATGCAAAGCAAGTGGGTGGAAACGTGCCTCTAAAGGAGAAATGCTAAGGTCAGGGCATTTTACTCAAGCACTGCAGAGAGGATTTCACTGTGACAGAGATGGTGGTACCAGGAAAGTGGGTTGTGATGTGAAATGAGGAGGTTCCTGATGTGCTGCTTTCTGCCCGTCTTCCAAAGGTGACCCTTCCTTACATGGCGATGTCTGGTCTTGGCTGGAGTTTATTCTCACCTCCATTTTCAGTGCCCTCTGGGTCCTCCCCCTGTTTGTGCTCAGTAAGGTCGTCAACGCCATCTGGTTTCAGGTAGGTGACAGGAACGTGGACTCTCATGCAGACGATGGGGAATGTCCATGTTCTTGGTGGCTGTCAGGTGGGCTGCCTGTCACTCCCTGTTCCCCCCATGTAGGACATCGCAGATCTGGCATTTGAAGTTTCTGGCAGAAAGCCGCACCCCTTCCCCAGCGTCAGTAAAATCATTGCTGACATGTTGTTTAACCTCCTGCTGCAGGCGCTGTTCCTCATCCAGGTGAGCTCACAGCCCTGGGCTGGTGACAGTCACGCTGTTTGCTGCCTTCCAGCCCTCCCTCACCTCTTTTCTCCCGCAGGGGATGATAGTGAGTCTGTTCCCCATCGATATCATCGGCCAGCTGATCAGCCTCCTGCACATGTCACTGCTCTATTCTCTCTACTGTTTTGAGTACCGCTGGTTTAACAAAGGTAAGTGCTGCCTCCTGCAAGACAGGCCTCTGTACCCAAGTGCAGTCTGATATCAGCACTGATATCAGGCCCACAGGGATTGTGTATGTGGCAGAGAAGTGAGCGAGCCTCCTGGCAGTTCTACACCAGCTGACAGCAGTCGCTTTGCTGGCTATTGCTCTTCTTCATTCCGATGCTACCGCATGAGTTTGTTTTCTCTTTGCTCGTTTGGACTTCGGGACAGCAATCCAAAGCATTCCCCTGTTCTTTGAAGGAAATAAATGCTTCTTGTTCTGTTCCTTGTTTTCCTTTATCTTTAAGGACTGAAGCATAGTGAGGGTCTCACTCAGGGGGTTTCTTGGGGGGTTTTGTTCTCACCAGGAATTGAAATGCACCAACGGTTGTCCAACATTGAGAGAAACTGGCCCTATTACTTTGGATTTGGCTTACCACTGGCTTTCCTCACCGCAATGCAGTCCTCCTACATCATCAGGTGAGTCTTCAGGAGGGCAGGTTGTTGTCTGGGAGGGGAAGGCCACACTAATGCCCCTTTCCCAACTTCTGTCCTCCTTTACATCAGATAAATGTGCCCCCACCCGCAGCACTGCGGACATCCCCCACAGAGCACCTTCAGCAAACCCTTTTCTTTTTCCTTCCAGTGGCTGCCTCTTTTCCATCCTTTTCCCTCTGTTCATCATCAGCGCCAACGAAGCAAAGACACCTGGCAAAACGTAGTGAGTAGTGGCCTGGGGATGCTCCGTGGTGGGGTTAGATCTGGGACCAACATGCTGAACAGAAACAGCACAGAGAGAACAGGCTTCCAGCACTGGGTTGGCGGGGTGGGGGAATAGCAGGGCTGGGCTTTCCGTACCCATTAAATTCCCCTTATCCATAAAGGCACGACAAGTGCTGTGAGGGCTGAAGGGGGCTCTCAGGGTTCCACATTGGTGTGGCATCAGGGGGAGCCCAAACCATGTGCAGGCAGCGAGCTCACAGCCTCTGTTCCCTTCCAGCCACTTCCAGCTCCGTCTCTTCTCCCTGGTGGTTTTCCTCAGCAACAGACTCTTCCACAAGACCGTTTACCTTCAGTCCACTCTGAGCGGCTCCTCTGCAGACAGGCTGCTCTCTCCCCAGCCGTCTCCTGCCAAACACAAGCCTGCTCCGGGGCACTGAACCGCAGCCCAAAGGGGACGGGATGCAGGCTCAGCTGCTGGAAACATCCTGGGGACGTGCAGGACCCGGCGTGTGAGGCACTCAACGTGTTTTCCCACCACCAAAAGCCCCCCCGGCTGTTTCTGTGTCCCCGCTGTGAGCAGGTGGAGGACGTGGGAGAAGGCTGGATTTTTAACACCTTTGTGAGATACAAAAAGCCAGGTTTCCCCGTGCTTGTTTTATAGCGTGTCCCAGCCCTTCCCTCGGGCCGTTTTGTACTTCCCGTGCCATCTCCCTCCCCTCCCACGAGTGCTTTGTGGCCCGTTCTGCCCCAGCTTTGGGTAACCCGTGCTGTGTCTCCCCCGTACCGTCGTCCTTTCCATGTTGTAACTCAGGTCGGGTTTTTGCAGCCCTGCTGTGCTGAGGGCTGCCAGCCTCCCACCCTGCAGCGCCCAGCTCTGCTCCCAGCGCAGGCAGCCCCATGACCAGTGCCACCTGCCAGGGCACAGCACGGAGGGCGCCGTCCTGCAGGGGGGAGCAGCTCTACAGCACGGGCAGAAACGGGGCTGTTTACAGCTACAGCTGCAAAGGGAAATGACGGCTGTGAGCAGGAACTGCAATGGGAGCATGGAACGTCTGGGGCTGGGTTACAGGTTCGATATGGGGCTGGGTTCCAGGTTGGGTTCCAGGTTGGGTTCCAGGTTATATATGGGGTTGGGTATCAGGTTCTATATGGGGTTGGGTTCCATGTTCGATGTGAGTTGGGTTCCAGGTCTGTCGCCCCGCGGTCGGTCCCGGTTGGGGTCCAGCGTTGGAGAAACGAACTTGTTGTCTGGAGTATTTCCACACTGACGTGTTAAATGGAAACAACCCGACCCCGGATGTGGTTGGCCGCCATCCCGCGTGCGGAGCGTTCTTTGAAGCGGCGGATCTCGCGTTCTTTTTTGGGCTGAATTCGGGGCAAATCCGCCCCGCTCCGCCTCGGGGTGCGGGCCCGACGCGCCCACGTGGCGTGCACCGCCCGCTTCCGGGCACGTGACCACCCGCGCCCCGCCCCCGGGGCTCCGAGCCCGGACGGACACGTCACTGCTCGCTCTCGGGGCGGCCCCGCCCACCGCGCGCTCAGCCAATCGGAGCGCTCCGCGGGAATCCCGCCCTCCGCGTTGCGCTCAATGAGCGGCGGCGCCGCTCGAGTGGCGTCGCGTCGAACCAATGGGAAGCCGGCGGAGCCGTGAGGCGGGCTGGGGCAGCAGCGCGGGGTGGATGGCCGGGGCGGCGGGGCCGAGAGCGGCGGCCGGGTGAGAACCGGGAGTGCGAGGGGAGAACCGGGAGTGCGGGGCGGGATGGGACCGGGAGTGAGCGCGGCGAGCCGGGCGGGGCCGGGACTGCGCTGTGCTGGGCCTGAGCGGGAGCTGTGCGGCCTGGGCCGGGCGGGGGGCGGGATGCGGGCCTGGGCCGGGCGGGTGCTGAGCGGGGCTGAGCGGGGCTGTGCGTGGTGCTGTGCGGGGCTGTGCGTGGTGCTGTGCGTGGTGCTGAGCCACGGGGCTGCCGCAGAGAACAGCCCGTCATCGCCCGGCCCGTGCTGGTTTTACCCTCCCTGCCCGCCCCGGTGACTGGCGGCTGCAGGTCGGAATCTCTGCCGGGTCAGTGCGTGATTTGCAGCTGCACTTTGCTATTCCCCAATCTCAGCCTGTCCAAATAAGCGCCTTTTAACTCGGAGATACGGACCGTGGCTTTATCAGCCCGTTCTGGGACGGAGCCCATAGCAGTGCAGGTTGGCCTTATGTGTGTTATCCAGGCTGAGTGGGCAGCACAGCACTGCTCCAACAGCAGGTCAAACAGCTGCATCACGCAGTGCCACCGGAGCAGATCTGTGTTAGGAAACCTCTGCGATGCGTGCATTTCACATCAGCAATCTGCAGCCGCTGTGGGCTTCTGGCTCATCTCTTGTAGCTCAACCAAGGAAAACCAGCCTTGGTCCCTTGGCTGCTGAAAGCTCGGGGTTATCTTGTTTTGCACACAGAGAAACAGACACAGCTGCCCCAAAGAAGTTCTGCTCCCCGTGAAAGAAGTTGAAGCCTCGGCCAAGATTTGGGCCGACTGATCAGGTGAAGCTCTGGGGGATCCAGGTTGAAGGAGGAGAGGGAGGCAGCAGATACACGCAGGGGCCCAGCCCCATTCTCTCTGATCACCTCCATTTCTGCTTTCTAGGTTTCCAGGTGTCCGTTCCCTCCTTTGATGTGACAATGACCAAGCTGGGGTTCCTCCGGCTCTCCTATGAGAAGCAGGACACGCTGCTCAAGCTCCTCATCCTGTCCATGGCAGCTGTGCTGTGTAAGTCTGCATGCACGACCCCAGGAACTGCCTCCTCCTTCAGCTCTTCCTGAGGCCACCAAACTCCCATCTGTCATTACAGGGCGACCTAAGTGCACGCTGTTATTCATTCAGTACTGGCTCCTTTGAAAACTCGTTCTTCTCTTCTTTGTGTTTGCAGCTTTCTCCACGAGGCTCTTTTCTGTCTTAAGATTTGAAAGTGTCATCCATGAATTTGACCCGTAAGTATCTTCCCCCCACCCTCTGGGTTTTCCTCCTTGGGATCAGCGGATGTTGGCTGCTGTTTGCTGGGCTGTGTTTGCTCCCAGCAGTTGTCAGAGCTGTGTCTGGACACGGAGGTGCTGGTGTTGTTGCAGGTACTTCAACTACCGCACAACTCGCTTCCTGGCAGAGGAAGGCTTCTACAAATTCCACAACTGGTTTGATGACCGAGCGTGGTACCCCCTGGGCAGGATTATCGGCGGAACCATTTATCCAGGTAGGCCAGCAGGCTCTGGCTGTGCTAGAACGCACTTTGAGCAATGCGGGGCTGCCGGGGTGTGGATTTGAGAGGGCAGCAGCTCCTGTCTGTTCCATCCTTCTCGCCTTTTTGGCTGCTCCAATTCAACCCACTGATGGTGCCACGTCCATCCTGCAGGGCTGATGATCACCTCTGCAGCCATCTACCACGTGCTGCACTTCTTCCACATCACCATCGACATCCGCAACGTCTGCGTCTTCCTGGCGCCCCTCTTCTCCTCCTTCACCACCATTGTGACTTACCACCTCACCAAAGAACTCAAGGTATGGGGAGCACCATTTCAGTTTTATCCTTTTGAGGCGTATCTGTGCATGCAGGGCTGTGATCTGATGGTTCTCTTTGCCCTCTGTGCTCCCCAGGATGCGGGCGCGGGGCTTCTTGCTGCTGCCATGATTGCAGTTGTGCCTGGGTACATCTCTCGTTCTGTTGCCGGATCCTACGATAACGAAGGTGAGTTTGAAGCATTCAGAGCAAGGAAACCTTTAAGAAGACAAACCTTTCCCTGTATGGGCTGTGGGTGACCACATAAGGAATCACTGTTTGCCAAAGGGTAGCTGGTGGAGCTAGAAGCCATGTGAGCCGCTGCATACTAAACATTATCATGTTTCAATCTTGCAGTCAGATATGGAACTGTTTTCCCACTATTGATGCAAGGTGCTGTTCTTTCTAGTGAAGTAGCACCAAGATAGGCAGGGTTTTATATAAGTATTTTTTAATGCAGTCAGACATTCCAGTGTATGTTGACACTGAGGTTACGCTGACATTCAGGGTGATGTGAGCTTCCTCTGACCTCGCTGTGTCTCTCTGCCCAGGTATTGCCATTTTCTGCATGCTGCTAACTTACTACATGTGGATCAAGGCTGTGAAAACTGGCTCTATCTATTGGGCAGCGATGTGTGCTCTTGCCTATTTCTACATGGTGAGCATTCCTTGTCCTGGCACCCAGATATGTGATAAATTCGGGGTTCTGGCAGCTGGGGCTGTTCATAGTGCCCCGTTTGGGGAGAGCACGTGATCCCAGGACTTGCTGTTGGACCCCACCACGCAGTCTGTCCAGCCCTGGAATTGGTGTTTTTCACTTTTCTCTTGCCAGGTCTCCTCGTGGGGTGGCTACGTCTTCCTGATTAACCTAATCCCACTGCACGTCCTTGTGCTGATGCTGACTGGCCGCTTCTCACACAGGATCTATGTTGCCTACTGCACTGTGTACTGCCTGGGGACGATCCTCTCAATGCAGATCTCCTTTGTTGGCTTTCAGGTGAGGCCATCCAGCACTGCTTGTCTTTCAGGAAGTCTTGGAAGTTCACACATCTCCACACAGCAGGGAATGCAGCATTTTCAAGGGAAGCAGTTGCCCCTTTGTCACCTTTAGTGTCCTGGTATGGAGAATATAGGTTTTGTGGGCTTGGAAGCTTCACTTGGAGAGCTCACAGCAAGGAAGGCTCTCAGAGTTCATTTTTCATGTGCATTCCTATCAGAATTAAGGCTGATGTGAAATTCCTCGTGTCCACAGGGAGGGATCGGCTTCCTATGACTTCAGCAAGTCGTGGCCTTAGCACTGATTTTGCTGAGGTCTTTTTGGAGTGACTCAGCTGTCGTTTCCTCATGTCTGATCACACTCTCCCCTGCTTGCAGCCTGTCCTCTCCTCAGAGCACATGGCTGCCCTGGGCGTCTTTGGCTTGTGCCAGATCCATGCCTTTGTGGACTACCTCCGCAGCAAGCTGAACCCGCAGCAGTTTGAAGTCCTCTTCAGGAGCGTCATCTCCCTGGTTGGCTTTGTCCTCCTGACAGTCGGGGCTGTGCTGATGCTCACAGGTAGCTCAATTAACGGTGATCCCATTCATACTGATGTTGCTCAGCATGTTTTGCTGCTGGCTTCGTCTCTTTCCCGTGCTGTGAATCATAGAATCATTAATGTTGGAAAAGACTTTTCAGATCACCCCCCGGCTATTCCCACTGAATACCCCTCACTAAGGGCACACCTTTTGTCAGTTGTGATTTCTGCACTATTGCTTGCACCGTGTGGATTCGGTTGGGCAGAAATTTCCATGGGCTAAAATCACACTTATTTTAGAAAGGAAATTCAGAGCTTTGAGTAATGGAGGTGACAGATGAGGTGCAGGATTGCTCATTCAGCTTTGCACATCTCCCTTGTGACAGAGCCTGTTGGCACTGCTGGCTGTGCTGGGACTGATGCTGATTTTCTCCTCTCTGCTAGGGAAAATCTCCCCATGGACGGGGCGTTTCTACTCTCTGCTGGATCCTTCCTATGCCAAGAACAACATTCCCATCATCGCCTCTGTCTCAGAGCACCAGCCCACCACCTGGTCCTCCTATTACTTTGACCTGCAGCTCCTTGTGTTCATGTTCCCAGGTGAGCCCAGCCCTGTTGCAGTCAGACCCTTTGGTGCGCTCTGGGTTTATTACATCCTTGCAGCGTGCTGCTTGTCTCCACCAGATGGATTTTCTTTCAGGCTAAGGCAAACCTCACCTGTTTCTCTTTCCTCTTTGTTGCAGTTGGTCTCTATTACTGCTTCAGCAACCTCTCGGATGCCCGCATTTTTATCATCATGTATGGTGTGACCTCCATGTACTTCTCTGCTGTGATGGTGAGGGCTGCTCGGGCTGGTGTGATGTTGTGGGACTGAGCAGGACACGAGGATGATGAGGTGGTCTCTCTCTGATGGCTGTGCTGTTGCCCGCAGGTGCGGCTGATGCTGGTGCTGGCTCCAGTGATGTGCATCCTTTCCGGCATCGGCGTTTCTCAGGTGTTGTCCACCTACATGAAGAACCTGGACATCAGCCGACCAGACAAGAAGAGCAAAAAGCAGCAAGACTCCACCTACCCCATCAAAAATGAAGTGAGCGCTGGGGCAGCCTGTGACCGTGGGGAAGAGGAGAGCAGTTGCTGATCCTTGTGGGGATGGGCACAAGGGAGGTGCTCTCTCCCTTCCTGCGGTGACACCTGTTTGCATCCGCAGGTTGCCAGCGGCATGATCCTGGTGATGGCTTTCTTCCTCATCACATACACCTTTCACTCGACCTGGGTGACCAGCGAGGCGTACTCATCGCCCTCCATCGTGCTGTCGGCGCGCGGCGGGGACGGCAGCAGGATCATCTTTGATGACTTCAGGGAGGCCTACTACTGGCTGCGGCACAACACGCCAGAGGTAACCGCGCTCCCAGCCCGGTGGGTGCCGGCACCCATCTGAGCACTGACGGTTCATGCTGTGTTTGGCTGCAGGACGCCAAGGTGATGTCGTGGTGGGACTACGGCTACCAGATCACCGCCATGGCCAACCGCACCATCCTGGTGGACAACAACACCTGGAACAACACGCACATCTCCCGCGTCGGGCAGGTAGGTGCTCCCACTCTGCGCCCGCTGTGCCGGAGCACTGTGGCACCTCGCAGCTGTTGGGTCCCTTGCAGGCGATGGCATCGACAGAGGAGAAAGCCTACGAGATCATGAGGGAGCTGGACGTCAGCTACGTGCTGGTGATATTCGGCGGCCTCACCGGCTACTCGTCAGATGGTAAGAGCCCGCAGCACCCCCACGGCCCCCCATGCACCCACCGCTCACCCCCATCCCTTACAGACATCAATAAGTTCCTGTGGATGGTGCGTATCGGCGGCAGCACGGACACGGGGCGGCACATCAAGGAGCACGACTACTACACACCTACCGGAGAGTTCCGCGTCGACCGCGAGGGCTCCCCAGTGCTGCTCAACTGCCTGATGTACAAGATGTGCTACTACCGCTTCGGGCAGGTCTACACCGAGGCCAGTGCGTGTCCCACACCATGTCCTGTTAGCCATGGGGCTGTGCTGGCACATACAGCACTGCTTTGTGCCCATGGGCCATGCTGCCACATACAGCACTGCTTTGTGCCCATGGGCCATGCTGGCACATCCAGCACTACTGTGTGCCCATGGGCCATGCTGCCACATCCAGCACTGCTTTGTGTCCCTGCAGAGCGGCCACCCGGCTACGACCGCGTGCGCAACGCCGAGATCGGGAACAAGGACTTTGAGCTGGACGTGCTGGAGGAGGCGTACACCACAGAGCACTGGCTGGTCCGGATATACAAAGTAGGGGTTGGGCCTCATGTGGCCGCAGCGTTGGGGCGCTGTGTGCTGCCGGTGCTGCCGGTGCTGCCGGTGCTGCCGGTGCTGCCCGTGGGTCGGTGCTGCCCGTGGTCTCGTCTCTTGCAGGTGAAGGACTTGGACAACCGCGGGCTGTCGCGGACGTAGAGCCGCGCAGCTGCTGCCCCGACGTTGTTGTGCGGAGATGTTGGGGGGATTCTGTTCTGCTGGGGGTCGTCTGTCGTTCTGTTCCCTGTTGTTTTTATACCATTGAGGAGCTGGGGTGGCCCCGCCTGCTGCGCGCGGGGGGTTTTATACCGCAGAGCAGCCACCGAATCGGAAATCACGGCGTTACCGGGCTTTGATTAAAGGGGAATTACCGGAACCCGCCTGTCCGCCCCGTTCGCTCTCCCGGTTCCGCTCCGGTTTCCGTATCGGGGGGGCGGGGATGGGAGGGGGCGGGGCTTCGGGCTGCGCGCGCAGCGGGGGGCGGGGCCACGTGGCGCTGGCGGGAACGGGCCGTGCGGGCTGAACGCGGTGCGGGATGGCCGTGCCGTTCGTGGAGGATTGGGACCTGGTGCAGACACTGGGGGAAGGCGCCTATGGAGAGTGAGTGCGGGGGGGGAGCGGGGCGGGGCGGGAGTCCTGGAGCTGGCGGAGCGGCCTTGCCGTGCCCCCCCCCGCCTGCACGGCGCGGGCAGCTCTTGTGCGCGCCGCTGGTCCGCTGCAGGTCGCGCTGTGTCGCTGCACGCAGTGCACTGCTGCTCCCATTGCACTGCCGTGCCCAATGCACTGCCGTGCTGCACCCAATGCACTGCTGTGCTGCACCCAATGCACTGCTGTGCTGCACCCATTGCGCTGCCGTGCTGCACCCATTGCACGGCTGTGCTGCACCCATTGCACGGCTGTGCTGCACCCAGTGCACTGCTGTGCTGCACCCATTGCACTGCTGTGCTGCACCCATTGCACTGCTGTGCTGCACCCAATGCGCTGCTGTGCTGCACCCAATGCGCTGCTGTGCTGCACCCAATGCACTGCTGTGCTGCACCCATTGCACTGCTGTGCTGCACCCAGCCCATCTCCCCCTGCAGGGTGCAGCTGGCCGTGAACCGTCGCACAGAGGAGGCCGTGGCCGTGAAGATCGTGGACATGAAGCGCGCAGCCGACTGCCCCGAGAACATCAAGAAGGAGATTTGCATCAACAAGATGCTGAACCATGACAACGTCGTCAAGTTCTACGGGCACCGGCGGGAGGGAGCCACGCAGTACCTGTTCCTGGAGTACTGCAGCGGCGGGGAGCTCTTCGACCGCATCGGTGCGTTGCAGTGTGAGAGCGGGCGCTCCGTGCTGCAAGCTGCAGCCCCTGCCCTCACTACTTGCTGCAGCCCCTGCCCTCACTGCTCGCTGCTGTTGCAGAGCCGGACATCGGGATGCCGGAGCCGGAGGCGCAGCGCTTCTTCCAGCAGCTGATTGCTGGTGTGGTGAGTGCTGCGGGACGGTGCCGTGCTGCTCCCGGCCGGCTGCGGTGACCCCCCTCATCCCCCCTGTAGGTGTACCTGCACAGCATGGGCATCACGCACCGCGACCTCAAGCCGGAGAACCTGCTGCTGGATGAGCGAGGTGTGCCCCCCCTCCCCGACTCCCCGCCGGGTTTCGTCGCCTTTAACTTGACCCTTCCTGTTCGTTTTGCACCCAGACAACCTGAAGATCTCCGATTTCGGCCTGGCCACCGTCTTCAAGCACAACGGGCGCGAGCGGCTGCTGAACAAGATGTGTGGGACGCTGCCCTACGTGGCCCCCGAGCTGCTGCGGCGCCCCGAGTTCCGTGCTGAGCCTGTGGACGTGTGGGCATGCGGCGTGGTGCTGACTGCCATGCTGGCGGGAGGTGGGCACAGGGGGAGCGAGGTGTGGGGTACATGAGGGGTGTATATGGGATGCATGGGGGAGGTGGGGGTGAGAATCAGAAGCCCCGTGTGGAGCAGAGCGGCGATGCCTCACGTGGGAGGTTGCAGTGGTGTTGCAGTGCGTGCTTTGCACGGCACAGAGCAGTACTGCACATGGTGCACCTTGGCACGTCGCAGCCTTTTGGAGGCAAATGGGAAGGCGGTGCTCCTGCCTCCCTTTGCCAATCTCTTGTGCCTCTCTTTCTCCCTCAGAGCTGCCCTGGGATCAGCCCAGCGACAGCTGCCAGGAGTACAGTGACTGGAAGGAGAGGAAGACCTACTTGTCGCCATGGAGGAAGATTGACTCTGCGCCGTTAGGTACGCAGCTGGAGGCAGCGCTGCCTCCCACCGCCCCACAGCTCCTACATGCACCCTGTTCCCCACAGCGCTGCTGCACAAGATCCTGACCGAGAGCCCCACAGCTCGCATCACCATCCCCGACATCAAGAAGGACCGCTGGTACTGCCGGCCCCTGAAGAAGGGTAAGGGCCGGGTAAGGGCTGTAGGGCAGAGTGCGACTCCTGCCCGCGCTGTGCACAGCGTTGGCTCTTTGCTGTTCTGCAGGCACGAAGCGCAGCCGCGTGTCCTCAGGTGGTGTCACCGAGTCCCCTGGAGCCCTCCCCAAACACATCCGCTCTGACACAGACTTCTCTCCTGTCAAGAGTGCCCTGGGGTGAGCAATGCAGCTCCCTGCTGCACGCTGCCTCTCTGCAGTGTGGGAGTGCAACGGCTGGTGCAAACCAGCTCGATGCACACGTGACCCCACATTCATCCTTCCCCTACTTGTGCATGCAGAACCCCAAAGAGGCGCAGTCCTCTCAGCCACTCACCCATCCCTTTTGCAACCCCATCTGCTTGCCTTGCAGTGAGGACAAGGCGAGCTACTCCACATCGCAGCCTGAGCCCGGCACGGGTGGCACGCTGTGGGACGGCAGCACGGGCAGCATCGACCGCCTGGTGCAGGGCATCAGCTTCTCCCAGCCTGCCTGCCCTGAGCACATGCTGCTCAACAGCCAGCTGCTCGGCACGCCAGGCTCCTCCCAGGTGTGTTCCCTTAGGACCTGCTGTGCAACGCTGCGACCTTTTGGATGTGCATCTCTGCAGTGTTTGCATCCTGGCATTACAAGCTTGCAACCTTTGGGGTGCAGCTTTGCAGTATTTCTAGTGCTAAGGGGTTGCTTTGCAATGCTGGGGGTGCCATTCTGCAGTGTCACATTTATTACACTTGGGATGCGACTTGGCAATGTTTGTAGTGCCGGGGATGCAGGTTTGCAATACCTGAAATGCTTGGGGTGCATTTTGGCAGGACCAGGGGTGCTGTTTCACACTGTTCTGCAGCACCAGCATGCAGCTGCCAATGTTTGCCACACGGGGGTGCAACTTGCTAACGCTGCACAAGGATGTGCAGTACCAGGGATGTGACTTGGTGCGCCTTTGGGGCTGCAAGGGGCACTTTGCATCCACACAGCGGGGCTGAGGTGTGGGATGCGGGCACAGCGCTGCAGCTTTGCATCATTCCCGATGCTCTCTGTGCTGCAGAACCCCTGGCAGCGCCTGGTGAGGAGGATGACGCGCTTCTTCACCAAGCTGGATGCCGACGGCTCCTACCGCAGCCTGAGGGACGTGTGTGAGAAGATGGGCTACGGCTGGAAGCAGAGCTGCACCAACCAGGTGGGGCCGGGCCTGAGGGGGGGGGGGTGCAGGGATGGGGCTGAGCCCCCCTGATGCTCTGCCGTGATCCCACAGGTCACCATCTCCACCACGGACCGGAGGAACAACAAGCTGATCTTCAAGGTGAACCTGCTGGAGATGGAGAGCAGGATCCTGGTGGACTTCCGCCTCTCCAAGGTGGGTGCCGGGATGGGGGGCACAGTGGGGTTCAGGGCAGTGTGTGGGGGGGAGGTGGGTGCAAATGGGGTCGTTGGGACGTGGCAGTGCAGCGTGGGGCGCACTGACCACCGTGGGACGCACTGACCACTGTCCCCCCACAGGGCGATGGGTTGGAGTTCAAGCGGCATTTCCTGAAGATCAAAGGCAAACTGAGCGACGTGGTCAGCACGCAGAAGGTCTGGCTGCCCCCACCCTGAGCCCCACCACCTTCTTCCTCCTCCTCCTCCTCCTCCTCCTCACCCCGCAGGGCTGTGCACCGCAGTGCAGTGCTATGGGGTCAGCCCGGCTCTGCGCCCGCTGCGGTTTTTATGGGTTGAATAAATTGTGGGATCGGACGGCCGAGCTCTGTGCCACCTGGGGGCTGTTTGGTGCAGCTGGGAGCGGGCTCAGCCCCGCGCTGCTCTGCAGCTCCGTTCACTCTGGAACCGACCGATGGTGCCGAGGGTTTCCTTTGAGCTCTGTGGCCCCACACAGCCCCATCCACAGCCCGGAGCTGTGGGGGCAGCTCAGGGTCTTTCCCCCCTCCTTGCCCTCTCTCAGGGCGGCAGCTGCCCCACTCCCAGCCTCTAATTGCTTTTCACAGCGCTAACGAGCCCGGAGCTGCCAGGGGTTGTTAGCGCTGGAGCGAGAGGAGTGCAGGGATTAACCCGGGGCAGCGCCCCCCTCCCCCCTAAAAGAGCATCCCCCAAACCCACCCCGAGCTGCACATCCCACCACGGCCCCGAACCCACCGCTCCCACTGCCGGCTTCGGTTACTGAGCTGCAAAAAGCCTCTTTCCGTTCTTGTCCCCATTTTCCAGTGCTCCCCCCACCTTCAGCTGAGCCATTAACGGGGCCTTTTGGGGTCCTTTAATTGCATATTTATATTGCAGCTGGGAGCGAGACCCCGGCAGCGGGCGAGGGGCAGCAGGAAGACGCCGCCCCGACCCCGTGTGCTTTTCAGCCGGGATTAAGCACCGTTAATTGTCCCGGAGATCACAGATTGCAGCCGGGGGATAATTAGGCTGAATGCATTGGGCTGAATGCGGGGTTTTCTGGTTCACTCCCCCAGAGGCTCCCGGTGGGCACAGATTTGGGTTTGCAGGCAAAAAGGAGCTTTGGGTGCACACCCAGCACAGCTCGTTGCAGCAGTGGGAAGTTGGTCCCGTTTGCAGTAAAGGTTTCTCTTCAAGGGGAAAACCCGTCCTTTGGTTCATCCCCTACAGCATCTTGCTTTGCCTGCTGCCTACCCCAGCTTGGGTCATAGATAGCTCGTTTTGGGCTGCAGAGATGGGATGTAGGTGCAGAATGGGATGCAGCAGCAGAAGCCACGTGGAGGATGGAGGTGCAGGACGGCAGGTGCAGGACGTGGGGCAGTGAGCGCAGAAGCAGGATTTGGGATGGAGCTGCAGGACACGGGATGCTCCATTCCCAGAGAGCCCCAGACCATGTAGGGCCGGGAGATGGAAGTCCAATTCCCAATGAACAGGGGCTGCTTCGTGCCATGTGCCCAGCCCGGCCCGTGCCGGGATTTCCCTGCTTGTCCCCATCTGGGCAGCAGAGCCCGGCCACATCTGCCCACCAGATGTGATGGGGCCTCGGGGGGGTGGGAACCTCCCTGCTCCCCCTGCTCCCCCTGTTTGCTGGGACCACTGCAGCCATTGCTGAGATGGGGTGCAGGGGCTGGGGATGGAGGGGCTGGAAGGGATGTGGGGTGCAGCTGTGGATGCGGATCCAGAATGGGGGCGCACAGGTCTGGGCAGCCTGCGGGCAGCACAGGGGGGGTTTGCACGGATAAAAGCTGCCAAGATCCCCTAAACCGGGTCGGCCCCGCAGCTGTGGGCGGGAGGGGGAGGAAAAAGCAAAATGCTTGAAAAAGGTGAAAGCCTCCCAAACGCTGAGGTCATTTCTTGGCGAGGAAGCGGGCTCAGCTCGAAGTGCCTGCAGGTCTATTTAATATCAGCAGACACATTCCTGGGCAGGGCGGGGAGAGCGCGCACCCCACGGCGGCCCCCAACACCCCAAACCCCCCCCACAGCTCCGGGACAGCACTGAGCAGTAGCAGGAAGAGCACAGAAGGGACGGATGGCCACGGGGTGGTGGAACCCAAACTCTGAGTGGGATTTTGGGGGCTGGGGAGGAAAAGTGCCCATGGAGCCCCCGATGTGCGGGGCCTGCAGTGCTGCAGCGAGCAAAAAGGGGGAAACCCCATTAAGATAATGATATAAATGCATCCCCTACGATCCCACAGCCGCCCTGCAGAGCTGCTGCCATCACACATGTCCTGAGGGCTGTGGTGACGGCGGTGTTTATTTTGCTAAACCTCACAAACCCCTGATGGGGGGGGGGGGTTAAAAGGCTGAAACAAAAAAAGGCCAAAGAGATGGAAATGCAGCTGGAAAGTGAAGCTGGGGCTGCGTGTGCAGAGCAGGTGGGGATGCCCCGGAATCAAGGTGCAACCAGAGAGGTGCCCTGCTGGGGATGAGGAGCGTTTCTCCTATGGAGGAGGCAGCAGGGCCGTGCTCTGGCCGGGGGGGTTTCGTGGTGCTCACACATCCCTCCCATCAGCAGCATTTAAAGCACAGCACCAGAAGTACCAGCTCAGTGCAGCATCCCTCCCTGCATCACTGCCTGCAGTGCATTGGGATGCTGCAGCCTGCGGGGATTTCTGGAGCGGTGCATGAGGATATTTGCATCCTGTGGTGTTCTCAGCTTGCAGGGTTGTTTGCAGCACACGGGGATGCTTGTAGTGCACAGGAATGTTTGCATCGTGCAGGGCTATGTGTGGCATGCGTCCCCTTCCCAAGAGCAAGCACAGCACTGCAGCTGTGGGACTCAGCTCACCGCCTGCAGCCAAGAGCTGTCTTTGCACAAGGCAGGTGAGGGCTGTAGCAGCAGCAACGTGTGCTGAGGAATTTCCTCCCCGAGGTGCCCACACGGGCCCTGCTGAGCCTTTCCTCCCCATCCACATCCCCGGGCTGCAATGGAGCTGGAGCTGGCTCTCCCTTTCTCACCATGGCAGCACTCGGAGGCTGCTGCTCTCCAGATGTGATAAGGAGAAGTTTGGCTGAGGCTTGAAAAGTGGGGGGGGAAAGAATAAAAAACAATAAAGCAGAGCAAAGCAAATTCCTTGGCAAATCAAAGCACGGTGCGTGCAGAGCTCAGAGCATCCGTCCTGATAAGGGAAGAGGCGGCTGCAGGAGGGGGGAGGCGGCCCTGGGAGCCACCATTGGCTGCTGGCTGGGGACAGGGAAGAAGCCGCCCTGCATTGGGCTGTGCCTCAGTTTCCCCACGCTGTGAATGCTGCGAAGGGTTAAAGCTTGGTGGGTAAAATACCTTGGAGGGGTTAAACAGGGCGATTTCTCTGCTGGGTTTTATCCAAAACATATGTTTTTGCCACTATTCCAGTTATCTGGGATATTTCCTGCGTGTTTGCTCCTATGGCAACCGGCCCAGCATGAAAGACCTATTTACTGGGCCCTGGGATAAGGCAGGGCCATATGTTGTCAATTTGGAAGGCTCCTTCCCCTCCGATCTGTCTCCAGCCCCCGGCACAGCTCGGGGTGTGGGGAGCGTCCAGGGAGAGGCGGTGGGTGGGGGTGGGATGGGCTCTGCTGGGTGGGTTCAGGTCCAGCAGGGAGAGATGGAGATGAGGTTCCTTCAGCATCGCTTTGAGGTTCTTCAGCAGCTACAGATGGACACAAGCAACCCGTAATGTTGGGGTAAGATCCTTCAGGGGGGTAGAGATGGGTTGGTTTGGTGTCTATCAAGGGACACAAGGATGAATACAAGCAAGCTACAGCATTGGCTGGAAGTCCTTGAGGGGTTGGGGATGGAGACAAGTGACCTACCACAGAGATCCTTCAGAGATGCCAATGGACACCAACACCCTGAGGCATCATTTTGGTGTTTATCTGAGAGCTGAGGATTGCCATAAGTAACCTACAGCACTGAGGTCCTTCAGGAGCAAAAGATGGAGCCAAGGGGCCTTTAACATCAGTCTGAGGTCCATTGGAGGTGCAGGGATGGAGACGAGCAGCCCACATCAGTGCTCTGAGGGCTGCCCAAGAGTCCTGGCTGGAGATGGCGGATCTGCAGAACCATCGACTCCCCCGGGCTCCCTGGGCGCTATTTCTGGTGGAAAGGCCCAAATAGATGCTGGGTTTTTTTCCTCCCCCACGTTTTGCAGGACTGACCCCTCCGTCCTCCCACCGCCCGGCGCTGCCTCGCCGTGTTTCTTTTAACACACACACACAAATAAAGGCTCGGGGCCAAAATAAACCTCTATGAAAACGTGCGTTTGGGACAAAAAGCCACTTTTCACTGGGGAAAAAAAAAAAAAGAAGTAAAAAGAAAAAGAAAACCCTTGAAGTGAACGGCTGGCAAAGCTCCGAGGGAGACTCAGTGCCCTGGAATATGGTTTGCAGAGTGGGGATGGATGGAGGCACAGAGCGAGCCCCACAAGCAGAGCGGGTGGGAGCGGAGCTGCTCCCCGCAGCCAGCCCTGCACAGCCCGGTTTGTTTCCAGCTCGGAGGTTGGCCAAGGCTGGGAGATGCCCTCGGGGGGGCGGCGCTCCCTCGCGATGCTCACCAGCTGCACATCCCCTTCCAACAAAGCGCCTTCTCCCCCACCAAGCTGGCTGCGGGGATGAGGAAATTGCCTCCTTTCTCGTTTCCCCAACCCCGGAGGAGACAAGCGATCGTTTGAAGGCGGCTCTTCATTTCCTGCCCCGCGCTTCAAAGCGCTGATGGCCGACAGGGGGGGAGCGCTCCCCCCGCACCATCGCACGTGGCTGCGGGTCCCCGGGCGACGGCGGGTCCGGCGGAGCAGCGCTCGGTGCCAAGGCAAACATTGGCTCCAGGAGGAGTTTTGTCTCTTTTTTTCCCTAAAAACGCAGGTTTTGCTCACTTGCGGCTCTTGTTTTGTTTCCATCCCGGCTCTGTTTCTGCAGCAGGACCCCAGGGCAGGTGCAATGGGGCTTTCAGATGCTCGGATTTCACCCCCTCTCCTGATGGGCTGTAGGAGAGCCCCCTGTGCCCCCCCCCCGTATCTCATCGTTCACCCCTAGAGATGGAAGGGCTGTGCTCAGTGAGGGCTGCAGCAGGGCAGGGAATTCCCTGTGCCTGGGTGTTGGCCAGCAGGAGAGCTTGGGGCATGGCGAGGTGTCAGAGCTCTTCCCTGCCCGTTCCCCTCCTCCTCTTTCTCCCCTTTATGCTTCTCCTCCTCCACCTCCCCTTCCTTCTCCATTTCTATCACCCCCTCTCATCACCTCCTCATCTCTTCATCTCTTCTCCCTTCACCTCTCTCCCTTATCTCCTCACCTTCCCTTTCCACACTGCTCCCACCCGACCCCCCCCACCTCCCACCCGCTCCATTCCTCCCCTTCCCCACTTGTTGAGCTCCATCAGCCAATGCCACCCAAAACCACCTCCACAAATGAAGAGCCCATGGACCACCCCCAGCAGGAGGAGACCCCCACATGGAGACCCATTGCAGCCCCGGGGCTGCCTGCAATGCATTGGGCAGCAAAGCCCAGATAAATCCTGTGGCAGCAGTGCTGAGAGCAGCTGTGTTTTTATAGGCACAGAGATGTGGCTGATAGGGTTTTACTGCTACCACAGAAGCTGTTCACACGTAAATGTTACACGAAGGTTTTACAGACCTTTCTGACCCTGATATTGACCTTAATGTGGCTAAAGAGGACTTGAAAAGGTGATGCATTTTGGACCCAAAGCTCTCACTGGCAGGAATATCCGCGATCCACCTGGGCCTCACACAAGGTGCTGTGGACCAGGCCAGGGCAACGTGGAGCATCTCCCACCCTCAGCCTCCCACACTGACCCCACTTCTACCGCCCACCCCCAGCCGCCGACCCCTCCTCCCTCCCCCGCTGCCCCCAGTCCCCATCCCGGCCCGCGGTGCCCCGAGGACGCTGCTGTGGGGCCGCGCAGCTCCCGCGGAGTGGGATCGAGGTTGGCTGGAGCGCGGGGCTCCGCAGGCTCAATGGCGGGGCCTCGCTCCCACGAGTGCATGAAAGGCCCCCTGTCCAAACGGCATTAGACGCGCTGCGAAGGCTCATTCCCGATCGGTCACGCTCCGAGGCGCAGCTGCAGCCCCCGGCCGCGGGAGCCGAGGATGCTCCGGGGCTTTGTTTGGGCAGCTCCGCTCCCGGGAACCGTGACAGGACGATCGGATTACGGAGCAGCCGGAGAAAAGTCGCCCTCGCTGGGAGCTGAGGGGGGAACGCATCCCCCGGCCCCGCTGAGCGCCGAGATACCTGCCTGGTGCCATCGGGATCGGTCGCGGTGCGGGGAACAAAGCCGACCCCACAATGCCGGGGCGGGTTGGGAGGGGTTGGGTAACGGCCCCGTTAATGAGCGGCTCGGCCGCTGCCCTTCTGCTGGATGGGGGTGTAGTACGGCCCGTGGGGGAGGGTGAGAAGGGGTCAATGCGGAACAGAGACCCCCAAGAGGAGATGGATTCCGCGGTCCCAGCTGCGGTGTGGGCGCAGAGCAGCTGCCCCCGCTGCCCACTTTTTGGGGTACCAGCATCGTGCGATGCAGGAGCCGAATCCCAGGAGGGCGCAGGGAGGGCAACGCTGGGCCGGGAGGAAAGCCCGCCCTGAGGAAGCTGAGCAACAGGAAAAGGTGACAGCAGCGCAGCCCGGCAGCTGAGTCAGCAGCAAGAGGGGCAGCGCCGAGGTTGGGCCGCCCAAAGCCACCCAAACCTGGAGGGAACCCGCAGAGGTTGGTGGGTCACGGCCTTTCTGTCCCCACCGGGCTGGTTATGAACCCGCCGCCAGACAAAGCCACCAGCCCGCAGCGGAGCCCGATGGACCCATTTGCATCTTTGCAGAAGGGATTAGCGGAGCCCCGTTGTCCGGGTGTCACTCGGCGCCTTTGAAAGCAGATGACTTCATCCGCTTTCATGGCCCTGCCGCCTTCCAGTAATTAGATTTGCTCCTGACGACGGCAGCGGGGAGTGAGGATGCCGGCCAAATTGCGCTCCCCTTTTGCAAGCAGTTCGGTTGTGGGTCCGACGACGGTCCCGCTGTAGGAGACCCCAAAGCAGGGAGGTGCTGCGCTGGGCGCGGTGCACGCTGAGCCCCCTGCACGGCGTGAGCTCGGGCTGCAGCCACGCTTGCAAAGCAACAGCGTCACCTCCGGAGCTGACGGGTCACCGTGAGGGTGTGGGGTGGGAATGGCTCTGCTCGGGGATGGCCGCAGCTCCGCGTCCTCGTGCACGGCCCTGAAACCCCCCCCCGGGCCCCACCGGGGTTAATTCGTTTAACGCACCGCTAACGGGCGTAGCTTGTCCTAGAGCCGGTCCTTAATGAGCAGCTCATTTGAATCCATGCAAAGTACCAGGGAGCATGGAGACATGCTAATTAAAGTGACTGCTGCTCCGTAATTAAGCAGCAATTCCCCCCCCAAAGAGGGCTTTCTCATGCAAATACCGCCTGCGTTGGGTGATGTAAGGGCTGCGGCTGCAGCTGGGTCTCCCTAATGGGCTCAGGGGGCATCGATGTGGCAAAGCAGAAGAAAAGGAGCAAATTTCACCATTCCCCGCCGAAAGCTCCTGCGGGGGCTGCTGGGGGCGGCGGGGGCACGACGGCACGCGGCGAACTCACCGGGCCGCTTCCGAGCTCAGCCCTGCACTTCCCTGTTGTTTTTCCCCCGCAAAGAGTAATTATCCCCACTGGATGCTGAGAGCCCAGCTCCGTTTTGTTTGCAAATCCTGGCGTGAGCGCAGCGTGACGAAGCGCATCTGGTTTTTATACGAGTGGGAAATGCTTTCGAATAATCTCTGCCACAGCTTAAATAACGGGAACCTGGAGGCATCCCGGCACGACGGGCCGTCCCAATGGCAAAACAACGGTGTCCACCTCCAGTGCCGGCTCGGGTTGCTCCCGGTGCTCACCCTGTTCCTGGGGCTGACTTTATTCCCAACCTGGGGAAGCTTTTGTTAGAGACACTGAATTTGAGGGCTGCTGCTGGAAGGGCCGTCTGCCCTTGGGGCCATCTTGCACTGGGGCCATCTTGCATTGGAGCCATCTTGCATTGGAGCCATCTTGCATTGGGTCCATCTTGCATTGGAGCCATCTTGCATTGGGTCCATCTCCCATCACGGACATCTCCCACCATGGCCACCTTCCATCAGAGCCACCTTCCACTGGGGACATCTCCCTCTGGGGACACCTTCCACCCATCAGAGGTGTCTGTCACGGCCATCTGCTCTCAGGGCCATCTTCATCCCCTTCATTGAGCCCTCCGGTCCCCCAGAACCGTGTCTGACATTGAGCCCATGGCGTCTCTGCCACCAAAGCCCCGCGGTGGCACCAGGCTCCTCCCACATTCCCAACCCACGGCCCCGCTCCAGCTCCATCCTGTGGAGCAGATGACAGCCTTGGGTGTCCCGCTGTCCCTGCCCACCCGTGTAAGCCGCGTTCCTCCCGCTGTGTCACTCTGGGGACACGAAATGCTTCTCCTCATTTCTCCCTTTTCGCACTTGTGGAAATAATGACGTCCTGCAGGAAACCTCCGCAGGGACTAAATTAGGGCCGGTAAACACCGGGTGGCGGAGCCGGGTTTGCCCAGAGCCCTGCGGACTGAGAGGCCCTTTCACGGGAAGCCCTCGGTGGGCACCGATCCCTTCCCCACGCAGCTGCTGTGCGGGCGCAGCCTCAACCATCGGCACAGCTGGGCCAGGAGGGACGGAGAGCCGGGGCTGGGGAGCAGGGAGGAGCCGGGACGCCCCACTGCAGGGTTTAATGCCAAAGATTCGGTCTAACGCCGGGTAATTTAGCAAGCTGTTAATATTAAATTACGCTGCAAATGATGGGAGCTTCCCGAATGCTTCATATGATCTTCTTGTGGTTTGCGTTTGGACGCGCTCCAAGCCCAGATAAGCCCACTTTTGTTGGTTTTAGCGCTGTCTGCCCGAGCAGGGCTTTTTTTCCCCGCTGTTATCAGTTGGAGGATCGCGCACAGAGCTTGTGTGCAGCGCGGAGGAGCGCGGCCAGCCCCGCGCTCTGGAAAGGCTCAAACGACTCCCCCTCTCCTGCCCGACGCCGCTGCACAGCTCCGCGCCTTGCGCCGCTCTAAGGGCTGCCGGGGCAGAGGTGAGCCGTGCAGCAGGGGGGCTCACAGCAGGTCCCGTGGGTGTGTGTGTGAGCAGCCTCGGTTTGCGAAGCCCTTTGCACAGGGCACGGAGACGCGCGGGTCATGTTTGCACGGGGGAAGTTTGCACAGCGCTCAGGCATGCATTTTTCATGCAAACAAGCTCTCGCTCGCATGGGGCGCAGCGAGGTGTGCAGCGCGGTGAGGTTCGTGCACACAATCATTGCGCGGCACTCGGGAACGCGCTTCCCACGTTCGCACGGATCTCCCGACGGGGGCACGCGCAGACTCGCAGCGCGGGGCCGAAGCTCGCCCAGGTGACGCGCACACGGGTACGACTGTCGTGCGGCGCTCGGGAACGCGGCTCCGCGTTGCAGACAAGCGGGTTGCACAAAGCACGGCCAGCTGCGCGGGGCTCGGGCAGCAGCAGCCGCCTCCCGCGGCACGCGGGGCTGCGAGGCGCTGTTTTGCTCGGGGAACGTTTGCACGGCAAAAAGCCGAGACAGCGAAGCCGAGCGCGCATCGTGCACGCGCACCGCGCGCCGCCCCCCTCCCGTTCTGCCGCCCGCGGGCGCGCGCCGTGGTGGGCGTGCACCGCGCCCCGCCCCCCCTCCCTCTTAAAGGGCCCGCGCCCACCGCCCCGCTTCCTCCCGCGGGGGCCTCCTCGACTCTCCCCCCGCAGCTCCGGCCCTTGGTACGTTCCGCGGGGCGGGGGCGGCGGGCGGCGGGGCTCGCGGGAGCGGGCGGGAGGCGCCCGGCCGGGTCGCCCGCCCCGCCTGCAGGCTGCGGGGCCGGGTCCGCTTCCCTGCGGGCTGGGGGACGCGGGAGCTGCGCTTCCCGGCTGGATGCGGCCGCCGGCAGCCGGGCGCGGCGTGACTCGTTGCGGGCTGCCCGCATGCACGCGGCGCGCCGCTCGCTTCGCACCCCCGGCACGAGCCGCTGCGCCCCGAGCCCCGAACGGCGGCGCTGAGCGGAGCTGTCAGCCCCGGAGCGGTGAGTGCTGCGGACAAGGGGGGGGTTGTGCGCGCTCGGCCCGAGCGCCGCCCGTTACCGCGTGCACCGACCCCGGCACGGTGACAGCCGGCCCCCCCCGCTTCGCCTCTCGCTCGCGCTGCCTCCGTTCCGTTCTTATTCGCTCTCCCCCTTCTGCGGCTGCAGCCCGGCCGTCATCGCCGCACGAGGCAGGTAGAGCCGTCCTCGCGCTTCTCGCTGCTGCAGCGCTGCCCGTCCCGACAGCTGCGGGCGCTGCGCACCCCCTCGGTTGGAGGGAAAGGTGCTTTTGCAGTCAGTGCCGCTGCGCTGTGAGAGTTCTCGTGTAGCAGTGCTGTGAATCCTCACCTTTTTGATCCGGCGTGGTTGTTACGGTTGTTAATGTTGTTATGGTTGTTACGGTTGTGACCTGCGTGCTTTTGTTACAGCGAACCAAACGTGCGCTGCTCGTGAGACTGAAACCAACGCGCTGCGTTTGTTGGAGGCTGCCTCGGGGAGAGCCCGATGCACGGAGCAATAAAACGGGAAACGTGCGTTTTCCCAGTCATCCCCTCCGCAACAAGAGGGAGGCTCTGGGCAGGTGGGCGCAGCGGTGCTGCAGCCCCCGGAGCTGCTCGGAGCCGTTGGGGTCTCGGGCTGCTCGGTGGGATCGCCGCTCGGTGCTGCGCTGTTTTGACTCCGGGCTCTGGATGGGGACAGCCCGGTGGAGAGGGATTAGCGATTCATACAAGGGTGAGCCTGGAGCTTTGTTACCGGGATTAACGCGATTTACACCCTTAAGCTGCTTGTAAGCGGCCGTGTCGGGGTGGGTGCTCTGCTCCCCTCCCGTGCACCACGGAGGGCACCCTGGGCTGTGCTGCTCGATGGGTTCCCATCGCTCTCCTCCTTGTCAGCACCGTTCTTGATGTTCCACCAAACCCGTTGGGTTGGCGCACCCTGTGTGCTCCCTCTGCTGGGGCTCAGCGCTCCTTAATGTGGTGTTTCTTACCCCCGAAAGCAAGGAAAAAGCCAGGAGGGGCCGTAGTGCTGCGGGGCAAACCCCAGCAGTGCTTTTGCCATCTCGAGGTGTGCTGTCAGCCCATAAACTGGGGCTCGTGCTTACTTTGGCGCGGCCGCGTGCCAGAGGAATAAGGCAGCTGTGCTCCGACTTCAGGTGATGTCACTTGAGGATTTTAACTGTCAAAGCTTGGAAACACACTCACTTGTTTCAAGCCTGATTCTGCAGATGTGGAAACAGTGAAGCACAGCGATGGATTGGCTGCATGGGCGCACTGTGCTGGTGTTCCTCATCCCAGTACCTCTCAGCCATTGTGGGAGCCCTGCTGGGAGCTCGGGGTGCCATCCTGCTCTGCTCCCTGCCATCAGTGTAAGGACAGAGGAGCTTCAGCTTCCAACACTGAACTGGGAAGCGTGAGATGGTTAAATTGTGTCAGGATGAATTTATTTTGTAACTCAACGTGGATTTGGGTTTCTCGTACAGGGCTGTGTCTCTGCTGTGCAGCTCGCAGTGCTCCCATGCACGCAGCCATCTGCACAACTGTCTGAAGATGCATTTTGTTTCATCGGTTTTATTTGGCTTGGCACAGCTCCACGGTGCCCCATCCTGGGGCTGCTGCTGTGTCTGTGTGACAGCTGCGGGTTCTGCTGCTCCTGGATGCGGTTCCAGAGGGGCCTGGAGCTGCTCTGGGTTTGATGTGCTCAGGGAACCCCAGCACCGAGTTTGCAGCTTTCCCACTTGCTGCAGCGTGTCTCCGGTTTGTAAAGCTGTGAGGTGAACCATCCTGTAACTAGAAGAGTTAGTTAATAACAGCCCAAGGTCTGCGGTGCCTTTTCTTTGTTTGCAGCCCTCAGTCTTTTCTCAGCCTCCAGCTCTCCCTGCTTTAGCTGTCATTTTCCTCTCACTGACACACACGTGTTCAGATACAGGCCATGTTTGAAGCTCTCTAAGTGCAGAGGAGTGCTGTCAGAGGCTGTTTGGGAAGCTGAGCCGTGCAGTCAGTGCTGGTTGTGTGGAGGGGAGCTGCTCACGGTTCCCCTCTTGATGGGACCCTCCTGCTTTCCTATCAGTTCAGTCTCCAGGCCGGTTCCTGGGCACCAGGCACTGCCCTGTGCCCTGCCCTGTGCCCTGCCCTGTGCCCTGCCCTGTGCCCTGCCCTGTGCCCTGCTCTGCAGTCTGGTGGCTCAGCTGGCACCAGCTCTGCTCCTGAGGAGCGTTCCCAGCTGCATGGGAACGATTCATCCCGAGTGCTGTTATTCTGCAGTGCAACATCTGACAAGTTTCCAGTGCTGCATTCCCAGCACTGCCTGAACTTGCTGTTGTCTCTCCCTCTTTCTCCAGGGAGAGATCCTCCCTCTTCCCATCCCAACCCCTACAGTCTCCTCCGCAAGCTCAGCACGAAGGCTCCGTGCTAACGAGCGCAGTCTCCAATTACCCGTCTCAAGAATTCCTGGAATAGATAGCTGCCTGTGGATGTGCACGCTGCTTTTTTCTGGGTGTTCTTCCAGCAATTTCCTTGGTAAATGACTCGCTGCATCTTCCAGGGCTGAGTGTGTCACACGGCTCTGCTCGGCCTCATCACGGTGCTGTGCTGCTGGTCCTGGTGCAGTTATCAGCATGGGATGAGCCGTGTGTTCAGCACGGCCTGCACCACCTGCCTTTCCCATTAAGCCCTCGCTCTTCCGATGTGAGAAATCTCTGCTGCCTTCCAACAGAAGGGAAAACAATCACGCGAGCTGAGCTGTGTTCCCATCTCTCCCATCGCTGTGAGCTGCTGGAGCTCTCCCACCAGCCGGGGGCTCAGAGCAGAGGGTCCGTGGCTGGTGCTGTGGGACGCTGCTGCTCTGATGGGTGCCCTGGATTTTCTGATGGCTGCGGGGGCTACAGGGGTGGGGGGGGTGGGGTCACAGCCCCTTTTGGCAGCAGCTGGTTTGAAATGAGCTTAGCTGGCTCATAAAGCCGCGTTCTCGTGGTGTAGCTGAGCTAAGTGTTGCAGAGGGGGAAGGCTTTGCTGTTTCCCCCATACTTTGCCCCATAAAGCTGTTCTGAAACGGTTTGGGGGGGAGGAGGAGAAGGTTAAAAAATACAGTGGTAATTCCCCTGACAAGCATCACAAGATAAGCTCCCTCCATTGGAGTATTGCTGGGTCCTGCCTGGCAGGGGGGCAATGCCAGGAGCAGCGGGGGGAGCAGAGCGGGCCGGGCCAGGAGACCCAACTGCTGGGTAACGTGAAACCGCCCCCGGCCTCACCTGTCTGCCTGATCACACCTCTGATTTATGGGCTGGATTTTGCTGTTTAGTTTTCCCCACAGACTTCAACCATTGTATCTGATAATGAACCGAGTGGTTGAGCCTTATTTGTTTAATTCAAAGGCAAGTTGAATGTTTTCGACCTCGGAGTGGTACCAAGTCTGCTCACTGGGCTTTCCCTGCAGCAAACCTACAAGCAGAGGAGGGGAAGGGCTGCAGTGGGAACTGGGCTGTGATGGTGCACAGTGTAATGCTCAGACAAAGGGGTTGTGTGCTCTGGGAAGGGCTGGGCACCACCAAATTACATCTGTGGAGTGACGGTGGCTGTGGGCTGCGCTCCTGCCCTGCTCACCTCCTGGTGCTGCTCCTTCCCTCCCTCTGCTGTCTCGGGGGCTGCAGGAGCTCCCATTCCTCCTGCGGTGCCCTGGGATGTGTGTGGGCACTGCTGGGCAGCAGCCCGCTCTGATGCAGCTGGGGATGCTCCTGGTTCCTATGGGGGGTTTCCCTCCCTCAGCTCTCACCTGAGAGAGTACATCCGTGTGGCTGAAAAGCAAAGGCCTCTCATTGACGTGCTGGTGTAGGAGGTGACCCCTATGAGTGCTCCTCATTGAGGACATGGCCATCGTGGGGAACTGCACCAAGAGTGGAGGAAGTTGGTGGCTGCAAACCAGAGGAGGTGTTTTGTGGTTTCTGATCCCCTGGACCCGAGCGGGGCTCTCCCCACTGCAGTCCCTGTTGTGAGTTGGTGTTTCTTCTGTTCTTGTTTCCCTTCTTGCTTGCTGTTTGTTAAGAGCTGATAGATCAGCCCAAATAAGGGTATGAGGGAGGCTGGAGGTTCTCAGGAGGATCCACAGACAGTCAGTACATGACTTGTTGCCTTTATCTCTGAGATCAGGAGATTCTTTTGCAGTGATGGATTAATCCACTCCTGAGTGAATAATATAACCAAGAACAAGCAGGAGCCAGCACTCCAAACAGATGATGTGTTTAATACGTGTGTGCCTCTCCTCCCCCACCAAACAGCGTCTTTCTTCGCCGTCTCATTCTGCGGGGGCCCGCTGAAATCCCAGCGTGTGGAGGGGGAGGGGGGCGGGCCTGGGGCCGTGTCAGATGTCTGCAGGTGGGTGAGGGTTGGGAGCTGCCTGCAGTGTGTCCCAGCGAGCTGTGCTGGCTGTCGTTGCTTTGGTTTGCCCCCCGTGGGGACGTGGTGGCATTGAGCTCTGCAGGGGCGGCATCCAGCTGTGCTTCTGTCTGCCCTGGGCTGTGTTGGCTGGGATGCTGAAGGCGGTGCTGGATGTGTCTGTGCCGTGCAGGGCTTTGCTGCCCGCAGCTTTGCTGGGCGATGTTCCTCGTCCATCAGCAGTAACGGCGCTGTGTGGCTTTTGCCCCTTTCCCCTCCCTGCAGAAAGCAGCTCTCGCATTGCAGCTATGCAGGCCCAGCTCTCCGTGCTGTGTGCTGAGCACTGTTACTTTTAAGGAATTATTTAGCCTGCAGTCGTTTCAGGAAACCTTTGTTTCCCAGCACCTTCCCAAGCCGTGCTGTTGGCGGGGCACGGAGGCTGATTGCCTCAATACCTTCCAGTGACATCGCGGCCCGGAGCTTGGAGCCTCCTCTAATGAAACGTGAGCTGAGGAGGAAAACCCCGAGGGTTTTTTGGAACAGAAGATGTTTTCTGTTCTTGCCACTAATCTTTGTTGCAGGATGAAATTGGAATGTATCCTTCACATCTCTGTGAGGGTGTAGAAGGAAGCTGGCAGCGGATGTCATCAGAAAAGCTATTACCCAAACTCTCGGAACGTGTTGAAATGTTGGGCCCGATGGTATAACCTTAAATACTGATGTTCAGGCTGAGGCGCTTCCCGTTGCTGTGCCTGCTGGGATGGGGCAGAGAGGAGCCCAGGAGGGGGATAATGGATGGTGGGTGCTGGGGGTTCCGGTTCTGCACAGTGCGGCAGCGCCGGGTCCCAACGTGAGCCGCTCCTGTGGGCTGCAGGAGGAGCTGGCAGTGACCTTCACCCCGTGCCCTTTGCTTGTCTGATAGGTTGCAGGTTGAGGACGCAGAAGAAGCCGAAGCCCTTCTCCGAGCAGGAGGTGTGAAGCTGTTTATTTTCACTCTGGAAATGTATATACTGCAGGAGGCAGATGCTCGCCTGCTTAACCCAAGCATTCACGACTTATCTGGGGTCTGGCAAGTGTACAAGTGTTGTCCTTTCTAATCCCCAACTATTAAAAAGTCCAGGCACCTTTCTCTGGCTGAGTCTGAGACTGCTTGAAAACACAAAGAGGAGCCAACAGAAAGAGCTCTTGCTCTCCTTGCCAAGTTTAAATGAAGACTAATGCCGTGGTGCTCCTTAATCTTGTTTTTCTTGCTATGGGATGGATGCTGACGTGGGGTGGGATCGGTCCTGGCTGCAGTTATCTGCTGAGCGCGGCGCCAAGCTGTGCGAGGAGGAAAGCAACAATCTGGAGCAGAGAGGAGAGTCAGAGCTGGTCGGTGTCTCAGTTCTCATGCATAATCCTGTTTTGATTCTCTCTCCACCAGCAGTGAATTCTGAAGGCTGGGCGAGAGCCGTGCAGCACCGCTCCCTGCACACCTCCCATATCCTGCAGCCATGAGTTCACAGGCTCCTAATTGCCGATGATGTCAGACAGCAGTCGATGGAGCTGCTATAAATTCTGGCTGCAGGTGTGGATTTAACAGTTGTGCTTCCCTTTAAGGGATCACGGATAGCACGGGTCCTGCAAGTTCCAACACACTGAGTTGGACGTGGGGGCACAAGGGGCTGTTTGGTGTTTTTGGGGGCTGTTGCTGCCGAGGGATGAGCTGTTCCCCCTATGGGTGTTTGTTTCCTCCCGCTCTGTGCTCCCCTCTCTGCCCGTGTGTTGGTGCTGCAGGCAGGGGATGCACGCTGCCCTGGAGGAAGGTGCTGGGCTGAAGCGGTTGTGAAATGCTGCGCAGTGAGATCACTTGGCTGCCAACCAGGAGATCCAGTTGGTGGTGTGGGAAGAAGAGGGGAGCGCTGCCAACAGCGGGGAGAGCACAGCGCTGAGCTGCAGGTCTGGGGATGGGAGCAGGTAGGGGTGAGGGCTGCTTTGGGACCTTTACACTAATGATACCTTGGGGTCCCTCGGGCTCTAAAAGCCCTTAGTTAGGCATTTAAAGATAATTGCGGCAGAGCCGAGCTGTACATTAGCCTAATGCTCCATTCCTTTTCTTCCCCCCAGGCCAGAAGCTCAGAAACCATACCCACTTCATTAGCGTGGCAGCAGGGGGACTGTCAGCCTCCTCCTTTGAGGTTACTAATGAAGCTGAGTGCCTCACGGTGCCTGTTTGCAGAGCGCTGTGGGTCGGTGGGACCGGAGGGGCATCCCTGCTGTCCCAATGGGACACCTTCAGGTGCCCCCAGCAGGGGCTGAGCCGGCCGTGCTGTGGGAGAGCAGCATTGCTGCAGGAGCACAGCACACAAACCGTTAACTTTCCTTCACTCTGCTCACAAATCCATTTCTTCAGCCCATGCCAAAGCATGCGTTCTTCTATCAAGACCATATGTACGCCAAGGCTGAGGTTTTCAAGTCAAGGTGTTCTTGAAATATTGGAGTGCAAATTAAGTATCTGAGTAATCTCGACTGTCTTCTCGAAAAAATTCGCTATCAGCTTCACTTATTACTCAAAGGATTAATGGAAAGCTAAACTTTGATCCGGGTCCAACAGCTGATACCAGCCGTGAGGCTTTCCAGGCCTGAGAGCAGCACAGAGGAATCCAGCTCGGCTGAGCTGCTCCATCAGCTTTGGGGCCGGGGCGGTTTTTGTGCTCAGCCCCTTCACGCCTTCTTGTGTCACCTCTGTCCCGTAGCACCCAGTGCTGCCATGAGGGCTGATGTTGCACTGCAGGATGCAGCCACATCCCTCTTGGATTGAAGCGTGCTGTGGGACGCGGGGTGTGCTGGGCTGGTTGCTCAGGGCTCAGCATTCATGGAGCCCTTTGGAGAACAGAACTTTATTGCTGCCACTCTTGCAGTCCCGTCTCTGGCGATGCCATCATTCCTGGTTATGGTGTTTGAACAAAACCCCAACCCTTACGTAAATGCCTGATTGCTTATCTCCATCGCTCGGCTTCCTGCAATTTAGTAACACAGAAACTGCAGTTTCAGTGCTTGGGGTGGGGGGAGCAAAATGGGAGCACTTCTATTTTTCTCTGGTTTGACACTAGCTGTGACTGCAGCTCGACTCCTCGGTGTTGGGGTCCTCTCGGAGAGCGTAATTAGGAACACATTGATTCTTATTGCAGCTGGCAGCTGCTCACTATTGCCTTTTTCAGCTTCTGACCCCCATAGTCCCGCTGACCTTTCCTGGGGTTAGTCGTGGGCCCTTTGCATTGTGATGGGCTAGAAGTGGCTCATGTGGAGTTGATTATTTCCTTGCTTGTCTGGCCTTTTTGGTGCCATAACTCCAAGTCACTTCCATTTTCTTCCCCTGCTTTTGGCTGACCACAGTGAAAGGAAATGCTTTTGCTGGCGACAGGATCAGTTTGCATGCTTGACTGCCTCGATTGAGACCCTGAAAAGGGGGGAGGGGGAGGGTAATGAACACTGTAGGTGCTGCATTTGCTTTTTAAAGGCTGATGCTAATGATTGAGCGATCATTAAGCATTGATAAAAATGGCGCTGGGGCTGCTTGGGATCGCTCTGGGTGCTCCAGCCCTGCTCAGGGCGGTGTGTGCAGGTGTGTGTGTGTGTGTGTGTGCACGGGGTGTGTGCTGTGCACTGACAGCAGAGCTGCACTCCACGCTGCGCCCCGCACAAAGCTAATGAAGTCTATGTGCCAGCTGTTACACTCATTTTGCCGGACCCCAGGAGGACAGCATGAAGACAGTGAGTGATCAAAGGCTTTGCAGATCACTGAGGAGCCGGGGCTGCAGGAATGTCTGATTGCTTTTTCTTGGAATGCCACAGGCTTCAATACCACTCTTTTTTTTTTGAGGGTGTCTTGGTGTGAGATTTAATGACCCAACTCAGCTTGCTTGCACTGAAGGCGCTGCTTCGCTTCGTTCCGGGGGTTTCATTTGCCCCAAATTTTGCTGCTTTGAAACTCTGCAGTTGTTGGTGCAGCGAGGATCTGGGAAAGCGAGTTAAAAATTGATTGGATTGCAGAGCTGCCAGGAAGATAAATAACACAGAGTGCGCTCAGTGCTGCTGCAGCCTGTTCGGATTGCAGCCGGGGGGGACGGGGCTGGATGGAGAGCTGAGACCTTCAGGTCTGCTCAGCCCTGGGCAGCGCTGCGGCGGCAGACGTCACTTTTTCCTTGGGCTGCTCGCAGGGCTGTCAGCTCCTGGAGGTGGAGTGGGGAACCTGAATACCTCCCTCTGTTCCTCGGCCTGCCGTTTCCTTCCTCCTCCTCCTCCTCCTCCCTGGCGCTGTGCGGAGTTGGTGCTCGCAGGGCTCCATGCGGAGCGAGCGAAGGGATCCCGTCCTCCTTTAGCTCCGGGTGTGCCGGACCCACACTGAAGGTCAGATGCTGGGAGGGAGGGCTGGGAGGGAATGTGGTGGTGGTGGCTCTGCATGGAGTGTAGCTGCAGGATGAGGTTATAGCAGCTACAGGCAGAGCTGGGTTTGTGGTCAGGTGTGGGAGCGGGGCAGTCCCGGCAGTCATCCAAAGGATGGGGAGTTTGATGGATGCTTTGAGTCGGAAGGGACCCTTAAAGGCCGTCTGCTCCCATAGCCTGCAGGGAGTGGGGATGCCCACAGCTCCAGCAGGTGCACAGATCCCAGTCCTGCACTGAGGGATGCTACGACAGCGGTGTGCAGCATGGGGCTGTGACTGATGAGTGCATGGCTGTCCCTGGGGCTGCTGCTGACCATTTATGAGGGATCGGTGACAAATGAGGCACACAACTAGAATTACTCTGTCCCTGGGAGTGCTCCATCTGTCTTCCTAATGATCTCCCAGAAGGTATCAGGTGTGTTTATTTATGGCTCTGTGTGTGTGGGGCACTTTCTGCAGGCAGGCGTCCATTGGAGTGGTTGGGACTCCTCAATCTCCTGACACAGCCCCTTTATCTTCCTTGTTCCCATTGACTGGGATATAGCAGAGCAGCAAAGAGGTCAAGTGTTGGAGGAAAACAACTGGGAACTGACTTTAGATAAAGAGGTTTCAGTGGAGGTGGGATAAGTGTGTGCTTTGGCCACGCTGTGGCTTTCTGCTGTGTGTCACTGAGATTGCCACTGGGAGTGGAAAGGCTTTGCTCTGCCCATGGGAACTGTGGCCGCTTCAGTTCCACTCTGTTAACGTTGCTGTGAGTAATTCCTGTCAGTACTGGCGTTCCACAAGGATTATAAATAGACCCATCCTGTCCGTGTCACCTCTTCCTTCAGAACGTGGAGCATTTGATGCCACAGTGGTGGGGATGGATGAGCTCAGGTGAGGGGCAGGGAGTGAAGCCATGGATGTTCCTGGGTGCGCTCACCCTGCAGGCTGAGATGTGTAACTGGAGTGGCATCCAAGCAAAGCGCTCCTTCCTCTGCCCTGTGAGCACCTTGCTGGCCCTTGGCAGAACCTGCTGTCACAGGCAGTGGTCGGAGTGGGAGCTGCATGGTACTGAAGTGATGGCGGAGCAGAGGAGTTCTGATTTTCCCCTCCTTTGGGCAGTTCAACACTTGGATTTGTTTTAGCATGTAATGCTTGAGGCAGAGTTTATCCACCGAGTGTCTGAAGACCCCCAGAACAGCAAGCTGTGGTCTCTGTTCTCTCCTTTGCTGGGGGCTCTGCAGTGAAACATGGAAGGAAAAGCAAATCTCCTTTGGGTTGTGTAGCACTCGTGGGCTCCATCTGTGTGTCTGAGTGGAGTCTGCGGTGCTCTCAGAGGTGATGTGGGGAGAGGTCTGTGATGGCTTCCGGGCGGTGCTGCTGAGGATGCCAGCCCAGGTAAAGCTGCTGCTTCATTCCTCCCTGCAGTTGGGCTGCGGTGGCCCCCATTGCTCTGAGCTCTGTTTGACGTCTCACCGCTCCGCCAGCCAGACTGCTGGGTCGGAGAGGAGTAGCTGTTGACACTGGCAGCCAGGAACATGTAAAGAGAAAGATAAACAGAGGGAAATCAGAGCCCGGATAAAGTAGATCTCCAAAGATAAAGTTTAGTTAAAGATAATGAGCTGGCCTTGTTTGAAAAGACAGCTGCGGAATAACCCAGTAGCTCCATGTGCCGGGGTTAAAGTTGACCTAGAATATACGTTTCATTGCGTTTCATAAATAAATAGTCAGGGGAAGATTTGGCAAAAAGCAACATTGCCCCCCACCCTCTTCAGAGCAGCGTTTGATGTTAACAAGTTCTCTGCGTGTTTACTCTGCGCTCACAGCGGAGCGGCCGCGCTGCCAGGACCTGGGAGGCCCCGGGTGAAGCTGCCCCAAAACAGCAGCGCAGCTCCTCGGGATCCCGCTCCCCTCCTAAAGCTGTCACTGGGAACTCGAGGCGGAATCGCGGGGAGAAGCGGTTGGAAGTAAATAGTCCTATAAAATCTGATGTTTTTATGATGGTTGGAGCCTTCTCCCGACGCGTGTTTTGCGCAGACACTCCACGGTGACACTGATGATGAAACGCCGCGAGTTTAAATAAACCGTGGGATGGTGTAGCCGTGGGTGTCTGGATGTTGGTCCTTGGGAGCGGAGCGCTGCCCAGATGTGCTTCCATCGGCTGCTGTGTGGGTGAGGAGTTTGTGCACCGATGTGACAGATGAGACGTCTCATGTAGTGCTGGGTGTTATCAGCAGCAGGGCTGTATGGTGAGCTGCGGGCAGACTGATAAATGAAGTAACTGCGCTAAATGAGCTCAGATCTTATTCATCATCGCGGGGTGGAGGGCAGCAGAAAACGCAGTGAGAGGTGGCTGTGGGCTTTGGGGCTGTTTGGGAGCAGGGAGCGTTCCATGATGGCCCTGGGGTGCAGAGCATTGCGTTGGAGACCTGCACTGTGTTCGGGGCTTCTGCTCCTGGGGAGGGGAGATCTGCGGTCCTAGTGGCTGCTGGGGATGTGTCCTCTCCCAAAGGGCAGTGCTGTGCTGGTGCGGCCGTGGGGGGGTCACCGTCCTGGGCTGCAGCACTGAGCGGTGCAGTCAGTGTGTGCGGTGCAGGGATCCAGGAGGACTTCTCCAACCTGAGCAGCTCTGTGCACATCGGGATCTGCTGGTGATGCTGCCCTGGTGGGCTGCTGAGTGCGGGCAGCGTTCCCCATCAGCGGCTGCAGGACTGTGAGCTGCTGCTGTGGGACATGGATCCTCATGCCTTGTTAAGCAAGTGGAGCTGCTGATGGATGGCCAAACGATTATTGTTTGCAAACAATATTATCTGCGATAGATAAGCTGTTTATTTTGGACTTCAGTTCCTCTGGTTGGCAAGTAGTCCCATTCATCAAGGCAGCGCGGCTCGGTGCGTGTGCCGCGTATCCCAGCTGCGGAAAAATCTTACATCAAGAATAGGACTTGGAAACACAGTGAAGCTCAACTTGTAACTCACTTTTGCAGATGGTTTCTATATTGCAGAGAATATTGGCCGTTTCCTGGTTGCGCCATGTTTTGTTTTTTTCATCCTCAAACACTTTGTTGTAGGGGAGCTAAAAGAAGAACTCCTGAACCTTCCCATAGACATCTGTGTGTTTGCTTTGCAGCCGTGTTGGTGCCTGCTGTCCGGGCGCTATGCAGTCGGCCCCTGCGTGCCTGCATGCACTGCTCGCCGCCACCGCACTCATCTCCGCCAGTAGCTCAGGTAAGGACCTGCTGGGTGAGGCTGAGCCCAATGAGGCTGAGCCCCAGAGCTTTGTTCTTTGGGGTCGCTGTGGATGGGCCGGGCTGTGGGTTCGCATCTCAGTTCCCGTGGGGCTGGGAGGGGTTTGCAGTTTGTGAAGGAAAAGGGGAGCGGGATCTGTGAGCTGTGAACGTCGATGCGTGGCGGTGGTTGGAACGGCTCCGGCGTGTAGAAGAAAGCAGAGGGATGGTTTTAATTGACACATCTGCTCTGTGTAGTCAGCTTGTCTTAATGTAACCGCACAAAAAAGAAGCTTTTACTACTTTTAGCACTTCATAGGCAGTCGTTATAAAGCAAATGGGATAAATTTTGTTTTTCAAGCCGTCGTGGGAGATGAGTTCCATCTGCAGGTCGGCGCTGCCCGCTGTGACCACAGTGCGGGCGCTGCAGGACGGGGCAGTGCAGCCACCACTGCTGGCCCTGAGGTTCAAACCCGACTATTAGGAAAAGCAGTTTTCTAATTAAAAGCTACAATGGTCCATCTGGAGCCCCGAGAAATGCTTAGATACCGTTTTTATGGATCTCATATAGTTGTTGTTGTTGTTTTTTAAGTGAAGCCACGCTTTAATTTCCAGCGTTGTTTTATGTCTATGCAGATAGTTGGCTTTATGGTGTTGTTAAAAATGCTCAGTTTCTCATCTGCAACTCATCTCTGGAAGCAGTTGGACGGGCTGCACTGAGAGGCAAAGCGTGAGCTGAGGGCCCCACCTATGAGAAAACCGTATCCAACCTGGATTTCATTTTCCCTGCTCTCAGCTCGTCCTGTTTGGGCTTTTTTAGCTTATTTACAAACTCAAACGCATTTTTCCTTGCTGCTCTTCCTATCTGCAAACATCCCCCCCCCATTTCTAACCAAACAGGACCTGTTGGTGCTAAGTGCTGTTTTCTCACTTGGTTTGTATGAAATCTTCAGCAAAGAATCCCGCAGAAAACAAATGGAAATAATTCCCAATGTTTTGTTGGCCAGAACAGGAAAAAAAATTCCTCCAACAAGCAGGAATTTTCTCCTGGCAGATCAATGGACTCTCCTCACCAAGTTTTCTGGAGCTCAGCCTTTTATTTATGAGCAGCTTTCCCTGTCTGCTCTCCTTGCTGCGGTGCAGATAATGCTGCCCAATCCATCACTCATCCCAATGAAGTTGTGCATTTGGTGTTCCCGGGTCCTTTGCTGCCCACGCAGCCTTGCTGTGCTCAGTGCATCGTTCTGCTCCCACCCTCAGCCCCTGCAGTCACATCTGAGCCCCTCTGCAGGGCAGTGCAGTGCAGCTGCACGTTGCAGGGCAGCATCCCAAACGTTGTTGGGGATTTGCTCTGCATCCAGTGTGGCCATATTCTCTACGCACCCATTTCTCTGGGTCTCATTGTGGGTGCTCGTATAAATGCATTGACAGATAATGCTCACTAACAGTACTGTGTGCTTCCTTTTAGACTTGACTCCCCGCTTTACTTCCGAGCCTATTTCTGCCGTCCAGAAGCCCGGTGGCCCCGTGGTGCTGCACTGCTCTGCTGAGCCCCCATCAGCACACATCTCCTGGCTGCTGGATGGAGAGCCGCTGGGCAGCGGGCTGCAAGGGGTGGAAATCCAGCACGGGTCTCTGAGCATCGCCTCCCTGAGCCCAGCCACATCTGGCCGCTATCAGTGCGTGGCCAACAGCAGCGCGGGCGCAGTTCTGAGCAGGGCTGCGGTGGTGTCAATAGGCAGTAAGTCAGTTTGGTTTGTATTCCTCGCTCCACGTGAGTTACAGAGACCTCAATGAGGTTGTGTGATTTGTTTTAATGCTGTGTGGGGGAATCGGGCGTTGGGACCCACTGCGGATCTCAGTCCTTGGAGGTGGGCATTCAGTGGAGCTGGGATGACGCGCTGTGACTCCCACGACGTGGAGCTGACTGGCTGTGCCATGTTCCTGCAGCGTTCATCCCTCAGCGTGGTTTGTCTGCTCTGGATCGCAGCACTGTCTGAATCGGGCCTTTGTCAGGCAGGGTTTGAGTGATTCTGTGTAAGGGAATCTCATCTATGGAGCATGGCCAAAATCCCCCCGGGAGGAAGATTTCTTCAGAGAGGTGTTTTGGTAGAGTAGTGACCCATAGCGAGACCCTCTCAGGAGAACCGTGGGGTGGCTGCCGTAGGAAAGTGGCGCAGCTGGGAGATGCTGTGAGCGTGAAGGGCCCAGAGGAGCAGAATTCACATTTCTGCCTTCCTTTTGAGGTTCTTGCAACACGGCTGAAGGTGCTGCTGAGGCCTTCAGCTGGCTGCATTGCTCACAGCAATGAGTGGAGGACGCCGCCGGGTTCAGCATTGCAAAAGCACTGTACTGCTTCCTATGAGAAAGCTCCGTGCATTAGTTTCAGTTGCACTCTGTGATGCCGTTGGAGCCCATGATGAACACCAGGTCCTCTCTTCCCTCTCCCACCCTCAGCTGCTCATCACCTCCTGCAATTCCCTGCAGGTCTGGCTCACTTTGACCCATCGCTGACACCCGTCATTGAGGCTGAGGAAGGAGGGACGGCGCTCATCAGCTGCGCAGTGCCAAAGAGCAACCCCAGAGCTCAGATCCGATTCCGGGTGCGGGGCAAGTGGCTGCTGCGTTCTGCAGGTGAGGAGCAGCGCCCAGCGGGCGGCCATGGGGCTGGATGGGACTCCCAGTGCTGCAGATGTGTGCACACCGTCCTGTGCTTCATCAAACCCCTTTGTAACAAAATGTCCTGTTTGTAGCAGCGTGATTTCTTCATGATTCCAGATGCAGGGTGGGTCAGTTTGTGTGACAGGCTATTAGAAAATGTCTGCCTTTATTTGAGGTGAAGTTAAGATGCCTTTCTTCTTCCCCACTTGTTCAGATAAGTACCTCATTCTCCCGTCGGGAAACCTGCAGATCCTCAATGTGTCCATGGAGGACAGGGGGTCCTACAGGTGTGCTGCCTACAACCCCGTCACTCACGACCTCAGAATAGAACCCACCGGGAGGAAACTCGTCGTCACACGTGAGTGCTCCGTTCCACCTCACAGAGCGAATGGAGCTGGAGGGAAGAAGTCACAGCTCGGCTGGGCGGTGGGCTGCTGTGTACAGGGGGTCAGCGACCAGCCAGAACGTGTGCTGAAGGCTGTGCAAGGCTTTGGTGCTGTGCAATGGCAGCGTGCAGCCGAGAAGTGCCAGAACTGATCCTGCTCTCCTCCCTTCCAGGCTCCTCCATTGCACAGCCCCGCATCCTGCACCCCCGGCAGCCGCAGGTGCTATCTGTGCTGCAGCACAGCCCGCTCACCCTGGAGTGCGTGGCTGCAGGGCTGCCCGTGGCCGCTGTGCGCTGGGAGAAGGACGGCCATGATGTGCTGCGCGGGGGCAGGTGGGCCCTGCAGCACTCCCACCTGGTGACTGATGGGCTGCAGCCGGAGGACTCCGGGAACTACTCCTGTGTGCTGGAGAGCGGGCTGGGGGAGCTGATGTACGCCAACTACTCGCTCACTGTGCTCGGTAAGAAATAAAGCCGCTCTCATGGCCGGCTGTGTCTCGCCTCCCGTGGCAGGTTGCGTATTAAAACAGAGACATGTTCATAACAAGCTTAAAATTCATTTTGCTCCCCTTTCCTTTGTGGTCATTTTCCCCTTTGAGGTTTTGGTCTCCGTTGCTGTTTTTGTTTGGATTTCAGTGCACACCTCAGGGGAACTTGGAAAGGGGGCTGCTGACATTGCATGCACCTTTTGTTACGGGGACGTTGCCAAAGAATTATTTTGGAAGTACAAGTGTTTTATGAACAGCATTACTGCAAGCATGATTGGTTGGAATAGAGGGAAAAGACCACTGAAATGAGCAAATCAAGGGGAGCAGCAGCCCTGTGGTGCGCAGAACCAGCACTGCGTGGTCCTTTCTGAGCTGTTGTATGGAATAAGTTTGTTTCACATTTCCAGTGTTGTTTTTCAGGGTTTGGGCTCGGATACATACGGAGCTTCACACAGAACTATTTCTCTTTTCAGAACCTGTCTCAATTTCCAAAGGACTGCAAGACGAGACCGTGGCCATCGGCACAACGGTGTCTTTGCGGTGCGCCGCCCACGGGACCCCCTCTCCAGCCCTCAGCTGGCTGCACAACGCTGCACCCCTCCGTCCATCCCCGCGGCATTTCCTGCTGGGGGGCAGCCTGCAGATCCGTGGTGTCACCATGCAGGACGCCGGTGTGTACCAGTGTGTGGCGGATAATGGCGTTGGCTTTGCGCAGTCGGCCGGGAAGCTTCGTGTGCAGCCAGGTAGGAGCACTGCGGGAAAGCAAATTCGGCTTTTATAAGTATTGTGGAATCACTGAGGTTGGATGAGAGCCCCCGGGTGCCCAGTCCAAGCCCACCCTGCCGTGCCCGCAGTGCCGCATGGCTGCCTGGGACACCTCCACGATGGTGACTTGAAGCTTTATGCCGCCGTGTTTTCCCCTCGCTGATTTTTGTCTCTGCAGCACACGGTGCAGATCAGTGCTGACAGGTGCGTGGTGAGAGCTGCAGGTGTTTCTGAGGTGTTGTGGTTGCTCGATATTTGAAACGCAGGTTGCCAGCTGCAATTAAACCAGTTTGTGGTTAAATTCGGCACAATTTATGCTGAAATGGAATCGGGACTGGATGAACTGGTATTCTGCAGTGTGGGCTGCTGAGCAATTAAGCCTTTTTCATACCCTTAAGTTAGCAGGACAATTTTCAGCTCTGGAGGTGATGCCATGTCCTGCAGGTTTGCTGCAAGGCACCGCAGTGGCTTTGGCCCCTTCTTGGGTGGAGAGGCTTTGCTTTCTGCCCCTGGGGAGACTGAGCCAGGCAGTTCTGCATGTACTGCAGTTATGCCTTTAATGCACAGGGAAGGCGGAGTGGTTTGTGTGCTTCCATCAGCTTTAGAGCAGCAGAATCATGGAGGCTGGGATCCCCAAACCCGTCCCGCCGTGCCCACTGCCCACATCCCTCAGTGCTGCATTCCCATGGCTCTGGGACACCCCTAAGGTTGGTGACCCCCCCCTCCCTGGGCAGCTGTGCAGAGCAGCACCGCTCATTGGAGAAGAGATTGTTCCTCATTTCCAACCTGAGTGTGACGTGACCTCGTTTTCCAGCTCTTACAGCACCTTGTGTCTGGATGTTTAGCTGAGTGCCAGTGGGATTCAGGATTCTCATGCATGTGTCCCCGTATTTCCAGTTTCATTGCTACCAATTGGCCCATTCCTATGATTTGCAAAGATGCTGAAAGGTTCTCTTAGAGGAAGGGGAGGGGGAAAAAACGGAGTGAGTGTGATCCCATCAAGTGGTTCATTTGTGAGTTTTTGTTGGACGTGGCTGAATGGAAGCAAAGCTAAATGTCATCCCAGGGTTCAGCCTGTATCAAACAAAACCCAACTGCTTCGCCTCAGAGTTTTATGGCTGTGAGTTGAAGTTTAATGTTTTGTTTATTAGCTTTTATCGGTTTCTAATACGCTGTGCTCGCTGCCGATTGTGGTGCGGCGTGGTTGCGGCATTTGGTTCTCATATAAAAGTCCTTAAGTACTTTCTGGGAGCTGTTGGGGTTTTTGAGCAGCCCCCATTGGTGTCAGAGCCGCGCTCAGCCCGTCAGCTGAACGGCAGCAGTTTGTGCCAGGTGCTCATTGGGCGCTGCAGGACCGTGTGAGCTGCGATTCCAGTGTGTTGCATTGGAGTGGGATGAACCTCAGCTCTGCCCCAGCAGTTTGTGTCTGTGCTTTGCCTCACTCCGGCAGAGCTGAGAGCGTTTGGATGAGAAATGTATTTATTTTTTCCTCTCTGCTGGATCTGCTCCATGACCTGGTTCATTGCATGGGCTTCAAAGCTGACACGGCCGCTCAAGCCACCACCATAGTGAGAAACCACCGCAATGTAAGATGATCGCCTTGGGGTCCCGTGTCTGCAGCACTGCAAGTCTCTTTTAGACTCTTGCGGTGGTTGCGTGGCAGAATCTTCCCATAGCTGCAGAACAGCTTCTGTCCAATGGAAATGAAGGAGAGAAATGCACTGCAGGAGGTGTGAGTGGTGCTGGGCAGGTTGGTTTAAAGCACGAGAAGGAGAAGATTTGCTGGAGGTGGACAGCTGGCACAAAGCACCCTGCAGGGGCTTCCTGGCCTTTGGCAGAGCTTCAGACAGAGAACCCTTCAGTTGTTTGGGAAGGGGATGAGCACCTGGGAATGTGATCTGTTTGCACTGATGGCAAAGCACAAAGGTTGCTCTGCTGCTGTGCAAACAGGGGATGCCAGCAGGTCGGGAACTGCTGGCCCCTCCATGTAAAGAGAGGCAGGGCGGTCATCGTGGAGATGAACGGGCATAAAGCTTCCCCAGACTTTGCTTCTGGCTGCTGCTGGAGATGGGATTTGGGGCACTTCAGCCCTTGGCTCGACCCAGGTGGGTCACACTGGCGGGGCTGTGGGGCTGAGGAAGAGGAGCGGGCGCTCGAGG
Organism: Excalfactoria chinensis; assembly: GCF_039878825.1. Taxonomy (NCBI): domain Eukaryota; kingdom Metazoa; phylum Chordata; class Aves; order Galliformes; family Phasianidae; genus Excalfactoria; species Excalfactoria chinensis. The sequence goes on from NC_092845.1 coordinate 5,589,499, forward strand.
TGGCACAGCCAGCAGCAGGCTGTGTGTGGATGTGAATGGGCAGCAGTTACACCAGGAGCTGAGCAGCCAGAGCTGGGCTCAGAGCTGCCTCATGGAAACTGTTACCCGGGGTTGTTTTTCTGAAAGCAAAACGCAACTGGTTTGCCAGTCGGCGACGAGTCCCGTCCCGGAGCAATAAACACAGCGATGACTGCAGGTCTGCTGTCACCAGCCGTAACCGCAGCTCCCCAGGCCAGCAGGCACCAACCCTGAGTGCCCACCCACAGACCCGCGTCCATCACACTGCGCCGTCCCTCTGGCTCCCGGAGCCGCGACAGCATTTGTTTCCAATATTCCATGTGGCAATGCATCACTTTCTCCCCGCCGCACTGACAGCAGCAGGGACCCTTTCCCTCCGGGGCTGCGGTGGCTCTCAGCCCTGCCTGCCTTCGGGGTCCTCTCCATGGGCCCATCCCTTCTCCTGCCTCCGAGCTGCATTGCGTTCCCAAACAAATAGGAAGAAACAAAGGCTTGCGGAGTGTCTTCGTTTTGAAAAGAGAGCTTTCCTCCCCTTCCCAGCTTTTTAAAAAGTGGCCAAAAATAGCAGCCACACTTGCTGCTGGTATTTTAATGGAGGTTTGGAGGAATCCGAGTCAGCCGGCCCAGCGCTGCCTGGGCTGTGCGTTACCGAGGAATTTGTTTGTTTTGTAAACCAAGTTCCCTTCATTCCCTTCCCCTTCCAGACCCCGCACGTAACATAAACCTCCACGGCTCCGCGGGAGGGACGCAGCTCGGCACATCTGGGCTGCAGTGCTGCTCCCAGCCATCCTTCTCCGCAGCGCTGACGTTTTCTTGTCCTGCACAGTGTCAGACGTCCAACCTGCCGCCCCTTCCCCGCCCCGGCCCTGCTGAGCCCCACATCCACCAAACAGTGGGTTTTTTGTCCCGTGGCCTCTCCCGCACTCCCATGTGTTTTATTTCCCACCAGCACAGTCCATGGGCTGCAGGGGCCGGGGGTCTCGGGGCGCACTGGTGTGGAGCTGAGCGTTGGGTCGCTCTGTGAGCTGAGGTCATTCTCAGTGTACGTTTTGGGATGAAGTAGTTGAGTTGTGCAGCTTTCAAAGCTGATTGAAATTACGGCAGAGACCTCAGAGATGGAGGTAGGAGAATGTCCTCTTGTGTGCATGCCGGTCCGGGGCATGGAAAGTTCCTTGTACAACTGCAGTTAATTTAAAATGACTCTGTTGTGTCACAAGTGGAGCTGTATGTTTCTGCTGTTAACATACGGTGCTGCTGCGCCCTGTGCTGGGCTGTGCCCATGGATGGTGTAACCAGGCTGCTTTTGCATTCCCTGTAGAAGCCAGCCTGAAAGCAGAAGAAATGTCTCTCACGGAGACTGCCCAGGGTGATGAAAGCCGCAGCGATTCCGGTGTGGAAGAGGTGATTCCCAGCTCACCCCCAACAGAGCCGCGTTTGGACACAGCTGCGACAGACAAGCCGTGGGGCAGCATTTCCCCCCCCGAGGCACCCATCATCCTCAGCCCCCCGCAGACACTCAGCCCAGACGTGTACACCTTGGTGTGGCGGTCGGGGCGGGACGGTGGGCTGCCCATCAACGCATACTTTGTGAAGTACCGCAAGGTAACGGGCCCTCCTGCTGTGCTTGGGGGGTCACTGGCTGGTGTTAATGAGGGCATGGGATGCGGGCAGCACTGCCTCACATGGAGCTGAACTGCAGCTTTGCTGCGGCCACGAGGGCAGTTTGTTCCTGGGTGGCTATGCCAGGCAGTGTGCTGCTCTGTCTAGATGTGTGTGGGGCTGATTCCCATCTTAGTTCTGTTATGGTATCATTATGGCCATGGGGAATTGGGCTCCAGGGCACGTTGCACTCAGCATCAGTGATGTTAAAGGTTGGAAGGGGTTTGCTATGGCTGCATTGGGATCAGAAGGAAAGCTGAGCGTTAGCCTGACACATCAAAGGGATTGCATCCCAAGGAGCAACACGTTGCAGTCCATTTTAGACTGAAATCATCAGACATGGAGCTGAGATTCTTTAAGCAGGTACCTCTCATGGCCTTGAAAAGTGTGTCTGCAGCGAGCTGATGGAATTGAGAGCCAAGCAATGCTGTTCTTCCAAGCAAACAGTTTCCTTTGTGGCAAAGCTATTGGGTTTATTCTTCATAAGCTTTTTAATCCTCTACATCCTGATCTTGTCTTAGCCTGGAGGGAGCGCTTTGGTGTCTGACCTGTTAGTTCCTGAAAACCCGATGCCAAAGTCTGTTGATACAATTCCTCAACCGAAGGGAGGTGGTGGCTCACGTGAGCGCTGACGGCTCCGATTGACCCCTCGGTGCTCACCCTCCCTAACAGCCCTCTCTCTCCGCATGAAATGTGCTCACTCGTGCGTTTCTCAGCAGGGAGTTGCTGTGTTTTCTTAGGGAGGTGCTCGCTTTGTGTCATAGATGATTTTATTTATTTCCCTCTTTGGGGGAAAAGAAAAGAAAATTAGTGGGGAATAACGGCACTGGAAGAGGGATCTCTTCAGAGGGGAGCACTGGAACAGAGACCTCTGGCATAACCCTTGATAATCCGTGGCATTTGGATTTGCCTCCCATGTTATATTAAAGTCTTATATTGTTTGGTAGTTTATTTTTGGTAGACTCTGTCTTTTCCTTCGGGATTTGGGGTAATGCTTTTCTGCAGAGGTCGAGCATTAAGGGACTGCCCTCAGTGTGCTTCAGCAGAGAAAATGATTGGTTTTTCATCGCGTTTGTGGGGTGGGATGGTGGGGGAGGCTGTGAAGGCAGCCGCAGAAGTGCTGATCTGAGGGCAAAGTGTTTGGAGATGGCACCACCCAACAAACGTACCATGGAGAGGCCGAGGAAAACCTGAGGGAAGCTGGCAGGTTAGAGAGGTCCTCGGGGTGTTTGTGTGCAGAGCAGTCATGGATTTGAGTATTGCTTTGGGGTCCGTCGGTGCTGAGCTCTGTTTCTGTCCCGCACAGCTGGATGACGGTGTGGGCTCCGCTGGGGGTTGGCACACAGTGCGCGTCCCGGGCAGCGAGAATGAGCTGCGGCTCAGCGAGTTGGAGCCCTCCAGCCTCTACGAAGTGCTGATGGTGGCCAGGAGCGCCGCTGGAGAAGGCCAACCTGCCATGCTGACGTTCCGCACCAGCAAAGGTACAGAATCGCAGCCATTCGGGTTGGAAAGACCACGAAGATCCCCCACCCCACCACATCTGTGCAGCTCTAGCATCACTGGTTTCGTTACTGACCTTCTGGGGTGATGGGTTGTGTGTGTGTCTCGTGTTCCTTAGAAAGAACGTCATCCTCAAAAAACACACAGGCTCCTTCTCCACCGGTGGGCGTCCCAAAGCACCCCGTTGTCCATGAAGGGACCAACAATTTCGGAGTGGTGCTCCCTGATGTACCTCGGCACAGTGGAGGTGGGTCTGCGGCTGTTTGTCTCTCCTCTACTCGTGTTGGATGCAGGGTGGTGCACCCAACTGAACTCATGTGCTTTTTGCTGCTCTGGCTGCTTGTGTTGCCTCCCTTATTCCTGTTTATTTGTGGGGCCTCCTGGAGTTGTGTTACCTGGGTGAGACCAAAGCAGCCCCTCACACTGTCGGGTTTTCTGCTCCTGCTCTGCACTCCCAGTGTGATGCTGGCTGTGCTGTGGGTTGGTGCGGTTCCTGCACGGCCCAGGGCAGCACACAGCAGTGTGTTCTGTACGGCTTCTGTGCGGAGAAGTACTGGGGCTGGGAATGTAACAGATGCACATCCTAATCTAGAGGGCAGATAGGATTTCAAAGGGCGCTGTCACCTGCATGCTCGGCTCTCAGAAATGAGATAAAAGTCTTCTGTGTGTAACCCACATTCCTGCTAAATATCAGAGTCCCTTTTTACATCAGAGGAGCCGGCTGAGGGGGCCCTGTGTGCCCCGCTGTGTGCACCAGCTCTGCTGCTGTGGCTGCTCCAGGCTGTCCATGAGGGGGGTTAGCGGTGCCGTGCAGCTCTGGGTGCTCACAGTGGCTGTAGCAGATTCACTAACACGGCTCTTCCTGTTCTCTCTGTCCCAATGCTGTCTGTAACTTCCAGTGAGCTCCGTAAGTACACCGTTTGCTGCATGCCTCCTTTGCTCTTTGCTCTCCTTTCTTCCAAGTGATGGTCTGGGCAATGTAGTGCTCATTAGTGGTGGGGTGGGTTGAAGTTTCATTGGGGCCTGGGGCAGGTTCAAAAGCTGTTTTTGCCATTCACTCGCTGTGCTCCCATTTCCATTGGAGGTGGGCTGGGCAGCGCTGCACGTCCATTTGGATGTCACCTCACTGAGCTGGGTAATTCTGTTCCTCCATCCTTCTCTTCATGCACCCTTTCCAGAAGAGTAAGAGGATCACTGATAGGATTTGGGATTCTCTGCGTTAGTGCACAAAGTCTGATTTGATCATGAACTCCTTTAATCAGTTGCTCCAGAAGATGAAGTTCCAGCTGTGCTGGTTCTCTTGTAACCCAATTTCACCCTTCAGTTCCAGAAGCTCCCGACCGTCCCACCATCTCCACCGCGTCCGAATCCTCTGTCTACGTCACCTGGATTCCTCGAGCCAACGGGGGCTCCCCCATCACAGCCTTCAAGGTGGAGTACAGGCGGGTGGGACGGAGCAGCGACTGGCTGATTGCAGCCGACAGCATTTCTCCTTCCAAGCTGTCCGTGGAGGTTCGCAGTTTGGAGCCAGGTACTGCGGGCTGCTCCTCCACCTTCAGGTGGCTGCTGGTGCAGGGGGGAGCTTTGGGATGGGACTCTGTTATGTGAATTCTAGTTGGTGTCTGGCTGTCCAAATGGAAAAGAGAAACACCCGCACCGTCATTTAATGCTTCTTCATGCAGAGAGGGGGTTTGTGTACTGTTGCTATTATGAACTTAATGGTCCTTCTGGTAAACAGTCGGAATGCAAAAAGAGAAGAAAATGCATTGAGGAGGAGTTGTGCGTTCCGGTTTGCTTTCTCCTGTTGTCCAGCCCTAAAAGCTTAGTGAAGGAGCGGAGGGAAGGGGCAGTGAGCTCCTGCTGAAGGCTCTTCTCAGTGCCCACTGCTTCGTGAGCTGATGGAGTCCATCTCTGTGCAACGTCTTTGCGTTTCCCTCATGGCTCCTATGAGCTGTTTATATTCCGATGGCCACATCAGTCTGTGGCAGCGAGTTCTGAGGGCTTTTTTTTTTTTTCCCAACTGGATGTTGTGCAAAAACTGCTCCCTAATCTGTTTAGTCTCTCCTTGAATCCCGGTTCTGGTGCTTGTTTCACTGCCACTTTCTTGCCCTTTTTCCCTTTTAAGGAGAGATGTATAAGTTCCGTGTGATCGCTGTGAACAACTACGGGGAGAGCCCCCGCAGCGCCGCGTCCCGCCCCTACCAGGTCGCAGGCTTCACCCACCGCTTCTCCAGCCGCCCCATCGCCGGGCCCCACATTGCTTACACTGAAGCCATCAGTGACACTCAGATCATGCTGAAGTGGACGGTGAGTAGGGGCAGCCCTGGCTCTGCTCACATGGTTTTGGCCATGTCTGTTGCAATTCCTGCTGCTTGGAATCTGTGGTCATTAAGAATCATTATGAGATGGCTGGAAGAAGCCACTAAGTTCATCAACCATCACCCACCGGTTCCCTCCCCCCTGGCTGAGCTGGCACCAGTGCTGTGCTGCCTTTAGAAACCCGTCCTCTTGCCTCGCTTCTAGCAGAGGACTCATGTTAGAGAAGCGTTTGCCTTTCCCCTGGTACCTTGTCTTCTGTAAACAAGTGCTTTAAAGTCCTTACTGAAAGCCACAGAAATTCTTTGCTCTTGTTTTGAAATCTAACCCCCTGGTGTACTTTGGAGGATTTAACGTGTGGAGTTCCCGGTGTTAGTTTGCTCTGCTAGCTTAGTCTTAAGAGATGTTAAGGATAATAAACTTGAAATAACCCCTTGTTCCTCGGGAGGCCGCATAACTTAAAGTTACACTCAAATATTCTGAGCTGGATTGGAGCGACCTGAATTCTGGCTGAGCCAAGGATGGTTTTAGCTTCTCCTTTCCATTATATGCTCAACTTTTCAGCTTATTAATGGTCGAACCCCAAGTGAATGTCATTAAAATGGTGTGGGAGGGGGAGGTGTCATCTGCAGCTCAGGTGATGGGAGAAGTGTTGGCGGGGTGATGGGCTGTGGTCAGCAGGATGGAGGGGTGCGATGGGGATCTCAGAGCTCTTTTCTGACCTTAATGACCAAATCCACTGAGTTTGTTCTTGTCTGCTGAATTCTCTTCCAGTACATTACGTCGAGCAACAACAACACCCCCATCCAAGGGTTTTATATCTATTATCGGCCCACGGACAGCGACAACGACAGCGACTACAAGAGGGATGTTGTGGAAGGTACGGCTCCGTTTGCACGCTGAGCAGCACGGCGTGGTGGGGAGGATCGCCGTGTAGCCATGTTGGCTGTGTTTATATGAAATCTAAACTGCTTTTCCCAAGTGGAGCCTTTACCATATATTTCACAGCAGCAGCCATCTCAGCCCCATTACAGCCCGTTCTGCCCACACATGGGCTTGTTGCTTCCTTCTGAGCCCTCGTTCACACTGAAACTCGAGAAGCAAACAGTGGTAGTGGGGCTGTGCTGTTGGGTTTGTGATGGCAGTGCTGCCCGGGGAGCTGTGCTGTGGCTGCAGGTACAGCAGAGCTTCGTTTTGCCTTTTAACCAGCTCTGTTTTCTCAGCGCACATTAGATCACCATTTTCCTGGAAGAAGTTATTAGATAATGTCTATATTAGTCCAGAAGTGGAAAAGCCTTTTACAAATATTTCACTCCATGTCCTTATTGCTCGGGCTGAGTAAACGCAGTGATCTCATCCCGCCCCGATGACGGCAATTATTTTCTCCCCTCATTTATTTTGGTTACAAGGGGAACGAGCCTTTATTTTGAACGTTTCCCTCAGCTGGACAGCCCTGCACAGGGCCGTGCTGTGTGACACGAGCCTTTGCACCTCCACAAAGCTATTGGCTGTTCACCATTTCTGCTTTACTTTGCAGCCTGCAGCTTCGTCTGCAAACGTCTCTCAGCCAGACCTTGTGCCAGAACTGCTCTGCCCCCAGAACAGCTTCTTGGCTAAAGCGTGATAGCCACACGTGGGAGCTGTGATGGTGTCTGTGCCATACATCGCTCATCCTGCCCCGTTTCCCTCGTTCCCTGTTTTTTTAGCCCCGCATCCCTCCCCACTCTGACAGGCGCGGTGCCGCGGGCAGCACAGAGCAGAGCTGAGCAATGCCGGCGTTCCTCCGCTCCCTGTTCGGTCTTGTTGGAGGCACCCAGAGCTCTGCTCCCATCTCAGGAGCTGCAGGCCAGAGCAGATCTCACTGAACAGAAAGTCCCACCTGCAATGGCTGCTTTAAGGAAAGAAGCAAAGTGAGAGCGGCCCCGTCCTGTGTGTGTGTCTCTGTTTGAGGGTCCTGGAGACTGAAATTAAGATGTAAATGCAGTCTGATGTCAGTTGTTTAAATGTTTTCCCTTGCTAATGGTGCACGAAGAGGACAGTTAAAGTGCCTGTACTGATTCCAGTCCCACTAATGGTTTGGAGCGGAAACCTAAAACCTGGTGCAGTGATTAGCAATAGGAATGTGTGTGTGCTGGATGGGGGGGGGAGGGCTGCAGCCCTGCAGGGCAGCATCAGACCTGCCTGCATCGAGTCCTCCTGCTGGCAACGCGTAAATCAGGAGGTGCTGTGACAGCTCCTTAGAAACAGTGGAAACAGTTGAAGGTGGTATTTTCCAAGAGGGATTAGGGGCGCTCAAACAGTTAATTAAACTCCCTGAAGGGGGAAAAAAAAAAAAAAAGAAAGAAAAAAAGGAGTCGCTGTTTATTAAAATTTGTCCCAGGCCCACGAAAGTAAAAGCAGGCAGTGATGGATGGGATGGATGTGGAGGAGCTCCGTGCTGCAGGAGGTGTCCCAGGCAAACACTGGCAGGCAGCCAGGGCTGACAGCGTCCCATTAGCGCTGCTGGCGCGGAATGCGGCTCTGCAGGGCAGGCGGCAGCGCCCGGTGCTGCTTCCTGCTGCATTCCGTGCCTGCCGGGCTGCGTGCAGTTTGAGGAGCACAGATGTGCCCTTCCTGTGCAGAAATGCTGCAGGGAGACGTCCGGCTCCGCAGCTCACCTGCTCCATCTGCTGAGCCCTCCTCTGTGCCCTGCGTGCTGTGGGTGCCGGCACTCCAGGTGGTGTGAGGGAGTTTTGTGCTGTGAGATGCAGTTTGCAAGATGCTGCGGAGAGCTGCAGGGTGGAGCTGAAGATGTCAGCGGTGCTGCTGTAAAGCTGCTGCAATGCTGGGCTTGGAGTGCTGAGCTCGGGGACTTCTGCTTGTGTGGGAAAACAAACACAGAAAAACTTAAACAAACAGGAATCCTTAAGTACTCAAACCAAGCCTTGTTCATCAGAAGGCTGTGACAGGATGGGCTTTGGGTCACAGTGAGCCGTGAGCTTCCAGACGGGTCTGAGGGTCCGTAACAAAACCTTCTCCAGCAGGAGAGCCACCAGTGTGTGTTCTGTACAGCCCTGCAGCAGCACGGCCATGGAACTGCTGTGGCTGGGAAGGAACTGTGAGGTCAAGTCCTACCCTTGTACCATCCCCACCTCGCTGGCCGTGTCCCCAGGTGGGATCTCAGTCACTGAGGCCAGGAAGGAGCTCTCAGAGCACCGAGTCCCATCCTCTGCCATCCCCATCATGCTGGCTCGTGGAGCCCCGGGGTGCTGCAGCCATCCCTGCTGTACCCACACCCAGCTCTGAGTCATCCCGGTGAATGAAATGCAGTTGATGTGTTTTTCCACAGGCACAAAGCAGTGGCACCTGATAAATCACCTGCAGCCAGAAACCTCCTACGACATAAAAATGCAGTGCTATAACGAAGGTGGTGAAAGCGAGTACAGCAACGTGATGATCTGCGAGACGAAGGGTGAGCCGTGTGAGCTGTGCCTCTGCTGCCCCGGGGCTGCGGGGGGTTGCAGTGCAAAAGTTGTCTGTAATGAAGGCTGTAATGTTCCGGAATGTTCCAAGGGGATGTTTTGTCTTCCGTAGCAGGGATTGTTTTTAGTGGAGCTGCTGGGCTGCGCTCCCAAGGACGGCTCTCACCCCGTGCCTGGCCAGCACAGCAGTGCCTTTGGGAGCAGCACGGGGTGCAGCTCTGCATTGGGATTGAGGGGTGATGCTGCTCACCCAGAGGGCCTGCACGGAGGTGCTGCCTCTGCAGAGCAGCCCGGCTGTGACTCAGGCACCTCCTGAAGGTGTCCGTGTCAGGCGGGTTGAATCTGAGCTGGGAACCAGCGTGGTGTGATTTCTGGGTTATCTGTCCGTGTGTTTGCTGTGATTCCTGTTCAGCTCTTTTTCTGAGTGGACAGATGGGTGCTCTCCAGTTGGAGTTACTGCAGCGTGCCTTGAGCTGCGTGTTACGGCTCCCAGTGACCTCAGCGGGAGGGTTAGCGGGCTGGATGACAGCCTTCTTCCAAGGCAAACAGTTATTACCCAATAGCAGTTGGCCTTCTCCTTACAGTTTTCAGTACTGACTTGGAAGGCTTCTCATGGAGGCGTTAGGATTGTAACCCCAGCAAGTCGTTATTTTCCTTTCATAATGAAAAAATGCATTTAGAGAACTCCTTTGGTGAACGTTCCCTTCCTGTCTCCCATTGCACGCAGTGAAGCGCATGCCAGGAGCGTCCGAATACCCAGCCAAGGAGCTGAGCACCCCACCCAGCCCCCCCGAGCGGGCAGGGGGCAGCGGGGGTCCGTCCTCCGGCCCGGTGCGCAGCAGTGACATGCTGTACCTGATCGTGGGCTGCGTCCTGGGCGTCATGGTCCTCATCCTCATCGTGTTCATCGCCATGTGTCTGTGGAAGAACCGCCAGCAGAACGCCATGCACAGTGAGTTGCTCTGGGGCTTCCTTTCGTGGCGGTGCAGGATAAGATCGTGCCTTCAGCTGCAGCCCAGGCACACTGTGGGAGCAGCTCTGGGGTAGCAATGGGTCTGTTGGTCCCAGTTGGCCACATTTGGGCGCTCTGTGTCTGCCTGATGGCAGCAGAGCCCTCCAGCACGGCGCTGCCCATCTGCCCTGCAGGCGATGGCTGCTTTCCACTCCTACGGCTGTTCCTGAGCACTGAGCCAATTCACAAAGTGCAGCAGGAGAAAATGAGTTTCCTCTGTTTCTCAGCCGCCCCTCGGGCACTACGTGCGCTCTCTGGAGCAGAACCTCACTCTGACTCACACCTGGCTCTCTTGCAGAATACGACCCTCCTGGCTACCTGTACCAAGGGGCAGAGCTCAGCGGGCAGATGATCAAATACACCACCCTGCCCGGCACCAGCCGCGTTAATGGCAGCGTCCACAGCAGCTTCCTGAGCAGCGGCGCTGGCAGCGGCTGCCCGCACCACCACAAAGCAGCCGCTGGGCTGGATGGGGCCGTGAACGGAGGGGTTGGGCTGCACAGCAGCTCCCTGCCCGGCGCACACCTGGACTGTGAGCGTGCCCAGCACCTGGTGAACGTAAGCTTGGGGGCTGCAGCGGCGGGTTTAGAGCTGGGGGGAGGCAGGGGAGGAACTCATCCATTGATAACAGCCGGCTCCGCTGAGCGGCTGCTCCCAGAGGAGGCAACCGGGCTGATATTTCTGATACAAACATGATGGTTTTCATTTGAGAATATCGGATGACAGCAAGAATTCCGCTCACTCTGGGAAATCTGCCCCTGCCCTCCCAACAAACAGCCCTGGGAATACTTTTGTGCTGCGTCGGGACGCTTGGCTTCTACACATGGTATTTCTCAATCTTCGAGTTAAACAGATTTAATTATAGCTGCTTATCCTGCAGCTTTATGGATGGCCCGTTTTCCCCCACCTGTTTCAGATCTGTGACTCTAAGCAATGCCATGAATTGCAGCACAAACGTGGCAGGAGCTTCCACAAAATAGCCCGTACACCAGCAGCGCGGTGACGCACTGAGCGCCTCTTTGGGTCCCTCATTTGTGACTCCTGAGACAAATTGCCCCTTTTCTTTTTTTTCTTTCTAATTGAAAATAAAATTAAAAACTAATTTAACTCCCCGACCCAGCCTTTGGACGCTGTGGAAAAGTACTTCATTTGCTGAAATGCGTCCCGTTTCCAAGAGAGAATAATGATTTCATTATTGTCTATGGAAACAGATGGCTTGCATTCAGACTTACTAAACTTACACAAAACTGTGAACATTGCCCAGGAAAACTGAAAGAAAAAGTTCAGAAGTCTGAGAAGCAGCAGAAAGGGGGCTATTGTTTGTGTTGGTAATTGAACACAAGCGCTTCGCTTTATTGAACAACAAATTAGCACTTGCACAGTAGTTGCCACTTAGAGCACTGCAGTTTTCAGGGCAGACGTTGGGTCCTCACCTGGTTGGCCGTCGGTTGGCCATCAGTTGGCCTTCAGTTGGCCTTCAATTGGCCATTTGCTGGACCCACATTTCCCTGACCTGCCCACCCAACCAGCAGCTGAACTCCTAAAAGCCTGAGCCTGCCCGAGCCCCGGGGAAGGAGTGCTTTTGTGGCACTTCCTATGCAGCCCATAGGAAGCCTGGCAGTGCTGGAGACCTTGCTGTTCTGTCGCTGCTCATCTGCTCCTTGGAGGCAGCACCTTGTGCACGTGCAGCTGCAGCTCTGCTCAGTGTGTCTGTGCTGAGATGTGGGCAGCAAACCCAAACCCCGGCATGCAGTCTCATTGGAGCAGCTGAGTGTTGGTTTAGTGCTGTTTTTCCCCTCTGTGTCGTGCGGAGCTGAGTAAGGCAACCCCTTTCCACCCAGAGCAGCCAGCAGAGGAACAGGATGTTCTCATTCTCATTAGGACTCTCTTTATTGTTCCATTGATTGGGCTGAATGAGGAAGAGGGAGACTGGCAGGATGGCAATCAACACTAATTAGGCATTTCCTCAGTGATCCCTATCTGGCTGAGCAGCCTCCCAGAGCAGAACCCACCCTCACCATCAGCACGAGCTGTTGGGCTCCATTTGGGGTCTGGTTAGGCTCTGGTTGGGGTCTCCCATCCTGCTGGGTCCCACAGACCCCACTGGGCTGTGCCGTCCCCACTCGCTGCTCTGGTGCTGCCCCTCACAATGAGGTATGTGTTAATCTGGGCATTCTGCTCGCTCGTAATGGGCCCCGCAGCCAAAACCAACAGCACCAAATCCCTCTCACCCGGAGTCATTGCTGGCGAAGGAGTTACCCCATCTGTACAAATACGGAGCCTTTCAAAGCTCAGTGTAGTGAAGTGCAGTGATCTAATCGGGGTAATTGCAGGAAGGTGGGATGGGTTTGTGCTGTGACATCAGCCCTGCAGATTTAGTGCTGTCTCCCTGAGCGGCGCAGCTCGCTAACGAACAGCGACTTGCTTTCATGTCTGTCATCAGCGTTAAAAATAAACATATTTACAGCGTGTTTATTAAATTAAACCTGAGCGCACTCAGCTGAAAACAGGCCGGGGAAATTACAGCATACTTGTCTAAGCTGCAGTTGCTTACTTTGCTCTCCGACACGCGCTGGCAGAGCCCCTCGCCTTGGCTCCATATAATGGCACAGTGTTACAGCGCTGGGATGCGGGCCCAGGGCTGTGCAGGGCAGGGCTGGGGGCTCGGGGTGCAAGGCTGGGGGGCGCTGAGGCGCTGCTCCCAGCTATGCTGACCTCTGTCTCCATGCAGGGCGCAGGGATGTGTGCAGCGCTGCCGCAGGCGGAGCCCCCTGAGTGCATCAGCTGCAGGAACTGCCACAACAACAACAGGTGAGGGCAGTGTGTGTGTGTGGGGGGATCTGCTGTGTGCCGTGGTGGAGAGCTGGGCACTCGTTGGGCTGGGAAGGGTTGTGGAGGATGTGCTGCCTTCCAGGCTTCTGAGGGGGTCCCTGGTTGTTTAAGGACTGTAAGTCAGGCGTTCCAGACGTGTAGGCATGCAGTGACTTTTATAAGACCTTAGAGTTGGTGAGCACGGCCACTTCCAGCACTGACCATGGAGGGGCTTCACTGTTACAGCAGTGGAATCCTCTGGTCTTTGGTCATTGCTCATGGAGCTCTACCAGAGGCAGCAGGGGCTGCCAGGTTGTGGATGCCCACTTTGCTGTGGTGGACAAAGCCAGGGAGGTGAGCGTGATTGTGTTGGTGTTCAAAGCACGTTTCTTTGTGTCGTGGTTCTCTGGTGCACTTTTTCTTTTGCACTGATGTTCTCTGTGTCCTCAGTGGGATTTGGAGGATTTGGAGCTCTGCTCTCTGTCGGTTCCCTTTGGCACACGCTGTGTTAGAGATCTGCACGCTCATCCCGAGCAGACGGCCCTTTGGGTTGGAGGGCTGTGCACGCTGGCTCATAGCATTGCAGCACTGAGAATTGGTGCAAGGCGTGTTTTCTGCAGCAGAGATTTTCCATTGCTGCTCACTCCGGGTCCACCCATGGCCGGTTTCCGTCAGAATGTGGTTTTTAAGCTAAAAAAGCTGAACTGCTGTCTTGAAGCTCCATTCGAGCCGGTGGAGCAACACAAAGCGCTGCACTGACCTCTGTGTCTTTAAAAAGAAAGTCCCATAAACATGCAAAACCAAACATCTCACATGGGTTTCTCTAAGAAATTTTTCAATAATGAGTGAGTGTAGTCAAAACCTCTGCGGAAAGAAATGCAAACTAATAAATGGATTTGTTTGAAGCCCAGATGTGTTTCATGTGGATTCTTCAGTGGCTTTTGTGGTATTTTGGTACTTGGAATAATGATCTGGAGGCGGCTCAGGGCGGAAGGACGGAGCAGGAGCTGTGAGTGCCATGAAGGCTCCGTCTGTGCGGCCCCAATGGCACTGTGGGGTCAGTGGGCACAGCAGGACGGGTTTGAGGGCTGGGGAGGTCTTTGCAGCCTTTGTGTTGGCTGGAGGTGGGCGCTGTCATGTCAGCTTATCTGGGGGGAAAATGCACTCTGGAATGGAATCCTCCCCGCAGTCAGAGGGTAAACCTGCAGTGCTGCACACAGTGAGGACTCGGAGCTTACGTGGGCCGTGTGGGTGCCAGCCCTGGGTAGTGCAGTTAGTGGCAATAAGCAGCGATGTGTGGTGAGATGGATGGGGCTCATCATCGGGAGCGGGGCAGGAGACTGTCCTGTTTAGGGTTGGCAGCAAAGAAATGCTCCGAGTTGTGCCCATTTGGTGTATGGGCTTGTAGTCTGTGCGTGGTGTTGGAAGCCTGTCCAGCCTTCCCTTGAGTGCCTGCGAGTTGCGCTGGCCACACTGGGCTGTGCTCCGACCATAGCTCAGTGCTGGGGTCAGACAGGCAGGGATGGGGAGTGCACTGCAGGACAGCTGTGAAGGACTCGCTGACAGCATTGCGCTGCATTCTGGGGTCCTTGCTTTGCTCCACCTGCGTATCCATCCGGTAGTTTCCTGGTCTATGGCAGCTATACAAGTGAACCTTTTACTTTTGTGGTAATTATGGTTTTGTATAAAACCACAGTGAAGTGTGAGTTTGGGCTGTCCTACATAGGATTTGCTTATATAAATGTTCGCTGAGTCTCCATTGTTAGTGGAGCTGCAAACACTGCAGGCATTTTCCCTGCCTGCTGCAATGGCATGCGAGTCTGTCGAGGAGCCGGTGTTTGCTGAAGGTTAAATACCTTGGCTATAACAATTCATTTTGCACTCTAACTCCGATCTCACAGCCTTGTGTGTGTCTCGCAGGGTCACGATCTGAGCTGCACCACGTGGGGTTTTGCCTTTCTAGTGCTGAAGATATTGTTGTGGTTTGCATCCACTCTGATAACACTTCAGCATTTGTTGTCTCAGGCACTTGGCTTTGCTGCTTGGGTTTCCAACCTGAGCTCGTTCTGTTGGTGGTGAAAGGCCGCCGTGTGGGCCTGCCCTGCTGGAGACCTGCAAGTCAATGGTCGGGTCACAGCGGACAGGGGAAGCAACTGAGCAAATGTTTGCAGTGTTTGCAGCTGTCTGCTGGGAGGAGAAACGCTTGATCCTTCTCTTAATGTTAGGATGGATCCAAAAATACATTCAGAACTCACTTGGCAAGTTCTCTACAGTAAATAACACATGGTGAAGTACTTAAAAATCGCACTTTCTCATGCTAAGTCGAGCGGTAGAAAGGGAAAACGTGCAGATGATCAGGGCTCACAGTGACTGCTGGTATCCGCTCAGGTTGGGAATGAGGAACATCTCTTCTCCAAAGAGCTGCACTGTGCAGGGGGTCCCCATCCCTGGGGATGTGGCACTGAGGGACGTGGGCACAGTTGGGGTGGGTTGGACTTTGTGATCTGAGAGGTCTTTTCCTACCTTAATACCCTGCGATTGTGGTTCACGTCCTCAGGTGTTTCACCAAATCCAACGGCACTTTCAGCAGCAGCGCGCTGCCCGTCGTGCCCATCGTCGCACCTTACCAGCAGGACAGCCTGGAGATGAAGCCCCTGAGCCACATCATGGTGACCATGTGTTTGGCCTCTGGCGTCCCCGAGCACGGCGGGTTGGAGGAGGACAGCGTGGAGACGGCCGAGCAGACCCCCAGCCCCCAGCCCTGCTGCAGGGGCAGCACCGGGCCGCTTTGCCTGCAGTATTCTGATGGTGAGGCACGGCGATGGGGCAGCACCCGGCACTGGGATGCTGTGCAGAAATGGCACTTAACTGATGGTGGGGAGGCTGACAGTGAAGGTTGCAGAAGAGCTGGTCTTTGGAAAAAGGGCTGTGTTCCACCTCCTGTTGAACAGAGGTGGTGAAGCTGAGCTGCTCCTCTTGTCTGATGCCTCTGAATGAGCTCCCCCTGCAGGCACGCTGCAGGTAGTGATGCTGCCGGCTCACACTGCTGTCTGATTGCTGCTGTCTATACCCACAGCAAACCCACGGGCTCCCAAGGCAGACCTAGGGGCTGAGGTGCTGCCCAATGGCGTGTTCCCTAATGAACGGGCATCTGGGGTGGCCTTAAGCCATGCTGGAGGTGAGGGTGGCACAGGATGCTGGTGGGGTTGGGCCGTGTCATCCCCACCTGCTGGATGGCAGCATCAATGTGCTCTGATAGAGCCAAGGCGCTGTGCTGTTGCCCAGCACTTCCCTGGGGTTCTGTGGGAGTAAACCCACCCGGAATTCCTTTCCAAGATCCAGTAACCTGAATTTCCTCTGTGCCTGTGAGTGCACTGAGCTAAAAGCACGTTGCTCTTGCTTTGCAGGTGACAGCTGTGTGCTCTCAGAGACACCAAACCACGTTCTGAGCTGGAGCCCGCTGGTTCTGCAGCCTGTGCCCAAGGACTGCAGGGACAAACCAGGCTGGACTGCAACGCTGTGTGGGTCCGGGCAGCCCCCACTGCAGGAGAGCTGAGGGGAGCGCTGCAGGGACTGATGGAGGGGCCTTAATTATAACAGAGAGAGTCACTATTTATTTTTTGTAGTAGTGTCGTATGAATGTACCTTGTTTTTCAATGGTTGCCTTTTTATATTATTTATGCCTTGAGATTCCTTTTGTTTTTTCCCCCACGCACCGTGAAACTGGCCTGGTTCTGTGTATATAAACCAACAAAGATTCGTAATAATATAAAGAACAACAATGGGAGATGTGGAGTGTGTGTTCCATGGAGCCGTGCCGGCAGAGCAGCGCTGCTGAGAGGCTTTGGTGCTGCACTGGGTGCTGTGGGTGCTGCAGTGCCCAGCAGGCAGAGCTGTGTTGGGCTGCACTCAGACTGCTCCGCTGGGAGTGGACAGAAGGGGATGAGCACTGCAGCAGGTGGAGGTGCTGCAGCCTTCACTGCAGCGTCAGGTTTTTGGCGGTGGGTTTTTTTCCTTTTCCTTCCAAATTTAATCAGAGTGAAAGCAATGAAGCTCCTAAAGCACTGTCCAAAAAGCAGCCCCGGCTGCTGAGAGCCTCCATCACTGTCACAGCTGCCCCACGGCCACACGTGCAGCCTGGGTTGAGTGAGGGGGGCCCGGAGGGGCTGCAGGTGCCAAAGCTGTTCCCCACTGAATGTCTGCTCTGTGTACAGCATGGAGGTACATGTAACGTGCTTTATAAATAGAGAACGTGTCGGCTCAGAGCTGGGCTACCACGCAAGTAGGATCCTGGTTGATGCTTTATACCCAGAGCCTGGCAGTGATGCTGTGCTGTGTAACCTGCTTTCTCCCCTCTGCATGCTTTAGTTTTCATGTTTGCAGGACTCAGTGCCTACCAGGGGAAGGTAAGGCTACCCGGACAGCACCACGTGAGGGCAGTGCCCTGCCCCGGATCTGCTGCTCTGCTTTCTTGATGCCAACACCGGATGCTGGCGTGAGCTCGGGCGGATGGAGCAGGTCTGGTGTCAGATGGAGAGGAGCCATGGGCTGAGCCAGGCAGACAGCGATGGATGTGGGAGGCTGCGATCTGCCGTGTCAGCAGCACCTCCCTGCAGATTGCTTTATTTATAGTGAGTGACACTGTTTTAAGTGTTTGCCTTCCATTTACTGTATTTTACTTTAAAATGTATCTGGGCTCTGCCTGCGCCGTAGGGTTTCAGTGCACGCTCCCACCTCCATGTGCCCAACTCCGAACCTCCCTCTGGTCCTATGGGAGAGCTCCACCTTCAGGCTGCGCGCACAGCCCTGCGCCTGCTTTGTCCACCCAGACCCCGTCCTTCCCTTGGCTCTCCTTCCCTTCCCAGCAGCGAGCTCTGCTGGGCTCCCGGCGCCTTGCAGCTCCCTGCTTTCCCCCAGCACCGAGTTCCACAACCCCGCGTGCATCAGCCCCTTTTCTCCCCATCTTTGGGCTTTTAGAGGAAACCAAACGGACAAACCTCTCTGCGTTCCTCCGGGTACCTCTGAATGCATCACTGCCCCGCGCTGAGCTCCGGATGTCTGCTTGTTGGCATGTGGGTAAATACACTCTATTTTCCGAAGAAGATGTAATGTTTCTTTGGGAATTGCACATGTGTTGGAATGATGTAGTTGTTGTGTGTTGGTTTTTTTGTTGTTGTTGTTTTTGGTGGTTTGATAAATATTAAAGTGAATGCTGCTGCTCCATGGGATGGCAGAGTGGTGATTGGTGCGGTGTGTTCACGAGGTGCAGGACAAGGCAGCACCTCTCCTTGCATCAACTAGAGTTGAGGGCCACCTCCTCCGTGCTGCCCAGGCAGAGATTTCCCCTTCCCCAACCATCCCCGTTGAAGCCCCTTTCCATTTAAAGCTGAGAATCCCACAGCTTCACCCTCACCTCCCGGGGTCCCCAGCCCTGGGTTTGCAGCCCCTCTGCTCCTCCCCAGCCAGACTGAGTCCCCACATCTGCGGGGACCCTGTGCTCTCTTGCAGCCTTTATTGAGGCAAAGGAAGCGGTGGGTACAGCACAGTGCAGGAGGATGGGGCTGTCCCAGGGGTGTTGTTGCCACATCCCAGTTCTCGTCCCCCAGGAACAGCAGCAGTGAGGAGGGGTGTCCCAGGGCTGTGCCAGGCTCAGGGCATGGCAGTCCCTGTGATGGTCACATCCACCGGTGCATCATCCAATGGGTCACCTGGTGGCTCTTCTGCAATGGGACGGGATGGAGAGCCTCGGTGGCACCACTCTGCACCTCCATGCTGGTGGCTCTGCCCACCCTCTACCTTCCACGGCTGCTGTGCTGGGTCCACCCGGCTCCTCCTGTCCCTGTCCTTCTCCATCCTCCATGCTCACGGCCACGTTGGCATCCTCGGCGAGCTGTGGAGCATCAGGGCCAGCCCTGGGGGCATTGGGCTCTCAGATGAGCAACAGGATGCAGGAGAGATCTGGGTGCGTGGCAGGGGTTGGGGCACTCACATGCGGAACAGCAGCTCGTGCAGCCCTATGGACGGACAGACGGACACAATGGGGGCGTTGGGGTTTTACCACCCGGCCGAGCCCCCCGGCACTCACGTGGCAGGCGGTCCCGGTGGCGGGCAATGAAGTACACGGCCAGCAGAGACATGGAGGTGGCCACCAGCATCCCCATCACTGCTGCTCCCATCACGGCCGGGAGCGCCTCGAAGGGCGGCTCAGCTGGAAGAGAGCAGTGCAGGTCAGCCCGTTGGGAAGGGGGAGGTGAGGAGGCGAGGAGCGGCCAGGATGGTGCGGAGGTACCGGGGCAGAAAGGAGCGAGGGGAGCACCGGCATCCCTGGCACAAACGGAGGAGAAGGGTGGGAACCTGCGCTTGTTTGCTCTGAAACCTACTGACGGCTGCTGGCGCTGGGGTGCAGTTCTGCCTTTCTCCGCTCACCCCCCGCTCTGCCAACAGGCATTCAGCCCCGGGCTGTTCTGCAGCCCCTACCGACGCCTGGCACCACCCGGGATGCCATAGGAGCACGGCGTGCCGTCCCGTGCCCACTTCACCTGGCGTCTGCACCTCGGAGGGGTGCCCGGCCGTGCGGTGGTTGACGGCCAGGACGCGGAAGGCATAAACCACGCGGGGGTCGAGCCCCCCCAGGCGCCGGTCGCGGGAGTGCGGCTCGATGTCTCCGGCGGCCGTTTCCCAGGTGCCGGGCGAGCGGCGCTGGGGCTTCTTGGCCGGCCGCCGCTGCACCACGAAGCCGGTCAGGTTGCCCGCGCCCTGCGTCCGCCACTGCAGCCGCACCTCGGTGCGCGCCCGCGTGTAGCGCAGTTTGCTGATGGTGACGTTGGGAGGCGCCGGGTACCCTGCGGCGAGACGGCGCTCCGTGGGACAACGCGGCCCCCCACGCACCGCGGGGATGCGCGGCGCCGCCCCTGGGACTCACGGTCCACGCGGAGGCGGACGGGGAGGCTGGCGGTGCCCACGCTGTTGGCGGCGGCGCAGCGGTAGGTGCCGCCGTCCTGCGGCCACTCGGCGTCGCGCACGGTGAGGTTGGCCCACGCCCCGCCGCGCTCCAGCCGGTACTTGGCGCTGCCCGCCGGCACCTCGCGCTCCTGCGGGTCGTACCAGCCCAGCTCGGCGCCCAGCTCGGTACCGCCGCGCTGCCGGCACGCCAGCCGTGCCTCGCCGCCCTCCAGCACCGCCACCTCGCTGCGCTCCACCTCCAGCTCGGGGACATCTGCGCGGTGAGAGGGGCTGCTGGTGGGATGCCAACGGCCGGCGTGGCACAGCGGTATTGGGGGCGGCACGTGGGGAAGTTCCCCCTTACCCAGCCGGAGGCGGCACTCGGTGCTGGCGGCTCGCAGGGGGTGCGCGGCCACGCAGACGAAGTCCTGGCCCCGCAGGCCGGTATCGGTGCTCAGCACCAGGACGGTGGTTGATGGCGTGGGGAAACCCAGCGCCCGGCCCCGGCCGTCCCACCAGCGCAGCGTGGCCGGCGGTTCGCCCCCCTCCCAGCGGCACCGCAGCATCACGAATTCGTCACGCTTGGTGGCCGCGGCCGTGCACGTGGGGCTGCCTGCCGGGATCCCTGGGGAGGGGCGCGTGGGGGGGTGAGACCCCCTGCCCGACTTTGTCCCCCAAAAGTGCTGGGGGAGCACGGGGCAGCCGACGCTGCTTCACTTTGGGGCGCTCCGTGGTGCAGCCGCAGCACGTGGATTGAAGGGTAACAGGGTGAGGAAAGCAACTTGAGGACAGGGGAGTTTGGGGGTAGATGTGCACTCACACAGGGTGGTCCTGCACACAGCCCCCTCCCGCAGCGCAGGGTGCGTGGCCACGCAGGTGAAGGAGCTGCCGTTCCTCGTGGCTGCCCCTGGCACGACGCTGGTGGCCATGGACAAGCTGGGCCCTGCTGCCCCCTCTTCATCTTCCTCCTCCTCCAGCTCCTCCTCCTCTTCCCCGGGGCCCACCCAGCGCAGCCGGGCTGGAGGGAATCCTCCCAGCCAGCGGCACCGCAGGGCCACGTCCCGCAGGTCAGCGGTGGCCAGAGCGGAGCAGCTGGGGCTCCCGGCCGGTGGATCTGTGCGGGGCACGGAGCTGTCACCGCAGGGTCCCCTCCGTGCCATCACCCCAACCCGTCCTTCCCACCCACATCCTCACCGGGCACCACGTTGTCACCAGGCCGGGCCAGGGCCTTACGGTACTTACAGTACACAGTGAGGACGATGGTGGCCTGGGTGCGGGTTTGGAGGTGGGTGTTCTCAGCCAGGCAGGTGTAGGTTCCTGCCTGACCCCGGGCAATGGCCGACATGACAAAGGTCTGGCCAATGTGCACCTGGGAGCCGTTGTGCAGCCAGATGTACCGGCTGGGGGGGTTGGAGGGCGCCAGGCAGCTCAGCACCACATCCTCCCGCTCGCCTGCAGAGAAGCTGCCCTGCTCCGGGGAGAAGGGCTCCACGCTGATGGCCGGCTCGTCGGGACCGTCTGCGGGGACACAGAGCCCTTTAGCTGCGGGACGTCGCTGCTTCCCCCCCGCCCTGGGGCCCCCTGGTTAGCAGAGCCGTGCCCCAGGGCACTCACAGACGATGTCGAGGTAGACGGGTTCACTGGTGCGGTTGTTGACCTCGTTGCGGGCCGTGCAGCTGTACCAGCCCGCGTGGCTGCGGTTGGCGGGTGCCAGGAGCAGCTCTGCCCCGGAGCCCCCCATCCCCACGGGGGCAGCCAGCAGCATCCCGTGGGGCTCCCGGTGCTGCCAGGAGAAGCTGAGCGGCGCCGTCCCCTCCCGCACGGTGCAGGTCAGGGCCACCTCCGTCCCCTCCGCTGCTGCCGCTGCCGTCAGCCGCACGAAGGGCTTGGAGACGGGCACTGCGGGAACGGGCCATGAGGGTCCCAGAGCCACCAGCCCTTCCCAGAGCTCCTGCATCCCTCCTTTCCTGGCCGGTTGCGGCCTTTCCAGTTCTGGCTAATGGGCTCGCTAATGTGGGTGTCTGTGGGTCAGTGAGTCCACATGTTGGCTAGCAGGATGCCAGGTTGGCCGGGGGAGGGAGTCAGGACGTGGCTACTGAGCTGCTGTGTGGCTGCTGGGCAAGGCAACGGGGCTGGCCGGTGGGCTGCTCTATTGGTCGGGTGCAGAGCTGTGTCGCCCGGCGGGGCTGTCCATGGCCCAGCAGCACCGTACGCTGGCCGGCAGTGCGGGCTGCGGGGGGAGCCGCGCGGAGGCCGGCAGGAGGGACGCCTTACCCAGCACGCGGAGCATCACGGCGGCGTATCCCACGCGGAGCCGCCCCCACTCCGGGAAGAGCCCCTGGCAGAGGAAGCGCCCGGCGGCGGCCGTCCGCAGCTCCCGCAGCTCCAAGGTGCCGTTGCGCAGCGCGACCCGGCCCAGAGCGCCCGCCCCGGGGGCCACCGCCGCCTCCGGTCCCGAACCCACCGCCACGGCCCGCGGCGGCCCCGCGCTCCCCGTGGCCGTGAAGCTCCAGAAGACCACGGCCGGGGCCGCCGTCCCGCAGCTCAGCTCCACCGCCCGGCCCCGGATCCCCGTCACCGTCCGCTCCTCGTAGGCTGCGGAGCCGGCGTCCAGCGGCTGCCCTGCCGGGAGGCGCGCTGCGTTGGCCGCGGCTCGGCTCCGTCCCTCCCCGCCGTGCGGGACCCCCGGCACTCACCCGCCGCCACCAGCGGCAGCAGGCAGAGCAGCCAGGAGCCCCCCCGGCGTTCCATGGCAGGAGCCCCCCGCGCCGCGCTCCGCGACCTCGTGCCGGGTCTCCCCGGGCCGGCCCTGATTAACCCTCAATTATTGATGCGGCGGCAGCGAAACCCAACCCGCTGCAATCTGGCCGCCCCGCTGCCGGCCACGAGCACACGGCTGCGCTCACGACACGAGTGGAGCCGCTTCCAGCCGAGCCGCTGCCGGGACGTCCCGCCGGCGGCCCCCAGCCCCCAGCCCTTAGCAGCCCTTGGCCCTTAGCCCGCCCCTCTCCCGGCGGTCACCCCAGCCCGCCCCGCGCCATAACGGAGCTGCGGACACGGCGCGTGTTGCGGAGCGGGGTTTGATATTTCATCTGCCCGCCCGGCCATGAAACATTGATGGGGCGGCCGGTAACGCAATGCCGGCACGGGCCGCCTGCGGGGGGCGGGGAGGGCGGGGTGCAACGCGCGGGACGAGCCGCCGCTGAACAGCGAGAGGAACCGCGGAGCGCGAGGACGGAGCGCGGCACCGCGACACGGCGGCGGCCACGTGCGGATCGAGGAGCACAGCGCCCCCTGGCGGCACGGCGGGGTGAGATGGGGAGTAACGGCCCGTTTGGGACAGAGCCGCCTCTGAGCGGGGCACCGAACGGGAACGGGCCGGGACGGACCGATAAATCTGGGCCCG
Source organism: Excalfactoria chinensis (assembly GCF_039878825.1). Classification (NCBI taxonomy): domain Eukaryota; kingdom Metazoa; phylum Chordata; class Aves; order Galliformes; family Phasianidae; genus Excalfactoria; species Excalfactoria chinensis. The sequence continues at coordinate 5,612,624 of NC_092845.1, forward strand.
AACGGGGCTTGAATCGCCGCTTTGAGGCGGGCTCATGAATATTCAACGCCTCATGAATATTCATGTAGTGGGCACTTCCGGGGCAGCGGCACCGGCACCGGAAGTTGTGGCGGCGGCGGCGGTGCAGGTAGCGGGGGGTGCGGGCGGGCCGGGCCGGGCCGGGTCGGGTGGGGCCTTGCTTGTGCCGGCGGTTCCGATCGCAGCCGGAGCTGGAGCGGCCGCGCGGGGCGGTGCGCGCTGTGGGTGCGGGTTCAGCCCGCGGCCGTGTTCCGTGCGGCTCCGCGCCACGTGGGCCGCTCGTTTATAACGCCCCGCTGCTGCCGTTCATTTATAACGCCCCGCTGCTGCCGTTCATTTATAACGCCCCGCTGCTGCCGTTCACTTATAACGCCCCGCTGCTGCCGTTCGCACACGCTTTATTGAGTAGTTGCCCGGTTCGCTCTCACACCGCCCCATTCCGATGTAAAAGCCCGGCTCCCTCCCAGCACCCAGCGGGGCTGCTCGCTCACAGCGGGGCGCTCCTCCTGGGCACGAGCCCGTTGGCCAGGTCCCAGCGCACCCCCCATCGCAGCGCGCTCCGCTTCTTGTCGCTGGGCGCGGTGTAGCCGTTGGGCACGAAGCTGCGCTGCGCTTTGCTGGGCTGCCCGCGCTGTGCCTGCAGCCGCCCCCTGATGCAGCGGCGCAGCTCGTGGTGCTGGGCCTGTCCCGGCACGGGGAAGCGCTCCCACTCCCGTTTGTACTCCAGGTATTTGGCCACGCGGTCGGTTTTGTTGCGGTTTTGGTGCAGCGTCTCCAGCCTGGGGGGAAAGAAGGACTTGGGCTGCAGGGCGGAGGCTGCGCCGCGGGAGCTGGGAGGACTCTGGCTCTGCACAACCCTGAGGAGGAAGGGGGTCTGCTCGCAGTGAGCGCAGTGGTGCCGACAGGAAGGCTCCGGCTGGAACTCGTGGTAGAAACTGCTGCTGGTCTCCGTCTCGCCCTCACAGAGGCTGTCGTCCAGAGCGGTGCTCAGCTGAAGCATCCTCTGTGTCAGGCTCCACGTGTCCGTGGGCTCCAGCAGGCTGCTGACCGACTCGTCACAGACCTCCACTCCTCCGTCAGCTCTGTGTCTCAGCACCTTCCTCTTCATCGCCGGCCTCCTGGAGCCCTCGGGGCACCACAGCGCAGCACTGGGCTCTGTGCAGGGAAGCCCTTTGGATGGAGGTCGGGCTGTCTGCAGCCCCGTGGGCACGGTGTAGGCGCTGCAGCAGAGAGCTGCCCCTCCTGCTCCGTGGTTCTCGCTGCCTCCTTCCAGTTCCTCATCACTCAGAGCAGCACCTGCATATCTCTCTGCTCCCAGCCTGTTCTCCATGGTTTCTGCTGGGCTGGACAGACCCTGCAAAAAGAAATGTGGTTAATATCTTGCAGTGCATCTAAGTAGGCTGAGGGGGGCTCTGCAAAGGCTGACTCTTCACCACCCTGAAACCTCTCAGGCTTGTGGGTGCTGATTCAGGCTCCAGCAAACGAGGAGGAATCCTGTAGATAACTTTGTACGACAGCACATTGCATGTAAATTGCACTGCATTGCGTATAAAGGTTCAATGAAGTGATGGACAAGCGCAGGGCAGACTCAGCTCACTCTGTGACTATAAGCCTTGGGGAAACCAGTATGTTCTCAAAACCACAGAACCCAGCTGTGATTAAATCTAGAGACATCAAAGAGTGGTTTTATTTCCACAGACAAGGAAAAAATGTTTGTTTAGAGCTTGGCTATTATAGCCTGAAGGCAGAGCTGCAGGCTGAGTTGTGTGATTGAGGGAAGGCAGAAGGACTGGCTGCAAAAGGGACACGGACAGTGTTCCCACTGAAGCCTGCAGGTTTGGGGCTATCTTTATGCCACTAAATGGGTTTAGAAATGCAAGTTTTAATCGTGTGGCAGTGATGCCATTACGAAACGTTGGAGCAGATGGTGCTGCAGGATGACTGGTAGCTGTTAGCAGGCTGTCTGAAGTGTTGATGCTAGCTGAACACAGCGAGAATGGGAACCGCTCCATGACAGCTTTGCACAGGAAATGTGGGAATGAGCTGCCGCCGTGCTGGGCTGCCAGAGCAGAGCTGCTGACAGCGGTGGCTGAAGGGAGATGCCTGATGAAAAGCACCAAAGAGATTCGTAGCCTTGAACCAAAGTGTATCATCCCAGCCGAGCCCCCTTGACAGTTACTGTGTGCTCCTGGGCACCCTGAGCGATTACAAAGAAGCCCAAGAGTTACTGTGCAGATGGCAAGTCTGCAAAGGCAGAAAAAGGTAGAAACACAGATTTCCTCCTTTCTTTGCAGGCCCTGAGGAGCCGCCAGCCACCAACTAAGACTCCAGGAGACTCACGATGGCCAACGGGAGCTGGGCCGCAGATCGAGAACAGCTCCTGAGGAGGGTGCAGGACCTGGAGGAGGAGGTGAAGCAGCTGCAGGAGAAGCTGTCAGAGGGCAAGGAGGGCTCTGCAGTGCAGGACACCCCTCCAGCCTCCAGGAAATCCAAGAAGCAGCACCAGCGACCATTTGATTTCAGCGCCCACGGCCGCAGGCACGTCGCACTGAGGATCGCCTACCTTGGCTGGGGGTACCAAGGCTTCGCCAGCCAGGAGAACACCAGCAACACGATTGAAGAGAAGCTGTTTGAAGCCCTGAAGAAGACACGGCTGGTAGATGACAGGCAGACCTCCAACTACCACCGCTGTGGGCGGACAGACAAAGGAGTCAGTGCCTTTGGACAGGTCAGGATGGATTTACGGGTTCCACTGGGGGTGGTAGAGCTCAGGATGGAGATCTTGTGGGGTTTCTGGCCAGCAGTGACGAGCCAAGTGCTCACTGTGACACCGCAGGCTGGGTTTGGTTTTTAAAAGCTTTTTCAGAGACTAATTCTTTACTGGAGCTGTTTGGAGCAGATGAAATGCATTTCAGGCTGCTGTTTCCTGAGTCAGGATGGCTACCAGTCCAGCTCACATGCCAGAAAGGGGAGCTGCCCCTTCCTCTGCCTATGTATATATTGCTCTTCCTGTGCCAACTGCAGTGCTTGGCAGCCCCCTCCCATCTGCCCGAACTCAATAGCCCAGCAAAATAACTGGAATGCTTCCCACAGAGTGAGAAAGCTGCATCCCTGTGTGGAAGGGTCTGAGGAGCCGCAGCCGGCGGAAGAGAGCGTGGGAGTGGGAGCTGGAGGAAGAGGAGCAGCTGGCCCACACAGCGGCAGGGAACAATCAGGGAAGCTCAGCCTTACGATGGCTTTGCTTTCCTCCTCTTCCCCTCCTGCTTGTGCTCAGGGTATGGGCCTGCCCCAGCTTTTCCCATTCCAGGGTGGTTTTAGCCTGCATCACTCACTTGCTCTAGTTCACGAAGCAAAGCACAACAAGTAAAGGCGTGGGCCACCTTTGCTTGCACAGTTAGATGTGCTCACAGACTCGCAGTGTTGATTCACTTGTTTCCACACCACAACTCCCAGCCTGTTGGGCTGTTAATGGGTTCAAGTTATGAACTCCAGTTAAAAACAAAAAGGCACATGTGTATCTTGCAGACTGCAGCCATTTAGAGACCATGCTATGTAGGCAGTTTGCAACTTTTTCTGTTTTATTAAAGGAATCTATAGCATCTGCTAGGAAGCTCAGCAGAAGCACTTGCAGTTTTACCCACAGGAAGGAGTGGTAAGAAACCGAATTAAGATACCTTCCTCTGTAGGAGATCCTGAATTCATTTCAAAATGCAAGGCAGAGGTGTAGGCAGACTTGGCTTGGCGCACTGCATACGCCCATCCACCTAATCCTAGTTTTCACAATTTTGCAGGTGATTTCCCTAGATCTTCGCTCTAACCTCTCTGAGGAAAAGAAACTAAATGGTTCCACGGGTGACTCGGAGGGAAAAAGCAGTAAACCTGAGGAAGAGCTCCGCTACACCCACATGCTGAACAGGGTGCTCCCACCTGACATCCGTGTGCTGGCCTGGGCCCCCGTGGAGCCAGACTTCAGTGCCCGGTTCAGCTGTCTCAAGAGGACCTACCGTTACTTCTTCCCCTGTGCAGACCTGGACGTGGCCCTCATGCACGCTGCTGCCCAGCGCTACGTGGGGACGCACGACTTCCGGAACCTTTGCAAAATGGATGTTGCCAATGGTGTCATCAACTTCCAGAGAACAATTCTCAGCGCCCAGGTGACGTGGGTGGATGGGGGAGCTGAAGGTGACCTGCGGGACCCCTTCCGACTGTGCCAGTTTGAGGTGACGGGACAGGCATTCCTCTACCACCAAGTGCGCTGCATGATGGCCATCCTCTTCCTGATTGGACAAAGGATGGAGGGCCCAGAGATCATCGATGAGCTGCTGGATGTGGAGAAGAACCCTCGAAAACCACAGTACAGGTATGGGCAGCAACCTCCCAGCAAGAAAGCAAACTGCTGGCATCTCCTTGAGATAGCCATAAGGATCCTGTTGCTGTGCTCCTGAACAAGCTATCGATGGTCTTAGCCCTTGGTATTTGGGAAAAATTAACTCAGAGAAGCATTTTTGTGAAGGGCAGCATTGTTATTAGCAGAATGGGCAGGCCGTGGTGCTGTTACATTAACGCTGTGACCCTTTTCTATCACGACCCTTCTCTCGCATGTCTCCAACACCTTGCTGTCAGTTTGTAACGCCTTCTCTTTTTCCTAGTATGGCTGTGGAGTTCCCCCTGGTCCTGTATGACTGTGAGTTTGAGAACATCCACTGGCATTATGACCGGGAAGTGCAGGAGTTCAACGTTACCCACCTGCAGCAGCTCTGGGCCAGCTACGCCATCAAGACTCAAGTGCTGCACAGCATGTTACGAGGGCTGGATGCTGCTCCCGTGGCTGCAGGGAAAGGTGAGAGATGGCAGAATTATTCCCAACAAGTAGTAGTCGAAACATTGTTGAAAGTGTTCATAGAATCGTTAAGGTTGGGAAAGACCCCTCAGGATCATCAAGTCCAACCATCAGCCCGTCCCTGCCATGCCCACTAATCGTGTCCCTCTGTGCCACATCTCCACGTTCCCTGAACACCGTCAGGGCTGGTGACACCTGGGGATCCCCACTGGGACCGATTGCCAGCTGGGTACAATTGCATTCATTGCCACCCTCTGTGCCCAGCCCTCCAGCCAGCTCTTCCCTCAGCAGAGTGTGCCCATCCAAGCCGTGGGCTGCAGCTGCTCCAGGAGAACACTGTGTTATTTCTCGTTGCAGACCCGGGGGATGCCGGCCCCGTCCCCTGGGGCGCCCTGCAGCCCGCGGTGCACAACCAGGCCAGCAGCTTCGTGGAAGGTGTCCGGGCCCGGACCTACAAACCGCTGCTGGAGCGGCCGCGGTGCGAGGGGCTGGAGTCCCGCATCCAGCACTGCCTGCGCAGGGGGCGCGGCCAGGCCGAGCGGGCAGCCAAGCGGCTCCGCACCGGGGAGGGGCCGGGGGAGGGCTCCTAAGGGACCGCATGGTGCTTTTTGTGCACGTTTGGCTTTAAATACATTTTCCTTTGCGATTTTTATACGTTGCTGTTAGCTGTAAAGATAACGGCGCTGTGCTGTGGGCTGCGGGGGGACCCCGGGGCAGCATAGGCCTGGCCTGGGACAGCATAGGCCTCCCCAGGGCCGTATGGATGCAATTCCTGCCCAGGGCTGTATGTTCCCCTCGGCTCTGTTTGCTGCTGGGCCCAACCGCTCAGCACAGCCTCCAGGCCGTCTCAGAGCGCAATGAGGGCCAGCACAGCCTCCTCCAGGCGAAACAACCCAGCTCCCTCAGCCGCCCCTCACCGCTCAGTGCTGAGCCCCCTCACCGCTCATTAGCTCAGTGCTGAGCCCCCCCGTCCCCGCCGTCCCGTCCCGTACCGTGGCTGTTCCCTCAGCCGCTCCCTCGCACCGCGGCCGTTACCGGTTCCCAACCGCTGCTCTCCTTCGAACGGCGGGGCGGGGCGTTGCCGTTTCCTATAGGCGGCCGCTGCCGTCGCTCATCTCCCTCCGCCCTTCCCATTGGGTACCTGGGTTGCAGGGCAGCCTCGCCGTCTCCTAATGGCGGACGGTGCCGTCGCTCGTCTCCCTCCGCCCTCCCCATTGGGCGCTGGGCTGAGGCACCGCCTTCCGGGGGGCGGAAGGGGCGGGGCGCACGGGGGCAGCGGAATGGCGGCGCTCAGTGCTCGGCTGTGGCGGCGGCCGGGAGAGGCCTTGGGGCGGGCGGCGTCGGGGGCGGTGCGGGCGGAGCAGCTGGCGGAGCGACTGCGGGCGAAGCGGAGCGAGGAGAAGGAAAAGGAGACGCGGCGGGAGGTGAGCGCGGCCGGGGGGCGGCTCCCAGCCCGGGTCCGACCGCCTCCATCGGCCTCTCGTTCCCTCAGGTGGCCGCGGAGCCGGCGCGGAGGCGGGCCCGGGAGCTGAGCGCGCTGCAGCGGGTGCACCGCAACGTGCTGGCCAAGGCGCTGCGGCAGCGGGTCGTGCACCAGGACGAGCAGCTGGTGCTGCTCAACAAGCCCTACGGGCTGCCCGTGCACGGTGAGCGACGGGGCGACCTGCGGGGGGGGCGGGCTTCAACGAGACCGGCTGCCCGCTCACGGCAGCGCCTGGCAGCGGGCGGGTGTGGGCAGAGCGGCCGGAAAGCTGCTGTGACCGGGAGATCCTCCCGTATCGTTTGTATTGCGGTTAACTTAGGGCTGTGAATGCCTGCCTGGGCTTTGCAGGTGGCCCCGGGGTCAAGAACTGCATTGCTGATGTGCTGCCAATCTTGGCCAAGATGCTGGTGAACATGAAGGCTGAACCGCTGCACCTGTGCCACCGGCTGGACAAGGAGACAACGGGAGTGATGGTGCTGGCGCGGAGCAGGGAGGCAGCAGACAGGATCCGGCTCCTCTTCAAAACCCGCCAGGTGGAGAAGATATACTGGTAGGAAGGTTTGGGAAGGAAGATCATGGAAGGGATTAGGTTAGCAAGGACCTTACACTGAGTTCCAACTGCTCTGCTTTAAGCGGGGTTACCAGCCATTAGATCAGACTGGCTGGAGCTCCAGAAGTGTCTCTGACAAACAGCAGAGTCACCAGTGTGCAGATGTGGGGACGTGGGGCCCCATCTAACCTGACCTTGAACCAACTGCACCACTCAGCTTGACGTCATTATTGCATTTGATGAGAGCACTCTCAATCCCACTGTCTGTGATTATGAATGCTTGAGTATCTTGTTAAAAGGGTTTCTCCTGGGGAGAAGAGTGAGGGGTAAGGGAGAGTTTCTATCCTGCTGGGTGTGCAAAGGGCCGTAGCAGCATCACACAGATCTCTGCTTTTCCTTTGCAGGGCAATTAGTGTGGGAAACCCAGACCCTGCTGAGGGCATCGTGGAAATCCCCATGGTGGAGAGGGAGGTGCAGAGCCACCAGCCTCATTACAAGGTGAGCGAGCATCCTCTCAGCTGCAGTCTGGGGCTTTTTCCCCTTCCCATTGGGCTCATCCTCTTGCTGTGGTTCAGATGACGCTGGCCCCAAACTACCGCGTGTCTCCTGAGGATGGAAAGGTGCTGAGAATCCGCAAGAACCGCAGTGCTGAGAGCGCAGTGACGCGGTATCGCGTTCTGGCCAGCTCTTCTGCCTGCTCTCTGCTGGAGCTCCAGCCCATCACAGGTGAGGCTTAGCCGGGTGTTCGTGTGCTGTGCCAGCCACCCAGCTACTTGGTCACCTTGGCTGTGTTTTCTGTACAGCCGGGAGCAGTCCTGGAGAGAGGAACAAGCTGTAGAACATGGCCAAAGCTCTGGGAACCAGTGCTGTTTTGCTGCCAGGGCTCGCAGCACAAGGTTACCCAGCATGAGGGTGTTTTTAGGGGCCTGGGTTGGTAGTGAGTATAGACCTGATGCCCAGTGTGACAGATGCGATGTTTCTCCTTTTCTCCCTCCTCATCTCAGGAGTGAAACACCAGCTCCGGGTTCACCTGGCCTATGGATTGGGATGCCCCATCCTGGGGGATCATAAATATTCGCACTGGAGCAAGCTGGCACCGCAGGTAAGTCAGATACCGTGCCATGGAGCAGGGCAGAGGAGGGACCAGCTGCTTGGTGGTGCATGCTGGGATTCTGAGACCAGGCTGCTGACATGGGGGTATGGAATTGGGTGTTAGGGCTGTCCTCACACCACTCTGTCCTCAACACAGAAGCTTCCTGAAATCACTCTGAAGAGGTTGAAGCTGCAGCAGAGCAAGTCTCGCCACCTCCCTCTACACCTCCATGCCTACCGCCTCTCCCTGCCGCTGGGCACCAGTGGCAAACAGATAGACCTTGTATGTGAGCCACCCAGCTTCTTCCACAGGACGCTGAGGAAGCTGGAGCTGGACATTCCTAAGGAATAGGATGAGGCCTGTCAACTGGACTGATCCTTTGCACTCCATACTTATAGCACGTGACAGTGCTGCAGTGGTGTTTCACTCATGGCAAGTGGTGTGATGAGGTTTGTGCTCTGCTGCTTGGGAGACACCTTGCCTTCTGGGTAGTGGAGTTGCTGGCTTAGCCTCTGTGCACTTCTTGTCCACAGTCCATACCTGATCAGGAGCAGAAAGCATAGTGGGTGCACTCAGGCCTCTTGTTTATACTGATGAGGCTGGGTAGAAACTGGGCATTGATCATTCTGTGCTCTGAACTTGTCCCTGTCCAATAAAGAACCCAGCTTCTGCAAAGGTGAAGGTTGTGTGGCTCTCTGTGGTCAGGGCAGGTGAACCTCAGTGCCTGGGCGGGTTTGAACACCTCTGAGTGTAAAGCCAGTCAGTTCAGAGCTTCCTTGGCTCAGCCCTTCTGTACTGTCTTACATCCTGGCACTCAGATTTGGAGACTTTGTCTGGAAAAATGAAAAGCCAACACAGTAAGAGTGAAATTTGGCAGCAGCTGTGAGTTCTGGCTGTGTTGAGAGGCTGCACAGAGCCACAGCATGGCAGGGACTCCCCTCAGCTTGGCTGAGCAGCCTGGGGCTCCTCTGGCTTTGGCTGTTGGCTTCTTGGGCAGCAGGCGCACTGCCAGAGCTGGGAGCTTTTCTGTCCTCTGTTCCATCTCACCAACTCCTGATTTCCATATTGCTTTTTTCTAGATCCCAATACTTGTATCTCTGTCCCACTGGAGCTCTCTGCGTTGTCCTAACTGCTCTCCTGGAGCCGGATTAGAGGGGGGGGGGGCAATAGGAGCTTGTAAAGCTGGTATCCAGGGAACCAGAGCTGATGTACACATAAACAGTGCAATCACTGATGTCTTCTTAGCTCCTGGTGCCACTTGTCCTGTCCTCAAGGCTTGGGAGCTGAGGAGCAGGACCTTCTCCAGCAGCCCTGGCACGCAGGAGTGCTGGAAGGGGGCTCTTTGTACCCTGTGAGGCCACTCTGTACCTGGCTAGAGCTTTTGGTTTGGGTGATGCCCCATCCTCGCTTGTTACAGAAAGCAAAAATAGATCAGAAGCCCCACGCCCCGTGAACATGTTGCTGGAAATACATCTGTTTATGACAGAGGAGATTAAAACCACGGGGATCTGGTCCATGCTGGGACCCATGGTGGCTGGGCAGGAATGCTGCCTTGGCCATGGTGCTGTGACTACAAGGCTTTTTCTTGTCTATTTTGGGGCACGTTATTTGCATTCCTGCCAGTGAAAGGCTTCCCCTGTAATTATCAGTTGATTTAACACACTGTCTAAGCTGTCATTTACAGCTGCCTGCTTGGTAGCACTTGGCATGCAATGCTTCCATCCATACAAAGCCTCTTGCCGCGCTGGTTGCACCTCAGACAGCTCCAGGACCCCCAGGCAGCAGCACTGGACTCCATTTCCCTGTGGCGTAGCCCTTCCCGGGGAGAAAGATGTCCCTGTCGCACACGGCTGCCGAGTACATGCTTTCAGATGCCCTCCTCCCAGACCCCAGCAGCTCCCGTGCCAAGGGCTTGCGGCTGGAGCTGCCGAGCGACCGTGTGCTGAAGTTCGTCGCTGTGGGGCTGCCCCTCTTCCTTGTCTCACTGGCCTTCGCCCGGGAGTTCTCTGCTGGTGAGTTGTGGGGACAGTGTTTGTATCACACGACTTGCTGGGTCGGGTTTGGGGTGGTGAGTACCGTAAAAGCCTGATGTTTTCACTGGCATGACATCACAGCCTGGAAATCCCATTTGAGGGGGTTTTAAGTTTTCTGTCTTGGGCTTACTGTTCGTTTTTTAATTGATTTTGATAGCTTTTATCGATTTATTATTATATTTAATTGCCTGCTGGTAGCCCTAGCCCTCTGAGGGTTGCTATGCCCTCTCACCTGCTGCCCATGCTGTTCTGCTCACAGCATCCTGTAGTGCTCCTATCTCAAAGGCAGGGTTGTTTTGGGGGGAGGTGTCAGTGGGGTTTTGAGGTCTCCCCTGGACTTTTTAGGGCTTTTGCTGTCCCAGAGTTTGGTGCTTGCCGGGATAATGGGGGTGGGCTGGTGACAGCAGCACGGAGTTTCATTGATGGTGCTGTTTTGTGCATCTCAACATTGAGCTAAAGCTGGATTTGGCCGGTGTTGTTCTGTGGCTTTGCAAGGTTTGGTTTTGTGCCGGTTTGTGTCAGGTTCACATTTCCCTGCTGTGAACCTGTGGCTGTGCTGAAATGGAAGCGTCTGGGAAATGGTAGAACCCTCACCCCTCTGACAGCCATAAAACAGTGCAACGGGGACAGATAACTACAACGAGCCTTGTCCTGCCTGCTCAGCTCCCTCCTCCTTGTAGGCTCACAGATCAGCTGTTTCTCACCCTCCAACTTCACGGGGAAGCAATCTGCCTATGCTGACACAGCTTGCTGGGACTCACTCCTCCACCACGGCTTCGATGCTGAGGGACGTGCTGTCACCAAGTCCCTTTGGGCTCTCAAGGTACAGTGGTGGGTTGGTATGGGGCCGTCAACTCGGTGACAGGGCGCTACCAGCTCCTGCCATCGTGTTGGTGGGGGCAGATCCTGGAGGGCAAAGTAGCTGTGCACCTCATCCCTCCTAAAGTCCCTCTCTCCTGGAGAACCCTAACCTAGGGATGGTCTCCCTCAGGTCTTCCCGTACTCGCTGCTGGTGGTGGCGGTGCTCATGTACCTGCCCTACCTGCTGTGGCGTTATGCAGCCTCCCCCACCCTCCACTCTGACCTCCTCTTCATCATCGACGAGCTGGACAAGTCCTATAACCGCTCTGTGCGCCTGGTGCAGCACATGAGGAAGGTCCAGCAGGAGAGCGATGATTCGGAGCAGTTCTGGGAGGAGTATGAGAGGTGAGACAGCGTGGTGGGGGGACATCCAGTCATAGCCCCTGCACACTGCCTTGGGGTCACCTCCTCACTCACTGTGGCTTTAATGAGCAATGGGGAGGGTCCAACTCTCTGCTTTCTCTCCAGGGCTCGACGGGAGAGGTACTTTGAGTTCCCCTTGCTGGAGCGCTACCTTGCCTGCAAGCAGCACTCTCACTCCCTGGTCATCATCTACCTCCTGAGGAACCTCCTCCTGCTCTTGTTCTTGGCTGCAACTTGCCTCTACCTGGTCTTCCTCCACCTCAACATCTTCTTCCAGGATGAGTTCAGCTGCTCCATCAAAACAGGGCTGCTCCAGGCTGAGCCTCACGTGCCCCAGCTCATACCCTGCAAGCTGGTCGCCTTCTCTGTCTTCCAGCTCATCAGCCTCACAGTTGGTGGTGTGTATGTCCTCCTTATGCCTGTCGTCATCTTCAGTGCCCTGCAGCTCTGTCAGTGGGACAAGGGGCTGCTCTCTGTCTATGAGATGCTGCCTGCCTTTGACCTTCTTAGTCGCAAGATGCTCACCTGCCCCATCAACGACCTCAATGTCATCCTCCTCTTCCTCCGGGCCAACATCTCCGAGCTGACGTCCTTCAGCCGCCTCAGTGCCGTCAGTGCCTTGCGGGAGGCAGCTGCTGAGAAGCAGGACATCGATACCGTTGTTGACTTCATGACGCTGCTGGCTGGGCTGGAGGCCACCAAGCCCAAACACCAGGCTTGTATGGCCCCGGGCAATGGCGAGGCCATAGGTAGGTTCCTTGGTGTTCCTGGGGTAGAGGTGACCTCTTTGCTGTCTTTTCAGCGCCCACATTGTTGCATTCCACCTTGTGGGTGAGGCAGAACCTGCCCTGGCCCTTAACCTGCTGCCAAGACCCTTAAGCTTTTGGGGCAGGGACCGGGGCGCTGCTGAGGGTCACTGAGGGGCCGACGGCTCCATCTCTCCATTTCATGACCAGGGTCTGGTTCTGGCAGCCAGGGCCGCGATGCTGCCACCAGCCCATGCGTGGGCAGGAGTTGCTATAGGAACGGGTTTGCTGGGAAGATTGCGGAGCTGGAGGCTGAGACCCAAACTCTGGGCTGATGGTGGGGCTGGGGATTGTCCTCATTTGAGACGGCAGCAGCTCGGCCTCCCCATGGCTGGGGGCAAACTAAACCTTGGGGTGCTGCTGTGATGTTCTGCTGTGACTGTGGGGTGCTGGGCAGGCACCCAACGCACCAGCACTTGCTCTCTCACATGGTTGGGTTTCTGGGGAGCCGGGGGCACCTTCTTTGCTGTCTTCTCAAGCCGCTCGCTGTGTTTTCTGGGCTCTGCAAGGCAGCTCATCCCCAGCAGGGCAGGAGCCAGAATGTCTGCACTCCTTTCCTCGCCCTGAACATGCAGACTGTGGTCTGTGGTTTTAAAACGAATAAATATGGAAAGAAGGGAAGATTGAGCTGTATTTAGCATCCTCGTTGGCATGGCAACTGCAGGGCCGGCACAGCCAGCTCTGGGGCTAGAAGAGCCCAGGCTGCTGGGCTGGGCTGGTTCTAAGCCCAAATAATAATCGCTTCTTCCCCATCTCCGTGCAGAGATGAAGCCTGCGGTGGAAGCCGAGGACGAAGCTGAACCCGACTGCTGAGCCGCTGCTGGGCTCCGGCTGCATCGTGTTCCCAGCGGCAGCGCTGGCTGTTCATTAAACTGGTTTTGTTACACGTGTGCTGCTGGCCGGGCCGGGCTCGGCTCACCTTCTATCTCTGTTCGGGGTTTTTGTGTGCCGGGGTTGAATCTTTCCCTCCTTCCCTACAAAACGAACCCAAACAAACAAACGGACGTTGCCGTTGGGGGCCGGAGTCGCGTCGGCCGCGTGGGAGCGTTGCCGGGCAGCGCTGCGTCCCTGAGGTGGGGAAGGTGGGAGCAGGTCGGCCCCGGGAGGAGCGGAAATGGCCGAAATGGGGGGGGGAGCAGCTCTGCGGGAGGGGGGGGGTGCTGGGGCTGAGCCCGACGGCAAAGCGGGGCGAACCGGAGCTGCGGGACGGGGGCACCGAGAGCAGCGGGGGGCGGGGCCAGGGCGGGGGGCGTGGTCATGACAGGGGGCGGGGCCACGCGGGCGTCGCGCTTCCGTTGCTGGGAGACCGGCGGCCGCGGCTCAGCGCTGAGCGGGGCGCTCCGGTAGGAGCGGGGCGGGGGACGGAGCGAGGCCGGGCGGGGGCGGAGGGCCGGGAGCTGCTCGCCCCCCCCAGCGCACCCCCCTCCCGCTCCCCCCCCTGCTCCCCCCTCTCCCCCCCGAGGCTCCTGTGCCGACTCTCCGCAGGCGCGGCGCCCTCCGAGCGGTGCCGGCAGCGCCCCCTGTTGGTCCGCCCGCAGCTGCTCCCGGCGCTGTGTCCGCGGGTTCGATCCCGCCGTCCGCTCGCAGGCGCCATGTCGTTTCCCGACCCGCGCAGCGCCCTGCGGCTGCCCAGCGGCTTCGAGGAGGTGCTGTACGGAATGGCCCGCGAGGTGCTGAAGGCGCAGCCCGACGACGTGCTGGGCTTCATCGCCCGCTACTTCCAGGCGCTGCTGGCCGAGAGGGAGCGTGAGTGCGCCCCGCCCCGCGGCCCGGCCCCGCTGCGCCCCCCGGGACCCCCCGTGTCCCCGCCCCGGGCAGCGCCGTGCCTGCGGCCTCATGCGGCGCTTCCTTCCCAGGGGGCTCCGCCGCCCAAAGGACGGAGGCCGAGGTTGTGCCGGAGCGGCTCAAGACGCCGCGGAGCATTTCGGCCGGCGCGATGATGGAGCGCCAGGTGAGCCCTGCGAGCTGCCCCGTGTCCGCAGCGGAGCTGCCTCAGCCCGGGGCTGCGCTCCGTGGCACCGCGGGTTCCCCCCACGCCCCCCGGGGTCACTCGGCGTCCAGCCGTGGAGCCGCGGGCTGTTAACGCTCCTCCTGCCCCGAGCAGCGCAGCCCTCGTGATGCGGACCCGGCCGCCGCTTTCCTGACCTCGCAAGAAGCTGCGACGAAGATCCAGGCTGCGTTCCGGGGCTACAGCGCACGGAAGGACCTGCAGGGTGTGCGCAGAGCCTTCTCGGGGCCCCCCGGCACAACGTCGGACCCCCGGGACTCCCCGTAACCAGGACAGCCCCGCCAGGACGCGGCCGAGCGGGCGCCTCGTCCCCGTATGGAAACATCCTGACCCAAAACGAGGAGCCGAGAAACCTACATTTCTCTTCCATTTGGTCTCGCAGGGCGGAAAATGAGCTCCTGCAGCACCGCCGAGGCGCCTCCATAATGAGAAGTTAATAAAACGCCTGCAGTAGCACGCTCCCCAGGTCCCTGCCGTTATTAGCAGCTCTCACCTGAGGTTCCTCCCCTAAAAGCTCAATGAGGAGCCGTGCCCTTCCAGCACGACCGAGAGAGGGGAGAAAAGCTCTGTAAAGGCCTCGAGACGGTGTTTAGTGCTCTATATTTAGGCCCCTGCATCCCTGGAGCTTGTCAAAATGTGATATCGTCCCTGTGAAAGGAGGGATGTGACATTGCTCCTCTGCCTTCCCCCCCACGGCCGAGGTGCAGCAATCTGGGGGTCTGCGTGGGTCCTCCTGGGTGGGGGATGCAGGGCTGCTCAGCTTGGAAGGGTCTGCAGCCCCCCCCAGGCTCACCCCGCAGAGGAGCCACGCGGCCGCGCAGCACCGAGGTGTCGGGAGCTGCCATGTGCAGGCTGAGAAACACAGGAAGGAGGGACGGGGGCAGCTGGCGGGGACCCCATGCAGGGCTGCTGCCAGACGCTGCGCCCTGACCCTGCATCGCCTCCCCAAAGGGTTTGTGCCAACGCCGCGTCGTGACGGCGTGTCCCCAAGCTGGGCCCTGACACCCAATTCCATCCCATGGGGTGATGCTGGGGGGTTTCTGAGTGCCTGGAAAGCGTTGCTCAGGGTGGCTGTGTTTTGGGGTGCCCTCACTGCGAGGAGCAGTGCGGGGAGAAGGAGGCAGAGCTGGCGCGGGCTCAACATGCTGCTAATGATTAGAAATGTTCTGGCATTTTGCATCCCTCCTCCGCAGCCTGCGGGATTTGTGGCGATCGGTGACTCTGCCAGGACTGGGAGCTGCGGATGGAGCTGGTGCCGAGGGCCCAGAGCCAAAACACCCCCCAGATTCCTTTTACACTGGGGGGTTCACGGGTCAGGCAGGCAGTGGGATGGGCGTTTTGCACAGCAGTTTTTGAGGCTTCCCATTAAGCACAGGTTTCTCCTGCAGCCGTCCCCTCCTGCGCCCATCATCTCCCTGGCTCTGCTGAGCTCCCCAGAAATGCCTCCTCTTGCCTTGCCAGGAGCCAGCGATCAATCCGGGGGCTCTTTAAGGAGAAGGGGATTGGTTTTCCATCTGAAAGCACCGGCTGAGCGGTGCAGCCTTTGTCTGGAAGCTCGGAGCAGATCGGTGCTGAGAGCGCAGCTATTTTTTCCCCGCGCTGGTGGGAAGAGGTGGCATTTGCAGGGACTTGAAACTGGCTCCGCTCGGGGGAGCGGCACTGAGCAGCTCGCGGGGATTCGAGGGATGCTCAGCCCTGCAACCTGCGTGTCACTGCCAGTGCTTGCACATGGAGGCGGCTGTGGATAACAACCCCAACCCCTCTGAGGGGTGCGATG
Organism: Excalfactoria chinensis; assembly: GCF_039878825.1. Lineage (NCBI taxonomy): Eukaryota > Metazoa > Chordata > Aves > Galliformes > Phasianidae > Excalfactoria > Excalfactoria chinensis. Next base: position 5,628,456 of record NC_092845.1, read on the forward strand.
GAGATGGGGACAGGGACTGATAGACAGGGAGAGAACAGGGGCAGTGATGGGAAAGGGAGCAAGGATGGTGACAAGGGATGGAGAAGGGGGTGGATATGGAGATTAGGAGGGGAAGTGAGGGGTACAGGGATGGTGAGGAGGGCAGGGATAGGGAGGGGGATGGACAGGCGTGATGAGAGAGGATGGGGACAGGGATAAAAAGCTTTGGGCATGGGAACAGAGATGATGATAGGAACAATGATAGGGATGGGGACAGAGAGTGACAGACAGGAGCAGTGATGGGGCAAGGATGGTGATGGAGGCAGATAATGATGGTGTTGAGGTTGGGATGGGAACAAGGATGAGAGCTCTAAAGGGGATGGAGACAGGAATGGCGAAACAGGCAGCGATGCTGAGATGGGAACAGGGATGGGGACAGCGGTGGAGATGGGGATCGTGGTGGGGGTGGTGATGGGAACGGTGATGGAGATGCAGCAGGGCGAGTAACAGTGTGAACTGTGACAGCGACAGGAACAGGGACAGTGATGACAGCGGGACAGAGGTGCTGACCAGCGTGATGGTGACAGGGACACCAATGACGCCAGCTGACGGCAATGGGAAAGTTGCTGCAACAAAAGCCTCGGGTGGGTGGCGGGGCCAGCCCTGCAGGCAGCCTGCCCGGGGGCACCCATCCCCAGCGGGCAATGGGGGGACACGGCCTGTTCTGGGGGCTGGTCAGAGCCAGCATCGCTGTGCGGAGCCCACAGGCAAGTTGTGTGGTTGCTTAGCAACCCCAAACCCGGATTAGAGGCGCATGCGGTGGGCAATGCGGGGGGCTGCGGCTGCAACCCCCTGAGCTGCTCTGGGGGTCCCCGCGGCCCCTGGTGACAGCGGGACCCGGGGGGTTGTCACAGCGCGCCCAGAGGTGTCTCGGTTTGAACGTTTTGCTGGAAAACACCCCAAAGTTGGGGGTGGGAGGGAGCTGTGAGTGCGACCACCGTGAGCAGCCCCCTCACCATCCTCATCCACGCGCTCCTTTGGGGCCCAGCGCTAAGTAGGTCAGAGCTGGTGCGGGAGGTTTCCCTCCGCTCCTGCAAAAACGCAGCTGGGGGTGAAGCCCCCACCCCGAGGGCTCAGCATCAGCCCTGAAAAGTCGCATCACTCCCGAAAGTCGCATCATCTCCCCCAAAAATTCACCCCAAAAGAGTCACGTCAGCCCCTCTTGTTGCAGGTGTGTGTGACCCCGGGGCGCCCCGGCCCCCACGTGCACGATGAAATCAGCTCAGCTGGGAACAAAAGGCAGCTCCCACCCCCCCCGATCTGAGCTGTGGGCACAGTGCCCAGCGCCCCGACCCTGTCAATATTTGATAGCATCCTCCGTGCTGCGGGATTCATATTGCATGAAGCCCTGGCACGGGCTGCCGGCTCCTTTAAGCGTTAGGAGGGAGTCGGAGGCGAGGGGAGCCGCTGGGAGAGAAATTGGAGGAGGCAGGAAAAAAAAAGAGAGAGAGAGAGGGAGAGAAGGGGGAAAAAAACTGCAAAGCTGAATCCGGCTGCTGGCAGGAGCGGCAGTGCCGGCGGGGAGGTGGGCTGAGCGGCGCGCCCCGAGGAAGCGCATTACGTAGGCAAACGGCTCCGCTCAACTTGCCACCTGCGCCGAGAGAGCCCCGCACCGCCATGGACTGCTGCAACGTACGTAGCCTCCCGCTTTCTGCTCGTTTCTGATCAGTGTTTTCTTTATTTCGCTTTTTGCTGCTGCTGCTGGTTCGCTTTTTCGCTTTCACGCGGGGCCGCGCGTTGTGCTGCTGCAGGAGCTGCAGGAATGTGGGTGCTGCTGCCCTGTGCGTGGCACCCCAAAGCGCTGCCGCTCGCGGGGTGCTGGAAGGCAGCACCCCAACCTCTCCTGCCCCAGCTTTGGGCAGCATCCCACCGAGGCAGGGCGGGCAGCAGCCCCCTTCCCCAAGCCCAGCACGCAGAGCACGCAGACACCCCGTTCTGCTCCCGTTCAGCCTTATCTCCCCAGAAAGGCTCCCCAGGAGGAGCGCAGGTTTCCTACAGAAGGGGCTGCTTGCTGCCGTGGCAGGAGCCGATTGCTGCACCCCTGGTGAGCGGCACTGCAGCCCCCGGCCGGGTCACGGAGCCCATCTGCCAGAAGAGCACCCGGCTTCCCCCTTCCTCCCTTTTCCTCCCTATTTCCCCTTATCTTTTTTTTCCCTCCTTCTCCCCCTTTTTTAACCCTCCTGCTCCATCGGCATCACAGCACTGCTGGCTGCCTGCAGGGTGGCAAAGCCCTCCCTGGGGACAGGATTTCCCCCGTAGATATACAAATTGTCCCTGCGGATATAGAATTTCCCCCCATGGATATAGGGTTTCCCCACTGCGTATACAGTTCCTTCCCCAGCTATAGGGTTTCCCTTCTGGCCGTAACATTTCCACCCCAGCCGTAACATTTCCACCCCGACGATCGCGTTTCCCCCCAGCTCTGTCACTTAAGCTTCCGACACCCTCCCCACAGCCACAGCAGCACTTGGCAGTGACACTGTGTGCCCCGTCGCCAGCAGCACAGGGCATGGTGACTGTGATGCCCCCTGCTCCTGCAGGGCACTGACCACCCTGCAGTGTGAACTGGCCCCGGCTGCTTTCTCCTGTGTGTGGATGTGCCGTGGCTGCCGTCCCTTTGCTCCCAAAGAACCCCCAGAACTCTCCCAAAAGTCCTTAGGAGCTGAGGGCAGGGTGACGCAGTGATGCAGTGGCAGAGGGATGACACTGGTCCCATTTCGGTGGGTGTTTTTTCCCCTGTTTTTCACTCCTTTCCACTCCTCAGAGGTAATAGTGTGAATTATTGCCCCAAGCACTGCCCTGGGGGATGCAGTGGGGTCAGGATGGGTGCACTGGGTGTGTGATCCCAGCAGGGTGATGCTGTAGTCTCTTCCCCCACCTCTCCTGGATCTCCCCATTGCTTTTCTCTACTCTGTGGGATGACGGCACCTTTCCCACACCGTGACTGCACACCGTCACCCGCGCACACCCTGACCCCCAGGCCCCAAAGTGCCCCCATAACGGCCTCTCTCTGCCGGCAGGAGGGCGCCTGCACGAAGCTGGATGAGGACATCCTGGACATCCCCCTGGACGACCCCGACGCCAACGCGGCGGCGGCCAAGATCCAGGCCAGCTTCCGTGGGCACATGACCCGCAAGAAGATCAAGGGGGGGGAGATGGACCGGAAAGCCAAGGACGCCGAGTGCGCCAACAGCACCCGCGGCGGAGACCTCCGCAACGGCGATTAGGTACCGCAGCCTCAGCCCCGAACCAAACCCCGCTCCCTCCAGCTCCGAGCATCCTCCCATCCCACCCCATCCCACCCCATCCCATCCCATCCCATCCCATCCCATCCCATCCCATCCCATCCCATCCCATCCCATCCCATCCTCCCATCCCACCCTCCCATCCCGTCCCACTGGGCTGCCGCGATGGAGCTCTCCTTGCAGGAGCTCAGCAGCGCTGCCTGCCCTAATTCTGCGGGCGCTCCGTAGTAGTTAGCATAGGAACGGCGGGGAAGGCGAAGCCCTAGATTTGAATTGAATTTCTCCCTTAGCAACACCACCCCAAACGCCTCGCCTCAGCACATGCTATTTTTAAAAGCCTGTGTCACAGTCTCCTGGCAGGAAAAGGGAAATTTAAAAGCGCCCACGGTGCCGGGTTGTGGGGCTGGGGGTGCCGGGGGTGCGCGGGGAGCAGAGAATGGCCCCACGGCCCCGGGGTCAGCAGCTGAGGTGTCCCACTGCCCCCCCGGATCCACGCAGGGATGGAGGTGGGGGAGGCAGTGCGGCTGTGGATGGGAGGTGGAGGCGCTGGAAGAGGGAGTGCAGTGGGGTTACAACCTGGGATGGAATGGGGATGCATTGAGAATCCAACTTGGGATGCATCTGGGATGGAATAGGAATGGAATAGGTCTGCACTTGGGAGTGAAACTGGGATGAGGGGGGATGGAATAGGGATGTACTGGGGACTGAACTGGGAGTGCGTGAGGAAAACACTGGAGATACAACTGGGATGCAGCGGGTGGAACAGGGATGAGTGGGATGCAACTAAGGTGCCATGCAGGTGAAGTGGGAACGCTGTAGGGAGTCGCTGGGGCTTTAGGAGGGCTGCAGCTGGCTTTCAGTGGGATGCAGTGGGACTGTGGTAGTGATGCATTTGGAATTCAGTGAGGGTGTAGTGGGGATGGTCTTGGGATGCAATGGGCTTGCAGTGAGGTGCAGTGGGTTGAAATGGTTGTGCATGGGACTGAAGTAGGACTGCAGTAAGGATCCTATAAGGATGTAGAAGGAATGGACTGGGGATATGGTGGGGCTGCAGTGAAAATTCAGTGAGGAAGAAGCAGGGATGCAGCTACAAACTGCAGGGGCTGTGGAGCTCTTTAAGACCATGAGGGTCATTAGGTCTAACTCAATGGCTGTTCCACGCAGGGTCTCATCTTCATGTGGGCTCCAGCCAAGCTGTGCTGGGTTCTGCTTCCCATCAAAGTCCTTGGACCCTGGAGTGGGCAGGGTGGGGGTCTGTGCCCCCTGACTCCAAGGGCTTGTGGTGCCTCAGCTGCATGGACAGGACAGGGGCAGGCAAGGGTGGAGGGAGTCAGAGAAATTGCAGGGAAAGGTTGCAGGCAGGGCATGGAGGGAGGTGCAGGATGCACAAGCAGATTGAAGGAGCAGGGTGCAGGGTACAAGACATGAGGTGCAGGAGCAGGGTGCAGGCAGGCATAGAAAAGGCTCAGGCTGCAGCAGCTGGGTGCAGGGTGCAGGCAGCCCCGTGCACACCACTGACCGTTCCACTCTCTCCTTGCTTGCAGGCCCTGCCGGATTCCCCCTGCCGAGCCCCCCCGCCGCCGAGGAGCCCCTGCTTCTCCCCATAGCACCCCAGCATGCACCCCCTGCCCTCCCCCACCCCAGCCCCAATAAAAGTCCCTGCCAGCGGCCGCGCTGTCCTTGGCTCCGAGGGGACACGGCAATGTCACTCAGTGGGGGTGAGAGCTGTGACACCGCGGGTGGACGGCCGCTGTCACCCATCACAGCCGTGAGCAGCGTGGTGTCACACACGGCACGGTGCAGATGTGGCATCACTGCTGGACGCTGCTGGCTGTCATGATGTCACACCCGCGTGTGACGGCACTGCTGGGTGGGAGCCGGCTGCTGTGACATCATATGGGTGGGTGTGACGTCACCGAGGGACCTGGGACAGCCAGCCCAGGTTGTACAGCACAGACCAGCCCCCCGGGGGCACACGGGCACTGTGACCCTGTGCCACCTGCACAGCGCTGGGACGTCACCATGGGGGACAGTGGGCGCGATGATGGGGCACCATGAAGGCTCCCCGTGTGACGTCACACGGCCACGTGACATCACCCCGAGGGACATGGGGCCACCGACCCGCCGCAGCCTCACAAAGTCACCCCAAAAGCATTTTAATCTGAAAGAAAAAAAACAACCCTAAAAAAAAGATCCCCCCCCCCCCATCCGCCGCCTCCATCCCTTCCCCAACACTTGGAATGCTCCTTTATGAAAAATAGCCCGTTTCCATCGATACATAAAAAAAAGAGGATCCCCCCCCCCCCTTCATCCACCTCCGAGCGGGGCCGGTTCGTGGCGCTGGCATCGGCGGGGAGGTGCAGCCCCCCCCAGGGCAGAGCGGGGCACCTCCCACCCCCATTAAACACCGCAGGACGAGTCCGGCTGCTCCGGGAGTCTTTACAAAAAAAATGAAGAAAAAAAGGAAAAAAAGGGTAAAAAAAAAGTGCCCCCAAAAGCGGGCAGGGCTGGGAGCCGAGGGAACGGCCTGTTTCTGGGGGGGTCACACCAAGGAGCCGGCCCGGCTCTGGGCGGGCACCATGACGGGGACGGCTCCAGCCCTCGCCAGGCTGGAGGGGGGCAGCCCCGCCGGGGGGGTAACGGGCTGCGGGGGGCGCCAGGGGGCCCCGTTGGTGGCGGGGGGGTTCGCCCCGGCCCGGGGGGGTCCCTGGTAGCTGCCAGCAGCGGTGAGGACCGAGGCAGTGTAGGAGGGGGGGGAGGCGCCGTAGGGTCTGTCTCGGGAACCCACAATGGAGGACAAAGTGCTGGTCTTGGAGATGGTGTCTGCAGGGCGGGTCCGCGTCCAGGTCGGGGTTTTGGGGGCCACGGCATCTTCCCTGTGGAGAAGGTGACACAGGTTGCTGGAAGGGCGGCTATTCCCTCCCCCCCCGCCTCCATCACTGGATGATGCCCCCCCGGTGCTGCTGAAAGACCCGTGTTAACTCTGAAACCTAATGATGCACCGAGGTGCAAAACCTCCCGTTACCGCTGAGCCGCCCCGCTCAGCCCCGTCACTGCGGCTGCCCTCACTTGATCTCGTTGGCCGCTTCCTCCTGCCCGTCACGTTTCTTCCTCCTGTAGCCGAGCAGCCGCTGGGTGAAGAAGGCGACGGTGGCCAAGGCGCCCACAGAGCCCAGCACGGCGCCCGCGATGACGGCTCCTTCGCTGGCTGCCGGGACAGAAAGGTGGGGGAGTTCTTTGCCTCTCATCTGCCCCACTGCGGGGATGGAGCCCCCCTCCGCAGCCCTGCGGACACACACTCACTTGAGTGCACCTCCAGGACGATGCTGCACTTGGCCGAACCCGCGCGGTTCTCCGCCTCGCACTCGTAGAGGCCCGACATGTCCAGAGAGAGGTTCGTCAGCTTCAGGGTTCCCCTGGCCCGGTCTGCGGGGCAGAGATTGAGGAGCTGTTCTGCCCTCCCCACCACGACCCCAGTACAGCGGGGATGGGAGCGGGTGGAGTTACAGGGATGGTCCCCTGTGTCTCCCCGGGGGAGGCCAACAAGAGCTAAAGGGTCAAATCCAAGCCCTCCAGTTCCCCCCCACCAAACCTTCCCAGGGTTTCCCACCTTACCCTGAGCGGGGGGAAAGAAGACCTGCTTGGTGGGCTCCTGGCGCTGCCACCTGTACAGGGGGGAGGGTTTGCCCTTCTGGGAGGCGCAGCTCAGCGTCACGTTGGCTCCCACCGTGGGGCTGCCCTTCAGCCTGCAGACAGGGGGGGCTGGCGGCACTGCGGGCACCAGATCAGCGTCAGTCCCAGCACGGGGGATACCAGGGGAGGCAGAACGGCCTGTGGGTCCTTACCCAGCACCGTCAGGTTGATGATGGCCATGTTCCTGATCGGGCTGATGATGTCATCCACCACGTTGACGGAGCAAATGTACTGGCCCGAGTCGTGCTCCCGCGTGGCATTGATGAATAGTGAGATGTTGTGGGTGAGGACGGGGTGCAGGAACCCCACACGGGGCTTCAGTTCTGTCTCCTCCACTTTCACCTCCCCGTCCAGGTATGTCAGGATCTGCAGGGAGAAAAGATCTGCTTGTACAAATATAGAAGCACTGCAGGAGGGGAATTCCCCCCAAATCCTATTCTGGGGAGCACCAGGGGCTGCACGAGCCTCCTCCATTCTCACTAATACCCCATCGTGGGCACCTCTCCATCATGGGCACCCCTCCATCATGGGCACCCCAAGCACCTCCTCATAGTCTCCCAAACATGGATGCCACGAGCATCCCGTCATCACAGGGACCGCCCTTCTGTGGACACCTCAAGCATCCTCCTATCATGGGCATCACTGGCATCTCCCCATTGTGGGCACCTTCTCACCATAGACACCATGAGCACCTCCTCTCCATTGTGGATCCCCCCCCACCATGGGCATCATAAGCATCATGGACTTCCCCCCCACACCCCGTGGGTACCAGGAGCATCCCCTCATATTGGGCACTTCACCACCATGGGCAGCATTTCAGACACTTCCCTGCTTGCCCCTACTCCATCCCCATCACCTGGAAGTGCTCAGCAGCTGCTTTTTTCAGTATCCAGCTGATGTAGGGCTTCTTCTGTGAGCTGCTGGTATACCAGGCAGGCAGCACGGCTCCCTCCCCTTCCACTGAGTAGACAGAGCTCGTTCCCACGTGCACCTCCAGCACAGCTGAGCAGACACCTGCCCAGCAGGAAAACAGACACGTCTCAGCCCTGGGTGCCAATTGTACGAAAGAACAACATAAAACCAAACCAAACCAAAACAAAGCCCCACCAATTGTTAGAACAGCTCCTTGTTCCAATGCAAGGAAAAGAAAAGCCCCGTTATCGCCCGGAGGTTGTGCTGGGAGGAAATCTTTCCTCCTTCCCCACGACGGGAAGGGCTCTCCGGATGCAGGACAAAGCTTTCCTCCCACAGCCGCTTCCCCAACAACAACACGAGAAGCCCCCATCCGGGGGTATTGGGGACGGACCCCCGCACCCCAGAAAGGCTCCGCGCGGCGCTGCACAGCACTGGGATGGAGCTACCCCCGCAATCCCCATCTGATCTCTTATGGGGGCACCCAGGCAACACCCGCCCGAATGCAGCACCCCGCATCGCTTCACACCCCCAGCATTTCACACCCCCTGCCCCAGCCCCCTCGCAGGTACTAAATGGGGATTGCTGATGGTGATGGTGATAAAGCCTCCGCAGCGTCCCCCCCCCAGCACCCACACCGAAAAACGCAACCAGGAGGGGGGACCGGGGCGGGTCGGGGAGGGGTGCCCGGCTGCGGGGGGGATTATTTCCCAGCTTTGCTCTGAAAAGGATCAGCTGGAAAATAATCTGCTCAGGCGAGGTCGGGCACCCGGATGGGTCTGCATCTGGGGCTGAGGAACCTGCGGCACCGCTGACCCGGCGCGGCCCCGCTGCTCCATCCCTCGTCCTCCTCCCAGGGATGCTGTGGAGCGGGGAGAACACGGGGCGTGGGGTAGGGGTGGCTGTGCGATTTGGGGCGGCAAAAAGGGGAAAGGGAGCAAAAGGAAAGATTTGGGCACCGGGCGCCGTTCGGTCGAGTTAACCCCGCAGTAACGCGCTCTCAGGCACAGCCCCCCGAATCCTCCCCCCCTCCGGCCCTTCCCGAACACACAAACTCCTCCGGGATCTTTGCAGGGCGGTGAGATGACAACACGACGCCCGGTTGTATTTTTAGCCTCCTCCGCGCATCCGCTCTTCCCCCCCGCACGGTATCGGCGCCCGCAGCCCCGCGCAGGAAGCGCTGCGACGGCTGATAACGACCGGCACCCCCCCCCCAGAGCCAAGGGAGTGGCCAAGGAGCAGCAGGGATGGCCGGGGCTGGGTGAGGGCAGACACCTCAGCGCCCGAAATAGCTAAACCCGACCTAAGCGCATAAAACCTTAAGTCCTACCCAGGGGGGAAACGCGCACCGGAGGCGGCAGCGCAGATCGCGGGGATGCAAAAAGCACCGTGGAAATACACGGAATGCTGTGTGTGCTGGGAGCAAAAAGCAGCTCTGGGGGCTGTTCCCACACTCCTCACCACACAGAAAAGCCGCGTTTTCACCCAGCAGCATCTGTCCGGCCTGCACAAAGTACAGCAACAACCACACGAGATGGGCACAGCTGAGGTGAGATGGGGCTGAGCACTGCACCGGCAATACAAAGCCCTGGGGCGGAAAGCTCTTGGCACCAACCCCGGAACATCCCACTGAGTTGGCCCCAAGAGAAAGCCCTGACATCTTTCAGAGATCGCAGACAGTGACAAATACATCCATCATTACTCACAGGATCCCAGGGCCAGTTTCGTACCAAGTTCCTGTGTCATCACGCAGCTTCCCACCAGCGAGCCCCACGATCAGCCTCGAGCTGCCCCACTTTGCCCAGCCCGGGCTGTTTTCCCCACGCAGTGAAGCTCAGTGGACATATTATAGAGCAGCTCCATCCCTCCCCGCTGACATTTAGCGTTCAGCATTGTGGAAATGCTTCCATCATGGCAGACCTGCCGCCGATGGGCCCACGCTGCTCCCACACCAGGGCTCCCTTTGCTGTTAGGAGGGTGTCTTAACTCTGAAACCTACTGATGGCCCGACAGCACCGTGCCCACAGTGCAGCTGTCACCCCTAAATCTTGGAGACAGAAGAAAGGTCGTGGCTCCACTCACACCCCGCACGGTGGGGTGACCTCAAAGCACGATGCTGCCCTGCTGGAGGATCCTGGCAACCAAAACTGCCCTTTTTCTTGGGGAGGTGCCCCGCAGCCCCTCAGTGCAGGAGGAATCGCCCTGCAGGTGCTGCTGCCTGAGCTCTGGTGGGGACGCAGCGCCCGGGGAGCAGCCCTGAACCCTTTGGTTTGCGGCGCTGCCTTTGGCATCAGCTCCAGATTTAGCCACCTCGCCACTGCAAATCCCCTAATGCTTTAACCAGATCGAAAAAATTAAGCTGCTTGGGGCGTGCATATGCATAACGGCCGGGGGGGAACGGGCCCTTCGTGCGCTGCCCTCCCTGGGGGCCACCCGGCTGCTGTTTGTTTGGGATGAAAAACACCGATTTCATCCAACCGCCCTGAGCTAAGCACCTGCCCAGGGACGGCTCCTCGGCCTGAGCCCATCTGCCGGGTTTTTTCCTTTGGAAAAAGCCTTTAAATCCCCACACACCTCTGGCTGTGCTCCACAATGAACTGCTGCACCTGCACGGAGCACCGTGACCCCGGAGTGGCACCCCGTGTCTCGTCGATTAAATCACACTATTTCAGCCCCAAATTCTGCCTCTCCCACCCAAACACCCCAAAGCCGTCCTCAGCCAAAAGCATCCTCCCCAAAACCGCAGCTCCCAGGCGGACCCTATAAGCCACCCACTAACCACCCGGGAATTAATGAGCTGAAGGCGGATTGCATCCGATGCCCTCGCTCTATAGGATTAAGGCGATTTGGCCATGTGAAACCGAGACAGAAATTAAACCGAGAGATGACGACTCAGATTGAACGTGCTCCTCCGGAGCGGAAATGGTGCCAGAGAGGGAATGTGGATGGACAGCGGCCCCCGAGAGCCTCGAGAAAGGTCAAAGGACCCACGAGGAAACGCTGCACCCACCCGGCCCCGGGATGGTCCCCCAGCCCTGCACTATTTATAACCGTGCAGATAGGGGCTGTGCTGCGCCCGTTGGGAACGGACACGGCGGCCGTTCTCACGACCCAGGGGCAGAAAATGCCGTATCCTCTGGAGAGCCAAAATCAGGAAAAAAATGTGACTTCGCTATAGATAGACGCAGGCGGACGCTTAACCCCTGCGGCTCAGCGCCGGGGACACCGACACAGCAGTGGGCACTGGGCATCACCCCACTCTCCTTTCCTCCTTCCCACCTTTCCTGTGCTGTTTGTTCTGCCGTGACCCCACACAGGCCCCGTGAGGTGTGAAGGGATCTTTGATTTTGTCCTTCTGCCCAAACAGCACCAGTTTGGGGCCCTAAGCGCCTCATCTCCGTATTTCTGCTCTCAGAGGGTGAGTTGGGTCCTTCCTGCAGCACCGCATCCCCACACCGGGCACAGCGCAGGGGAGCCCACACCGATCTCAAACAGCAGAGCAGCGATCGCCGCGTCTCATCCCACCACCCCTCAATTAACGCTCCTTAATAATAAAAACGGGGCAGCACAACTACAAAGCGGCTCCACCGGGGGCAGGGAGCGCCCCGCCGGGGAGGAAACACCAGCCATTGTCCCCATTGTCTTCGGGGCCGTTTCCTTCTCCTCGAAGGAAACTCGAAGGGCCGTGTCCCTCCGCTGCACCCCCGGCGCCGGCCGCCCTCCCTTCCGACCCGCAGGAATAGGGCGAAAGAAGGAAAGAGCCGGCGGACGGAGCGGGGCGCGGCGGAGCAGCCCGAGGGCAGCGGCGCTCACACTGGGGGGGGCGGCAGGTTTGATGACGGGAAAAAAAGACATCGATTTTTGTCCGCTCGATGCCGAGCGGGAGGAGAAATATCGGCGGGGAAATGCCCCCGGTGCGAGCAGAGCACAGCGACCCGCACTGCGGGGATCGGCCCCACGGGGCGGTGCGGGGCGCGGTGCCGCGGGGCACCCCGGGCTACGAGCGTCCCCTCGCAGAACCCCCGACGGGCGGCATCGCGACACCAGCAGCGCGGCCAGGGCTGCCCCCCCCGCTCCCCGCCCGCACTCCCCGGCGCTCAGCGCCCCCCGCCGCCCCCCGGACGCGGTTCCCGCGCAGCCCCGCAGCTCACCCAGCAGCGCGCCCAGCAGCAGCGCGCCCGGCGGCAGCGCGCCCATCCCGGAGCGCAGCAGGTGCCGGGACACGGGGGGGGCGACATGAAGGGGAGGGGGCGGAGCTCAGGTGGGCACCGCCCCGCAGGTGGGGGCGGGGATTGCAGGGCGGGGCGTCTTGGCCCCACCCCCCGGGGTCTGAACCGCCTCCCCTCCAATCAGACCGTATCACCGGTTATTTGCTATTCATTATTAATTGTGGTAGGAGGGCCGTTATCGTGGACGGCCCGGCACGCTGATGGCGCTGCTATAAGGAGCCCACGCTCCCAGCCCCCTCCAGCCCCACTCTCACCCACTGGCCGCGTTCGTGGCTTCTTGGACTTTGGCTCGTTTTCTCCAGCCACAAACGAAGCAGCAGAACTGGCCAGAGGAGGGCGATGCTCGTCACACCTCACGGAAAACCGAGGAGCCCTTTGAAGCTGAGCTGCACCAAAGGGCTCCCAGTGCTGAGACCCAGCTTTAGCAGGGAGGTGGGCAGGGCAGTGGGTGAAGGCATTTCCCAGTGCTGCCCGGTGGTGGGACCCGCTGGGCACGGCCATGGAGCACCCCCAGAGCCCAGCACCCACCCAGCACCCACCCAGCACACCAGCATCGCCTGCAGAGCCAGGACCAGGAGGCAGCTCCCATCCCTACAGCACGTGGCACTGCGTGACCACACAGGGACAGCAGCACAGCAGCGTCCCCCACCCCCCTCACTGCTGCCCACTGCACAGCAGAGAAGGGTCCCAGGTGTCGGAATGGAGGCCCGGCGGGCACTGCTGGGTGCTGCTGGTGGACAGGACGGCTCCATGCCCACGGGAAGCTGCCCAGAGAGGAGAAAGACGCCTGCAGGAGTCCGTGCTTGTTTGCTCGATTTTATTAGGACCGACACATTCATTGTATGTCACAACGTCACTGACCGATGAGCTTCAGAAAACCGAAAGGCCGGCGCCAGCCAGCCCGGTGATGGGGCACGTACAGTAACACTGCGGAAAGGCTTCAATGCTTCCTCCCGGCCCAAGTGCCCCCAGCCCACCTCCCCCCCCCCCCCCCATCTCACAGCTTTGATTGTACCCATAAGCATGGTTTGACAGAGTGCTCCCCAGCTGCCAGGTTATTCTCACAAAGAGGTTAACTAGAACTGAACAAATAAACCCATAGAAATCAAATAAGAAAAAGGCCGGGAATCCTTTTAATGTTAAAAAATAAAATAAAATAAAATAAAAGCGGATATGGCAACACTACTAGGAGAGTGGAATACAGCACAGAAACAAAAGTCTTTGCAGGCAACACTGTTTGGAGATAGAACACTGGATGGGTGAAAAAAGTGGACTTCTAAATTATATACAACAGTATCTAAGGGTGGCTTTGAAAAACAGTCTCCTTTGACGTGATTCAAGGTTTAACTCGCCGTTATCTATTGCTTATTTATTCAGATCTGTAATAACACTTAGAGACGGATGTGTAAAAATGAGACATTGTGGAAAAAACAGCTTTTCGTATGAAACGTCCGCTCCGCCCCACGTGGAATGTATGGGATGTGCTGGGCAGGGCTCAGTGCTGCCCCACAGCCGCCCCGCGCCGCCCCACGGCCCAGCAGCCCCAGCTCAAACACTGCTGAGCAACGCCTGCAGCTGCACGGCTGCGCGCAGGAGCCAGCAGCGTCCGGTGAGATGGGAAACGGGCAGAAGCCCTTAATCCTTATGAAGGACGAGAGTCAGTTGTTGAATTTCAAGGGGTATCCAATGGCTTTTTCCAGGCACTCTACCAAAGAGCCAGCGGAAAGAAAATCCCTCTCCACTTCCACAAATTTGATGTAGATGGATTTGGGGGAGACCCCGGGCTCTACGACGCAGTTCTGAGATAAAAACGCGTTGATCCCAACCCACTCTTTGCTGAAGGTTTTGGTGTTGGCCTGAAAATGTAAAAACAGGCACTGCTGGAGAGTCCTGACCTCGGCGATGCCGAGGTAGCAGTAGATGATGCGGGCCGACTCCATCTCCACCCGCAGCGAGGCCTGCGGCGACGGCACCTCCAGCTCCCCCGCAGTCTCAGTGCTGGGCTCGGCGCCCCGCGGCTCCGCCAGAGGAGAGTGGGGCTTCTCGTGGCACTCCTCGTACCCGATGGCGTACAGACCCGGGCTCTTGGGGATGCCCCCCGGCAATAAATACTGAACGACGTTGCCTCCCGTCGGCTTGGAGTGAGCGATGGGTATCCAGTCAATCTCCATGTGCAGCTCCAGGCACCTGGCTTCGCTGATGGTGATCTCCAGGAATTTGTAGTACACGTTTTTCCAGTTCATTTTCTGCACTCTGGTCATGATGACTCTGCCCTCCGGCTTCTCCGAGTTGAAATACTCCCGGAGCCGTTTGCCCAGCGGGACCTGCGAGCTGATCTCCGCGTAGTGGTAGCGAATGTCCTCCTTCCAGCGCGTGTTGTAGCCGATGCCGAAGATGGCCAGTTTGTTGGACAGGTGTAGCCTGGAGAAGTCCGTCCAGCTCTGAAACAGCTCCCACTTCAACTGGACGGACTCCAGGATTTGCATAATGTTCTGCATGACGTCGCGCTTCCTGGAAAAGCCAACAGAAGGGTAAAGCTGTCAGTAACCGCCCAGAGCTGCAAAACCATCCCAGGCAACACAAGAAAGCGCCACCGGCACAGGAGGGCTGGGACTCGGCACTGCTTCCCAGCCACCTCTACGAGCTGGGAAGACAAAACAGCGGGTACAAATACCCCCGCGTGCATCCCAGATCACTGCTGAGCTCCCGGGTTGTAACACCACGCTGATGTGTCTGCTTTCATCCTGATTTTAATTAACCTCATTAACAACAAAAACAATAAACAAAACAGAACTTCATCAAATCCCTCCGGCAAGATGCACCTTCTGCTGGAAAAGGTATTTACTGCAACAAGTTCTGCAGGGGAGAACCTGCTGAGGAGAACCTGAGCAGCCCTGCGGATGCAAACAGCACTGCAGCCATTCACACTTGGCTAAGCGATCAGGTGGGAGCTTTTGCATACATCCAAAGCAGCCGGAACGGCTTCCTTCAGGATGAATGAGACACTTAGGGCACAATTAGGGGAGATAACCACTGATTCTAGGAGGTATTGTCCTATAATCCAATCCACAGGAAGACAATGCAGCTCTGCTGGTAACAGAAAGCTCCCCCAGTCCAAGAACTGTGATTCAGAAGCTGCTCCACTCAACCCTCCCTAGAATCACCCTTCCACAACAGCTCCCAACAGCGATGGCACCGGCTGCTGAGACAGGAAGGTCAGAAGCACCAACTTGTTATGAAGCAAGTGCTTAAGCAAGAGCAGACAGCACCCAACAGACTGCAGGGGATAGGAATGGGGCTGATACTCCATGTGGAACAGAAGCAGGTTCCTTCTTCCACTGTTCATAGAATCACAAAATCACAGGGTCCAAGGATCAATAAGGCTGAAAAACACCCCTAAGATCCCAAAGCCCAACTCACCCCCCCGTGCCCACATCCCTCAGGGCCACATCCCCACAGTTCTGGAACACCCCAGAAAACTGCTTCTTGGAGGTGCTGCACACCCAAATGTAGCCCTACATGCTGGGTCTGAGCAGCCCAGGCTGAAATCACCCTCCCCACTGCAAGACTCGTCTCAGACCTGCAGTTTAGACCTTTGGAAATGTTAAGTTCAACCTCTGGAGACAAAAGGGATAAGGCATGTGGGAAGTAGCTGGCTGAGCACAGGGCTGTGTGATAGCAGCCTGTGTTTCACATTCACATTCATTGCATTCAAAGAGGAAGCAGAAAGCAATTTAAGGAAACAGTCCCATCCAAACCCAGACACGCCAGAATGCAGTGTGGGTAGATTTTCATTCAACAGTGGAGGAACAGAGCTAAGAACAACAGAGAAACCAACACCTTTATTAATTAGACCATAAATACTATTGCTAAGCTCAGCTCCGCACAAAACACAGCTGAAGCCCCGATGAGAAAAAAAAATTAGTCACTCAAAGTGCTCGTGCTGAACAGGAATAATTCCACTAGAGAATCCCCAGCAGTGCTTCGTGTATCGGGGAAGGCAGAGGCCTCCCATGGATCTGCTGCTTCAACCACAGAGGAAGCAGCAGGAAAAAAGGTGCTAAAAAAGCAGCTCTGTCTTGAACTGGGGAACCCAGAACTTGTCCCAGTGCTTCACATGGGGCCTCCCCAGGGCAGTGCAGAGAGGAGAACCCCAGCACAGCAGTGCCAATGGCTCAAAGCACAGCTAACCGTGATGATGGCCCCTCCTTTCCCAACCCTACAAAATCTGGGGGTTAATCAAGAGTGGGAACCCCTCGGCTCTGGTTTTGTTACCCTTTACAGCACAGCTCCATCCTGCTGGCTACAGCAGCTAAATTAAAGCAACGCGACTCAGGCAGACACGTGCTTTGCTAAAGCACGGAGCTCAGGCTGCTTTCTGTCTCTGCCGGCTGCAGGAGGAGAAACACGCAACACAGCCAGCAAAAGCCAGACTTCTTTTAAAGAAAGAAATCTATGGTATCTGAGCAGGCAGGAAGTTCATCCTGGCTCAGCCCTACATGTCACAGGGCTATTTCATTTCTCAGCTGTAGAAGGTGCCCTAGAGCTGCATTTTACCATATTGTCAGACCTCGACCCCTAGCACCTGGCTCAGACTGGTCATTGCATTGCTTTCACCTCTCCCTTTGCAATTCAAACAAGGAAAGACTCGAGACTTGGTGTAAATTTGTTCTAAGGCTCATTTCCAAACACAAGCAGACTTGGAAGTGCATCATCCCTTCCACTGATTTCACCGAGATTACTTCTGCTTCCAACTTCCACGTGCACAAGGAAGCAGATGAACTGAAGGTCTGCTTTCTTTGCAATAAGCTACTGTATTTTTAAAACACGGGCCAAGAACATGAAGATGTCTGGTATTATTTATTTGCTGTGGCTTTGAAAATTAGACAACTCTTTTCTTTTAAACAATAATAAATAAATACTCGGCTTATCTACAGTATCAGTAAAGCTTCTCCAGGCTGCTCGTAATCATTCCAAACTCAACACTCATTTCCTTATCTGATGTCTGAGACGACCGCTGAGGCAACGAACTGGACAAAGCAAACCCTGCCACAGCAGCATGCAGGGATCTTCCACTTTCCAAAAGCCCAACCTGAAAAGCTGCCTCTGACACCTCCTACTAAAAGCCCTGGCAGAGCAGAAGGCAGGGAGAATGCCTCTGTAATTCTTTGCTTTCCATTGCTTGATGCAGTCAGCTCTGTGAGCCATGGGGAGAAGTGGTGCAAGACACCATAACCGTATGTGTTCCCACCCTGAAGGGCCTGCAAGTCGATTTGAGACAGCTCGTTCCATTACAGATGGAGCTACACTTACCCTACAGGGTTTTAAACCCAAGAGGCTGGAAGAAAGCAGCCCTGGTCTGCAGAAACATGGCACGATTCCTTTCATTTTTTGAAATACTCTGTGTTATTGTTGGCGAGGCAACGGAGATTCACATGCTTAAAACATTTTAAATGCTCCGGTATTTGTCAGATTAAACCAATCCCAAAGGTTACAAGTCAGCTCTGGAAAGTTATAAAAATAAAAGAAATCACAAACTTTGGCACGCCTTCCACCAAGGAGGGGAAATGCACCAACTTTTTATGCAAGCATTACTCATACAAGCCAAGTCAACAACACGCACTACTACTGAGGTAGTCTCCCTTCTCACTCTCTTTCCTCCACTTAAACGGATTTAAATCCATTTAAAATATCTGGTCAGCACCACCTGGCTATGCAGGTCACTGTCCTGCCACCGGTTTAGTGGAAAATATACATTACAACTTAATGAATGTTCTTATAAAAAAAAAAAAGAGAAAACTTATTTTTTTCCTTGTACCCAAATGGACAAAATTTAGGCAACTTCAGGCAGATGGAAAAAACAGACTTCAGGCGGCTCCAAGAGCCTGGGCTCATCCCGTGACAACCGCAGGCTGCCCACACACATCCCTAGCAGTCCTGATGTGGATCTGAGCCGCATGTTAAGTCCTTGCATTCATGTGGTGAGTCGTTTTGTTTGCTGCGCGATGAAGCCAAGAAAGGACAAAGTTGTGAAGCTTTTTGAATGTTCTGAGGTAACTGGAATAATGCATAAAGCAGATTCAAGTGTATGAATAGTCTTGCACAATGTATTTATAATTATAATCAGACGTTTCAAACAGCCTCCCCCTCCTGCACAACATCCCCAGGGAAATACATTCCAGGGTAAAACATTCAGAAATTACTTACTGAGCATCTTCTGAAGACTCCTGTTTTATCTTCAATGTTCTTTTTGTGGTGGGCATTTCATCTGAAAGGTAAGATTCCAACACAGTCATCATTTAAAATTAAAGGCAGCAGGAATATTATTTTTTTGAGGCTGAAGTTAAAAATCCATTTTTAAGCCCACCAAGTCCTGCCACATGCACAAGGCAGCTCCAGTTCTGACATTAACCGGAGTTTTGTTTTTCCTTAGGAAATGATGCAGTCAGTTACAAGATCTGAATCTGCCTCTGCAAGTGCAAAACCTTTCAAGGACAAGAGCATAATTCCTGCAATTAAATCACAAGCCAATTTAATTACTAACTACATTGAGGGAGGAAAAAAGAAAACAAGAGAAAAGACTGTTCTGCTTTCAATAGCACATTTGAAGAGCAAGCACCAGAACAAATGCATCTGTATTCCATTTAGATTTTGTGTGCTAAACGCTTCTCTCTTGACTTCTTTCAACGTTACCAATACTGTCAGCCCAAGTACACACAAATGTCTCCATAATTCAGCTGAAGGAAAACGGTGACAAACCAGGAGACTGCAGTTTGAGTCACCAGAAGGACTAGATGGAATTAGCTGTCATTTACATACGTTTTGAAACATCATCGTCTCCCCACCATTTCTCTCCCACATAGTTCTGACTTCTAAGCTCCCAGGGGAAGAAGTTGAAGAGAACCAGAATGTGGTTAATTTGCAAGTTGGCTGCTTTAATATCAAACTGCAATTTAAGACTCTTTTAAAGCATCCACAATCTCCAGTCTCCTGAACAAAGATGCGTACAGACAGGTGACTGCATCTCCTTCCCGTTCCCATTTCAGCCTACAGATCACAAGGAAAACCACATCAACATCTTTCCCCAGTTTGTGTTCTGGCTGCTGGATTTGATCAACTTCTCCTTCCTCCATGGAAAGAATTCCTTTTCCTCCACGCTTCACATATCATAACATCAATGGCTCAAGACACAGACATGCTTGAAGAAACCTGCTTCTTCACTGCAGCTGGACACAACAGCTCCCATCAGCGTGCTTGCTTCTCTGATCGAGAATGTGGTAGCTGGCTCCGTTGGACAAAGTGAAACAGCCACAGGCAAGAACCAAATCTCCAAATTAGTTAATGTACTCATTTGTATGCACTGAAGCTGACATTACTAATTCAAGCAGGAAAAGCATTCTGAACACCACACATCTGGATACAAGCATATCCATGTGCTTAAAGCAGACACAGCAGTTAGGATGAATGGGAAGGAGGAGAAAACAGTCACTGGTATGCACAGGAGCAGCCTGGAAGTAAACACTGGTTGAGTGGTAGCTGGCATCCAAGGACCTGAAAGCCAGGCACTGCTGGCAGGGAAACACCTCCCTGATCCCAAGAGGGGAAGTGAAATTGAGCAGTGGGTGGAAGGGACAGAGAGAGCCAGGGAACGCACCGCCTCCTTTGCCAAGGTTTATGGCCACATAACCCTTCTTTTCTCCTGATACTCCAGCAGCCTCCAAGAACCACTGTCTGCTTTTGATGATGTCTTCCTTGGACATCAGTTGTTTAGAACTTGAGCACATTACGTCCCAAACATGAACGTGGGGACTGTATGAACATGGAGCACAGAGAAGACTAATAGGATTCCTTACCTAACTCCTGCTCACCAGTCTGGTAGCAATGAAGATCCTGACTGTGGTTTCCCCAGTCTTCCTGTGAGTACTCCTCCATGGTGCTGCCATCTGACTCCAGCTCCTGGTACAAGCCGCTGCTGTTGATGAGGACAGGCTGGCAGGGCTGAGAATCCCATCCTCCCTGGCCAAACACCTGCTCCAGCTGTTCAAAAGTGTAGCTGCTTTTCCTCTTCCCAACACCATGCTCCTTCACACGGCTGTAACACCTGCGAAGGGTCTAAGACAGAAAACTGCATGTTAATCACCCAGAGGTGCCACTGCAGCAGTGCACACATAGCAGACAGTTACACGACTGCCAGGCAGAGTTTAGCATTTTGCTTCTGCTGATCAGTACTTGCCACACGCTCATGAGCTAAATGCAAGGCTGTCAAGTTAATCTACACCTGGCAGGAAGCATCGTATGTACCTGACGCTCCTGATGTAGGTTTTAGCTTTAACATCCACAGCTCAGAAGGAAGCTGTGCAGCAGCTACAGGTTCATCAGTTTAACCTGGAAAATTTATTCTCTTTCCCACTTCATAAACCCCCAGATCTGCCATGTAACACAGGGAAAATAAACAACAGAACCCCAGTCAGAGATACCAATCAGCCAAGAAAATTCACACCTACTACAAGAGGGGGAAAGCAGAGCTGGTGTTTTGCCCACAGCTTGAAGAAGGTAAAGCAGGGAGGAGATGGAAAGGAGGAAAGAAAGAGGTCCCCAAAAGCACAGACAGTCCAACCTTCCTTGCTCTGGTAAGAAGACACAAGGTACAAAATGTATGCCTAAGCTATTCAGCTAATAAAATATATATTACTTACATATTTTGCATTCCTTACTAACTCACTCTGTCTCTTGTGAAGCTGCTGAAATTTAAAAGAGGTCAAATCAATAATGCTCCAAATTCCCAGACTTTGATATCAATCATTAAGTAAGAAACATAACTCAGATGGCTCTGGCTAATAATCCACTGCGACAGCTTTCAGTGCTAAGGTTGAAACCTCCACAAAAGACAAAGGCAGAAACCCAACATGGTTTTGGTGACCTCCACCATCCTGTACTAGTGGCCACACGTTAACACCCACTGCATGACAGCAAGGCAAAGCTACAGACAAAACTCATGGACTTGTACAATCCCCCCTAATCCAGATCAAGGCAGATATTGGGGTGGGGAAGGACCTTTATGTGCATCTCCCAACGTGCTTTTAATTCAGCCACCACTCTGCTCTTAAAAGATAACATTTGCTCCATCTTTATCTTGCAAATCTCAGCGATTTGCAGGCTGATAGATTTGGAGAACACATTTTCTCACACCACATTCATTACATTGTTCAGATGCTAGACTGAATGGCAACCAAAGCCACCTCTAAAGCTCAAAGGAGGCATTAATTCAGGAACAGTTAGTTTGGTCATCTCATTTTCTGAAGAAGGACTGCAGTGTTTAAGGAACAAATACACAACATTGCATAAAACGTTTGGTTTTCCCCCAAAAGGAACTTTACATCTCCAGAAAGCTCCAACGTATCTAATGTTCCTCATGCATCTTATTTAACAGCATCAGCAGGAGAGGAATACATTCCTGACCTCTTTCCCCATGATGGGACGAACACCAGCAAATTTTTACATTTCCAACACCTCTACTGCAATTGGGGTAGAAAGCAGCCAGCTATGGAACCCCAGGATCAAGAACCCAACCATGAAAAGAGTCTCTACTCACTGCGAACAAATTCGTTCCCTGTGACTGGGGCTAAAGCTTTTTCTCTGAGAGTGACCAGGCACTGGAATGGCTGCACAGGGAGGTGGTGGAGTCGCCGTCCCTGGCAGTGTTCAAGAGTCTGGATGAGGAGCTATGAGATGTGGTTTAGGGGCTTGTGGTAGCCACTCAATGGGAGGATGATTGGACTAGATGATCTTGTAGGTCCTCTCCAACCTTATGATTCTATGTACAGATAATTCAACAAGAACACCTTTGGGAGCACTGAGATGGTTTGAAATGGTCAGGTCTGCCACAGGTTGGATATTAGGAAAAACTTATTCTCCAATAAGCAGTGATTCACAAGCACAGGCTGCCCAGAAAAGGGGTGCTGCCACCATCCCTGGAGGTGCTCCAGAACCATGGGGATATAGCACTGAGGGAGATGGTCAGTGGGCATTGTGAGGGTGGGCTGGGGTTGGACTCAGTGATCTTAAAGGTCTTTTCCAACCTGAATGACAGCAGTTCTGTGATCTACATACCTGTCCATATTTAGTGTCACATTTACCCTTCCATGATATCCTATCAAACAACAGCTGCTGGCCTAGACCAGGCCCCAGAGATGCAGGGTAGCACTCAGCACCACTCAACTCCGAAGACGCACTTAATGGAAGACAGGAGTCCTCAGGTTTAAATGCTGAAGGGTAGAAGGCAGTATCCAAAGGCTGCCTGCCTCGTCATGCTGGGATACTCACAAGTAACAAAAGATGAAACCACAGCAGGATAAAAGAAATGGCCTATGAAGTTCAGTGTGGTTGTACAGCATATAGGGATGACTGGAGCCATGAAAGCTCTTGAAGCCTGCATTCCCACACTGGCTGCCTGGAGCACAAGGAAACAGAACTGACCACAGGTGGTTGATTCCTCTGCTCTACACACTACCTCATGAACTTGTAGGTTAAAAGATGTGTGGAAGGCAGGAGAACATCAGGGCTAAATAGGAATATCACCACAAGAAGCCCTATTTCTGTACTTCTGAACTTAGGCATCAGTTCCTAGAATAAAAAGAGAAGAAAGCACAGCTTGAACTCTAAAGAGAGCCACACCACACAGCAGAAAGACAGCTGATGACTTTGTGCTCAAGAAACCAAATCTACCGCTGCTCTACAGAACGTGAGCAGTCCCAAGCAAATCCATCCTTAACACTTTGCAGTCGTGTTCCAAGAACCTGCTGCAGACCTGTCTGAAGGGGCTCCAGCTCTGCAGGTGGCCACACATCTGTCCGATCACAGCACTCAGAGATACCCAATAACAGTCCCACGTGCCATTTTGGTCAGTAAAGGTGTTCTTTCCTACACTACCCAAAGCTGCTGTCACTACTATTCCAAAACTATCCACTGCTTACCCCAAAGCAATGAAAGGCATCCTTCAGTAGATCGTGCTGCCTTCAGAAACACACTCATTCCTTGAAATTAAACTTTAGTTTTCACACAAACACTGTGAAAGGGACAAGCATCTCCACGCCACCCATGAAGTCTGACATTCAAAGACAGTCCTAAGTGCAGCAGTCTGGACCAAGGAAATCCAAGAAGTACTTCATAGGTTAGACACCAGCTATTTGGCAAGCCAAAAAGACCACACATGCCTACCCCTGTTGGCTCTAGGTCTCTAATGAGCAGGCAGAGCAGGGCCACAGACCAAGAGCAGCACAAACCCTCCTGCAGGTGGTAGGAAAAATGATCTGCTCCAGAATAAGCTCCAGGTGGGAGGCAGAAAGCATCAACATGGGGAGGCACCCCATGGGTAACTACTCACATAGTTCTGAAAGCTGGGAGCTTTACACACGATCCTAGAAGCATGCAAACGCCCGTCCTGAGGCTGTGGTCTCCAAAGAAAGGTCCATGCCAGGCGAGTCCAACCTCAGCCTTTGTGATTTAGCTGCATAGAGAAATCGTTATCAATAGAAAGCAACATCTAAATCTAGACCAATAGGAAAAGCTGTAAGGGAAATACCAAAGGCTGTCTTAACTTGCTTGCACCAGAAACAATGGCCAAAACAAAGGCTGGGAACTTGTGGGACCCACAGCAGTCCAGAAAGCACATCTCCTTAGCCTCCAGACTGACAGATTTAGCAGGGTGTAGCAGAATCTGGAACAGTGGTGGAAGTGAATCTGCACCCACACAGGCACTTTAAGCTCTGTGCTTTCACACCAGCTTCATTCTGTTGAACATTTCAGGTGCGTTCAGTTAGTTCTAAAACAAATAAAACCCAAAATCAACCATCTAGCAACCGCATCATTGCCACTGGGACTCCTCTGACGTCAATGCAGTTTCTGCAGTATAACTGCCAATGCGATGTCCACAATTACAGCCCACTTGTGCGTACAGCCTAAGGGCAAGTATTAAAAATTGGGAGAATTCTAAGGCATGGGTCCTAAGGATTTAACATTCACAACTGTGACTTGCTGCCTGCTCAGAGACATGCCGTACGTGAGCTTCTTTTAGCCTGGCCCATGCAGCAGAAGCAGACAGCAAACTTTTGTTTCACTGGGTGGGCAATCCCAGGGCACACCTGCATACCAGAGCCTCCACCAAAGTGCAGCTGGCAGAGCTGCTCTCCAGAAATCGGGCAATTCTGGCCTGCAGTGCTAACCTGCCTCTGAACAGCACTCCAGAAAGTGGCCCACACAGGGTGGACACAGCTGCTGTGTGAGAGCATTCATTTCACGTGATGCTCACATCTTCCACAGATGCTCCTCCACTGCAGTCTCATGGTATGTCCAAGAAGCAGTAAAGAAAATAAAACTGTCCAGTAACAAAGAACAGATTTACATTGCCCAGCTTACGAACGTCAACAGAAAGTTGCTCCCACCTACTGGGGCCCGTGAGGTTCTCCAGCGAGGAGTGAATTCTTGGAGAGGACTCAGGACAGGAACTGCAAAGTGACCCAGCCTGGAAAACTAGAGGCATCTGAACCTACTTAAGGCGAAGAAAGATCAAGAGGTAACTTGAACACTGCCTGTGCACATCGCAGAGGGTGGAGTCACGGGGACAAGGAGCTCGGCCTGAGTAACAGAAGACAAGGGAAAATACATTAAAAAATGGAAGGCAAAGCTGTTCTGAAGGTGATAAGCAGTTGGATAAGCTGCTGGTAAAGAGACTGATAACTCCATCCTTGGAAATCCTTTGAAAAGAGAGCCACTCTGCTTAAGGTTATTGAACCCAGTGATGAATTTCTGGGTGAAATTCAATCTCCTGGAGCACACAGAAGGTCACACTGCATTACTGCAGGAGTCCCATCAGAGACAGCCAGTGCAGCACTTCCTTCTTTCAAAACGACTTCGCGCTACAAAGATTTAAAAATAGATTGTTTACATCATAAAGCAACAAAAAACACAACCACACCGAAAGTAAACCCTGTCATCACCACCTTACATATAGCTTAAAGCAAGAGAACATCAACAGCTGACATCCAAGCATAATTCCTCATTCTACCCTGTTTCATGTTAGCATTCACTTCTCCCCTTTGTGCCTGTGTTCCCCGTGTGAAAGCACATAACTGCTTCTTTTTCTTGGCAAAGTAAATCAGACATTCTGTGCACAATCACAACCCAGCAGACGCCTTCCACCTCCTGCCCAGGTGAGCAGCAGGTCACTGTGTGCAGAAAACCAAGCATGAGGGCAACAGGCTGGACACCAGCAGCCGAGCTTGTGAACGACATGTTCAGAGGTTGGAAGAGCATGAAACAATGATGTCCAAGCTCACTGTCTGATCTGAAGCAATAACAAAGCCTACATACTGGATGCATCAGCTTTTTTTTGGCCTTCATATGGAACTCCACAGCACAAGGCAATAGCTCCTTTTTCTGTGATTGTGTCTCTGCCACTCGTTAGCAGCTCACCTCCTGCTCTGAAGCAATGACACGCCTGGTGAAGGGCACGGAATAGAAGTGACTGCATACAAATCTGGAAAGGGTTTTACAAAGTATCTCATCCTCTGCCTTAAATAGTAGTTCTGAGGTCAAAACGAATAGCTGAATGCTCCACAATGCCGCACAGAGGGGATCAGTTTGGGGATACACAGACTGCTGAGCCGGGCTAATTCTCCAGTCTTGGATTATGAACACACTTAGCAAAGAAGAGCAGGGCTGGAGGAAAAGCACATGTGCTTCAGCAAATAATTCTTTGACAAGAGCTGTGAGATCACAGTTGTAGGAATGGTCAGAGCGCAGTACTAAGCCAGCACTGATTCAGGACACAGCTTGGTATGGCAGGATGAGGGAACTCGGGGGCACAGGACAGCTTCTGGGGACCCAACAGGCAGAAAGAAAAAGAAATTAAATACTCCTGCAGCCCCCAGTCCCTGAGCTAGCTGGTCCACAGGCATCAAAGCCATGAAGCCAGGCCATGTTGCAGGAATAAGCCAGGAGTACTTGTTGGAATCATTACGTGTGAATTCCCAAATTCAAAACAGGTGCTCTGGAGTGGCAGATCCGAGCAGTGGGCTCATCTGCAGACTGCAGGCCAGCACCGCCCATGTGCGGAAAAGCACATGCAGATGTTAGGAGACAGACAAAACGCGAACTGGGACCTTGTGTTACATCCTGTTTGAATTAGGAGAGAATGCATGTATGCAGTACAACTGAAGAACTGGAAACTTTGTTCTGCAGAGCTGACTTTTTCCTTTCCATCTCATTTCTAACACTCCTTTGGCAGAGAGCAGGAAATTCGGGTGTCCTGAAGAAAGCCAATACAGAGTTCTTATCTACAATGTCTTTATAAACTAAGTTGAATCTGACACATTTTAAGCATGATTTACATTTATAATCAATCAGCAAATCTTTACAGCACTCTCCCTTGAGGGACTTGCCAAACTATCCTATAAAATCATGGAAATGGGGGACATTATGGCTACAGCAGGAAAATGGAATGGCAAAGCAAAGCACTCATCCATCACCACTGCCCCAGCTCTGCTTCTAGCTCTGACAATGGATAGCCTAAGACTATGAAGTGTCTGTGAACCACACTTGCTCCAACAGCAGGCACAAGCCTTCCTGCTCCATCTTCAGATGGAACTCAAGCATCAACCCCTCTGCGTTCAGAAGTGACTTTCACCCTCAGCTGAGCAAGAAAGAGCCAAGAAGACAATTCTGCCAATTCTAACGCAACCATTTCAATAATTCCTGTAACAAACTGAACCTTCGGCTCTATCAAAAATGGAGCTCTTCAATGAGCGCTCACTTTTCTTGAAAAACCCGCAGGATTGGGAAAAGCTCTGCCATGCTGACATGTACATGCATCTCATCTGCCATGCTGACATGTCTGCATCTCCAGGTGCAGCAACGAAGACCCCACACCAGGAGGAATCCGGACATGCAGGACCTTGGACAGCAGCACGAGCAGGTGCAGGGCAGGGAGGAAATCCTGTCTGCGAGTGCACGGGATGCTAACAACCTGCAGCAAGGAGCCAGCCATGAACTAACAGGGTAGGACAGGACAGCAGCGGGAACCACGCCAGCTCCTTCACATGTGGACTTAAGAAGAGTCCATGCAGATGAATTGCACGTTGGACAGAAAAATCTGTAGGGAAATGTCTAAGAGATCCTTTGGTAGGAGCTCTTGAAGACATTGCAATGCAGTGAGCATAAGCCTCAGAGTGCTTCATTCCCTCTAAACAATTTGAAACACACATACGAAAATATGATTCGTGGTTTCTTTGCAGCTTAAAAAAAATCACTGACAAAAGACGGCCACCAAAGCACCTCTCATCAGCCTGGGGGAGAAGCATCTCTGGTAACACCATGAGCTGCTGGGAAAAGGGACATTTCACCACCCCTCCAAACACACCACCCAGCCAGGTCAGCTCTGGGACAAACACTCTCCTTACAACCTGCTCTGCACTTCTGTGAGACCAGAGCCAAGGTGGCAGCCCTTAACAACAGCTGCAGGAACCCCCCATGTAGACAAGGAAAACTGCCCTTGGAGGTTTTCCACCACTAGCAAAACTCCAAGTGCCCCAGTTTCATGGAAGGACTGATTGCAGCTGGATGTTGCTCAGAATCAAGAGACTCGGAGAAGTTTCGCAGTGCATGAGGAGTCTGCTTCAAAGCAACATTTCCCTCCGAAACGTTCTGATGGATTCAGGAAAATAAATCCCCAAGCAGAGAGCTGCAAGGAGTCAAAGAGATGACCTAAGAATATACATTCACAAGCAAAATGTTTATAGGAAAGAGTTGCTCCACTTCAACCATTTTTCCAAAGTCAAATGCTAATCTATTTATGAGACACTGCAGAGCAAATCCGCTGCTCTCATTTGCTCCTGAACATCTCTTAGGATGCTCAGTAACGCACAGAACTGACATACTGCCATCGTCCCTATCAATACTGCAGAGCTGCACAGTTCCTTATTTCATGCATTTTGCAAACCAAAGCGCTGGGTGTTTGCACGCAGACAACCTCAAGCTGCACGGACCAGCACAGCACTATGTGATGAATAGGACAGGGCAAAGAAAAGCCACCAACCTCAGCGATATCAAGAACTAACAAAATGTTCCCTTTTAACTGATCAACATTTTAAGTATCTGCACTGAAAATCAAAGGGATCACAAAAGGGGAAACGAAGCCCTGGGGGATCTCAGCATTTAATTCTCGCTTCTGCACTTCACTCACACTCACAGCCTGAAGCCCACAGCAGCTTCTACATATTGCAGGTTCCTCACATCCCACCAGTCCTAGTCCACAGCTCCCTGTGTATGAGGGGGGCACGTGGATTCCTGCTCCCTGTCTGAGCCGAGGCTTTCTCTTCTCCCCAAGGGATGACACAAGTGGAGAGCCAACTCTTTAAAACCCAGCACCAGAGCAGCTTGCTGGCTGTGCTGTTTAACACAGCCCAAAGCAGGCAACCCAGGGAAGCATCATAGACACGAGACAACTCCCCAGGATCAATGAACCCCAGGATCAACGGGACCCCAGGATCAGTGCTCCATCACAGAGCCGCAGGAGCTCCTGTCCCACTCCACAGCCGCAGTGACGCTGGGGGGCACCATGGGCCGGGTCAAACCCCCCCCGAGGCCGCTCCCTGCGCACACAGACCCGCAGCTGCTTCTTGCCCAGGGGCTCAGCCCCAGCAGCCGAAGGCGGCCTCGCTCATCCCCACTCGAGGAACGCCCCCCCCCCCCCCGAGCCGTCCCCGCGCGGTGCCGGGTCTACCTTGATGCGCTCCCGGCACTGCGATGGGGTGCGCTCGTAGCCCAGCTCGGCCAGGGCTCGGGAGACGCGCTCGTACATGGCGGGCCCTGGAGCCTTGCTGCCGAACACGGTGCCGGCGCCCTCCAGCTGCTGGTAACGCGCCTCCACCAGCCGCTCGTTGCCCCACACGGCGATCAGCGCGTTGGTCTCGGCCGGCGTCCAGGACATCCCCCGGCACGCGGCGGCCGCGGCGGCGGCGGCGGCTCCGCCCGGGGAGAACGAGACGGAGGGCGACGCTCCGCCGCGGCCCCCCGCCGCCCCGCCGCCCCCCAGCCCGGCCCCGCCGGCTGCCGGCCCCGGGCCCAGCGGGGAGGCGCCGCTGGGGGTGGACGGGTCGGACAGGCTGGGGTTGCCGTCGCTCAGCGCGCCCGGCGAGCCCGGAGACAGCACCTCCATCTTGGGGATCTTGAGGGGCGGCTCGGCGGCGGGGAGCTGCGAGGAGCCGCAGGACGCCGCCATATTGGAGCTGCCGGACCGAGCAGGCGGAAGTGACGCGCCGATCGTCTCGGGTGGGACTTCCGGTAGTGGCGAGAAGAGAGGGATGGGGAGCGGCGGGGGTGGGCGTGGCCAGGTGTGGGCGTGGTCAGTTATGGGCGTGGTCTGCGAGAGGCGTGGCAGCGGTCGGTGGGGGCGGGGCTGGTGGGGGCGGGGCTTTTCTCGATTGTGGGCGTGGTCATGATTCGTGGGCGTGGCTAAACGGCTGCCCTCCCAAAGGGGGCGGGGCTTAAGATGGGTGTGACCTGCCGGGCGTGGTCAGCTGTGGGGCGCCGGGCCGGGGGTCCCCATAGGGGTGGGAACGACGCCCTGAAAAACGGCCTTTAGGAAAGTGAGATGGACCCGGTGTGTGTGAGCCGCACGTCCCACCAGCTGCAGGGTGAGCAGCCCCAGACTGCAGGGTGAGCATCCACTCAGCATTGAGTCCTGCAGCCCCAGAGCTCAGGGCTGAGCGTCTCCCAAACAGCAGCACTGAGAATCCCCCCAGTCTGCACTGAGCTCATCCCCAACACCGGGACCGAACGTCCCCCCAAACCTGGGGCTGAGCGTCCCCCAGTACAAGGGCCAGTAAGGGGCCCTCAATAGGAGGAGCGGGTATCCCCCAATAAAGGGACCGGCAGAAGAGCTCCCGGTATGAGGACAGAGCTCAGCACAAAGGCTGCCCCGTGTGTGCCACGGCTGCCCCCCCACCACGATCCCAATTAAATGGGCTTCGAGCAGAGGCGCACCACGGGCTGTGATTGATGAGAGCGGGGCAGGAATGAAGGGGAGCGGGGACCCCCTCGAGCCGCTGTCGGGGGCCGCTGGGGGTCCATAAGGGTGGGCACCGCTCGTCCCGTCCCTCCCCCCGTGCAGCAAAACGCGTTAATTAGCGCCGTGTTGGTTAAACAAACCCGTGCGTGGCACCGGGCGAGGCGGGGGGGGCTGCAGCACATCTGGCGGGGAGCGGCCCGGGAGCAATCAGAGCCGTAATTATCCCATTCTAATTACTGGGATTACCGCGGCTGCGACGTTACACAGCTCATGAGCTGCAGGCGCTGGAATATATTAACCGCCCCCGGGCCGGGGGGGGAGCAGAGCTGTGGGTTCTTTGTGAGCGGCCACGAGAGCGGAGCCGTGGGGGCGTCCCGCGTGTCCCCATCGGGGTGCTCCCCCTGTCAGCTTGTCCCCAGGGAGCTGGGCACACCCCCTGCCAGCACCACGATTGTCCCCAAAAGGTGCAGCCACTCCAGCCCTGTGACATGTCCCCAAGGTTCGCCCTTGTCACCGCACCCTCAAAGCAATGCACCCACTGTCATCACGGTTCCCTAAAGGAATGCCCCCACTGCTGCTGTGTCCCCAAAGGGCTGCACCCAGCGCTGCTCCCTCTGTGTGTTCCCAAAGTGAGTACCCAGGACTGGGTGCCCCGAGTGGCACAGCTGCACATCCTCGGTGCTGGGTGTCCCCAAGCCCAAAGGTGTCCCCAGCGCCGTCCCTTCTCCCCGCAGAGCTCATCAGAACACAATTAGAGCACCTCTCCATAATGCAGGGATAGGGCGGAGGGGGGGGATGCAAATGAGGTTAACGGTTAATTACATATTGAAAAATTCATTATTCCTCCAGAGCAGCTGATTGCAATGCAGCCCCGCATCCCCATTAGAGTTATTTGACCATTTGCAAATGAGGCACCGACCCCAGGCTCACCCCCTCCTCTCCCTGTCACAAGACATTCCTGCAGCAAGTTGTGTCCACCCTCAGCTCTCCACTTTCCTCCCTGAGATACTGGAACAGGTGAAACTGGAGCATCCTCTGCGTTAAAGGGATGTGTAAGAGGGACCCGGCATCCCCAAAGTTTGCCCCAGTCTGTGTTAATTGGCATCAGTTCCCTCTCCCCACCGAATCAAAGATCGCTTACTCCGAGGCCCCCATCTTCTCATCATTCCCATTGCATTGGAAGCTCTGTTAAATAAGGAGAAGCAGGAGAACACCAAAAAGCTCGGCCCTGTGCCACCCTCTGCTGAGCAGCAGTGAGATGTGAACTGAGCCTGGCACTGGCGTTCGTGTCGCACCGAGTCAACCACCGCTGCTGGTGGCACTAAACGGCAGGGATTAGTTGAGGTTCATTTAATGGATGCAGGGTTTGAAATGCCACCGCAAAGGCGCCCTCTCCGAGTGGCACTGCTGTCAGCAGAGACCAAACGACACCGATGGCAGCAGAACCGAGCAGTTGGTCTATTGAACATGGGGAAGTTTCTGTGCGGGGCTCCCGGGGTCGCCTCTGTGTGATGGTGCAGATGGTCACACGTGCCACGAGTGGTGCCCACCCTCAGAAGCGCCGTGTGTGCAGCCCTGGGGATGCGTGCATTGGGGCGGCCCTGCCTGCGCCTGCCTTCAAACTCAATCGTGATGATGAAAAATGAGCCTAAGCCAAGCGAGCCGTTAGATATCCCCTGACTTGTGCTCGCTGCGATGTAGTGACCTGCTCATAATTAACCTCCCTTTGTAAATGAAAAGAACTATAAACTTATTAACAGCGACAGAGGCCGATGCCAATTAAAGCGGAAGCTGGCGCGGGCTTTCTCGGCGTGCAGCAAAGAGCTGAGGCTGATGAAAGGAGATGAAAGGCGCGGGATGCCTGCGGTGCCGATGCAATATTCAGGAGGACGCGGAGCCGGGCAGCGCCCGGCCATTGGGGACGTCCTTCGGGGCTGTGTCCCCAGGGGCGGCGGCGAGGAGCACCCAGCTGCCCCCTGCACAAAGGGCCCAGGCGGGCGGATGGGGAGCGGGCGGACTGCCACGCCTCCGCCTTTGTCTCTCTTTCAAAGCCAATATCCCAGCCCCAGATGGGTTAATACATAATGCAGACAAGCAAGTAATTGGTTGCCTTTGTATGGCCGTCAGCTATCGGTCCCCGGCCCTCTGATCCCCCATTAGTGGTCATGCAAACAACCCTTCCACCCAATTAAGCACAGCTTTGATAGCTCCCTTCCCAATGATGCGCCAGCCCCAAAGCAGCGCTTCGCACATGAGCCACTACCTGTTACCCGGCTTCGGGGACGCGTGTCCCCGCTGCTCGCCGTGCCCCAGCTGCTGAGCCCTGCCTGCAGCCCCCGGCCTGAAGGGAGGCCGGACTGATGAATGAGCTGGGCTAACTCTGTATTAAAGAGCTGAAAATGGGATGTTAATATACCCCAACTGCTCATCTCGAGAACACATGGGCTCCGGCTTCCCAAAGGCAGCGGTAATGAGGCGGGCTGGGACGCCCACCACCTCCTGCACCTGCCAGGAGCACAGAGGACAGCCTGACACCGTTCCTCTAAGGCATGCTGGCATCTTCCACTGAGCATCCCAGCGCCATCCCACAAAGCATCCCAGCATGCTCACTGCAAGCATCCTGGTACCATTCCTTAAAGCATCTGACCATCGTCCTCTAAAGCAACCCGGAGTAATCTCCCCAAATATCCCAGTGTTATGAGTGTTATCCCACAAAGCATCCCGTGCCATCTCCTTAACGCTCCCTTAAAACACCTCATACTGTCCCCCTATGCTCCTAGGTCATCCCCTGGACCATCCTGTGGCATCTTTCCTAAGGCATCCCATATTATTCCCTAAACCATCTCCCTGTGCTTCCTTAAAGCATCCCACCTCATCCTCTAAAGCTTCGAGGCATTACACCCTAAACACCATTAGCATCCCTCACAGCAAGCCAGTACTCTCCCCTAAAGCATCTCACATCAGCCCTAATGTATGTCAGTGTTGCCCCCTGAAGCGTCCCATGTCACCCCTTAAAGTCTCCCCCGTGTTCCCTAAAGCATCCCATAACATCTCCCCAACCTTCCAGCCCTTTTCCCCTGATCACACCGTTATCATCCCCACGGCACCTCAGAGCACATTCCTAAAGCCGCCTGCCTGTTTCCTACAGCACCCCACTGTTATCCCCCAGGACGCCCCTCTTTGCCCCTTTCAGGAGGTGCTGTGGGGACCCCCCAGCCCCCAGCCCCACTGCTGGCTGTCACCCTCTGCTCCCCCCCCCCTCCTGGCACGCTGCCCTTTGCTGTGTCACTCTGCTCTGTATAAATATTCAACATAGCTCATTTCCAGGCGGCAGCGGGGGCTCTCGGGGGCTATGCTAATAGCAGGGCTGGATGGGATTTACATCCCCTCACAGGCACGGGGCCTCTCATTTGCCCATACAAATGCCTTGTCGCTTGTCATTACCGGCTGGGCCACCGTGCAGCTCCGTGCCTCAGTTTCTCCATCCCGATGTCACCCGCAGCGTGCAGAAGGTTCTGGTGTGCGGGGAAAAGGACAAGTCCGGCAAACAGGGACACGGAGATGAAGTGCCTATAACTGCATTATGGGGAGAGCACCCAGGCACACAAGCCCTGAGCAAACAGACACTAATCGCTGAATTAAAGGGCAATTAGGTGCCGTGGCGGCAGAATCAATCTACTAGCAGCCCCCCACTTGCTGTTTGCCCAACTGATTGTGGGGACAAATAGGGGGATTAGGGAGCAGGGCTTCCTTTGTCTGCTTTCCCCGCTCCCAAGAGGGAGGGTTCAGGAGTGGGGTCTGCGTGTGCCACCCCTCAGAGCCCATCACTCTACTTCGGCCCTGGCTAACAGCGAGGGTTCTCCATTCTGTTCCCAGGCCTTGCCCCGTCCCCCTGCTCAGCTTTTAAAGGTGCACAGATTCCCTAATTCAATTTATGGCATTGCTTTCAATTACCATTGCAGAGAACTGTTCAGATAATAGTTGGATAAACCTGTTATTCTGCAGGTCATTTGTTTCTGCTTTTTCCTCACAGGAGTCCCTGGGCTGCTGAACCCCAGCAGGAGAAATGGGAAAGCTTTGTGTTATTCCTAAATTAATATTTATTTGCTTTCTCTTCTTTGCCCATGAACAAGAGGGAGTGTGAATAATGCATGGCCCTGAAGATGCCCAGATAAGAGTGCTGCATCTTCGGGCTCCGAGGATTCTCTCGGCTGGGAAGGCTCCCAGATGTGCCCCAGAGGAACTCAGATGTGCCCAGATGTGCACCCACTTGCAATGCCAGCATGGTGCCAGACGTGTGCACCCAGCCAGGTGTGCTGCACTCTTCAGGTGTGCACCCAGCCCAGTACATGTGCCTGCTGTGAGAGGACCTCCAGATGTGCGGCCAGATGTGAGCTCAAATTCCGTTGACACTCCTGGCTGAAAGCACACGAAGCATTGCCGTGCCTCCAGACATGCACAGCTTTGAAGCATCCATCTGCCCAGACGTGCCCACACTGTGGCACACACACACGTACAGATGTTTGATCAGCTGCCCCCTTCCCAGCTGCCGTCCTGCACTTCAGCTGAGCCCTCCAGCTGTTTGAGTGCACAACCAGACCTCAGCATCCAGAGTCCCAGTTTACCCACACAAGGTTGAGCACCAGCCCAAGGATGCCTCCAGGTGAGAACCCGTGCTGGAGCACATCTGTGCCTCTCCTTTGCAGATGTTCATCCAGATGTGTGCATCAGAAAGTGGCTTCTTCTGAGCGTACAGAGGGGAGCATGGGAACCTCCAGATGTGCACACAGCTGTTTCCCTGTTCTCTCCCCATCACCCATCCCCACCTCTTCTCTCCTTTGAGCTCCCCCCACCGCTGCCAGCCTCAGCTTTGTGCTTTCCCAGCCTGGTCATTAGTGGCACCATAAGGAGCCCCTTCCCACTCCTGGGGGGTGAGCTGAGGGGCCGCAGTCGGGCTCCAATTAGCATCAGCAGGAGCCAGCTTTGAACAGGCGCATTGCTTCACATGTTAGCCTGGCACATTCATAAAGCAGCTAATTGCCAATTATGAATTCGAGAGATATGTGGCTACTGCGGAGCCATGGGGTGGCGGGCGATGCTGGGACCCAACACGGATTCTGGGACGGGCTGGGGATCCCCAGCTGCCTCTTCCTCCCCTTCCTTCTTCTGAAGCCAAAACGGAGCCCAACTGGTGGAGCTCACTCCGGACATGCCAAGATTTCATCAGCTGCCCCCGGCCGCCCCCACATTCCACCCCATTTGGGACCCCCTCACCCCATCCCTTTGCCTCTCAACCCCTCACCCCCGGGTTACCCCCATATAGCAGAGTCCCACGCGATCCCTTTGCCTCCACTCTAAAGGTAACACCCTCCCTCCCGCCACGGACACCCCCTCTCTGCGCTCCCCCCGCTCCGCACCGCTCTGGCCGCGCCCCCCTCCCCGCTGGGTCTGGGGGCGGTGCTGCGGGCTGGGTCGTGCCGAGCTGAGCTGGGCTGGGCTGGGTTGGGTCCGGCCGCGTTGTGCCGAGCCTGGACGGTCCGTGCCGCGCTGGGTCCGGCAGAGCCGGGCCGAGCCGTGCCGGGCCGAACAGAGCCGAGCCGTGCTGGGTCCGGCTGAGTCGTGTCGTACCGGGTCCGGCCGTGCCGTGCCGAGCCCGGCCGGACCGAGCCGGGCCAGTATGCTGCGGTACCTCCTAAAGACGCTGCTGCAGATGAACCTGTTCGCGGACTCGCTGGCGGCCGAGATGTCCAACTCCTCCGAGCTGCTGCTCGGCATCAACGGCAGCGAAGCCGCGCTCGACCTCCGCAACCTCACCGCCGGCAACGGTACGCGTCGGGCCCCGGCCCGGCCCCCGCTCCCCCGCTGTCCCCCGGTCCCTCTGTCCCGCCGTCCCATTCCCTCGCTGTCCCACTGTCCCCGTGTCCCGCTGTCCCGATCCCGCCCCGACGCGGGGCACAGCGCGCCCCGCAGCCCCCAGCCGGGACGGACCAGCGACTTTCCCCTTCTTCAAACCCACCGTGTGTCCCCATGCCGGGATCTGTCCCGTCTCTCCCATCCAGCCCCATTTTCTCAAGCCTGTCCCTTGTCCCCAAACTGGGAGTGGCTCCTCCTCCCCAAACACACTCTGTGTCCCCGAACTGCCCCCTTGCTCCCAACCGAGAGCGACCCGCGTCCCCATATTGCTCCCGTGCACCAAACAGGAACGGATCTCGCGTCCCCAGACCGGCTCCGTATCTGCAAACCCCTAATTTGTGCCGTGTCCCCAAACCGAACTCGCGTCCCCCATCCCCACAGGTCGCTGCCGTGTCCTCGAGCCGGGTCAGTCCCGGGGCACGGCGGGTTCTGGAGCTGCGGGGCCGTTCTCCTGAATGTGGAGCACTTCTCGAGTTCTTTCCTTTTTCTTTGAGCCCGAACTTTTGGCTCCTTTTGGGTCCAGGGTGCCCGATCCGTGCTGGGAGCCCCGCGGGACGCCCCATCCCACCGCAGCCGGCTGGGCTCAGGAGGGGGCACGGCGCGCCCCCCCCCCCGTGCCAATTAGCCCCGTGCCCAGCTGCGGCCCCCACCCCGCTGCTCCCTCCTGCCCCCCGGAACTCTGCAGCATCCTGTTCTCATGGCAACGCTTCTATCCCCATGGCAACGCATCCAGTCCCTATGGCAACGCATCCCACCCCCCTTCCCCGGCAGCGGTGCCTACCCCCCCCTCCCGGGTCCCTCTGCCGGTGCCGCCGCTCTTCACGACCCCCCCCGGCCCCTGTCAGGCTGGCACCTGCGTGTACCGGGCACTGCGAGACAGCAGCGCCACCCCGCGGCCGAAACCCGAACTGCAGCTCCGGCGCTGCCGTACAGTCCCGCATCTCTGAGGTCCCGCACATTTCCTTCCCTGCTCCCTCAGCCCGACCCCAGCCCCACCAGCACCCGGCCAGAGGACCAGGCAGGGGACACACCAGGGTGGGGACACCAGCAGCTCCCCCCGCAACCTCAGCCTCCCTCCCTCTCCTGCCTTTCTGCCCGCACATCCCCGGGCTATGGCACACCCTTCCCCAGGCTCCCACCCACGGCTGGAGGACTCGGCGCCCCGCATCGTGGAGCACCCCGCGGACCTGCTGGTGTCCAGGGGTGAGCCGGCCACGCTGAGCTGCAGGGCAGAGGGCCGCCCGTCGCCCACCGTGGAGTGGTACAAGGATGGTGAGCGCGTGGAGACGGACCGTGAGGACCCCCGCTCCCACCGCATGCTGCTGCCCAGCGGCTCCCTCTTCTTCCTCCGCATCGTGCACGGCCGCCGCAGCAAACCTGATGAGGGCATCTATGTCTGCGTGGCCAGGAACTACCTGGGTGAAGCCACCAGCAGAAACGCCTCGCTGGAGGTGGCTGGTGAGCTCCAGTTGCACGGTCCCCATCTCCAGGCACAGCAGTGGGTCCTGCAGGGCTGGGATGAGTCCCAGCAGTGGGGTGATGCAGGGCTTGGGGGAATGGAGGGCAGGGTGAGGGGACGGTGCGACAAGCAGGATGGGGACAGATACAGGATGAGGTTCAACCTGTCATCCATGTAAGGGCTTGATTTGAGCACTTGGAGAAGGCACTTTTTGCCCCCAGAGGGGGCTCCTGCAGCAGAAGGAGTGTAGGGATGGGGGATCCGAGGCAACGAGGTGGCAGCCTCTGTCCCTGCAGTGCTGCGGGACGATTTCCGGCAGTCCCCTGCGGATGTGGTGGTGGCGGCGGGTGAGCCGGCTGTGCTGGAGTGCGTCCCGCCCCGCGGGCACCCCGAGCCCACTGTCAGCTGGAAGAAGGACGGCGCCCGGCTCAGCGACAAGGACGAGCGCATCACGGTGAGGGCCGGGGAGTCCCCAGAGCAACCGGGTCGGTGTTCGGGCCTCGGCTGAGTGCGGCTCCCCGGCAGATCCGCGGTGGGAAGCTGATGATGGCCACCACACGCAAAAGCGACGCCGGCATCTACGTCTGCGTGGCCACCAACATGGTGGGGGAGAGGGACAGCGAGCCGGCCGAGCTGGTGGTCTTCGGTGCGTGGGGATGGAGCGGCAGCTCTGGGGTCGGTGCCAACACGGGGGACTCACAGCTGCTGCCCCTCAGAGCGCCCCGCGTTTGGCAGACGGCCGCAGAACCAGGCGGTGCTGGAGGACCAGGCGGCCGAGTTCCCTTGTGAGGCACTGGGGGACCCCCCGCCCACCGCCCGCTGGCGCAGAGAGGACGGTGAGCTGCCGGCGGGAAGGTGAGCGGGGTGAGGGGCTGGGGGGGGCAGCACGTTCCAGTCGGGGGTGTCTGCTATGGGATGGGTGTCCGTGTAACCCATCCATGTCCTCCCTGCATCACAAACCTTCACATCCAACATCCCCGTGGCATCCCACACCCCCGTGGTGTTTCAGATCCCCGTGACATCCCTCGTTCCTATCACATTCCACGTCCCCATGTGCATCCTGTACCTTCATTACAACTCAAATCCTGGTCACAACCCAAATCTCTATCATAATCTGTATCTCCCTGATGTCCCACATCCCACTCACATTTCACATACTCATCCCATCCCACATCTACATCACACCCCACATCCTTGTTGTGTCCTGCACACTCACTAAATCGTGCCTCTCCATCCTTACTGCCCCCACACCCTCCATCCTAGCTGCATCCCATATCCCCATCACGTCCCCATCACATCCCACATCCCTGTGGCACCCTCGTGGCACCTGGTGCCCTGTCGGCACCGTGGGCTCTGGGGTCTCTCCCCAGGTGGGAGCTGCTGGCTGACAACACGCTGAGGATCAGTCAGGTGCGGGCAGAGGACGAGGGAACCTACACCTGCATGGCGGAGAACAGCGTGGGCAGGTCGGAGGCCTCGGGCACCCTCATAGTGCGCGGTAAGGGGGGACTCCAAGTGTCTGTGCAAGGGGTAGGGCATGGAACGGCTCCCCAGGGCAGTGGGCACAGCTCTGAGCTGCTGGAGCTTAGGGGGTGTTGAGACATTGCTCCCAGACACAGGGCTTGGTGTTGGGGGTGCAGCGTTTGGACTCGATGCGCCTCGTGGGTCTCTTCAGCTCAGAATATTCTGTGATTCCATGATTCCCTCTCTCCCTTTGTGTCAGTGCCCCCACAGCTCATCACCCACCCCCGCAACCAGACTGTGTCCCCCGGCCAGAGTGTGACTTTCCAGTGTGAGACCGCAGGGAATCCTCCACCAGCCGTGTTTTGGCAGAAGGAAGGCAGCCAGGTCCGTCCCCTCCCCACCTGCACCCCCACAGCACCCCACCGTGCACCAAAACCTTCTGTCTCCTCCTGTGCCCAGACACTGCTGTTCCCTGGGCAGTCCTCGCCACCTGCCAGCCGCATTTCAGTAGCACCCAGCGGTGCCATGACCATCGCCGCCGTGCAGCCCACCGATGCCGGCTATTACCTGTGCCAAGCCATCAGCGTGGCTGGCAGCGTCCTGGCCAAAGCGCTGCTGGAGGTGGAGGCAGGTGGGTGCTGGTGATGGGTGGCGATGCTCCGGGTGCCGAAGCAAAGTGGCTCACTCAACCCTGTCTGCATGGCAGCGCCTGCTGAGCACCGACCGCCGGTGATCCGCTGGGGTCCTGCCAACCTGACACTGCTGCCGGTGGGGGCCACGGTGCAGCTGCCCTGCTGGGCAGAGGGTGAGCCCCCACCCCGCGTGGGGTGGCTGAAGGATGGGCGCACCGTGCCGGGCTCTGAGGGCCGCACCAGCCTGCTGGAGAATGGCACTCTGCAGATCAGCAGCCTGCAGGTGAGCTGCACCGGCATGGGGGAACAGGGAGACATTGTGGAGCTGGGGGGGGGCACTGGGATGGCTGAGGGGGAATTGCAGCAAAAGGTGATGGGGCCAAAGGGCGGTGGGTGCTCAGAGTGATGGGTACCCAAGGCAATGAGCATCCAAGATGATCCGTACCAGAGGTGACAGGCACTCTGGGTGAAAGGTGCTCAGGGAGATGGGGCAGGAGCTCTTCCCGTTGCAGATGACAGATTCAGGCCAGTATGAGTGTGTGGCCACCAGTTTGATGGGGGAGATGCGCTGGAGAGGGTCCCTGCAAGTGCAAGGTGAGTCGTGGGGATGCTGTGGGACCAGAGATGCTGTGGAACTCGGGAAGCAGCTTCCATGGATCTTGGTGCCTCTGTCTGCAGGTGATGGATCTCACCTCTCCCCACCATCCCCAGATCCTGGCATCCTTCCAGGGCCACCCTCCACCCCGTTGGTCACCAATGTCACCAAAAGCAGCGTCACCCTGACCTGGAAAGGGAGTGAGCAAAGCGGTGGCACTGCAGTCACCTACATTGTGGAAGCTTTCAGGTACCCCATGACCTCCAGGTTCGGGGGTGACATGGTGACGTGGTGCCACCTTGCCATGGGTCACCCCTGTGCCCTGGCAGTGAGGCCATGGGTGGCCCATGGCAGACAGTGGCAGCCAACGTGGAGGGTGAGACACACACAGTGCAAGGCCTCGTCCCCGACACCGTGTACCTCTTCCTGGTGCGGGCACTCAACGCCCATGGGCTCAGTGACCCCAGTGGCATCTCAGAGCCCATCCGCACCCAAGGTGAGACCCAGCGGAGGTGCAAAGAGATGCAGCATCCTGGCTGCACCCACATACCCACACACCCAGCTCCTCCCCCTTTTCAGAGGACACCAGCCCCACGACACAGGTGCCCCCAGAGCTGGCACGTGTGGCCGTGCACCTGCAGGAGCCCGTGGTGCTGCCGCCGGGTGCTGTGCGCCTTGCCTGGACTGTGAGCGAGGGGACACGGCGGGTGGGAGGGGATGCAGTGCTGCATCTCCATGACCCCCACCCTCCGTGTCCTCAGGTGGAGCCCCCATCGCCCTCCGTGCAGGGATACCAGGTGCTGTACCGGCGGCGCGGTGGGCGCTGGGAGGCGTGGGATGTGCGGGCACCAGGAGAACGGGGGGCTCTGCTCACCGGGCTGCGCCGCGGCCAGGACTACGAGGTGAAGGTGCGGCCCTTCTACATGCACCTCCACGGCCCCGACAGCGCCGTGCGTGCCCTGCGTGTGCCTGAGGCAGGTGAGTGTGGGGCTGGGGTTGCAGGGTGTCCCTGCCATGGGATGCACTGTGGCCACGATGTTCCATGTCCCACAGCCCCCAGTGCTCCACCACGGGCTGTCAGTGTGGCTGGAAATGGCACCAGCGTCCGCATCTCCTGGCAGCCTCCACCGCCAGCTGAGCAGAATGGGGTCATCCTCGATTACCGGGTAAGTGCGGCCTGCAGGTTTCCACATCCCACCACATCCCATGTTTCCATTGCATGTCACATCCCCATCAGATCCTCATAATCCTCATCACATTCCACATATATGTCGTGTCCATATCCTATAACATCTCACATCTCCATGGCATATCTTATCTTCAACATATTCCATATCTTTCTCACATCTTACATCTCCACTGCATCCCACATCCTCATAGCATCCTACTTTTCCACCTTGTTCCACCTCCCAACTGCATCCCACAACTCCATTGCACCCAATCTCCATATCTCCATATCTCCATATCTCCATTACATCCCATGTATTGATCTCATCCTACATCCCTGTCACCCCCTGTATCCCCACTGCGTTCTGCATTCCCATCGCATCCCACATCCCCATTTCATTTTGCATTTCCAGCAGACTGCACATCCCCATCCCATCCTAACCCTGCACCTCTGCCCCAGATCTGGTGCTTGGGAAACGAGA
This sequence comes from Excalfactoria chinensis, assembly GCF_039878825.1. Lineage (NCBI taxonomy): Eukaryota > Metazoa > Chordata > Aves > Galliformes > Phasianidae > Excalfactoria > Excalfactoria chinensis. The sequence goes on from NC_092845.1 coordinate 5,670,350, forward strand.
GCCGCTTCCACATCAATCAGAGTGTGGAGGGGACAGTGCTGGCCACAGTGCTGCGGGGGCTGGTGCCGGGTGTCCCCTATCGCGCCGAGGTGGCTGCAGCCACAGGGGCAGGGGTGGGTGCTCGCAGCGCGCCCATCCCCATCCGCATCGGTGAGTGTCTCCATGGTGGTGCATCACCCACAAGTGGGGGCCTCTGTGAGGCAGGGAACCAGGGGTGTCTGCTCGGCTCCGCTGGAATCCCATCCCATGTGCTTACAGCACTGCCAGTGGAGCAGGACGTGGGACTGGTGGGATGGGGCAGCGTGGCGGAGCGCATGGCCGCGGTGGCGAGGCGGCCGGCCTTCATCGCTGGCGTCAGTGGCGCCGTCTGGCTCATCCTCGCTGGGTTTGCCGCATGGCTCTACAGCCGCCGCCGCCGCAGGAAAGAGCTGAGCCACTTCACAGGTACAGATCGCAGCCTGGGGCCCCCAGCTGCTGCCCCCCCCCACACTCACACAGGGATTTTTGTCGCAGCCTCCTTTGCCTTTGCGCCCACGAGTGCATCCATGGGTGCTGTAGGGACGCGTCACGGCCCCGCCGCATCCTCACTGCCGCCCCCAGCTCTGTCCACACTCACCTTCCCACACACCCCAGCACCGGCACACAGCAGCCCCAGGTAACACCGCATTCCCCCAGACCTGCAGCTCATCCAGGGCCCCCATCACCACCCGTATCCCTGCAGGAATGCTCACCCGTGGCTGGCGGATGCGTGGCGTGGTGGTGGCCTGGATGCCACCGAAAGATACTACAATGGTGAGGGACTGCGAGGAGCCGGCGGCGTGCTGCAGGTGGGACCAGCCCTAATGGGGTGGCCGTGCTCTGCAGAGGCCGGCATCTCCCGCTACATTGCCCAGACGGAGCCCTTTGGGCCCGGGAATGCGGAGGGGCCCATCTACAGCAGCATCGAGGCAGGAGGTGAGGAGCTGCGCACCTTTCACCGGCCCTGCTCACAGCATGGCCCTGAGACCCTGTATGGCCACGCAGCCCCTGGGCACGGTAGGATCGCCGCAGTGGGGGGACACTGGCACACATCCCTGTGCCTGCGGCCCCACGTCCATTATCCCAAAGGGAAAAACCTGGGGAAAGCGGTGCAGACGCCGGTGCTGAGCTGGACCGAGCTGCTGCCCCCGCCACCCTCGGCCAGTGAGCTCAGCCAGTACACTGAGGAGGAGGAGGAGATGGCAGAGGAAGAGGAGATGAGCAAAGAAGAGGATGGCATGTGAGTGTGCGTGGCTGGGGGGGCTGCGGAATGCCGGCTGCAGTGCCCACCCTGTGATCCCCACAGCTCAGGGCTGGAGGAGCACTGTCCTTCCACTGAGGATGCCCCTCGTCACGCTGCCTCCTCACCTGCCACCCCCACCGGCTGCTGGGCCCCAGCTGCAACAGCCCCTATCTCCCACGAGGACACTCGCAGCCTGCAGCGCTTCGACAGCCCCCATTCACCCCGGTAGGAGATGTTACATCACCCCTTGTCCCATCGCCATATGGCCACGCCGGCACTATGGGATCATCACAATAAGTGCATGATTCCATCATGAACCCAGAGTAGAACAACTACCTGGGACATGTCAGTCCAGCTGTGCCACCATGCCATGGCCCAGCTGTGCTGCTGCAGTCCTGCTGTGCCCCTGCAATTCAACCCTGCAGCTGCGATCCTGCTGTGCCATTGTGATCCAGATGTGCTGCTGCACTTTGGCCATGTCACTGAAATTCAGCCGCACTGTTGTTGGCCAAACGTGCTGTTGAAATCCAGTTGTTCAATTGCATTCCAGGTGTGCTGTTGGCATTCATCTGTGTTGTTGCACTCCAGCTGTGCCTGTGATCCAGCTGTGCCGTTACAGTGCAGCCACACAGCTGTCATCCAGATGTGATCCTTCCATCCTACCTCACTGTGCCATCACTCTGCTGTGCTCTGACACAGCACAGCACTGGGATGTTTCCTTGTGCCCCCCTCTCTCCCCACTCCTTTCAGACAACCTGATGTCACCCCATATTCCTTCTTCCCCAGGAGGCCTCCTCGTGGCACTGCACCCTCACCGAGCCCCCCGCTGAGCCCCCGCAGCCCAGACACATGCAAGGGTCCCATGCCCCGAGCCCACCGCCCCCACGGCTCAGGTGAGCTACACAGCGCCAGCATAGGGTCTGGGAGGCTCTCGCAGTCTGGAGGCTGTCTGACACGCCATCATCTCCCCCAGGGAAAACACGCTCGGAGACCCCGAAGAGCCACCCAAAGCCCAAAGGCGGCCGCTACCCTCGGGAGCAGTGGATGGGAGGTGGGTGTGTGCCCAGGGGGATTCGGGGGCTGCCCGCGGTGCTCAGCCCCCACTCCGTCCCCGCTGTAGACCTGCCGCCGCCCCCGCTGCCACCTCCGGGCGAGACCCCCTCTCCCAGCCGGGAGCCAAGCGGAGCTGAGCGCAGAGCTGCCCACCGCCCGCCCCGCCAAGGTGAGCTGGGATCCGGCCGCAGAGCCGAACCGCTGGCACTGCCACCAACCCAGCCCGTCCCTCCCCGGCAGGAGACGTCGTTCCCTACAGCAGACCCTCCTTCCTGGCTCGGGGCTGCTCCACCGCCGGCAGCGCCTCTTCCTGCGGCTCCTCCGGCTCCCGTGGGCACGGCTCAGGGCGCAGCCCCCGCCCGGACCCCCTGGGCCCCCGCCCGCCGCAGGAGGAGCGATGAAGCGGCGCGGGGTCAGTGACACAGGGACGGTGACACAGGGATGGGTATGCGGGGGGTGCTCGTTCATTTTTGTCTGTAAATAGGTGTGCACAGAGCCAGAGAGCGGGGGCCAAGCTTGAGGGGTTGAGGATGCACCGGGTGGGGACAGGGATGGGATAGATGAGGGATGAAGACACTGGGAGGGACAAGGATGTTTGGGACAGTCACTGGAGATGGAGAGACAAGGACTCTGGGAACAAGGCCAGCTGGAGGGGGACATGAGCAGGAGGGCCACCTGTCCACCTCAGTGCTCCCCAGCTGTGCATGTAGCATTTGCTAGTGGAGAGCCCCTTCTGGGGGCAATGATGAATAAAGATGGATTGTAGCCAAGCTGGAAAGGCTCTGACCTCAACACTGCTATAACCCAGGGGTTGCCACACTCCTGTCCCTCCTGTCCCTGGAAAGAAGCCCACCCCACTGGCTGCCCACCCTGGCCCAGGGGCTGCCCATCCCCATCCCTGTCCCCAAGGTCACCTCCCCACACAGAGGGGATGATGCCAGGCACTGCAGAGGGGCAGCAGCTCCCTCACCACCCCCATCGATGTCCTCGAGGTTGAAGCAGAGGCTGTCAACAGCCACAGCCAGCGCACGGGCAAAGCTGGCATCGAGCAGGAAGGAGCCATCAGAAGAGCTGGCCAGGCTGCAGCGGGTGCTGGGGACGTTGTCCTCTGAGACAGACCCCCATCCATTCAGCAGAGACCCCCCCGGGGAGCCCCCATGACCCCACACCTTGGGCCTCTCTTCTTCTTCCTCTTCCTCCTCCTCCTCCTCCCCCTCACCCATCTCTGAGGTGGGAGGCCCACAGATGTACCCGTAGGTGTGGGGAGGGGACAGGGGCCGGGGCACAGGGATGCTCTGGGGACGTGCTGGGGACACCTCTGGCCTGGATGTGTTCGTGGGGCGGAGGGCCTCCTGCACCCTCTCCAGGTCCTCGGCCACCCGCTGTGGGGTGAGGACCCCATCACTGAGCGCTGGTGAGAGGCGGCCATGCTCTGGGGACACGTCCTTGGTGACCATCAACATGTCCCTGGGCTGTCTGGTGAGCACAGACGTGTCCCTGGGCTTCTGGGGGACCATGGACATCTCATCAGGGTGCCTGACTGCTGGGAGCACATCTCTGGGACACCTGGTAGCTGGGAACGTGTCCCTGGGGTGCTGAGTGACCAGGGATATGTTCTCCTGAACTGTGGAGGCCAGGGATTGACTGGAGGCTGGGGACAAGTCCCTGGGGCTCTTGGTGGCTGGGAACTTTTCCTTGGAGTGCCCCATGGCTGGGGATCTGTCCCTGGGGCACCCACCGACTGGGGACACATCTCTGCTGGGTCTTACGGTCAGTAACCTGTTCCTGCGGTTCTCAGTGGCAGGGGACATATCTATGGGGCTCCTGGTGACTGAAGGCATGTCCCTGTGGTTCCTGGTGACCATGGACATGTCACTGGCGTTCCCAGTGACTGGAGATGCGTCCCTGGAGCACCCCATGGCTGGGAACCTGCAGGCACATAGTAAAGGGTGACTTTTGCTGCTGCAGCATCTGACCGGGGCAGGGAAAAGGACAGCCTACAGCACCCAGGGCATCGCCTAGAGACACACAGACTCACCGGGTCCTCGTGGGGTGCCAGGCATGGGGATGTCCTTCAGGTACCACCAGCATCCCGGCACCAACTGATGTCAGCGAACTGCGCCGTGGTTTTGGGGAGCTGACAGCGGGCGGCCACCACGGGTCCTCTCCTGATAGAGCAGTGTCACCATCGTATCCTTTCTGCTGAGGCCATCTGTGCGCTGAGTCGAAATGTGTGCCCCACTCCGTGCCACACAAGGGCACGGGCATGGCCCTGAGCCCAGCCACTGTCACTGGGGAGCTGTGCGTACGGTCCAGCTCTGCATGGAGACACAGCCATCAGCCACCATCCTGCTGTCCCAGCGTGCTGCCCCATCCCCACGTCCTGTTCCCACCTCGCTTGTGGATGCGCTCCCACAGTGCCAGGCTGGAGGTGCTGGTTTTGGGGTGTTCCCTGCAGGGGTGGCTGCAGCTGGGGGTCGTCACAGGGCTGAGGCTCGGCAGCTCCGAGGTCAGGGCTGTAGAGGCAGAGCTGTCACACTTGGGCACCCTTGGGTGCTGAACCCCTGAGCCCCTCCATCCCAGGCACTATTTGTCCCAAATGGGGGTCCCATAGCACCCTGTGGTATTTCCATAGCACGGGGTGAAGGGTTCCAGGCACTGAGTGGAGGTTCTAAAACATGGGGGGTTCCCATAGCCCTGGACTGGGGTCCCAACACGGTGCTCACGAGAGGGCTGGGGGTCCCTGCTGTCACTTCCCAGGAGCCGGCTGCTGAGGCTGCTGCTGCCACTGAGGTTCTGAGGAACACAGACAGGTTTCCAGGGGCTGCTGAGCCACGGCACATCAGCATTCTCCCGCCTGCAGGACAAGGGTTACCATCAGGAGCCCATCCCTCCTGTGCCAGGGAAGCCCACAGACACCCACCTCACTCACTCACCCATGTTGTGCCATGGAGTGCTGGCTGGTGCGACGCTGGCAGATGAGGAGGAGGAGGGCAAGCAGGGCCAGCCACAGCAGTGAGCCAGAGGCTGCAATGACTGCAGGCTGCTGCAGCACCTGCACCACTCCGGTGCTCGCCGCCATCATCTCTACAAGGGCACAGCCAATGTCACCCCTCTGCCACCTCTCTATCCCCTGCTTGTATCCCACAGCAGGCCTCATTTCCTACCCAGGATGCCACAGGTGGCATTGCTGGGGATCCCCAGCCCTGCACCATTGAACGCAGCTACTTGGATGCAGTATCTGGCCCCAGAGCCATGCAGGAGTGTCTCCAAGCGACGAGTTCCTCCGTCCACTGTATGGTTGGTGGGTTGTAGCCAGCCCTCGCCCAGGGACCAGACCTAATGGGTGCCGATAGGTGAAATTCCCTTGAGAAATCCCCTTGGGATGGATCCTCTTGGATGACCACCCTTATAAAACCCCTTTGATGGATTTTCTTGGATGAGCCCCTCTGTGATGGTCCCATTGGTTAGACCTCTTTGGATAGTTCTCCCACCTCGGATGGAACCCCACCATGAATCTGTTCTTCCTTGGATGAATCTCACTTAGATGGAACTCCCTCAGATGGACACCCTTGTCCCCTCAAACCTGGTAGCCCCGAATGATGCCATTGTGGGCATCAGGGGGAGGTGGCTCCCAGCTCACGATGATGGTACCATTCCCCGGTGCAGCCTGGCCCACGGTGACGTGCTGAGGTGCTGCACTTGGCACTGCTGGGACAGCAACACTGAGCCCCTGGGACTTCCACATGGCTCCCCACATCTCCCCTCCCACCACCCCAACCTACCTTCCTCAGGGATCCAAAGGTGCCAGCTGTTGCTGTCCAAGCCCTGGGTCCCACCAGCGTAGGGGCGGACCTTGAACTCGTACTGGTAGCCCCGCTGGAGTGCAGGGATGATGGTGTTGAGCTCCCTGCCCACGTCTTGCTGAGACCAGGCAGTGCTGGTGGGGAGTATGCAGCGATACAGCACCACATAGCCCTCTGGAGCTGGTCCTGGTGTCACCATCTGGATGGGACAAGAAGGGTTATAGGGACGTAAGGAGAGGATCTTATTCCTCCACTTGGCTGAGGCACACTTACCCGCCAGCGGAGCCAGACAGTGGCATTGGTGGGCAGTGCAGTGCCATTGTCCAGCTGCAGCCGCACAGCCAGCAGGTTCCTCCATGTGGCCTCCCACCGGCCTGCCGGCAGCTGCCCTGCAGGAAAGAGCAAGGATAGTGGTGGCACCTGCACCACAGAAACCATGCCTGGGGAACAAGTTGTCCTTGCATGGTTACAATTAAATGGGCCCTTTGGATGAAGAGAGCCTGAATGGCCTCTTTGGATGGATCCCATGGTGGATTCCCATTGATGCATCCTTCTTAGACAGATCCCTTGGATGGACACCTCTTGGTTGGATCCCACTGTAATGAATCCCCCGTGACAGAACTCTCTAACTGGATCCCCTTGGACGAAGCAGCTTAGTTGAATCCCATTCGTTCTCTGGGATGGGCTCCACTTACATCACTTCCTTGAGTGGTCTGTCCTTAAACTGACCCCTACTCAAATGATTCTGACCTTCCACTCGGAGGCGCGCGGTGGCAGCAGCGCTGCCCAGCTGGCTCTGCGCTGTGCAGACGTAGGCACCGCCGTCGGCTGCCGTCACCGCGTGGAGTCGCAGCGTGTGCTCCTGGTCCACCTCGTGCCTGCGGACGCCACCATCGTGTCACCTTTTGTCACCCACTCTGGAGATGACCTCACCTCACCTCGCCGCCTCCTACCTCCCCCAGGGCAGATCCCCGCTCTCCTTGTGCCACTGAACCCGCGGTGCTGGGTCGCCCTGTGCCCCACAGCTCAGCTCCACTGTGCTGCCGGCCGCTGCTGTGACATCGCTTGGCCGCCGCACGATGACCGGCTTCTCTGCAGGGAGGAGATATGAGGGAGGTGGCGCGGTGCATCCCCAGGACCCTCATCCACCGCAGCTTACCCAGGACGGTGACATGGGCCCCCCGGCTGCGCCGCTCTCCCGCCGCATTTGCTGCCACGCAGACATAGACCCCCGCGTCACTCCTGCGAGCCGGGGCCACCCGCAGCTTCCCCCGGCTGAGCTGGTGGCGGCCCCCGGCCAGGCGCAGGGCGACGCCGTCCTTCCTCCAGGTGACTTTGGGCTCGGGCTGCCCAGCAGGGGGCACACAGTCCAGCTCCAGCGCCTGCCCTGCCACGACCACCAGGTCCCCGGGCTGCAGCCGGAAATTGTCCCGCAGTTCTGTAGGAGAGGGCACACTTCCCTTGACGGAGACGCCTTAGGGTGTCCCCCACCCGCCCATCCCCGTCCCCACGATGTCCTTACCAGCCGGGCGCTGGGTGCTGTGTGACTCCACGTCCCCTCCGGAGGGGTGGCAGCCCCCCAGGTGCAGTGCAGCAGCCCAGAGTCCCAGCCCCAGTGCCATGGCCCAGCCGCCCGCCATGGCCTCCCGCATCCTCCCTGGATGCAGTCCTTCCTGGTGGGGTACAATGGCCGGATGCGAGGGACGGGAAGCTCGAGGGGATGCAATCAGCCTGGCTGGGGGAGCAGCCAGTGGGCTGTACGGAAGGGTGGGTGAAGGAGAAGTGAGATCAGCGTGGGGCGGGGAGGGCTGCAAGGCACAACGCCATCAGTAGGGACTGGAGTGAACTGTCCCAAAGGAGCACTGCTAACTGAAATCTGGGGGAAGCTTCAGCAATCCCCAAGCCATCTTTGGGTGCTGCTCCCTTCCAACTTGGGACTTCCCCATCAGCTGTCATGCCCACCCCACTCTTGCTGCCTGAATGGGTGCACTGAGTCGGTCCTTCCCAGCTGCCACCCATCTTCCTCACATTGTCCCCACTCCCAGCACACCACCCCAACACACTGCGCACCTCGGAGCTGGGTAACACATGGAGTTTATTGGTTAGTAGCATCCACGAGTGCTCGCACACGCTGAGCACCACGGGGTGCCCCAGCACCTGCTCTGGTGCTCCGGCCCTTCGGCTCCATCCTAAACCTATTCTGGGGGAATCCTGCAGCAATGGAGAGCTGATATGCAGCTGATTTTCACAGAAAATCCAGAGGCAGAAGAGGGCGGCTGGCAGCTGTGAGGGCACTGCTGGGACTTGGGCTCACATTTGGGTACAGTGCAGCCAGAGGGCTGGTGGCCTTTCTACCTGTGTGTGTGGGTGTGCACGCGCATGGGAACCTGCACATCAACTGCATGCACAGGGCTGTGGTCGTATGCACAGTGCTCTTGCACACGCATAACACGTGCATGCTCTGTGGATGTTCTCCCACACTCCACGCACACTCCTTCCACACACCCATGCATGCTCTCTGAACACTCGTGCTCTCAACACGCCCCATGAACATTTGGAACGTACTCCAAACTCTGGCACACTCTCTGCAAATCGCACAGTTACCTGCATGGTCCATGCACATGCCATGCACACATTCTGCGTAAGTACTTCTGCTATGCAGCCTGTTTGGTCTTAGCTGCATGCTTTGTGCACACTCTCTTGACATGCTTTTGACTTGCTTTATTTATGCTCTCTTGCATGCTACCTTTGCACACTGTGTGCATGCCCTCTCTCCATACTCCAGGTTGCTTTTTCCACACAGTCCATGCACGCTCTCTTGCAGGCTCTGTGCACACTCCGTCTGCATGCTCTCTCCATATATTTCATGCACAATCTCTCTGCATGCTCTGCTCATGATATCCTTGCACACTCTGAGCACACTCTCAGTGTTCTCTTGCATACGCTCTTGCACGCTCTCTTTGCACACCACATACGTGCTCTCTGCATGTTCTGTGCATGCTCTGTGCACACTCACTCCACATGCTCCATGCTCACTTTCTCTGCAGACGGTGTGGGCTCTCTGTGCATGCTCCGTGTACATCCCATGCACACGTGTGTGTGCTCCCCATGCGCCCCACACCCCATGGCCACTACAGCAACACTCCAGCACCCCAACGGGGCGGAAGAGTGCAGCTCCAGCAGAGTTCAATACCAAATTAGTGACTTTCCATCGTGCCCCGTGTCACACCTCCACGCCTGGGCCGGGCCGGGCCATGCATGTGTTCCCCAGCAGCAGCGCAAGCTCAGGCACTGATCTCCAGGGCGCTGCCTTCCTCCTGCTCACGGATGGCAGGGACCCCGGTGGCCCGCAGCAGGCGCGCAGCAGAGCGGGATCGCGCAGGGGAGCCGGGGGGTGAGCGGGGTGGCCGGGCTGGGGCAGGTGAGCGATGGTAGCGGCGAGCCCCGCGTCCCGGCGAGCGCCCAGCAGGCGGCGATGAATCCTCCTGAGGCGCTGTGCTGTCCTGCAGGGGCAGCGTGGGCACCGAGGTGAGCGCAACGTTCTGATTGCACCGCGGCGCATCCCAGCCCCGCCGCCCACTCACCTGCTCCTTGAGGATGTAGAGGGCCAGGGGGGTCTTGCGATCATGGTCAGTGCCACGCGGGATGGTCTCAGCTGCGGGAAGGGGAGTAGGTGGGTGCCCATGGAGCAGTGCTGCCCATGCTGCTGGTACTGCACTCACCCTCATGCTTGGGGTGCTCCTCATCCTGTTCTGTGTAGTCAGGGGGAGGTGGCTCTGCTTGCTGCTTCGGTCTGGAGAGTGAACAGAGGCTGTGATGATGGTGGTCATGGGTCAAGATTACAGTAACTGTGACAGTCATGGTGGTGGTCATGGTCATGTTGGTGTTGAGGCTGATGGTCATGGTCATTACTACGGTGGTGACATAACAATGGTAATGAGAGAATGGCCCCAAACACAGACACAGGTGACCATGGTGCTATAGTGAGAGTGGGATGGGGTGAGATGGGATAGGACAGGATAGGACAGAATTGGGTGACGTGGGATGGGACAGGGTGAGAAAGGACAGAAGAGGGCAATTTTGGATGGGATGAGATGGGATTAAATAGGATGAAATAAAACAGAATGGAACAGGATTACATGGGAGGGGAGCAAATGGGATGAGACATGACAAGATGGGATGAGATGGAAAAGGGAAGGATAGGATAGGATGGAACCAGGAAAGATGGGATGGGATGGGATGGGATAGATTAGGAGAAAGACCCCCTTTGTCTCCTGCATTCCCCCAAGCCATACTTCTTGGAAGGTTTCCAGCAGGCACAAACAGTCACCAGAGTTACGAGGAGGAAGATGCCACCCGTGGAAAGGATGATGTAAAGGGAACTCCGGCCTAAGAGAGAGCAGTGAGGCAGAAATACCCCCAAAAGCTTAACCAGGATCATCTGCCAGCAATGGCCAATTGTGGGGACACATCTTACGGTAGACAGTGAGCTTCACGGGGACACTGCGGCCCTGGCTGATGGGGTTCTCCACAAGGCAGCTGTAGACATCATCGTCTGCCATGAGGACACGGGTGATGGTGAGGATCTTCTGGTCGGGGGAGAGGAGGAGGCGGGAGTCGTTGTTCAGCGGCCGCCCGTCCTTCAGCCAGGTGTAGGTGGGCTTGGTGCCATTCTCGTGTGAGCAGTTGAGGGTGAAGAACTCACTGAGCTCCAGCACTGTCGAGGAGGCCACCAGCACTTGTGGCTTTGAGATGGGGACTGTGGATGATGGGAATCCAGGTGACACCAATGCCCTGCAGGACATGGATGGACCCGGGGGATGGGCAAGGGACCTCAGAACCCCACCGGGGACATGATTTGGCTGCAAGCAAGCCAGAACCATCTCTCCATATGGCCAGACTCCCCACATAACTCTCTGCTGCTCAAATAGCTCCCAGAACAAAGCTGTCCCGTTGGGAAAACCCAAACACGTCTGAGCACCCCCCTCGCCCTTACTGTCCACAGTGAGGTTGATGGTCTTCTCGCCAGTGAAGGTGTCATCGGTGATGGAGACCTCCACCTCGTAGCTGCCCTCGTCGGCCAGCTGCAGCGGGCTGATGAGCAGCGAGCCGTTCTCCAGCACACGGATGCGGTCTCGGTAGTCGGGCCGCAGGTTGCCGATGATCTCAGTGCCGATGGACTGGACGACGGTGACGGGTTTGTCCCGCTTCAGCTGCCACTTCACCACCGGTTTGTCGGGGCTGGCGCTGGCGTAGCGCACTGACAGCAGCGCCGCTTTGCCCGCCGTGCCGCGCACCAGCGCCGACGGGCTGGTGATGTTCACCCCCGCCAGCAGACCTGGGGACGGGGGGAGACAGCGGGCGCCGCGTCCCGGCTCTCCGAAAAAGGGGAATCCCTTCCCACCCCCCACCCCCCACAAGCATCCCAAGAAACCTCGACTGCAGCACCCCCATTGTTTGCACACATTGCCTCAGAAAAGCGCATTGCAAGGGTTGATGCAGCTCTCTGCAAAATGCATGCGAGGGGTTGATGCAACCATTTGCAAAGTGCATTGGAGTATTGACGCTAAGTGTGTTGATGGGGTTGATGAAGCCCTTTCTAAATGCATTGTGGAGTTGATGCAGCCCGTGCAAAGCGCACTGCAGGTCTGATGCAACTCATGGTAATGATGCATGCACAGAGATGGGATTTTTGCATCACACCCCCAGCTGCAGAGGATGCTCTCGTCCTGCCAACACTCCTCCCCCTGTGCACAACCGCAGTGAAGGGGATTGAGTCCCCATGTCCCAGTTTCAAGGCAGCCCCCATCACCCCACAGGGAAATGCAAACTAGCTGAGCTCAAAGCAAACAACACGGCTTACGAAACTGTTCTTTGGAGAAAAAGAAATAAATATACAAATAAATAACGGGTTTACTCTCCAAAACCCCAACCTGCACCAATCTGGGGAGTTCACGAGTCCCTGTCCAGATGGCATCACTCAGAGGTGAACAAATCCTGGACTGAACAGGGGAAATCAGCTGGGGAGGGCGAGGAGGGAGGCGAGCAGAGCAAGAAAGGGTTTAAACAAGCTCGAAAGTCACGGGACCTATTGGTATGCAGCGTCCGTCCATCCACCCTCCCCAGCAGCCATGAAGCTCAGCCTCGAAAAAACACCGTGGGGTGAAATTCTGGGGGAAAACCTGGCTGCGGGGACAGGATGCAACCCCTGCCCCATCCCTCACACACAGCTGGGAGCCCGTTTCAATGCCATGGCTTTGTTTTTTCAGGCTTTTGTGGGGATAATGGGAGGGATTTGGGAGCATCACACAAACCTCCACCACAAAACCCTAATGATTCCCCAAAAGGTCAGTGCTTCCTCCAACCCTCCCCTCCACTCCATGTAATAAATTTGGGAGTTCAAAACCAATGCACTTTGCATCCTCAGCCCAACAACTTCTGTGCTGCTTATGGGTCTGGAATTCAGAGGAATGGTGCAAAACAGCAGCTGCCTTCCTGCAGCAGGCCCGGGGTGGGGGCTGGTCCCTCAGGGGGTTCTGAGTCCCCAAAATCAGGGTTTTTTGGGGGGGATTTAGGGAATCAATGATACTTTGGGGTGAGCTGGGATGGGGAGAACAGGAGATGACTGGGGCAACAAAAGGGTTTTGAGGGGAAGGTGAAGAGTGAGCGAGAAAAGGGTCTGGGGAAGCCAAGGAGCTGCTGCCAGAGCCCGGGAGGCCCCCCCCCCCCCCCAACCCAGCACAACCCACTTTCCCTGGAACAGTTATTTGTGCATCTTTCAGCCCCATTTTCCCCCTTTCCACCGCTGTGCTAAGGGAGGCAGCAGCACCCACCCACCCCCACTGCACCCCATCCGTCCCCAAACAGATCCCCCATTGCATTCAATCCCACCCTATTGCAGGGGATAGGAGCCGTAGTGCAGGCGGTGTTGGCCGCCCCTACCTGCGTGCAGAGCCAGGAGCCAGGCAGCGGGCAGCAGGCGCGGGGCGCCCACAGCTCCCCACATCTCGGGCCGGCTGCAGGGCCCAGCTCTGCCTGTTGGTCCCGCTCCGGGCACGTCCCTCCTGCTGCTGGCCCTCAGCCCGGCAATTTTTTTTCCCCCTCTTTTTATTTGTCCCTCGCTCTCTCAATAGAGCCCTGTGTGTTCAGCCTCCCCGGCAGCCTGAGCTGACACTTGTTTGGGGAGAAATCACCCGGATTTGCAATTTTCCACCCCATTTCCATGGGCTGGCTGCAGCATCCCACGGGCTGCGTGGAGCCGGGTGCTGCGGCCCGTTTCCTTGGGGGCTTCTTTTTCTGCTGCTATTTTCTTGTTTTTGGGGGGGTCACATTCTGCAGAGCTGCCCCCACCTCCAGCCCGCGCTCCCTTTTGGCTGTTTCCAGGCTGCGTTCCAGCTCCAGTGCCAATTAGTTCCCGGCACGGCTCAATGGGGCAGCGGGAGCGGGGCAGGCTGCCCGGAGCCGCGTCCCACAGAGCGCTGCCAACTCAACACGGGCTGCCTGCGTGGCTCGGGATGCACCCAGGGATGCTCAGAGGTGTTCGGGGGGCACCGGGGGCACAAAGGATGCTCAGTGGTTGTGGGAGCGCTGATGGGTGTGTCCAGGGTGCTTTAAGGACGTTTTAGGGACGCTTTAGGGACGTTTTAGGGACGCTTTAGGGACGCTGGGGGATGTTTCAGGGCGATGTTCCGCAGGCTCCCAGGACACGCACCTCCTCCATGCCCCCCCCCCAATCCCCCCTTTCCGCCCGCGGCGGGACGCGAACCCGCGGCCATGAGGAAGGGCGGAGCGTGGGGAGTGGGCGGGGCGATGGGCGGGAAAACGGGCGGGGCCGAGGGCGGAAGTGGCGCCAGGATTCAAACGGAGCGCTGAGGCGGAAGTGGCGGTTGGTGCGGCCCGCGGGGGGTCCCGGGGGTGAGGAGCCGGAGGGGGCTCCATTGGGTGGGGAGGGGCCGAGCGGGGCCCCTGTGGGGTGATGAGGGGATGGCGGCGCCCCGGGACTCGCGGGGTCAGCGGGTGCGGTGTGTATGTATGTGGGGTGGGATGGCGGTGTAGGCCGCGGGCCGTCGTTCAGCTCCCCGTTCCCTCCCCAGGTGCAGGCCCGGAGCCCACCCGATGCTGCCGCCCTCCGGACCGCGGCCGCGAGCGCCCCGGGGAGCCGCGGGTCGTGCGGAGAGAACCCCGCGGACGGGCCGGGCGCTGCTGGGCGAGAGGAGCCGCCGGGTGGCCCCGGTGGGCGCCTGGGTGGAGAGCGGCCCCCGCGAGCAGAGCGCCGCCTTCGTGAGTGCTGGGCCGCCTGGGGGGGCTGCGCCCGCGGTGACTCGAACCCCAACTGGGGCCGCGGGCGACGGGAGCACGGATCGTTTGTTCTAACGGGGTCCCGAGGTGGCGCGCTGCCCGTGCTGCCCGTGCTGCCCGTGCTGCCCACCCTCCTACACACCCTGAATTGGTTCACTTTGTTTTTCACGAGAAACGCTGGTTTCAGAATCAATCACATCAAGGCCCTGGTTCTATAGAGCTGCTGTTGATGACTGTCACGGGTTAACAGTGACTTACTCTTTTACACCACCCGCTGTAGCTTTAGCTGGCTCTCCGTGCTTCTAGCTTGCTACCAGCAGCTGATCTCTACCATAAGTGTGTAATCAACTAAAATAGAGCGGTGCGGTTAGAAAGGGAAGATCTGAAATAGATGAAAAACACTCACCTGCTCACAGGGAAAGCTCCAAGAGGAGCAATCTCCAGCAAGAGAGCCTTCCCCAGTGGCAACCAGCCCTTAAATGGTGTCCAGGTGAGGTGCAGCCAGGCTCCACCCCTTCTGGTCTCACAGCTGAATTGCCCTTACCTGTGCTCCCAGGGCTGACTCATTGCTCGCCTCAGGTGGGCAGTCAGAGGTTCAGGCCGTGATTCAACAGTTCCCATACACATTGGTAACAGAGCTACCAACTACTGATGTTTTGCCCCATATCGGTGCTCTTTATATTGTTTGCTACGTCCCTGCTTGTTCCTAAGGGATGTTTGTGAGCAGAGGGTTTATTCTGATTTAAAATAAATAAAGTTGCTGATTTAAAATAAAGAAAGAAATGCAAGTAAAGAAATGCTGTAGGGTTTGGAGCCAATCCATGCAGCACCCCGTTAGAAATGCTTAAGAAAATCTTCTCTGGTGCTTATCTCAGGGATTTCTGCTTTGAGGGTTATTATAAGAGGACTAAAAGTGCATTAAATATAGGATGATGAGTTCAGTCCCCTGTAATTAATGTCGAAACGTTACAGAAGCTCCTGTGCTTCTGCGATGATTTATTTCCATATTGTAATTTAAATTCTGAAAGGTTGAGATAATATATGGAAATGAATTGTCTCTGTATTCATGCGACTTCCACTGCCAAACTTCGAGGTGAGCTGGAGCTTTCCTGGTGCTCAGGTTTTGAAGCCAACTGAGAGCTGCTGGTCCTTGTTGGGGGCTGAGCCCTCGCTGTGCATCGAAGCACCTTCTGCACATTTGCCACACGTCAGCCATGCTCGTGCCTCCCCTTTGCCCTTGTGCCTTCAGCTGTGGGCAGGGTTGTGTGAAGTTATTGGAGCTTGTTTAATACACCTGTGTGCAGCAGCGGGTCATATTGAAAGATAAAATGAATGTCTTCAGTCAGCATTGCTAATGAGATTGCCGGCAGGGAGCACGGCGAGTTGGAGATGGCATCTTCATGCTGCTAGCAGTGCGGAGTTCTGCCCGCCTTCATGCTGTGGTTGTGCCAACAGGGCCCTGCTGCCGTTCATGTTCCTGGCATTGAGGTGTGGGGTGCAGCCATCCCTGTGATTTGAGGTTGTAAAAGTACGTATAGGCTGATATCAGCCTGCAATGTTGCAAAACCATGAGAAATCTGCTTTCATCCAGGCTTCAGCATTTCGGGTTGAGGAGGAGCTGAAGGAGCAGCAGAGGAGGAAGGCAATGAGGCTGAGGCACTTCCAGGGAGAGGTGAAGCGGCGGGTGAACCAGCAGGTCAAGATGAGAAGAAAGCAGCAGCTGCAGAGGTCCTGTGAAGCGGTGAGCAGCTCCTTCTCTCTGCTTTGCAAAGCAACACGTCCCTCTAAACTGGGGAAGAAACACAATCAACCCCCTGTTAGGGTGTTAGTAAGAAAGCAGAAAACTTGTGGCTCCGGCAGGCACTGTTGCTGCAAGTGGCAAAGCCACAAGTAAGGCAGCCCAACACCTTGGATTGCTGTGATGCTAAGGGGGCACTGAGCCTTCTGTTCCACATGGAAGGGTCACTGGCTCTCTGGGGCAATAGCTAGAGAACAGAGTCCTGCTGACCTCTTAGATCTCCAGTGTTAAAAAATAGCCAGGCTGAGTTGTGAATGGTGCAAGTGTCTCCTGGTTGTGTTAGGGAGAAGCAGCCTGTTTCTGCCAGTCTCTTCCCATAGCAATTCACAAGCAGCACTTCCATGACATATTCTCATTTCCCTCCAAGAGCTTGTTTTAAATGTTCTTTTGAATATATTATTTGATCCTTTATCCTTTCAAACTCCAGTGATAGTTGCCAGAAACTCACTGTACAGTGAGAAAGGGAAGTACTGAAATACCAGCAGTTCTGGACACCCTGAGGGTGTTTGGGCTGCTTCCAGCAATGAGAAGGCACGGTCAAGTGGGTATGTCCTCATATTACTGCCAGAACCACTCAGAGGAGAAAGCTGCCAAACTGCTGGTGTTTGCTTGTGGTGCTTTAGTGTCTTGGTTTTAACCACAGAAGGGTACGATCCTTTAAGCTCAGCATGAGCTTCTGTGGAAGCACATGCCAGCCAGGTGGGAGACGATCACTGGAGATCTGGAGATTTACATGTGGCTTTTTACCCTGGCAGGCAGAGAAGGAGAGCAGCCTTGCTGTGCAGTGCTTGGGCTCGGTGCTGCACCTGACACCCAAGAGGAACACGTGTGTTTTCCGGAGCCGCCCTGCACCCGCCATCTGCAGCCCCAGTGCCCACGCTGCCCTGGCACGGCAGCAGGAGCTGGAGGTGCCCAGCGAGCCCTTCCAGCAGCAAGCTGCCCAGGTGCGTGGGGCCCTTCCATCCCTGTTCTACACTGTCCTGGTTTTTAACAAATATTGGTGTACCACTCCATAGGACACTTGAACCAGCCCCACTGCTTGTAGATACGGTGAATTTTGGTTAAAACTTGCTGGAAATCCTCAGCTGTGACCTATTGCTGTGCTGGGATGTCATGCTGGAGAGGAGGCACTAGATGGTGCCACCTCATTGAGCGTGTGTCCTGCAGACCAAGTGTGTGGGATCTGAAATCTTGGTAAACGTGCTGTGGGGACTGTTCTTAGTGTTTTCAGTAGTGATGGTTGTGGTGCATTTGGCACTTTATAATGTGTGTTTTTATAGGAGCTGGAGTTGAGCAGGGCCCATTGGGACACCTCTTAAATGAATTTATTGGTGCAGCACTCCTGGAAAGCATCTGTTGACCTGTTATTGTGTCTGTCCTGTCCCCCTCACAACAGCTTAGCAAGGCCATGAGACAAGTTCGGCGCAGGCTGGCATCCTGTCAGGCAGTGTCCAAAGGCACAGAGGCCTCAGAGCTCCCCGGCAGCACATGGAGGCTTGGCCAGAGGCGAGATGTGAGTGGGGCAACTGGGCAGGAGGTGAGTTACATGTGAGGCTGTGGGCAGGGCTGGTGCTAACTCTGAACCCGAAGTGTCAGTCAGGGAGATTCTTCAGCAAAACCTGTGGCTTAGTGACCCAGGTGATGATGTGCCTGCCCATGGATGAGCAGGACCCCAGGGTCCTGTTGCATGGACACTTCTACCTTTGTTCTTGCAGCCACCTTTCAGAGAAGGCAGCTGGACAGAGTGGGTGGAAACACCTCTGTTTGCAAGATTAAGGAAAGATAAACTAGGAAGTAAGAATTCAAATAATATTTTAAAGGCTTAGATTGTAATCTGGGGATCTGGGAGGAATGTGGAGATCATCCCAGCCCTTGTGTGCCCTTCAGCAAACTCCAGCTGCTCCTATTGCAGCAGTCTGTTTTGTGCACATGGCAGAGACCTGGAGGACTTTCCTCATTCAAAGCTGACTTCAGGAAGGCGGTTGTTGGCATGCATCTCCTTTTCTCAGAGCACTAAGTACATGGGAGCCACATAACAAGTTTAGTCCCAAGTGCCTGACCTTTTGTGCTGTTGAATTTCATCCTGTTCTGATCACTCGGTATCAGCTTTATGCCACAGCTACTGGCATAACTATGTCCTGCTTTGTATGCCAAGACATTTTTTTAACTGATGTACTTTGCCCATCTGCAAGTCCTGGAAAAGACTAGCAGCAGCCCAACCTGCTATTTTGTCTCATTACCTCCACTGGAGCCAGCTTCCTGCCTGCCTTGCACTTCTTCATTCCCTTCTCTTTTCAGGTTCATCAAAGGTGGAGTTCATTTTGGCTAGCTGTTATCTAGAAAATGCCTTTTATATAAGGGCTGGTCTGGCTCTTCCTACTCTGTACTGTTGGATGTCTGTTCAAGAAGGTCAGCTTTGTGAAGGGTTGCAGAAACACTGTAATTATGGCTCAAGGAACTTGTATCTGTTTCAAACACTACACATACCTTCTATTTAAGTCCCTGATGATCAGCAAGATGAAGAGATAACATTATTTAGCTGTTAGTGGTGGTGTTGCCTGACACGAGTAACACAGCCCCTGCCTGTGCAATGCAGGCACTTCCAGCAGACAACGGGCTGTGGGATGTGTGGTATGGGAGTTGTATGTGTTGTCCACAGCAGTGAGGAACAACTCAGGGAGAGGTTGTGGGTCACCATATCCACCCTCCTACCTCAGCTGTAGAAAAAGGCTAATCTGCTTTCTTAAAACCCCTGGCAAGAAGGCTCTCTTAGCTTCCACATGCAACTTTCATCTGGAGCGCATGTTAATTTATTGCATTGCTTTGTCACATTACTCCAAGATTGCAGAGAAAAGAGCTCTTATGTTCATAGGAATCTTTCTTCCTGCATACATGCCTGGTTTTCCATAGTCATAATTAGGACAGCAGCTTATTCCCTTCTTTTCAGACTGTTACAGTCTTAACACTTCGATAAAGTGCTGCTCTTCCTTTGTGTTTGTCCTGATTAAGCTTCCTTGTGCTGCCTTTTCCATCCAGTCTCTTTGATTTGGATGCAAGCATTTAAACTATTCTCAGATACTTCTACAGCTTCACGTGATGTTATGGGGTCTGCAAATGCAATCAAGGCATTTCTTTGTTCCATCACCCTGGCTGATAATGAAATTATTGAGCAGAGCCCACTTAGTCCTTCCCTTTCTCAGCAAACCCAGTGTGACTGTTGCTGCTGTTACTAGCTCAGAACAGTTATTTGGCTGAAAACTGATGCACAGAAGCATAAAATGGTGTCCCTCCTGGTGTCCTCTGATAGCTGTTCCTCTCCTTGTGTACTGAATCCCCTTACTGAAAGCCTGATTTCTTGTTACCTTGATGTCTCTTGTTTTACTTACAGCCTTGGCCTTTGTGGCACTTGTTTTATGTCCCTGTGTGCTTGTGCTGTCTCCTACATGATTCTTTTTGTAATCTGACCCATGCTCCATTTCCCCTGTGTTCACATTGATCACAGGCACCAAAACAGCTTGGAGCTGAGTCAGGTTTGTCTCACACTATGCATCGTGGCTCTCCACTCCAGCAGAGTAGCTTGTACTTGTTCAGTTAGTGCTGTTTAATAGATCAGCTGCTTTTTCAATCCTCTTTTCTACCTTTTTCTTTCTTTTTTTTTTTTTTTTCCTCAGTAAAAATTTGCATTCTCTGTGGTTATTAAACAAGAACTCTGTTCCTGAAACCATCCCTGTTCTCTCCCAGGGATTTCTTTCCGGGTCAGACACTTTTCAGAGCTCTTGCTGGTCTATTTCTTGCTGCATGTCTTTCCCAAGCAGATACCTAGATTGCAATAGAGTGAAATTACCTGTCCTGTCTTCCGGGTGATCCTGCTTACCAAGCCTTTCATTGCTTTGCCTTTAGTGTTTGTAGGTCTCCAGCATGATAGCACCCAAATTCTTTCCCCAGCTGATCATTCCCCAGAATTATTGTTTTTTTCCTTCAGCAGTTTCATTTCCTTCTGTCTCCTGGGCTTCAGAGCATCCTTACAAAACAATAACTGCTGATATCTCCTCTCTTGTCCCATTGAAAAAGGTTCTCTGTTGTATTTCTGTCATTCCAATGTTGAAGAGCAGTTCCTCTGCCTATCAAGTAATTTCTTTTTCAGACTGGCTCCAGGCTGTCCTCCATGCCCCACATATTGCAGCAGCACAACCATCCTGGGCGATTCCTGGCTTGACCCACATTCCTCCTGTTGATTCACCCTGCGAGCACTTCTGCTCTTCCCTTCCTGTCTGTTTCTATCCTGCTGAAGGGATAGCAAGGAGGAAAAAAAGAAACACAAAAAAATATGGCTCAGAGCTTGTTTCTGGCATTTTGATTTTTAGTTTGTAGGAAACAATCTGCTGCCTCTCACAATATTTTAATATCCTTTCAGGAGCCTGCCCACTTACCATCTGAACAAGCACAGAATGAGTGTCACTCAAGCAATCCTGCTCACCCCAAATCCTTGCAGTCAGGAAGTGTTGCCTAGAAAGGTCTTTTTCTTTCCATCACCCCACACACTTCTGTCCCTCTGTTTCTGCAGTTGGTGAGAATGTAGTCAGGAGCCACCCTGCTAGATTTCCTGGCGCTTGTGCCCTGCAGTGATGTTTGAATACATTGCATTGCTGCTTGCCAGATTCAACTAGCTTCTCAGAGCAGGTGCCCTGAGGTTAAAAGTACCTCTAACCCTTACTCGAGGATGTTGCCTTTGCACTCTGCACCCAAAGCAGTCACAATTGAACCTCATGTTTCTTCCTCTCTCCTCCAGGAATCAGTGCTGTATGCTCCACTGCCCACCGAAGGTGAGAATGAGGAGCTTATTCTAGCAGGACATCATGATCTTCCAGCTGAACTGCACGACCAGATGGCAGCTCCACATCAGGCTGAGCAAGATGATGATTTCTGCATCAAAATGGAATTTAGAAAAGTAAGATGTGAGTCTGGGCCAGTTGGTCTTACGAAGTGCAAATCTTTGGGAGTTATGTTCAGGGAGGGGCAATGAGGCTGCTGTTGTAGTTCCATTTGCACCTTCACGCTTGGCAAGCTTGTGCCTACTGTCACCTTTGGTCAACACAGACCAAAGAGTGTGAAAGCAAGGTGAGATTGGTGGCTTGGAGAAGGCTCTCTGGCATGCACCACACACAAAGGCGTGTGGAAAGGTGTGTGGGAACTTGGATCTTGATCTGTAGGCACAAGAACTCCATTTTTAAATGCCTGAAGCCTGTTAGTGGGTAAGTGTAATGAGAGCTCCCGTGACTGCTCTTGGAATGGCCGGATCGTTTTAACATTACGCTTGCCACTTTAATCTCAGTGCTGTGGTTTTGTGTGCCTGCCTCGTCATGCCAGTTGTCTGTGCTCAGCAGAAATCTGAGACTCACTGTGCAATTGCACTGGGTGCTTAATCAAGCTCCAGGTTTGGGCAGGAGGACCTGCAGCTATCCCACATCCCGCTGCCCTGCTGGAAGCAGTGGTGGGATGGGAGAGCTGTGCATGCATCAAACTTGCCAGAAACCTTCTTTAAAAAGGAAAAAATCAAAAATTTTTCATCAGAGGAATGAACTGATGTCACTCATCCTGAGGGCACCATTCATGTGCATGCTCCCAAGAAGAGAAATAAATGTATTTATCGATGGGTTTTCTGGCAGTTTTACTAGGTATCTGAGGCATGGAAATGTTTTGCCCTTTGGATTACTTGGAGTAGTTAGCAAATACATTATGGCTAAAGCAGCATGTGCCCAACCTTGTCCGGTGACTGCTCCAGCTGAAATACTGACTTGACAAACACTTTGAGTGGAGTGAAAAAGACAGAGGGTTTTGGGATTCCATCTCTGCTACTCCTTCATCCTCACTACTTCCCTGCTCTGTATGGGTCCCTCCTGTGGGATGCCATCCTTCTGATGTGATCCTGTGTGCAGCTAATGCCGAGTGTGTTACTCTGCAGATCATGCATAGAGAACCCACCTCCAGCCTGGAGGACTTCACCGAGGAAAGATGAATGTTAATGCTGCTCTCTCATGTTATCTTTTAGTTTTCTGATGGATCAGCAAAGGATTTGAGCCCACCTGAGTCTCTGCAGAGAACGACCCTTGGTTGTCAAGCTCCCCTTGTCCTGTGGGCTGGCATAGACCAAGAGGAAAGCAAGAAGCAGGTTTGTCTGCTGCAACTAAGTGCCCATTGTTTTGTGTCTGTTTCAGGAGTGAAATGCACTGAAGCTAGGTGATGCTGCTGGCTCAGATAAGAAGCCTCTGGAGCAGCAGTGGTGTGTGAAGCATCTGCTGAGTTTGTCAGCGCTGATGGTTTCTTGAGCAAACCCACCAAGTTCTTTCTTTAAGGTCTGCTGTGACCCTGTGTGCAAACAGTAGTTGCCATTTACCCAATATCTGGGATCTGAATGATGCAAAAGTGTTTTAGGAAGAAAGGTTTGGTTTGTTCTTCCTTGCAAAACAAAGGCTGTGAGGTGCTGTGATTTGTTTTCTGCAGTTGCATGGTGAGAGAGGGAGAAGCTGCCAAAAATGCTAAGTAAAAAGAAAGGAAAAATGAACAAAGCTTCAGTTTATCTTGTTTGTGTATGAAGCTGGGAGTATAAAAGGTTCCCTGCATATCAGCACGCAGCAGGAGGGATGGTGGCTTTCAGGCTCAGGCTGCAGCCCTGATGCTTGCAGGAACTTGGCTGTGCTCAGCATGAGCTGCTCTGCTTGGTCAGCACAAGGCAGGGAGTTTCCTCCCTCTTGGCTGGCCCTTTGCTTGAGCAAAGCAGTGCTGTTTAACTCAATTCAGGAGTGGCTGAAGCTTGCTGGGGTTTGTTTTACGCTGCTAATGGGATCCGGCCTCTTTCTGTAGTGTGCTGAGGGTCTGATTTAATCACCAGGATCAATCTGTGGCCAACATTTTGACTAACGTTAGTGCAGGAGATGCAAGGAGATTGCTTCTCTGAGATTCCTTAAGAAAATAGCTTATTTTTTCCTGCTTCCTTCTGACTTGAACTTCTGTGTGTGTGTGTGTGTGTGTGTGTCAGCTTCTTTGTAGTCTATGGCCTGAAACAAAAAAGGACTTCAAACAAATTGTGTTTTTGTTCGTTATGTACATTTTCTAACAAGCTGATCCAGAAATGCAGTTGTGGTTTCTAGAAGTCGTGACAGCAGCTGGGGTTTGTCAGACTGTTCCTTCTGCCCCTTGCTTGTATCTTCTTGGCTCTGATCCACCCTGAGATAACTGGTTTTGCCGCAGGATCTTCCGTGTGGTTTTTTTCCATCCAGCTTTCTGTCCTTTCAGCCTGCCAGTCTCTCCTGTGCCTTTATATCCAGCTGTGCAAGCCTCTCTGCAGAGCAGCGTGGACATCCTCAGCCCAAAGCTCTTGATATTGATGAGAAAATCCATGCCTTGAGCTTGCTGGTGTTGTGGGGCTCAATCATGCTGACTGCTTCCCCTTAAGATGGGAGAGCTTTGCCTGTAAGCTTTAGCCAGCAGCTTTCCTCACCCTTGCTGCAGCTGTGGGTTTAGGCTGAAGCCCAAACACTGAATGTTTGCAGTCCTGCACACGGTGAATTCAATTTGGTGTTGTGCACTGTTGTTTGTAGCACACTCCTATAGTGGGATTAGGTGGAAACTAGTCCTTTTTCCAGCAGGAAAGCAAGAGTTCAGAAATTTGTTAGATGATAGATTCCATATCCACGGGAGGGTCAGTCAGAGAGCGCTGGTACAACGCTCTCCAATGCTCCGTGATGCTTTAGTTCTCCTTTCCTCATCTCTCCATCTCTTTCTTCAGTCCCGGGCTATTAAGGGACTTCTGGGGATCCTTTGGAGAGAGAGAGAGGTTTGCATCTTGATAATCACAAGCTCCAGAAGTCAAGCTGAGTGTCTGTAATACGTAATATTAGGTGAGTCTGCTCCAGTACATCCTTCTCAGAGCTGCACCTTCATTCCTGCAGCATCAGAACGAGTACCTGAGGTGCAGGCGCCTCTTCATGAGTGCTGAGCGAGAGCAAGTGAAGGAGCAGCAGAGGCAAAAGGAGCGGCAGAAGAGGATTGCTGAGTAAGTACGTGTGGGTGAGCAGCACTCTATCACTTGCCTCTTGCAGCCCAGCCTCCAAGGTAGGGAGGCTTTGTGAAGCCTGTCCAAAGCCGCATGTGACAGGACCTTTCCTGACTCCTTTGCCACTTCATCAAGTTTTCAAAATGAATCGGGAAGTCAACTGAGAGAAGCCCTGTGATGCAAGTATCTCCTTGCTCTGTGCTGCTCAATCCATTGACTCTGGGGTGGGTTTCATTCACCTAAAGCAGGAACAGAGACCCTCAGAGACCTCAGTCCTTCGGAGGTACTCAGCACTTCTCTGTTCAGTTTCTGTGTCCCCATGCAGCTCTGGGGGGAGTTGGGAGCTGATGTGTCAGGTTTGGAGAGATGCTGCACAACCACAACAAGGCTCCCTGGGACATTGACACCCAGACCACATGCTGCTGCCACAGTCAGAAACATTGGGGCGAGATTACATTGTTCTTAAGCCAATCTTCTCTGGGATTTTATATCAGACCCTTCACCCTCACAGCTATAAAGATCTATATGGCATAATAAAAACTTTTTTTTAGCATTCGTTCCCAGAACAGAAAACTCAGTATCTACATGGAAATCTCCCTTTGTTTTGGTGGCTAGGTCACCTTTCCCTTTTAGGGAGGTCCTTAAGGAGAAGCTCTGCAAATTCACACCAGGAGAAGGAAGATGCTGTGTCTTTTTGTCTTTGACTTGCTCTGGCATAAAATAACACATCTCCATGGTCCCCTTGTGCTCTGACACTGGTTCTTGTGGGACCAGGCTTTGAGGGCAAGATTTGACCATTCCATTCAATTTAAGCACAGTTTCAAAAAAGGAGTGTAGCCTTCCTGCCACCTGCAGCCAGTTGCAGTCAATCCAAGGGGACCACCAGCAGGCAGCATAAATGCTCCAGCCCTTAAATGACAAGGTCAGCCTGCTGCGTGTCCCGGAGCATGAAGTCCTGATGGTGTTTTTTGTGTGGTCATTTCTTAGACAGAAATTGCAAGGAAATGTTTCTCCAGCCACATCCCTGAAACTTAAATAGGTGCTCAGAGCTTTTGCAAGTGCTGGTGAGGCACCAGGGACCTCCTGGTTAGTGATGGGGCTTCTTCCCTTCTTTTTTTTTTCCCTCTTTTTTCTTTCTCTTTTTTTCCTTGTTGCAGGAGCTCTGCTGGGCCTGCAAGCTGCTCAGCTTGTGAGTGAGAAAGAGCTGTTTTTACAATTACTTCTGTAATGCTAAGCTGGCCTTGGCCTTAGTTTCTATAGCAGAAGATTTATGGCAATGTAGTTAAGGCACTATTACCACTTCATAAAAAAGAGTTTATAACTTGATGAGAAGTTTGGCTTCAGTGCTTTCATTCTCAGCATTCATATTTGACCCAACAAATAGAGTAACATCCAAAATGTCCCGTTCGATTATGCTTCTTTCCCCTGGCTTCTCCCCAGCTTTGATATTCAGAATGCCTTTTGGCAGTGATCAGTGTGTAACGTGATAGCATTTGGTACTCATCAGCAGGAATAAAATGGCACATGCTTTGGTTTAGGGTCTTTGTGTTTTGTAATTGCCACTTTCAAGGGAATGTGCTTTGCATTTTTTAAGTTTTACAGTCCAGCTTCCACGGAAGGGGTTGTGGTGCCATGTAGGTGCAAGGGAGAGCGAGGCAATGGAGAAAGGTTTAGTTAAAAAAGGAAAAATAAATTAACTTCTCGAAGCCACTTTAGAGTAGGTGTGGGATCCTTGGAGTTTTCCTGTTGTGTTTCTGCAGCCTTATTTTCCTTGTCATTGACTTCTTGCAGGGACAGCTTGCAGCATGGTGCAAACTGCCCAGTTTGATGAAGTCAGAAATGGGGAGGCTGAGCAAGTGTACCCAGGAACTGCTGCCCTATGGGTGGATATAAAGGACCTCAGGCACTATTCTTAGTTTCGTAAGGGTGGGAGAACATCTCAGGAGGCTTTTTAAGAGCACTGTGGTTGGCTCTTGGAGAATGGGAGTTTGTCAGTGTGGGTGCCCACGATTCAGCACCTGTCTGGGTGTGGAGATTGTGTTGGGAATTCTCTTCCCCCTCTGCGGAGGTCAGTGAAAGCTCTCTGTGCCTGCAGGATTAAGAGCAAGAAGGAGAACCAGCGCCAGCTGGAGGAGCAGAGGATGCAGGAGGTGACTAAGCAGCAAAAAACCTTTGTGGGGGAAGGTGTCTGCGAAGTTCTGGCCCAGCTTGAACTGGAGGAGAGGAGGCTAAAGAAAGTCAAGCAAAATGAGCAGCGAAATAAGGAGTACACAAGGTGAGCTGGCAACAGCTGGGCCTCTGCTCCTTGTGCTGAGCCTAAGTGACCGCTCTGTGCCTTGTAGATATGTAGAAGCTTTAAGAGCTGAGGTGAAGGAGAAGATGAAACTATACAACATCGACTTGCCACCCCTGTGCTCCTGCAGCTCTGACTTCTGGGAGTCTCACCCTGATAGCTGTGCCAACAATTGCATCTTCTACAAAAACCACAAAGGTAGGAGCTCCTGCCAGTTGTTTTTTGTTGCATCAAAAGCCCGAAGCTTTTAATTAGTGAAATGCTCATCTTGTAACACGGCTGCTTGCTCCGTTTCCCTCCCAGCCTACAACCACGCACTGCGGTCTGTCATCTCATCTTGTGACCTGGTGGATGGAAGGCCGAAGCTGCTCCTCCACCACCTCGCTGCTCTCTTCACCTGCCCTGCAAAGCTGTGAGGAGGGCAGCGGTGGTGGTGCTGCAGCGTCTCAGCACCAGAGCTGCACTGTGCTGATGCATTTTGCTGCAGTTTGCGCTCAGGTTTGAATTGCACATCTCGGACTAGGTGCAGTTGCCTGTTGCACAAGGCAAGGGCAGGTGTGAAGGAGCAGTCTGCTCTGTGGCCTTACTTTTAGAGACTTAGATTTTAGCATTCAACTGCAGAATAAACTGCAGCACAGATGATGCTCTTTGGTCTCATTTGCGGTGAGAAATGAGCAGAACGGAGGTGCCTGGGGGTTGAATGTCATGGTGCCTCATGCATCACTGAAGCCCTGCTCCAGGGACTGCTTGCAGAGGGTTTTGCTGTGGGTGTGTGCCCCTGGCTGCTGCCTGAGGTGTGTGTCTGCTGCCCAACCTTTGCCCGCCCTGCTCACTTCATGGAGGTGGGAGCCCGGCACCCAGCCAGCCTGGGAACGGTGCATACTCCAGCTGCCTTGGATGGAGAAGCCCTCTTGAGATTCGTTTTCTCCCTCCATCTCATGGGATGCCATGGCCAAGCCTCCTCCTGCCCCCTCTCCACTGTTAACCCAGGCAGGAAGGGCAGGCGCCCAGGCATGCAGCCCCACTGCTGCTGCTGACCCCGAACCACGGCCGGAGGTGGCTCAGCGCATTGGTGCCAGCACTACTCATTAACTGGGATTTGCGTCATGGGAAGGGGCTGGAGACAGCCCTCATGGGTCGGTCACCTCGGCCACCCCACAGAGATCAGGGTTGGGATGTCAGCATCGCCTTGGTTGGGCCTGGGGTTGGAGGGAGGCAAAGGGACCCCAACTTCTATCCATCCCATGGACTGTAGGCAACATCGAGGCTGAGCTTGTAGGGATGGAAGTTGAATAGAGCCGTAATCAAACAGTCATCACTGTCTGTCCCTTGGCTGATGATGAGAGCCCTGCTCACTCCCCAGCTCATCCTCCTTTGTTTGTTTTCTTTCCACTTCTTTTTTCCCTTTTATATTTTTATCTGATTTTTGCCATTTTCCATCCTTTTATCTTCCCACTTCCGTATCTTTTTTTGCATTCTCATTCTTTTTTATTGTTCTTTTATTTCTTGTGGGTTTTTTCTTTGATTTTTCCGTTTTATTTCCTGTTTTTTTCCTTTTCCTATAATTATCTTTCGTTCTTTCTAATTATTTCATTATTTCCTTTTTTTTTTCCTCGTTATTTTTCTTTTCCTTTTTTCCCGTTTTTTTAATTCCCCTTTCTGTGGATTCTTTTTTCTCTCTTTACCGTTCTTTATTCCCACGTTTTTTTTCCTGTTTTCCTTTCTCTTTAGCCCTCCTCCCCCCGCCCTCCCCCCACACTTTTTCTTTCTTTTTTTCACTTCCCACCACCCCTTTTCTCCCTCTTTTTCCCCGTTCCCCCCCCCGCTCCCATCCCGCACGCCGTGTCCGTCCCGGGGCGGGCAGTGCGGGGCGCGGGGGCGGTCCCGGGGCGGTGCCGGGCGGGGAGCGGCGGCCCCCGGGGCAGTAAAGGGCCGGGATCGGGACCCGGGCACGGCCCCGCCGCTCGCCATGAGGGCAGCGCTCGCCCCCGGCGTCCGCCTGCTGCGCGCCGTGCCCCGGGACAGCCGGTGAGGGAGGACCCAGCGGGGCCGTGGGACGGGGAGCGCGGGGCTGGGGATGCGCTGGGCTGGGGAAGAGCCGGGGTGGGGACGCGGCCGTGGGGCCCCTTGAGCCTCGCGCTGCACGTGGCAGGATGGAGCTGACACCTTCACGCTTCACTCCTGCCCGTGTTGTCCCTGTGGGCTTCGTGCCTCCTCCAGCAACGGGGAGCCCCGGGGTGGGTGGGCAGAGGGGCCGGTGGGGCTCTCGGGCACTGGGAAAAATGCTTCTGGGTGCCCTGAGGCTCAGCCTCGCAGGGCTGCCCTGTGCAATGGGTGCGTGGTGCTGGGGGAGACCCCGAGTGCCCCTGGGAGCAGTCCGGGATGCAGGGTTCCCTCTCGGGACACGCTGTCCCTGGGTCGGACGTTCCTGCAGGCATCCTGTCTGTCCTGTCCTGCGGGGTGAGGTGCCGAGTCTGCCCTTGGTTAATTGAGCAGATACAGCTGCTGCCAAACACCGCGGTAGCCGCCTGCTTCCCCTCTGCTTGTCCTACACTGCTGTCATCTTTTCCATCCCCCAGTTCAGCCCTTGTGCTTGGGACGCACATGGGGCATTTCTGTTCCCCTTTCTAGCTCACAGTGCCCTGCAGTGCTCAGCAGTGATTTTATTATTGAGTTATTTATTTGGAGTGGGAAACAGTGATTTCTATGCCATGTTAGGGCCCCATCCGTCCCCAACCCCCAGAACAGCACCGTGCCCCAGCCCTGTGGGGCCTCTGGGTGTTCTGGCACCTACCCATAGTGTGGGAAGAAGTGAAACTGTGCCGACTCAAGCTTTTCTAAAATGGCTTTCCATTGTTTTTGTTGGGTTTGCTTCTCTTTTTTTACAACTGAATGCAGAGTCCCACTCTGTGTTGGGACCTTCCCGGTGCTCTCCTCCAGCCCTGCTCAGAGCAGCATCCTCTGGAGATGCCTCTCCCCATTTTCCCCAATTTCTCATGTTTCATTGGAGCAAACAGGAGGGAGCAAAGCGTCCGGCTCCCCCCCCTTTCCATTTCCCAGCTTGGTTTTGCTGAGCGCCGGCAGCACTGTGACTCAGCCACACTTCCACACGTGGTCCTGCATGACACGGGACTGCAGGGCCAGAGAAACAGCAGCCCCAGCGCAGGCAGTCTGTTAGCAATAATCCTACTGTTATCTTTATTCCCCATTGCAATCCCAACCTCGGGGCACTGCACTACCCAGGGAGATGCCCATCTGGAGCTGACCGATCTAATAGGAAGCCCCCCGCCATGCTCATAGGAACCGCAGATATTCTGGGGGAGAACTGCGAGAAAATGGCCCCACTTTTGCCCTTTTCCATGCTTTTCAAAGGAGATGCTCGGTTCTCCATCACAGAGTAGCATGCATATGCCCAGATATTGCAACTGCTCCCTGCAAGGATCCGTCCTGTATCCTGGTGACTCACCCTCATCTCATGTCGAATGGAATGTTTTGAGGTGGTAACTGGGTTTTACTCAGTCCTCTGTCCCTGACTCTCCCACAGCTACCGTGGTCTGACGCTGGTGCTGACCTTCCTCTCCTACACCAGCTACCACCTCTCCCGAAAACCCATCAGCATCGTCAAGGTGAGCCGCGCTGCGCCCCATGCCCGTATGCAGCCTGGGGGGATCCCCGAGGACCTCCCCATGCTGACCTCATCCCATTTGCTCTGTGCACCCCCAGAGCCAGCTGCACCTCAACTGCTCGGCACTAGGCACCAACCCACACAACGACTCCAACAGCACCACGTGGTGCAGCTGGGCACCCTTCGGTAAGGCTGGCACCACAGAATCCCAAATGCACCCAAGTCTGAACTCTGTCCCTGAAGGTGGTTTCAGTCATTAATGGGTTAAGATGGGCAGGCAGGGGACCAGCACTCATTAGGCTGGAGGTGATTAAGTGGTGCAGGATTGTGCCCTGTGCCCCAGACCAAAGGACAGCGGATGTTGAAATCAGGACAGGGTGGGATAGTTCGCAGCTCCCAGCCCTACTGCCCGACCCTGTGAGATCTGCGGGGTGGGATGGGGATGGGGATGCAGCTCTAACGCTCTCTCTTCTCCAGATCAGGACAACTACAAGGAGCTCTTCGGCGCTCTGGACAATGCCTTCCTCGTGGCCTACGCCATCGGGATGTTCATCAGGTAGTTGGGCTGTGCTCAGTTTCCCCAGCTCAGCCCCACGTCCCCCATTTGGCACCACTCCTCTGTTTCCCGTGCTCTCTCCACAGTGGCATTTTTGGGGAGCGGCTGCCGCTGCGGTACTACCTGTCGGTGGGCATGTTGCTGAGCGGGATCTTCACAGCACTCTTTGGCTTTGGCTACTTCTGGAATATCCACGTCCTGTGGTACTTCATCATTGTGCAGGTGCGGCCCGACCTCGTCCCAATTTTGGCATCTCCTCCCTGCTCAGCGTGGGTGCCGATACGGCCCGCCCAGTTTGGCAGCCGCTCCCAGATCACCCTCCGGGATTGCTGCCCTGCTTCCTCCTGCTCAGAACAGTGCCCACATTTGGGTGTTTGCTCTCTCCTGCCAGGTGTGCAATGGGCTGGCGCAGACGACCGGCTGGCCCTCAGTTGTGGCATGTGTCGGGAACTGGTTTGGGAAGGGAAAGTGAGTGCGTGTCCCCATCCCCATCCTCGTGTTTCCTGCTCACAGTCAATGCTCACCCCACCATCCTGTCCCCACAGGAGGGGTCTGATCATGGGCATCTGGAACTCACACACCTCCGTGGGCAATATCCTGGGCTCTCTCATCGCGGGCGCCTGGGTGTCCTCTCAGTGGGGCTTGTCCTTCATTGTGCCTGGCATAATCATTGCTGTCGTGGGCATTGTCTGCTTCTTCTTTCTTGTGGAACGTGAGTGGTGATGTGAATACCCAGCACAGATTTTCTCTTTGCTCATCTTCTGGTGGTTTTGGTGACCCCAAAAAGCAATTTCCCATTGGAAGCAAGCAGGGATGCGTCCTTGGTGCTGGGAGCAGACCAGGCACCACAGGGATGCTCAGCTTCCCTTGGGGTTGCACCCTGGCCTCCCCGATGCCATTGGCTCCTTTGGGAGGCCTTGTGGGTTTTTGTGGGGCTGTTTCGCTGCCAGGGACATGGCACCTGCAAGGCAGTGCTCCTAGGGGTGTCTTTTCCTCCCACAGACCCCGAGGACGTCGGCTGCAGCCCACCCCTGCAACACGTGAGTTCCATCGTCGTGCCCTTTGTGGGTGGGTGGGGAGCCTGCAGCCACACGGTGCCAGGGATCAACTTGTTTGTAAATGCCCTGGTGCTATCAGAAATCTGAATGATGCCTGACTGTTGGGATGCTCACTGCATTGGTGCAGGCATCCTATGGGCCAGTTCTCAACCCAAGTCGTCACATCCCAGCCCCATATCTGCTTGCTTTTAGGATGCATCAGATGAGAAGGACCCTGAAGGGGTGACCTCCGAGGACCGCAGCAGCACTGACCCCAAAGAGCTGGCTGAGGAGCTTGAAGCGATCAGCTTCCTTGGGGCGCTCCGGATCCCTGTGAGAACCTTCCTCCATGTCCCCCTGGCAATAAAATTAGTGGGAAAATGCTCTCCTGATGCCATCTTCTCTCCTCACAGGGTGTGGTGGAGTTCTCCCTCTGCCTGCTCTTTGCCAAGCTGGTGAGCTACACCTTCCTCTACTGGCTGCCCCTCTACATCGTGAATGTCGGTGAGCTTTTGGAGATGGCAGGGCAGAGTGGGATAGATTCAGCCCCTCCTCACCTCGCTTCTCACCCCGCTCCTCTTCTTTCAGCTCATTTTGGTGCCAAGGAAGCTGGAGACCTGTCCACCCTCTTTGACGTTGGCGGTATTTTAGGTTTGTGGTGTGCCCGGGTGCAGGGTTGTATCAATCCTTGAGTGCAGTCCTGGGTCTTGCCTTTCCCTTAGAGAAAATATCTTCTGGAGTGCAGAGTTGCATGTGGGTACAGGGAAACCATGCAGAGGGAGGCAGACAGCTCATGGATAAATGACAGCCCTTCTCTGATGCAAAGATATTGAACTTGGATGTTTAGCCTTTCAGATATTTAACTTTGGGGACATCTCACTCAGAAAATGGGACAAAAGAACATCCCAGTGCAGTGAACCATTTGATATTGGGCTAACCCAGCGTGAGACTGCTTTGCCCTTAGGATTGATGTGATTCCTTTATTGCAGGGGGGATCTTTGCTGGCCTCATCTCTGACTACACTGGTGGCCGGGCCACCACGTGCTGCGTGATGCTGGTGGTGGCTGCTCCCATGGTAAAAAAACAAACAAAGAACCCAAAGGGATCTTTGTGTTTCATCCCACTCTGTCTTGAAGCCTGAGCAATACTTCAGCAAAGCCTTGGGGTCTCGCTGAGCCAGTCCAGCTTTCATCCTTTTGCTTTGCACCCTGAAATCTGAGAGCCCAAGCACCTGCATGCAGCTCACTTGGCTTTGCCGCCATAAAATGCAGCTCATTAGCAGTAATCCAATCCATGCTGACTTGAAGCTGTGAGCCTTCTCCTTCCCACAGCCCTTCTGGAGCTGACATGCATTATGGTCACATCCATGATAGCACTGCTGGGGGAAACCATGCCTGGCAAGCAATGCTGGGCCATAAATTGGTGCAACATGTCTGTATGGCATTCTGTCTGTCTGGACACAAGGCCAGGCCTGTGTTCCTCTACCTGCATCCAGCTGATGCTCACCACTTCCCAGCCTACTTGGAAGGAGCTTCAAGTTCAATGCAGTGATGATTTGGCTCCCAAGGGGCTCCCATCCCACACCCAGGGTGCTGATGCTGTGAAATTGCTCAGGAAAGTGGGATACTGAGGATGGGTTTGTGCTGTGTCTCTCTTCCAGCTGTTCCTGTACAACCACGTTGGGCAGAATGGCATTGGCACATCTATAGGTAGGGAGCAACTGGGTGCAGTGACTCCAACACCGGTGGGCAGCAGGAAAAGTTCTACTTGCTCTCCTGGTTTCATTTCTCCCCTCAAGCTGGGGCTTAGGGCGCCCTCCTGGCTTTATTTTGGGATCTGGGGAAGGAGTCTGTGGATGGTTGCTCACTGCCAAACCAGTGGGCTTGGCTGGGGAAAACGTGAGCTGCTGGGTGCCATGCTCACAGAGCAGGACTCGCTGGGACGATGCTCCCACATCCCAGGAGCATTTAGCTTCAGCCTCTCTGCCACATCCCGGCTCTGTGCTGACCCCGGGCCACCTTTTCCCTTGCAGCAATGCTGATCGTCTGCGGTGCGCTGGTGAACGGCCCGTACGCACTCATCACCACGGCAGTGTCAGCAGACTTGGTGAGAGTCATGGGGCTGTGTGCATTTTTAGCTGTGTTCCAGCTCCTGCCCAGAAAGGCAGGATGGTCACACTGTGTGCTTTCTTCCTACTGCTTCCTCAGTTCCTCAGCTGTGTGACTCCCCTTGCTGTCCCCATGCATCTCCCCATAGCGTATACCTACCGGAAAAATGTGCTCATGAATCACACACGAAAGCCACATCCCTGCATGTGCTCAGTCTTCCCATTCGACACATGGAAACTGCCGGCGTGTGCAGTGCTGAGGCTGCTCTTCCTCCTCTCTCCCCACAGGGAACCCATGAGTCCCTCAAAGGAAACGCAAAAGCCCTGTCCACCGTCACGGCCATCATTGATGGCACAGGATCTGTAGGTCCGTGCAGCGGGGGGTTGCTGGATGTTCTCCTGGTGCTGTGGGGCTGGAAGGCCTCGCTCCCCTTTTCCCATGTCCTAACACCCCTCGTGTTCCCTGCAGGTGCTGCTCTGGGGCCCCTGCTGGCAGGGCTTATCTCCCCCACGGGCTGGAATAACGTATTCTACATGCTGATAGCAGCTGATGTCTTGGCTTGCCTGGTAGGTCCTTCCGCAGAGGTTCCGCAGCCCAAAGGTTCAGCCCCACAAACAGGTTCTCCTGGGTAAACCCCCGGAATGCATCTCCCAGCAATGATAAAGCTCCCACCTTTCCTCTTGCAGCTCCTTGCTCGTGTGGTGGTCAAAGAGGTTCGTGCATGGTACGGCTGCATGGCAAGGAAGAGAGGGTATGTCCAGCACAGCATGGGGATGTATGTGGGACATGGCCGAGGGATCGTGGTGCTGAGCATCATCCTTGTGTCTTGTAGTTCTAGTGTACAGCTCACAGAGTCAGTGCTGGATGGGAAGTAGCTCGGTGTGAGTACCTCTGGCTGCACCCGCCTCAGTACCAGCACTGAATGCAAACACTGATTGGCCCCAATGCTTGGCAGGGTCACCAGCAGACACACTCCAGCTGGAGGTGTCCCTGCTTGCTGCAGGGACTTGGACCCGATGGCCTTTAAGGGCCCCTTCTAACTCAAACCATTCTGTGGTTGCAAATAATCCCACAGCCAATCCGAAGGATCCAACCCCAGCAAGCAGGGCACTCAGGCAGGCACGCAGCACATCCCCATCTCCAATCCTAGGGACACAAAGCATCGATTAACCCCAAACAGCCAAATGTAGAGGCTGCTACCTGTGCTAACGAGCAGATCGCGTGGCTCATCAGCTGCTAATCAGCCCATGGCCAGATTGCTGTGGGGAGGGTGCACCTCAATCACCTCCAAATCAGCACCGGCCAAACCCCGCGCTGTGCTGTGCTGTGCGGCCCAACACGAGCTCCTCCATCTTGTGCCCGCAGGTGAGGAGCAGCACTGGTCCGCATGGCGGTAAGTGCAGCCTGCCTGGCACTGCGGTGGTGGTGGTGGTGCAGGGGAGGCCGCTGCTCTCCCCACTGCTGCTGTGCTGCTGCACCAGCTGCACGCAGTGTCTGGGGTCGCTGTGGGGCTTTGGGCCGTTCCCGCTCTGCTGGAGCTGCGGCGGTGGCGGATTCTCCCCTCACATTTTCCTTCCCTGTGGCCGGAGCCCAGGAGCTGCTTTTCCACCCGTTTCCATCCTGTTCCTGCAGCTCAGCCTCGCTCTGTCCCGCAGGTTCCAGCAGTTCTGACGTGCCCTCGTCAGCCGTCCCGCGCTGCCAAAGGGTGAAGGGACGCGGCCGCTGTGCCGCCATGTCGCCGTGCCACCACAGCGGCCCCGGGCAGGTCCCGCCATTTTGTCTCAGTGGGAGGAGGTGGCCAGGAGCCAGCGGACACTTTTTGGGCCAGTTTTGTGCCATCGGCTGTTTTATTAATAAAAAGGTGCAAAGCCTGCGCTGCCCACGTCTGCCTGGGTGCTGCAAACCCCCCCTGCTCGTGGGCTCACCCCGTCCTGCATGCTCTGCGTTGGACGTCAGACCATCACCAGCGAGCTGCAGCAGCGGCGCCATCCATCCCTTGTGGGGATGGATCCTGGAGCCGCAGTGCAGATGCTGCTGCCCCCCAACACTCCATTCGCCCCATTGTCCCCCACTGTGCCACTCAGCGTCAAAAATGGAGGCAGGTCCTGATGGGCAGCTCAGTGTGTGTGCTCTCCTCGCTTCAGTGCAGGGGGCTGATGGTCTTCGTTAGCCAACCCCTAATTAGGAGAGCAGAGCAGGAGGGCCACCTAATTAGCATGGGGCCAGCTGTGCGGCCAGCTGTGCGCTCAGGGGGCTCAGTATGAGGGGTGGCGTGGATTGGGACGCCTGCAATAGGAGGATGGGGAAGGCTGGAATACACACCTAAAGCAGAAGTCCCACAATGTGACACACACACACACGGGCTTATTGCAAAACCAAAGGCTTTTTTCCTTTCTTCCTTTTTTCCACCTTCTGCCCTTTCTCGCTGCAGCTCTCAGTTTTTCCAGGGTGAACCGGAGCCGTGTTCTGCTGCAGCAGGGCTTGGAAAATGTGAGCAGCCCTGGCTGCAGTGCTGGGAGCAGCAGAGCCCAAGGCCAGGAACTGCACATCTGAGCGGGATTTCAGAGACCAACGGGAGGGCAGCATCCCTGGGTCCATCATGGCACCCCCACACAAAACATGCTCCTCTGCTTGGGAAAATCGGGATTGCAGGGCACATAAAGTGCTTCGGGCACATGTGAAGGGCAGCAGCGAATTCCCCTCTAGCAGCCATGCCCGGGTGCTCCTCCATCCGTGACCCACAGTGCTGAGCTCTGAGCCGTGCCAGGAAGGGCTGCTCTGCCTTTGGAGCAATGCGGGCCCTGCAGAGGTGAGGAGCTGGTGAGGAGGTGGTTTGGGCACAGCCCGTAATTACCCGCACGAGGAGCAGCCGGCGGGCACTGAAGGGCTTTTTAATTAGCAGCCAAAGGCAAAGTGGGACTCAACAGCGGGAAGCTGAAGTCAGCAAAGTCAAGGTGGAAATCAGAGGCCAGTTCTGTGCCAGGGAGAGTAATTAAACGCCAGCAGAGCACGGCGGGAGGAATTGCCGTCACTCACGGACCTTAAATCAGGACCCGGAGATTCTCGTGCACTGGGCACCGCAATCCCAGCGGCGGAGCAGCCCCGCTCCTTCCTAATGAGCAGGCGGAGGGTGGTGCAGGGCAGGCCGTCCCAGCAGCCTATGAGCGGCTTGCAGCCCACTGCTGCCACTGCCAGCAGCCCTGGTGTGGGGCTCTCTTGCTGGAATTTAGCACGATCCTCCCGGATGGGATGCACATCATCTGCAGGAGGAGAGCTGGCAGCAGGAAAATACACCTCCCTGCATCTGAGCAGCAATGGAGGATCATGGAATTGTAGGGGATGGAAAAGAAGATGATTGTTGTTGGTTTGGGTGGGGGACAGCAGCAACTTGGAAAGCAGCTCTGGCTCACAGTGATTCCTTCCCCAAAAATAAACAGGAACTGTCTGGAAAGGCCCCGTGTGGGGGGAGCAGAGCTGCACAAATCACTGCAGTGCCCACAGCCATTGGAGCACACCCAGGGGGCACAGGACAACGATGGGGTCCGACTTTCTGGTCACCCCGAGTGCCCCAGGAGGAGCCTAATGACCAATTTTAGTTACAAGCAGGTGACTAAGGGGAGCAGAAAGCAAACATGCTGCGTTTATTTCCAGGGAGAATCCTCACACTTCTGCTTTTAGGGCTTTTTTTTGGCACTTCAGCTGCTTTGCCACAGCTTCCCTATTTGCGGGACGCGACGCCAGCAGCGAGGCTTTGGGAACTGCTTGCTGCCATCAGTGCCATTCAACCTCAGAATCTCCCAGAGTGCCAACACTGGTGCTGCATCACCGGGAGCAGAGAGCAGGGAGCACCCAACCCACACACACCTGGAGGGGGAACCTCCCAAAAAGCAGCTTTCAGTAACACCAAAATGCTGCAAACCTCATTCCTGGAAAACAGATGAAGGCTGGGCCTCGAGCTTCCGACAGGACTTTTATTCATGTTAAAAACGAATAAAAAGAACAGCTTGTGAATATTCATTCAGTAAAAATCAACGTCCCAGCTTGGCCACCCAGTTTATTGCTATGAAAATGGGAACCACTTCCCGAGGACTGTCCCTCTGTGCTGAAATAAAACCAGGTGCAGAAAACACCCTCCCTCCGTTCCCTTGGAAAATAACAACGGACAAGAAAAGGAGACAAGGTGTGAACTCAAACCAGCCGAGACCTCGGGCTGCGCCTGAGATAGTTGTGCTCAGAGGGATGACAGAATCATTAAGGCTGGAAGAGGCCTCTCGGATCACTGAGCCCAACCAGGCAGCGCTCCATCTCCTGCGCTTCCCACTTGCACTGCCAGCAGAAGGGGATCCATGAAGCCGCTCAGTCCCAGAACCGCTGGCATCCCAGCAGAAAGGCTGCACTGCTCAGCGTCACCTCCAGCAGCGCAGCGCCTTGGCGTGTATCGGCTCCAGGAGGTGCATCCCCAGCAGCAGCGCGCAGCCCAGCAGCAGCAGAGCCATGAAGGCCAGCAGCACCAGGCGGCCCACCAGGAAGGTATCCACGATCTGTGGGCAGAACACACTGTTACAGCCTCCATCTCTCGTGGCTGGGAGAGAAAAGGGACTGTGGGAGAACGTTACACCAGGGGGAGACTTCTGGGGTCCCACTGCAGCATCGCGGGTCACAGAAATCTTTGGGTGTGAAAGAAGAGATTCTTAAGGCAGCTGCAAGGAGGATGCTGCCAGCGTCAGCCTCGGGTCGGGGCTGCCCGGGGCCGTGTGCTCCCAGCAGAAGCAGAAGGCACTGGCACACGCTCAGCCCCGAGATGCCGCACTGAGGGTCTCCTGTGGATGCCGCGGTGGCTCCTTCAGCACGTTTCGCTTTTTAATTAGCCAATTAGCGGGGCCTCGTTGCAAAGAGCCCGTGTCATGTATTATGTATGGACAGGGGAAGTCCCGCCCGACTGGGGGAGCAAGAACACAAGCCAGACGTCGGGGCTGGCCGACACGAGCACCGCAGCCCGGCCGTTATGTGAGCGGGATTCACGCGTGGAAGAGAAGAAAAACCCGCACGGACGTGCAGATGGAGCATCAAGGACTGACCTGCAGCTTTAGGAGGGGAAAGTCGGGAGGGGTCGCTCTGAAGGGCGGGGGGTGAGGGGGGGGTTGGGGGGGTCAGAGCTCCGAACTCACCTGGGGGCCCGGGGGCGGCCCCGCGCTGCCGTCCTCGCGCGGGTAGAGCAGCAGCAGGGCGCTCAGCACGGCGGTGCACAGCGGCACGAGCAGCGCCGACAACCTGCGGGCGGAGCGGAGCGGAGCGAGGCCTCAGCGGCGACAACGGCAACGCGACACCGCCCGGCAGCCCCGGGACCCCCTTACAACCCTTACAGCCCTTACAGCCCTTACAGCCCCTCGCCCCCTTTCCCCCCCTTACCGCGTGGCCCCGGGTGACAGTGCCAGCATCAGGCAGAACAGCAGCGCGAGCGCCCACAGCCCCGCCAGCAGCACCACGCCCGGCCCCGCGCCCTCCATGCTGCCGCGTCTTCTGCCTGGCAACCGCGCCGCTTCCGCCCAATCGGCGCCGCCCGCCGCGCGCTCCGCGCTTCCCATTGGCTGAAGGAAGGGGGGCGGCCTCGAGGCCTTCCCCGGGCCGTTAGTGCCGGCCGCGCGCCGTGCGGTGCGGTGTGAGCGGGGGGGGGCGCCGGGAACGGCCCCCGTGGGAGCCCGCAGCGCCCATCGGCCGCCTCCCAGCGCCTGCACAGGGGGGGTCGTGCCGGGTCCGAGGGTCCGTCGGGACGAGTCCCGCGGTCAGCGCGGTGGGAGCCCGTAAGCGGGTGCGTGGCCCAACGCAGCGAGATCCGAGCGGTGTTTGTGCCGCTCCTTCCTTGAGCCCCACGGCCGAATAAAATAAAGGCAAAACGGGAAGAGAATCCTAGGAGGGGAGAAAAGGCCGCTCGTGGGCTGCAGAAGGTGGGGAGCAGCGGGAACGAAGGCTGTCCGTGCGTGCAGCCTGGTGCCGCTGGTTGCTGTTGCACGCGGACGGGTCTGGACGCAGCGCCGGGCGCCGCCAGCAACGTGCAGCCACGCGCTGCCAGCAAAGAGCGCGGCCGGGTAACGCCGAGCAGCGCCCGGCACCGCCGTGATCCGACAGAGCTGCTTCTATTCGTGTGGATTGGGATCAAGTAGCTCGTCTGCAGACTGGGGGAGGCGGCTTTGGAGGGAGGGTTTGGGGAGAGGGAGGTGGTGAGGTGACCCCGCCGGGGCTGGATAATGGAGCCTCACAGAGCTGCGGTTTCCCAGCCCTGAGACTAATGAAGTGCTGGCCCACGAGGGCACCTTTCTTCAGAGGCTGCGGAGCTGGATCAGAGCTCGTTTGGAAAGTGATGGCCTGAGGAATGGGGCAGGTTCGGGTCGAGGGGTCTCTTTGGTGATAACGGCACGGCTGTGATGGGCAGCACCGTGCTGTGCCTGCCCTGCACTTGAGATGCCAACCCGAGGCGTTACACCCCCAAAACAGAATAGCCGTGAAACGAGGACAACAAGAGCCTCCCCCCAGCCGGACCAGCACGGCTCGGTGCTACTTTCTGCCCCAAAACATGGATTCCATGGCGGTGTCAGCTGGAAATGCCCCATCCCTCTCCATCCCCAGGGCGGTGTCAGCTCTCTGTCTCCAAAGAGGAAGATGCCACCATCCAACCCCAGCCAGCAGCACCGGGCTGCGGCCCAGCAGCAGGGAGCTGTGAGAGGTGGGACAAGTCGAGTGGTTTCCTCAGCAGAGCAGAGCGGGCAGAGCAGAGGAACTGATCCCTTGCACCACTGTAAAGCTTGCAGTGCTTCAGCTGAGTGTGGGCTGGGTTATCAAATACGAGACCTGCTGATGCAGGTCTGTCCTACCCCTGATTTCAAGACGGCTGAATTGCTAAATATTTTTATTAGCAGCAAATTTGTGGCTTGCTGGAACTAATTTCACGCCCAGTAGATATGGAGCTTAAGCTGGGGATGGCGTTAAATTGCTCTCTGGTACGGGTGTGTAAGCCCTTTGGGGATGCTGCTGGATGGGAGCAGGTGCCAGGCTCCCTTTGGGGCGTTGTTTTGGGTTGGCAACTCTGGGGCTCACCTGCACAATGGGAAACGTGTCTGTAAAATGCAACAGTCTCATAGGTGTAGCTTTGCTTTTGGAGAGGCAAAGCTTGCTGCAAGCGCAGAGGGAGCAGGCGGTGAGGCTGGGAAGATGCTCTTTGTGTTTGAGGGAAGCATTTGGCATATCTGTGCTATTTGGGGCATTGCAAGCAGCAGCATCCTGCGGTTCTTCGCCACATCTGGAAGAGGCTTTTCCATTGCATTGCTGCTGACGTGGGATGGGTGTGGTGACGCTCCACTCATTGCACAGATGGGGAAGGTGGTCTGTGGGCGGGCACTGGCCTGGGTGCAGCTGGGTCGGGTGCAGGGCAATGGGGCACAGGGGCTGTGGGCTCTGCTTACAGCTCTGAATGCCCAGGGCTGTGAGTGAGGGCTGCTCTGCCCCGGCATCTCCCCAACGTCACGCACAGATCAGCCAGGGGATGAGTTGCCCTTTTCCAAAGAGAATCACTAATGAAAGAAAGTTAAAATAATATAGGAGAGTTCATAATGGCTCCGGTGGGGATACAGCTCTCTCTCGCAGGAACCCATTTCGTATTATCTTTCTCCTGCTCATGGCGGAAATCAATTTTAATAGCGGTGACAGGAAATGAGGATGTAAGACTTCAAATAGAACAAATCCTGCAATGCTCAGAAATAATAAAATGGGATATGAAGTCACTTTTTAAATAAAAAACTTGATCTTGTCAAGAGAAAAAGCGCCTTAAAGCGCCCAAACGTGCTGGGGTTGGGGCACAGAGATGGTTCTCACCCCCATGATCACAACCCCTGGGCAGCAGCACAGCCTGAACCTGGACTCCTGCTGCTTTCTGGGGTCTGTTTTCCCAGTCAGACCTCATGAAGGGGAGAAAAGAAGGCCTGGAGTGGGGCAATGTGCAGTGCCATATCTGCATACCTGGTACTCCAGCTGGAAGACACCACGTGGTTGCAATGGAACTGTTTATTAACTGTTATTGCTCTGTTTATTCATTGTTACTGTTCTTGTATCAATCATCATTGGTGCAGTTATCAGTCGCTGTTATTCTGTTTCTATAGGAGCCCACTGACACTTTTTAACCCAGGGTTGTCTGGAGCTTTTCTTCTATAAGGAAAAGTCTGCGGAGCCTCCCAAACCAGGATGGGCTTCTGCAGACACGATGCTCCCTAAAGCACATCTCGAGGTGTCCGTGCTGCCACTTCCCATTGAACAAATAGGAACGTGGTCACTGCTTCTGTTGCTGCTCCAGGACCTTTTCCAGCACCAAGTGCCTCACGGTGGAGCCACTCGATGGAACTCCCCACACTTAACTTTAAGTGGCTCATCATCATTAGATCTTTCGGTATTCCTCGTAATGGCGTTAATCACGGGCCACTCATTAGATTTTAATGTGGCTGTAATATGTTCATCCATTGTCATTCAGGTGCAGTTTGGCTCACTGGAAGGGCCGTGCGGTGTCACTGGGGTTTGATGGCAACACCTTGAGTTCCCCTGATTGTCAGTCAACAACCAGGCACTTTTTGGCCTTCAGGAATTAAATGGTGGGGTTTTCAGTGCCGCTGGGTTTATATCAGATCACACTGGGGACATCTGAGCTGACAGCTCACAGCTTTGTCCCATCATCAGCCTGGATGGGGTCACACCTCCTGGGGGCATCCCAGGGCTTTTCTGCTCCTCTCCAACCTGATTTTTATTGCTGATGGATGGGAAAAAATAAAATAAAATAAAATAAAATAAAATAAAATAAAATAAAATAAAATAAAATAAAATAAAATAAGAAAAAGGAAAACAATGAGAGAAGGGAAGGGAAGCGAGTCCTTTTTGCCACACTGGGCTCCATGACTCTTCCAAACCCCATCTTGTACCCCCACGTTCTCCAAGCACACTTTTCTATCAGCCCTGTGGTTTGGGCTGGGATCTGTAGGAAACACTTCAGCTTTCCCAGGTCCATCTGTGAGTCTCTGTGCTGTCTCCAGCAGGTGCATTACGAGGCGTTTGGGTGGTAGATGAGATGCTCCTGGGGAACCTGGGCAGGAAATCAGAAGCTGGCTCATCAAATGGCCTCCTGTGATTGCAGCACAAAGTCCCGGTCACAGCAGGGGCTGTTAAAAGGCAGAACCAAATCTGTGCAAACTTTGGTGGGTATCATTTCAAGAGAGACCAAAAAAATGACACTAACATCGGGATGTAAAGCTGCTCAAAATTCAAAGTTTATAGTCCATCTGTCTCTTTGCTTCAGGGAGCCTGTATTAAATTTATTGCTAAATAAAACAAATAAGCCTAGCAAAAATCGGCACCCAAATCTGCATACGCAGATGAGAATTAGCACACGTCTCTTGCTATGATGGCTGATTCTCAATTTGCATCTTTAAGGAGTTGTGACCAGAGCTGCATCTCCTGTGTCCCTGTGGGTTGGGTGAGCCCCCAGCATGGACCGAACCCAAAACACTGCAGTTTGAGCCCAGATCCACCGGGCTGCAGCAGCACAGAGCGTGGATGGGAACGGCGGCTGGGAGACCCCGAAGGAGCAGCAAGACTTTATTACGGCTGGAAATTAAACATTTAAAAGCAGCAAGTTGGCAGTGGGGATTTTCTAATAAAAGCCATCTCGCCTGCCATTTACTCAGCACTTCCATCCGAAAGGACCCCAGCATGCTTTCCCAACTCAGCAAGGTGTCATTAACCCCTGCCTGGCCGATGGATGCTATCCCTCCTGGTGCCTCTGGATTATTGATACAGCCTTCATTACATCCCCTCTGCACTTACCTGTTCGGGGCTGTTGGTTCTATGGGCTGTCATGAGGATGTGCAGAACGCACCGTGCCCTCTTGCTATTTGTTTTCCAGCAGCAAACAGTGCTGCTGCGCTGCTGCCATGAACCTTTTGGCTTTGCTCTTGTCCCCGGGAAAGTTGTGAGCTGGGATAAAGGTAACATTGTTGAAGTTGCATTGGATGACAGTGATGGACCACTCTCAAAACTCGGTGGGATTTGGGCAAGGCTGGGAAAGCACGTGAGCCCTAAAGGACCATCCCAAATAGCAGCACTAGCTCAGCACTCAGAGCTGTAGGGCATGCAGGGGGCTGGGAGCAGCCATCCGTCCTCAGTGTGGTCCATGGGGCTCCTTGGAGCCATCCTGGCTGTGTTTCAGGTCAGCCATGTGGGGCTGCGCTGTGTCCTCTGCCCAGCAGCGCACCTCACCGGGCTCACCATCCACGCTCCCACTGTTTTAACATCTATTGCTTCATAATGTACCCTTCTCCTCTCCTACACATATTTCAGGGCATTTCAGCACCTCCCATCACACCCCATCACCCTGAGTCCAGCACCGGCTCCAATGCAATCCTGGAAGGAGAACTGAATTCATGGCACAGCGGTCAATGGCAGCATGAAGCAGCAGGGTGAGATTTCGTGTCTCCTGCAGCCCCTTGTGTAGAGATGTAAATACGAGAAGCGATCTGTGTCGCTGCAACTGCCAAATGTTTAATATTTTAGTAAAGTTGCTCCGAGTGCTCTTGCCACTTCGCACAAGGAACTCGGCGTGCTCTTGAATAAGTGCTAA
Organism: Excalfactoria chinensis; assembly: GCF_039878825.1. NCBI lineage: Eukaryota > Metazoa > Chordata > Aves > Galliformes > Phasianidae > Excalfactoria > Excalfactoria chinensis. The sequence goes on from NC_092845.1 coordinate 5,714,889, forward strand.
TTAGTTTGCTCTAATTGCATATTTACAGCTTCGAGTGCACAAAACACAGCCTTGCTGTGGGTGCGTGGTGCAGAGACCCTATTTTTGCCAAAAGGATTTAATTTTAGGGAGGTTTCCATTTCCTGATGTGGGACGGGGAGGTTTGAGCAAGGACTGGGGGCTTGGATTCCCTTTGCAGCATCACCCTATGGAGGAGAAGATGTATTTAATATTGAAGTGAGCGTGTTTGATACTAAATGGGGTGTATTTTATATCAAAGCGGGTGCATTTGGTATCAAATGTGGGTGTATTGGATACAAAGCTGCAGGAAATTTGGAAGGAGTTTGCAGTGAGAGCCAACAAGACTGAGCCAAGAGCTGCGTCCCACTGTGCAAACCTGCAGTCCCAACCCCAGAAAGGCCGGGGTGAGCTGGTAGGGCAGAGATGGTATTGTAGGGCAGAGATGGTATTGTAGGGCAGAGATGGTATTGTAGGGCAGAGATGGTATTGTAGGGCATGGGATGGTATTGTAGGGCAGAGATGGTATTGTAGGGCATGGGATGGTATTGTAGGGCATGGGATGGTATTGTAGGGCACGGGATGGTATTGTAGGGCATGGGATGGTATTGTAGGGCATGGGATGGTATTGTAGGGCATGGGATGGTATTGTAGGGCATGGGATGGTATTGTAGGGCATGGGATGGTATTGTAGGGCATGGGATGATATTGTAGGGCATGGGATGGTATTGTAGGGCATGGGATGGTATTGTAGGGCATGGGATGGTATTGTAGGGCATGGGATGCTGCGGGTGTCGCTGGGGTGGGGAACGACCCTGAAGCATTGGGAACTGACAGTGGATGAGCCCCACGGCCCCGATTCGTGCTCCAAACCCGAACCAACACAGAATCGCCATCAATCACCGCCCCGGCACTGACGTGCTGCGCGGGGTGCAGTCAGAACACACGGGAATATGCGGAGAAACAGGAATTTCAGCGCGTTTTTCCCCTTTCGGTTTTATTTAGTGCGGAAGGGCGGCCGGGCTGCGCGATTTTCCTCTTTCATTGCGCCGCGCTGGGGGCGCCGGGCGCGTTTTTTTTCTTTCCCATCGAGACGCCCCATGTCAGAAGTTTATTTCCAGGAGCGGGGAAATAAAACGGGGGCGGCGGGCGGCCCTGATACGGCTCCCGGCGCCGCCAACGTCCGCGGTCGCTCCCACTCGCTCCCACTCGCTCCCGTTGCCCATTGTTGCAGCTTCGCGCGCCGCTTCCAGCGACCCCCGTTTCCCTCCGCGCTCCGCTCCGAGCAGCGCCCGGCCCGGCCGAGTCCCGCCGTTGCGTCGCGCAGCTCGGGAGGCGCGGCCGGGCGGGCGCGTGGCGCGTGTCGCGTTGCTCCGGGTCCGGGGGCGGGATGCGGGCGGCGCTGCGCGCGGCGGGCGGTGCTGCGCGCGGCGGTGGGCGGCGCTGCGCGCGGCGGGGCCGGGCGGGCGGCAGCGGCGTCGGGGCTGTCAGGCCGGTGCCGGTGTGATGAAGATTGGCGGCAGGTAGGCGCTGTCACTCAGCGGCGGGGCCGCCGCGCGGGGGCGGGCGGAGCCGAGCGGACAAAGCGGCCCCGGGCGCCGGGGCACGTGCGGCGGGCGGCGGCGGGCGGCTCCTCCGCGCCCTCCTCCCGTTTGCGCTCCGGTGCGGGAAGTAACTTGGCGTTCCGCTGCGGCGCTCGCGGCGCCGTTTCCCCCCCCCCCCCCCCCGCGCCTCTCCCGGTGCGCGGCTCCCGGCGGCGGTGCATAGCGGCGGGGGACCGGAATGTGACCCCCCCCACCCCCCCCTCTCTTCTTCCCTTCCCTTCCCCCTCCCCGGTCATTGCAGCGCTGTGCGGCCGCGCGCTGCTCTCCGGCCGCGCGGTGCTCGCGGCGGGGCCGTTCCCGTTCCCCCCGGGGGGTCGCGGTGCGCTCCGGCTCGGCGCGGTTCCTGCCGGTGGTTGCGGCGCTGGGGGACCCTCGTCATCCCCCCGGCGGTTTGCGCGCCCCAACTCGGCCCGTTGCAGCCCCCCGCCTCGTGCGATGCGCCCCGGCTGCTCGCGGTCCCCGCAGACCGCTGCGATCTTCCCCCGGCCCCTCGCGGTCCCCCACAGGGGGCTGCGTTGCCCCCCATCCCGTTGCAACGCGCTGCAGCTGCACGCGGTTGCCCTGACCCGTTGCAGTCCCCCTGTTCTTTGCGGTGCATCCCAGCAGCCTGGAGCCCGGTCGGCCCGTTGCAATGCACCCCGGCTGCGTGCAATAGCCGACGGCCCACTGTGATACACCCCAGCTGCGTGCAGCCCCCGTCTCTTGCAATCTCCCCCCTGCCCATTGCAGTGCATCCCAGCAGTCTGCAGTCCCCCAAAGCCGTATCAATCCTTCCTGGCCCATTGCAGTGCCCCCCAGTCACTTGCAGTTCCTCTGACCCATTGCAATCCCCTGCCTTTTGCCGTGCACTCAGCAGCTTGCAGTCCCCCTGTCCTTTGCAGTGCATCCATGCTGCTTGCAAATCCCCCTGCCCCGTCCCACTGCAATTCACTCCAGCCACATGCAGGCACCCCAGCCCACTGGAATTCCCCCTGTCCCACTGTTACCCCTCAGCTCTTTGCAACACAGCCCAGCTGCTCGCCATTCCCTGAACCCATTGCAGTCCCTCCATCCCGTTGCAGTGCACTTCGAGTGCACCCTTGGAGTAACACATAGAGCTGTGGAGCACCACTCCAAAAGCACCCGCCCTGCACAGTGTTGGCCAACCACCAGCCCAGGGTTGAAAGGCTGAAACACCGTTTTTGCATCTTTTTGCCTCCCTTCATGCCCGCTCCCCTCCCCAAGGTTTGTGTCTCTGCTCTTTGTTTGGGTATTGACCCCATAACAGATATCTGGGGATGCAGACTGGGGCTCCCAGCCCCTTTGGGGTTTTTATCATTTATTTTCCTCACTTCATTGAAACTTTCCCTGCTGTGTTTTCCCAAGTTTTTGGTTTTATTTCTCAGCCCCTTTTTAAAGAAAACACAAAAATCCCCATTTTGGGACTGCTTTTGGGTTGACGGAGGTACAAAACCCAAACAGTGCCCATAGGAGGGGCACATTCCAGCACTTTGGGGTGGGTGGAGGGAGACATTGGGATTCCCCCCTTTTTCCTCCCACTCCCTGTTTACCGAACTCCTCCTGCTGAGGTTTCCCATATTACGAGGGGCAAAAGTTAATTGACCACATCCAGTGATGGGTGGGGAGCACTGGTGCAGGCGGCAGCGGGGGAAGGACCCCGCATTTCTCTGCTGTTGCACCCAACCCACATTTTAATTCACATTAATTTTCGGTCACACTTCAGCCCACGTTTCAGCATCAATATCTGCATTCATATTGCAATATTGCTGGCTTAGAAGCTCCAGCCCTGACCAGACCTCCTCACTTTGCATGGTTTTTTTTGCTTTCCCAGGGAACTTTCTGATGCTGAGCAGTCCCTGCCCCGCCGCCCGCCTGCACCTCCCATCCCAACCCCAGCAGATCTGCAGGGATTCAGTGTCCATCCCCCAGACGTGGCCGATGCGCAGGTGTAGGTGAGCAGAGTGCGGTGCCGTGGGCTTGGCTTCCCCCAGCATCTACAACACTGTGGCTGAAAGTACTTTCTGACAGCGGCTGGGGTGGGTTCCCCACCTGAGGGTGGATGGGGAGGTTGGAGGCGGTGCATGAAAGCATGGCGTAAAAATATACGGGGCTCAGAGTGGTGCTGCATTAGGAAACACTGATTGAACGTGTCCAGCTTTGTGTTTTTGGGCTGAGTGCTCTCCTGGATCCCTGTGCTGTGCTTTTGCTATTTCTTCCCTTGCAGAAGTTCTGAGTGCAAACAAGTAAATGCATTTTCCCATAGTTTTCCAAAGGTCTGCTGTGCAAAAACAACCCAAAAGATTTGTGCTGTCTGGGGGAAAAAGTCATTTTGGTATCACAGGTTTTGTCTGAGCGCTGCTGCTTTCTGCTGACTGCACTTTTCGGGTCCAATTTGTGCTTTTTTGGTGGTGTTTTGAGTTAAGCTCTAGGGTTGGTGTTAACTTGCAGCTGTCCCACGTCCCCACTGGTGGCTGTTGTTGGAAACGTCTCACAGAGAGGGCTGAGCGCAGAGCAGCTTTTCCCCTAATGAGAATTGCAATTGGAATCCTGTTAAGAACAAACGGCCGCTAATTAGAAAAAAATTATTTTGCGGCATCATTAGCCCAGAATGTGAAGATTCTGCCTCAACACGGCAGCGCTGGGGGAAATGGGTTTAATCCTTGCAGGGACGCGGTGCCGGGGGATGCTCCAGGTGGAAAATCCAAGGGAGAATCCCACGGGATGGCCCCAAAGCGCAGCTGGAGTGGGACGGCCCCGCAGCTGTGTCAATACGACGGGAATTCGGCCTTGGCTCCGCGCTTCCCCCTCCCCTCCTCTGCCAATAACCTCGTGTTGGGCTCCAGCGTGCGCTGATAAACTTAAATTGGTGTTGGTTCGCTCTGTGTGCGCCGTGCGGGGCAGGGCTGCGTCTGGCGCAGCGGGATTTTTCTTCATTTAAAAAAAGAATGAGGGCAAAGTGCCGTTTGGTCATCGCTGCTGGGCGATGCGGCGCTGCTAACGAGATGCAGATGCTGGAGGCAGCTCCGGGCCGACGCTCACGACCCTTCAGTGAGTGTGGGAGCGAAATCGCCCCGAGCCGGCCCTGCAATGGGAATTCTGGGGTCACACTGAGAATTGTGCCCAGCTCCAGCCCTGCCTGTTGGCATCCCGCAGCACCAGGTGGGCATCGTGCAGCACAAGGCAGAGGGAGCGCAGTGGAAGGGCTGCGTGCAGCCACGCGCAGATCCTCTCGACCCAAACCCTGCGTCCCGCCAGGAAGCTGTAACCCCACATCCCAACACAACCACAACTCGAATCCCATCCCAACCCGTATCCCAACCTGCATCCTAACCCTTCCCAAATTCGGGAGGGCAGCTGCAGTGCAATATGATTGGAGTGCCTCAGGAAAGTGCCACCAGCTCCGTTATGTGCGTAGCTTTCAACTTTAATAAGGTGTTGCAAAAACTATGAAAATAGTTATAACTAAAACCACATTTTTTCGGCTCACGCTGGCTCTGTTCTGCGTCCCTCGGCCACAATGTCTGCCTTTGTACACCTCCATAAAGCTGTTGGAGCATAGTGAGGAATGGCAGCGGGGCAGGATGGGGGTTAATGGACACGATGTGGATATCCGAAAGTCCCAGGCTGGGTTGGAAGTGTTGCAGGCAATGTGTTTTATTTCTCTTTCAAAACCAGGATTTGGGGCATTAAAAATCGTATCGCGCGGGCTCAGGAGGCTGACCTGAAATCCCCCCAAAAATCAGAAGGTGTTGAAACTGTTGCTGCACGTCATCCCCTACTGTAGGGCCGGTGGGTTTGGATGCCTCGCTTTGTTGGAAGGTGCTTTATAGGTTTGCAAAGCCCTTACTGTGGTTATCAGCACTGCTCCCAGCTGCGTTAGGACAGCGCTGCCTCATCCCATCCAATTCCCACCGCAGTGCTGTGAGCTGGAGCCTGCTTGTGCCCCAGATGTGATCCAGCGCTGCCCAAGGGTGGGCACTTCTGATTTTTCTCATTTCAAGCTTTACATTTTTTCCTCTCCTGTCCCAAGAATTGACTTTCTGGCACTCTGGTCTCCTCATCTTCCCTACATAAGAAGACTCCAAAACACAAAGTTTTTGGTCTTTTTTTTCACCCCCCTATTTATCCACTTTTGAGCATCCCAAAGAGTAGAGCTGGAGGACAGATACAGCAAATCCCACTGCAAAACGAGCGGGCTGCTTCCATGCTGAGCACCCGGGGGGTGCCCAAGGTTATCTCAAGGTGGGATCGCGTCGCTCCCCACAGCCCTTCCTGCTGGGATCTACTTCGGGGGCTGTTAGTATCCCGGGGGCCGGAGCTGTTATCTCTGCATGCATCGTGCATTCCACTCTCAGAATTAATTGCACGGGCTCAGAGCATCATCTCTGTCCTGCTGCTTGCACATCCATGCACTGAGCTGGGGAGGGCTCAGCACACCCAGCAGTAGTGTCTCTGTCCCTGCTCCTGTTTGGAGTTTTGCTACAGAAATAGAGTTTGCAAAACAAAGGAGTGGTTTCCCATCCCTGCAAACTTCCTAACCAGCCATGCACCAAGCTGCTCCCCCAACACAAGTTGCAAACATGCTTGTTGAATTTTCCTCTTTTTCCTTCTTGAACTCAGTCTTTTTTCAAGGAAGCCCCCAAGCCAGCAGCACCCCAGCCTTTGCATCACACCACCGAGTGGGGGGGTGGCAGAGGTGAGGAGTCCCGTAGGTGCGGTTTGCAGAGCCCTCTTTGTCATGCTCCCTTTGCGGAGTTCCTTTTTGCAATGCTCTTTTTGCAAGCCCCACTTACAGCATGTCCCTTTGCAAAGCCCCCTTTACAGCACCCAACTTTGCAAACTCTTTAAGCTAAGCAACCCTTGCAAACTTTCTTTGCATAGCCCCCATTGCAAACATTCCCTTTGCAGAGCCATCACTCCAACACACCTTTTCCAATATCCCCTTTGCAAAGCTCCCTTCATAGCACCCACCTTTGCAAACCCCATTGCAAAGCCCCTGTTGCAAAGACCTCTTTTCCACTGCTCCCTCTGTAAAGTCACATTTCCATCGCCCTCTTTGCAAAGCCCCCATTACAAAAACCCTCTTTGCAAAGCCCCCCATTTTAAAGCTCAGTTTGAAACACCCCGTTTGCAAACACCCATCTTGCAACGCCTCATTTGCATCAATGTTTTTGCAGAGCCCCCATTTGCAAAGCTCCCATTGCAAACACCCCATTGCAGAGCCTGCCATGTTGCCCCTGGTGGTGCATTTTGCCCCCCCACTCCGGTGTGAGGCAGAGGGGCAGCAGTTTGGCCCCGCTCCAGCCCTGGGCTGGGACACACAGCACCCTTCATGAAACCAGACAGAATTAAACCTTTTGTTTCCTGTTTGCAGCCCGCCTTGGCTGAGGCCGGGAGCGCTCAACAAACCCTCCTTTGTACTAATTTAATTAATCGGGGCGGCGAGGATGAGAGTGGGGCTATAAATACTGCCCCTTCCCAGGGGCAGGAGGGGATCACACGGTATCACTGCCAGGTTGGTGACCCCGCAGCACCACAGTGGTGGATGTGGGAGTGCAATCTGGGAGGAAGAAGGGGATTTTGGGGAAAGGCACCAACGTGGTGACAGTCACTTTTGCAGTGCTGCTGTTGCACGTCCTCCCAGAAAGCAAATGTTTTGCCCCAGCATTTGCAGAAGACAAGTTTGGAGTTGTGTACAACTGAGCAACATGTGCTGGGAGTGGGGTGGGGGATTTGGGTTTGGTGCAAAGGACCCACGTGATTCTGCTTTGGGGTGATGGGTGGACAAACGCCTCCTGACCGCCCGCATCATTTCAGTGGGATATTCACTGGTCTCTATGTGCACTCTGAGGTTTTTCCACCCAGTCCCTTTGCAAATGAGGAAATCAGAGAATGCAACACAGGGCAGTCATATGGCAGGGGACTGCCATAGAAACCCTTTGGGTTAATGTATGTAGTGCTGGTGCTATTTCTGGTGGTTAAATGGGAGAGGGTTTGCCCATTTATTTTGGGACTGCTGGGTGATGTCACATGAAACCTGGAGAATTTGCTGGTGAAACATTATCTCGGCCTTAAAATAGCTGCACTGTGGCATGGCCGTAGGGCTGAGCTTGGGGTGAGGTGTGTGGTTGGGCTCCCAGCCTGAATTTAAGGGAAAAAGCAGTGTTTTGGTCCTTGGAAGGTCAAATGCAAAAGGAAAGATGTTTTTCCAGGCAGGGGCCTTTACTCCTGGCTCAGTCTGGGGGAAATCACAGCAACAGGATTGGTGGGAACACGTGGTGCGGGGGAACTGTGCTGCACTCCATCGGGAAATCCCAAATCCAGCACGGAGGGCGAGCATCCCCCTGTTCTGTGCTCCTCCTGCCTCCGCTGCAATGCGAGCACACTGCTGATGCTCCCTCAGCATTCTGGGGAAGAAGTCAGGTATTCCCACTGGGAAGAAGCAGCGTTGGCTTTGCCAGTGGGCGACGTGGGAGGATGTCCATCCTGCCACATCAAAACTATGTCTGGTAATTCCTTAGTGAGAGTTGTCGGGGATGGCAGCTCACTGGGATGTGCTGGAAACGAGCCCAACAGCATGAAGTAAAACTCTGTTTTTTTCCCCAAGTGTTGATGTTGGGGCAGTGGAAAGCTCCGATTTGCACAGTCCATCCCATTCTTGGGATGTTTCAGAGCGCAGTGACATCCCCAGCCGTGTCGTGTCTCTATTTACACAACCCCTGGTAAATACTCCACATCCGCTTTTAATCCTGGTTTTCCTGGAATTTAAGGGCTTTGGTCACGCTGAAAGTTTCTGAGCAATGGTTCTTCATGCTGTTTTTTCACTCCTAAAGGAGAAATGTGCATTTCCCCACCCCTCCCCGCAGGAAAGGGAGCACACACACCATTTTTGTTTAGTGCGAGCAGAAACCCCACCAAAAAGTTTAAGTTTCAAAAGAAAACATCCAAAAAAGCCCGAATAATTCCACCATCGGTCAGTATTTCTCTGCACAGGTGAGGGATCCTCGTGTCATCACCCAAAATGTTGGGGCAGAACGTGGCTTTGCCATTGGAGCAGTGTGAGCACAGCGCAGCCCATTGGTGTGCCATTATTCTATTAGTTTCAGAGCTGGTGTTAAGTGGACATGATTCCTTCCCACGGACCATTAGTTGTGTTTTATTGCTGGCCTGATGGCCATTACCCTTTTTTGCTGGTGCCTTCCCCCATTAGGTCTGTACAATTAGCAAAACAGGAGTGCAGGGTGGGGAGTGGTGGCAGGGCTTCAGGGTGCTGCACAATGGGAAATGCTCTGCACTGTGCTCCTTGCAGGCTTTGGGATGGGATGGTTTTGGGGTTGTTTTGGGTGGCCCATTGGATGGGAGCAGTTTTTTGGTGCGTCACCCATGGGTCTGCATAATGTCATGCAGTGGGCACAGCCACATGGGCAGAGGTCCTGGCAGTGTGGGTACATCACCATAGATGCTTGCTGGTATCCAAATAGGTGAAATTCCAAGCTGAAGGTCCCAGCTGGGCTCCTGAGGTAGTTTCTTTCTCCCCCAGGTGCTCAGTGCTTTCCCTCCTCTCACTGTGGCTGTGTTTTTTGTTTCGATGCAGCAGCATCAAGGTTCTGGTGTGCAGTCGGTGCTGCCTTGAGGAAACCTGGTGGTGAGCTGAGCCCTGGGGTCCTTCCCAAAACTCTGCATCTGCCTTTTACATTGAAATCCCGTAGGCAGGCCTAAAAGGAAAACCTTTTGCATGCAGGGAGAACGCAGATAGTTTGCTCTAAACTCAGATGGAGTCAGGAGGTGGTAAATGTGTTGAACGTTTGTGGTGATGGCAGCGTCGGGTGCTGAGCTCCTCGTGCGGCCTTTGGTGATGTCTACAAAAAATCAGTTCTGATGAGAGCACCTTCAGCTTTGTAATCAATGGTATAAATAACCTCTTCTGTGCAGGGAACCTCGCATCCTCGTTAGCCCTAATTAGAGCTGGATTCGCTTCTCATCAGCAGGGGGCGGTGACCTCTGCTGGGGACAACCCAGGGACGCGTGGCTGCACAGTGGGACTCCTGGGGACAAGGTGCTTCTGCCCTGTGTTGGGATGGGGAACTTGTCTGTGCGATGGTTTCTGCCTTCATCAGTGCCCAGAAGGGAGTTCTGTTCTGAGCCAGGGAGCTGCCCTGCAGCTCTGGGGATGCTGTGATTTGGGGTGCTCTGTTTTGGGGCACGCTGTGACTTGGGGGATGCTCGTGGACCAGCCGCCAGCCGGCACCTGGTGGTTCAGGCTCTGCTCCTGCAGCTGTGGGGCCACATTTATGGCTTCCCCCACCCAGATTCACACCTCTCCTCCAGCTCTGGGATCTGCCCCTCTGCGGCAGGCTCAGATATCGCCGCTCTCCCCTCTCATCTAACAAACACCTCCCAGAGCAGTGTGGGTGTTTCTTTCCCTTTGCGTCGGCTGAAACCCGAACTCGTGTTTATTTCTGTTCCTGGTTGTCTCCCCGTGAACACAGCCCATCCCGCACAGCACTGTGCCCCCTGCATGGCATTGCTGTTGGATACGGAGTCCTTTTGCTGCAGGCACCCAAAAATAGCCGGGGTTGGTGCTGAGCAGAGCATCCCTGTACTGTGCACAGCTTTCTGCCGCATCGCCCATGGAAATGCCCATGAAGATCCCAGCTTTGCTGTCCTCGTCTCCCTGGAATCGTGGAGCATTTCAGTTTTTGTAATTAAAAGGTGCTGCTGAGGAGCAATGAGTGCACTGTTTGCAACATCTGCAAACCTTCCAACTCTCTTTGGCTTAAATTTTAGCAGAAAGCCCCAAACTGCCTTTTCTTTCCGTGCTGCGCTTCAGCCACCTGCTATTGACTGCAAGTGCTCTGAGGCTTAATTGGAGTTGCTTAATTACCCACCGGCATCAGGTGGGTCATTCCTTGGGGTGCTTTGTGTGTAAAGGTCCATCCCCAGCAGCTGCCCCAGTGGTTGCCAACAAGACTGTGCGATCCCATAGGAGCTGGGTGATGGTTTGCATTTCTTTGCACAGAGTGGCAGATTCCCCAGAGATGTCTGTGGGAAATGGAAAATGGTCGCACTCTTCTTGAGAGGGCTGATGGTGGTGATGGAAGGAAGTGCTGATGATGGAAGAGAAGTGAGTGTGAGAACACCCACGTTTTGGGGCATTCCCTGCACTGGTGTGCTCTCCTCTGAGCGTTGCTTGGGAATGAATGGGAAAAAAGGTCCCCATTGCAGAAGAGATAAGAAATGGAGGTGGAAGGGTCCGAAAGTGCCAGAAGGAACAGGTTGCTGCGTTGGGCTGGCCACGAATTTACTCATTTTGGGGGAGCCTTTTCCCTGTGCCTGCTGACACCACAGGGAGGTGTTTTGCTTTCAGGGATTTCTCCTTTTCCCTCCTCAGATGTGTTGTTGGAGGTGAGCAACTTTGGCAATCGCTGTTGAAAAAGAGTCATAAAATGATGAGCACTGCCCGGCCATATATGAGCCCATGGCTGAGCTGGTACCCATTTTTATGAGCTTTTTTTTTCTTTTAAACGATCCCGGAGTACTTCCTGGAAAACGAAGCCATGAATTGATGCTTTTTATAGGTCGCACCATAACGCACTAATAAAGCAAAAGGTTAAGAGAGCGGCCGTGTCCCCGTCCTCTCCTCCCGCCGGCTGTTAGAACAGCAGATTCTAAATCATGGCGACTTATGAAGTGCGGCTCATGGTACCGTCAGCCAGTTCAGCTCTCCCCATCGTGCCGTGCATCTCTGCACCACTGCCATCACCTCCCCATGTGCTGAACAAACCTTCCCGGTGAAACCTTTACAAGCAAGAACATGAAATATTTCCAAACTGTCCTTAAAATAGCCAGAAACGGCGTCGTGAGTGGGAATGTGGCTCCCCAATATGCTTGTTGTTGTTGTTTTTGGTGCAAAGAAGACATAAAATGGCATTGGGTTGGTGCTCGCCAACTTGGGCGGTGGAAGAGTGGGGTTTGCATTCTGCAGAGCAGCCCTCAGGGTGAGCAGCGGTGGTTGCAGAAGGTCCCATACCCACTGTGTGTTTGGTGCCCCAGGGGGACCCCACTGTCACCCCGACCCCATCCCCACCTCACAGAGGCGAACCACAGCGATGGAGCTGCTGGAGTTCCTTTCTCAATTAATGGCTTTGTTTAATCATACCCCCTGTCCAGAGGAGTATTGTCTTACGGATAATTTCGTTTGCCTAACGAGATTTTGCTAATTAAATCTCCTTTCGGTCGGCATGGCTCTCCCTGCAGGATAGGGGAATGTTTGTGGATCCGCTGCCGGCTAAATAAACCTTTCCACTCCGCTACCAAAGAAAACACGGGGACTGCAGGAGCCAAACACTGTTTGCAAATTAATTATCTGCTGCGGCCCTGGCGAGGTGCTGTGTTGTGCAGGGTGCTGCTGGCGGTGCTGTGCTGTGCAGGGTGCTGCTGGCCATGCAGTTCTGTGCAGAGTGCTGCTGGCCGTGCTGTGCTGTGCAGGGTGCTGCTGGCCATGCCGTGCTGTGCAGGGTGCTGCTGGCTGTGCCGTGGGCTCTGCCACTACTGCAAAGCGTGCATCTTGGAGCAGGGCTTTGGATCCCCAGGGTGGTGATGCAGCCCTGAAATGGTTCAGGGGGGAACTTTGGACGTCGGGGCCTTTGGCAGCATATTTGAGTCCGGTTGCGTTGCAGGTTTTGGGACATCTTGCAGGAAAACCTCAGAGCTTTTCATGTGGCACCCATTTAGCACCTGGTTAATCACCATTAACTCCTTGGCACTCGCTGCATTTATGTTAATGGTGACCCAATTAAGCAACACTCATTACCTTGCTCTGTCACTCAGCTAAATCATTTTCCAGAGAGACAGCTCAGGAAAATCGCTGTCCCTTTTGCTGGGGCTCCAATGGAGAAGAACAAACTCTGTTACCTCAGGGTGTTCATTGCGCTGCCTTTGTCCCATTGCAGCACTCCAAAACGGCAATGCTGATGCTTCTCTCTGTTTTTTCTTTTTTTTCTTCCCTTTTTTAAAAAAAACCTTCCTGCAAAACAACTTTCTATTTTTCTTCCACAAGTTTCACACATTTCTCCTTCCGTTTTTTGGCTTTTCTGGCTGCAGTTGTGTGCTTGGAGTGCTGCTGTGCACGCTCTGCTGCTCGTTGTGCATGCTGCTATGCATGCTCCCATCCTCAGGCTCTCTTACTGTATGCTTCTTCTGTGCCCCCATGCACACTCCCTTGCACGCTCCCAGCTTCTGTGCACACTCCCTCTCTCCCCTCACCCTCTCGTGCCATGGAGGCATCCTGCAGACCTGAACATTCTGCATGCAGCCTTGCTGGGTGTTTAATAATATCTAATAATGCAGCGTTGCAGCATAAACACTGTCTGCGGCTCATCGGAGGCAGTAACACTAAAAGTTACAGGGAGCACTTGGGGAATGGTGATAACACTTCTGAGAGGCAAATAATTGGCGACCGAGGAGAAATATGGAAAATGGAGAGAAAGAAAATATGTGTGTACTTGTATATATTAATGAAACATTAACTCTCTGCACGGGTTGACTTCCACAGAGCTGGGGGTGGGATGAGGGTGCGTGGCTGGAAACCCGACCATAAGTAAAGAGAAAAGAAAATAAAAATGTTTTATCTCCGATCTCTTTCTGTGATAATGATCTTAACTGATTGGAGATGGCAATAGAGCTAAAGGGAAAAACGTGTGTGGTTTTTAAATGAAAGTCGCCGTGGCTGCGTGCATCCCTGCTGCCCGTGGGGCTGGAAGGTTGGGTCGGGAATTCCAGCTTCATGCACCAAGATCAGCTCAGGAAGGTGGCATTGCCCCAAAGCACTGGAGCAGAGATTGGGGGGATGTGACTCCCAGGGCTGGGGCTGCGTCCGACATCCACTGAACTGGGCAGGTGGGATTATGAGAGAAAAAGCGTGCCATTTTCCACCAGCATTTCATCCAAAGTTGGTTGAACGTTGCAAATATGGAGCCAGGTTCTGCTGAGCAGAGGTTACGGTGCTAAAGGGAAATCCCGCAGCAGGCACCCAGCAGCTCGCCCCTCCTTGCAACAGGCAGCTGCCAGAGCTGCTTCTGGGGCCAATCATTGCACTTAGGGGCAGGGAGGAAGGTTGCTGGATGCGCTGCAAACCCATTTGCAAGGCTCTGCATCCCACCGACCCCATAGAGTGGCTGAGGTGGGAACAGAATTCCAGCTGAGGTTTATGTCCAGTCGGCTTTTGAGTAGTTCCAAGGATGGCGATTCACCATCCTACCACCCATCCACCTCCTCCCCACCTGCACCACCCCTGAGGCTCCTGACCTGGTGCAGAGCCCACCCTGTGCCCTTCTGTGCCCAGAGCATCACGCACGTGAGCTCATTCTTTGGGGTTTAACCCATTTCTGTGCTTTTCCTCCCCATCGGGCTGTTCTCAGCCCCAGGCTGAAGGAGATCCCGAGCGGCTGCGTTCTGTGCGTCAGGGCTGTTCTGAGCACTGCGTTCCTTGGCCGTGGGCCAGGCTGGAGCTGGGGCTGCTGCTGCTGCCGTTGCTATTTCCATGCTCTTTTCTTTTGCTTCCGAGGACAATTAAAGGAATATGTGGGCGCTGCTGCCTCATTGCAACATGAGTGCACAGAGATGTGAAATTCGGTGCTATTCGATGGCGCAGCCCAACACGTCACATCCACATTGTGAATGTGCCAAAATTCCCTGCCAGAAAATAAACTGCTTTGTAGGTGTTTTTCCCCAGTTTAAGTTCCAGAAACTCATCTCCTGAGCGTCTCCCAGCAGTGCCAGGCAGCGGGCAAAGAACCTTCCTGATGGGTCAGTGTTACGTTTTGGGGCAAAAGGCAAAGTTTCCTTCACTGTTCCTCTCCTTCTCTGTGCTCAGTGCTCGCCACCCCGCTGTCTGTTTTTCCTTGCCGAGGTTCAGTTCTAATTATGTTGATTTTCTCCAGCCCACCCCCTCCTGGAAAGCTTATTAGGGTGAATATTTTTATTTATTATCATTTCGCCCAACTCCTGCCAGCATTTCCAATTACTCTCGCCGCTTCCTTGTAATTGTCTTTCTGTAATGGCTCCGAAACAATTGCGCTAAATGAGGTGTCTCCGGCAAGATGAGGGTTTCACTTCATTAAAGGCTAATGTATTCTCAGCTCCAGCTCTGTGGGGCTGGCGTGGAAGGAAAAAGGGGAAAAAAAAGAAAAAGAAAAAAAAAAGAAAAAAGAAAAAAGAAAAAAAGAGATTTAAACAGCTTCCTTTATTTTATTGGGAACAACTTTCCAACAGGAGAAGCATTTGGGGATTTTTGCCTTTGGTTGAAGGGAACCCTTTGGGAGAAGTGGAGCGTCCTGTTGGGGAAGTGCTGACTGTGGGGGAAAAAGGCCTGTGGGGTCAGGGAGGTGAAGAGTGGTTCTCAGTGACGGCTGCGCCGAGACTTGCAGAAGTCTGGGTGCATTTGGGTGGTTTTTGCTCCCTTTCTGCACCATGAACGTTGTGTTTGTGTCTCCATCCAGGCGTGCAGCGTTCCCTTTCTCCAAGTTGCCACTTTTTACTTTCTCACTAAATGTTGGTTTGATTTCCTTTCTCTAAGCTCCGTCTGCCTCACAGAATCCACCTTATTTCCCTTTTTTCCCCTCTGCCATCTGACAGGAGTTGCCTCGGCTGCACAAAGCGGCACTGGAGGAGTTCCCCATGCTGCAGCTGAGTCCTCCTTGCCCAAAATTAGAATAATTATTGCTGCAAAATACACTTTTCTCTTAAAATGCCGCATCTGCGGAGCAGCCAAGGCCGGCTGCAAAGCTTTCTGCATTTCCATCAAATTTCAAGGCTCGCTGGGTATTATTCTTGAGCCAGAATCAGAAATTATTCTTGTTTATAAAAGCATACATGTATATTTTTTCTCCCATTCCCCCCTCTTTTCTATTTTCTGGTTATTCCTGGCTTATGGGGAGGACTTCACCATTTGCTCTGTTGGAAGGCTAAGAAGCAGGGCTTAAAATTTGAGGGTTTCCTCTCGATTTTTAAGGGTTTTCCACAGTATTTCTTCAGGTCCTGATCCAGCAAATGGCTCAGGGCTGCTCCAACACGAGCATTGCGAGCATCAAAATGGGGCTTCAACTAAACTGAGTCAGAAACTGCAGGCAAAAGCGTCCAGTTGGGCAGAGTGAGACCGCCTAGAAAATGATGTGTGCAAATGGAGGTCTGAATGTGGGGACAACCCACTTTGGAATTGCCACTAGTGAACACTGCAGCTGCAAAAATGGCTGTTTTTGGAAGCAAGCAGCAAGAGGATCCCCCAGCAGGGGGTTAATACTGAAACCTGGGCATGAAGGAAGTTGCTGAAAGCGTAACAGACATCAAAAAAGTGGAATTATTGCTCTTTTAGAGTGGAAAATGCCCAAACCCCACCAACATGTGTTGCCCAGGGAGGAGTCAGAGAAGAGATGGAAGTTTGATACAAGATGAAAAACAGGGTGGTTTTTTTTCCCACATGTACAAGGACTTGGGGTTGTGTCTTCATCTGTCTGTGTGATGATGGGAGCACAGTCAGCTGTGCCACATGCCCACACTGCTCCCAGCCCAGCACCACGCACCCACGTAATGCCAGGAGATGGATGGAGACAAAGTGCTGCTAAAACAGCTGCAGGTTTACTTAAAATAGAGGTCTGGAGTGACCTTCAAGCCTTCACCTCCACTGTGGTGCGCACTGTGGGGTTTTTCCTTCAAAATGTTATTCTGTAGGGATGCAATCTTTGATAAACAGCAAATGGAGCATCTTTAAGTGGATGAAGAACACTGAGAACTCAGCAGAAAGTGCCAAAAAATGAGGATTGCTTGGAGTGGCTGCCGGAGGAATGCCATAAATCTGCAGTTCTGGCTTTGGAAAATGGGGATGGAAATACCCTAAAAGCAAACCTTGCTTTTGTTGTTTCTACATCACTTTGCTGCACCGTGTAGGGGGACAGCGAGCGGATGGCTGTTAGCAGCACAGCTCTGGGAACGCCTCCTTATGGATTTTTCTTTCCTGGGAACACCGTTATCAGCTGAAGGAGGAGCATGTTATTTCAGATGGGTGCCAGGAGCAGCACTACTTCAGTGCAGAGAAAAGCAAACCGGAGGGTGCAGGGACTGCATGGATGGAAGAGCTGAAATTCCTGATTATAAAAGCCCTAAGGTGGCATAAAAAGCTGAAATCCCTAATTATGGAACATCTGGAGGTGAGATGGCATGACCTTGCTGGCAGCTGGGGATACTCAGCACCCTGAGGATGATGGGGCTGCTCTGTGCAGAAGGGTTTGGATCTGAAATGTGCCAAAAAGTGTCTCTGTGTTTTCTGGTTATTTTCGTCCAGCTAATGAAGTACTGCAGCCTTAGGTGACTGTGTCCTCTGTGCTTCCAGCCCACCCGGAATCCTGGCAGTGATGGCAGCCAGTACCTTCAGCTCTGTTCTGGGCTGCATCCTTGGGGCAATCGTTGGTTATTTGTGTCCAACTCAGCCATTGTTTCCAGTCTGCTGTTAGATGGATTGGCTCTAGCCAGTGTCCTTGCTTTGACTTCATGAGCATCTTGGGTTTGGATGTAGCTGGCAGCCTCCTTCTGATAATTGCACCCACAGGCTCAAGCTGGTCCTGCCCAGCATCTCTACCTGATTCCTGCCAGCCTTCTTCATTTAAGGTGAAGGTAATTCCCAGCTCAGCTCGCACAGTGCATCCATGCCTGCAGTGCGTGTGCAGCTGCTGCACAAACCATGTGCTTCCTGCATTGCTATGGCATTTATCCAGCAGTTTTCTGACCGTGTCCTGGCAGACACAAGGCCAGCTGCCTTGGTCTTGTTTTACAAAAGCAGGGTGGGAAGCACAGCTCATCCTCAGAGCTGCAGCCTTTGCAACAACTGAAACAGCTTAGGCCAGATGCATTGAATCAATGCACTGAATTTGCAGCATATGCTGGGCAATGAGGAGCTTGTCTTGTTTTTTTGTGGGGCATGTAGCCCTCACCTTTCCGACAGTGTTTGGAGCTTGCAGCAGGCCAGCAGCATGCACAGTAACTGCTGCCTTTCTGCGCATTGCTCCCCGTGCCCCACCTGCACTGCCCTTTGCCAGGACTTTCTGCAGCCCTCCTGCACCACTTTCTGCATTCTGCTCTGGTTACACTTTTAATTTTGCCCTTATTAAAGCTTCCCAGGCACTGTCTCATTTCATGCCTCTGAGCTGAAATTCCTGGGCCAGGGCTCACACCTGGGCTGGTTCTGCTCCCATCCAGCAGCGCAGACATGAAAGCCGATGGCGGGGTGCTGTTCCCGGGATGTGTCTGCGCAGGTCCCTGTGCTTGGCACAAAGGAACACAAAAATTGAGTTTCTGAGGCAGGAACTGAGGCAAGGTTTGTCTTCTGGGGGTTATGTCTGAAAAAAAACACACACAAAAAACATCAGTAGAACAAGCCAGGAGGTTTTGCAGTCGAGCTGCCAAGTGGGGAGAGGTGCTTTTTGCAGCTTTCGCACAGTTTCTCAATGAGATGCAAAAACTCAAATGAAAATAATCCAACTCCTGCAGCAAGCTGCAGCGTGAGCGCTCTGCCCTGGATTTCCTACTCCAGACTTCCAGGAATATCAGTGCAAACACTTGTGCATGCACAGTGGTGGCAAAATGTTTCTCTTTGTGCATGCAGAGCTGCATGCAGCAGCACGGAGAGGTGGGAGGTGCATCCCCAGAGAGAGCCACGTGCAGCTGCACCCCTGTGTGCACACCCCTGATTTATACACAAACACACTCCATAACTTTCTTTTCTTCCCATTATCTCTAACCCATATACTCCAGGAAGTTTAATTTGTTCTCGCTGGTAATCACCATTAAATAGAAATTGTCTTTTTCTGTGTAAACACGTCATTAGTGGCGCTGGTTTCTGCAGGGTCCAGATTCCATTTTTATTAAAATGAAACACTTTTCGGCTCCTCACTGTGTCCAGAGATGAGCAGTGTAATTTTAACCCGTCGGGTTGGCCGCAGATAATTGCGCGGCGTTTGATTGGGGCGATTAGGGAGATTTCCTCTTTTCATGCCGAAGAATTTGCATTTTTCCCCTACTTCTCTGCAGCGAAGTCATGCTTTTGTACACAGCCAGTTTTAATGAGCATTATAAATCCTAATGAATATATTTTCGACGTGCCTTTTATTGGCTTGTTTTCATTAGCAGAGGCCTAACAAACAGGTCTGGGTGGGAATGGTGGAGCGGTGCTCCACACCTCTGCTCCTCTGCCTCCCTCCCAGCAGCAGGGAGGTGCGTATGGCCACTGTCCCGTCCAGGAGCACCCGTTTTGGGGCTGAGTTATTTTGGAGCACTGAAAGCTTTTGCCATCTCACAGTCACAAAGTCAGACATAAAGGTGAACCAGCACCCCCTGTGCAGCTGTGCCAGCGCAGCACCACTCATTGGGAGAGGAGCTGGTTCCTGATATCCAACCTGAACCTCCTCTGGCACAACTTGTGGCCATCGCTTTGTGTCCTAAATGCAGTATCTCCCTGTATATGAGGAAACTGTGGTGCTGCAAAAAGTATGTATGTACATATATATATATATATTTAAATAGTGTCAGTAGCTGTGCAGCCAGCCAGCTCTGTGTTGTCTCTGCCATGTGGAGTTTTGAGGCAGAGGAGACAAAACTGCAATAAAATCAAATCAAATGCAGGCAGAGATCGCACTGCAAAGTTGTGAAGTAAGAATGATTTTTATGAAAGAGCGAACAGGTTTTGCATTGCCAAGTGGCAAAAGTCCAAACGTGCACGAAGTGGGGATTTGAAAAAATGCTTTGTGGAATTTCAAAATCCTGCAAGGGCATCGCATTGCAAAACCTTCGTGCAAATTGCATTGCATTGCAAAAAGAGCAAGCGCAGTGCATCGGCTTGTAAAGCCTGCAGATGGGCTGCATTGCACTGCAAAACTTGCAGCGTTCCTCAAGTGCCAGAATGGAGTCAGTTTATTGTAGTCGGCAACAAATTAGTTCCAGTAACTCCGCATTTTTTTCTGCAAGGAGGAATGAATTCCCTCTTCTGTTTCGCCTTTGGAAACTCAGGTTTAATGACGGGGATCTTTCTTTGCACAGAGGATTAACTATGCCCCCTTTTAATTCATAATCCCTTTATTGCCGTTCAGCTTTTGCTGTGACCCGCTGCATATCCTTTGGCTGCTGACACCAAATTTATCGCCTTATTATGAAGCCAAAAATTGTTTGCTTTCCTTTGGAGATCCCCACCCCCAGAGTTGCTTTTGTGCCCCAGCAGCACTGTGGCCGAACCGCTCCAAGCCACCAGCGCTGCGGGTTTGGGCAGAACCGAGCATCACCGGCGCTGAAGCCTCATTACTGTGATTTAGCCATTATTAGGTGATTGTGGTGCATTTTCAGCCAAAAGAAAGCCTTAATTTTGACAGGTGAGAGGAAAGCGATTTCCTTATCTTTCGTTTTCTAAATTTTTTTCTGGAACCCAAAATGGGAACATCCAGCAGCAGGAAAACATCTGCGAGAGAAAAGGGGCTGCTGGGTGAATCGGGGCCTCTGTTCCCCCAAATCCCCCCAGCCCACCAATGTGAAACCTCACCTTCAGGACCCAAATTAGCGCAAGGTTAATTCCGATATTTTCAAACTCCGGAGTTTACGTTCCCATGGCAACCAGTATTTTTATCCTCTGCGCCGTCGGGGAGCAGCGCTCCTCTGAGAGCCGCCGAGGTGTCGGGGTCGAGTCAGAACAAATAAATAAAGCGCAGAAATTTGTGCTGCGTCGCCTCGCGGGCAGCGGGAGCCGACAGTGCTGGCGTTGGGGTCGGGTGGGAGAGCAGCCGGAGGAGCAGAGCTGAGGGGCTCCACTCCTGAAGAGCTGATAGGGGCTGTGTGATGCTGGGTGCTCCATGCTGGGAGAGCAGCGGGAGTTGGGAGTCCTCCAAAGTCCCCTTACCATGAATGGGGAAAGTGGGGGACGTTCAGACTTCCATGCGCTGAAGTTGTGTGGTTGCTCCTAAAGGATCCCATGTCTGTAGTTTGGGTGAGATGGGAGATGGGACAGGAAAGGAGCGTTTGGGGTGAAAACCACAAGATTTGGTTCAGAAATAACCATCATGGTGGGAGTCTTGCCTAAAAGCAACACCAAGAATTTGGGCAAAATTATGCAGCCTGTCCACGCAGCCCATGGCCGAGGAGCCGCACTCTGTGCCAACCCTCCAGCCCTGAATATTAATTAATCTTTCGTATCGACGTTTTTCCCTGAAACGGGAGGTTTCCAGCCCGCAGTCTGCGCCGTCGGGTTAAGCAAATTAAAGGTGGTTTTGTGCCGTATTTTTCTCTTGACTGAATCAAACAATGCTGTTGGCATAGAAACAGCCTTTTGTGGAAAGGTCACCTGCACGGAGGGCGTTTTAGGTGTAATTCAAGGAGATTACAGGGGATTAGGGAACGTTTAAATATATATTTTTATATATGGAGGGAGCGTATGTATCATGGCATGCCTGTGTATATATATGCTTATGTGCTCATGTGCTCATGCAGACCCATGTATATATATTTATATGCACTTCTTTAAGGGAAATATGATAAAGGAGCAATATCCAACCAAGCTGGGAGGTTCGGCAAATTAAAAAGTCTGCGATAAAGGTTTTATTTCCCCCTTTTTTTTTCCTTTTTTCTTTCTTTTTTTTTCCCCTGCATGTGGCGGGGTGATATCGACACGAAGCGCTTTCTCCTCTGTGTTTTTGTGCTTGGCTTTAATTAAACCTCAGGCAGGGCTGGAAAAATGTGGCGAGACGAGATAATTGTGCTATTCCCCACGCGGGGCTCAGCGCCACGGAGGGAAAATGCGAGGAGAAATTTGGGGATGGAGCCGTCGAGGGATGGAGGCGGTCGGGGTGGCGATCCTTGGGCCGGGCAGATTCCTTTGCAGCCCCAAAGCTCCCCAGAGTGGAGGCTTTTGCCCCACCGTGCACCTCTGTGGTTTTGCAGGGAGTGGGAAAAATTAGTAAACCTGATTTTTATTCAGACGACCAGCACAGGTTGCTTTTCTTTGCTTTTCTTTGCTTTTCTTTGCCTTTCTTTTTTTTTCTTCTGGTAACACATTTCCAAGGCAGGAATTTAAAAGGTGAGATCACTGCAAAATGGCGTTTATATGGGATTTGACACAGGGTCGCTCCCTGCAGCTCTGGGTGCTTTCTCAACAGATCCCCCAGACTGGTGCTGATGTGCTGCAGATCCCTCTGGAATCAAGTGCTGATTCCATGAGAGGAAAAGCAATGTCCTTTTTCCAGGTTTTCCCACAGTAAGTCTTTATAACAAAAAGCAGCGTGTTGGAAGCAGCCTGGCTGGTAGGAAGGGCTTCCCACACCTGACCTTGCTGGAGCCTGTTGGGATGTAATAGGAGAGAGAGGCCGTGGAAATGTGGGAATGAAGAAAGGATTTAGTCAGACAGCGATAACAAAATCCCAATTTCGTGTCTCTTCTCTCCTATCTGTAGCGGCCCGTGGTAGCAAACATTTGGTTCAGATTAGGTTTTGGTGATTACAGCTTGTCAGAAAGTATTGTTTGCATCCTGCAGGAAATATTATGTTTTAACTTTGTTTTCATTCCGAGCAGTCAAAATATTGATTTTGCATTTTTTCACAGTAAAATTCCAAAAGCGATTTCTGTTTGGACACATGGAAGCAAAAACTATCAGCTCTGTCTGCAGACGTGAAATGTTTTGACATTTTTAAATGTTAGTTTCAAATTGACATTTCAACTTAAAATAGCATTAAAATGGCACAGAGTGAAGCTGTTGATTCAAACAAAAATTAAATTTCATCGAGGCATTTCAAAACTTTGCATTTCTCTCCATTCTGAACAAGTGACATTCCTTGCCATTGATGCTTTTCCTTCAGAAGGGACCAGATGGGCAAAAAATGCACCATTTCTCCCCAGATTTGGTATTAAATAATCCTGGACTCCCCATTTGCCAGGGCTGTATTCATTGGAGGCCTTTGAAGTCTGCAATGTTGATGTGAGATTTTGGCTTTCTCCCCTGGAGGAGACCGCTTTGCTTTTGACATCCCAGGATGGCACCTCTTGACTTGCAGCCATTGGCAGGGAAAAGACAGCAAGGAGTTTTTTTTCTCTTTTCTGTAGGACTGCAGTATTGGATATATCAGCACATGTTCCTCCAAGTGAAAGGAAAAAAAAAGCCCAAATAAATCAACTGAAAAAAAAAAAAAAAAAGAAAAAAGAAAAGAAAGAAAAAAAAGAAAGAAAGAAATTAAAAACGACCAACAAAATAACAGTTGTATTTTTTCCCATGTTGGTTGGTGGCCAAATCCCGTCACCCGCTGGCGTTGGAGGTGGGCTGCATCTATTCAGCTGGGAGCAGCTGTGTAGGATGTAGGCCAATAATATCTCAACAGAGAGGCAAAAAGCTACAGTGAGCCTCAAATGGCTATTGCTCTTATTCATCCGAGTGCCTGCAGTTTCCATTTCAAGGTAAAGAAATGGGGACAAACACCGATAAAAAAGCCACGTCCAGCATGTCATCACTCAGAAGTGATGAGCATCACACAGTCACCGCGGGAGAAGTTGGACCAAAGTTTTACTTCTTCTCGTGGTTCTTCTTCCACCATATCAACAAAGAAACACCAAAAAACACTTTTGGGGGGCTGCTTTTCAGATGCTGCTACTCAGTGTCTCTTGAGTGGAAATCCATTGGAAGACTTTTCCCTGAGAGTCTCATTTTTGCCCTCTGAGCCCTTCCCATAGACAGCTCCTCTTCCAATCAAAGAAAAAAATCCTCAAAAATGGACATCCCCTCTTCTTTCCACAAAGTAGAACAAAGAAATACTGAGCAGAGAGGAGATTTCAGCTTTGGGAAAATTTCTGTTTCTGTAGGAAAAATTGCTGTTTCCATTGGGTCCCTCAATGGCTCTTTTGAAAAAGATCTTGAGTTCGGCCAGAATTGATGGCCAAGGCTACAAGTGCAGAGTGCTGTTTCCAGCCAAAATTGCCAAACGAGGTGATAAATAGTCTCTTCGGGGGGATTTCTTTTAATATCTGAAGTCACTTTATAGCAGTATTTGACTTTTATGGCAGTCTTTGGGCAGTTGGTTTGAGTCACGCTTCCTCTTAGCTCAGCCGTGGACACAGGATCAGCTCTGCTCTGAAGGATCAGCGCGGTATTAATAGCTGTTATTTAATAAGTGTGCAAATAAATCCATGTCCAGAAGTTGTTCATAACTGTGCTTTGTTCCTCAAGGCGTGTAGGAAGCAGAGCATCCATCCTCAGCAGCATTCAGCCGTTTGCTTTCTGCCCATTTGGAATTGCCTAAAAATAGGGCGATTCTCACCCTGCGTGGAAATGAAAGTACAGAAAGATGATGAGCTGGGAACGCCCTAACCTGGAGTTTCTGGCATGCTAAGCTGCTAAATGCGAACTTTATGGCATCCACGCGCTTTCTTTGAATACTCATAACTAACAGAGGCAAATCAACACCCATTACTGGGTCAGCAGCGCAGGTTAACGCGCACCAACCGCTCTGCAGGGAAACGCCTCGTCAACGTCTGGCTCTGATGGCCTGATTCCTTTGGGTGGAAGAAATCCTGCCCATGTGCATCTTGCCCCACAAACGTAGGATTTCCCAGGACTGGATTTTCCATGGAAGGTTCCTGTGATCTGTTTTGCTGTGCACTGACTGCAGACAGCAGTAACAACACCTTCCGCCGGGCGCACGCAGCACATGCAGCTCCGATCTATCACAGCTTACTGCAGGCTATTAATAGTTTATTAACTCCATTTAAACTCTGCCTAAATGCTCCCAGTGTGCCAAGTGCCTCTGCATGGAAATTATTAAGAAAAAAGAATTAAATGGAATCGCAGAGTGTGCCAGGGCACGTTTGGAACTTATGCTGTGTCCCCCACATTTCTGCAATTAGCAGTGTGTGTCTGTGTGTGCATTTGGGAAACACTGGGGACGTGGTCCTTCTTTTCCTAGGAACTGTAGTGTCACTGCGAAGGGATGCTTCCTGGAAGCTTCTGTGAAGGGCTTGTTTGTGCTGGAATTTTGCATTTGCTGCTGCTTGTCTTGGAGCAGCTCAGACTGCAGAATAGTGATCAGCACCAAACTTCAGAAATTCATCCCCATAGGAAGGATAGAGGTGTGTTCCCAGCCCACTCCTGCCTATGGGGAGCTGAGTTTGGGGGATTACGGATGGCAGGAAATTTCTGCCACTGGAAGATTGTTGGGAACCTGCGATTTATATTTGCTTTCACGTCTGATCCTCACCCACAGGGATCCCATCATTTGATCTCAGGCACTCCCTTCCTGCTAAACACGAAACAAATGTATATTTTTTCATCTCCCCCTTCACTTTGCTGTGATGTTTCTTTGTCTCCCACCATTCCCCGAGTATTGAGAGTCACGCCAGGGCATTAATATTGATGGAGACCTCGGTTATTAGGAGCTGCATTTCCGAGCGTGCCGGCAGCATATAAATACTATTACAGGGTAATTAGTGAGCATCAAGCTGAGTTTGGATCTTGCAGGGCTTGGTGCCCTACTTTTGTGGTTTTGTTCGTGGGGTTGTTGGGGTTTGCCCACAGCCGGAGCTGAAGGCGGAGTGGGATCCCATCCCAGGAGCACCTGGATGCTGAATGGAGCAGAGTGCGGCAAAACACAGAGACTGGGGAAGGAAAAAGGCTGTCATGGCTTTCCTTCTTTGGAAGCTGTGTGTATTTGAAGTGTGGAGTCGCTTCCGACTTTCTGATTAAATTTTCCCCATTTTTTGTTTGCTTCTATCCCTCCTTGCCAAGATGGGATTTCATGGTTTGCATTTTCTCCTCCTGTGCCATGGTTTAATTTTTTTTCTTCCAGTCTTGTAAAGTTTGAGAAGGTTTCAGTGTTGCCAAAGGGCAAATACAGCTCAGTGGTTCTGAGTGCTGGGAATGCTGCAGGTCTCCCGGCCTCGCAGGGCAGCAAACAGCTCACACTGTACAACACTTTGCAGTAGAAAGGAAAAAACAGAAACAACTCCTATTTCGGGGGAGAAATAACACCCAAACAGTCCGGGTGCGTTAGATCTGGAAAACAAGTGCTCCTTGAATTCCTCACACTATTTTACCATTTCTTCCACTTCCTTCCCTTAGCAACTACAAGGAGAGGTTGCCACCCTAAAGGAGACAACTCAGGGTTGTGGCTCTGCCCCCAAATCCTTCGTTTTTTCCCACGGTGCTGCTGTTTCCGTCTTCTACTGAAACTCTCTGTGAATAATTTAGGAGCGTTTTGCATCTTTTATAGCTCTGAACTTCGGCTAAAAGGAGTTTTGAGATGGTGCTGCCTGTGCAATAAAGTATGAATGTGGCTGAAGGCGAAAAACCTCAATCTTGCATGAGTGAAAAGGGATGGGGATGGGGGGTGACAGCAGTAGAAGCCAGGGAGGCCTATGAATGCTGCGAGCTCTTGGAAGTGGTTTAGCACATTATTTTCGTGTGTTGACATGGGAGAAAGGGCATTCAACTTGCAGGCTGGCAAGCACGGCTTGGCCCCAGTGTTTCCTTCTCTGGGGGCTGTCAGGGTGGTTGGAGAGGTTTGGGGTTTGTCATTCTGCTTGGGACTGGGGAAATCAATAGGGTGTGCTGCACAGGGAGTGAATCACTGCCCCTGGGCTCAATCAGTCAGTGCAGCTCTGAGTTCCCAGGAGATAAACCCACCTTCTTGCACTACACTTCCCCCATTTATTTTTTGCAGTTTGGTTGCTGCTGTTTTCTGCTGCTGGGTGTCGCTCTCCATTGCAGGTGTTGGAGCTGAATCTTACAGTTTTAAGGACTCTTCATTGCTTGAGGCTTTTAGTACATTTGCTGTTGGCCAATAGGACTTTGCCTTCAGGGGCTGAGCTCCCCACCATGTGGGCTATAGCAGGGTGTCTGCATCAAGCTGCTGCAAGGATTTAAAATTCCTGACTAATTTCTTTTCCATGAAACAAATGAATCTTCAGGAGGGTGTTGTGTCGCAGCTGCTAAGCCATTTAATTTATCTGAGTCGTTTACAATTTGTGATGGGACTGTTAATGGCCTGATGTGGGGATCAGCATCACTTCAATACTTGGAGGTTGGTTGGTTTGTTTTTGTTTTTTCTTTTCCATTTTTCCCTCCTGTCCTTTATTTTTCCTCCTGGTTTTAAAGTTGTTTCTGGATTTGTCCCCAGAGGCACAAAGCTGTGTTTGGAAAATGTCAGTTCTGTGTCCCCAGCCCCTTTGTCACACTGAAAGCACAAACCGCAGCCCACCCAGGGGGACGTGCCGCCCTGCTACTGCTTACTGCTTCAAAGTACCTGCCCGTGATATGAAACATGCCATAAAATGAATACATTCCAGATGTCCCTGCAAATTCCCCTTGGCTTCGCCATCCACCTGAAGGCAGTCGATGTGGTGAGGCTGCTTTGCTTGTATGAGGCTTTCCTGCCCCGCAGTGTGGGATGGTGGCTCAGTCCCCGTGGTGCTGGAGGTCAACAGGGGCGATGTCTCCAATACTTTCCCAGTGCAATGTGGCAATCTTATGGTTGGGAAACCCCTTACTCGCCAGGGTTGGTGGGGCAATGCACGTCCTGGGGCTGGCAGATCTCAATATGTGGGAATGGTGGAAGTGGTGGGAAATCCATCCTTGAAGGTTCTCCCCTCTCAGTGTTGCGGAATCTCTAGCCATGGGGGAGCTCCATGCTCTGAGGACTTCCATTTTAGATCCTAGGCCAAATTAGGAACTACTGCTTCTTCCACAAAGCACTCAACTGAATGCAGAAGGCATGGGATGATGGCCAGGCTCTTGTCCTTGGGATGCTGTGAGCCTGTACCTGCACGTGATGCCAACTTTGCAGGCAGCTCAGCAACTGTTGCCCTTGTTTATACAAAGGTGCCAAAGAAAACACAGTGGGGGAATGTTTGTTGTCTCGTGGGTGGATTTCCAGGAGATACAGGCAGCAATTTCCTTGCTACCTGTGGTGTGAGGGTCCGGCTGGATGGAAGGGCTGCATAAAATGGGGATGCTGGTGGTGTGGAAGGCAGTAGTTACAAAAGCTAAAATTACTGTTCATAGCTGATACGTTGCGTGGCACTAATTAATTTTTAAAGAGACTCACTGGGGACCTCATTGCTAAAATGTGATGTTTTCTCCTCCGGCATCAGAACTGTTAATTCAATACAAAGCAGAAAAACAGAAAGGAAGAGGAACTGCAGCATCCAAGGGATTTCTCTGGCAGGCAGATCCTGCTGCAGGGATTGGGTTGGGGTCACCCTGTTGCACCCTTCAAGATTGCTGTTCTTATTATTTTTTTATTTTTTGGACAAGTCAAATGCAACTTCCCTGAAGTGCAGGAATGTCCCTGGAGCTCAGAGCAAAGCGAGGAGCTATTCTGGGCTCTGCTCTCACCTGTCTCACTTTACCCGAGTGTGGCTTTCCTGAATATTTTTAGCTGTGTTTTATTACCAGCCTCACAAGGCCCAGACCAGGGGATTATTGCCATTGCACAGTTACTTACCCACATACAAGTTATTTAATTCAAACAGTCTTTGGGAGCACTAAGAACAGACTTTCCTGGACGGTTTTGTTGTCGCTGGCATCTGGACAGGAATCAACAGCCAAATATCCAGCATTTCCCAGCATGTGATGTACGTAGTATTGATCCTAAAATGGCCAAAGCCATAAACACTTTGTCTTCAATTTCTGTTTAACTACTATTTTTATCAGGCTGGACGTTTTTCTCACCACCACCTTGAATCAACCTCCTAATTCCAACCCTTTCCAAGTTTCCTTAGGGTGTATTTCTCCACGAGAGTGGGAATTTATCAAGCTTCAGCAAAACTGTTTCATAAAGTCACACTCAGTGCTTGTATTTGCGCCCCCCCCCCCCTCCCCAGTCCCCCTGGTCATTAACTTTTCATTTGAAAATTAGGAAATTTGGTTGCTCAGGGCAAACCTTCCCTGCTGTTCTGGAGGGAGGTGATAGCGGAGTTTGGTCCAAACTGGGTCGGGGATAACAAATGCCAGTTGCCCCATTGCAAGATGTGATTCTGTTTTTGCTGGTAGCAGCCCGGGGTCACAGAGCACCGTGCTCACGTCCTCCCCCAGACGGAGCCATTTCTGGTTCCATATGGAAAAGGGCTGTGGCATCTGGTTTCACTCTCAGCAGCTGGCAGCTTGAAGCCTGTGTTTTGCGTGGTGTGGAGTAAAGAGAAAATAAAGTGTCGAATTGTTTGGCATTATCAAGGATTTCTGCTCCCCAGGACTTCTGCATAAAGAGATGGAAATTTTAGCTGCTGGAGCCAAGAAACACACAGAAGTATATGAATTTATTACATTTTATCTCATTCTCCTGCAAACAGCGCTGGAAATGTCAAAAGATCATCTATTGTTTCATCATTTATAAAGAATTTTTGTTTTCTTGTTGTAATTTCTTTGATGCATGGCTGTGGG
Source organism: Excalfactoria chinensis (assembly GCF_039878825.1). Lineage (NCBI taxonomy): Eukaryota > Metazoa > Chordata > Aves > Galliformes > Phasianidae > Excalfactoria > Excalfactoria chinensis. Next base: position 5,743,932 of record NC_092845.1, read on the forward strand.
GAAGGAAAAGAAACGGGAGCAGGAGCTGGCAGGTTGAACGAGCAGTTTGTCTGGCCGCAGAGCTACGTGCATTTAAATTTCTCACATCCCGGTTTTTAATTTAACAAATGTAATTAAGGATGGGGTCGGTACTCGGATTATTCATTTACTCCAGATGGAAAAATTAAATTGAATGCAAATTCTATAATCAGACATGAAGTTGAGGATGTCGGACGTGATGGGGAAGTGTCAGCACATTAATGGGACCACTTTCCCTAAACAGCCCCCAAATCTAGAGCTAGGGATTATTTGAATAATTGAGGTGGCATTTGATAAGATATCTGATTGCTGATATCTCCTTAAGATGGAGCCTTAATTGTAATTCTCCATCAAGAAGGATTAATCTGCGTAACGGGGCTGTTGGGAACGGTGTGGTGTCAGGCTGCCTCGCTCAAGTTTTGGTCTTTTATCAAGGGCTGCCATTCCTGTTAGCGGTACCAACAGGATTGTTGGCATCTCCTGGTCTGTTACGTGTGAGCTGGGAGACCAGCAAGCCTTGTGGCTCGTCCCTGGGCCTCCAGGGCTGCATGAGTCCTGGCAGAGGGATTTCCCAAGGGTTGCGCCAACTCTGCAGCATCAGTACTGAGGTCTGCTCTCATTTCCTTTCTTTGGGGTGCAATCAAACCCTTATTTCCTTATGAAATAGAGACAGACGAGGAGAATATTGTCGCATCTTCCTCAGAAGACCTTGTGGGGCCGTGAGTGTCCTGTAATGGGATGCTGCTACTGAGCGGCCATTGGGAGTGGATGGACACTGACTCCCAGCTCAGCCTCGGTGGGGGCAGAGGGAGGAATTTACACTCATCCTGGTGGCAAACATTTGGTCGCGGTCACAGCCGGCTCCTCTTGCATTTCCTCAACACTTATGCTGCACGTTGGAGAAATAACTCTTATGTAGAGTCCTTGTCACTGTCAGCAGTACTTGTTCCTCTTGGAACAAGGCATAACAGGCAGTGAGATGGAGACAAACTTTGCTTCTTGAATCTCACATCTGGCAGATAAAACGGGTTATTTCAAATGGTCATTGTTTTTGCAGGAAATAATAATTAATTTTAAAGGAGAACAACAACATTTTCTTTAATGTTGACTATCCAGAATTGTGAACTAATCATTGCAGCCTTTCTTTCTTGCCTCCCGCATCTAGCAACAAATGAAGAAAGGGAAAGAGAGATGAAAGGGGGCAAAGAGATAAAGCTTGAAAGATTTATTTTCTTGAGAGTGTGCATATTTTGGAACAAAATGTAAATGAATCACACAGAAAAAAACATTAGGGAGAAGATACTCATGAGCCCTACCTGCAGATTTGGGATTGCCCAATAGTGATGAGTGCAGCTTATATCTCTACTGTTTTTAATGTAAAGCCATATGCAGATTTTTCCTTCTTTTTTTTTTTTCCTTTTTTTCTTCTTTTTCTTTTCCTCACCATCCTACTCATAGCTGTCGCTATGTAGTAACATCCATTTCTGCTAAGTGGGTGCATTCATCATCTCAGCAATGTGATTTTAGCACTCGGATGATCTCTTAGGTCAGCATTCACACTCCACAACCAGAAGGGCACGATTTCCCCCCAAAAAACTTAAATCACTTGAGATAAGTTGGGCATTATCTTCAAGGTTGCAAATTGCTTGTTTGCTCCTCCAGCTGGAGCTCTTAATTCAGAACAATTAGCATGCCATTTAAAACAGAAACAAAGCATATGGAGGTGATCCCAGGAAAAGAGCATCATTGGGTTGGAGCACCCCAGCATTGCCTGGTATTCACTGAACAAACTGCTTGGCTCCAGTTCATCTTTCTTTGCACATCTCATCTCTTCCTTTTGTCCTTCTTTCCTCCCTCGCTTCATCTTTCCCTTCCCTCCCTCTCTTCCTCCCTTCCCTGCTTTCTTTCCCTACTTTCCTTACCCACTTGCCTCCATCATATTTGCTCTAATGGTTCGTACTGGAATTGCATGAGAATGTTATTAAGAGAACCAAGAATTTATTTTTCACGTGAAATAAAAACAGTGTTTTCCTTCAAGTCTTTGTAGGAATCAGCACTGCCCAACACACACTGCGTCACAGGAGCATTTTTGTTCACCCTGCAGATTATCTGCACATCTTCCCAATGTACTTTTCCACCACTGGGTTTTTTTGGGAGCCTCCATATCTGCAGACCCAGGCTGTGAAGCCAAGCAGGTTGTTGAACCTGCAGAAAAGAGCTTTTCTGCAATCCCTTTCCCTTTACTCCCGTCAGAGGATGGATGGAGGCAGCATCGGCAAATCTGAATAACTAATCAGAGTCCTCATTAACCCCCCGCAGAGATGCTCAAACATTCACTTTGCTGTTTGTGAAGCAGAGAAGGAAAAAAAAAAAAAAAAGAGGGGGAAGAAAAAAAAAATACAACACAAAACGACCCACCCTGCATTAAAATTGATGTGTTATTAATCCCACTGTTCAGACCTCATGGGCACCGAATTTTCCTCCATCTCGCCCAAGGCTGAGCAGTGTGGGGCCGCTCCTGTGGGGCACTTTGACTTTCCATTATTTATGGCTGCAGTGTGGTGAGGCCGCTTTGTTCCCGGTGCCCAGATGTGCACACATGTGCCTGGCGGGGAGATTCCCATATTTCTTTACATTTCCCCCCACTTCCGAGGATGCAGATCTCATCCAGGGGCAGTGCTCTGCTCGTGGATTCAGCTGTGCTTGGTGCATGGCTTTGCTTTTGCTTTTTCAGGAGTATGGAAATAGTGCATTCCCTCAAGTCTTGTCACTGATGGCACCGTCAGGATTAGCTTGTGACTCTGGGAAGGTGGAAGGATGAACAGATGAGAGCACTGAGTTACTCTTTGCACCTTCAGGTGTCCCCACCCTGCGGCTCCGGGCCATGTTTTGTGGCTGGTGCTGAAATTGCCCAATGGGGAAAAAGCCAAACACAATTTAAGGACTTTTTGCAGCACTCCTTATTCCTGCTTGCAGTGGGCACTGGAGCTGCTGCTGTGCTTGGTGTGTCATCACCTCTTGATTAAGAGTGGTGCTCTTCAAAGAGCATAACTGAAATCTGAAACATCATTTTTTGCAACTATCCTTAATGATTATTTATTTATTTATTTATTTGCTAAATATCAATCAGCATTTCCTTATACTTAATTAAATCCTTAACAAAGGGATGCTCTAAGGAACCAGCCTTTGCAGCCTGTGTGCAGGCTGAAGTCCTGGGATGCTGGTACCTCACCTTCACTGATGGACATGATACAAGTTGGGTAAATGGGGATTTAGAGTGTGTTGGGGGATTGCTGTAGATGCAGTCTGTGCCAGGACTGCATATCATTGCCATTGACGTGTCTTATTTGTGACCCTCCAGCAGCTGCTGCATGCACGGAGTGCTGGATCTGCCATGGAGCAGCTTGGAGGCAACATCTCCATTCCCTCTCGCATCTTCAGGACTTCAAAGGCCTCTGATAAACTTCAAAGGATGCCTTTTGAAGTTGCTAAAAGTGTGTGCTGGCTAATGAAGATTTACCTCCCTTTGCAAGAGTGTTTGTGGAAGTGTTGCTGGTGGGATTGGCTATTTGTGCTCCCTGTGGCAGGAACAAAAGCTGCATCTTTTGTGCAGAAGCCATGCAAGCTGTATTTTTGCCCTGTCAAAACAGGTGCATACAGTATCCAAGTCTGCAGCCCTGATCAGCTCTGCAGATGGAAATCAGCATTGCTCAGGAGCTATTTTAGCACTCGCAGAGCGCTGTTTATCTGCTCCTTTTCTTCCAGGTCTCACACTTAGTTTGCACAAGTGAAGCCAGATGACAAAAGTCTCTCCCACGGGAGGAAAAAAGACTTTACAGGGATGACAAATTGCTGCAAAAACACGAGCTTTTGGAAACATTGTCAGGACAAACCCAAAGCAGGTCACGTCCCAGCTCCTTGACTAGTGTTTGCAGTCAGCCTGTGCTTGCTCTGCCAAGGCAGCAGCCCATAGGCTTTTATTCCTGATTATAAATAACCTTAATTATGTTTGCAATTGAAGAGTCTTGGACTCAGGATCCATCTGAGTGTTCAGCATAGCCCAGGTTTAGTGACCTACCTGCCCTTCCGCCTCCTTCACCAAATCTTCCATTTTATGAAATTTTGGGTCCAGCTTTTGGATGGGAGGAGAAGATTTTGTGCCAAGAGCAGAAGCATAAATACATGTTCAAAACTGTAGTGCTGGAAAGTCAGATGGCATTTTGGGTGAAGAAATCATGGGAGTGATACTGAAACAAACACACAAGTGCTGGGGCTGTGGTGTGTAGCATGGCAGGCATTTTGGGTGGATGTTGGGGATCTCAGAAGCTCTCCTCTAGCTGATGCATATCCAGGTGCATATACCCCGTGTACATTCAAGATCTGAGCAGCTGTAGATCAAGGCATAAATATATCCTAGGCACATACGAGTGATCTGAGCAGGTCTGTACTGTGTGATATATATTGTAGTAGGCAGATACAGATTGAAGATCTGAGGAGCTTTCTGGAAGGGATGTTTATCAGGGGACTTACATGTTTATTGGAGTTTTGAGGAGCTCTGCAGAGCTGTTATATATAGCATGGTAGATATATCAGACATGCACTGGAGATCTGGGGAGCTCTCAAGAGGTGATGTATGTCGTGGTAGGTACATACATCACATGTATATTTTGGATTTGAGGAGCTCCAGACTGGTAATATATATCAGAGATGCATGTATCAGACAAATACGAGAGGTCTGAGCAGCTCTCTAGAGGTGATTTATATCAGTGTAAATATAGCAGGTGTATATTGGAGATCTTAGGTGATGTTTATCACCTCATATCTAGAGGTGATGTAAATGGAGGGACATTTATCAGGCGTATATTGGAGATCTGAAGAGCATGCTAGAGGTGATGTATGTATCAGAGATCTGGGGAGCTTTGTCTCTTTGCCTTGAAATCATCCACTTGCTTCCAGAGTCTCTTGGAGGCCTCGATATCGCCCAGTTTTCCAGGAATTGCATTTTCTCCTTTTTTTGAGAGAGAGAAAAAAAGGCACAGAATGCAGCCGTGGCCATGCAGGTCATTGCTGGGCCCAACTTGTTTTTTGTTTTATTATCTATGATGCAGAAGGTTTCAGACAACAGGTTTCTTTCTCCTGGACTCACCTGGCTCTCTGACTTGTGTCTTGCTGAGGAGTAGCGCCCGTTTGCCAACCTTGTTCAAAAGAAATCTCAATTTTTAAGTCATCCTTGCAAGCTTTCTTTTCCCGCTGCAGAGAGGGAGATTTGTGAAGGCATTTAGTGAGATAATTAAAGCTGAACTGAGAAATACGGTGATTTGCAGATGCGCCTAAGTGGGTTAGGCAGCTAAATCCCATTTAGGCAGGGAAATTTTGCCACTTGATCTGCTTAGAAGGGTCTAGAAATCCCAATCTCAGCTTCCTTAAAGAGCAGATCCTTGGGAGAGGCAGCATCATCTCTAACACTTATATGGACTTCTACTTATTAGTTAACCTCCGGATCCACTCCCCTGTTTTTGAATTAATGGCTCTTTCCTGGTTCACAGTCTGAGCTGGAGTGTAGAAGCACATTTAGACTCAAGCAAAGATTATAGTTAATAATGGCAATGTTGACAGCCAGTGCAAAACAGGGATGTGGCCAAGAGCAGCAGCAGCTTCACAGCTTTTTCTCTGTTTTCTCCTTTTCAGACCCAAACTGCACTGCTAACCCACTGTGAGATCCTGTGCTGGGAGCTGTCATCATTGAGGAGCAGGAGGGGACAGGACGAGATACAGCTGTGGATTTTCCTTTGTGGGTATGCTGGCAGCAATCACATCTTCATATTCCAGACACATCTCGGTTCGACCTCTAAAATTCTGATTCATTTTTCCCGTTCCCTGGAGTTGTCCACAGCTGCTTGTCACATCCCCAGGGGTCTGACTTAGCAGTCACTAGTCCACCTTTCATCCCCAAGGGGCAATTGTCACCTCTGATTTCCTTGATTCCTCCTATTTTTCGCCCTATCCTGCAATAAACTTACTCTAAGAACAGACTTGCCCTCTCAGGGTGGTCCACGGTGGCTTCATTGATTGCACCGAAGGACCTAGCACAGAAAACTTCATCCTCTATATGATATTTCATCTTTCCATTGCACTGTTTTCTTTCCATATTCAGTATTTCACCATTTCCTTTCCCAGCCTGTGACCCATACTCGGAAGTTTTGCTTTTGTGGCTGTGGAACATTTCGTGCAGCGGCTCCTCGAGCACCCGCAGACGGTAAGGCAGCCTTGTTTTGTGCTAATTGGGCAGTGATGTATGAACTGAGAGGGATGCGATGAGTTGTGACCTCAGCAGGGCTTTGTCTGAGGGATTTCTGCTCTTTCCTGGTACCTTGAGTTATATTGCACGTTGTTAAGAGCCGTAAGCCACGACTGGCCCAGAGGAAAACACAGATTTTGTCATAAAAATACCCCAAATATGGGCTGTTATCACTGTGAAATTTTGGCAGCTCAGTAGGATATGGAGAAATGGTCACCAGTTAAAAATAACTTAAATGCAGAGCTTAAAATAAGATGTGCATGAAACCAAGGCTCTTGCAGTTCTTCACTCAACCCCAATTGCTAAAATTAGGGCCTGACCGAGTGACAAATGTGTTTGCTCTGTGCCATCACTGGAAGCATCCTGAGGGTGACAAAATAAATGCCCGTTGACTGCAACTTTCCTCCAAAGGAAGCGAAGAAAAATCTTTGTCTGTTGAACAAAATGTTGACTTGAAAACTGAGGAGATGCCTTCAGTTTGAGCAGCACTCCTGAAAAGGAGCCTTATCTCCTCCTAAATCAGTGGAGATGAGGGCTGGAGCATCTCAGGGTAAAACCCAAAAGCTCTTCAGTTCTTTCTGTTCTTCCAGCCCAAAGTGAAGCTTCACTTGGATGGCTGCATGGCAATTCCCAGTGCAAAACCTTTTGCATCTTTTCTTTGAGTTTTGCCTGCTCTGAAAGCCCTTTTAATAAACGGCAGTCAATAATGACAGGATTATTTTCTCCAGGCTGCCCTTTCAGCCTCAATTCTCACCAGTGACCTTCCATCAGCCAAATAAAACAGGATTAAGTATGTGACGAAGTGGCTGAATTTCTCATTATTTCAGATCTTGGGTTTGGCCCCGTTTCTACTAAAGGTGTGGATTGGGTTGACCTCGAAATCTCTTCTCAGGTAAAACATAAAACTATCAGAGAGTGTCCAGAGAAGAGCTACGAAGTGGGGAAGGCTCTGGAGAGCCATCTCTCACCAGGAATTCTGCATTAGAATAAAAAGCCCAGATCCATTTCCCTTGTGGTGGTGAAGGAGAGGGATGTGAAACAGAAGTGCAGCGAGTTGGGAGCTCTGATTTATCTGCCATATGGGAAAGAGGAAAGCAGCCGGCTCCAAAGGGATTCCTTTCTCTCTCCCAAAGGGAGAATTTGCAAGCGTGTTAGCAGGAGTTAGAAAGAAACGAGGCAGATTTAAGCGTGGAAAGGGTTTTATGGGTGTTCCATGGCATTGCCTTGCCTCTAGTGATTCCTATGGGCGGGGAAATCTTTGCCTGGGTTCCTGTGCATATCTTGCCATCCACATTTCTGCAATTGGGGTAGGTCTGCTGCTTTAATCCGGTCTCTGCCTCATGACCAAAAATTGTGTTTCTGCTGGTGTTGCCATCACTCACACATGCATTGGGGGATCTGCACGAAGCTGATCTTTGGAGCACTGAGGTTTGTGTGTGGATTTGTCCACCAGTGCCAGTTTGATCCTCTGGCTGAAAAAGTGGTGATGAACCATGGGACGGAACAACAGAGCTGATGTTACATTTTTGCTGAGGAAGATTTTCTCTGTCCTCCATGAAATTCTGTGTCAAAGTCTGAACCTGGTTGGGACTTTGGGGTGAAACTTTCCTATTTCAGAACTGGAATGTGATTGAGATTTGATGTTTGGGTGCTGGAATTGTGGTTGCACAGTAATTCCTATGTCTTGGGATTAGCAGGTTGCAATCAAAAGTGAAGTGTGCAAGACAAGTTTTGAAAGCATGAGGATAGATTTTGATCATAAATTATTCAGTTTTTGCTTGCAGTGAAGAACTGTTAGAAAATTAATCTGCTCCTGTTTTTTGCTAATGCTCTCAAAACAATCAGAACCTTTTCCTGGTCAGTTTGTGTCCGACAAGGAGAAGTTTGTGCATTTTTAGGCTCCTCAGCTACGTTTCACTTCAAAGCTTTTCCATTTGCCCTCCAAAAAGAAAACTCACAATTTGCTCTTTTGGGAACTTTTGCTGGGCCAGGGGCTGCATTGCCCAAAATTCAAGTATCTTTATGTTACTTTGAAGAAACCTCTTTGATGTTTCCCTGTGCCAGTTTTTTTGGAGGGTGTTTTAAGGATCTCCCTCTATAAAAGTAACACTAAAACGTGTGTAGGTATCTCAGCTCTCCACTTAAAAAAAGAACAAAGTTGTTTAATGCTGCCGTTCAAGGTACATTAACCTTGTCTGCTAAAGCTCTGACTGGCTCTTGCAGGTTTTATTCTTGTGTTTATGTTGCAGAGATATCCCTGGAGCATTTTAGTCGGCAGCGGGGATGGGTATCTTCGGAGAGAAGAGAAATATTTAGCGGTAATTGTTGTTCTCATCAGCAATGCACCACAGCAGCTCCCCCTCCCACACCGACTCCTTCCCGTGCAGCTGGGGGGGGTTTGCAAATATCTTAATGCTGTTTCCCTTCAACAAGGGGGAGATTACCCATCCTGTGGGAAAGCGAGCTGTTTTCGGGACGTGCCATGCAGCGCAGCGTGTCCCTTTCCCTTCCTGCTGCCTGTCTGTCAGTCAGGAGCTTTTTTAGGAGAAGAAAAGGAATTTGCTTCGAACCTGGATTTTATCCTGCAGAAAAACCAAATCCCAAACCGTGTTACACAGCAGCAGCAGCAGCAGCCCAGCCTTGCTTTGTCTTTTATTTTTGTTTTCACTGGGAAATAACGGATTGATGAGACACCAAGAAGTTGTCAAAGTTCAGGGAAGTGGCGTCTGGGCTGTTAGTGGTGCAAAAATCCTCCTGGAATTGAAAGGATTTTCCAGAGGAAATTTGGCTACCAAATGTTGTGAAAAAACAGAAATATTTGTTATCCCAGTGGCATTTCTAGCGTGTATCCACATGCAAAGCAGCATGTCAGCCCACGTGGTAGAGAGAGAAGAACTGTGAAAACCAATTGAGAACAGGTAATGCCCTGAAAAACAGGATTCTTCCCCATTTTTGGTCATTTAATAGCATCAGACGTGACATTAGAGGGTTGCTTTTGTAGCTTGTGAAAACGTAACGTTCATCTGCAGCTGGAAACTTTTGCTCTCAGGGAAATGAGCAAATTTCAGTAAAAACAGACGGTCAGCAGCAGGGATACGGTGGGCAGAAATGCTGCATGTGGGACTGAGGGATTTGCTCCTGATTCACTTCACAGGCAAGCAGAGGGATGCTGCCACCCGCAGAGGGCGAAGCTGTCCTGGCTGGCGTTTCACAGCAAGATCTATTGTCCTCTGGAGGTGCATCTCCCTTCCCGTCAGCCATATTTCTTCATTTTTACTTATATGTGTGTATAATGAATGCATATATCATAAACATCAGCGTGCAGAAGCCCTCTGTGAAGGCAGCAGCTCTGAGCTCTGGCAGCCTGCTGTGAGCAGAGTGTGAGCAACAACATCCTCGTGAGCCGTCTGAGAAAACACCCCTCGGAAGGTGAAACCCCCTCCTGGGGCAGAACCACATTGACAACCGCCTCAAATAATTCTGCAGCTTCAGGAGGAAAATGGGAAATGCATGAAAACCTGCCTGCATGATTTCCGCGTGGAATTCTCAGTTATCCAACACACGCTGTGGGGAGAAGATGTTGAATTAGCTGGAAAAAATGATCCCCGTTTTCCATTGGTTTGGAAGCAACAGCTGCATCTTGCAAAGCCAACATTAATGCTATCTCCACAGAATGATGACGTGGAGACCAACACGGTGATTTTTTGTCATTCAGGGCTACTTCTAGTGCAGTTTCACAGCAGTTTTGCTCCTCATGCAGGTCAGAGATTTCCTCTTTGCCTCCAGGATGGCAATGACTGCTGGTGACACTTGGATTTTTTTAACATTTTGAAGCACTGATGACCACCATGAAACAGTGACTTCTCAACTCATTCCAATTACATTAATTTGAAAGGGGAGATAAGAGATGGCTGGTGAGAAGCAGCCTATAAATCTTTCTGGGCTGTGACTCTTTTAGGTAGACATGAGCTCTTTGGGAAATACGTTTCCAACTTAATGGCAGTGTTACAGCGAAATGAAATAATTTTTATTTCATAAGGAAATTTAGGATACTTTGATCTCAGGTTGCTGCCAAAAGCCCTTCCGGAAATGAAAAGAGCATTTATCAGTTTTATTGCTCAAAAATTCTCGGCTGTGTTTGATGCCTCGGGAGCAGCCTGGCTCCTCCTGCCCTTGTCAGCTCCCAGCCCAGAAATTCACCACTTGCCCAAGGTGGATCTGCGCTGCTCTGGAAGGGGCTGTTGCTCTGCAAACCCTTCTCTTCCTCCTCTCATCTTCGGGATGCCGATAGCCAAGGGCTCTGCACCGCACGGGGATCCACAGACGCTCCCACAGCACCCGCTGCTTCCCCAGATAAACACAGAGCTGTCAGCAACGGCTGCCTCTCATTTTTATCCCTGCTCATATTTGGCCATAAGTCCCGTTCTCCAAACAAACCAACACCTGTGAAGCCTCAGAGAACTGTCTGATGTGGTGAGCAGGTGAGGAGATGCCCGGCAGTGAAATCGGGCTCTGGGCTGCCACCTTCTGGGAATACATTCGGCTACAAAGCCTGCACCCAGCAGCACACCGCTGCTAACAGGAGGCTTGCTGCCGGTGCGGGTTTTTGCCCCAAAGTAGCCCTCTGTGGGGTCTTTTTCCTATTTTTTTTGCCTCCTACCGAGTTTCTGGACTGTCAGGGTGCTGAGCTCTTTGCTTCTTCCAGCTGCAGCTGTTTCTGGTGAGGTTTCCCCCATAGACTTCAGTGCCGACCTCAAGGATGGGGCTTCCTGTGTGCCCGCAGGGCAGGTTTTAGCATCTGACCCCACAGATTTTAAGCTGCCAATTCACTCAGGAGCAGATAATTTTATTAGAGTGAAAAAAGATAAAAGCATCATTTCAGGAATTGGACTTGACGATCCTCATGGGCCCTTTCCAACTCAGGAGATTCTGTGGTTTTATGATTTTAATCCCATAAAGGCCATCTTCAAGAGTTCTGCGTCACACACTGACCCCACTCTACATTCTCATTGCACTGCATTTTGGATGTGCTCTCTTAATAAGCTATTCAAGGGACATGCAAAGCATGTGAAAAGTAATCCTATATTATTATGTCTGTAAACAAATGTGTAGTACTATTTCTCACCCTTATTCACTTGAAACAATAAGGGCAATTGATGCTGATCTCACAAAGCTCTCAGCTTTCTGCACAAGCACAGTGCCCTTGTGCCTGTGGTGCCTCGTGGGCCCAAAGTCTCATGGAGAAGCACAGAGTATTGCAAAACTTCCCCCTGACAAATGCATCCCTGCATCCCTGTTCCTCTGCCGCAGGTGAGGACGTTTCCTCCCATGGCTCACAGGGGTAAGCAGAGCCCTGCATGCAGCAGGCTTCATATGGGGAAAAGTATAGCAAACTCCACCCATGGCAGCCCATGGCTGCAGCAGCGCTGCTCTCACCTGAAGCCCTCATCACTTTTCCCTGAATGCATTTCCCATTCAAAATCACAAAGCTCAGATAATTGAAATTAAGGGCCAGCAAATCGCTTTGTGAAGGATGTCACCTCTCCTTTCCTTCTCTCCTTTTTTTTTGTTCTTTTTTCCTTTCTGGGGAAGAAAAGCCCTTTTTCGGGGTGTTTTTTCCCCAGATCCAGCAGCCTTTCTCTACCCACAGGTTCTCAATGTGACTCCTGCCCAGGATGCACCATGTCTCCCCGGCGCCGGCTCTGACGATGATGGCCACCCAGACGGTGCCCCCTCCTCCCTACCAAGACAGCCCTCAGGTGAGTGTCCCTCAGGGCCCTCCCCCTCCCCAGGACTCTCCCTGACCCCCAACTCAACACATCTCCCCGTGCATTATTTACTCTGCTTTGCTCAGCACAAACTCTTTGTCCCAGAGACTGACAAAAAATTGAAGCTCCTCTTGATGCAGCCGATGGTTTGGGGGCAACCTCCATCTGTTTGGTTGGATTTTTTGGTTCTGCTCAGTTTTTATCCATGTGAGGGTTGCAGGGTTTTCCTAGAGAACCGGCACAGTGAGATGTTTGGGATACAGTGGACACTCCAATCTCCGGCTGCAGCCTGGGCTCTGCAGTGGGGTGGCTTTGGAGGCAATTTGAGTGGTGTTTTGATTGATTTTATGGCATTTTTGGCAAGCTGTCGCAGGGAAAAATAGACTTCATCTACAGTGTTGCTCCAAGGAGTCGAATAACTTCCTTTCCAAGCATCATTACAGAGTTAGTTATTGTAAGAAAAGGAATTTGGTCCAAGAGAAACTCAGCCAGAGCACCCCAATGTGCTGGATGTGGGGATTTGGGCTCTGGTGAGGCTGGGTTTTGGGGATGGCCCTCCTCCTCACAGCCTGTTCAAGGCTTTTGAGGGGCAAATGTGTATTTCTGGTTTGGTCTGCAGAGGCTGAATGTGGATGATCCAGATGGAGCACTGAACTGGTGCCGTGTTTAAGGCAGCTTTTATAGGGCTTATATGGAAAAATGTTAATTTTTCCCCCATTTTGTGTTTTCTCCAAAGCTCAGCCCTGCTGCCTTTCTCCACCATTTGCATCCCTGTGTGGCTGCAAAAGCACAAAATACCCCTCAGGAAAAAAAATAGAGACCATTCCCTACAAGGAAAATAAATACGTTGCTGCCAAGCCGTGACTTCTGTGCTCCCCCGAAGCCACCCGGGCCTCCTTTCAGCTCGTCTCCTTCGGTGGGAAAAGGTCACTTTTGCAAATGATGCCTCGGTGGGGCTTTTATGGCTCCTCCAACTTCTGTGTCATCATTTGCTCGCTCTGCTGCTCCGCTCAGGGCTTTTTTCCCCCCCCACTTTTTCCTTTTTTTCTTAGTGCCTCCCTGTCGAAATGCTGCGCCTTTCTCGCTTACGCAGCAGGGAGCTGGGACGCCGATTTAGTCCTAATGGGCAATTTAAGGGACTTTTAAAATAGCCCAGCTTTTCCATGGCATCCTACAGAGACATACCCTGTACCTTTCCCTGTCCCTTCTGCGCCCTCGTTTTCATTTAGAACATTGCACTTGGGGATCTTTGGGACCGTTGCCACCCAAACCCTTTCCTTTTCATCCTTTCGAAGGGGATTCTTGTGTGTTTTTCCTTCATTTTAGGGGCGATGCTTCAGCAAGAAGCACTTTGTTTTTTGTTGTTTTTTGCTGAGTGCTGTGGCTGCTGTCAGCTTTTCACCTGAAAATTGAGGGATTTGGTGTTTCTAGCTTGTAGAAAAGCAAATTGCATGTTTATTCCTCTCCCCAAAGATACGGCAGAGACGGGGAGGTCAGTGTTAAATAAAAAAACGAGTGGAACCATCAATTATAAGAGCTACAACTGACACTGCAAAGCTCCCCGTCATCAAGGGGACCATCCTGGGGAGAAAAATGGTAAAAAAGGGGTTTGGGGGAGCTTTGCATTAATATCGTTACTGCAGCGTCCGTGCAAGCAATTCACCTCACTGTTGGAAATGTGTAAAAATGAAGCAGAAGTGGTGGGAAAAGCTGCCTTACGAGGGAAAAAATGCTGTAATAATCTCCTGGTTCTGCTACCAGCACGTAACGGCGTAATTGAGACCAAGCATGATCGCCGAGCAACTCTACCTGTTGGAAACTAAGAGTCTGCATAGAAATCCATGTGTTTTCCATAATAAATTAAAGGAAAGAAAACAGCAGAAAGTTGTCTGCCAGTTCACACTGCCATGACACACTGTCAAAGATGGACAAATATAGTTAGCAGAATAGAATCTCATTTTCAGCTCAGGAGCTGATGAAAATAAGCGAGCCCCCAGAAACCATTTTAGAATGGGGTTGCATCTGTCACGGACTAATCCACAAACTCTGCAGCTGTTGCAGGTTAAAAATTGAGTGGAGATGTCAATTTCCTGATAGGATCAGTGAGTTTTTCTCCCGGTGTCCTCGGCATAGTTTTGGACTTGGAACCTTCCTTAATGGCACATGGATTTCATGCAAAGGCACTGAGAAATGTCCCAGTGAATAGGATCATGTGCAGCAGACTGCCCTGCCCTCAGCACCTTCGCTGGGGTTGCTCACTGGATTGACCTATTTGGCTGTAGTTCTCAGAAATGTGGAGCAAAAGGGATTATTGCAGGTGCCAGGCAAGCTGCCACTGGCCCTGGCGAAGCATTTTCATCCTACAGAACCAAAAAGGGGATTATAACGCCAACAGGAGTACAACCAGGAGGTGATGTGGTGCCACAAAAATCTCTTCAGCTTCCTGCACAGAACTCAGCCCTGCCATTACCAGCAGTTACCATCGTACAAATGCATGGCAATTGTTTGCATTTTTTCCCTCTCTTATGCACATACTGTTGGCTGTTTTCCTTCCTGCCCCGCACCCCTGTGTGTCTGCAAACACTTTGCATTGGAGCAACCTCTCCTATTTTTTTCCGACTTGGCACCGCCGTGCTGTTCATCAGAGGTTGCATGAGGTGCGGGATTATTTTCTTTAGTCCAAGGTGAGGTAATGGCTTCGAAACAGCCGCAGAGGAGGCTTTTCTGTGAGTAATAGCCCAATTAGTTGCAGACTCAGCTGCACGCAGCCAACTTGGCAGGATTTGGGGGCTCCGTCTGGTTACGAGGACACAGAATGGGCTGTGATGTCCCCATAAATGATTGCACAAGTAAAGAAAGAGGAAAGGGGGGAAAAAAAGCCATTTATACCCCGAAATGTAAAGTAATTCTCAGTGGAGCTGGCAGGGAGAGGGAAGGGGAAAATGAGAAAGGAAGTGGAGGTATTTAACAGCGTGGCTGGAATGCCATACACAGTCAGTGCTTTCAATTTGGGTTTGGATAAAAACTGGAAAAAAATCAGGGAGAAACCCCAACTGATGGGTGAAGCCCAAACTGTCCCACAGACCCGTTTGTTTGGCCCTCTGAGAGTGAAAAGGGAGTAAAATGAAGCGACCCAGCCAGCTTCTGCACTGGGAGTGTTAGTAATTAAATGGTGCCAGGTGAATTTCCAGGAGCCAAACTTCGGAGTTATGAACAATAACTGAGATTAAAAAGTGCCGTGGCAGCAGGGAAAGGTCAGGCAGGAGATATTGAAGTCAAACATTTCAAAAGCAACGGGCACTTTGGCATGGATCTGTGCAGCTTTTAATTGAGGTGAGAAATCTGCTGCTCTGTGCCGAGAGTCTGAGTGCAGAGGTGAGTTGTGCTGGACACAACTGTGGGCATCTGCACATATACACACCTCTTCATGTACACACAGAAAGTATTTAGTCAGAGACAGAGGCTTCTTTTTGCTACCCAGCTTGGGGGAGGATGGAAGATTTATGGAGGAAAACAGGCAAATGCTAATTTGTACAGAATTTCAGAGCAAGAGCAGGTGAAACATGGACTCAGGGCATTCATTTTGTGCTGGGATTTTGAGTTGCAAAGTGCAGGAGTTGGGGTGCTGATGGATTTGGCCCCGAAGAAATCATGCTTCTCCCCCAGCTGTTATTCTTTTAAGTAAATCTTGTCATTTATGTACAGACATCTTGGGGCGATGCTGGGAGGACATGCAGCAGTTTGCACATGTGCTGGCAGAGCTTGGTCTCGCTTTTTAGAGGCATGTTTCACTAAATTAAGGTCAAGTTTTTGAAAGGGAAGACATTCGTTAACACAGTCGTTTATTGCGTACATCTCTTATGTATATTTTGATGGTGGATTTTGCGTCCCATGGCAGCAGCCATTTGGGCAGTGTTGGCCATTGGGACACACACACACACAGTTGCTTTTCTGGCTGTCTGCTCGCAGTGCTGCAGGTGACTCATTGCTGGGCTCGGCACACAGAGGGCTGGCAGGAGCTGGTGTGATTCTGGGATTAGGCTGAACGCCGGCGTGTCTGACAGCCCTGCTCTGTATGAACAGCCAGAGTCTATCAGGGACTGCAGAGCACTTCGCAAAGAGCACCTGCAGTTCCCCCTCACGTTACCCCTTTTTCTCTCCTGTTTCCCCTTCCCTTCAGATGACGGCCACAGCCCAGCAGCCCAGCAAGGCTCAGCCCGTGCACCTCTCTGCCACGCCGGCACCCACCGCAGCCGTCCCCCCCGCAGCCGGTGACCCGCAGGCGCAGCTGGAGGCCGACAAGCGAGCTGTCTACAGGTGATGCCAGCTAATGGCCGTGGGCAGTAATTCATCCATTCGTTGCTGCTTTCGTTTTTCTCGTGCGCTGGGAGCACGTTGATTTGGTCATGCATTGATTAAGGCATTGATGAAGCCAGCAATGCACCGATACATTAATGATGGTAATGCATTGCTAACCAGATGCATTTGTTAATGCCCAGGAATGGGTGTGTTAGCATCTATCTCCTTCTTATCAGTAATAACACATGGTGGTAGAGCTCCTTGGCCAACATAGCACCACATCCAGCAGCACCACACCCCTCCAGAAACACCCACATCCACAACATCCAAACTCATCATCCGAGCTGTGATTTGAGGCAGAAAACACACTCAGGAGGAGCAAAACCAGCCATGAACCCGAAAGGTGCTGTTTGTGCATCCATGTGGTGCACAAGTGGCAGTGGCCAGACCCCACCTGTCCCCTTATTTTTAGCTGTGGGTACAATAATACATCATATTATATTGCATTAAGTGTTGTATTAAATAATATTATAATTATGCAAATAATGTAATTATATAAGTAACGTGTAATTATATGAGTGATATGTAATTAATGACAATACCATAATGTATACAGTATGGTATAGCAGTAACACTGGGGGTTGGAACCAGGTGATCTTTGACATCCCTTCCAATCCAGGCTGTTCTATGACTATTATATGATACTGTCATGTAACTAGGATTAAGGCTTAATAATAAGGAATAACCCCAGTTATGCAAATGGGAATGCAAAATCTGAACATGCAGCATTTCGGGTAGGATAAATAGACGTCATTTGATATCAAATAGTTTTAGCAGCTGGCTGCCTGCCACCCTGTGCTGCATCCTCCGATGTAAGCAATGGATTTTTGTTAGCTTTGAGTAATTACACAAAGGCAGAAGGCATTGGCTCCGTGCGCTGGTTAATCAAGCTGGAGGGAAATTGCCAGGAAAATGCAACAAGAAAGACAGAAGGCGATAGACGAGTGACCGCAGTCACCATTGGATTTTATGCTCCCCCATTAAAAAATAGGAAAAAAAGGGAAAAGCAATCCACTTCCTCTTTCATCATCCTGGGGACTAGTCCAGCAGCATCACTTCACATTTTGGGCCATCATGCACGCAGAACCACTTCTGCGCTCTTTGTGCTCTGGATCTCCAAGTGGGAACAGTCTGCGCCTCTTTGCCAACCTGTTTTTGCAGGAAAAAAAATGCATTTTGGGGCTGGGAAGAAAGCAGCAGTGAGTGCTGAGCCACGCTGCCCTCCCCGTGCCCGCGCTGCCAGCCCACAGCAGCACCCTGCTGAATGTGCGAAATGAGGCCATTAGAGGGATTCATTTCTCTTTATTAGCCCGTGTCAAATCCTTTTTATTAGCGGCTGCCAACGACCTCTCCTGCAGGAAAATGTCAGGTTCAGCCTTTTATTTGCTTGGTGCCACCACCACACGAGCACTTCTCCCGCTTATTTGGAGCAGTGGCAAATGGGGTGGAAAGGCTGACCTGTGCACGCTCCAGATTCAGAGAATTGCCCCCAAAACACTGATTTTTTGCAAAAGCAGATTTTGCCAAAGCAGATTTTTCCATCCCAAAACTTTTCTCGGTACTATGAGGGTGATTCTCTGCCTTTGTGACATCTGTGATGGGAGAAATCCTCCTGGACCTCCATTCCGTATTTCACATTGAGGCATCCAGATCCCCCATGCCAGAGCCCCATGGTGCCCATCCCATTCTCCTGCATTTAGCAGACATGGGAAAGCTGGAAATAAAGAAAGCTGCGTAATTGCTGCATGCAAAAGGAAAATAAACCAACAAACAATTGTGACAATTCAGCACCCAGCTCGAGAAGCCCTAATTTCACTGCTCCTGAGCCCTGTGCTTGGAAAGGGCTTTGGTGATTTTCCTTAGCTTAGGGGTTTTACATGCCCACCTTTAATTGCTTTGTTTTATTTAATTATGAGATTTTGTTCAAAATATTTTTTATTTTTTAAACTTATATATCTTGTTATTGTATCATTTATTTTGTTTTATTTTCCTTCCAAATAAAAGCAATCCACACTGCCTCCCTCCCCATCCCACCAGCAATTCCTGAAGGTCAGTTGTGAGCACAGTGGAGCGCAGCGATGTCAGTGGTGGCTTTAATCCCTGTTGGCACCAACAACCATTCAAAGCAAAGAGGCTACAAAATGCATCTCCCCCCTAAAATAACCCCAGCCCCTGGGGTAATTTTGCTCCCTCATACCAGGTCGGTTCGTGCCTTTTCTTCCTAGCTGGTTTTTGAAATGGCATCTGCTGTGAGCCGTGGGTTCATAAGGCCAATAATTCACACTGCTGCTTGGAATTTGCCGTTCATATCCCTCGGCTGAGCCCCGGCGGGGCGGCTGAAATTACGGAATGATTCCCCCCAGCCCCCACAGACTGCTCCAGCCCTGGCGAATCTTGCATTAAACTGGGATCAGGCCAGATTAGACTATAATATGCTGCAGTATTAGTGGCTGCAAATGAAGACTTAGCCCAGGGGTTTAACCCCTTCCCCTGATTCAGGCTTGGAAAAGACCCACAGGAAGCCTGGACTGAGCCATAATCATTCATCCTTTGGGTTAAAATTGCCTTTTTTCCTCAAAAACGTTCCATACCTGTTTATAGGAGTGCTTATCTGAAGGGGGTACAGCGAATTCTGCTATACTGAGATAACTGGGGTGCCATTGCTGTGGGGTGTATAAAGCAATCCCATGGCAGCATTTTGCATTTCTCTTCTCAAAGCTTAAAAGCTTTATATTTTCTACATTTTCTATTTTTAATAGTTTTGTGATTTTAAAGTTGAACAGCCAGCGAAGCTCCCTGTGTTATCTCATGATCTTTGTGTCCTTTTGCGTGTGCTTTGGGCTAACACGTATATTTGCATTCTATATTGTGTTGATTTAGAATAACTATTAAAAGGAATCCCTATTGGAATCCCAGTGGTGGATTCACAAAAAGAAAGGCAAGCCTGTCCTTCAAGGGAAATCTCTTATTAAAAAGGAAGAGAGGTTTGGTCCACGTTCTACCCTATCATGAACACAGATGTGCTCAAAATAGCCACAAAGAGCCATCAGGATGCAGTAGCAACCCATAAAGCAAAAGCAAGTTGAGTCCTTGGTATAAAAAGGCATCACAAGCATGTAGAAATGCATGCCTGCCCCCATCCATCATCCCCAGCTGACTGACATTTTTGGGAGCCTCTTGGCTTGGATCCCAGTGCAGATGTCGATTCCAATGCCAAGGCAACCTCCTTGAAGCCAAACATTTTTGTCCACTGCAGAACCATTCTGGAACAGTCAGCTCTGATGCAGTGCTGGAAAGCTCAGTTGTGTTGAGAAATGCCACTTCTGGAGGGGAAACAGAACATTCAGCAGTTTTAAAGCTTTGTTTCTTACCTGATCTAGAGGAAGCACATCCAACATTGGCATGAAGTTTTCATCACCAGGCTGTAGCAAGCTGGGAGGGAATGGGTTGATGGTTTAGGATAAGAACAGATGAAAGGACTAAAGCAGCTGGACTTACGGGGTGGCCACTCTTGTTCACAGGCACCCACTGTTCCCGTTGCTTACGCTGCTCTTTGAGAAGTGTGAGCAGGCGACCCAGGGCTCCGAGTGCATCACCTCAGCCAGCTTCGACGTCGACATTGAGAACTTTGTCCACCAGCAGGAGCAGGAGCACAAACCTTTCTTCAGTGATGACCCTGAGCTGGACAACCTGGTAAGAGTGTGCTGGGGCTCGGTGTAGGGGCTCTGGGGACTGGGGCTGGGATAGGGGATGAGGAATGTGTTATGGGGACCTACCAACTTGACAAGGTCTTGGGGCTGTGTTCATGACATTGGGCACCTTAACAGTGTTCTCCACGGACTCTGCGAGATTTTTTTCTCTGGGATTTTCTGTGAGATCATCTCCAGCAAGAACAAACTCGAGACAAAGTTTTGCTTGATTTTCTCACACATGCACCGCAGTCAACACATTTCTGGGAATCAGACAAGCTTGATGATCGGTTTGTGACCCAGAACTTGTAATCTCTGCTTTTCAGTATAACGTGCAATCCCATCCACCTTCTGCCTGGAACCGTCTCAGCTCATTCATGGTGGGCTGAGATGATGATCTTGTCCAACAAACACAGCAAAGTGAGGGACTTCTCCAGAAGGGAAGATGCGTATCAGTGGTTTGGGCCACTTTGGGCTCTCGATGGTGCCTTCTCCACTGTAAATTTTGTGCAAAGACTCTGCTTGGGATGGAGCTTTTCCCTTGCACAGACTTCAAGGGATACCTCCAAATCCCATTATTATTTTCAGGAAGCCTCCACACATGATCTCCATGAGAGGTATGTGGGTGACCACGTCCATGGCCCCATCCTGGTGCACTCACTGCCTCACAGGGAGATTTTAAGGTTGAAAGAGGAAATTTCACAGGCCTGAGATGATGCAAAGACCAAAAGTCCTTCCCCAGAGAATGGTGTGGCCCCCTGGGATTCACTGCAGAGGGTTTTCCATCCCAGAAAAGCAGCAAAATCAGGCAATTTGCAGGCAGTGAGTTTGTCTGATGACCTGGCAGAAGGAGAAAAAAGTCAAGCAATGCTCATCCAAGTGCAGAAACAAACACTTTCCTAAAAAGCAAGAAATAATTGCAAGATTAAAGTGCTGCATCTTTTGGACTTCATTTCAGCTCTTTGAGGGGAGTTTGCTGAGATCCTCAGTTCAAGACTGGCTTGAAAGTCTGTGGAAAAACACCCAAAAATTACAGGATATGCAAAACTGTTTGCAGATTACTAAACCCATTTTGCAACATCTCGTAGACAAGAAACAAAATGAATGACCAACAGAGCAGTGTTTGGGATCATTTCAGTGCAGACTGAAGGGCTGAATAGGCATCAGGTGCTTCCCATCCAAAATCTGTTTGCATTCTTCTATTTTATTTTTTTTTTTTTGGCATTTTTGTAACACCATTGATTCCCTGGAAATCAGCAATGGCAAAGCAGGATGAAAAGGCCAGCGGCATTAGCTATCATTAGAATAAGAGTCATGTATTCCTCGCTGCCGAGATGCACGTAATTAGAAATTAGAAAAAGGTCAGATCTCACCATTATCAACTCAATCAGCTGCCGAGTGCCACACAGTCAATTAATTCAGCATCTGTATTTTTTACAACCCCGCGCACGTACGCCGACGGACTGTAACTCTTTATCCGGACAGATATACGGCGCAGCGGAGCAGGGACATAAAATGAGACCCTAAGCAAATGAGCTGAGATAATTGAGAGATTTATTTTTTGTACATATATGTGTCAGGTCCTCTTGCCTTTGCCCTTGAATATTGACTTTCATGGCCGTGAGCCCCTGGAGGATGCGGAGAGCTGGGGCGCGACGCCTCCACCTTGCGCTTCACCCGTGCCAAGCACAGAGGAAGGAAAATATGCAGGAAAAAAAGCATAAAAGAGGGAAGTTTTCCATCCATGCCCCATTTTCCTGCTATCTGCTGACCAAAAATTTGCTTTCTCCATTGTGGAGCCTCCACCTGAGTTTGGCCTTGGATTTTTCGGGATGTTTCCCAACCTCGACATCTCGCAGTTTGTAAAGATGACCACTAAAATTTGCAAGTTAAAAACACCCTTTGAAATGCAAAGACTCTTTGTTACATAAAACTGGATTTATTGCCCCGGAGTGAATAGCTGAAATTTTATATATTATGCAAGATTTCAAACAGCGGCTGTAAAACTTAAGGTTTCAGCTCGGCAAGAGGAATGTTTCATGTGTAAATTTTTTAACATTTATGGGGTACGTTTTAATGAGGCCCAGGCTTTGCACCAGCAACAGCTTACGGCGGTGCTGCAGCCCCATAATCTTGTTAGAGAAAGTGGCCTCTGGAGAATAACCAAACACGTTGCTACATCAGGGCTTTGCCTCAGAATTTTCTGGGAGAAATTCCCATGAAAGCAACAGCAATTTTTGTGAATTTCACCCCGTGGGATCGCAGAGGTAGCACGGCAGCGGAGGGAGAAGAAAGGCAGCGGTGCAGAGGGATGGGCTCTGGGGGGTATTCGGGGTGGATTTGGGGTGAGAATATCAATTCTAGGGTTTTTGTTTTTGTTTTTTTTTTTCGTTTTTGTTTTTTTTTTTTTTGGTTTGATGAGAACAGGAATGCTTTTAATTCTACTTTTGATGCATGCAGATGGTGAAGGCAATCCAGGTGCTGCGCATCCACCTCCTGGAGCTGGAAAAGGTCAATGAATTGTGCAAGGACTTTTGCAACCGCTACATCACCTGCCTCAAAACCAAGATGCACAGTGACAACCTACTCAGGAACGACCTGGGGGGCCCCTACTCCCCCAACCCCTCCTCCATCAGCCTCCACCCTCAGGTAACACCCTAACATTGCCTGCAGTCACCATCCTTGCACCTTGGCCAGTGTGCAAGGCACGCAAAGTTGAGGAATGGTTCTGCAAGTCCTGTGATCTCTGGGAAATTGAATGAAATCCATCCCAAATTGAGGAAAACATGAAAAAAAGAATGTATCTTGCACATATGAAGCAAAACGGTGAGGATTTCTTTTTTTCTGAAATAGATGCAAGTGTTTCATGAAAAAATACTATTTGTCCCTGTAGTAGAAATGCTAAGTCATGGCTTGTAGCAGTGATGGAGCACCTGGTGGGAAGGCATTAGGGCATTTTGCTGGAAGTCCCTGCTTGCCAGAGGCCTTCTGGAGGTAAACAACTTCTTCCTTTTATTTTTGTGCCCACAGCTGTTGTACTTGAGCATAATCCTCACTGCAGCCTAGGATCTTGTTGCTCTGCTGTTCTTGCTACACATTCTGTTGTGTCAGTCCCAATTTGTCATCTTCATTTGGAGGCAAGTCAACAGATTTCAAGTCTCCAATGACCCTTTTTGGTTGCTCTGCTCTTGCACATCCTGCAAACAGGGTATCATTTGTAGCTGCTTTGCTCCAAGTGCTGCACAGTTCAGAACTCCTGGCATTACACTCGGGGCTGCCTTCTTTCCCCAGCACAAGGAGGGAAAACATGGGGGGAAAAAAAAAAGAAAAAAGTTGTATTTCTTATTTGGGTTTCCTGAAAGCACCCAACCACTTAATCATTGATCTAAAAAAAAAATCCAGCCTCTCTCTATTTTCTAATAATCTCTAGAAATGGACTTATTATCCCTTTGCTACTTTATGGAAGCATTCCTTATGATCAAAATTAGCAAGACACTTGCATAAAAGAGAACAATAATTGCTCAACGAGCATCTCGTTTGTAATTTATTAGTTTCTATTATTGTGCGTTGCCACGGCAACAGCTCGTGTCCCGGGTGATGAGAGAGATGTTAGATATGAGCCGACGAAGCTCCTGGTCCCAGCAAATGGAGGTGCACGTTTTTATCAGTAATTTTCATGAAAATAATAAGTGAGGGAGTTAATGAGATGGAAAGCTGTCCTGTGGCTATTGTGATTTCCCCCCCCCCCCTTTTTTTTTTTTAAAGTGTTGATCTAATTAGAATGCATCAGTCAGGAGAAGTAATGAGGATTTAGCATCTCACAAAGAGGTGGGGATCGTATCAGAAAATTAGCACAAGTCTTTGGAAAATAATCAGGCCGGTGGTGGTGAAGGGGCTGAGCACTTTGGATTCCTGAAATCCCAGAGCTGTCCTCATTTCCCTTCCAGGCAGGACAGGAAAGTTGAGAATTCAAGTGAGGCTTTGGAGATCGTTGCTAAATAAATGGGTGAGGCCCAGTTGGAGGGGAACTGTCACAATGGTTGGAGGATAGAAGAGTTTGCAGCAGGCAGCAGGAGCTGAACCATTCATGGTGTCAGCCCAGAAGAAGGCATCACCTCCCTGGGCGCTGGATGGGAATGACAGATGGGTGCTGATGGCATAAGGGCAAGTTTTTTCTAATTACCCATCTCAGCAATGTCAGGTGTCAGAGAGCTTCAGCTCATTGAGTGTACTTGAGTTTGCATAGAGAAAGCTTAGAAAAACAACAGTAGAAACACTTTTTGTTCATCAAGGAACCCTTATAGTGCTGGGGATGCTTTGGAGAACTGATGAACTGCGAGACTCGTGTTCAAAAGATGGCAAGTGGAATGATTTTGCTCATTATTGTGCTATTAATCCCAATGAAGATGGATATAACACATAAGCAGCCACTACTATAGGAATTAAAAAAAAATCTAAATAATGGAAATGCGGTTAATCAATTATTTGCCTACAAGTTTTCTTAGAAAATAGGCTTGTGGGTTTGTTTGTTTTGTTTTCAAGATATGGGATCAATCATTTTCACAGGAGATGTACCAGCCCAGTTGTGAAAGCAAACTGTTTCTGGCTTGGGCAAAGTTGTTTTTGATCACACAACTGCCTGCTTAAAAATGTATGGAGATGTTGTAAGAAGAATGAGAGCTGAAACTGAGAAAGCAACAAGTGGGACTGACAGAATGGGATAATTGCCGTTGTATTGATTTCTCTGCTATTTAGAGCCAACAGATTTTCATCCCCCATCCATCCAGCTGTGCCTCCGCGGTGCTGAGTTTGGCCAACTCTTTCTCAGTACACTCAGGTTTCTTTTTTTCTCCAACTAACCCAGATTTTCCCCAGTTTAACACAAGCGCAGACAAGTCTCAAACAATTAGGAATGGATGGAAATTTCCTGCATGTGCCACCCAAAAATAAATCACTGCATCACAGAACAAAGTGGAAGGACATCAGCACAAGTAGCGCTGTGTTTTAGTGCTTGCCTTGTTGTGAGAAAGGGGTGTTTTGTGCACAGTGCAGTATATGTCAGGTCCGTATCCTCATTAAAGTGATTTTTAATTTGGAGAAACCATGGTTTGCCATAGAGCTGCAGCATTTTGGTGCTGAGATGGATCTGGAGAGACACCTAGTGATGCGTTCTTTCTACACTCAAGAGTGAAAATTGCCAGAAACTTTCCAACTGGAGTCCTGAAATGTAAAACACTTCTAAAATCATCACAGCAATGTAACTTGGCTGGCATTTGCAAATAGTCTGCTAAATACGTATTTTAAATCTTCTTGGAGATATCTGTAACTATTTTAAGGCAGAGCCTCCACTTCCATTGGATACTTCTGGCTTTGTGGTGTTGATGCACTTTCAGATATTCTGAATTATATCTTAGTGCACTTCCAAGAACAGTCCTCTGGGTTCTCATTTTCTGAGGCACTGCAGAATAATGAGTCAGGAGGGGAGCTTTGCACGGCTCCTGGTGAACAATGCACCCCCATAATCTCCTGATGTACAGTTAATTGATCTGAGCATTCGACTTATCTCCATTGTGTTATTGTTAGAAGAGGGGTGATGGCTTTTTCTGGCCCAGCCATGCTTGTGTTTTGGTGTCACTACACATTACACATCAGTCCTCTAGATAAGTCCTCTTTTCTCAGAGCAAGAGATAGGCTTGCTGAAGAAATGTTTCAAAATGAAGTAAGTTCAAGTAAGGTGGAAAATGCCTTTTGTTGGTATTTCGTTCAGCAGCTGAGGAACAGGACAATGGAGAAGTGAGGCAGAATGGGAATGGGTAGAAGAGGGAGAAAATGATCCTCCTTTTACTGCAAAATATGAATGCAGCTTTATTTCAGATTCAGGTGGGCATATTACAGATACACACCTGTGTCAGGCTTGTTTTGGAAGGATAGTTTCTAAATGCCTTTGGCATAACATGCAAAAATCTTGCACATCATGGCCCTGTGTTCTCTATATCCTCCCACTGTGACACACTTCTCAAAGTATTTTGCTAAATAATCACATAACCTATTTGTGCTCTTACTGAATGCAACAAAATGCTTTGAAATCTTCTTTTCTTTTGCAGGAGATGCTGCAGAGCTCACCTGCGGCGCTGCCAGCCGCCTCCAACCCCCCACCGGGAATCGTGGTGCCTGCAGCCGCGCTGCCCCCAGGCAACCTGGCCATGGGCAGCGGGGCTGGATCGCCCGCCGTGCCAGGTAGGGCCAGCAGGGAGGCTGTGGGGGGGAGCCCTCAACGTGCAGCACCCCCACAAACCCTGTCTTCTGCAGGTGGAGCCCTGTACCAGCCCGTGACGATGGTGACATCTCAGGGCCAGGTCCTCACCCAAGCCATCGCCCCCGGTGCCCTGCAGATCCCCAACGCCCAGGTAAATCCTAGAGCAGCAGAGCATTCTGAACTGGAGGGTACCTGCAAGGGGCACCAGGCCCAACCCCTGGCTGTAACAGCACCACCCAGACACACGCTGTGGGTAGAAATTGCTTTATGAGGATAACTTACCATCCCTGTCTGCACGTATCCTGCATCCTCAGTCTCTTCCTAACGCTGTCATTCCTCAGGAGTTTGGGCAAAACATATCACTCTCTGCCACACTGCTCCCTGGGGCAGACCAGCCTCAATCCCCCCATGCACATTCTTAGTGGCAGGAGCCTCCTAACACTATCAGGCATAAAAGCATGTGGAAAAAAAGGATATTTTCGGAGGAGAAGACACCTCGGCAGCAGGCTTTAATGCCTTCAAGGCTTCTTTTTTCCTTTCCCTCTTTAATATCTTGCCGTCACCAGCTTGGATCTTGCAGCAAAGCTCTCTGAGGTGCAGGAAACAGACGCACAGGGAATATCAGGGCAGGGAGAGCAGCCTGGACAAGCACCTCCGGATGCTCTTCCCGCACCGCTGGCGTGATTTATTCATCTGGAGCTCCTGGGAGCGGTGGGACCTGCCGGGCTGATGTTTAATTCATCCCGGAGAAGTGTTTTGATGAAGAGCTGGGGAAAAAAAAGTCTTTTTAACTGAGGTTTCAGTTCTTTTCCCACGACATCATTAAAGCTTCTCTTGCAGCATCCCACTGTATTTATTTTTAATTTTTTTCCTAAAAGCGGCGCATTTTTCCCACAACGTTTCTCCTCTATTAATTGGAGTAAGCATAGTGAGGAACAAGGAGTTAACGAATCACAGAGTTTTAACCTCAGGGTGTTTAAAATAGTTGTCTCTGTTTTGCTGTGGTATTTTTATTATGGTAAATTATCCTCCTTAATTGCATGTTGAAAGCGGTCATGGCGTTGTCCCCACTGGTGCCACTGCGGTTGGGAAAAGCCAATTGCCCTTTGCAACACTGGGTGCAAATATGAAGATGCTAAATGGGTGAAGTGAGATCCTGGTGGAAAATGGGAGTTTAATGCAGATTTTGGGAAACTGATGGTATTTGGGAGGTCTGACCATGGTCTGTTTTTCCCACTTGAGGTTCATTTTTGCTTGGATTTTTTGCCTTGCCAATCACCTTTTTCAGCGGATTTTCTCCCTCTCCCTGGCAGGTGAACCTGGATCTCACCTCACTCCTTGATGGTGAGGACAAGAAGTCCAAGAACAAGCGGGGCGTCCTGCCCAAACACGCCACCAACATCATGCGCTCCTGGCTCTTCCAGCACCTCATGGTGAGCTGGAAAGAAAAAAAATGCCCCCAAAACCTTCAAAATGAACAAACTAAAGTTGGTGGTTTGTCTCGGTCTGGGATATTTGAAGGCACAAAGTGGCTTTGCTTTTATTTCAGGAGCATTTGAGGCGTGAGTGTTTTCACTGCAGGTGGCAAAATTATGACCTTGATGTTTAGCAAACAAAACCAGGGGGGGAAATAAGCCAAGATAAGCCAAGTCTCTGACTTTCATCCACATTTGCAGATGTGTGAAGGAGTGTTCTGTACAGTTAATGGCTCCAAAATATCCTTTTCCATCAGTTGGGTGTAACAGCGACCCCTATGGGTGCCATTCTGGTACAGCAGAAATGGTCCAAAATGTAAAATTACAAAATCATCCGATTTGGGGGTTGGTGGGAGAAGGTGTAATTTATAGAAGATGCAATTGGGGTATTTTCATGCCAGGAGACTGCTTGCCCACCACTGGGGCTAGAAAAAGGACAGTAGAAAAAAGTGCTCTTTTTGATTTTTATTTCCCCCTGATTGGGGCTGCTGCTTTACATACGTGCGTGTCATTTTGTTACCCGTCTGTCTTCCAGCACCCCTATCCCACAGAGGATGAGAAGAGGCAAATTGCTGCACAAACCAACCTGACCCTCTTACAAGTCAATAACTGGTGAGCACACTGGTGACCTGTGCTGTCACCTCACAGATTTTATGGATTTCAAACCATTTTGTCTCATTTAGTCTATTTTTAGGGATAGGGTGATTGGTTATGGCTCATTTTTAGGCAGTAGAATGGCTGTGTGCTTAGTTGTTGGACATTGGCGATCCTTATGGGTCACTTCCAACTTAGGGTATTCTATGAATCTAGTGTTTATTTGTAAAGTATCAATGCCCTCTCCTGGCAATTCCAATATAGCAGCCAGTATTTTCTCTCCTGCAATTAATGGTTGGAAAAATTAGGGCAATGGCTTAACGTGCCACAGACAAATGAAACAGAGGCACATGGCTTGGGAAATGGGATAGAAAAACAGTTTTCTGCATCATAAAACCAATTTTGAAAAGGTTTCCAAGTAATTATATATATACAAATAATATAGCAATGCACTAAATTGTTATTATGTACTTAATACAGTGATTTAAACAATTTTTAATTGAATGGACACTTTTTTTTTTCCTGGGAAAGGTTCATCAATGCCCGTCGGCGCATCCTGCAACCGATGCTCGATGCCAGCAACCCGGACCCAGCCCCTAAAGCCAAGAAAATCAAATCTCAGCACCGACCCACCCAGCGGTTCTGGCCCAACTCCATCGCTGCTGGTGTCCTGCAGCAGCAGGGTGGCAATTCAGGGACAAATCCTGATGGTAAGGAGGATCCTGGTGGTCCCTGTTCCTTCTGGATGGGGCCATGCATTGTATTACGGCCTGATGTTTGTATTTAAAGATTAAAGGAAAAACAAGGACCCTCTACAAAGTATTCTGTGTAGTACAGCTGTCCAGTTATGTTCTTCTAGTTTTATGCACTTCTTTTGTCCTTTTTTATATTAGCCAGGGAGCCCTTATTTTTATCTTTTTAATTTCAGGCTCCCTTGCCATGGACAACCTGCAGCCCCTCTCATCAGCCACGGCCACCATGGCCATGCAGCAGGCTATGCTTGCAGCTCACGAGGACTCCCTAGATGGCACTGAGGAGGATGACGATGAAGAGGATGAGGACGAGATGGAGGAGGAGGAAGAGGAGGAGGAGGAGCTGGAGGAAGAGCCTGGTGGCCTCCCAGCTGCGCCTGGTGCTAACCTTGGCTTGGACCACAGTGACTCACTGGAGTAGCTCACCCTGCACGCTCCCCAAATCATGGATGGCATCGGAAGCGACCTCTCCCCAAATGGCAAAAAACAGCAAGAATAACAACAAAGTGGTGAAGAAAAAGCTAACTGTGGAGGCACTGACAGATGCCACCACATCAGCACATGGCAGCGAAGGACACGTGTTTACAAGGCACATATTGTGGCCGGATTTTTTTGAGGTTTTCTTTCAGGTTTTATCCTTGTTTTCTCCCTTTTCCCTTCATTTTTGGTAAGGAAAGCAATTATAGGGGAGGCTGTTTTCCCCACCACACTCGGATGCCACCATGGGCTGTTGCATCCTCTTGGATTTCTTGGTGCAAAAAAACCCTCAACAAAAACAGGATTGATGTATTTTGGGGGGAAGCTTCCACAAAAAAGGTCATTCACATAAATATCGGCATGGGGAAAAAATTGCCAAGTTGCCAATTCTGCTTCCTATCAGATTGGAAGAAAGTTTCATGCTCTTGACGCACAGGATCGCTCAAATCTCCCTGTTTTGGCCCCAGTGCTGTGGCCATTTGGTGACTCCTACACATGACTTTCAGGAAAAGGGGGAAAACTCCCCAAACTCTTTAATTTATGTGCTAAAAACCCCATCAAATCTGGAAAAAATACTCAGCCTTGTCCTTCAGGGCTGAGATTGGATGCAAAGTTGGGCTGGATACGAGGCTGAGCAAAACCTTTCCAGGATGTTTTGGTACCAAATAGGAATAAAATAGCAGCCTTTCACCCCAAATTGAATAGCGATTTCCCCAGGAGGATGGAAATTCAAACAGATGGTGTCTCCCCAATGTCATCTGCCTGCGCAGGAAAGCATTGGGTTTCTCACCCCCAAGTGCCACAAGCGAGCTGTCAGGGGGCAGCTGTACAAAAACACTGTGTTTGGGGGCTTCGAGTGGTAGCAAAAAGGCAAATTCTGCCTTAAAACATGAGAATAAAAGCAGTCCAGGTAACACAGGACATCAGTTCCATGGGGGTTAAAAAAAGGATTTTTTTCTGCAAGTTCTTCCCCATCAGTGAGGGGTTTGTTCTTCTGTAATAAGGAAGGATTTCGGCGGCTGCATGAATTGCCATTTTTGACCTTCTTTTGGCTCTTGAAGAGTTGAGAAGAAACAACAGCCGCAGCCACAAAGTGATGCAATGGGCAGCAAAGCCTATTTTTCAATACTGATCTGGCGTGAATGTAATCTGTAATTTCATAAAGGATTCATTGTAATTTAGTATTAATTCATGTCCATTTATTATAAAGTGCTACGAGATGAGGTTTTGCAGCTGTATTTTATTGTCAGCTTCTTCCTAGTGGAGGTGAGGGAGATGAAGGACAAGTGGAACACCAGAATGGGTGAATAACCCCAAAACAGGCAACCCACAAATAGGCAAATTCTCCTAAAATGAGTGAATTGCTTCAAAACCACAAATGAGTGATGCAGCCCTAAAAGGATTTGTACTTAGAAAAGCAATGTCTCTCTATGAAGAACTCTGAAACTTGAGTGATTTACCACCATTATGAACTGTGCTCCCCCAGATGAGGGACCATCCCCAAATATGAACTCTGCTTCTCCAAGTACGCAGTGTGCCTCCAAATGAGTAACCCACTCCAAAATCAATGGCAGCTGCCCTGACACTATGCCACCAAGTGTTGCTTCCCAAAAATGAGGAATGCTCTCCAAATATCATCAACAGTTCCCCAGAATTGGATTCTTCCCCCAAAATGAGTGTCTTTTTGCACAGATGAGTGCCCAACATGACAGAGCCCAAAGCAGCATGATTCTTCCTACTGCTCTCTTCCAGTATCTGAAAGGTAATTGCAGCGAGGGGTGTTGGTCTCTTCTCTCTGGTGACAGGAGAAGGGGAAATGGCTTTAAGTTGTGGTTAAGTTTGGGTTGGATATCAGGAGGAATGTTACAGAAAGGGCTGTTAAGCACCGAATGGGCTGAAAAGGGATGTGGTTGAGTCACCATCCCTGGATGTGTTTAAAACTATTTGGATGTGGTGCTCAGGGATATGATTTAGTGGAGGGTTGTTAGTTATGGTGGCATGGTTGGGTTGTGGCTGAACTTGATGATCTTTATGGCCTTTTCCAACCTGAGCAGTTCTATGATTCTATTCATTGCAGGGAGGGGAAGAAGACACCGGATGCCAGTTGCTTAATTAATGAAACAAATTATTTATTTCCCAGCTGTGCAAAGGTTTGGGGGGATGAGGGCAGGGGAGGTGCAGGTGACCTGTTTCCATGTGTCCGCCCCATCTGTGGGGGTGCCGGAGTTTGGGGGTGCAGGGCGGCACTGCATCAGGTTGGGCAGAGCACTGCAAAGAGAGAGGTGAGTGTGCACGAATGTGCACGGGGCTGCACTAGGGTGCAGGAGGCTGCAGAGTGATGCATAACAGGGCTGCAGGAGCGTCCACAAGGATGTGTAGGGTCGCACAGTGATCCATGAGTGTGCAGTAGGCTGTATGAGTATGCATTGATACATGGGAGTGCACAGGCATGCTTGAGAGTCTGTATGCACAAGTATGCATGAGCATTCATGAGCGTGCACCAAGGATGCACAAGCATTCATGTTGAGGGTGCATAAGTTTGAATGAGGTTGCACAGTGGCTGTATATGGGATGTAAGCCGACACAGGAGAAAAGCAGAAGGGATGCATCAGGAATTCACAAGGTATGCACAAAAGGGAGCACAGGGGTTGCACCGGTGTGCAATGGTGTACAAAGAATGCATGGGGGATACACAAAAGATGCAGGGAAATGAGCAGGTAATGCATGAGGGATGCCCAGGAGGTGCATGGAGGATGCTTGAGGCACACAAAGGAGATTCAAAGGAGAGAAGATGCACAGGGGTGCATCAGGGGAGCCCAGGCATTCCCAATGGATGCAGAAGTGCCCCAGAGGGGCACACAGGAAGGAGAATGGATAGTGACATATGAGAGTTCATGGGGATGCTGTGAGGATGCAGGAGGGATGCTCAGGAGATGCACCCAACATGCAGGGGAGATGTAAGGGATGCACAAAGAATGCATGAGCACTGCATGAGAGGAGGGCAAGGGAGATGCAGAAAGGATGCACAATTCTAAATGGGGAATGCACTTGGGGTATGGAGGATGCAGGGAGGGTGCACAGGGCACATGCAGGTACCTTTGAGGATGTAGTCCGTCAGCAGCGTGGGCACCTTCTCATTCCCCTCCTTCATGGCAAACAGGACTGCACAAAGGAAAAGGACCTTGAGCACAGTCCATGTATCCCATGTCCCTATTCTGTCCCCAGGCAGCCCCACGCCATCACAGAGGCACTGCCATAGTGTACCCATCCTGACAGTACCCCAATGGAGCATTTTCACCCCCATCAGTCACACTCAGGTGATGCAGAATGGGAGTTTTCACCTGAATTGGCACTTGGGGTGTGCTGCAAAAAATTGTGGGGGGAGGCACTGCAAATCAGTTGTGTTACAGTGATGCAAAATGGAGGACTGCACCCTAAACTGCTCAGGGCACAGTGATGCAAAATGAACAATTGTGCCCCAGATTGGCCATGCTGGGAAGCAGGGTGAGGGGGTATATGAAATGAGTCAATGTGGATGGACCACAGCGATGCAAAAACCAACAGCATCCATGCTGATGCAAAGTTTTGATTTGCTGCAGTGGTGCAAATGAGACAACTGCCTGAAAACTCGCAATGCTTCATTGATACAAAATGGTGTTTCTCTTTCAAACCAGCCGTGCTGCAGTGGCGTCATGCATCTGATTGTGAAAAAGGCAGCTGCACCCCCAACTGGCTGTGTTGAAATGTAAAAAAAAATCACGCGAGTTGTGGGCACTGCAGCAATGCAAATTCTGTGTTTGTGCCCTAAATTGGCTGTGTTATGCTGATTCAAAATGGGTCAAATAAGGACTCACTGTTGGTGAGCATCTGCAGATCTTCAACGGAGGGCGGCGAACCCTTCTTCTCATAGGGAATCACTGTGTTCAGATACTGCAAAGCAGAAAAATGCCCCCAAAACACCTCCATGCCACAAAGCTGCCCCCTTTTTACACATCACCGATGCAAACCACCCCAAACTGGTGCAAAAGCAGAAGTGCAAAACACAGCTGCAACTTTCCTGCAATTGCATTTAATTTACAGATGTTTGGGGGGCTGCTGAATTAACTGGATGCTGCAAAAGCTGTGCTTAAATGAACCCCTAGCTAGGGAGGATTGAAGGGATAAAGAAGTGCAAAAATGGCACTCGAGGGTGTGCAGAACAGGGGGTGGGAGGGGAGAGATTTGGGCAAGTTGGGGGGAAAAGGCACCTGCTTCTCGTTCGCAGCGGGGCCAAAGGTCTGACGCAGGCCGGAGTGCAGGATGCTGGAGATGCCCTCCATGCTGAAGCGCTGGGAACATGCGTAACCCTGTCACTCCCTGGCATGAGGACAGCACTCCGGGCACCAATATCCCCCCATCTCCCTGATCCACCTCCCTGTCACTCCATCCCTTGTCCTCACATCCTTATGCCACATGTCCTGTCACTGTCCAATGTCCTCCATTTGCCCAGTCCCATGTCCCTTCATCTCATCCCATCTCATCCCATCTCATCCCATGCTAACCTACCCCATCACATTCCACACCATCCCACGCCATCCCATGCCATCCCCACCCCCACAGGACCCCACACCCCACCTCCCCCAGACTCATTCCCACATGTCAGTTAACCCCATCCCCACCTTTCTGGGCATGTGTCCCCCACGCTCGGGACGACCTCCTTGCAGGCTGAGCCCACGGTCGCGGCGGCGGCGGCGTGCGGCCTCCCGCTGCTCCCGCTGCTCCCCCTGCACGGCCAGCAGCGCCCCAATAAACGCCGTCTTCACCTCCTTCTCAAAGGCCAGCTCATCCCGCCGTGCCAGCTGGGCCACCAGCTCGGCCGACAGCGCCCGGCTCGCTGCCTCCGCGCGCCCTGCTGCTGCTGCCAGCTCCCCGGCCGTCAGCTGCTCCAGCCCTGCCGCCAGCATCATTGTTAGAGTGCACAGCATGCATGCACTGTACAAAAAGGCCTTATGTGCAAGGTGCAATTGGTGGGATGCCTGGGATGCTCAATGCAATGCATGTTGCAGTTAGCAAAGGTCCAGTGCGATGAGTGACATGTGTGGTGCAGTGAGTGTTATTTCTGATGCAGTGAAAGGTGCAGTGTATTAGTTAAGCACCTGGTGCAATTAGTGAAATGCACAATGCAATTATGGGAATGTCTGGGGCAATTAGTGACGTTCCTCATGCACTGAGAGCTGCTCCTGGTGCACTCAGCAAAAGCACAGTGCATGAGCGAAATACCTGGAACAATGATCAACATAAATGATGCAATTACAGGAATGTCTGGGAGCAATTAGTGACGTGCATCGTGCAATTACTTGAGCATGCGCTACAGTCAGTAAAATTCTGGGGATAATTAACAAAATGCACAATGTAATCAGAGAAATGCTTTTTTACTGCTCTGTGATCAGTGAGATGCTCAGC
The DNA here is from genome assembly GCF_039878825.1 of Excalfactoria chinensis. Taxonomy (NCBI): domain Eukaryota; kingdom Metazoa; phylum Chordata; class Aves; order Galliformes; family Phasianidae; genus Excalfactoria; species Excalfactoria chinensis. The sequence goes on from NC_092845.1 coordinate 5,779,060, forward strand.
ATACTGCTGGAGCATCCAGCACTGTCATAGCGGAGTTGCTGAAGTGCCCAGTGTCAGAACAAAGTACCCTGAGCAATTATGGAAGTGCCTGGTGCAACTAATGGCATGCATGGTGCAGTAAATGAAAAGCACTAAGTACAATTAGGGAGTATACAGAGCAATTATCAAAATGCCTGGTGAGATTAGGGAAAATGTAGGCAAGGTATATTTGGGGGAAAACCTAGTGCAATTATTAAAAAGCATCATAACATTTCCCATGTACTTTGGAAAACATCTGGTGCATGCCACAAATCAGCAAATTAGGAAAATGCACCAAGCACAGCTCAGGAAAGACCTTGCTGCACGCAGTCATATGCATGCAGGGTGCCATTAGAAAAATGCAGGATGCAAACAGCAACGTGCAGAACAAGTGAGCCATCTTCTCAAAATGCACGTGTCCATTGATCACTTGCACGGTGTGCTTAGAAAGGCACAAGTCACTTAGCAGCATGCACAAAGTGCAGTGCACTGTGCTGGAGACATTTTGCAAAATGCGCTGCATGCTTGGTGAAACACGGGGCCATCTTTTACCATGCTACAAGATCTCAGAGGGATCATTTTTTGCAGAGAGCCGCCTCCTGGTGTCCAATTTAGTGAGAACTGCACCCAGAAAGGGCTGTGCCTGGCTCCTACTGCCCATACCTTCATAGGAACAGTTGTTGTTGAAGGTGGGGGAGAAGGTGTGCAGCTCACGCAGGACAATGGGCTCCATGCCCCGGCTTCCACTGTCACCCTCTGCATTGGCCTCAGCATCATCTTCCTCATCTTCTTCCTCCTCCTCATCCTCATCGCCCTCAGGATCCGCCTCAGGATCAGGCGAGCTCTGCATCAGCTCCTCCAGCTCCTCAATGACCTGTGGGACACCAGTGTCCCACATCTGCACCCTGCACCTCACATCATCCCACATCTGCACCCTGTATCTGACATACGAGTCTTGCAACCTTGCCCACAGATAAGCGATAGTGTCCCAAAACAAGCGTATTTTGCCTTTCTGTGTCCTGAGCAGTGTGAGCCCAGTGTTATGGAGACATCCAAGTGTTTGGGTGTAGGTACCTGCTCAGCTGTCAGCAGTGGTTCCTCATTTATGCCTGAGTCATGTTCACTTCTCTCAGCAAGCTCTTCCTCTTCATCTTCCTTCTCACAAAGCTGCGGGAGACACAGGCTGGTCACGTTGGTGGCACCACAGGCACTGCCTGGTGCAGGTATGGACGTGACATAGGCACAGACACAGCTGTATATACCTATAGCTCATGGGAAGAACCACAGCACTGGGAAGGCACTGCCTGTGGGGCTTACACTGGAGAGATGTTGGATGGAGATGCTGGATGGGGAAGATGGACAAGGAGATATGGATGGGAGAGCTGGATGGATATGTTAGATAGAGACAGTGGATAGGGATTTGCCATGGAGATGTTGGATGGAAGACTCTGGATAGGGGTCTACAATGGAAATGTTAGATCAGAGGCATTGGATAAGAGAGTTGTATGGAGAGATGTTGGCTTAGGAGGTGTTTGATGGAAACACTGGATGGGGGATGTTGGATGGGGACACTAGGGAGGGTCACGCAGTCTTGGGATGCCAGATGGAGATGCTGGAATGAAACTTCAAATGGTGATGTTGGGTGCAAATGATGAATGGGGACAAGTTTGATGGATGAATTATGGAATTGTAGAATTGCTCAGATTGGAAAAGACCTTAAAGATCATCAAGTCCAACCACAACCTAGCCAAACTGCCAAATCAAACACTTAATCTTGCCCTTTAGAGTGACTGCTCCCCAACAGTTGCTGAGTCTTGGGGCTGACAGACAGCTACCAATTACCACAAGGGTCATATGGAGGCAACAGGGCTTTGGGGTGCCAAGGGTGTCATGGCCATACCTGGGAATCGGTGCCATCAGGAGCCTCAGCTTCAGGGTGCATCCAGGGCCGGGGGGAGCCCTGGGGGACGAAGCCATCGGTGAGGGCATCCCAGACTCTGCAGGGAGGGAGGCGTTGAGTGGGGATCACCAAAACACCCCAAAATGCCCCAAAGTGCTGCCTCCCAGAAAGCCGTCCTGAAACAGCATGCCAAAATGCCACAATGCATTCCAAAATGGAGCCCCAGGACACCCCAGAATGCTTCTAAACATGGCCTGGTGGTCATTCATTCCCTGACTACCACTGACATGTGCAAAACATCCCAGAACACCCCAAATTCTGCCTCAGAACACCTTAAAAACATGTGCATGTTAGCATCACCCCAATTCACCTAAATCGCCCCAAAACAGCCTCCCCCTCTAACTGCCCCCAGCTCCAAACCAGCCATAAAGACACTCATTTTGGGATATTCATCTCATCTCCATCTTCATCTGATTTTAATTTCCTCTTATGCACATATTCCACAAACTAATGCATAAAAATGGGATGTTAAAAAAACAACACCACATATTCCCATTTTTAACAAAAAAGCAACAATTAAGGAAAAAGCAAACAACTGTCCCCAAAATTTGCTTCTTTTCTGCTCGTAAAGAACCAGCACCTTGCAGAATGCAGCCACAGGCTTCCAGGTCAATTATGGCAATAACTGGTTAATAATTAAAGGAAAGCAGCGCCTTTAAGGCCCCCACCCATCCCCCATCCATGCACACAGGGCTCATTGAAGACTGGGGAAAAAAAAAAAGCCTGTTTTGCCCAAACTGACCCAAAGTGACACAATCCGCAGCACTAAGTGGCACCACGGGCTGCCGGTGGCAGCGCAGCTTTCTGGGCGTTCTGCCAGAACTCATTTTGTTCTCTGCAAAACGACTGATTTTTCACTGAAAAATACAAAAACAGCTAAAAAAAAAAAAAAAGATTTGGGAGCTTCTGGTTTCAAAACAACCACTTTGCATGGTGAAAAATCAGTGTGAGGAAGTGCAGCCTGGGGAATAATCTCAACTAAACAGGCAAAAAGAAATCCATTAGAAAGTTGTTTGTACGTCAACACTGCTGGTAAATTCTGCCCCTAAATGGCATTTTGCAACAAAAAAAAAGGTTTCATATGAAAGTTAGATTTCAGTGCAAATGGCACTATGATGCTGCTGGATGGACAGGCAGCACTGGGCAGATTTTGCCCCGCTCTGCTGCAGTTTTACACTGCAAGGAGGAGGCTGAGCCCTCACCTTCCAGCTCACACTTACCCCCAGCTCTCCTCACAAAGCCTGGACCCTCTGCAGTGTCATGTGGGGCTCCTGATGTGCCTACTTGTAGGGTGCTACACAGATACTGCATGGTATTGCATTCCCATGCTGCGAGGGAGGGACCTGATTTGCACACGGAGGGTACCCTGCAAGGACTCAAGGAGGTGCACAGGCCCCAGATGTGCCCTGCTCTGAGGACACAACACCATTACTCCACACAGTCATGCTGCAATGGGGCAAGTAGGTTTCCATGCTGGGGTGGGGTGTATCTCACAGTGATGCAAGGAGACATGCAGGCCCAAGTGTCCTATGCGTCCTATTTGTAAGACACCTCACAGGAACTCCATGCAGATGATTCTGAGCAGCACGTGGGGGAAGTCTCAGGGGTATAAGGAGGCACAAAGGCCCTAAGGGAGTTACTGCACCAAAACTGGGGTGCACCACATGATCATGCTACAGCATGGGGATGGGAGTGCAAGGAGACCCGTGTTCCCAGCAAGAGCAGCCTTACTCACTCCTCATCCTGGAGGTGCTCCTCCTCCTCCTGTGCCTGCAGCCGGCCCCTCACAGGGGCCAGGCCCTCAGTGGTGGCATCGTAGTTGCGGAAGCAGACGGTGAGCTTCTCGTCGAACTCCTGCACCAGATCCTCCATCGACTTGAAGCTCATCATCTCAGTCGAGAAGCTCTCCAGCTCAGCCAGCGCTGGGTCCATGGTGCGCCGGGGGGTCCCCCCATTGTCCCCAAGCCCCTCCTCAAATTCCTCCTCCAGGCTTACCAGGGGTGCTTCCATCCTCCTTGCCACCGCTGCCGTCTTAGCTGTGGGAACAAGGTGACCATGAGGCACCTGCTGCTCACAGGCTGTGTCAGCAGGGCTCCCCAGAACCTTTGCTGGCAGAAGCATCCAGTACCCCAGTACCAACAGTACCCCAGAAGCATCTTACCACTACCTGTCCTCATTCCCTAGCAGGAGCTCAGAAGCATTCCATTGGTATCACAGTAGCATCCTACTAAAAACTGAATACTGTTCCAGTAGCACCTTATGAGTGTTATGACAGTATCTCCACAGTATCACAGTGGTACCCTGGTGCTATTTGAGCAGTGTCCTAGGAATGGCTGTGCAGTATGTTAGTAGTAGAGTGTGCTCCCCAGAAACCCACCATTACTGGCATTCCCTCCTGATGGCATTTTAGTAAATCCCTGGTAACACCCCAGCAGCATCCCAGAAGTGTCCTCCAGGCCTGCAATCCTGTGCAGGTATGTAGTCCTGCACACAGAGGGAGTGCATGCCTGCACAGAGGCACATAGATGGGAGGGTGCACGTGTGCACAGTGCACAGGCGTTCTGTATGCACACTTGGGAGTGCATGACTGTCAGGGTGCACATGTAAATGGGGTACGTGCACACAGGTGTAACTGAGTGCAGGTGCATCCCGTGCCACCTGCAGCTCTGCACACATGTAGCCCTGTACATACAGTGGTGCACAGGTGCACGGCACATGTTTGCACACAATGTGTGCACGTGAGGATGCACGCATGCATAGTGCTGTTTGCATGCTCAGGGGCAGCATGCCAGCACTGGGATGGCTGCACACACGGCAGCACAAGAACGTGCTGCATACACGTGCACTTCATAGATGTGCACTGTGCATGCAGGCATCTTTGTGCACCAGCTTTGTGCACACCTGCACCATTCACATGTATCCTGCTTTGTGTATACCAGCTCTCCTCTACACACGCCCGCATGTCTGCACTGCGCATGCCCCTGCCAGCATCCCTCATACGTGTAGCTCAGTGCACGGGCCCCCCCGATGCGCCCCAAAAAGCCCCCCCAGCCCCACATCACCCTCCCCCACCCCGTCGCACAGCGCCTGCGCACCCCACAGCGCGCTCCCTCCGCACGGCTGCTGAAGCGCATCGGGCACCGCGAGGGGCAGGCGGCTCCTTGTGCCCCCCCCAACCAAGCACCCCGAAAATCCTGTCCCTACGCCCCGTGCACAACACCCAGCGCGCCCCCCGCCCCGGGCAGCCTCATGCGGTGTCCTCGCACCGCGCAGTGATGTTCCCCCACAGCCCCGCGAGCCACCGCGCTGCATCTCCTAAATCTTTGCCAGCCCCCACCCCGCACGCAACGCCCTTTGCAGCCCCCATCAACTCACGCACACATTCACCCACCGTGCACTCACTCCCCTCCGGCTGCACCCCGTAGTTGCTCGCACTCCCCCTCACCCCACGGGTGTCCCCCCCCGTGTCCTCCCCCCGGCCCCGCACCCACCTGCGGCCCCGCATCCTCCGCTCTCCGGGAGAAGGTTGACGGGGAGGGAGGGGGGGCGCGTTGCGCACGCGCGGAACGGGTTGGGGGGGGGGAAGGTGACGTCATCTGAAGAGCTCACGCCCCCCCCATCACCCCCTTATCCCCGGGGAAGGGCAAAGGAAGGGGGGTGCGGGGCTCTCACCATCATCTGCATCTTGCCTTCTACATACTCATCCTCCTCAACATCATCATCAGTATCACCTTCATCCTCATCCCCCCCATCCTCCTCCTCCTCATCCTACTTTTCACCTTCCTTCTTCTGCTCCTTCTCCCCACCCTCATCCTCACCCTCCTCATCCTCCTCACAGCCTTTCTTTGAGTCATGCACCCCCCAATACACCATTCTCCCCTCCCTTTAATATATAGATATATTTATTCATGCATTTTCGCAAGCGTACAAATACATTGCATCCATTACAAAAATCAGACGATATGAATATATATACAAATGAGATGAAGTTGGAATAAGATCTTTCAAAAAAACTATTAATTATGCAAAAGTCCCTTTCCCCTCTTGCATCAATGCTTTTTTTCTTTGTAAGGGTCCATACATCCATCACTATTCTCTGTAACCCTGAGTGAACAGCAGACCCAGCACCCCCGCCTGGAGGCTGTGCTTTGCCATGGCTGTCGGTGCGATGCACTGCAGGGATGCACAGGGCAGCACCGCTCCTGTATCCCTCCACACCTCCCATTCCCAGCGATGCTGCAGGATTTGCTGGAAATTTCCAGCTTCCCTAATGTCATCCTTTTGTTCTTGCACACCAGCACAGAGGTCTTGTTGCATTGTTGTGCTCTTAGCAAATGGTCTCAAAACAGCCTGAAACTGAAAGATTTCGAGGTAGAAAATTCTGTTGTCAAGGCTTTGAGGCTGCATACGTGAGATAACACATCACAGTATCACAGCTGCTTGGCGGCACAGCACGCTGTATCTGGGGGAAGGAGAGCAGCATTTTGCAGTCCAGCAGCTCTGGAAAAGCTTTCTGCTTTGAGAAAAAGGGGTTCCCGTGATCCCACCCCATCTCATGGTTACAGCATCGAGAAGGTTCTATTCTATTCTATTCTATTCTATTCTATTCTATTCTATTCTATTCTATTCTATTCTATTCTATTCTATTCACTCCATTCCACCCCACTCCATCCCATCCATTCTATTCCATTCCACATTCCACTCCATATTTCATTCCATTCCACGTTCCTTGCCATTCAATTCTATTTTTATGGCATTAACTCCACCCATGCCGCCCTGCAGTGCTCAGATACTTCCAGCTCCAGCACCTTTGCCCACGGCGGTGTTGGGAATGAATTTCTCATGTGTCCCCATAATTCATGTCCTCTTTTAATTCCATTCACAGCAGTCACTGCACTGACAGTGACACAGTTTTTCTGCACAACTGTTTTTGTGAAAGAAGTCATTTAGTGCTGAGAACGCATCCCCTCCTCTGTGCCTTTACCAGCTCACAAAGCCCTCTTTTGAGCATTTAGATTCTCTGTATCTCCAGCAATGCTTCTTCCCAGCAGTATCTGCAGGCAAAGGAACACACTGCAGCTCATCACCATACAGCTTTGCATTTATTGTTACATCCATTTTTACCGTGGCAGAAGAACAAATCTTTTCCCACCAGCTTGTGCCTGTTTTCCTTGCATGTTAAGCGAGAAACCCGAGTGGTTTCCATTCTGGTGTTGACAGAACAGGAATTGAATTCTCTCTGAAATAAGAATTTTCAGTACAGCACCTGCAGGGGAGCCGTTAGGTCATGGCTTGAACTGGTGATTGAGCACCTGATCAAGAGCTGTGGCTGCCCATGGAACATGGCAAAGTGCTTGCAGCTGTGCTCCCTGTGTGGCCAGAAAGGCTGCACTCAAGGTGGAGGCACTCTGTGCTCCTATAAGGGTCGGTCATGGAAGGGAGCTTCCTGAGAACGCGTGCTGTGTAGCCAGAGATTCCCCAGCACCAGTTTGGCTCTTCTCTCTGTGTGTGGCTATTGGCCTACCCACAAACGCTGTGCTTGGTGTTGCTAAGAGCCTGTTAGAAACAGATTTGCTTCTTTGTGAGCAGAACAACAGCCCATCTCCAGTGGAATGAATGAAAGATGATTGGCTTTCTCTTGCTTTTTGTGGTTCTCCAGCCATGGTTAAGCTGAGCTGAGCCTTTTGTGTGTGTGTGTTGTAGCATTCCCCCCAAGCAGCTTCTGCACAAGCATATGGTGGTTGCTGTGACTGGTTGGTGCATGGACATAGGCATAGATTCTGGGCTGGCCCCTTCAGTGCAGCACTCAGTTAAGGAGAGGAGGGCTCTGGAACTTTGCATTTTGTCAAATGGTTTTTGCCTGTCTGGAAAAGATTGATATTTGGTCTTTCTCTCAGGATTTCTGTTGCCTTTGACTTGTTAATACTGAAGCAGAGGCAGAAGTCCCTGTAAGGTTACTAAGAGGGAGATCGGGTTTACAACAGGTGTTAGTTCAGTAAACAAAATCACTCACAGCTGTTGGGTGGTGCAGCAAAGGCTTCTGGTAGGCTGCAAATAATAGGTGCTTGCTTTTAGGTGACCCTGGCAGTTGTGGGCAGCTACTACTATAGGAAGCTGGTAGCTGCAACTCTGAATGTTGTTTTATATGATGTTTTCAGCTATCGCAGACCGGATCTCTAAGTTAAGTTTAAGATGAAGCGTGGGAGGCGATGGTTTCTTCGTGCTGTTGGGGCGGTTACACGCCAGGTTTTGATGGCAGATCCTTTTTCTGATGCGCTTTTACACACGCCCTGCGCGCTCTGACGGGCTGCAGTTTCTCCCTTCTGCCACGCGGTGTCGCTCTCCAGCTGGAAATATTCGGAGCTGGGATTTCTGGTCTGGTCTCCGCGCTGATTTGAGCGGCTTTTGTTCGCTCCGAAGCTCTGTGAGCTGCCCCGAGATGTCTGAGCAGCGCCGTATCTCAGCGAAGTGCTGCTGATAGCGGACTTATCTGGGTGTAACACAAGCGTAGTGGGCACAAGCGGGATGTCTGTACTTGCCGGCTTTAATCCAGTTCTTGGCTGCTGCTGTTCCCCGCAGTCAGGCTGCAGAGCTGCAGGCAGGGCAGAACTTGCGGTTCTTTCAGTTTCCATCGGGTTTCTGATGTGGTTCTGTAGTGTGTCTCCTTGCTTATTTGGCAGCACGTGGCCTGAGTTGATTCATAGCAACGTTCATGTAACATCCTTGGCTAGCAAGAGAGCTTGCTTGTGGCCAGGACGGCAGCATGCATTAAGAGCTTTGAAAGTTCCATTGCAAAGTGACATGAATGGCTGGTCAGTGCCTTGTGGCTTTGAAATGGGGATTTCCCAGCTTGGACATGATGGGAGCAAAAGCTGCTGGAGGTTGCAGAATAATCAATCTGTGGCATCTCCAGTGTAAGCACCGCAGTATTTTTTGGGTCTGCACGCAGACTGGAGCCCTAGAGAACAAGCTGTACGTTCCTCTTTAGCAATGTGTTTCGTCTGGGCTAATATCCCGTATTCAGACTCATAGGCTGAGGACTGTAGTCTTGTGGGACTCAAAGAATTATGAGGCACATCGAGGGGGAGAGAGAGAAGGTGAACTAATAGCTCACTCCACTGAGGACCCCGACTCCTCTAAACCTGAACTTGTGATCCCGGTTGCTTGAAGTTGGCTTTACTAACTCCACTTACTTGTTTCTGATGTTACTCGAACATCTTCATGCTGCAGAGGTTTGGGGTTTTTCTCGCTACTTTTCATTTGTCTGATTAATTTCAACATGGACCTTCTTTAAGTGGCTCTGATTGCAGGAAATTGCTGTGGCAAGTGACATGTGTCACAACAGTGCAGTGATTAAAGCCCCCGTGTGTAATTTACTGACTGATTGAGCTAATTGCACTGATGAAAGTGGCAAGCATGCAGAGAGGATCTGGGACTCCTTATTGTTCAGGATTTTAAGTATCATGAATTAAGAGTCCAAATAAATGGTAGTTGATCTGGAATCTGTCAGTTCTCATCCTTTGAAGCTTGCAACAAATACTCTGTGTAATTTTAGGAGGCAGGGTTGGTTTCCTCCTGTCTAAAAACAACACAAGGAATGAACTGAAGCAGAGGCATGTTAAAAAGCTTTGCTGCTGAGAAGATAAAGCCAGCATCTGGAGTACAGTCTCTGTTGGAGTGAAGTGTCTGTGAACTCTTCACAGTCCATTTCCAATTCTGTGGACGTGGTGTGTGTGTATGGTGTGGTGTGTGGGCACCTTCTGGCTGCTGTGACCTCCTAAACAAAAGGTGGTGCTGAGAGTTAGAACAGAATTTGCAGAGCATGTCCAAAGCGAAGACAAGGCAGGCAGCTGCTTGGTCCTGCTGGTGTCCTCTGGCAGCCTCCTTCTCTTCTGCTTTGTTGCTGCATGGAAATTCCCCATGCAGTTCCTTATCAATACCTCACAGCTGGAGCACAGGGGAGGTATGGTGCCTTCCCCATTGAAGGAGGTCAGGTTGCCATAGCAGCTGGGCTGATTCTCCTCCTGTGGAGTCCCTCCAGAGCTCCTGCAGCTCCCAGCCCTGCTCTCTGCTCAGCATGGTGGGGCACTTGGAGCACAGCCCTGCTGGAAGCCAGAGTGGCACGGCTGCAGCCTGGGCTCCTGTGCTTTCCCTGTGATTCGTGTCCCATTTGGGCTCAAAGCTCAGTAGCTTCCCCCTTGTCTACAGCAGTCTGAGAGTGAACGTGTGTGAGGACCTTCAGTTTTATAATTGCAGTAGCAGATACGCATCTTTGCATTGTTTTGCAGTCAAGTGCTGGAATTTTGCTGGAACGTGCTTGTAAAGATTTTCCCATGGCACGTGTTCCCAATCCCAATTGGTCTGTTGAGCTCCTTTGCTCTGAATGCGTCATAGCATTTCTAAAATAAGACAGCATTGTTTGCTTCATTTTTTTGTTCCTTGAGTGTGATTGAGGTATAACTTGCATAAGATAATGGGGCTCAAGCAGTTCTCAAAAGGGGATGTGACACGTTTTGCAGTAGACTGGCAGCTGACAGATGATTCAGCCCTTTCTGTTCATGTGTCCATTCTCAGATCAGTCTGTGCATACTGAGTCTGCAGAGTTGCCACTGCCCTTCCTGATCCAACTGCAAGCTTCACTGAAGCTTCACATCAGTGATGCTCCGAGTCTGTCTCAGGATGCAGCGAGTACTTCCATAGTCCAGAAACTTGCTAGTAGGTCTGATGGTGGAGTATATATGGAAATAGGAGCAAAACCATTTTTGCGTTCTTGTTCCATTTTATTTTGGAATAACAGATCTAAGCAGTGCAGTCTATTAGACTTGAAAAGTTGATGGATATGAGTAGCTTAGCTACAGGCAAGTAGCAGCTGTATCAGTGTCTTGGGTGCTGGAAGGACCTCACTGTGACTCTATCCTGGAGCCAGGGGATCCGTGGGGAGAGGTCTTCCCAGAGTGTGACACAGGGCTCTGTGTAGGGATGGTGAAGGTGCATCAGAACTTCATGCAGTGAGCCGGGCTGCGTGTGTCTTTGAGTGCGTGGCTTCCCCCAGATCAGCTCAGTGGAATGACACCATTCTTAACTCCAGTGTCTGCTTCCCTACGATGAGCTGGAAGTGCTCTCTGCTGCCTACAAAGTAAGTGTAAGAGCACTGGTGTATGGGAGATTGGTAATCACAGCCTGAACCTCTGATTAATCAGCTGAGGCAAGTATGGGGTCAGCTGTGGGAGCACAGGTGAGAGTGATGGAGCTGTGCTCCCGGGAGGGGTGGAGCTCGACTCCATCCCCTCTGAGACCTCATTTAAGGGCTGACTCCCACTGAAGCAGCATCTCTTGGAGATCGCTCACCAGTGAGGACTGCCCCAGCTTCTTCAGCCAAGGCACCACCATTGGTGAGTTTTTCCTTTACTTATTCACTTATACCTTCTGTACATTTGTTACCATCTGTATATTAATAACCAATACAACTGGAAATGCTTTTTTTTCCTCTCCAATAAATTTCAGGTCTGCAGCTCAGAGGCTGCAAAGTAAGGAGCATTAAAAACAAACAAACAAAAAAACCCACCTTACAGCTCTTGTTCTTTGAAAATAAATGACCCCAGCAGTTCAATTCACTCCTGATGAAATGGAGGCTTCTGGGACTCGCTGTGAGTCTCACATTGACGTCAGCAAGTGCAAATGTGAATCTCAGCTGGCTCTGATAAATGGTGCTGCTAATTGAATTAGAGAGCACTCCGAGCTACCAGCTAATTATGCTCCTCAGGAAGCTGCTTTGTCCAGGTCCATTTAATTCTATATTGGCTGAGCACTCCAATTCTGTCTCAGAGAAGGGGAAATATATTACAGCTCCCTGCTGAGGAGCACATATTTTCCAGCTTTTTAGGCTGAGCCGTCTGCCCACTCCAAACACTTGTGTTCTCACTCTTGGGTTTTCTATCATATATATATATATACATATATTTCTTAGAGTAATGATTCAGTCACCTTGTGCTAGAATATCATTGCCCTGGTATGAATTGAGAAGTGAATTGCAGCCAACACGTGGGAACTTCTGCTTTCAGCCCCATTCCTCCCTTCCAACCCCTCTGGTCTGGAACCCTGATGAGCATGAGGCTGGAGAGCTGCTGGGTTCAGCCAAATGCAGGGTGCTGCACAGACAGGAACAGTGCTCTGCCTGAACTGCAGCTGGCTGAGAAGTTCAGCGTGTGTGCAAGCTGGACTCCTGCCTGGGGTGGAAGAGCCCTGTGCAGCCTGCGGTGTGTGCTGTACTTCCTGGCTAATACACACTGCTTTCAAGAGGAAATACTATCTTTGCAAGGAAGAGTGAAGTAAAATTCGTTTGCTTTTGCCTGGCTCTGTGTGGTGGTGGCTAGGAGGAACTTCAGTTTCCAGCACTGGCTCCTTCTGAGGACACACATCTGATCTCTTTGGGCAGGCAGTGCTGAGTCGGAGCTTTGGTGCGTTTTCAAACATGTGATTACTTTGAATGAGCATTGGTAGGGCAAGGTGAAGTGCAGGGGCCCACAAGTGTGTCTGTGGGGCTTGAGGTTAAGGACCAAGGTTAACCAGCAGGGCCAAAGGTCAGCTTGCTGCGGCTCTGGGAGGAGGTCAGGGCCTTTTGTATTGAACTGCAGCTTGGCACTGAATGCGTGTGTGACGGCCAGAGGTGTTGGAGTGGCCCCCAGACTAATGGCCCCGCTGGGCCTGTGGGGCACATATGGGGCTGAGGCCAGTGCTGTTGGCAGCAAAGGGGGATGTGCTGAGTCTGTCCCCATCTGGAGCTCTGTGAGCTCTCTGCCTTCCTGAGACCGAGTTTGCTCAGTGCCCGGAAAGTGCTTCAGAACCTTCCTTGGCTTTGTGCTATATTACCTTCAGCTTCCTATAGGCAGCATGGCCTGGGCAGATGTGTTGGCATAGCAACAGCCCCAGGGATGGCCTGGCACAGGGAGCAGCCAGCATTTGGCCATGCCCCCAGCTCGTGTCAGCTCCCTGATCCCTGCCCATAATTCATCACCTCTCCAGCAGCCCTTTGTGCAGCTACCGTGACGTGAACAGCGCTAATGGGGCTTGGCTGATAATTAGCAGCATTAATAATAATGTCCTCCTGTTTTTGCTCATAGCACGATGCTACCAGGGAGGTTAGAGCCAGGTTCTGTATTTGGTGGGCAAAGTGTAGGCCCCCTACGCACCAGCAACTGATGTGCTTAGAGCTGAGCATGCTGCTTGCTGCCAGCCTTGCAGAGCTCACCAAGCCATGCCCAGCTTTGCAGAAGCTCTCAGCTTCTGACTGCCCAGAGCAGCAGTAGTGTGGCCTCGCCAAGTGATTACTGTGTAAGCTGTTAATTGCAAATAGAACAGCCCATGCTGGAATGGGACAGGCAACCTCCTGACTGCTGGGGCTTTTGCCATTTGGCACGTGTCACAGTACCCAGTCAGCAATAAGCTGTATGCTGCTGTATACTGAACTGTACTTTCAAAAAACAAAAATAAGAAAAAAACAAGATCTGAGAGACTGAAAATGCTTTTTATATTTATTTTTTCCCAAAGCAGGGAGTGGAGGTTTTAGAGAATATTTGCTGGATCTGGTGCAGTATTTTCCATGCAAGCAGACACCTGGGCTTCCCTGAGAGCCCTGCGGCACAGCTCTCAGCAGGCTCAGTTGAAAGGGTAATGCATACCCAGGTGATTTGGGTACATGGTATTATTTACCCTATTGACGTCAGCAGCTGCATGCTCTCTGTTTCTCCCTGCTCGAGACAAGCTGCAGAGGGCTGATGAACTCCCCAAGAGCACCCAACCTTTCCAGAGCTCAGCATGTAATCCTCAGCTAAGTAAATGTCCATTTTCCTATTGGGATCAAATCTCCTATTAGCTTTCCAAAACGTAACTCATTTTGCTTCTGTTCTCTAAATCAACACCACGTGGCTTCTTATCAGAAAATAAAGATAGTAGTGTCTTTTATGGACTAAAAAAAAAAAAAAGAACAGCTCCAGCATTCCTATTTTTCCTGTTAATGATGTTTTTGGAGTGTTACTTCAAACACACAGTAGTTCCACACTGGAGGGTCCTAGAGTGGTGTTCCTTGCCAGGGGCCAGCTCTATGTACCTGGTGCAAGCATGCACAGCTGCTGGCAGTGAGGAGCTGCTGTGTGTCTGTGTGCACTTCTCAGCTTTGGATCTAGTTTCCTGACACCCATTCCTGTGCTGTCCTGCGCCACTGTTTAGCTTGTATCTTCATCCAGATACCAGGTAAAATGTTTTGGTATCTGTTCATCAGTCCTCCTTTTCCTTTCCCTTGGTCCCATTGTCTCTGCTGTGCAGCATCCCATAGACTGTCTGATCCTTTATTCTGCGTGAAACGTTCACACAGCATTCCTAGCACTATATGGTCAACATGAAACTGCTTTTGCGTAACGTCTTGGGCAACTTATCCTGACTGACGTGGAGCAATGACAAAACTAATAGTGATTTTGAGAGCAACTTTCCTCTTCCAATGTCAAGTTGATATGCCATGATATGCCATCGATCTTGTCGGTTTTGTGGTGTGGTTTTTTTTTGTTTGTTTTTGGTGATTTGAAGCTCGGTGTGTCAGAGACAAAATAACTGCAACGCAATATAAAGAGGCTGCTAAAAAACACTGAGCAGCAGAAGCCACGAGTTTACTACGTATTTGAAAATGAAATGTACGTATTCTTTATTTTGCATCAATACACTGTAATTGCTTCACAGAGTCCAGCATATCAGTTGCGTGTAAATACTACAGATGAAATTCCAAACTGGAGCTCACAATACTAGTGCATTTATCCCAAAGCAGAGACTAAACCCTCTAACTCCTTAAAAAAATACATTAATAACGTACCACACGCACACATATATTGCACTTTTCTCCATATGAAACTTTTACCCCATGTACATCGCACCAAAGTCTCTTCAAAGGAGCCTGTAATGCAAGATAATAAAGCTAACGATTACTTGTAACTGTAGTGTACGCTGTGCTCTAACGTTAGACGTAACAGGTTTGAACAAAGGAACCACTCTGAAGCAGCTTGACTACAAAGTGGTGCCCAGTGAATACTCTCCTGTATTAAAACGCATTAGAAGCCTTTTATTTTAGCTGGCTAAAGGAAATCACATGAAATGTTAAACAAGGATGTTGGTTGAGGGTAACAGTCTAAACTATATTCAAAAATATTTCCCCTTAGTAGTACTGCAAAGCTCCAATGAGCTCAGACTCATTGGCACATCCTGATAAATGAATAACATAAGAATAATTCTGCTCTTGAGATATCAGTGAGTCCTAGAATGTATGGTGGTATAATGGAGCTGGACAGGGAGGAAAGTGGTTCTAGGCCTGGCAGTAACCCAGCTCCTGGTGCAAAGCCGGGTCTGTTGCCACAGACGTGTGTCCCAGTAACAGCTCTGGCTGCATAATTCCTTGAGCACTTGTCTGATCTTAGAATTGCGGGATAGAAAAGGAATGGAAGGAAAGGACTTGGTTGCCCCCTTTTCTCTTCTGCCGTAGTGAAATGCCTGCTGTGTTAAGCTGTGGTGGTTTCATCCTGTCCCTTTGTCAGTCACTTCAGGGGAGCACTGAGGTTTCTATGTTTCTATGTTCTCTTTGCACTGTCAGAAAAAGCTTTAATTGTGCGAATTCCTTTCAAAAAGAAATGTGTCTATCTCAGCTATTTAAACAGCAACCTTCTAGTGTGTAGATGTGATCGCTATTCCTCTTCCTTTGCTGTTGCCTTGAGTATCATCCTGATACCAGAGGTAGAAGCTGAGCCTTAGGGCTGAACTGGATCAGTATCGGAGCAGTGATGACAACTGGAATTGTCATACACAGGAAACGAGGTACATTCTGTCAGTTGTTAAATTCTTCCCTCCTTCACACAGCCTACAGTGCACTGACTGAAATCTATTCCACAATGAAGCGTGGTCTTATTGCTATGAATGTCGGCTGGTTATTCACCTTTCTGGTGAAAGAGAGCAGCTTTGAAAGCTCCTTATTGGAGCTGGGTAGGATCTGTGGTCTGGCACGTACTGAAGACCCAACTGACCACAAGTACTTTTTTTTTTTCCTTCTTCCTGCTATCTGTTCAAGCCAGTGCTTTGCTACAGCATGTAAAAGCACTAAAAACATTTGCCTGTCCATTTTAAGTGACTGCATGTCCTGAAGACTTGCTGAGTACACTCTCTTTAGTTGTAGTGTGTTTAATTTAAACTTATATTCTAGAGAAATGCTCCATTACCCAGTGGTGTTCTTTACACTTGCCATCAGCAGTTTCTACAACATTCTTTGTGCTTTAATGAATCTGCAACTGTGCTTAAAGTTTGCTCAGAGAAGATCTGAAACGGTCTGGCTACAAGCTTCATCTACAGGAGAAAGATAGACAATATCCCACAGCATTTAGAGACCTGAGATGAGCCCCAAATTAGAGCTTTAAACTTACTGCAGATTCCTCAACAATCCTATGACCAGCATCTCCTGACCGAAAGTTCTGGGGACACAACTGCGTGTTGAGTTTTGTATTTGTTGAAATAGTGCGTAACAGTTCTTGGTGCTAAATATTGCTGTCATACTTTCAGTGTTGTATATACGGAAACAATCAAAATGCTAACAAAGTTCAACATTACATTCCACATGGTGGAACGTGTGCTCTGAAGGGACTTTGGCAGTAGTAAGGATGTAAATGGAGTACTGTCTACTTTCTTCAGAAAAAAAAAGCATATAGTCTGATAAAGAACTGAAAAAAGGCACAGCACTATCACTTCACAGGGGTTTTTTTGTGTTTTTTTTTTTTTTTTTTTTTTTTTAAGCTCATTAAGTTCTAAAACTGTAAATAATTGTCCAAATATACAAAGCTCAACAAACCACCAGCAACACATACTGCAAATTCAAAACACAGTTTGTTTGCTTGTTTCTAAAATGCCATAGAAGGTCAGATAGATCCTCTCCAGTGAACAGAACTCTCCATGCCAGTCTGTCTGCAGCAAGGGGTGATTTCCAACACCACCTGGGGGACCTCCGGAGGCCACTGGCTGCCGCTCTTAATCCTTCTCACCATCCTTCTTTAGTCCCTTTCTCTGCTACCTGATCCTCCATCTTTCAGAATTCTCAGCCCCACCCAAAGCTCTCTAAAATCAAACCTCTCTACAAATCACTGTTACGCCCTGTGTCAGTTCCAAGTCTCTTTTGATCAAGTCAGTAACATTACTTAGCAAATATCCAGAAGCCTCCCTTGGTGACCAATTAAGAATTCCTTGGCAGGTTTGGGGAATAACTGCTTATTTGCTAGCAGAAGGAAGCAGAGGCTGCCTGAGATGCCTGGTGATCTCTTAGACTTACTGTGGAGCAGTCCCAGATCAGTAGCTTAACCAGCAACTGGATGCCGAAGTGCAACTTTCCTTTGGATCCACCTCACGCTTCTGCTTCAGCTCAGTATGCTACTTGCTATCGGCTCAGACCCAAATCAAGTCTGAATTTCAGCGAAAACTATTGCTTTTATTGCCAAGAAGTACAATGCAATATGCATTCATTCTCCTTTCTCCTAGCAAATGCTAGATGAATGCTGCCAAACTATCAAAGTTTTTGGAAGGGGCCACTTCCTTCCTTTAAAACTTTTTTTTTTCTCCCCCTCTCTCTTTCTACACAAACTGGTTCTTTGTGGGACCGAGCTGAACTGTCTGTTGTGTAGCCCCAGCCACTGACAGGAGGAGCTGGAGGCAACAGACTTCTAGCCATCTCCTGCTTCTTTCTGGTCAGGTGGATTTTTACTTCCCTTATTGATTGAAGGGTTGAAAACTTCAGAGTTGGAACAAAACCAAAAATTCACGTGCTTCTCTGTCCGCCCTGGCTTCCACTCTCATGTTAGACACCCACGGTATTAATTCACAAGGACGTAGCCGCTGTGCTGGGGATCTACAGTTTCCATCATCTCACAATCAAAGAGTCCAGGCAGCTCTGAGAGGGCCAATGCATCGTAGTTTGACTGTGGCTCGTGGGCTGTCAAGCTGCCCTGGCTGTCAGGCAATGCTACACCACTCTGCTGTGCTGGGTCCATGGAATACTGGCACTGGTCAGGGTAGTCTGGCTCAGAAGAGGAGACAACAGGCAATTCACAAGTCTGATAGGAGTACTGTAAGGATTGTGCTGGCTGCTGCACCTGAACTGGTGATGACAATTGTGATGAGCTGGTGACTGGGGAGGGTGGTGGTGGCTCCAGCTGTACTTTCTGGTAGTGGCCGAGGAAGAGGTTGTATTGCATTTGTTCTGAAGAAGGCTCCATGACAGGGCTCAGAGCCTGCTGGAGGCTGAACTGGGTTGATTGCTGCTGTGCTGATGGCTGCTGCTCCTCCTGGCACGAAAGTGGCATTTGGCTTGACCTTGGGTATGAACTTTCAGCTATTTGCATCTGGTTAAAATAGGCCTGCAGCTGGGACTGCTTCTGGAGAAAGAGTCTCTTCTGATGCAGCCTGAAGCAAGGACATAAACAGCAATTATTTTTTTTGCCTTTTCATGTGTTAAGACACCGGCATCAGTGCTGTATGTGCTCCAACAGCTCCAGGAGGGAGCAAAGGGCACAACTGGAAAATTCCTGGTCAACCTTTTTTATTTATTGAAATTCAGTGTGTGGAACTTGTGAACTCACCAGTTGTACTTTTCCAGCTACTAAGGGAAGTGAACAAAGCTTCCCTCCCCCATATTCCTTTTATCTGAACTGCACTCCTCCCAGTGAAGTTCTGTAAAACTTCGCAGCTTTGACCCCCTTACAAACAGGAAGAATTTCCAACACAATGCCAGGTTACACAGAACTACCTTTGGAAATTCCTGCGATATGACAAAGGGGAGGTCTCCTGCCAGCCAATTCCCAAAGCATGCACAAATAGGAAACCCACTGCTGACGTATGCTGACAGCATTCAGAAAAGGATTCTATTGTTTCCCAACTTATTTCTCCGCGCAGACATCCTAGTCTTGATGAAACATAGCAAGCTGCTCTGAACACTGTCAGTATTGTCAGTTAGGTTCTTGATTGGGATTAATCAGTTGTCAGGAGTGGCTGTGAGCAATAAAGCAATTCTAGATTATATACATCCTTGAAATCAAGCAGTATTTTCATGCTTCTGTCCCTTAATCGTTTTGTTCCATAAAGCACACATTTAGTTTGCTGTTTTCCTTTCTCTGTTTATGATTCCTCTGCAAAAAAGGAGTCGCTGTCCCTGGCAGTGTTCAAGAGGCATCTGGATGAGGAGCTATGAGATATGGTTTAGTGGCTTGTGGTAGCAATGGTGATGGGAGGATGGTTGGACTAGCTGATCTTGCAGGTCCTTTCCAACTTGTGCTTCTATGACAATTTAGTAACATTATGAGTGCAACAGCGCAAGAAGTAACTCCCTGCTATACTTCCCCTTTGTGCACTAACACTAAACAAAGCATGCAGGCATTTTCAGTCTACCTGTGCCCCAGCAGTATCACCTGACAAAGCGCTCATAGCACAGCAATTCGTAAACTGAAGGTGGGATCTTTATCCTTTTTTCCTTTTTTTTTTTTTTTAAAATAAGTTATTTTTAAGAACTGTGACCTAACAATTTTTAAGTGAAGTTTTCCTTCTCAAGGAGTTCCTAAACAGACAAAGTCTGTCTCAATTCTTTCATTACTATTGAGAGTAAAGATAAGTCACTTATCTGCATAGTTTGAAATCTTACCTGTGCTCCTGTAACTGCTGTTCCAGACTCCGGGGCAATTCTTTACAGTACAGCTGGCAAGTGTTTGGAGCTTTTGATAGAAGGGTGGGTTTCTGCAAGAAAGGTAGTGCTGTTTTAAATTGTATTTGTTCAGTCCAGACTGCAAGCGGAAGAAGATTGCCTCCACTTGCAATGGCTTAAGTGCCCACCTTCATTTTCAGAAGCTGCCACTAGAGCTGCAGCCTAAAACCACAGCTATCACTGCTTATTGACTTCTACCCCTTAGAAAAGAACATTTTTAATGATAAACTGTATCATACAAGTCCATAGAAAAATTTCTTCCTAAGCGAAAGTCAAGCTGGGGAAAAAAAAAGGGAGGAGAGGGGGAATTTGGAAAAGAAACAGCAAGGCCTGGTGGTCAGAAAGCTGGGGAGGCTCCTCAGATCCTGATGCATCCCTTTTTTGGGGTGCAACACAGCTAACAGGTATTAATTATCAGCCACCTCAAATAGCTTTAATAACACTCTACAGTAAAGGAATGAGTAGGAAAACCCCAGCAAATACAGTCTGATTCTTCCATAACCAGTGTCATTGTGCAACAGAAGAAACATACAGCATCATTTCAAATTCAGCTGTTTCTTGCTAAGGTAGTATTTGACTCGAGAAGAATAATGGGATCTGAAAGGCCAAAGACATGTGGATGCAGTGCCTGACTGGGACTGGAGGGGAAGGCAGGGTACCTGGAGCCTGTGCTGCAAGTACTGCGTCTCTAAGCTCTGCCGTCGGGATAACACAGGGGTATGTGCGCCACTGGGGAAAGTGCCTGCAGCCTCCTGCTGCTGAGCTGTTTCTTCCTGCAGAGAGAAGGAGGAAAAGCTTCATCCCCAGAAAAACCTTTTTCTGCCTAAACCCTTTCCTTATAGAGTTCCCCTGACAGAGATTCCGTAGCTGCTGTTTGAGTTGGGTCCTGGTGTCACCCATCACTTTCATTGCATGCCGAGCAGCTCACATCACAAAGCTCTGAGCTATCTGTGCTGCAAAATGCCAAGGGCTTACTTACACCTGTGACTAAAACCACATTATGTTTAACATTTTGTGACTTGCTTGCCCTCTGGACTACTAAAAGTAAAGAGGTAGCAAACTGACTCAACTTTGAGCATGCTTTTGTGCAGCTGCTGTTGCGCAGCTTCAGAACTGAACACAGAAAGCTTTCTGTAGCACTTGGGAAGGACATGCACAGCACAGGACAGGGCTGGGAGAGAACAATGAGCACTGTGGCATGCATAGAGCAAGCAAGAAATTCTTGGGAAAACTTTACAACTTGTTGTCAGAACTGAAGTTTTCCAGCAGTCAGAAAGGAACAGCAGGCTTGACCTGGAGCATGGGTGCTTGCAGTGCATGTGTGCTGCTGGCCCGTTTCATTCACAGAGTCTGACAGAGATTTCACATTCCTATTTCCTGCGACCTGTTCCATTCCAAACACATAATTAGGGAACTGGCAGGAGCATTTTGGCCTTTCATGACAGAAATCAAGCTGTTAAGTGCAAAAGCTACGTGGTAAAGTTATATGTATTGGAGACTAACTCCAACACAGATAGTTGAGATTTGTTAAATCTGAAACAACATTCAAATTAGAAGTAATAATGAGTTATCAGATTGAGAAAGCTGCCAAGGTTGTCTCAGACACCACAAGAATATAAAGGCTAACCTGCAAGTACCCAGTCTCCATTCTGCAGAAGCCAGAGTGGAGAGGAAGGAGCTGTATCTATCAGCAGCTCCCTCAGAGTCCCCAGAGCATCGCATCCCCCCCAGTCTGTCCCACAGCAATGCACCTGGAGGGGACAGCTGTGCTGAGGGTGTTACCTGTGCAGGGTTGGTAGCGAGGTCCTGCAGCTGGGGGGCAGCTGATGGCAGAAGAGGATCTTCTTCTGATCTCATTTGTTCGTACAGCAGCTGGACTTTGTTCAGCTCCAGGATTCCTTTGGTGCGTGCCAGATTCTGGAGGTGCTGTCTGAACGCTACAATACCTGCACAAGAGGTGACGGAGCCCCTCGTCAGAGAACATTACCCGTGTCTGGTTGGCGCAGATCAGCTGTGGTGCAGCCACAGCCCTGCAGGAGCACAGCAAGTCTTGGGCCTCGTGGTTACCTTGTGTGAGGGAGGTGTCGGACGCCCTGCGCCCCTCCCGGAAGCTGACAGGGGAGCGGTTGTGGGTCTCGCGCTTCTGGGAGGCCAGAGCCTGCATGGCGGGGTTGGCGGGCCGCAGCCCCAGGAAAGGCGATGCCAGCGGCACCACATCCTTCAGCGCAGGGGCATCACCCAGCAGGCCCACGTTCCTCTGCACTGACCCCAGGTCATACTCGGACTCTATGCTGCTGCCCAGAGAGGAGTTCTCATCCAGAGAATAGACCTTCCCTGTGTCAAAAGCCAAAAGCCAAAATAGAAGAAAAGTACATCAGCAATTAGGAAGTGCCGTGGGCTTGAGCTATCCCTGCCACTTCCTCCATTGGAGAAAATGAAACAATAAAAGCAAGTAATCATAATATGTACAGTGCTGGAATGTCTTGGCATCTCTTACTACTGGTTTTTACATGATTACAGCAATAAGACACCATACAGGTATGTTCAGTGGCTTGTTGAGAGTGCAGTCAGTGTTCTTGCAGGGGTCCTTGTGAGATCACAGCTTGAACTGCAAGGCTCTGTCATCCTGCTGGTTGTGCAGTACCCAACAATCTGGGCATTTGTGTGTGCCCTGTCCTCCTCCCCCAGCACATCTTTAGGGGATGAAGGGCTTGGGGGCACTTGGTTATGTGACAGCAGCACAAGCAAATTTATGGGACCTCACCCAGAGTTAATGGTACGTGACCACAGCCAGCTGTTTGCCACTCTGATTTCATACTGCCTGCTCAACGGCTTTGGGGTCTGTGTGGAACTGATCTCATGCTTGAGGTGTGTGTATGTACGGCCCATACCTGAGCCCGGCACCACAAGTTGGTCGGTGACCTCAGCCAGGGTGTGACGCCTCTTCCCACTGCGGGCTGCCTGCAGGGCTGCAAATGCCTGTGCAGGGTCATCCTCTGCCTCGCCTTCTGCCTCTATTCCTTCATCGATTGAGGTTTCCATCATGCTAGTTGGCAGTGACTGGCATCCCTTCCGAATCACCACGGGAGGCACAGGATCTAGCAGACAGCCATTTACCTAAATGCCACAAGGAAAAGACAGACAGCGTTCCATTACTTGTGCCAAGCAGCATGCTGAAATGTAAGAAATCTCTGCCTACCATGGAGACTGAAGGCAGCTTCCCTAGAACCCAATGAGTTAAGTAAGATTTGCTGAAGAGTTGCACAATCTCCCAGGTGGTATCACCAATGTCATTCCCTTGCTATTGACTCCTTAAATCTGAATACTCATTCCTATACGCTTCATGTTTTTGGAAGGCAGGTTTCATTATATCCTCCTGTTCTCATTTGCCTGAATTTTTGGTGAGTAGCTGAGTGGGTCGCTCTAGATTTTCAGCACAAAGAACTCACGGGGAGTGCAGAGTCCAGCTCCTGGTCTGGAGGATGAGAATGCGCTGGTGGGAAGGGCTGCCAGCCTGGAGGAGCAGCGCCTGAGCCTTGCAAAGTTGTACAAGGTGCAGGGCAGTAATTTATGAGACAACCATGTTTTATTAGTCTTACTGAATCTGGGCACAACAGCAGGGCGAAGCTAGCGTGTACCTTTGGTGTGCTGACTCTTTCTTCTTCCATGAATGCTGTGTCTGTCTGGCAGTTGGATGGAGGGAATGAAAAGGCCTCTGCTCCCGAGGTGGGGGGAAGTCCTGGGGATCGCAGCAGCCTTGTGTTGTCTGAGCACACGTTCACTGATGGCACCACAGCTTGTGCCTAAAAGAAAAGAAAGGACTCCAAAAACGGAACGGCTTTAGATAGAAAACTGCATGCATAGTCACAAATTTAAAACAAAAGCAAACACCCAGCCTTCCTCCAAAGCAGAACTCTGAAATTCCTCATTCTTGATGTGTTACATTCTTAAATTTAAGGGGGGGAAGGGAAGTGTTATTATGCTAACTGCTTATTGACGCTGAGCACTGACTAGCAACGAGGAAAGTGTTTGGGACTCTTTAGTGCACACCAACATATGACACGCTATAACTCCTTTTTAAACATATAACACCCTAAATACTACCGAGAGAGTCAGGTCTGGTTTCAGTGACTCTTCTAACATGCACTGACTCCTGCTGAACAAACCGTAAGAAAGAACAGAGCAGAACAAGTGCTGGTGAAAGGAGAGGTGTGCCTCAGGGAGACAAGCACAGCAAAATGAGAAAAATAAGATAAACAACTAATGAAAACCGTTGTTTTCCTGACATGCAGGACACAAAATAAAACAAGCAGTCTTATAATGGAACCTGTGGTGACACCATGTGTAAAAACAAGTTATGTTGTTGCTCAAGATAACTGCACGATCACTTGCGGTCTTGAGAAAAAGCAGTAATAGTGGCTTCCTTCTTGCTCATCTCTCCTCACCTACTTTTAATACATCTTATAATTAATAATCTGCCTTTCTATCATTAGATCTACCATCTAAGAACATAGCTGGTATTAATCATTGTCAGCTAGATTATACCTGGACTTAGGCTTTCATAGTGAGGTGGTTTGGCTTTAATTTCATCAGAATCTAAAAGCAAATCATGTCTAGCTGCCTTAAGCAAAACAGGAGCAGCCTGGTTGTGATTTCTCCTGGAAAGAGAGCCCAGGTACTTGTTCCATACAGCAGCAGCACAATACCCTGGGAGGCCATAAACTTGAGAGTTTATTTGCTTGAAATCACAATAATCTGAGTCATTTTAGGCTGTCTTTCATATTTCCAGTTTTGCATTAATAGAAATCAGAAGCTCTACTGTATCTATGTTAGTGAAACTAAAGAACATGTTAAAAAAAAACCTGAGTATTATTGGAATATGACACTATAAACTCCGCATGACCTTTCTTTCTGAAGAAAATCACTAGGGAAGAAGTAGACAATATCTGCAGAGCCTGCGTTGCAACAGTCAGTATAATTAGAAGGGATGCTAAGTGGACAGCCATCTGCAATGGATGGGCTGGCACCATATGTAGGGAGCACACAGAACTGCTGCTGACAAAATACATACGGCATTCTAAAGACTTAAATCAATTAGTTGTCCTAATAGCTCTGTAGTCTATGCTCAGAGGTTTTGCAGCCATGCTGAGAAATCTCTTCGTTACATAGCAGGAAGAAAAAATAGCACAAGCTTCTTTAGCAAGTGACATTATTTAGGAACGTATCTGAGTCTTAAGCAACTAAGAGTCTCATGACAGGAGTACTCATATTTGCTACGTAATACCACAGCAAACGGGTTTCTTAACCTGACAGATTGATACTGTTTTCTCTCGGGTACCTCTTTACCACAGTTCAGGGCAGACAGAAAGCCTATCTAGAAAGCTGCAGATGAGAAAATTTCAATTTCAGCAGGTCTCTTTTTACTGCCTGTGTTTCAAAGCATTGTGTAGAGTGTTCATGCTTTAGCCCCCATACCAGCAGAACCCTCCATAAATTCAATGGCTCATTTGTGGATCACTTTAAAGACACTCCAAGCAT
Organism: Excalfactoria chinensis; assembly: GCF_039878825.1. Classification (NCBI taxonomy): domain Eukaryota; kingdom Metazoa; phylum Chordata; class Aves; order Galliformes; family Phasianidae; genus Excalfactoria; species Excalfactoria chinensis. Next base: position 5,804,340 of record NC_092845.1, read on the forward strand.
TGCACAGGCTGTATTTCTCCAACACTCTAACCGTTGATTCCCAAAAATGGAAGCGTTCCACTTTGAAGCACAAGCTTTCCCTTTAACCATATTGCCAAATAAGTGCTGCCTAATAGGACAAAAGGAATGTTAAGAGCGAAACAAAAAGAAGAGAGGGAATAAATGGGAACCTGAAGTTAAAGCACTTGAATACCTGTTTAAAGATTAAACTATTGTTTGATTTTGGGCCTCAGAATCAAGTCAGTCAGCTTCCACATCTGCCTAGAAAGAAACCTCACCTTGGCTACTGTCTGCTCAGCAATGGTGCTTGGGCGGCGCTGGCGAGCATCAAATCTCTGCTCTACAGGGAAGCTGCTTCGATGCGATTTGAGTCTTTCCACTAACAAGTAATAGATAGCAGCAAAGTGGTTATAACTCTTGTTCTGCAGAGACTGAAAAAGAAAAGCATAAGAGTTTATGTGCAGTCAAATATGGGTTATTTTTTATGTGCTGTGAGACCAAGAAGAAAGAATTGTTGTCTCAGGAAAAAAAAAAAAAAGCTACTGAAGAGGGGTTTACAGTAAGCAAACATCATTCTGAAGTTGAGAAAGTTTCAAACTGGAGTGCTGAGCAAAGGACAGCATCGGCTTTAGCAAAGGGGCCCTTGCAAGTCACAAGGGCTTGTGGTGCTCCAGTGTGCAGCAGAACCTGTAGCTGACATTCAGGAGCAGACCTGAGCCTTCAGAAGTTTGAAAATAGAGGAGTGACTGAACTCAGTGACCTCCTGAATGTATTGGCCATCGCAAATCACTAGAGACAAAAACAAGCCAGGCCTCTACAACATAGAGAAGCCTCCTTGGGCAGGAAGCACTCAAGTGCAGCCTCCACAACGGTTAAAAGCATCAACCACTGTAGAAGGAAATGACTGTATGAACTCCACAAGGAGTCTGTTAGTATTGACATTTGGCAAGAAGCATGGGTTGGGGTTGGAGGGAAACATGTAACTGCTCAGTACTTCTATGACCTCCTCCTCCCTTCCAGGGACAACTGCTCGAGTCTGGTTTACCTCAGTAGTCTTCTGTTGGTCTATTCCAAGGCTGTGCATTAGCCGGAGAACCTGCTCATTATACTCTCCAATGGAAGGCTGGTTCTCCTGTCCTGGGGAATAAATAATGGATCTCTGGACAGGAACTTCTATCAGCATCCACTTGTGTTCCTTAATCTGAGCAATCGTTAACCGTTTGGATGGGTCTAAAACCAGCATTCTTCTGATCAGATGCTCACAATCTGTTGGGGAGAAAAACACATTAGCAGCCTGCTTACTGTATGCATATGTTCACCTGACACCTACCAACAGTGCGACAACAGGAAGCTGCCTCTCTTCTACCTGACTTCTGTGCTAAAAACATTTCCTGAGGGCTACAGCAATCTTTGAAAACAAGATTAAAAGTCACACCAGGAAGAAAAAAACAAAACAAAAAACCCCAACCACCCAGCTTCTTTAAAGCACGGTGCCATTACATCTGCACAGTTCCCACACCAGGGGCATGGTAACATATAATAACAATTCAAAGCTGATTGTGCTGTCCTGAGTGCAGCGCCAACATTAACTGATAAAGCTTCTGCCCTGCATTTCCAGCTGACCATGAGATGCTATGAGCTAGCCAGTTCGGATACTCATGACAGATAGTTTAGAGAGATTTCTGGCTATTTGCTCCTGTTGATTTCTTTTGGTTTCCATGTTTTGCTCTCAACTCCCTGCAACACCACGTGATCAGCAAAGGGAGCTGCAAAGCTGGAAGTGAAACAGCCCATCCACGCCTCGATCACAGTGAGTGACAGCTGCAACCTGCACAGAGCACTTGCATCTAGTTCACATGTTTATGTCAGCAAAATCACGAGCACAGCACAGCTCAAAGCAGGCTGCAGACTGCCCAGGAAGCTGAGGGCTTGCTGCAGTGCAATAATTGCATTGCTAAAAGCAAACAAATAGCTGAGCTAACCAGATCAGCTGTACAGTAGCAGCTATTTCCAAGTGTTTAACCAACAGAATGAAAAAGGGGAGGACCAGAACATTTTGCACCACAGAATGCTGAACAACAGACTGAAAAATTATTTTTAATCCCCTTAAAACAAATGAGCAAAATCCCATTTAAAAAAAAAAGCTCACAGATCGTTTAATAAATGGAAGCTGAAGGACACCATCAAACTGTGTGCAAAAGTGGCCCAATTCATCTGCACATGGCAGAGTGAAACCCAGCAGATGGGGCAGTGAGGTGAGGCAGAGATCTAACAGTCAGTTGTGTGTGGGAGTGCCGCCAGTATGAGAACCTGGCATATGAACTGGTTGTGCATTTCTTTGCTTTTGTTTAGCAGACACTATCAAATACCCGATCCACGACATAGAATGACAGTGATACTGCTGTCAGCATATTTTCTTTCCAGATTAAAATGTTTATGGCCTTGTAGAATGAAAGTTAATTGCTATACACAAGCAAGCCTAGGTGAGCTGTATGTCTTTGCAATTAGGCTGCTACTCCTAGGTAGGCAGAGTAGCCCATTCTTCCTGCAGGTTGCAGTGTGGCTTGCCCATGGACAAGGAGAAATTTGAAGTAGATGAAGGATCTCTCATTCTACTGTGACCTCCCTCACTGAACTACAGAGATTACTCTAGAATTTAACCAAAGTTTAACATAGCAAGAATAGAAGACAAACCATTACCTTCCGACATAAAGTAAGGTATCCTGAACCTTCCTTCCAGAACTCGCTGCCTCAGTATGGGGAGTGTTGGCCCATCAAAAGGTAATGCTCCACAGACCAAAACATAAAGAACCACACCCATGCTCTGTAAGAAAGAGAACATTCATTTTTCAGGCTTCAAGCAAAGTAGTTGAGCTTGGTTAGCCAAATCCTGCCACAAAATCTGTAAATTATGTTGCAGAGAAACAGGAAATTCATACAAAGTGGAGTTAGAATTCTGAAGATTGTTAGACCTTAGAACATTAAACCCCAAGTGGTTTGGCTTGCAGTTATTTGTACCAATGCAGGTAAGTTGAAGTATAGCACGCTGGAGACACTGGCAGCCAGCAGGAAACTTCTGGCAGATGACTGAATTATACCTGCAAAGCAAGCCCAAACTAAGGTAAGAATTAGAGACTATTGCTCTGAATGTCATTCAAACAGAAGCAAACAGCAACAGCAGACACTCAAAATAAGAAACACTTCACATTCACCAGTTTGCAGAAGCCTGGTTAAGAGGCATCCTGGTTACTTTATCAACAGCTGTCTTGAGGGGAAGATGGTTCCATACTGCTGTGCACAGCGCTCTGAGCATGGGGGATTATGTAAAAGGAGCAAAAGGAGACAATCTGGGAAAGAGCTCTCACCCAATTGCCAGACTTATTTTGTGAAGTATGCAAGTTAATTGGCACTGAAAGTGGAAACTGTCCTGCAGCATATGCCAGAAAAATATCACACCACAGCAGATGAAATAACCACACCAAACTCTCATGCCATGAGTTGCAGCAGATAGTCACAGCACTCAATTTCTTAAGAGGAAAAAAGCAAACATTTAACATTCACCTTAAAAAGTTTTAAATACATAGAGATTTTAAAATCAAATACGTATTTCAAACAGTCGCTTCTGTTCTTGCTGAAAATTAAACAATGTATTGCTGTGTTCCTCCTGCTAGTGCAGCACTTTCAGCAGACCTATTCTGTGACTGGATATTGCAAAAGAGATACGAAACAGCTCGTCTGCAGCTTAAGAAAACTCAAAGGCAATTCATTTGCTCCAACTTCCTAAAAATTGACTTGAATCCAGTTACAAATAAGTAAATAAAACAGCAATACCCAGATATCCAGCTGGGGTCCTTCATATTGCTGTCCTTCAAAGACCTCTGGGGCTGCATATGGTGGGCTTCCACACCACGTGGTCAGGGGCTCACCGCTCTTGTAGAAATTTCCAAATCCAAAATCTGTTGAGAAATGAAGGGGAAAAGTCACTCCAAATGCCAGCTGCACGACACACCAAACAACTGTAGGCATGGGCTGGGCCTGAAAGCTCACCTTCTTTCACAAAAGGCTGTAGCATAAATCTTTTTATCGTTACTCCCACTGTAAGCATTTATTGGGATGCTGAATGTCCTATACTGCTATTTTCATGAAGGCATAACCATTTAAATATTCTACAACATCTATAGGAGTTTTGAGTAAACTGAGGTTGCTAAATCTGAGTTTATAAACAGCTGTTATTAAAATCCAACAAACTGACACACAGGTGTATGAGCTTATTCACCAGTGCCTGCTCAAAGGAACACTACAACACCAGAACGATCAGCTGAAGGTCAGACTGAACGTAAGATCACAGCAGTGTCACACTGCAAACACAGAATGCCTGACAGTCGCATGAACAGTTACACAATGGCATCCAGGCATGCTGCTGGACTCTGGAAGTGCCAAGGTCAGCTCAGACTCCAGGACTGAGTAGGAAGTACCAACGTACGATTAGTGCCATCTTTCCTCTTATATCCTCCTTCGGTGCTGAAAAAATTGCAATGTAATTTGCAGTAGCACAGGGAGAAATTTGCTGTACCTCACCGGACTTTTTCTGATCACAGACAGACTGTTGTTGTAAATCCCTTATATTCTTTGAGGAGACATTTCTTTACACATCACTGGCTTGGCAACCCTGACAATACTGCAGGAAACACAAACCCATTTCTTTTCACAGAAACGTTTTTCTGTCTGTGTAGGTGTAATTAAATCTAATCTCTCTTCACTTATCTTGAGTGTGTCAGATAAATACCAACCTAGCTCCCAGCTGCAGCTCCTACCAGATGCCACCCTCATGAGCCTTTGTATCAGATTCACAGGTACACACAGATTTGTAAGTGCAGCTATAGGAAGCAGAAATAAACTGCCTGGATTTATACAAGATTTATAATGCTAAGAAATTAAAGCTTTTACCTATCCAGACTGGAGCTGAAGAGAGGTGAATGTGAACATGTGGAAGCTGCCTCAGAAAGAAAGAAATTCTATGATTCTAAAGACAAATTTCAGCAGCAAAGAACAGAACTGAGTCTTTAAGTACAAGTGATCAGTGTAAAAGAAGGTGCAGGTTTATGCTGTAATTAGAATTCTGCTTTTTGCAGTTACCCTTGCTCGTTGATTTCATAGCACGTAAATTTTATTTCTGATTACCAGAAGCAACTGGAGAACAAGGGCACCTTAGAACCAAGTGGCACAGTCCTTGCAAGGCTGCTGTCTTCTGCTCCTAGAGCAGCAGAATTACAGAAATCAATGCTGTGAAGATGGTGTTTGACCAGGTGTAACAGCATCTGATGGTCTTATGAGGACTAAGATAATTAAGTTTTATTAAGCAGTTCCATGAATGAACTGATACTAGAAGGAACAGGCAAGGGTGTGCTCTGTCCAAGCACTACTAAAGCAGTGCCGGCTGCTGGGGCTCAGGGACAGTAATGAGTAGAGGAGGAGTAGGCTACAAGAAGTGGCATGCTTTGTATGCCCTGTTGCTGCCAGATGGATCTCAGCCAGCAGGGAATTCCTCACGACTCTGCACACCTTGTCTATGAGTCTCAGAGCCTGCCAAATAGCTCCGTCATTCTATCTTTGAACTGCAGTTCTGGAACCTCAGTTTCTTCCCCTTTTCAAGGGCAAGGAAGACTGGCATCCTCTAGCTTTCTGTTTCCACTAAAAAAAATAAAATAAAAAAATAATAATAATTTTAAAAAATCATTGACAATAAGAACAGTAAAAGCCAAATAGCTGTTATTTTGTGCTGGAGTTATTAATGTAAGATAAAAACACAGTGATGCATATTTCAGCAATTTGCTCTTATCTTTAGATATGAAACTATGTTCTGCTGTTATATAGAATAATTACCTGTGTAGGGAGATCTGCATTGTTTAGTAGGGTACATAAATTAGGGTGAACTCTTTTTGTTTCCATTATGATATTAAAACACTTTTTATGAACTTGAGAATTTATAGGATCCATTAAAGTCACTTCAAAGAAAAAGTTCAAGATGAAGTCAGCATACCAGCTGCTTGATCCACTGGGCTTCCTCAGTTCTTAATTACTGTGCTGACAGTCTGGTTGTCCCATTTTTTGAGGTGTTAGAACAGCAAGGATTCAATTGAGCACAAAACAATCGCCAGTGCTCTTCCTGTTCCCCTACCTTGTTCCTGCTTGGCAAGGATCTACCACCCTCATTCTGGACGAAAGACGATCATTTTTAACCCAAGAAAAGCATTAAGGTTTCTCATTTCAAAGAAATGAATACTGAGAACATTACTATCATCTAATGGAAAAAGTGCCAGTCCTGTCCAAGACATATGCCAGCCACAGAATTCTAAAAGGACTGAAATTGGACTTGCTATCAGAGGGCTGAGATTATATAATAGAGCGATCTTTATCTTTTTAACATTTTCCTGAATATGCATATTTAAAAAAATCATTATGTTCAGCTGACTGAACTGCATTTGTGCAATCTGCAAATATTGGCTCCCAACATTTGGGGCATTTAGTTTCTCAATCTCACTACCCTCTTCAGAATAATCTTTAATTTAGAAGGCATAATTTTTTTGCACATACAAATGGAAACTGTTTTCCTGTTAAAAATGGAAACGGAGTAAGATTTCAGACCAGTTTGCAATTTGAGAAACAGAAGCTCCCTGCCAGAGCCACTGCGACTTCTGCTATGCATCCGGCAATGTGAGGTGGTCTCTAATTTGTGCCACTACAAATGATATAGAAAGGATAACAGCCTCAGAGCTACAATTAATCCAGACGTCTAAAATTATAAAAATAATGCAGCTTGCCTGGCGTGTTAGAACCACATGGGTCTTCTGTTATAACATACTAATGTGAGCAGAGGACATCATCAAGATGAGAAGGGTGCTGATAAAGGAAAGGTATGAGTGTGTTAGAAACAAACCTGACCCACTTCATGTACTGAATGTGCATCAGCTGTTCTGACGTCAATGCATATTTTACTGTCCACCAGCAAGACAAGCCAGCTCTACAGCCTACTTCAAAATAACAGTCTCTCCTACCTGATCTGGTTTGAACACAGCAGCTTTACCCTCAGAATGGCACAAGTTCTGCAGATGCATTTATAAAGCACGTAGCCTTTCAGTACTTGAAGGGAGTGTATGAACAGGAGGGGAACGGTTTTAAACTAAGACAGAGGAGGTTTAGGTTAGATACTAGGGGGAAGTTTTTCATTCAGAGGGTGGTGACGCACTGAACAGGTTGCCCAAGGAGGCTGTGGATGCCCCATCCCTGGAGGCATTAAAAGCTAGGCTGGATGTGGCTCTGGGCAGCCTGGGCTGCTGGTTGGTGACTCTGCACATAGCAGGGGGGTTGAAACCAGATGGTTTAAAGTCCAGACATTATCTCCATCCTAAAATCCTTCTTTAGCTTTCTTCAGGTATCAGAAATGTGCTGCTCCTGTGCTATTGATGACTGAAGTCCAACGGTGCTCCAAATCAAGATGTTATCTATCTTGTGCATTTCAAGTGTTTCTGGGCTGAAGTCAACATGGAAGGATTCGTGGAATTGTAATCAGTTGATAACTGACAAAATTATTTTCACTGCTCGCAACATCTGCTGTGTCTAAATTTATAATTAAAATGAAATCATGCATACAAAAAGGGAAAAAAAATCACTAAGCTTCCATTTTGATTTTTTTTTTGACATTGTGATAAGTTATTTGATAAACTCAATTTTAACCTGAACATCTGGCAGCATCACAGATACGTTACGACAACCACAAAATAAATGACCCTAACTCTAAAAATGGTTTCCTTCTCCCTGAATGTATAATAGAGCTAATCTAGGAATTGTTTTTCCTATGTGCACTGTGATATCCATACTGCAAAAATACTCTATGTATTACCACTCTGATTTTCTTTGCCTTAAGCACAGCCGGACTTCAGCAGCAGCAACAGAATTACTAGAAATAGCTTTCCTTAGAAGTAAGGTGTTTCTGAACACCATCTACATTCTGCATACCTGCTATCTTGATGTTCATGTTGTTGTCAAGCAGAAGATTTTCAGCCTTCAGGTCTCGGTGCACAACTTTCCGGCTGTGGCAATACTCCACTGCTGAGAGGATCTGCCAGAACTTCCTTCTGGCCTCAGACTCACTGAGTCGGCCATGGCTGGCGAGGTAATCTGTTCACACAAACGATGTTTACATGAATTAGACAGCAAGCAGCAACCTTGAAAACAAGCCATTTCTCTCCGATATTTTGTACTAAGAAACTCAAGGTGTATTTCAGCCAATTCCAGTTTCTTGCATTCTTTCCTCCAAAAAGAGGGAGAGAAGAACAGCTGTTGCCTAATTAAACTCAGCTCTTTCATGGTTGTTCAACCATTCTGATAAATATTTTCATGTGAGACCTCCTATGAAGTTGTTACATTCACACCTCTCTTGTGAAGCCTCAACACACGCTGTGCAGCGACTAGAAGTATTTCTTCTTTAGAAATAAAACAAATACCCATAAAGGGCCCATCCTGACCTTTCTCTCATCTTCATTACATCACAGCAGAAAGAACATTGTTTTTGTATCTGATTATGCTGTAAAACTGACGTTAGCCCTGAAACAAATGATAGCTCTGAAACTGAAGGACAGCACTTATCCTCAGGAACAAAAACAAGTGAAGCAGCAGCTGCGCAAGTCTTGACAAAAGCAGCTTCTATACTCAATTCTATTATTCCAATTCCAAGGCAGAAAAATTACAGCACCAACCATTAGGATGGCTTCAGAATTGCCTCCTACATCCTAGTAAGAATGAAGCTCATAGCCAAGGTGCAGGAATCACTGAGGAGTGGCGCTCATTTCAGCAGCCTCAAACACTTCCAGGAAATGAGGAAAAGCTCACAAGGCTTTGGTCTCCTCTCTGCTTTTCTCTCTCTCCTTTTATTGAATACCACCTTGGATTTTCTCTACTTCCCGGTTAGGTAAAGTTGTCCTAGATATATTATCTTGCTTACAACAGACAGTCCAGTGAGAAGGACCGAGAGATGAAAAAGCAGATAAACCAAACAAGAAAGGACTTTAACCATTCGATTTGTTTTCATGAAATTCACCCCTTGTCCCACAGTGCAAGAAATTAATTTAAGTCAGGCTCCACCTCTTCTGTTCTCCAATCATTAGGGCCTTCCCCATGGTGAACTCTATTCTAATGCCCCTCAGAGTTTGTTCTGCCTGGCAGTGTTGATTGAGTGACCGTGAAACCTTTTCTCAGCAACTCCAATTTTCTGACTGCAAATAAAATGAACAGGAAAACTCCAATGCCTGGATGTCAAGCGTAACGTCATGAAATCAGCATTTACAAAGCTCAGTCCAGTTCCTAAACCATGCAGCAGTACCTGTGATATACAGGGTACTCCTGATGACAGCATGCCAGTGTGTCAATCTCTTATCTTTTTTTCATTACATATTAACTCCATCTCTCACAAATCACAGAAAGATGCTATATATAGTCTGAGTCAGCAGGCAGCGACTGGCTTTCCAGCTTTTCCAGACAGATAAGAGAAAAATGACACACACACAAAAAAAAAAAAAACAAAAAAGAAAGAAAAAAAAGGGCCCTGAACAAAATCAATGCAATTAATGAAGCACAGCCGTTAGCAGTTAGCTGGGTGTGAAAACATTCTCTTACTTACCAAAAATTTCTCCATTTTTGGCAAATTCTGTCACAAGGTATAGCATGCTTTTGGTCTCCATCACCTGTTGATAGAGAAGTTCCACATTAAGTTACTTGCAAGAAGAGCAAAGAGCCACCAAACCAACATGAATATTTTTATTTATACTTTTTTTCCTCCAGTATAAAAGAAGTGGAAGTCTGTCCTTTGTGCATTTTACACACACTTCAGATACATATGAGTACCTAACATCTCCAGCCTAATTGCTGCCTTAGGATGAACAGACCACAGTTGATGTGCATGCAAAAATATTAGCCATGTATCAATGCAAATTCATTCCCAAGAAGCTGAAACTGTGGGCTGCTGATATGCAGGAGGTGAACTCTTCAAACAGGGGCAAAGAGTGATAAATGAAGAGGCATCGCTGCCATACCTGGTAGAGCTTTATGATGTGGGGGTGATCCAACATCTTCATTATCTGCACTTCACGGTAGATCTTTTCAAGATTCACAGCATCCAGCTGAGATTTGTCTATTATTTTTATTGCCACCTGCAGCCAAAAAGCAAAAGAGAGATTACAGCTCTCCCTGACTCCTTTATCCTCATTACAAGTACCATGATCTCAGATAGATGGGAGCTTTCTCCCAGCTCAGAAGCACAGATCCCACGCTTCAGCCTTTAAACATGGAGCAGCACAGCCCAAGACATGGCCATAGTGCCACGGGGGAGTTCACAGGATGCTCTGCCAGCAGCATTCCAGCTCCACACCTGCAAAAATGGTACTGGAAAAGAGAAAGCATTGGCTCGACACAGAATCAAGACACGGTGGGTGCACACAGTCCTAACAGCGAGACACTTATTTAAACTCTAAATAATATGCTGCTACAGGGATGTCCTCAGTTCATCCAGTCAAGGAAAAAGCTCTGGAGCAGAAATGCTGAGTCACAGCCTGAATCAGCGATGGAGCACCTGGTGAGAAGGCAGGGTCAGCCCAGAGCAGCTGAGGTGCACGCAATGTACCGAGTGATGGAATGGCCGGAGCCGGAATTCACCCCTTCCCAGCCCTCATTTAAGGGTCGGCAGTGGAGGCAAAAATATCTTGCTGGAGATCCTTGCCTACCCGAGGCCTTCCCAAGGTAAGCTGCTTTCCTTCCCTCCCCGTTTTGTTTTATGTCTACAGCTGCTGCTTTGGGGCTTGTCCTCATTTGCTGTAGACAAAGAATTTGCCACCCCACTGTTATCACTGCACTTTCCATTGCATTATGGCATTATAAGCTCCGTGAAGCAGATGTCTCTAGGTCAGATCTCACCAACAGATCGCAATTAGAGAACAGATCCTGGTCCTCATGGCTTTGTTTGTAGCCAACATCTGCAAAACAAGTTGCAGAGGACTGCACTTGCTTCAGGGACTAAAAGTTTAGAACAGGATTTTTTTTTAACAAAACAAAACAAAAACCCACCACTTTTTCTTAAAATCAAGGAGTAACAAACATATAGCTGCTAAAAAACACGAAAAGGGTTGGACTGCTCTGGAATCCCCTAGAGAAGATGGTTTCTTGTTCCTTCTCCACCATCTGTCTGCTCAGCAGCTGCCATGGAGCGACCTCCAAATTTAAGAGAAAGGGAAACCACTCGTTCTTATTTACAACCCAACAATCACCCGCAGCTACCTTGTATTCCTGCCTCATGCCAGTGGTACATCTGCAGGCCAGCAACAAGGTGAGGTGCTCTGGGCAGCCCCTGCCTCCTTCACTGGCCTCATGCAGTGCAATAAATCCTGCTGGCCCTGTTTAGTATTTAAACACATTTAAACACATTTTGTCTCATAATGTGAAGTTATTTGGCCTTATTGCGTAGCTGTTGGTTCTTTTTCAACACAGAGTAAAAAGCACGTGGCTGCCTGAACCAAAAAAGAAAACTATTAGCCATCCTCGTACAAGTCTGAGTGTAAAGCTATCTGCTCATACCGTGGCCGTCCTCCACGTGCAGAGCAGCACAGCAGCAGCTGGCACCACCGCTCTGTGGTCAAATGCAGATTAGATAGATCTGACCCCTCAGTTCCCACGCGTCTCTCCAGGTCCTGGGAAGCTCAGGGGAGAATCTCTTGGAAATGCATGAAATCCAGCAACTCCTTCACCACATTGCGAGGAGGAAGAAGCATTCAGCAGCAATGGCTCATTTTTGTCCATAGCCTCAGCTGTGTCATGATGACAGGAAAAGGGGAAGTAATTCCTAGAGGTGAAGAGCTGTTTCAGGACGAGGAAGTTTCCTATCTGAAAAGTGTGCTTTGTTACTGGCTGTGCCGCTTGCCAGCAACCACCTGCAATGTACTGAGGACTGCAGCACCACTGAGCTTCTGAGAACAGTGCATGGAGACCACCTGCACCCACGGGGAGCTCCCATTGCTCTCTGGTGTCATTGCCACAGCCAAACGGACCCTAACTAGGGACAATCACATTCTGTGATTCTTCTGTTTTCTTCTATCTTAAATAAAGGGCGTCGCTCCTCCTGAAAAAGGAATGAAAACCCCAACCAGACGAAGCAAGAATGCATACTTAAAGACGTTACAGTGACCAACGAAAATAAGAAAACACAATTCTGTCACTGTTTGCTCCTTTTCTCCCCCCTTCGCAATTTTTGCTACTTAAAGACTTAAGAAAGCCGGAAAGATATTTTGGAACATTGCTCATTTTTAATTTATATATATATATATATATATTAGGGATAGCGCACACTTCCTTCCCTCTTTTGCTACAGAACTGCTCAGCCCTCTTCTGGAACTGGGAACTGAAACTGTCAGGCAGCAAAGCTGAACTGCTTGTCAGAGGAAAAGTAGAAAGCAGTCCCGTCTTTCAGTCACTCCAGCTTTCTGTTCCCATTGTTTTTATGTTACCCATTTAATTTTTGGTCTTTTCAAAACCACCCCAACACTACGAGAAGTTCACGCAGAGCTTGTCCACGTGAACTGTAAGGCATCACACAGATTAGAGGGATTCAGCCGTGAGTTGCCAACCCAATGCATCTGAAATGTAGATAAGAGGCATTCAAATCAGCAAACATCTGGAGTCCGTCATCAGCACCCAGAGGGGTTTATTGTTTGTTTTTTTCTTCTGGCAACTGTTTCAGTTTCCCGCTGAATTACTTCTGTAACCGAACTGAGTCGTGGTTCCTTTGTGGATCATTGATGGACTGTCCAGGTGTTCCTTCATCTGTGCCCAGCAGCAAACAGAAGCATCGCACCGCCATGCAAATCTTCATCATATTGTATCACAAGCTAGTGCATACCTTCCTGAACTTGATTTTTCCAGCTTTTCTTGTCTTAGTCTCTTTTCCTTCCAAGGACAATTTTTGCTTATCTCTGTATGTTTCACTAACAACAGTTACTCTGAGATCACAGGATTTCTTGGCAACATGATAAACAAGTGCAGCAGGAAAACACGTGCCATAACTTCAGTAGCAACAAACACACAAACAAGAAGCCACAGAGAGGTCACTCCAGCACAGGTGGACACAGCCTGCTTATGTCACCAGCAGTGGGGATCAACGCCCCATTTTTATGCATGTGCATATACATACAGTGAGCTCAGCCCAAGCCATGGGAGCTTGGCGCAGACCTGCAGCACTCACTCACTTCATTCAAAACAACACTGGCCGCAATCAGCTGCACTGGAACCCTCAAGAGGGATCTCAGCGGGATTCCTCTTCCCCAGCAGCCACAGAAATGCACACAGAGCCAACCTGGCACTTCAGCTGTGGCACATCAGCACACTGTCCTGAGGAGCAGCCCGGGTACGTCTCTGACAGCAACCTGCACAGGGACTGTGTGGGAGATGGGGGCTGCAGAGGGACACATGGCTCCTTGGGAAGGGAAAGCTGGGTGACAGGCTGGTACCAAAAGGGGACGCACAGAATTCAGCATCTTCTTAGAGTACAGTTGAAGAAGTCAAAGTAGACTTAGGCAGCCGTCAGGCTCTGTCTGCAATCTTTGCTGTTTTGAACAACAGCAAATACATGTTCTAAAATGATTAAAAATCCAAACGAAAGGTTTTGCTCTCATCGCAAAATCTGACAGAGGAAAGTGAGATCACAGTGAAGAACCACGACCTGCAGGGGTGTGCAGCACGGGAGGGTATGGCACCAGACATCGGGCAGGGACACCCGAAACCAGCTCAGCCCAGCAATAGCGGCACTGAGGGATTTACCGGCGATGCTGAGTGCCGGGCAGCTTAGGACACAAGAGAATTAGGGAAACGGTGCTGGGAACGCAGCACTCGCCTATACGGACGGGCAAAGCAGCAAGAGCCTCGCATGGCGTTGTTGACCTGAAGGCCACACGTGGGGCGTCTTCTACAGCGTGGATCCACCACGCAGGACCGCAGCTGCTCCCGCGGACCCCGATCCGAACTCCGCCTGCTCCGGGGGGGGCAGCGCTCCCAGAGGGCCGCAGAGCCGCCGCCGCCCGCAGGACCGTCCCGAGGCTCACGGCACCAGCCGGGCGGAACCAGCGCAGCGCACCGCGCCGACGGGCGGCCGCGGGAACAGCCACGGCGGGGGGAGGCGCCGCACAAAGACACCGCGAGACGCGGGGGGCGCTGCGGGGGCACGCGGCCTCGTCCCGGCGGGGCAGCGCGGCCTCAGCGCGGGCCGGGCCGGAACACCGCGGGGCGCAGCCGGACCCGACGGGAGCGGGGCGGGGACGGCACCGAGACCCGGCACGGCACGGGAGGGGCGCGGCCGCTCGGCTGCTCCGGGCCGTGGCCGTCTCCCGGCCCCGAGGTCGCCGCCCCGGCGGACCCCGAACGGACCCGCGGCCGCCGCCCGCGCCCGGCCGAGCACGGAGACCGCGGCCCAGGCCCGGGAGGGCGGCGGGGACGGCGGGGCCGCGCCTCACCTCGTTGCGCGTGATGCGATGCCGCGCCAGCTTGACCACGGCGAAGTTGCCCTTGCCCAGCGTGCCCTCGATGTCGTAGAAGCCGACGCGGACGGGCCCGGGCCCGCGGGGCAGCAGCGGGGGGGGCCGCCGGGGCTCGGCCATTACCATGCTGGGCGCGGGGGGCGGCAGCGGCTCGGGCGGCTCGGCTCCGTCTGCGGCGCCCCGCGGGACGCCCCGCCCCCTGCGCCCGCCTCCACCAACCGCGCGTCACTGCGCGCGTCACGAGGGCGGGGCGTCGCCACGGCAACCGCGGGCGGGGCAAGGGGCGGGGAGTGGGCGGGGCAGGAGGGCGGGGCGGGAGGCGTGGCGTGGGGCGGGGCTCAATGTTCAGGGCGGTTGCCGCGCCGCGCGGTGCCGCAGCTCCATCCGGGGCAGCGCGCCCTCTGGCGGCCGCTGGGTGCAGATCTCCGCTCAGCGCGTGGTACGGGCGGGCTGCGGGGGGTTTGTCCCGGCTGAGAGGCAGGATTGCCGTCGGTACGTGGAGCTGCGGGCTCCGTACAGGTAACGTCTGACAGGAAAGCAGCGATGGCTGGGGCAGCTGACACGTGCCGTTATTCATAAAGCTTTTATTGCTATTTGTTTAATGTTGCCGTTTTGGTGTCAGATTTCCTGCTCCTCCCCGGGCTGTTCAGCCACTGACAGCAGCAAAGAGCGAGTTCAAGGCGCTGCCGTTGATTGCGAGCTGCTTCGGGACAGTGAATGGAAAACCGGCCAGAAACGTTCACGGCAACATGTGAAGTAAACGAAAATCCGACCCGGGCTGCAGCTGCCAACACGTGCTTCACAACGATTCAGTTTTCCGAGCGCGTTTCCAAAGCGGATCACGATACTGTGATGCTGTGATGCTGTAATACTGTGATGCTGTGATACTATGATATTATGATCACGGAACCAGCCGATCGCACGGCAGCAACACCGACCTTCCGAGGTTATGCGCATGCGCAGCGCCAGACTGCGAGTTCCGGCGTCCTTCGTCTCGTGACACGAAGGGGTTGGGGGGGGGGGTCGGTCACGTGAGGAGCTCGACCCAATATGGCTGCCTACCTGCAATGGCGCCGCTTCGTGTTCTTCGACAGAGAGCTGGTGAAGGAGCCGCCGGGGCCGGAGGGGGCCGGAGGGAAGCCCTTCGCGTTGCCTCCGGGCATCACGGTCTGTGACTCGGGCCGGGGAAGCCTCGTGTTCGGAGATATCCTGCGCGGCGGCCGCGAGAGGGATGGGGCTGGGCCGCTGGGCCTGCTCCGGGTTCGTGCTCTGGGCCCGGTGGGTCGGGCCGCGAGAGGAGATCTGCCCTCGGTGGCGTGGGCTGCGCTCCAGGCGGGCCCGGCAGCGCTCCGGCCTCAGGGATGCGGCAGCTTCCTGGGCATCTGTGCCCCTTTACAGAGCCATCATTGCCTGGTCTGGGTCTCATAAGTGACTGCAAAAGTCTGATTGCTGTAGGCTTCCCAGAGGCCAACAAGGAGCTTTTAAGGTTTTAATGTTGATGTTCTTAGGGGATGTTCTTCCATTTTCACCTTTTCCTTCATGTTCCTTAACTGTGATGCACATATGGAAGGTCGGATCTGGTTTTTGCCTCGCTCACTTCAACTCAGTGGTTTCCAGGCTTACAAGTTAAGGGTAACACACCTGTACCAGCTGAAGCAGCACAGTATCTTGGTTTCTGTTGGTGAGGATGAAGAGGGCATCAACCCGTTGGTAAGTTAAATGACAAAGGAAAAGATACTGTGATGCTGTAGTTGATTCTTAAGTAGCTTGTTTCTAACATCTCGTGGTGCTTTTTGTTTTCTTTATTTTTGATAATGTAATATTTATTGGTTTCAGGTTAAAGTATGGAATTTGGAAAAACGTGATGGTGGCAATCCTCTTTGCACACGAATTTTCCCAGCAATACCGGGCAACAAGCCCACAGTTGTGTCCTGTCTGACTGTCCACGAGAATCTGAATTTCATGGCTATTGGTAAGTGTAACCGACCTTGTCATGATTTAGGATCTGTGTTATGGTCTTTGTTCTGATATATGGAAAATAGATGTGTGACACAAAAACCAGGATAGAACACTTTCATTGTTCTTAAGCTGTTTATGCTCTCCTCACAGAGAGGTATCGTATTGTGTGTTGCTAGACACCTTAAGGAAATAAGTACATAATTTTAACTTATGCTTGTGTGTGTTTTGTAACCATTTTGATACCTCACAGAGGAGCAGATCTTCTCAGTTGATGCTTTTTGTTTCTCCAAGTCAATAAGTTCGTGATAATAATGATAGACTCAGTCTAAATTTAGTACCAGCCCAGAGAATAACATAGGCTTTTCATAAATAACTCGTGTTTTGTTTTTTTTCCCCCCGACACAGTGTAGAAACTTTTTTATTAAGCTCATAAAGCCAATCTATGTATGTTTTGTTTTAATTATGCCTTTTTAATGGTGCTTGCTTAAAGTAAGAGCAGGAATAAAGCAAGGCTACAAACTGTTTCTGTGAGTTAGTTTCTGCATTGAAATTAAGTCTTTCCATATTAGCGCTGTGACCTTCCACTTTGGAACAGTTTGCTGGATTGATGCTGTCAGCAAACTGAAAACTGCTATTTTTTGCATGCAGAATGCTTTGAATAAGTGAGATAACTAATAGTTAAAATTGGGGGGAAAAAAAAAAGCCAATGAAATGGCTGTTCTTAAAGAGAAATATGGAAAGACCTGCACAAAAATAACCTTCAAGTGAAGTTAATAATGGGGGAGAACAAGTTGTGTACTGATGAACAGTGACATCATGCATGGGGAGTGACTGATAGGTATTTAATTGAGAGCCTGCAGTAGCATAGGCACTTGATACTTAGCTGGCAAGCAAATTTTGGTCATTGACTGTGTGTGACTCAACTTACCCTGGATAATATTTCAAGTGTACCACAGAAGTGAACGGTTTTCCTCTGTCCTTTCCATAAGGTTTTGCAGATGGGAGTGTTGTGCTTACAAAGGGAGACATCACTCGAGACCGACATAGTAAGACCCAGATCCTCCATGAAGGCAGTTACCCAGTAACTGGTCTTGCTTTTCGACAGTCTGGCAAAACAACGCATCTGTTTGTGGTGACCACGGAGAACATCCAGGTGGGAAATGAAGTTGAAAAAGTGAGAATCTGACTTTTAATTGCACTGTCTTCAGAGTCCATTTGATGTAAGCCCCAAACCTTGCATTTTCTCTGCAGTCTTACCTGCTTTCTGTGAAAGACTATTCTCATCTGGAGCTGGACACTCATGGCTGTGGACTGCACTGTTCTTCTCTGAGCGACCCCTCTCAGGACCTCCAGTTCATCGTAGCAGGAAATGAGTGTGTGTACCTCTATCAGCCAGATGAACGAGGCCCCTGCTTTGCTTTTGAGGGACAGAAGCTGATTGTTCACTGGTATCGGGGGTACCTTGTCATTGTCTCCAAGGACCGAAAGACTTCTCCAAAGTATGGTTGTGTGTGTTTTGGTTTGGTTTGTTTCTGTTTTTTTTTTTAATTTTTGCAGTTTTTGGCTTTCCCTCTTTGCTAGTGTAGCATAGTCAAGCATGCTGAACATAGGGGGTTTCTTTCTGCTCCTATTAATGTCTCAGTTTAACACACTAATCACATTTGTGGATAAATACGTGGTGTTTTGCATACAGCTCCACCTAGTTTAATTGTCCAGATGCCCCTCACTTATCTTGTTCTCTCAGCATCCTTAGATTGTGTAGGTATCAAATGTATTTGGGTCATATGAACCTTATTTTCTGAGATCTAAAAAACTTTCTTCTGCTCTCCAGGTCGGAGTTTGCTGGGAGTGAGGCACAGAATTCAGACAAACAAGTTCTGAATATCTACGACTTGTGCAACAAGTTCATTGCATACAGTTCAATCTTTGATGATGTAGTAGATGTCTTAGCAGAGTGGGGTTCTTTGTATGTTCTGACCAGAGACGGGAAGATCCACGTACTGCAGGAGAAGGATGCCCAAACCAAACTTGAGGCATGTATTGTTTGTTATTATTTTGCTTTATGTCTGCAGGGGGGATTGTACTGGCTCTACAGATGAAAGAAGTGGAAGGGTTCAGGTGAATGTGTTCCAGTATAACAAGTGACCTCCATTAACACTTCAACGTAACATAACCAGTGTGCAGAGCTCTTAGTGTTTAAAAGCCTCAATGTATGTACCTGTCCAGCACCAAAATGATACAAGTTGTTCTCCAGGCAGGTTTTGGGATGTTGTATTTCCTTCATACTTATGCTAAATTTTAATAGATGCTCTTCAGGAAGAACCTATTTGAAATGGCCATTAATCTAGCCAAGAGTCACCACCTGGACAGTGATGGCTTGTCAGAGATTTTCCGGCAATATGGCGATCATCTCTATAACAAGGGGAACCATGATGGAGCCATCCAGCAATATATCCGGTACGCAGGGGTTGTTCAAAGCAAGGGCAGTGTAGTACAGAGCTACGAAGGTCTTGCTTTCCTATTTGGGCCCATAGAGCCAGAAGATGTGACTCAGAGTGAAAGTAGAGAGGAAAATATGGGTCAAATTGGGATGGAGTGGGGACAGAGTGTTGTAATAAAAGGATTATTCTCCCTTGGAATGCTGTGTGCTGTACAGGCTATTGTGTATGTGAAGGGACATCATGACATTGTAAAACATGGAAGTTCACGTGAGAATAAAAACTGCTGTCAGTGTGGAGATGTGAAGTAAGGTGGGCTGTGTGATCTGAGCACTATGGCAGTCTTCTTGGAAAACGATCATATTAATATCATCTTATGCATGTCAGGTTTTTTAATGATTAGAGCAGTGTGCTCTGAGACTTATTGAAAGCTTTAAGTGCCACATTCATGTAGAATTGAAATTTTGGAGTCCTGATACCCAGGAGATGTCAGTGCATATAGTGTTGAAAACTTGCCTCAAGTAGTGGGATAACTGTAGCTAAACTGCTGCATGTGGGTGTGAGTGTTCAGGTAAGACTGAATTGTATGACTGAAAGAAAGGAAAATTAGGCTTTTGATTCCTTTTTGGGCTTCTCCATTAACTGTGCCTGGAGTGTAGCCCATCTTCTCATGGGAGCTTTTGAAGTTACATGAACTTCCTTGTGTTACCGCTATCTTCCCAGTCTCAACCTTTATAGAGATGGTTGTTTCTCTGTGTGTTTAGATGGATGGTCTTGCATCATAACTGCTTGTTGCTTTTGTAGCTAAGTGATCCCAGGTGAGTTAGTGTCTAAAGTTCGGGGTTCTGTTCCAATTTTCTCTTGTTTTCGATTCCCTGGCTGTGTTGTGACGTGACTTTTCCTCTCCCAGAACTATAGGGAAATTGGAACCATCGTACGTTATTCGGAAATTCCTAGATGCGCAGCGCATCCACAATCTCACTGCTTATCTGCAGACACTCCATTTGCAATCTCTTGCCAATGCAGACCATACTACGCTTCTGCTAAACTGCTATACTAAACTCAAAGACAGCACCAAGTTGGAGGAGTTCATTAAGGTAATGGGAAGGTGATGACTTAAGAATTGTGCATTATTTCATGTGAGCTAAGCGGGAGTGATGGTAACAGTGTGAATTGTCTCCTGTGGGCTGTTGAGAAAGAAAAGAATGAATTTGTGCCTCAGTGCTTTTGTTTGTGCTGCTTTATTTCTAAGCTTTAGTTACGTTTTCAGTTTTGCTGGCTGTTCCAGTTTGAAGTGTGCTGGCTTTTCTTAGTGTGACTAGCTGTTAACTGAGGGGTGGATAAACCTCTGCTACCTTTTTGCATGTGATCTTTGCCTTGTTCAAGAGGTACTAAACTGTCAGTGCCCTGGCTTTCCTTCTCACACACAAATTTCTGCTTGTCCCTTGGCATAATTCCTGTAGTCCACAATCATTCTGCTTCTGTTGTAGGCTAGTGAGAGTGAGGTCCGTTTTGATGTGGAAACAGCAATCAAGGTGCTTCGTCAAGCAGGTTACTACTCCCATGCAGTGTACTTGGCTGAAAAGCATGGCCATCATGAGTGGTACCTCAAAATCCAGCTAGAAGACATTAAGGTGAGGTGTTATTGCTCTTGTGTTCTTACTTAATATTGCTTCTCTAGCCTCCTTTGCTGGTGAGAATCTTATTTTGCTGTCCTCAGCTCTTATTCCCCATGTAACTGGCTCTGGTGCAGCCACACCTTTAGTACAGCATTCGGTTTTGGGCCCCTCACTACAAAAAAGACATCAAGGCCCTGGAGTGTGCCCAGAGAAGGGCAATGAAAGCAGTGAGGGGTCTGGAGCACAGCCTTATGAGGAGTGGCTGAGGGTTGTTTAGTCTGGAGAAGAGGAAGCTCAGGGGAGACCTCGTTGCACCCTACGGTTTCCTGAAGGGAGGTTGTGGTGAGGAGGGGTTTGGCCTCTTCTCCCAGATAACAAATAGGACCTGAGGATTGGCCACAAGTTGTATCAGAGGAGATTTGGGTTAGACATAAGGAAAAACATTAGCAGAGGCTAATGTTATGTGGTACTTGCTGGCTGCCTCCACAGAACTATCAAGAGGCTTTGCACTACATTGGAAAACTGCCTTTTGATCAAGCTGAGAGTAATATGAAGCGGTATGGTAAAATCCTGATGCACCATGTCCCTAAAGAGACAACAGAACTGTTGAAGAACCTTTGCACTGATTACCGGCCGTCAGGAGACAGTGAAGGCTCTGGGATTCTGGAAGGAAAAAAGGTATGGTTTGCTTAGACTGAGATGTATTGCTTGGTAACAGTAACTTTGCAGCCAGCGCTCCTGCGTGCCTGGTATTTTAAGCATAATGAGAGGCCGCGTTTTGGTATATTTGTAGTCCTAGAGATGAGACGATCAGTTCTGGGCGGTATCTTTAGACCACTGCAGTAACTGTACCATGATGTATCTGCTGTGGGTCATTCTGGGAGTGAGCTGTACAAATTGTAGGGAAGAACGTGTCTGGCTGCAATTGGGATGGGTGGTCAAGTTTTATTTTATTCCCTGGTTATTTTGCAGGCAAATTCTGAGGAGTTCATTCCAATCTTTGCAAACAACTCCCGAGAACTGAAGGCTTTTCTGGAGCACATGACTGAGGTGCAGTCTGACTCTCCACAAGGTGTCTATGACACTCTATTGGAACTTCGCCTCCAGAATTGGGCGCACGAACTAGATAAGCAGGTTTGATCTTTGGTCTTCTATTTTGAGTTGAAGTTTTGGTGTTTGGGAGTTCTCCGTAACCTTTCCAGGTGGAGACCCTTAATACAGGACAATACATTTTTTTTTACTGGACAAATGGAATGCAGCCAAACTAGCTGGAGAATACTTCTTTCAGTGAGGCAAGCATGTTTTGTATGAATCTCCTTTAAGTACCGATTCCAGACAGTGCAGTCTCTGGGTGAATGTCTTTCTCATAAAACTGTATATCTTGCCTTAATCTTTGAAGATGCTGGCTGTTTGGATAAAAGAATTTGTCTTTATTACTTAAAAGGGGTAGAGAGCAAACATCAGAACTTTGCTCCTCTCTAGAAAAGCTGCAAATTGTTTTCAGATTTTGGTACAAAACTATCCTGTGTTTCTTTCTTCTCCCCTGCCATTCCATTCCTGTTTCCCATAGATCAAGGAGAAGCTGCACGATGAAGCACTCACTCTCCTGAAGAGTGGAAGGTTCAAAACTGTCTTTGATAAGGCTTTGGTCTTATGTCAGATGCACAATTTCAAGGATGGTGTCCTCTACCTCTATGAACAGGGCAAACTGTGAGTGTTGCTTTTCTCTCCAGTCTTGTTGCTTGCCCCATCTCAGGGATTTCTGAGCCCTAAGTGCCCCTGCCCTACAACGGTAAGGACCTCTTGAGTATCTCAGGACAGGAACCATATACAACATTGCTCAGCTGAAAATGTCCTCCTTCTAGAGCAGTACAATGATATAGAGAATGGATGGCAGACGAGTCTTGGCTTCCATGGGAACATCTGGGCATTGCGTGAGGCCCCTATAGCCTCTCAAAAGGTAGATTTTTTTCCAACTGATGTGTTGCTTTCTTGTCCAGTTTCCAACAGATCATGCACTACCACATGCAGAACGAGCAGTACAAGAAAGTGATCGAGGTGTGTGAGTTGTACGGGGACCAAGAGGCTTGTCTTTGGGAACAGGCTCTTGGCTACTTTGCACGGAAGGAGGAAGACTGCAAGGAGTATATTGCTGCAGTCCTGAAACACATAGAGAACAAGAATCTTATGCCTCCGCTTCTTGGTAATAATGACGTGTGGCCTGAAGTTGGGGAAACAAAACAAAACAAGACTAGGAATGTGGAAGAAGTATCAATGAAGCTTGAGCCCATAAATAATAATTTGCTGTAGAGGCAAAAGTGATGCCAGTGGCAGCTCCGCAATTTGGAGAAGAAAAATCTGCCATATCAGTTGTGGAGATGTCTGTGTGTTATTTCTGTCAGTGTGGAGAGGTGAAGGGTTTACTAAGGTCTCTCTGTGGACTGGTGGAGAAGTTGAGAGTTCAGTCCACTAGATTCTTGCTTTGCCCTTTTGGCCTGTGCTATTTAAATGGACTCCTAGTCATGGCTTTGGAAGCTGGGGGAGCCTCCAGAGGGCAAGCTGAAATTGAGTCTTTAAATGAGCTTTCTAGTTCAGTAGGAGTGTGGAATATTTCTGTGTGTAAGTTTCCTTTTAATGGGAAGTGGTCTATTATGTCAGAAGCAGCGTAGCTGCAATTTTCTTCACTTGCATTTTGACTAATGTTGAGTTATCCTCAGTTGTGCAGACACTGGCTCACAACTCCACAGCCACATTATCTGTGATTAAGGATTATCTTGTCAACAAGCTGCAGAAGCAGAGCTGCCAGATAGAGCAAGATGGGCAGAGAATTCAGAAATACCGAGAAGAAACTACAAGGATCCGTCAGGAGATTGAAGAGCTGAAAGCAAGGTGCAGGACTGTGAGGTCTTGTCTTATACTGGAATATTATTTTCTAACTAAAG
Source organism: Excalfactoria chinensis (assembly GCF_039878825.1). Taxonomy (NCBI): domain Eukaryota; kingdom Metazoa; phylum Chordata; class Aves; order Galliformes; family Phasianidae; genus Excalfactoria; species Excalfactoria chinensis. The sequence goes on from NC_092845.1 coordinate 5,827,868, forward strand.
AAAAATACACCTTTTTTTTCCCCTTCTGCTTCCTGTCACTGTTTCAGTCCCAAGATCTTTCAGAAGACCAAGTGTAGCATTTGCACCAGTGCCCTGGAGCTGCCCTCAGTCCATTTCCTGTGTGGCCATTCCTTCCACCAGCATTGCTTTGAAAGCTACTCTGAGAGCGATTCAGAATGTCCTACTTGTATGCCTGAAAATCGCAAAGTGATGGACATGATCCGAGCCCAGGAGCAGAAGAGAGATCTACACGATCAGTTTCAGCATCAGGTATGGCAATATTGCCCCCGTGGGTTTGTGCTTTAAGTTTAAACTGCTTTTGCAGACAGACGCCCCTCTCCCCCCAAGGGCTGTTCAAAGAGGATAAGGTTGAAAGTATCTTGTAAAGAGGGCTCTGCTGCCTGTAGATTCATGGAGCTAGAGCGACTGGGTACCTCAGTACAGGAAGGACGTGGAGGTGCTGGAGCAGGTCCAGAGAAGCGCAGCAGGTCTGGGAAAGGGCTTGGAGAATGTGGCCTATGCAGAGTGACTGAAGGAACTGGAACATCTGTAATGGGGAGGCTGAGGGGAGACCTTATTGCTCTCTTCAGATACCTGAAAGGTGGCTGCAGTAGAGGAAGGTTGGTCTCTTCTCACCGGAAATGGCCTCAAGTTGCTTTGGGGGAGGTTTAGTTTGGATATCAGGAAAATCCCTTTACAGAAGGGGTTGTTGAGCATTGGAATGGGCTGCCTGGGGAGGGAGGTTGAACCACCGTCCCTGGATGTGTGTAAAAGCCATTTGGATGTGTTGCTCAGGGACGTGATTTATCAGAGGGTTGTTAATTAAGGTAGGATGGGTTGAGTTGAGATCTGGTTGGACTTGATGGTCTTTAAGGACTTTTCCAACCCGTGCAATTCTATGATTCGGTGGCTGGAGAACAGAGAATCCGTGATGTTCTGCAAATACAAGCGATAAACTAGTGCAACTAAGGCGGTAGCTTTCGTGCTTACGGTAACTATCTCGGTGTCAGAGAAGCTTGCTACGTTTCCATGGCGTTTGCATGGAATAGCAAATGAGTGATTTTAGACTGCTGTAAGTGAAGGGGATGAAGGGAATGTTCTGGAGGCAGGAGCCTCTGACCAGCTCCCGTTGGCGTCGATTTGTGTCTTGCAGCTGAAGTGCTCCAACGACGGCTTTTCTGTCGTCGCCGACTACTTCGGTCGAGGCGTTTTCAATAAGCTCACCCTCATCACGGATCTGCCTTTGGGGAAGTCAGCTACGACCATCGAGGCCGGCCTCCAGAGGGAGCTGCTGCTGCCCGCTAAGCGCAATACCTGAGCCGGGCTCGGTTCTGTGCTGTCCGTGCTGTACGGGACTTTACGGGGCTGTGCGGGCTGTACGTGTTCACGGCGCTTCGCCCCCGCGTCCCCTTTTGCTCTGCAACAATAAACGGACCGAGCCGCACTCCGGATCGTGCCCAGCGCGGGGCGGGCAACAGCGCGGCCGGGCCGCGTCACGTGGGCGGCCCGACGGACGTGACGCGTTGTGGGCGGGGCCGGGCCGGGCCGGGGGGCGTCCCGGGGGGAGCCGAAGGCGGAGCGGCGCGATGGCGGAGCGGCGCCCGGCCGCGGTGAGTCGGGCTCGGCGGGGCGGGAGGGGGCGCGGCCGGCCGCGGGGCCGCTAACGGCGCGTCGTTGCTGCAGGGCGAGAACGGCGATGGCGGCGGCAGGGCGATCCGCGTGGGGACCCGCCGGAGCCAGGTAGGGGGCGGCGCGTCGGACGTGCCGGGAGCACGGGGCGGCCTCGGACGGCTCCTCGGGGCGGCGGGCGCTGCCGTTTCTCCGGGTGCCGGAAGCGTTTCTGCGAGAAAAGCTGCGAGCCCTGAGCGGGGAAACGAGCCCCGAGCTGGGACTCGGCCTGAGCCCGTTGTGCCGCTCCTGCCCGAGCTGTGCAGGGGAGCGGCGGTCCCTTGTAGGAGCGGCGGCTGGGAGAGCTCGGCCGTGACGGGTCGTTGTGGAGAGCGCGAGGGAAACTAATGAACCATCCCCTCGGAGCGGCCGTTTGTTCTCAGCAGCGCCGCTTCCATCGGCGGAGTTAACGTGGCACCTGCCATAGCGGGCATTATTCCATTGAACGCCTTACGCGGCTGTTACGGGGAGCTGAGCACAACGCGCACCCCACGCTGCAGCCCGCCCAGAGGGATGGACGTGTCCGGAGATACGGCGGGTATCTCTTGCCGTCCGGTATCTCTTGCCGTCCCGTTGCAGCGGGGTCAGAGCTGACTGGCAGCTGATAACCGTCCTTCAGCCCGCTGCGCCGCGATAAGCTCGTTGTTCTGCAGCAGGTCTAAGAAAGATTCAGTGCTTCAGACATACAGAGAAAGCACTACGCGTGGCTGTCAGAGTGCGGATCTTACGCTCACACGTGCTGCTTTTTCTCACCTGAGGCTGCAATGGCATCTGGGGAAACCGCAAGCTATGCTCATTCTGTATGTAGGCAAACCAGAGTCCTCAGAACAAAGTTAACTGCCCCAGGCTTTGTAGCTCATTACCAGAGAAGAAGCTAAAACTGCAGTTAGAGGTGCTTGTTTGACTCTTCTGCTGGCTTTTTTTCTTCACTACTTTAAGATCTGGTGCTCGCTGTTTGTGCAGATCTCAGCTGGTGCTGGTTGTTTTTGTCTTCAGAACTTCTGAGTAGCATTTTGATGCTGTCGAGGCTAAATGATTCATACTGTAGGACTTCAACAGGCAAAGCAAAATCCTACCGGCTCCTTTAAAAAACAAATAAGCAAACAACAAAAAGCACCGTTGACACAATTCATGCTGAACTCAGTACGTTGTCTTTGTTTTGGCTTATTGCTGGGGATGGGGCAGGTTGTTCTGCTGCTTAGATTAAAACAAAGTTCTCCTGTGAAATGCTCTGCTCCCGTTGCAGGCTCAAAGTGTTTGCACGCATGAGCTGTTGTGTTTGGAGCTGCTTCTCTCTAACGCTTACAATTTAGAGACTGTACTGGTGGCGCGTGCACTGCTAGCAAAGATTGACTACGTCCTCTCTAGCTGCTGTGCAGCCCGTGCTTCTTGCACAGTGCTTTGTTTTGGTGTCGTTGCAGCTGGCCCGAATTCAGACTGACAGTGTGGTTGAGATGCTCCGGGAGTTTTACCCTGACCTCAGCTTTGAGATTGGTACGTGCTGTTTTATGTCCTCCCCTCCTGTTGCTGCTCTGATGGCAGTAGGAGCCGGGCAGTTATCTTTGTGTGCAAGATGTGTGCATAGCATCAAGAGGAGGAGAGTTGTCCTCATGTTGTCTAGGAAGAGCGCTCTCAATTCCATTAGGTTGCGTGGCTGAGCAGCTGCTGCTGGTATTTTCCAATGGAGAATGATTGATTACACAAGCTCCTGTTGACTGGCACCTTTATCTGTCATGCAGATGATGTTATATTGCTTGGTTTGAGAATCTGGGCAATGTCTTTAGAGTTGGCTGGTCCCAAACCTGCCTTCCTTCTCCTTTTGTGTTGTTTGAGATGTAAAAGAAGTCTCAGTTTCACTTCCAACATGTTCTTAGAAGTGAACCGAATCTGGAGTGTTTGCACAGCGTGGCAGCGTGTGCTGTTAGGTGTGAAGGAGCTCCACCATTCAGTGTGCTCTGACATGCTTTGTGTTCTCTGAGCAGTTGCCATGTCTACAACAGGAGACAAGATCTTGGATACAGCCCTTTCTAAGGTAAAGCATTTGTTTCAGGTGGGAATTTCTTAAAACATACACAAAGAACTAATTGTATGTGATGATCTACTTGCAGACTTTCTTCAGTGATTCGTATTTCTGTATTTACTTGTAGATTGGGGAGAAGAGCCTCTTTACCAAAGAGCTGGAAAGTGCACTTGAAAGAAATGAGTAAGAGCTCAGTTTTATCACTTGTCTGTTTGTTCTAAATTATTGCTATGTGCTGTAAGCGTCATCTGGTTTCTTTCTGTTCTTTCTGAGTAAGGAATGAACGGTCTGACGGTTGTAATGTGTCTCGCACTGCTCCTGGAAGGAAGGCATTATCTCAGTTTTCTATATTAGAAAAGGTAGAGAAAAGTGAAGTGGCTCTTTAGAATTGCAGTGTAAGTCTAGTAGTGATTCTGGCTGTGGAGTTCTGAACACTCTTTCTCTTTTCTAAACTAATCTCAAGAACGAATCTGCACTTCCCTGTTGTTACCTGTAGGTCTCTGGCACTGCATCACTCAGCCTCTGTTCAGTGTTGTGATTACTGTTCTCTAATTCACAGAGTTGACCTGGTAGTTCACTCCTTGAAGGACCTGCCAACTTCTCTTCCTCCTGGCTTTACCATTGGTGCTGTTTGCAAGTAAGTATGTGCACGAAGCCTGACTGCCTGAGGGACTGCACACTTTGCATTGTGCATAATGATAGAAAATGACAGCTTAGATTTTCTTTGTTGTTTGACCTTTGATTACTCTCTGAACCAGCAGGAGAACTGGTGTTCTGTAGCCAGCAGGTTTGTTGAAAATCAGTGCTGTTAAAAAAGGAGGAGCCTTTTGGAGCGAGGGATGGTTCCTTTGGGGACCAATAGCTGTAAATAGCCTTCTGTTAAGTGATGTCTGTCATTTTGCTCTTGCCTTCTTTTGCAGAAGGGAGAACCCACTTGATGCTGTTGTCTTTCACCCCAAAAACTGTGGGAAAACGCTCAGTCTTCTTCCTGAAAAGAGGTGAGTAGGGATAAGGGAAGACAGTAAAGTGTAAAAGTGATGAACGATGTCTCAGTTTGGAGCACCTAAGCCTGCTTTTTGTGACAGTTATCTGGGTCGTTCTGCCACCAAGGACGCCTTGATGGTAAGCTGTGCTCTTTAGATCAAGTTTGACAGTTGATAGCAGCTGTATTCCAGAAGCATTCCCTCTAATTGGCTCTCCAGCAGTGGTTTGCCTGCATCTGGTTTCAGTGAGATCTTATGTTAAACCTTACCAAGTGCTTCCAGCTCTTCCAAGGAGGCTTAAATCGCTGTGTGTTCGTGGAGCTTTGTTTCCATGCTAATGGGGTTGGAGGAGCAGAAATCTTGAAACTTCTGCGATATGTTCAAGTGGAGTTGAGTACTGCTGGATTCTGGATTTCATTGGTTTAATTTTCCCAACAGTGTAATTGGAACCAGTTCACTTCGGCGAGCGGCCCAGCTCAAAAAGAAGTTTCCCCAGCTGGAATTCAGGGATATTGTATCCTTTGATGGCAAAGTGGAATCTGGACAAAGTTGCAGAAAGAATTATCGAAGCTGACACAAAGTTTAGAACCAATGTTGATTTGTACTACCTGTCCTGGCAGAACAGCTTCCTCAAAGGCTGCCTCTCGTAACCTGTTCTGTAGAGTTTTGTTCTGTTGTTTTCTCATGATCCTACAAGGAAAGGGCCCAGCTTTAATCTGCCTGAGATTCAAGGTGTGGATGCATTTCATGTCTAGGAATGTTCTGAAGGCTGCTTAGTGGAGGTCAGCTTATGTTTGTCACAGTGACAGCCAAATGCTGATTGGTCTGTGATGCCTTTAATGTGTTCTGGACTGCTAGTTTAGACGTGTGCCACTAAAGTGGTGCTGGTAAAACACATTGTTACCTCAGTGCTAGTAACGCAGTTCTTAGATCTGCAAAAATATTTGATGTCAGATACAAATGATGCACTTAAATGGTATTTTGAGTGCATACTTGTATTAATATTTCATAATAATCAGCAGAATTCTGTTCAAAGAAACAATTGTCCATATTTAGCACTTCTTTCAGAATGATACCACGGCTGATTCATGTTTGGAGGTTTTAAATGCAGTCAAGTGAATGCTAAGTGATGGTACAGCTGTTGGCATACTGTTTCTCTACTTGCTTAACCACTCGTACAGAGAGGGAATTTGAACACCCGCTTGAAGAAGCTAGATGAGAAGGAAGACTTCAGTGCTATAATCCTGGCTGCTGCAGGACTGAAGAGAATGGGCTGGGAGAACCGCATTGGTCAGGTGAGTGTCAGAGCAGAAAATCCGTCTCCTGCTTGACTTTCAGACTTGTGCATCTTCAGTGGCACAATGGGACGTGTAGCCTGCTGAATCCAATGCCATTCTAGCTTGAGGTTTTATTTGCTTCAGGAAGGGTTTGATTTTGCTTGTTTCTCTTTGTATGCAATTTTATACATTCCGTGTTGCAGGAACAGTTTGTAATGTAACCTCACAGCATGTCGTGTGTGCAGCAGAACAGCAGTGCATGTCTAAGATTTTTTCAGATTGACTAATGAATAAAATGTTTCTGTCCAGGTGAGGATTATACCTTATCCTACCTTTGGGATGGAAACACTGAGGCATGGGGGAGGGGAAGGTGGTATTTCAGTTGGGCACAAATGCAGCGTGGGAAGCATGTGTGGAATTCAGCTCTTGCTTTGTGTATTTTAATAAGTGCTACATGGCTTATCTTTGGTTTTACTTTCTTCCAGCTCCTGAGCCCTGAGGACTGTCTGTATGCTGTGGGACAGGTACGGTGCAATCTTTCTACGTTAAGCCTGACTGCAGCGTGTTGTGTCAGGCGGTGAATGGTGACAACCGAGTACTTCTGATCCAACTGTACTGCTGGGCTGGCTGTAGAAAGCCACTGCAGTGTGGTGCTGTGACACTCCCTTACATGCAGTGTCCTCACTCTGGCTGTGTGGAACTGAACCGTCTGCCTTGAGGTGTGTTGTTAGCATTCTTGTTTCTAGGCAGATTGTTCCAGCCCGTGCTGGTCATGTGGCTGAATTTACACAGTGCTGCATAATTGGTATCCAATTTGCTAAACTGAGCTGGCTCTGCGTTTCTTAGTGCAGTCATTATTGTGATGTAACGCAGTTATTTCCCAGACTGGATGAATTCCTGATTGGTGAACAGCTGTTGCTGTGTTACAGGTTGGAAACAGTGAGCAGTGGCACCTTTAAAGTTCTCCTGTGCAATACTGAAGGTAGTCACCCAGATGGAAGTAAGAAGTGAGCCAGAAATAGCGTTGTTTTTAATCATGTCCTTGTCGTGTACAAAGCTTACTCTTTTTCTTCTGGTTTTGTTTTCTGTTTGGGAACAAACTGGTTTGTGATTGCTGTCATCTTTGGACGAGGTTGCAGAATTTACTTTTATTCAGCTTGTGCTGTAGTGACAGCAGAGCAGCTGTTTGTATCTGTGTAGTCACAAGAGGGAAGGTGAGCTGAGGCAAAGATGTCAGGTGGCTGTGATCTTCAGTACTTTATAAGTAAGTTCTGAGCTTCCCTTTACAGCAGTTGCTTCATGATATCTTGGACCTAGTTGTTTCTTGAATGATTTCTGTAAAATCCCTGTACTAAAACGCTGCTCCCTCAGTGAAATACGTCCAGACTTCTGAGTTGTTTCATGGCCAGTGCTGAGCGCACACAGATGCTGAAGTTGAGGAGTTCTGTTGTTATTGTTGTCTTGCAGGGGGCTCTAGCGGTGGAGGTTCGTGCCAAAGACCAAGAAACACTGAATATGGTGTCTGCCCTGCACGATGGAGAGACTGTTCTGTGCTGCATTGCTGAGAGGGCTTTCATGAAACGTTTGGTACGTGTGTCATCCTGGCCCTTCTACTTGCAGCAGATACTGCTCTGCTCCAGCTAAGCTGTAGTGATGGCGTACTGTGGGAAGGCTGTTCCACTTTCACCTTAAAACTGCCGAGTAGGGAGAACTTGTGAACTGGGAAGTGCCTGGACAGCAATGGGGGGGCTGTGTGCAGCATTGCCTTTTCAGAGGCCTCTGCTTCGTATGTGCTGAGGAAACTCAATAGCGACGTCTTTCTGCTTTCAGGAGGGTGGCTGCAGTGTCCCTGTTGCAGTTAACAGCATGCTGAAGGATGGCCAGGTGAGGGACTTTTTGTATGTATGTATCTGGCATTATTTATGGAAAACTGTGTGTATGTTCTCTGATGTTCAGGTCAGCAGGCGTCTTTACAGCTGAGTAGGGCAGATAGGGTTATTGTCCAAAGCAGGAGAATGAGAAGCTGAGTCCTGGAAAACACCCTGATTGTCATTGATTTTTATTTTATTTTTTTCTTTTTCACCCCCCTTTTTTTAAAATGTCCTGAGATTTCAAACTCTTCCTTTTGGCTCCAGTGCGTTTATACAGCAGGTGATGAATTTAGTAGGTAAAGCTAGAAAGTATTAAGTTTCTGTCTTGGGAAGATGTCTTCCCTCACAGGTTATTGACATTACTGCTGTATCAGGCTGCCGTTCCATCTGATTGGACTGGACTGCAGCTGTTCCCTTCTAGGCTGGTTTTGTGGTATTAACCCCTTCTGCCTTTCACAGTTGTATTTGACAGGTGCAGTCTACAGTTTGGATGGATCTGAAAGCCTGAAGGAAACAATGCAGACCAGCGTTAATTATCCACAACAGGTATGCAAATCATGCTGGACTTAAAATTCAAACCTGCAGCTGAATGATAGAACTAGACCTTCTGATCTGGTTCTTCACTTTTGGGTTTGTTTTTTTCCCCTTGTTGTTTCCCAGAACAGTATTGGCAGAACTCCACAGCATGCAGCTCTAAAAGCTATTCAGACCACAGATTCTAGCTGAATGTTTTTCACTGAGCCAGCAGTGTGCTTTTGTCGACAAGGAAGGCCAGTAGGATCTTGGGATGCGTTACTAAGAGCGTGGCCAGCAGGGCAAGTGAGGTTCTCTTACCTTCTGCACTGCAGAGGCCACAGCTGGAACAGTCGAGTTCTGGGCTTCTGAACTCAGAAAAGACAGTGAACTGCTGGAGCAAGTCCAGTGGAAGGCTGCAGAGGAGACAGAGGCCTAGAGTGTTTCTGTTACGAGGAAAGACATGGAGACCTGGGGCTGTTCAGCCTGGAGAAGAAAGGCTGGGAGGGATCTTAGCAATGCTTGTTAGTACTTAAAGGATGGAAGTCAAGCACTTGAGGCCAGACTTTTTGTGGTGGCACAGAACGGTAGGAGAAGGGACAGTGGGCACAAAGCAGAGCACCGAAAGTTCCATACAGACACGAGGGAGAACTTTTCTTGGAGGGTGACGTTCAGTTTGCCCAGAGAGGTGAGGGAAAGTCTCCTTTGCTGGAGATACTTGAAACGTGCCTGGATGGCTTCCCGTTCAGTCTGCTGTGGGGAGCCTGCTGTCAGGGGAGTTAGACTGGTTGAGCTCCTGAGGTCCCTTATAGCCCCTGTGAATCTGTGTCAGTTATGAGATATCTGCTTTCATGCATTGTTTTTTCTATTGCCCACTCCTTCCCACAGCCTTACTGTAATGTGTTGGTTCTTGCAGAATGAAGATGGACCAAATGATGATGTGCAGCATGTTGGCATCACAGCCAAGAACGTCCCTGGTCAGGCCCAGGAAGCCGCAGAGAACCTTGGCATTGAACTAGCTGATTTACTTCTGAGCAAGGGGGCTAAGCACATCCTTTGTGTGGCAAGGCAGCTGAATGATGCCTGCTAAGCGTCTAGTGAGATCAGCAAGATTGCTGCAGCTCTTGCTCCAGACCTCACAGCTTCTCTACCAGCTGCTGGAGGAAGGGTTTTTGTTTTTAACACTTGCACCAGCCTTGTCTGACATTTGGGCATAAAATACTTGAAGTAACCTAACTAAATTGGTTATGCTTATCAAAGTTATTGAGTTGTCAAATCTCTGCGAAACGTGTTTAAACATTTTTGTTGTGAGGAAAGATGTAGTAGCAATTGTTCTGTTGCGGTTAGTAACAAAGCACCAACGAGAGGTTACAGTCAGGCTGAACAGTGGCAGTACTGAAGTGCTGTGCTGGCAATACAGAAGTGTTTTCTGTAGTCACTAAACTTGTGAAATTGTGGATTATTTGGCCCTGTTATCTTCAGAAATGCTGAAGGAGATTAGCATTAGGCTCCCCGTGCATTCCTCATGGATAATTTACCACAGATGTTATGTTTATTGTGAGTTTTGACTATGGAGTTACTTTTGATTTATTAAATGCAACTGTTACTTGTTCACAGTTAACTACTAGGTAGTGGGTCAGCCAGCTCCTCCCGCATAATGTAGTATGAGGACAGGCATCGATAGACAATAACTGTCAGCCTTTGAGCTGAAGCGTAAGGAATTTGCCTTTCCCTGTAGCTCATGGTTGGACTGTCTTGTTGCACTACCACGTTGCAGAGCCTTACAGAAACATCGAGATAACCTCTGGCTGGGTTGCAGTTGTGGAGCTGAAGCACGGTTTATTGGTGTGCGATGGCTGCTGTTCGCAGTCCCGTTACGAGCACCCAGCGGCGAGTCCGCAGCAGAGCGTCGCTTTGTGACGGAGCTGCGGCAGCCCCGCCGGCCGCGCGTTCCCCGCCTGCTGGTGGCGCGGCTCCCGCTCGTCGGCCTCGCTCCGCCCCGCTCCCTGCGCCGGGACGCGGCCGCGACCCCCGCCTCTCCCGCCCCGCGGATCGCAGCTCTCTCGGTGAGCGATGGAGCGGCCCTGAAAAGGGCCTTTGTGTGCTGGGGGGGGGGGGGGGGGGGGAAAGGGGAGCGCCCGGCCTCTCGGGCCTAGTATTCCTGCGACTGCTGCCCGCCGCCCTTCTTGCCGGCCTTGGCCGGGCTGGCGGCGCCGCCGGCCGTCTTCTTGGGCAGCAGCACGGCCTGGATGTTGGGCAGCACGCCGCCCTGCGCGATGGTGACGCCGCCCAGCAGCTTGTTGAGCTCCTCGTCGTTGCGCACGGCCAGCTGCAGGTGGCGCGGGATGATGCGCGTCTTCTTGTTGTCGCGCGCCGCGTTTCCCGCCAGCTCCAGGATCTCGGCCGTCAGGTACTCCAGCACGGCCGCCAGGTACACGGGCGCGCCGGCGCCCACCCGCTCCGCGTAATGCCCGCGCCGCAGCAGCCGGTGCACGCGCCCGACCGGGAACTGCAGCCCGGCCCGGGAAGAACGGGACTTGGCCTTCGCTCGGGCCTTACCGCCACTCTTGCCGCGGCCGGACATGGCGCCTCGCAGCGGACCGAACGCGGAACGGGGATCGGCGGAGCTCCGCGGCGGGACGAAGGGAAGGCGCCTCCGCCCCGTGCCTTTATAACCTCCCTCGAGGTAGGGCCGCGCTGATTGGACGGCGCCGCAGCGCCTCGCTATTGGCGCTCCGCTTTTTGCTGATTGGCCGCCTTCGCGCTCACCTCCAATCTATTGGCGGCGGCGGCTGACCAATCAGAAGACAAGGCGCCAAATTCGTACCACGCGACAGCCGTTGGCGCGCGCTGCCGGGCGGTGGGGGTGGGGCGGTCACGTGTCGGCAGGGGGCGGGGCTGCAGGGACGCAGCCGGGGCTGAATCCGTCCGGCGGCGCGGAACGGCGAGTCCAGCGGGATCAGAACGAGAACCACGAACCGCGATTGAAGCGGTTTTTACCGATGCGTTGTTACGGAGGGATGCTGCGATCTGCGCCCCGCCAGGCCCAGCAGCGACCCGATGTGAAGGAACAGAAATGTTGAAGATGCTCAAGAAAAAAAACCGGGGAATGTGCTGCAGAATTGGCGGCGTCGGGAGCAGAGCAGAACTGTCACAGTGCACAGCGACGCTTCCAAGGCAGAAGTGAAGATAAGAAGCGATCTGGAGTTTATTCTCAGGATGCTCAGTGTGGGTACGACACAACACGTCATTCTGCACCCCTGCATTCACCAACCAGCCAACAGGGCACCCAGCTCACCTGCAAACAGCCCCAGAATCCGCACTTCTTGTTTCTCCTCTCAAGGAGCAGCAGCACATTTCTCACATTTAATTTCCCAAGAGCTCTGTGTAAAGATTCGTGTCGCTTGTTTCCTATCTGGAAGGTGTCCCAGCAGCACGGATATCCGAGCAGTGCTGGCTGTCAGCAGAGCCGGACTGAGGCTCTTTGTCCACAAGAAGAGAACTGCGGTTCTAGGCCGGCCTGCAGCAGTTCCCTGCGTTCTGAAAGGTGGCTTCAAGTTTTCAGAGGATCAAAATGAAGATTAATGGAATCTTTTACTAACGCTCACTGGAAGGTTCCGCTCCTGGAGTCCCGTCAGACATCATAAAATAAGCGCACCAGCTGGTACCGGACTGAAAATGCAACCATGCTGCCCAGGACCTGGGGTTAAAAACAGACAAATAAAACATCGCAGTAATAACCAACCTGAAGCTGAAACCTCACAACATCAGACAGTTCACTGGCTTGCGGGTTCTTCCTTTACAGGTTGATCTGATGTGCTCTAAAACATGGCCTGTTCTATGCAGCACTGTGACCTGAGTCAAGATCAAGCTGTATGCACTTCTATTCCCTCCTGCCCGAGATGTGCTTGGCCCAAGCCCCACTCTCTGTTGGAAGTCTTCTGTTGGAATGGGAATTCAAGTGCTTTTTCCTAAGGAGAAAGCCTTACCTTTGAACCGACACTGAAGAAGGAATTGTAGGCAATTAAGCTATGTCTTTTCTGAAACAAAATGTCTACCAGGTAAGAGGTTATGCGTTGAATAGAAGTAGCAGCACTATTTGCAAGGTATGTTCTCGCATTCTAAGTTGCTTCAAAATGTTCCCACACTAGCTCAAACTCCAGCTCCCACTGAACTGCATGCCGCACTTATGTGAGGGCAGCAGCTGGAGATAAGAGCAGTACTACTGCTATTTGGTATGACTGAAACACAGAACTGCAATAAAAGGCTGTACTGTGTTAGAGTGACAAGGCAAGAACACAGTGCTGGTTTTCCAACTGTTCTTCTAGCATCCAGGCACTCTTGCTTCGAGGAGCTTCTCAAGCTAACCTAGGGACTTCAATTTAATAGCTCTTAGTTAAGGAAGCCGGGGACTGAAAGGAAGGACAGCTTCTTCCTGGAGCTGTGTGAACCTCAGACTCTCAAGTTGCACAACTTTAATTGCATCTTGCGTAAAGAGTGTGACGCTTCCCATCCCCCTTTCCCCTAGATATTCCTGAGACAAATCTGGGTCTACTTCTATCACAGAATACGTTTCTTTGCTAGCAGGAACATTTGTCTGACCTGAATCAGCAGCAACAGGAGAGTGAGATTTCGTTCGTGGGTGGGTCCAATCAGCTTTATAACAAAGTTAATAAGCGTCATATTATTGCACTCGGAGTATTCACCATCTTCATCCATCCCACTCTTCACATCTACGATGTGCAAGATCTTTACTACCTGGGGAAAAAAATATCGCATGCCATTTGCCATTTCATCAGGTACGTTTGGTGTTTCCTGCTAGATCCATTTTGTTGTACCATTCCAGTAGTTTGGCTTGGGCTCTTACAAAAGAAACAGGATAGGCTTGTGATGGTCTTGGGACAACTGCTGCAAGCGGTTCTTTTAGAAGAGTAATTATTAAGATGTAGTTAACGTAGTGACTGCAAGAGGCAGCGACTGAGCTACGTATAATGTGCTCTTCTCGATTTGAGCCAGGAAAGAACCACTGAACCCAGAGGTTCTGCCTTCCCTCCTGTCCTGCTGCTCCTGCCTCAAAACATGCCTAGTTTTTGCATGTTTTCCTGCTATTACCTTCAGAATGTATGTTCCCAGGGTTGAGAGGCTCTTAGTTTTGAATTTGGAGTAGCTCATCTCCAACTTCCCTGTTGTAGTATTGAGCCTAAAAGGAATGATAAAGTCTTAGTCAGGACAGAGCAAAGAGACAGTGATCCCTACATAAATAGATTTGTATCTCAAGCCAAGTTGCTGAGAAAGAAATAAGCTGGTGAAAAAAGTAATAATATTCTGATATTGTATAGGAGCAGCTGCTCATACCTTGGTCCCTCAGATTGGGCAGTCAATAAAAGATTCCTCTCCTCTTCTACCTAACATGCATAAAGCTGCAAGGTTAGAAGAACTGAATATATCTAGACATAATTAAAATCAGTGATAAAACAGTGATGCAGAATGCTTGCTACTGTAAGATCTTAGCAAATCCTAACACAACAGCAGTAAGAACGGCCTGTATCCGCTTATCGCAGTCTTGTAGCTGAGAATAATCATACTCTTAACAGTGTTAAAGAGTATTCTTTTCTAGTACGTTTATTTGAGAAACTTGTGCTGATAGACTCAACCATAAATAGCATGGCTGGCCAACTTTTAACCATCCAACCTACTTCGATTATATTAAATTAGATTAAAAAATTAGGTATTAAAAAGAGCACCAACCAACGTGTTATTGTTTCTCAGCTGGCAGTGGAGACAAAGGGCATAAACTAGTAGCATTACAGGTCTCTCAGGTACATTACCTTGGCAGTCGGTGGCGGGGACAAGGAATAATGTGGAAGAGTTGAGGCAATGAGTAGAGGAAGTTAAGCACTTGTGGGATGAAAAAAAGGAGCATTGTTTTGCTGAAGTGGCCCAGGATCCCCACCACAGCAAAGGTCATGCCAGCAAAGTAACAGAAGGTGTCCCCAACAAACACTTGGGATGGGTACCTGCAATCCACAAGGCAAAAGAGAAAAGGTCTATCATAATCAGTGCTGCCGATAGAATGACTTCATGACCACCCGAAGACATTTCCTAATGGCAAGGTTGGTGCATGAAAGATGCCAGTGGATTGCTGCTTTGCATTCTTAGTTCTAGCAGGAAGCTTGTCTATACCCCAGTATACTGCTTACATGTTGATGTTTTTGTTTGCAACGGGAAAAAGAATATGCTTCCAAAGGAATGCTGCATGCCCATCCTCTTACCAGTTGTGGTAAAACAGCCCCAGCGTTGTAAAAAAAAACGGAATCATAATGTAGAGAGAGAAAATGTGATCGTCCTGATAATCCCCTACAGGAGAAAAAAAAGAGAATTAAAAAAAACAGAGGTTCTGATGAGACAGGACTGGGTTACTTTGAACTATGCCAACTACTGAGATCTAGGTTGCTAGTGCCCTTTGCTTTTTGCACTCCCAAGCATTACCTTACCGTTTAACTCTACAAGGTTGAATACGATAATGGAAGCAGCAATCACCAGAGACTGCCCTGCTTCAATCCCATTAATTCCAGCGAGAATGTTGATGGCATTAGTACAAAACACTGCTAGCATGCCCATGTACACATAGTAGAGGATACCTGCAGGTCAGAATGAGGCAAGTACTTTAGCATTCATTTTTGAAACAGGCTCTGGTCCAATTTATTGAAATTGTAGTTTCCTGTTTTGCAGGACAATTCATGACAGTGTCTCAGTAAGCCACTCATTTCAACATGTACCAGCAAACAGTCCCTCCTCCTGTAAATGTTATCATACGTACATGTGTGCAGCACAGCGACTGCAGCACATGTGCAACATGGCAGCAAACTGCTGCGTTTTGTTTCTGAGATGTGGTGATGCTGCTGTTGGCATCTGAGGGCCTTTGGCACTCTCATACTGCCAGAAACCTGGAAGAAGTTCTGGCACTTATCTATGCTTAGTTACACATAGATGCTGGACGTCTCGGCGGATATCTGGATGGCTAATCGTGCCAGTATGGTGTTTAGTTGATGATGTTCCCTCTCACTGAATAATGAACAAACCTTCCACAGGTTCCTTCTGCAGCACAGAGACTGACACACAGCACGTCTTAAAGACGTGCTCCTTAATTCACTGCTAATGACTATCGGTCCGTCAGCGCTTACCCAAGTCCAAGTGCATGCCTAGGAACACCCGGAACGGCTTAGGCACCACAATGGTGGTGTTCCCAAAGTTGGTGAAGTAGACCATAAGCAGCGGGAGGGATGCCATGGTGGGGAGAAGGAGTTTGTGGCGCCAGCGCAGGTTCAAAACATCGTCCGCAAAGCCCAGGAAGATCATGCAGCAGATGGCAAGGAGCGAGCCGATGAGCTGCACAAACTGCGGGGCAGAAACGGCTCCGGTCACTCACGGCCCTTCCCCGCTAACGCGGCTGCGCTGCGGGCACGAGGAGAGCCCTACCTCGTCGTGAGGGAAGGCCGCGCAGCGCTCCTCCACGAAGCAGCGCAGGAAGGGCACGGGGATGAAGCAGAAGAGGATGATGAGGAACACGGCCCCGCTGATCATGCCCTGCGCCTCGGGGCTGAAAGGAAGGGGAGGCCAGCGGTCAGCTCGCACGTCGCGGGCCGGGCCGGGCCCGGCGGGCACCGCTACTCACATGGGCCGCCGGGAGGCTTTGTTGAGGTCCTCGCCGTAGAGGCGCGCCGCCAAGAAATGGTCTCTGAAGGCCGGGATCAGCGTGAGCGTGGCCGCGAAGCCCAGCAGCGACGCCCCGACGTTGACGAGGAGGGGCGCGGCGGGGCAGCCCGCCATGGCCGCGGTGGGCGCAGGCCCCGACGGGCACGGAGCGTCTCTGGGCGTCGGCCGGATGCCGGAGCGGGACGGACCGGATGCGCGCGCGCCTTTTCCGTCCGGTCCGGGAGCGGAGCGCCATCTTTGGTCCTGGCAGCGGGCTGCCGCTCTTCCCGTTCCGCCGTCGCGCACATCGCTTCCTGCTTCCCGCTTCCTGCTTCCTGCTTCCTGCCCGCGGTCGGCGGCTGAGCCGCCATGGCGCTACGCGGCCCGGCCGGTCCCTCCGGAGCGACACAGCGGCTCTGGCGCCGCGAGCGGCTGCTGCAGCACCGAGGGCGGCCGTGCGGAGCCCCGCGGCTCGAGGCGCTGCGAACAGCAGCTCCCCGGCACGGCTCCCCGGCACGGCCGGCCCTGCGGGGGTTCGGGGGCGGCGCTGAAACGAGCCGTGCGGGTGGGCTGCGCTGGGCGGGAGGCAGCCGCGCAGATCGCGGGGGGAGCCGGGGCTGCTGGCGGCGTCCGCTGCTCGCCTGGCCAGGGCCGGTAACGGCGGCTCAGGAAGCGCCCTCGAACTCCGCACCTTCCTGTGGGAGCGGGCGGCCGAGTGGGGAAAAAGTGGTGGGGAGAAAATAAATCAATGATAAATCCACGTGGGTTTGTGTCTGCGTGAGGATCCGCGGGAAAAACAAGTGGGGAGAAAATCAATGAATGTAAAATCCACGTTAGTTTGGGGCTTCTTGAGACAGAAAACCCGTACCAGGTGTGCGGCCGTGTGTGAGTGCTCCTGCTTGACATGGGTTTGTGCTGCTGTCAGTATTCCACATCATAGCATCATGTGCGTGGAAGCGGGGCAGGCACGGCTTGTGACCACAGGCAGTCATTGTACTTGGATGCATTCATTGTACTTGGATGCATTCATTGTACTTGGATGCATTCATTGTACTTGGATGCACGGCACTGAGCAGGAGGAAAACAAGCAAGGTGAAAACAGCAGCAGGACGCGCTGCCCTCTGCCCTGCTTGTGTGGGACGGTGACCTCAGGTGGTACCTGACGGCCTTTCTGGGCCGATGAGAAAGCTGCAGCCATACTGACGGCAGCTGTACTGACAGCAGCCATATTGACAACAGCCATACTGACAGCAGCTGTACTGACAGCAGCTGTACTGACAACAGCCGTACTGACAGGCCTTTTCCGGTCTGCTGAATCTCTGTGAAAGCTGGTGAAGTAAAGCCGAGCCTTAAATACTAGGGCAGGCACTGGGTGCTGTAAGGAAAGAAACCACAGTGTGCACGAGAGCGGATGGGCAGCGAGCTTCCTGCAGGATCATTAGAACGCCGCTGCGGCAGGTGTGAGCCGAGGGGGCACAGCTTCCATTGCCGGCCCTCCGTGGGGAAGGCGAGCCAGGCAGGGAAGCAAACGGGCTCCAGTCGGGTGATGAGTGCAGCTGTGTGCGTCAGCACGAGTGAAAGAGGGTCAAGCTCATCCAGCAGCCCGCCTTACTCCCTGCCTTACTGTCCGCCTTTCTCCGGGCAGCGACGAGGCCGTGGACAGACGGGCTGGTGGCTGGAGCCCCGCAGACCCGAGGGGAACGCGGAGAACAGCGAGGCGGCGCCGTGACGCCAAGGCCGCCCGCAGGCCGCGGGGAGGCGGCGCTCCGACACCGGAAGAACTCGGGCGGCCGCCTCCGTGCCGCGGGTCGGGGGCTGCCGTGAGCAGGCGGCCGCGGGGCCGGGCTGGGCCCACGTGGAATCGGGACCAGGGCGGCGCGGCTCCGCGCTGCTGCTCTCCGGACAGCGGGCCGTAATCGGCCGGGCCGCCCGCCATGCCTCCCGGGCCGCCGTGAGGCGCGACGCGCGGCAACATGGGGCCGGATCCGGGCTGGGCCGTGCTGGTGCTGCTCTTCGCCGCTTCGCTGCTCACCGTCGCGGCCTGGCTGCTCCAGTACTGGCGGTCGGCGGCTCTGCGATCGTCGCGGCGGCGGCTGCCGGCGACGGAGGAGGCCGGGGCCCGGGCGCTGCTCGCCGCGCTGCTCGCTCTCCGGTCTCTGCGCGAGCAATGGCAGCGGGCCTGGGTGCGAGCCCTCAACTGCCAGGCGCGCCGGCACGGGGTACGGCGGGGCGCGGGCGGGGCCAGGAACCGCGTGGGCCGCTGAACCGAGGGGCGGGGGCAGCCGGGGCCGCGGTGCAGCCGGGGTGCAGCCCGGGGGATTGCGTCGGCTTCGGTCGGTCGGCGCCGTCTCCCCTTTGCGGGCTTTGAGGAAGGCGAGGTCCTCGCCAAGCGCTTGTCGGGCTGTATCGTCTGGACTGAACTGACCAGAGCCAGCGCCCCGCGTGCTGCTTTCTACTTGAGGGATAGGGTGCTGATCTTCCGTAAGTAGGATATGGCTCATGAATCCCATGGCAGGTATTGTCACGGAAGCTTATATTGCCTGTGCAGGCCTTACTGCTTCAAGAACTTTGTTCTCTCCTGTTTGTACAGAAGAGCTGCTGTGTGAGAGCATTGTGTATCCACCAGAGTGGATAAGCCAGAATTGCAGTGTGGACATATTTGTGTGCTGGTTGGATTCATGGAATTGGACTAGAACGTCTCCAGGGTCCCACGTTAGACTTGCCCATCCTCTCTGAAGTGGCCTGGGATAGCCTGTCCACGGGAGCTAACCAAGTTCTCTTTTTGTAGAGTTCAGTCCAGATCACGTTTGAAGAGGGTCCTCAGTTACCACCAGCAGCAAATATAAGCTGTGTGACGTGCAAGGGCCAGTCGGGCCACAGCATGGTAAGGCTTCGTTATTCTGAATTGTGCCATGTGGGGTTTCTCTGTGGTCAGTCTTGTATGGGGATTGTTGATGTCTGTGTGATGGAAATGGTAAACCCGGGGGAAAGGTGTGGGCTGGGACCATAGTTTGATTCCGAGATTGCAGCTTGGACTATACACTGGTGAGCTCTGTGAGAGCAGTGGATGGGGTCCATCTGATAAAGCTGAATGCAGGGATGCTGAGCCTGAGTATCAGGGCAATGCGTTGCAGGGAAGAGATCTTCTTTGTCACTGATAGTTCCTTATTGGCTCACGTATGAAGTCTTAAATGGCACACTTACAGAGCAGAACTGGAGCTGGCAGATTGATGTTTCTGTCTTGTCTCAATAGGTTAACCTTGCTTATTGCTTTTACAGATTTTGCCATCTCCAACCTGTGTCTCAGCAAGGATATAAAATTGCTGATTTCCTTTTCTCTGTAGGTGCTGTGTTGTCGTCTGTCAGCTGAGGCTGTGAAATTCCCTGTCTCTGTAACCCAGCAGTCTGCAGTTGCTGTTTCTGTGGACACATATCATGTCACTTTGGCTCTGCTGCAGGCTGAGGTAATAGTTGTAAAAAGTTCGTTGGTTTGCTTGTTCTTTTACACAGCCCTGTGCTGGAGGAGGAAGGGAGGGCTTGATGTAGTGCAGCTGAAGGCCTTATTGTGCCAGACAGAGAGCCAAGGTATTGCTGCTCTCTGGCGGGGTACTGAACGTTTGCTGCTCGGTGTGCAGGGTCCAGTTTCCTGAGCAATGTTCTGCAGATCTTGGATATATAACATTATCTTACTAAAATTCATTTGATGATGTCCAGACACACTGAGGAAGCTGGATATGGAGTGATGAATATTCTGCAGCCAGTTACTCTCGGAGGCCTGGGACCACCTGTGTTCTTCCTTGGTTTTCTATTGCTGCAATAATGGGGAAGCCCTTTCAGTTGCTGAAGGTGAAGCAGGGCAAGAAACGCCAAATGAAAACAGAGCATTTCTGACTGTGTATTTGTTCTGGGTCAGGTGGAGATCCTCTTGGAGGAGATACAGAATCAGGGTCTCCTGGTGTCGTGGATGTTCAAGGACAGACCAGCCTTGGATCTAACAGTTCTTCCGAGACTTCATCCTTGTGAGGTAAGCAAACAGGGAGGCTGGACTCAAGCAAGGGAAGGGGGGGAGGGACAGAAATGGTGTCCAGCCACGAAGAAGGCTGGTGCACAGGGCAGAGGTTAGCAGCTTGTTACTGTGGCCCTTTTTGAGCAAAGGAGGGGATTATTTCAGTCCAGAACCAATACTAGCTCACCTATGCTAAAGGAATGCATTAAAGAGAGCTGAAGCAGTCCTGACTCTAGCTTTCTGAGTTTTGCATAACATCTGAACTTTGTATAGAGCCTACGTAGCAAAAATGCTTTCTGTCTATATAGATCCTACTGTGGAGCTGCAAAATGAGTTGGAGTATTTTATTTTACTTTTTGGACTTGTAAAGTGTTGAGAACACATGAGTATTTGTGGCTTGATGAGCCAAACGCGGATGTGCTTGCAACTCTTTTTTTTTCAATTTGGTGTTAGTTTTATTGAAATTGTTGCCTTATTCTTAGCAGATGTATGAATTTGTCTTTTATGAAAGTATGGTCGTACCATTACATGAGGTGGCAAGGATGTGGCAAACCTTAAAGACTTTATTGTCAAACTTTGCAGCAGGGAGACTACAGATGTAAAGGGTCAGTTTATCTTGCTTATATAGCCTGTTTTTGCTGGTAACTATTACAGCAATTAAGCACTGGGGAGGAGGTGTAGGGGACAGAAGAAGAGCATGTGGGAGGCTATTTGTGGGAGAAGGGCTGCTCAGCATCATAGAGGCTTGAGAGGCAGTGGGAGCTGTATACAGAGAAAAACTATCTGCCTCATTATGACATTCCTGCATTTCCTTTGGATTTGTGGAGTGAAGAACGAAGGGAAAGCAGATCTGTCCACCATAAAGGATCTAATTGAGGATACTATTGTCAGCACGCAGCCAGCCATGATGGTGACTCTGAAGGCTTGCACAGCAGCAACTGGCACGGTAAGGTTCTCTTCCTGTAACGTTCTCGTGCCTTGTACACTGTACCCTGAAGTGCTTTGGGGGCCTTAGACACAGGAATTCAAGGGCTGAGGCTCATTTCTAGACAGCAGTCACATCCTTGACAATAATTGGGGTATTGTGGCGCAGGGAGTGGAAGGAATTAGTGGGAGAGGCCCTTGTCGTGTCGCCTTTGGTTCCCCCTTCTAGTAGTCAGAAGGCTCATTCCTGTCTGTCTCTTTTCCTGTCTACCCTAAATTTCATGTCTGAAATGACACAGGGGCCCACTAAAGGTTGACAGTTTGTGGAATCTGTACTACCTCTAGGTGGCTTTGTGGAGGAGCATTTGTGAGATGCAAGCACAGATGTTGTGTGTCTTACTGCTATCTGCTGAAAGGCAAATGGTAAGTCATCAGTCTTCCTCTCGTGATTCCTCAGGTATCCAGCAGTAAGGTGACCCAAGAGTCTCCATGCAGTGTAGAAGCCCCTCTGGGTTCAAAGCTGTTGCTCCGGAATCTACGTGTGCTGAACTTATGCTCACAGAGGAATGGAGGTAAATGTGAAAACACTGCTAAGCTGAAGCAGGGCAAGTGTGGAGGTAGCAAGGTTAGAGCAAGTGGGTGTTTGTCTAGAAATGGAGATATGCATGTCTGAGCTCTGCCTTGCATTTACAGGTGCGTATGTGCTCTCTTTCTCTGTTGCAGGAGTTGGGGAGATATGCTGTGTTGCAGAGCTGGACAGTCCCCCTCAGCAGAAACGGACAAGGACAGTGAGAGCTGGTAGTGCCAGCATTGCTGCAGAGATGGAGTGGAATGAAGAGCTTTTTCTGTAAGTGTTTGCCATCCTCCTGGCGGTTGCAGTAAAGGCAGACTAGCGTGACCCCGTTGTGTCCTCACTGCTCTGAAGTAACTGATGAGGACAGTGTGGACGTGGTGTCTGTACTGCAGGGTGGCGTGTGTTCCTGCTGCTGGTGTGCTGGGCTGCAAATACGAGCCATCAGCCCCAGCTTGCACGCGTATTTCCTGCTTCCTTGCATGGTGTGTGTTTTAACTGGATGGGCAGAAGTGCTGATGGTGTGGAGTGCAGGGGCAGGAGCATTTAGTTTTCTAGACAGATAATTTTATTTATTTTTTTTAATTTAATTTTATTAACTTGCTCTGGAAGCTTATGCAGGCCAGCATGGGACATGAACTTACATTCTCCTCACCGTGCTGCTTCTTCTTGAGGCCTCCTAAACAGCACACGCATTTCAGAGCTTTGGAAAGGCAATTTGAGGAAAAGAAAATATTAAATGAACTTGCATACTCTGTGGCATTTCTTCAAAGACTGCCTAATACCGATTCTCCTGTCTCTATTTCAACAGTGAGTTAGGACCCAGAAGTAAGGAGCTGAAGCTACAGGTGCTAGGGAACAATGGCAAAGGGGAAGGTAAGTGTGGGCAGCCAAAAAATGGATTCTAAGATGGGGTGACAAAAACTGTCTAAGGAACTTGCTGTGCTTTGAGTCTGCGATTCTTCTATGTTGGAATGATGTGTTACAAATTCTGCAAGGGATTTCCGTATCAAACTTTGTATAAGTCTGTGTGTGAAGTCACTCTCGAGTCGGTTGTCCTTAGTTAAAGGCTCCCATGACCCGCATTTTCTCGCCTGGAAGCAGTGAGAGGGATGCAGAGATTTGTCCACGTGTATTGAAAGAACAGGGCAGAGGCTCTTAATTCTTTTTTGACTTGTACTCAGAGTACAGAGAGTTGCAGCTACTATTTTTGGCAGAGGCTACAAAAATACAACTTATCTAATGTTTGTTTTGTAGATCAGCAAAGCAGAGCCTCCTCTGCTGAATCTGGAAACTACTGGAATCAAGGAGATCTACTTTGATGTCCTGTGGGTCTAGTTTCCAAAAGCAGATGGGCCTTGGGGGAGGTCTGAGGTGCTGAGAAGTTGTGTGGCGTTTTGTTTTCCCTTTTTTTTGCAGGTGTGTTGCTGGCACATACTACTCTTGTGCTTGATTCTTTGGGCAAACAGCCCTCTGGGAGACAGGTCTGCTCGCTGGCCTCAGGAGCTGGGCAGCCGCTGGCAGCTGAAGCTACCATTGTGTTGGAGGTGAGCTGATGACTTCATAAGTTCGTGAGTTGCACGCTCTAGAAATATTTGTCATGTGAGACCACAGCTGGAAACCAAAGTGATTAGGTCTGAGCCTGTTGCAGGGGGCTAACAGACCTGTAGGCTGAGAATGTGTCACCTCACCCTTAGTCCCTGAGCTTCCCTTCCATTCAGCAGACAGTACAGCAAGGATGGCTCCTCGGTGCCCAGAGCGGGAGCTTTTGTCGTTTGTGTGTCTGCCTTTCATTCTGGAAGGAGGATAGTCCCTTCTGAGCTGTGTTCTACTCTTTGTAGATTTTATACCAGGATTCTTCTGCATCTCTGAATGCTCAGCATGCTGCATCTCTGCATACCAGCATCACCCCCACCAAGAAGGTGGAGATGGACCGGACCATCATGCCCGATGGCACCATTGTGACTACTGTCACGACAATTCAGTCCCGACCCAAGGTGGACTGTAAGCTGGGTGAGGCTGCGCTGAGATAGGAGTCTCGTACAGGGGGCTGTTCAGCTACTGAAAGTTGTGTTTGCCATGGACTTGCATCTTAAGTACGAAGTGGGTGGATGGTGCTTTTGGCTTTCAGGTTGCTGTCTTGTGGCTGTCTGTAGGTAGACTAGTAGGTAGCACGGAGGGGAGGGAACAGACATATTGATATATCTCCCTATATTTGGAGAGAGATATGAGAGGGGTGAGCCTCTCTGACGTTGTTTGAGGGGGGGACTTCTGCATGATGTTGGACTAAACGTGTTGGCTTTCTTACTCTGTTTTCTTCACTGCTAAATGAGTTGTGCTCTATGTACTAAATACAGGCCTGAAAACCTGTTGACCTTGCTTACCAGTTGTTGCTGCTCGCAGTCTCGGCCTGATGTCTTGGTGAATGTAGTGCTGGATATTTAGTGAGGTAGAGTTGGGAAACAGCATAAATGAGGACTTGTGGCAGGGCTGCTTTGCGTGTCATTTCAATAGGCTTCTTACTACTAGACTTCTGCAAAGCCCCACATTGGCAGCCTCTGCAGATGTTCTCTGTGTGGGAGCGTGTGTGATGCTGTGTGTTTAGTGGGCCGTGAGGATGTGATGTAGCTGCCTGAACTTCACGTCCACTTACTTTTGTCTCTGTGTCTGCCTCTCCACTATGAAGATTCACCTTCAAGGTCACCATCCAAGGTGGAAGTGACAGAAAAGAAGACAACATTGCTTTTGGAAAGCAGCTGTCCTCACAATTCCGTGCCCAGCAGCAGCCGTAAGTGCTTCCAAAGCAGACTTCTCAGTGGAGCAGTGATGTTCCTTAGCCTTTCTCAGAAAGCAGCTGTCTGAATGGGGGTTGCCGAACTAATCTGCATTTACTGTAAAAGAGAAAGTTCGAGTACCTAAGTGAAGAAGAGGAATAGGGGGTGGGAGGGGCAGGAGGTCAAAGCAAGTGGAAGAAACTTGGCCACTGTGGCTGTCTCATCTATTAGTTTGAATGTTTCCTATTCTGACAAGAAGATGTCCAGAGTCTCTGGACCTGAAGAAATTTCCTCGTGCTGTATCTCGGTACTTGGTGTTTCTGATTGCCCCTGGGACAGGGTGCTTAGGCTTTTTGTATGCTTTGTGGCCAAGGCTGTGTCACCTCTTGTAAGTCTTTGGAAGTTCTTTACGAATGGGAAATGGAAAGGGTATTTCAATAATGTGCCTGTTGGGAAATCAAACTCAATGGGTGTCTAAAAGAAATGAGAACTCTGTGGAGCATCCTTTCTTTAATTGC
Organism: Excalfactoria chinensis; assembly: GCF_039878825.1. Classification (NCBI taxonomy): domain Eukaryota; kingdom Metazoa; phylum Chordata; class Aves; order Galliformes; family Phasianidae; genus Excalfactoria; species Excalfactoria chinensis. The sequence continues at coordinate 5,852,688 of NC_092845.1, forward strand.
TCTGAGCAAATATAAAATGCTGCCATGTATTGCACCACACGTGCAGTAGCCCATTAAAAGCATCGTGATCAGTAAGTGACCTCTTGCCTGTGCTGAAGGATGCTGCTTCAAGTGTTGGTATCTTTCTTCTTTCTTGTGCTCAGGGGACAGCCAGATGCCCAATGGCTTGGATCCGGTGGCTGAGACTGCAATCAGGCAGCTAACTGAGACAAATAAGTCTGCCAAGAAGACCCCGACAAAACGTAGCACGCTGATCATCTCAGGAGTTTCCAAGGTGTCTGGCAGTTAGAGGTCTCCACTTTCAGTCTGGGCGGTTGTTTCTAGGAATGTGTGTGTGAAACCACCCTGTCCTGTAGGGAACGGTGAGGAAAGATCCCACTGCAGAGGACTTGTTCGGCAGAGCCCTTCTGCTGCTTTCTTGCAGCTTGTCCTTATTTCCTGGCAAGCGTCAGGGTTACCTCGTTGGTCTGCAGGGCAGCTGCCATGGGAGGTTCACAAGGCATGGCAGAAGGGGAAACTGTTGATATAGTCAGTTGGGAAACCTCATGGAGAATCTGAGTTATCCTGGGACTTTGTTATGGGAGTGAGGGAGGTATTGCAAAACGCAACAGAAAGGGGCATCTTCTGGTATGTTTCAGCAAAAAAATAAGCGACCACTGTACGTCTGTGCTTTCTAGCACCCATGATTAAGACTAGAGATAAATGCAACCCTTTAGATCTTGTCTTCCTGTCTGACCCTCTAACGTCTTTCAGGTACCTCTTGCTCAAGACGAAATGGCACTTTCTCTGGGTTATGCTGCATCCATGGAGGCCACAGGATATGGGGATACCATGGCAGTGTGTGCGTCTGACCAGGTGCACGATTCCACTGAATCATCACAGCTGCTGGAAGCGTCACCATCAGAACAAAGAGCCAGTCAGGAGCTGGACGAGACGACGCGATCTGACATCTCGGAGAGACCGTCTGTGGAAGATGTTGAGTCTGAAACTGGCTCCACGGGAGCCCTTGAGACGAGGAGCTTGAAAGATCACAAAGGTGAGGGTAAACTGTTGACTGGTAGCTAATGTCAACTTCTTGTCTCTGAGAAAGAAGTGAGACCTTTGCAGCTTGCATATTCCCGAGGCAGTGTTTTGGCTTCTGAGTTTGCAGATCAGCCTTTTCTCTGTTATGTGTTCTTGTGGATATCCCCACACTGTAATATTATTTCCAGTCATTTTCCATTTCAGTCTTAACTTTACATTAAAGTTCTCTGCGATTCCGCTGAAGTGGATCGCTGCATAAAAGAGAGCTTATGTACAGGAGGTGTGTTTTTAGGTAAATAGCTTCTTGGTATTGCAGTTGGAAGCTAGGACTTGAGCTGCGTGCTTTTGCTGCTTGGGATGATGGCCTCTTGTTTGAGAGCGGCGAGATAACAGCGTGTATTTGTTGCCCAGCGACTGGCCAGGGCAGGATACCATCGTGATTGCCCTCTCCTTCCTGTCTTTGCAGTTAGCTTTCTTCGGAGTGGTACCAAACTCATCTTCCGGAGAAGGAGCAAACAGAAGGAAGCCGGTCTCAGCCAGTCTCACGATGACTTGTCCAATGTCACTGCTAGTTCTGCCACCAAGAAGAAAGCTGGCAGCTTCTCCCACCGCCTCATCAAACGCTTCTCCTTCAAGTCTAAATCCAAACCTAAGACTAGTGACAACACAACAGGTGAGAACTGAATGAAGGAGAAACCAGCTGGAAGGATTCAACAGAAATTGCCTCCTGTTCTCCCGTCTTTCCACCCCACTGGTACCTGTGAGCTGCAGTCCAGTTCCTTGCATCCTTGGCTGAAGGAAGACACCCTGGTACTTGGCGCTGTTTAGGGAGCAGAGGTGGTGAACCCAGGGCTGAGGCTGCTGAACTGTCTTTGCTCAGCCTTCTCTGACTGTTGGGGTCTCTCAAAAAAAACTAGCTGATATACTGATCCCCACTGGGGACCCAGGAGCTTCAGCAGTGACTGTCCGTGTAGCTGTCCAGCTTCTCCAGGTGTTTCCTTGAAAGGGGGGGGGGTCTTTCAAGTGACAGCCTCACTTAAAAAGTGAAAAGCTGCTGAGGTATCTGTATTTGTCAAGAGCTGTGGGTTGTAACCTTCCTCAATTTTGATACTGAGAAAGAACGGTGTGGTCACGAGCCATTCACCTGTTGCTCTTGCTTGGTGCAGAGGCTCATTGCCGGACTGTGTGATGCATTGTGGGATGGCACATTCCTGCGAGTACCGTGTGCAGAATGAGATGCAGTTCCCCTATTGGAATGGCTTCTGGTTCGGAAGGTGCTGAGGAAGCCTGCTTTCTGTGCTCTACTGATGAAGAAAGGTGTCCCTAAGAAGGAGGAAGTCTTAAGCACTAGGCAAGTCTTCTGTAGAAGATGGAGCCCTTGCAAGGTTTGGGTGCTGCTTTTGGTGCTGCTGCCTGGTGACGCAACCCTCCAGTGTTGGTGTTCTGGAGCAGAAAGAGACCTTGCTGCATGCACATACCAGCTGTCTTCTGTACGAGCGGAACCCTTCTTGTACGTAACTGGGGCTTCTGCAGCGTTCTGCTGGAAGACAGCAGAGGCTGCCATCTGGTCTTGCACCGTGCATGACCCTGCTCTCTGTCGGTCCTGGCACTGATGACCAATAACGTACTGGAGTAGGACAAGTAGAAACGTGGCAATGCCAGTGAAAGAGCAGCGCGATGTGAAACTTTGAGCTGTGTGGCGTCTCAAGTGAGGAGCTGACGCATTTTCACAGAGAAAAGTATAGAAAGAGCCTTTCTTGATGGTGTTTCATATTCTCCTTCAAAATATCATTCTCTGTGTTTAAACTGGGGGCATTTTTGCGGTGGGTGTTTCTTGAGGGAGAGCCGCTTGGGGTAAAATGAACTGCTTGCACAAGAGGAAACACTGCCCTTCTAAATGAATGTTCTTCCAGTTCTGTGAGGTGCATGCATTCTGAATATTCCCAGAGGCCCAGACTGGATGAGTGTTACGACGTACCCTGTCAGAGTAGGTGGTTTGAACATGGAAGCTCTTTCTGTTTTGTGGGTTGTGGAGTTGAGGAAATTGAGCAAAAGGCAGGAGAAAAAGCCTCAGAAAATAGATCACGTAGGCCAGACTGAGTTGTCTTGCTCAATGTTTCTGTTAAAGCTTGAGATGGGCTGTTGATATATTTCATGTACCTCGTTCATTGGTTTTGATCTGCTGGTTCCTCGCAGGGTTGAATGTACCTTATAAGTTTGACTGTTTCAGCTGGCTGAGCAGGAAACTCTTCTCTGTTTTTCAAGGTCAGGAATTTTTTTTTGCCTTTCCCCAACTCTTTTGTATCTTGTCTCCTTTTTTCTTGCTTTCTTTACATGTCAGCACAGTACTGTGGTTGGCCCATGTGGCTTTCTGTGCAACTTGATGCAATCCAGATGTTACAGAGCTTGCTATTCAGTAAGAATAATGAAAATCAATTTATTTGATTCACCACTTTGGGGGGTTGGCTGTCTGCAGCTGAGCCCAAGTAACCTCTGGGTTGGTGTAGGCTTCCTTCTCTGGGTCAGTGACATATCACACGTTTGGTTCCAGTTTTGGTATTCTCTCTTGCAGTGTCCCTCTGTCATTAATTTTACTCATATTTTTCTTTGTTTTCTTCAGGTAAGTTTGAGGGTTTTTTGAATGAAATGTGCTGGTTGTGCCTTGACAGCAGAACCTCTCCAGTGGGATCACTTGAGGGTTAGGGTGTGTTTTATGTTGAGACTTTGTGTTTCAGATGGCTTTGAACTGAAGGGTTGATGGCTCTTCCTACAGATTCAAAGTTGGACCTTCTATAAGTCTTATTTAATATTCATGCATTTAAAACTATTAGCAGCGGGAGCTATCTTGGCATGGGGCAGTTTGTGGCAAGTGCCCAGGGCTCCCAGCAGTGCTTCTGTAATGTTAGTGTAAGAACAGCTGCGAGGGATAGTGAGCATTGCCTTGTTGGCAGGTTGGATCACTGCAAAATGAGGTTTGCGTCTGTTAAACACTATAACAGGAACAATTTGTTCCTCCTCAGAGGAAGGTGCAATAGAAGAGCTGGAAGTAAAGCACAGACTGGAGTTCCTCACTGGCCTCAGGGAACCAAGGAGGTTTTTCTAGCTGTGTTCAATAGGCCATTTCTAGAATACGTTTGTGCATCATAATGGATTTGTTCCTGCTTTGTAGGCTCTGGGATGTGCTTGCTCCAAAGTGGAATTGCTGTTTTTGATATTTTACCTTTGACCTTTCCAAAGAATTACAGTAATGTCTCAAAGGAATCATCTCGGAATATCCCGTGCTGTCATCCCTAGAGTGAATGGCGCACATGATGCATGACAGTGATTGTGTTTTTTAGCCTTTTTGGTGGTGTTCTTTATCGTGGGCAGTAAATTGGATGTGGGAGTTTGCATCTGGGTAGATAGCCTGCTCGCTAGCTAGTCTCAAGTTCAGACAGGGCTCACCCCCAAACATTACCTCACGTCTGTTTTCGTTTTCTTTCTGCCACATTTTTCTTCTTAAAATCCTACAGTGCAGAACTGATATTGTAGCCTGCTTTTCTGCAAAGTGTTCTCTGTAAGTGCACATTGTTTTTCAGATGTTTAGATAAGATGGCATTTCAGGGACGGTGGGCTAAGGGAGGACGGGTCAGTTGTCTGCAGTTGTTTAGTTCGTTCTTGGTTTATGCATTCATCCTTCATCTTCATCTCTGTACGTGGCTTCCTTTCCCAACTGCAAAGGTGTTTTTGTTTTGTTTGTCCTTCTAGTAGTTGGTGACTGATTTTGTTTCTCCTGGCTGCGTGAGCGTGTGCAAATCTGCTGGATTCCCTGAATCAGGTACAGGAACAAATCCACAGAGATGTGATTGTTGCTATGAAATGAGTCTCTTATCACATTCTTTTCTGAGTGAAAGGGAAGGTCACGTCGGTGTCCAGCCTCCAGAAACTAGACAGAGCCTCGTGGAGTTGTCTTTCATAAAGCTGCTGTGTAAAATAGGTCTGTCTGTATTTAATCGCTGCTTGTGAAGAGTTTGAAATCTGCCTTCAGCTGCTGAGATTGGTGTGGATATTCATTCCCTTGGCTTGTTGCCTCTTCAGACTCTGTAGATTTTACAGCGATGGGGCACAGAGCAGCCACAGCGTGCAGTGTGTCATGGCATCTTTAGACTCGAATGATCTCCCATTTGTAGGTTGCAGTCTCAGGGTAGCCTCAATGTTTGCACATAATGAAATCAGTCCTTGACCAAATAATTGTGTGGAGAAAAGGAGCGGAAGGGTGGTGAACGTGAACACAGTTTTCAGATGGAGTTCAGCCTATTGATGTCAGCCTGTGTTCCAAATGCTACGTTTTGCTGCTGGCTACATAAGAAAAAAGAGGGACTATGAAATGAAACCAAAGTGTACTATTTTTTTTTCCTCCTGGGTGTGTTGGATGAAGAGCTGGTAGAATTTCCCTGCATGTTTTCACTTCTTTGAAGAAAACAGATTTCTCTGACTACTTGCTTGTGACTGTATTTGTCTGGATGTGCTCTCTCCTCACGTTTGGCAAGGCCTTTCACAATCTCCCTGTTGAAAAAGCCCTTGACATCTGCCTGCCTTTCTGAACCCTTTTAAAGTGAGAAAAACAAGCATGAACGAAGGGGCCTGCAGGCCCATCGGTGCTTTAGCTTGTTGTTGGCTTTAATGTGATAAATGCTGACTGAGGCTTGATACTTGGAGCGAAGGTTCGGTGGCTGCCCAGCTCAAGGTTAGGATTGGGTACGTGTGTGCATGTTTGCACACGCATTTGCACACGCTTGTGAATGGAATGTTCTCTGAATGTGTGAAACCGAGTGCAGTGCACAGAGTGGGCAGACACGGCTGGAGGAATTGGGAGAGCCCTTCTGTGGTATCCACAAAAGTCTTACTTGCTGTGTCTCCCCAGAGGTGGAATCGAGGACAAATGGAACCTCTGCAGCTGTGAGCGCCTTCAAAGCGCTTAAATAGTTGAGGAGGACTTTTTAGACACGGGCTGAAGGGGGGAGAAGGAGCGGAGACTGTTCAGCTGGTCAGGAAACAGCGGGGGGGAAACATGAAGAGATGTTCCAGCAGCCGTAAGCGAGCTGCAGCACGGGCTGCTTCTGCTCTTAACCAGGTAGATGGAAACGTGTGCACTTAAATGCCTTTATCTTTGTTGATGTTGCTTCTCACAACAGCTGATCTGAGTTCATGTTTGCTGATCCCACAGAGGGCTGTTACTGGGCAGCTGTGGGGATGCTTGTCTGCTGGGTGGATGGACGTATGGGATGGATGTATTTGGATGTATTTGCTCCTGGCATCTTTGCCCGTCTGTCCTCTCTCTGCCCTGGTTCATGGTGAGTGCAATGGAAGTCTCATTGGTGTGACAAACCCCTTCCTGTACTTGTGACACTCCCAGATGTTCCTGCACAGCATGGCTGCTCTGGGCCATCTCTGCTTGCTTGTAGAGATACCAAACATGGATGCTCAATCTGAACCAGCAGCCCTCCTTTGGTTCCTTTGCCGTCTTTTTCCTCGTGTTTTAATGCCTTCTTTGGGGTGTTTATTTCAACTCCAGGTTGTTTGGAAGCAAACAGGAACGAAATGCAGAATTCAAACCAAACGAATGAAGTTGTGGCACTTTGTACCGCTGGGAATCCCATTGCTGTAACGGCCGAACCTGGAACTTATTAAACGCGTGGCAATGAAGCCCGGCTCTTGACCTCTACTTGCTCTATACGTGCTGCACGTCGCAGCGCTGGATGCGCCCCGCTCGTTGTGTCAGGCTGCGCCTTGTGTCAGTCTGCCGGTTCCGTCACTCCGCCGTTTCCGGACGTGTCCGTCGGGTCGGACCCCGAACGTCCCTTTTTGGCTCCGCGCAGCGCCGGGCACCAACGCGCCAACTGCAGGAAGCCAATGCGCATGTGCGAGCACCGCCACAGCAATACGCAGGCGCAAACATCTTGACGGCAATGCGCATGCGTTATATCCCGAGATGCACCTTTCCGGAAGTGACGCTATTGCGCATGACAAAAATGGTGACATCCAGCTGCCGCGTTATATCCCATAATGCACCTTGCCGGAAGTGACATATTGCGCATGACCAAAAAGGCGACCTCCTCTTGCCGCGTTATATCCCACAATGCACCTTGCCGGAAGTGACATATTGCGCATGACTAAAATGGCGATCTCCATTTTCCACGTTATATCCCGCAATGCACCTTGCCGGAAGTGACATATTGCGCATGACCAAAATGGCGATCTCCACTTGCCCCGTTATATCCCGCAATGCACCTTGCCGGAAGTTACGCTATTGCGCATGACCAAAATGGCGACCTCCACTTGCCCCGTTATATCCCGCAATGCACCTTGCCGGAACAGACGCCATTGCTCATTATGAAAATGGCGCCCGCGACGTGCCAGGACACTATGGGGCTTTGTGAGGTTTATATGGGGCTCTATGGGGCTCTTGGGATTTATATGGGGCTCTGTGGGGCAATATGGGGCGCTGTGGAGATCTGTGGGGCCTCTGTGGGTCTATTTGGGGGCTCTGTGGGTCTGTATGGGGCTCTGTGGGTCTGTATGGGCTCTATGGTGAAAGCAGGAATCAGGTAAATGGGGGCCTTCCATGAAGATGAAGAATCCAGGTTTGGGGAAAGGCAGCAGAGAAGGAGCAGTGGGACATGGAGACAACGATATAATGATATGGGTACAATACAGCTGGGGGTATAGAAACAATACAGATCTATAGTTAGAATACAGCTGGGTATATATGGTTACAATACAGCTCTATAGTTACAGTACAGCTGGGTGTATAGAAACAATACAGCTCTATAGTTACAGTACAGCTCTATAGTTATAATACAGCTGGGTATATATGGTTACAGTACAGCTCTATGGTTACGATACAGCTCTATAGTTACAATACAGCTGTATAATTACAGCAGGGTCTCCATAAGGGAAAGGCAGCCATAGAAAATGTCTTTGGTTGATGGCGGAGCTGCCCAAAGCAACCTGCGGAACTTTTGACTGCATCCCAACCTGCACCGGAGTGAGACCCACTGCGGAGTGTGTGTGTCAGCAGGAGGGACAACATGCAGATAAGATCCGGACAAACGATGAACATGTTAATGGTTTCCATGAATATGCATAAACAACAAATATGTAAATGAATTCTATGAACATGTATAAACAATGAATGTGTTAATGGATTCTATGAATATGTATAAACAACGAATATGTTAATTGTTTCTATGAATATGTATACTTTGCTCTATAACTTTCTAACGATCCTGTCAATCAGTGCACATGATTGGAGGAATGATCCCATGTGCCCAGCACTGAGTGAACACGTACCAGCTTTGTAACGAAACACGTACCAGCTTTGTAACGAAACACGTACCAGCTTTGTAACGAAACACGTACCAGCTTTGTAACGAAACACGTACCAGCTTTGTAACGAAACACGTACCAGCTTTGTAACGAAACACGTACCAGCTTTGTAACCAAACACGTACCAGCTTTGTAACCAAACACGTACCAGCTTTGTAACCAAACACGTACCAGCTTTGTAACCAAACACGTACCAGCTTTGTATCCTAACTCTGCTGTAGACTCTGATTCTGCAATTCAGTTTGGCCCCCATCTGTGAGTCAATGAGTTGTGTGTGCTGTGAGTCAATGAGTTGTGTGTGCTGTGAGTCAATGAGTTGTGTGTGCTGTGAGTCAATGAGTTATGTGTGCTGTGAGTCAATGAATGTGAGTGCTGTGAGTCAATGAATTGTGTGTGCTGTGTGTGTGTATATCTGTGTGCGTGTAGATCTGTGTCTGTTTGTGTGTGTGCTTATCCATGTGCTTATCCGTGTGTGTGCATATATGTGTATGTGTGTATCTCTGTGTGTGTATCTGTGTGTGCATATCTGTGTGTGCATATCTGTGTGTGTATATATGTGTGTGTGTATTTATCTGTGTGTGTGTATATCTGAGTGTATATTTGTATGTATATCTGTGTGTGTATATTTGTGTGTGTGTATCTGTGTGTGTGTATCTCTCTGTGTGTGTGTGTATGTCTGTGTGTGTATATCTGCGTGTGTGTGTATATCTGCGTCTGTGTATATCTGTGCGTGTGTTTATCTGTGCGTGTGTATATTTGTGTGTGTATATATGTGTGTGTATATGTGTGTGTGTGTATATCTGTGTGTATATCTGTGTGTATATCTGTGTGTGTGAATATGTGTGTGTCTATATATGTGTGTGTATCTGTGTGTGTGAATATGTGTGTGTGTATCTCTGTGCGTGTATCTCTGTGTGTGTGTATATCTGTGTGTATATCTGCGTGTGTGTCTATCTGCGTGTGTGAATATGTGTGTGTGTATCTCTGTGCGTGTATCTCTGTGTGTGTGTATATCTGTGTGTATATATGTGTGTGTGTATATCTGTGTGTGTGTGTATATCTGTGTGTATATATGTGTGTGTGTGTATATCTCTGTGTGTGTATCTCTGTGTGTGTATCTCTGTGTGTGTATATGTGTATGTGAATATGTGTGTATCTCTGTGTGTGTGTATATATGTGTGTATATCTGTGTGTGTGTATATCTGTGTGTGTGTGTGTATATGTGTGTGTGTATATCTGTGTGTGTGTGTGTATATCTGCGTGTGTGTGTATGTGTCTGTTTGTATATGTGTGTGTGTATATATATGTGTGTGTATAAATGTGTGTGTGTATATATGTGTGTGTGTATATATGTGTGTATATCTGTGTGTGTGTTTATCTGTGTGTGTGTATATTTGTGTGTGTGTATATGTGTATGTGTGTGTGTGTATCTGTGTGTGTGTATCTCTGTGTGTGTATTTCTGTGTGTATATATCTGTGTGTGTGTATATCTGTGTGTGTGTATATCTGTGTGTGTGTATATCTGTGTGTGTTTATATCTGTGTGTGTGTATCTCTGTGTGTGTGTATCTCTGTGTGTGTGTATCTCAGTGTGTGTGTTTATCTGTGTGTGTGTATCTGTGTGTGTGTATCTGTGTGTGTGTATCTGTGTGTGTATCTCTGTGTGTGCATCTCTGTGTGTATATTTGTGTGTGTATATCTGTGTGTGTGTATATCTGTGTGTATCTGTGTGTGTGTATATGTCTGTTTGTATATGTCTGTGTGTATGTGTGTGTGTATATGTGTTTGTGTGTATATTTGTTTGTGTGTATGTGTGTGTGTATATGTGTGTGTGTATATGTGTGTGTGTGTATTTGTGTGTGTGTATTTGTTTGTGTGTATTTGTTTGCGTGTATATGTGTGTTTGTGTATCTCTGTGTGTGTGTATCTGTGTGTGTGTATCTCTGTGTGTGTGTATCTCTGTGTGTGTGTATCTCTGTGTGTGTGTATCTCTGTGTGTGTGTATCTCTGTGTGTATATATGTGTGTGTGTATATCTGTGTGTGTATATCTGTGTGTGTGTATCTCTGCGTGTATATCTGTGTGTGTGTGTATATCTGTGTGTGTGTGTTTATCTGTGTGTTTGTATATCTGTGTGTTTGTATATCTGTGTGTTTGTATATCTGTGTGTGTGTATATCTGTGTGTGTGTGTGTGTATATATCTCTGTGTGTGTATCTCTGTGTGTGTATCTCTGTGTGTATATCTGTGTGTGTGTATCTGTGTGTGTGTATATGTGTATGTGAATATATGTGTGTGTGTGTATCTCTGTGTGTGTATCTCTGTGTGTGTACATCTGTGTGTGTGTGCATATCTGTGTGTATATCTGTGTGTGTGTGTATATGTGTGTGTGTACATGTGTGTGCATCTGTGTGTGTATCTGTGTGTGTGTGTGTATCTGTCTGTTTGTATGTCAGTGTGTATATATGTGTGTGTGTATATGTGTGTCTATATGTGTGTGTGTATGTGTGTGTGTATATTTGTTTGTTTGTATATGTGTGTGTATATGTGTGTATATGTGTGTGTGTATATCTGTGTGTGTATATCTGTGTGTGTGTATCTGTGTGTGTGTATCTGTGTGTGTGTATCTCTGTGAGTGTGTGTCTCTGTGTGTGTGTATCTCTCTGTGTGTGTATCTCTCTGTGTGTGTATATCTGTGTGTGTTTATATCTGTGTGTGTGTATGTCTGTGTGTGTGTATGTCTGTGTGTGTATAGATGTGTGTGTGTATAGATGTGTGTGTATATCTGTGTGTGTGTATATCTGTGTGTGTGTATATCTGTGTGTGTATATATCTGTGTGGATATATCTGTGTGTGGATATATCTGTGTGTATAATTATACACCCCTCACACCGCATACCTATCCTGTAGTTCCTATTGCAGTACTGAAGCCTTTATTAATCTGCCCTGCACGTTGGATTCCTCCACTGAGTCCAGATTGTTGCCGCTCCGCATCCATGTGTGTCAGCTCAGCATCTGTGTGCACAATGAAACACCAGTCACCGATTGGCTGCAGGATCATCTTATTGCCTGCAGGACCCCACTGTGTGCTGTAGAATCATCCCGTGCCTGAAAGACCCCATTGTGTGCGGTAGGATCATCTATCTCCATCATCATCACCTCCATCATAATAATAATGGCCAATTGCTAATTAATAATGCTCCGTCAAATACTAATTCCGCTTTAGAGCTAATAAAGTTCCACTGGTAATAATAAGACTCCATTGCCAATAAATAAGAGTCCATTGCCAATAAATAAGACTCCATTGCTAATTAGTATCCATTGCCAATAAATTAAACTCCATTGCTAATAAATAAGAGTCTATTTCCAATAAATAAGAATCCACTGCTAATTAGACTCCTTAGCTAATTACTATGACTCCATTGCCAATAAATAAGACTCCATTGCCAATAAATAAGACTCCATTGCAAAGGAAGACTATATTGCTAATAAATAAGACTCAAATGCTAATAAATAAGACTCCATTGCTAATAACTAAGACTGCATTGACAATAAATAACATTCAATTCCTAATCAATAAATCTCCATTGGTAATAATGAGATTCCATTGTGAATAAGTAAGGCTCCATTGCCAATTAATGAGTTTCCATTGCCAAGAAATTGAACTCCATTGCCAATAAATAGAACTCCAAGGCCAATAAATAAGAATCTATTGCTAATTAATAAGAATCCATTGCCAACAAATAAGACTCCTTTGCCAACAATTTAGACTCCATTCCCTATTAGACTCTGTTGCCAATAAATACGACTGCATTGCTTATAATTAAGACTCCATTGCTGATAAATAAGAGTTCATTGCTAATATGTAAGTCTGCATTGCAAATAAATAAGATTCCATTCCTAATAAATAAGACTCGTTTGCTAATAAATAAGACTCCATTGTTAATAATTAAGACTCATTTGCTAATAAATTACAATCTATTGCCAATAAATAAGACTCCATGGCTAATAAATAAGACTCCATTGCCAATAGATAAGACTCCATTACCAATAGATAAGACTCCGCCTTGTGGCTGTTAATGGTATTGCAGGCCCCCATTATACCCTATGGGCCCCATTAAACCCTATGGGCTCCATGAAACCCTATGGGGTCCCATATAGCTTATGTTAGAGCGCCACCTGGTGGCCGCCCCTTTGGACTCCAGCCTACCGGGGGTGTGGCTTCATGGCTCATTAGCATATGGGGCTCCGCCCCTTTAGACTGGAGACTGCAGACCCCATTAAACCCTATGGGCCCCAATAAACCCTATGGGCCTCATTAAACCCTATGGGCTCCATTATAGCGCCGCCTTGTGGCTGTTAATGGTATTGCAGGCCCCCATTATACCCTATGGGCCCCATTATACCCTATGGGCCCCATTATACCCTATGGGCCCCATTAAACCCTATGAGCTCCGTTATAGCGCCGCCTTGTGGCCGCTGAGGGTATTGCAGCTCCCATTAAACCCTATGGTCCCGATTAAACCCTATGGGATCCATTATAGCGCCGCCTTGTGGCTGTTAATGGTATTGCAGGCCCCATTAATCCCTATGGTCCCCATTAAACCCTATGGACCCTATTAAACCCTATGGGCTCCGTTATAGCTCCGCCTTGTGGCTGTTAATGGTATTGCAGCCCCCATTAAACCCTATGGGCCCCATTAAACCCTATGGGCCCCATTAAACCCTATGGACCCCATTAAAACCTATGGGCTCCGTTATAGCGCCGCCTTGTGGCTGTTAATGGTATTGCAGGCCCCCATTAAACCCTATGGGCCCCATTAAACCCTATGGGCCCCATTAAAACCTATGGGCCCCATTATACCCTATGGGCCCCATTAAACCCTATGGGCTCCATTAAACCCTATGGGGTCCCATATAGCTTATGTTAGAGCGCCACCTGGTGGCCGCCCCTTTGGACTCCAGCCTACCGGGGGTGTGGCTTCATGGCTCATTAGCATATGGGGCTCCGCCCCTTTAGACTGGAGACTGCAAACCCCATTAAACCCTATGGGCCCCATTAAACCCTATGGGCTCTATTATAGCGCCACCTTGTGGCCGCTGAGGGTATTACAGACCCCATTAATCCCTATGAGCCCCATTAAACCCTATGGGCCCCATTAAACCCTAGAGGCCCCATTATACTCTATGGGGTCCCATTATTCCCTATGGGGTACCATATAGCTTATGATAGAGCGCCACCTTGTGGCCATTGTAGGTATTGCAGGCCCCCATTAAACCCTATGGGCCCCATTAAACCCTATGGGCCCCATTATACCCTATGGGCCCCATTAACCCTATAGGATCCCATATAGCTTATGTTAGAGCGCCACCTTGTGGCCATTGTAGGTATTGCAGGCCCCATTAAACCCTATGGGCCCCATTAAACCCTATGGGCCCCATTAAACCCTATGGGCCCCATTATACCCTATGGGGTCCCATATAGCTTATGTTAGAACGTCACCTGGTGGCCGCTATAGGTATTGCAGGTCCCATTAATCCCTATGGGCCCCATTAAAACCTATGGGCCCCATTAAACCCTATGGGCTCCATTATAGCGCCGCCTTGTGGCTGTTAATGGTATTGCAGCCCCCATTATACCCTATGGGCCCCATTAAACCCTATGGACCCCATTAAACCCTATGGGCTCCATTATAGCTCCGCCTTGTGGCTGTTAATGGTATTGCAGGCCCCCATTAAACCCTATGGGCCCCATTAAACCCTATGGGCCCCATTAAAACCTATGGGCCCCATTAAAACCTATGGGCCCCATTAAACCCTATGGGCTCCATTATAGCGCCGCCTTGTGGCTGTTAATGGTATTGCAGGCCCCCATTATACCCTATGGGCCCCATTAAACCCTATGGGCTCCATGAAACCCTATGGGGTCCCATATAGCTTATGTTAGAGCGCCACCTGGTGGCCGCCCCTTTGGACTCCAGCCTACCGGGGGTGTGGCTTCATGGCTCATTAGCATATGGGGCTCCGCCCCTTTAGACTGGAGACTGCAGACCCCATTAAACCCTATGGGCCCCATTAAACCCTATGGGCTCTATTAAACCCTATGGGCTCCATTATACCGCCACCTTGTGGCTATTGAGAGTATTGCAGGCCCCCATTAAACCCTATGGGCCCCATTAAACCCTATGGGCCTCATTAAACCCTATGGGCTCCATTATAGCGCCGCCTTGTGGCTGTTAATGGTATTGCAGGCCCCCATTATACCCTATGGGCCCCATTATACCCTATGGGCCCCATTAAACCCTATGAGCTTCGTTATAGCGCCGCCTTGTGTCTCTTAATGGTATTGCAGCCCCCATTATACCCTATGGGCCCCATTAAACCCTATGGGCTCTATTATAGCGCCACCTTGTGGCCGCTGAGGGTATTGCAGCTCCCATTAAACCCTATGGTCCCGATTAAACCCTATGGGCTCCATTATAGCGCCGCCTTGTGGCTGTTAATGGTATTGCAGGCCCCCATTATACCCTATGGGCCCCATTAAACCCTATGGGCTCTATTGCCAACAGACAAGACTACAATGCTAATTAGTAAGACTCTATAGCTAATAAATGAGACTCCATTGCTAATAAATATAACTCCATTAAGACTTAAGAGTCCATTGCCATTAAATAAGAGTCCATTGCCAATAAGTAAGAGTGTATTGATTGTAAGGCTCCATTGCCCATAAATGAGACTCCATTGCCAATCGAAAAGATTAATTGAAATAAAACTATTTTTTCGGAAATATAAACTAATAAACTAATAAACTAACAACTAATAAAACTATATTGCCGGAAGGGACGCTACTGCGCATGTCCAAAATGGCGGCGGAGAAGCGCTACTGCGCATGTCCAAAATGGCGTCCTCCAATTTTGGCGGGATATCCCACAATGCACCGCGGCGGAAGGGACGCTACTGCGCATGTCCAAAATGGCGGCGGAGAAGCGCTACTGCGCATGTCCAAAATGGCGTCCTCCAATTTTGGCGGGATATCCCACAATGCACCGCGGCGGAAGGGACGCTACTGCGCATGTCCAAAATGGCGGCGGAGAAGCGCTACTGCGCATGTCCAAACTGCCGACCTCCTCCTGCCGCGTTATATCCCACAATGCACCGCGGCAGAAGGGACGCTACTGCGCATGTCCAAAACGGCGGCGGAAAAGCGCTACTGCGCATGTCCAAAATGGCGGCGGAAAAGCGCTACTGCGCATGACCAAAATGGCGCCCTCCTATTTTAGCGGCGTTCTCTCCCGCCTTTGGCGCGCCTCGCGGTTTCTCGTTCGTTCTCCCTCAGCCGAACCCCGCGGGAGCCGACAAGGAGCCTCCATCGGCGGAGCGGTTTGTGCGTGGGATCAGGGCAGCCCGTCAGCCGGACGGAGCCGTCCTACGCGGGGTAGAAGCGCAGCGATCGTCGCTGCCCCCGGCCGGGTGAGCTCCCGGGTCCGGTTGGTTCCGGCTGGGGTAGAAAAGCTGCCGGCAGTTCCTGCCCGGGGAACAACAGTCG
The DNA here is from genome assembly GCF_039878825.1 of Excalfactoria chinensis. Classification (NCBI taxonomy): domain Eukaryota; kingdom Metazoa; phylum Chordata; class Aves; order Galliformes; family Phasianidae; genus Excalfactoria; species Excalfactoria chinensis. Next base: position 5,868,622 of record NC_092845.1, read on the forward strand.
GACCGTGGAACAGCGTTTGGACGCAGGGAAAAGTCCGGGAGCGTCGCAGCAGGAGCTGCAGGTTGTTGCCTCGTTGCTGTTCTCAGCCATGGCAACGATAACGGTGTGTTCGTGCTGCTGTTCCCATCTATTGCTTATGGCCAGGTACCGTGTATTGCAGTCAGTGCTATCAAAGCGCTTGAAAGAAGGCCTGCAGCTCTGACTCAGTGCAGTGTGAAGCCGGCAGTGTGTGTGACTATGAAATAGATGGTCGTCTATTGTTGGTTTACTTATGATATATAAAATTGCTGCTAATGTCCCCCTATAGCCCCCCATCATCCCATTGCCCCCTATAGCCCTCCATTGCTTAGGAGTGTGGGGGTGAGCCATGGAGTGGGGTGAGTGATCCCTTCCTTGTGGGGTGGGGTGAGTGTTCCCTTTCTTGTGGGGTGGGGTGAGTGTTCCCTTCCTTGTGGAGTGGGGTGAGTGATTCCTTCCTTGTGGGGTGGGGTGAGTGTTCCCTTCCTTATGGGGTGAGCCATGGAGTGGGGTGAGTGATCCTTTCCTTATTTTAAGGCTGTGTTTTTCTCTTTTTAGTGGATCCTGACCCCATTTCAGGGCTGGCAGCGGCAGGAGCAGCATCTGTACCTGATTGCTTCCTTGGGAGTGTGGGCTGTTTGTCTCTGGAATGAGGTGAGTGATTCCTTTATTTTGGGGCTGGGAGCTCTGTTTTTCTCAGGGGGTTGTGACCATATTTAAGGGGTGCCACCTGCAAGGGACACATATCTCCTTGCAGACTGTTTTCTGTGGGGTGAGCCCCGCTCCTCGGGAAGGGGTGAGTGATTCCTGCCTTATTGCAGGGCTGTGATCTGCCCCTGTTGGGGCTCATAGCTGCATTGGAAGGCTGGCAGCCATGAGGGCAGTATCTCTCCTTGGGGACTGCTTCCTTTGGAGTGTGGGGTGAGCTCTGGGCCTTGGATTGGGGTGAGGGGTTCTTTATGTCAGGGCTGTGCTGCCCTCATTTCTGGGGCAGCCTGACCACATTGCAGTGTCAGCAGCTGTAAGGGTGGTGTTTCTCCCTGGAGTTTGCCTCCTGCGGGCTGTGGGTGAGTGTTTGTCTTTGGGATGGGGTGAATGTTTTCTGCTTTGTTTCAGGGCTGTGAGCTCTGCCATTTTTAGGTATCCCGACCACTGCAGTGCCTGCTTGTGCAAAAGGTGCTGCCCTGCACATGTGGGTAGTGCCTTCATTGCTGTATTGTGTCCAACAGGTGCCAGCAGAGCCCTGAGAGATGTGCAGCTCCTGATGAGAACAGCGAGGAACAGAAACCTGCATTGCCTGGAATGGCCCTGAACCAGCTTTGCTGACCGGTAACTCTCAGCCCAGCAGATAAGAGCAGCGCACACTGACTGTGTTGGATCTGTTCCATACTGAGACCCAAGATAATGTTCCAGAGCTCATTTATGCACTTCAGTGCTTAATTCTTATTGCAGTGCCCTTCTTGCTGCCCCCAAATGCAGCCATTGCCTCTTGCCCCCCAAGTGCTGCCATCTCTCTCTGCCCCCCAAGTACAGCCTGTGTGTCGTGCCCCATAAGTGCCGCCATCACATTCTGCCCCCCAAGTTCGTTTCTGTTCCCCCATGGCTCCATTCAGTTCTTTATTGCTGCTGTTGCTCCTCCATTGCAGTTCTGCGTTGTGTCCACAAGGCGGCGCCGTTGTAGCTCCCATTGCTGTTAATAGGGCTGCAATGCAAAGGGAGATTCAGACTGCTGCTATTAATGTCCTCTATGGTCACTATGGGGTTTAATGGGCGCTATGGGGTTTTATGGGATCATTTGGGGCCTTTATGGGGTCTCTATGGGGTTTAATGGGGCCTTTGGGTGTCCGATGGGGTTTAATGGGGTCTTATGGGATCCCTATGGGGGTTTAATAAGGGCCTATGGGATGTTATGGGGTCCTTATGGGGTTTAATGGGGTCTTCTGGGATATTTATGGGCCATGATGTGTGTGTGTATATGTGTGTGTATATATGTGTGCATATGCCCCATAAGACCTCACTGGCCCCCATTAAACCCCATAGAGACGCAAAAGGACTACATAGAGACCCCATAGGCCCCATTTGAACCCCATAGAGACCCCATAGGCCCCATTTGGACCCCATAGGACCCCATAAGACCCTTTTGAACTCCATAGGACCCCATAGACGCCCCATAAGACCCCATAGGCCTCCATTAAACCCCATAGAGACCTGATGTGAGATGTGTGTCTGTGTGTGTCTGTGTGTGTCTGTGTGTGTCTGTGTGTGTCTGTGTGTGTCTGTGTGTGTCTGTGTGTGTCTGTGTGTGTCTGTGTGTGTCTGTGTGTGTCTGTGTGTGTCTGTGTGTGTCTGTGTGTGTCTGTGTGTGTCTGTGTGTGTCTGTGTGTGTCTGTGTGTGTCTGTGTGTGTCTGTATAATGGCCTTATATCCCATAGCTGGATGGCGTTTTGTCTTTATGCTGTTCCTGTTGTGTGTTGGTGCCTTTATGAGCCATCCCTGCCTTATACCCCATATCCATCCTGTTGTTCCTATTGCAGTGCTGATGCCTTTATTAACCATCCCTTATACCCCGTATCCATCCTGTTGTTCCTATTGCAGTGCTGATGCCTTTATTAATCCTCCCTACTTTCCATCCTCACATGCTGCAGGTTGGATTCCTCCACTGAGTCCAGATTGTTGCCGCTCCACATCCATGTGTGTCAGCTCAGCATCTGTGTGCACAATGAAACACCAGTCACCGATTGGCTGCAGGATCATCCCATTGGCTGCTGGACCCCATTGTGCACCACAGACCCCACTGTGTGCTGTAGGATCATCCCATTGGGTGTAGGATCATCCCATGGGCTGCAGGACCCCATTGTGTGCTGTAGGATCGTCCCATTGTGTGCTGTAGGATCATCCCATTGGCTGCTGGACCCCATTGTTTGCATTCTGCCACCAGGTGACCCGGCAATGTGAAGTTGTTCTCACTGTCTCATGACACCGTGGGAAATAACTTCAAGTTATGACTGGGGGCCTGAGGAAGAAGGCCAGGAGGTCCCAAGGGTCAGGCTGTGATCATTAGAATAGAAATCTAAGAGGTCTCCCAGGGGCACAGGCGAATCCAAGGCTCTGCAAAACTAAGATCTCAACTAAGTGTGGGCAGCTTGGGGATAAATACCTTAGAAAATGGAATGGATTGGAGACCATCCAGCTTCTGCCTTGGGAGACTTAACACTTCCTAGTTTAAGCTAGCCTTGAATGAACCAAAAGTAATAAAAAGTTCCTCAATCATCTGTTGTTCTGGGCTTTTCTGTTATGGTGTTTTCTAAGACTGCTTCTATTTCTTTTTGCTCTGTACGGAGATACTTGAGCCAGTGGTATGGGAATAAAAGCGACAGGATGGGTTTGGCAATTAAACACGTAAAAAGTTTCAATAAAGATCTACAAAAACGTGAGGATTCTCAGTAAAATATCTTTCATTCTGGAAAAGTCAAGGAAATCATGAAACCATAAGGAAGAAGAAAGAAGTTCTGTAACACACTGTGTGTGTGTGTATCTGCGTGAGTGTGTATCTGCGTGTGTGTGTATCTGCGTGAGTGTGTATCTGCGTGAGTGTATCTGCGTGAGTGTGTATCTGCGTGAGTGTGTATCTGCGTGAGTGTGTATCTGCGTGAGTGTGTATCTGCGTGAGTGTGTATCTGCGTGAGTATATGTATCTGCGTGAGTATATGTATCTGCGTGAGTATATGTATCTGCGTGAGTATATGTATCTGCGTGAGTGTGTATCTGCGTGAGTGTGTATCTGCGTGAGTGTGTATCTGCGTGAGTGTGTATCTGCGTGTATATCTGTGCGTGTATATATCTGTGTTTCCATATATCTGTGTGTGTATATCTGTGTTTGTATATATCTGTGTGTGTATCTGTGTGTGTATCTGTGTGTGCATGTCTGTGTGTGTATGTCTGTGTGTGTATATCTGTGTGTGTATATCTGTGTGTGTGTTTATATCTGTGTGTGTGAATATATCTGTTTGTATATCTGTGTGTGTTTATATCTGTGTGTGTGTATATCTGTGTGTGATTATATCTGTGTGTGATTATATCTGTGTGTGATTATATCTGTGTGTGTGTATATCTGTGTGTGTATATCTGTGTGTGTATATCTGTGTGAGTATATCTGTGTGAGTATATCTGTGTGAGTATATCTGTGTGAGTATATCTGTGTGAGTATATCTGTGTGAGTATATCTGTGTGAGTATATCTGTGTGAGTATATCTGTGTGAGTATATCTGTGTGAGTATATTTGAGGTTGTATCTTTGTGTGTATATATCCGAGTTTGTACATATTTGTGTGTATATATCTGTGTCTGTATATTTGTGTCTGTATATTTGTGCCTGTATATATCTGTCTGTATTTCTGTGTGTGTGTATATCTGTGTGTGTATATCCATGATTGTATATATCTCTGTGTGTATCTGTGTGTGTATATCTTTGCTTGTATATATCTCTGTGTGAGTATATCTGTGTGAGTATATTTGAGGTTGTATCTGTGTGTGTGTATGTGTTTGTGTATCTGTGTGTGTCTATATCTGTGAGTGTATATATCTGTGTGTGTATATCTGATAAGGAAAATGGTAAAATCCTCAGCCAATATGCTACTCATTTATCCCCTGTACAGCCCCAAACCATGTCCCATGTAGGGGTGTTAGACTTTGTGAAATCATAAACAGTAGAGTAAGACAAAAATAGTGCTGACATTGTTATTTAGTAGTTAATAAGTTGGTGATCATGAGACAGATGGAATGGACTGGTCTAGCTTGGATAGCTCGGATGAAAGAAGACCATGAGACAGATGGAATGGACTGGTCAAGACCGGATAGCTTAGATGAAAGAAGAATAACACGCGAAGCATGAAAACCGGCGCGAACCAGATCCTAAGATGGGAAACAGCATCGAGAAGAAGAACTGATGATCTATTAATAATTAGTCTTAAGAATGGATAACATAAGTGATGTAATGTTTTTCTGATCATATAAATATAGGACCTTCGTATAGCTTGAATGTCATTCACTAGGAGTGACCCGAGCTCTGTATGTCTGTTGTACTGAGCTTGTTAATAAAATCAACACTAGAGTACCCACGAGTTTGAGTCTCTCCCTGGTGTCCCTGTCCGCAACAATATCTGTGTCAGTATATATATGTGTGTGTGTATATAATTGTGTGTATAAATCTGTGTGTGTGTATATCTGTGTGTGTCTGTATCTCTGTGTGTATATCTCTGTGTGTGTGTATATCTGTGTGTATACCTGTGTGTGTATGTCTGTGTGTGTATATATCTGTATGTGTACATATCTGTGTGTGTATATCTGTGTTTGTATCTGTGTATTTGTATCTGTTTGCTTGTATCTGTGTGTTTGTATCTGTGTTTGTACCTGTGTGTGTATATTTGTGTTTATATCTGTGCGTATTTGCGTGTGTACACATCTGTGTGTGTATATATCTGTGTCTATATATCTTTGTATACCTTTGTAAGTATATCTGTGTTTGTATATATCTGTGTGTGTATCTGTGTTTCTGTATATATCTGTGTGTGTATATATGTGTTTGTATATATCTATGTGTGTATCAGTGTGTGTATGTCTGTGTGTGTATATATCTGTGTGTGTGTATATCTGTGTGTGTATAAATCTGTGTGTTTATATATGTTTTTGTATATCTGTGTGTGTTTATCTGTGTGTCTATATTTGTGTGTGTATATCTGTGTGTGTATATCTGTGTGTGTATCTGTGTGAGTATATTTGTGTTTGTATCTGTGTGTGTTTATCTGTGTGTACATATCTGTGTGTGTATATCTGTTTGTGTATATCTGTGTGTGTATATCTCTGTGTGTATATTTGTGTGTGTATATTTGTGTTTGTATCTGTGTGTGTACATATCTGTGTGTATATATCTGTGTCTGTATATATCTGTGTGTATATATCTTTGTGTGTATATCTGTGTGTGTATATCTGTGTTAGTATATATCTCTGTGTGTATTAGTGTGTGTATGTCTGTGTGTGTATATATCTGTGTGTGTATATATCTGTCTGTATATATCTGTGTGTGTGTATATCTGTGTTTGTATATCTATGTTTGTATTTATCTCTGTGTGTATATATCTGCGTGTATATATCTGTGTGTGTCTATATCTCTGTGTGTGTATTTATGTGTGTGTGTATTTATGTGTGTGTGTATATCTGCATGTGTATATAAATGTGTGTGTATATATCTGTGTGTCTATGTCTATGTGTGTGTATATCTGTGTGTGTATATCTGTGTGTGTATATCTGTGTTTGTATCTGTGTCTATATATCTCTGCGTGTATTTCTGTGTTTGAATATATCTTTGTGTGTATCAGTGTGTGTGTATGTCTTTGTGTGTATATATCTGTGTGTGTATATATCTGTATGTGTATATATCTGTATGTGTACGTATCTGTGTGTGTATATCTCTGTTTGTATCTGTGTGTTTGTATCTGTGTGTTTGTATCTGTGTGTGTATATCTGTGTGAGTATATTTGTGTTTATATCTGTATGTGTATATAACAGTGTGTGTATATATCCGTGTATGTATTTCTGTGTGTGAGTATATCTGTGTGTGTGTATCTGTGTGTTTATATATCTGTGTGTATATCTGTGTGTGTATATCTGTGTGTGTATATCTGTGTGTGTATATCTGTGTGCGTATATATCTGTTTGCGTATATATCTGTGTGCGTATATATCTGTGTGCGTATATATCTTTGTGCGTATATATCTGTGTGCGTATATCTGTGTGCGTATATCTGTGTGCGTATATCTGTGTGTGTATATATCTGTGTGTGTATATATCTGTGTGGGTATATCTGTGTGCGTATATATCTGTGTGTATATATCTGTGTGCGTATATATCTGTGTGTACATATCTGTGTGTGTGTATATCTGTGTGTGTATATCCGTGTGCTTATATATCTGTGTGAATATATCTGTGTGTGAATATATCTGTGTGTATATCTGTGCGTGTATATCTGTGTGCGTATATATCTGTGTGCGTATATCTGTGTGCGTATATATCTGTGTGTATATATCTGTGTGTGAGTATATCTGTGTGCGTGTGTCTATAAATGGGGGCGTGTCTGTAAATGTGGGGGTGTGTCTATAAATGTGGGGGTGTCTATAAATGTGGGGGTGCGTCTATAAATGGGGGTGTGTCTATCAAATGTGGGGGTGCGTCTATAAATGTGGGTGTGTGTCTATAAATGTGGGGGTGCGTCTATAAATGTGGGGGTGCATCTATCAAATGTGGGTGTGTGTCTATAAATGTGGGGGGGTGTCTATAAATGTGGGTGTGTCTATAAATGTGGGTGTGTCTATAAGTGTGTGTGTGTCTATAAGTGTGTGTGTGTCTATAAATGTGTGTGTGTCTACAAGTGTGTGTGTGTGTCTATAAGTGTGTGTGTGTCTATAAATGTGTGTTTGTGTCTATAAATGTGTGTGTGCGTCTATAAGTGTGTGTGTGTCTATAAATGTGTGTGTGTCTATAAATGTGTGTGTGCGTCTATAAGTGTGTGTGTGTGTCTATAAGTGTGTGTGTGTCTATAAGTGAGTGTGTGTCTTTAAATGTGTGTGTGTCTACAAGTGTGTGTGTGTGTCTATAAGTGTGTGTGTGTCTATAAGTGAGTGTGTGTCTATAAATGTGTGTGTGTCTACAAGTGTTTGTGTGTTTCTATAAGTGTGTGTGTGTCTATAAGTGTGTGTGTGTCTATAAGTGTGTGTGTGTGTCTATAAATGTGGGTGTGTCTATAAATGTGGGGGTGTCTATAAATGTGTGGGTGTCTATAAATGTGGGGGTGTGTCTATAAATGTGGGGGTGTGTCTATAAATGTGTGTGTCTATAAATGTGTGTGTGTGTGTCTATAAGTGTGTGTGTGTGTCTATAAGTGCGTGTGTGTGTCTAGAAGTGTGTGTGTGTCTATAAGTGTGTGTGTGTGTCTAGAAGTGTGTGTGTGTCTATAAGTGTGTGTGTGTCTATAAATGTGTGTGTGTCTACAAGTGTGTGTGTGTGTCTATAAGTGTGTGTGTGTCTATAAATGTGTGTTTGTGTATATAAATGTGTGTGTGCGTCTATAAGTGTGTGTGTGTGTCTATAAGTGCGTGTGTGTCTATAAGTGTGTGTGTGTCTATAAATGTGTGTGTGTCTACAAGTGTGTGTGTGTGTCTATAAGTGTGTGTGTGTCTATAAATGTGTGTTTGTGTCTATAAATGTGTGTGTGCGTCTATAAGTGTGTGTGTGTCTATAAATGTGTGTTTGTGTCTATAAATGTGTGTGTGCGTCTATAAGTGTGTGTGTGTGTCTATAAGTGTGTGTGTGTCTATAAGTGAGTGTGTGTCTTTAAATGTGTGTGTGTCTACAAGTGTGTGTGTGTGTCTATAAGTGTGTGTGCGTCTATAAGTGTGTGTGTGTGTCTATAAGTGCGTGCGTGTCTATAAGTGAGTGTGTGTCTATAAATGTGTGTGTGTCTACAAGTGTGTGTGTGTGTCTATAAGTGCGTGTGTGTCTATAAGTGTGTGTGTGCGTCTATAAATGTGTGTGTGTCTACAAGTGTGTGTGTGTCTATAAGTGTGGGTGTGTGTCTATAAGTGTGTGTGTGCGTCTATAAGTGTGTGTGTGTCTATAAGAGTGTGTGTGTGTCTATAAGTGTGTATGTGTCTGTGTGTTTGTCTATAAGTGTGGGGGGGTGTATATAAATGGGGGGGTGTGTCTATAAATGTGGGTGTGTCTATAAAATGTGGGGGCATGTCTATAAATGTGGGGGGGTGTCTATAAATGTGGGGGTGTGTCTATAAATGTGGGTGTGTCTATAATTGTGGGGGTGTGTCCCTAAATGTGGGGCTGTGTCTATGAATGTGGAGTTGTGTCTATAAATGTGGGGGTGTCTATAATTGTGGGGGTGTGTCCCTAAATGTGGGGGTGTCTATAAATGTGGGGGTGTCTATAAATGTGGGGGTGTGTCTATAAATGTGGGGGGGTGTCTATAAATGTGGGCGTGTCTCTAAATGTGGGCGTGTCTATAAATGTGGGGGCGTGTCTATAAATGTGGGTGTGTGTCTATAAATGTGGGTGTGTCTATAAATGTGGGGGGGTGTCTATAAATGTGGGTGTGTGTCTATAAATGTGGGGGGGTGTCTATAAATGTGGGTGTGTCTATAAGTGTGTGTGTGTGTCTATAAGTGTGTGGGTGTGTCTATAAGTGTTTGTGTGTCTATAAGTGTGTGTGTGTGTCTATAAATGTGTGTGTGTGTCTATAAGTGTGTGTGTGTGCCTATAAGTGTGTGGGTGTGTCTATAAGTGTTTGTGTGTCTATAAGTGTGTGTGTGTGTGTATAAATGTGTGTGTGTGTCTATAAGTGTGTGTGTGTGTCTATAAGTGTGTGGGTGTGTCTATAAGTGTTTGTGTGTTTCTATAAGTGTGTGTGTGTCTATAAGTGTGTGTGTGTCTATAAGTGTGTGTGTGTGTCTATAAATGTGGGGGGGTGTCTATAAATGTGGGTGTGTCTATAAATGTGTGGGTGTCTATAAATGTGGGGGTGTGTCTATAAATGTGGGGGTGTGTCTATAAATGTGTGTGTCTATAAATGTGTGTGTGTGTGTCTATAAGTGCGTGTGTGTCTATAAGTGTGTGTGTGTCTATAAATGTGTGTGTGTCTACAAGTGTGTGTGTGTGTCTATAAGTGTGTGTGTGTCTATAAATGTGTGTTTGTGTCTATAAATGTGTGTGTGCGTCTATAAGTGTGTGTGTGTGTCTATAAGTGCGTGTGTGTCTATAAATGTGTGTGTGTCTATAAATGTGTGTGTGTGTCTATAAATGTGTGTGTGTCTACAAGTGTGTGTGTGTGTCTATAAGTGCGTGTGTGTCTATAAGTGTGTGTGTGCGTCTATAAATGTGTGTGTGTCTACAAGTGTGTGTGTGTCTATAAGTGTGGGTGTGTCTATAAGTGTGTGTGTGCGTCTATAAGTGTGTGTGTGTCTATAAGAGTGTGTGTGTGTCTATAAGTGTGTGTGTGTCTGTGTGTTTGTCTATAAGTGTGGGGGGGTGTCTATAAATGGGGGTGTGTGTCTATAAATGTGGGGGTGTCTATAAATGTGGGGATGTGTCTATAAATGTGGGGGTGTGTCTATAAATGGGGGTGTGTCTATAAATGTGGGTGTGTCTATAAATGCGGTGGTGCGTCTATAAATGTGGGTGTGTCTATAAATGTGGGGGTGCGTCTATAAATGTGGGCGTGTCTATAAATGTGGGTGTGTCTATAAAATGTGGGGGCGTGTCTATAAATGTGGGGGGGTGTCTATAAATGTGGGTGTGTCTATAAATGTGGGTTTGTCTATAAATGTGGGGGTGTGTCTATAAATGTGGGTGTGTCTATAATTGTGGGGGTGTGTCCATAAATGTGGGGCTGTGTCTATAAATGTGGAGTTGTGTCTATAAATGTGGGGGTGTCTGTAAATGTGGGGGTGTCTATAAATGTGGGGGTGTGTCTATAAACGTGGGCGTGTCTATAAACGAGGGTGTGTCTATAAATGTGGGGGTGTGTCTATAAATGTGGGGGTGTCTATAAATGTGGGGGTGTCTATAATTGTGGGGGTGTGTCCATAAATGTGGGGCTGTGTCTATAAATGTGGAGTTGTGTCCATAAATGTGGGGGTGTCTATAAATGTGGTGGTGTCTGTAAATGTGGGGGTGTCTATAAATGTGGGGGTGTCTATAAATGTGGGGGTGTGTCTATAAATGTGGGGGTGTCTATAAATGTGGGGGTGTCTATAAATGTGGGGGTGTGTCTATAAATGTGGGGGGGTGTGTCTATAAATGTGGGGGTGTGTCAATAAATGTGGGTGTGTCTATAAATGGGGGTGTGTCTATAAATGTGGGTGTGTCTATAAATGTGGGGGTGCGTCTATAAATGTGGGGGGGTGTCTATAAATGTGGGGGGGTGTCTATAAATGTGGGGGGGTGTCTATAAATGTGGGTGTGTCTATAAATGTGGGGGTGTGTCTATAAATGTGGGTGTGTCTATAATTGTGGGGGTGTGTCCATAAATGTTGGGCTGTGTCTATAAATGTGGAGTTGTGTCTATAAATGTGGGGGTGTCTATAAATGTGGTGGTGTCTGTAAATGTGGGGGTGTCTATAAATGTGGGGGTGTCTATAAAGGTGGGTGTATATCTGTGTGTGAATATCTCTGTGTGTGTGTATCTGTGTGTGTACATATCTGTGTGTGTGTATATCTGTGTGTGTGTAAATCTGTGTGTGTGTATATCTGTGTGTGTATATCTGTGTGTGTATATCTGTGTGTGTGTATATCTGTGTGTGTATATCTCTGTGTGTGTATATCTGTGTGTGTGTGTATCTGTGTGTATATCTGTGTGTGTGTATAGCTGTGTGTGTGTATAGCTGTGTGTGTGTATATCTGTGTGTGTGTATATCTGTGTGTGTGTATCTGTGTGTGCGTATCTGTGTGTGCGTATCTGTGTGTGCGTATCTGTGTGTGCGTATCTGTGTGCGTGTATATCTGTGTGCGTGTGTATCTGTGTGCGTGTGTATATCTGTGTGTGTATATATCTGTGTGTGTATATATTTGTGTGCGTGTATTTGTGTGCGCGTGTATATCTGTGCACGTGAATATCTGTGTGTGTGTATATCTGTGTGTGTATATCTGTGTGTTTATGTATCTGTGTGTGTATTTGTATGTGTGTGTATATATCTGTGTGCGTATCTATCTGTGTGTGTGTATATATCTGTGTGTGTATTTGTATGTGTGTGTATATATCTGTGTGCGTATCTATCTGTGTGTGTGTATATATCTGTGTGCGTATCTATCTGTGTGTGTATCTGTGCGTGTGTATTTGTGCGTGTGTATCTGTGTGTGTGTGTATCTGTGTGCGTGTGTCTATAAATGGGGGCATGTCTGTAAATGTGGGGGCGTGTCTGTAAATGTGGGGGTGTGTCTATAAATGTGGGGGTGTGTCTATAAATGTGGGCGTGTCTATAAATGTGGGCGTGTCTATAAATGTGCGTGTGTCTATAAATGTGGGGGTGTGTCTATAAATGTGTGTGTGTGTGTCTATAAATGTGGGCGTGTCTATAAATGAGGAGGTGTTTCTATAAATGTGGGGGTGTCTATAAATGTGGGGGTGCGTCTATAAATGTGGGTGTGTCTATAAATGTGGGTCTGTCTATAAATGTGGATGTGTCTATAAATGTGGATGTGTGTCTATAAATGTGGGGTTGTCTATAAATGTGGGTGTATATCTGTGTGTGTATATCTCTGTGTGTGTACATCTCTGTGTGTGTACATCTCTGTGTGTATGTCTGTGTGTGTGTATGTCTGTGTGTGTGTATGTCTGTGTGTCTGTATATATCTGTGTGTGTTTATATCTGTGTGTGTGTATATCTGTGTGTGTGTATATCTGTGTGTGTGTATATCTGTGTGTGTGTATATCTGTGTGTGTGTATATCTGTGTGTGTGTATATCTGTGTGTGTATATCTGTGTGTGTGTATATCTGTGTGTGTGTATATCTGTGGGTGTATATCTGTGTGTGTGTATATCTGTGGGTGTATATATCTGTGGGTGTATATATCTGTGGGTGTATATATCTGTGGGTGTATATCTGTGGGTGTATCTGTGTGTGTGTATAATAATACACCCCTCACACCGCATACTCATCCTGTTGTTCCTATTGCAGTGCTGATGCCTTTATTAATCCTCCCTGCTTTCCATCCTCACATGCTGCACGTTGGATTCCTCCACTGATTCCAGATTGTTGCCGCTCCGCATCCATGTGTGTCAGCTCAGCATCTGTGTGCACAATGAAACACCAGTCACCGATTGGCTGCAGGATCATCTTATTGCCTGCAGGACCCCACTGTGTGCTGTAGGATCATCCCGTGCCTGAAGGACCCCATTGTGTGCGGTAGGATCATCTATCTCCATCATCATCACCTCCATCATAATAATAATGGCCAATTGCTAATTAATAATGCTCCGTCAAATACTAATTCCGCTTTTGAGCTAGTAAAGTTCCAGTGCTAATAATAAGACTCCATTGCCAATAAATAAGAGTCCATTGCCAATAAATAAGACTCCATTGCTAATTAGTATCCATTGCCAGTAACTTAAACTCCATTGCTAATAAGTAAGAGTCTATTTCCAATAAATAAGAATCCACTGTTAATTAGACTCCTTAGCTAATTACTATGACTCCATTGCCAATAAATAAGACTCCACTGCCAACAAATAAGACTCCATTGCAAAGGAAGACTATATTGCTAATAAATAAGACTCCATTGCTAATAAATAAGACTCCATTGACAATAATTAAGATTCACTTCCTAATAAATAAGTCTCCATTGGTAATAATGAGATTCCATTGTGAATAAGTAAGGCTCCACTGCCAATTAATGAGTCTCCATTGCCAAGAAATTGAACTCCATTGCCAATAAATAGAACTCCAAGGCCAATAAATAAGAATCCATTGCTAATTAATAAGACTCCATTGCCAATAAATAAGACTCAATTGCCAATAAATAAGACTCCATTGCCAATAATAATACTATATTGCCAGTGAAAAAGACTACATTGTGAATAATTAAGACACCATTCCCAATAATTAAGACCCTATTACCAATTAATAAGACTCCATTGCCAATAAATAAGACTCCTTTGGTAATAAATTAGACTCCATTGCTCATTAGACTCCATTGCTAATAAATAAGAATCCATTGCATATAAATAAGTCTCCATTGCCAATGAATAAGACTCCATTGCTAATAAAGAAGTATCCATTGCCTATAAATGAGACTCAATTACCAGTAAATAAGAGTCCATTGTTAATAAATAAGATTCCATTGCCTATAATTAAGACTATATTGCTAATAAATAATACTCCATTGCTAATTATACTCCTTTGTTACTAAGATTCCATTGCTAATTAATAATGCTGCGTAGCTAATAATAAGACTCCACTGCCCATAAATATAACTCCATATTCAGTAAATAAGACTCCATACCCAGTAAATAAGACATTTCTAATAAATAAGACTCCATAGCTCATAAATAAGACTCCTTTGCTAATTAGAATCCATTGCCAATAAATAACACTTCACTGCTAATAAATAAGACTCCACTGCCAATGTCTGAGACTCCATTGCTAATACGTAAGACTCCATAGCCAATAATTAAGACTCCATTGCCAATAAATAAGACTCCATAGCCAATAAATAAGACTCCATTGTTAATAGTTAAGACTCCATAGCCAATAAATAGGACTCCATTGCCAATAAATAGGACTCCATTGCCAATAAATAAGACTCCATAGCCAATAAATAAGACTCCATTGCCAATAAATAAGACTCCATTGCCAATAATAAAGACTCCACTGCCAATAATAAAGACTCCATTGCTAATTAGACTCTTCTGTCAATAAATAAGACTCCATTGCTAATAATAATACTATATTGCCAATTAATAAGACTCCATTGATAATAAATAACATTCCATTCCTAATAATTAAGACACCATTGCCAATAATTAAGACTCCATTGCCAATTAATCGGACCCCACTGATAATACATAAGACTCCATTTCTAATAAATAAGACTCCACTGCCAATAAATAAGACTCTACTGCCAGTAACTAAGACTCCATTGACAATAAATAAAAGTCTGTTGCTAATTAATAAGACTCCATTGCTAATAAATGAAACACCATTGCTAATAACTAAGACTCCATTGCCAATAAGTAAGACTCCATTGCTAATTAGACTCCACTGCTAATTAATAAGACTCAATTGCTAATTTGCCTGCATTGGTAATAAATAAGACTCCATTGCCAATAAATAAGAATCTATTGCCATTAAATAAGACTCCTTTGCCAATAAATAAGACTCCATGGCTAATAAATAAGACTCCATTGCCAATAAATAAGACTCCATTGCCAATAAATAAGACTCCATTGCTAATTAGATTCCATTGCTAATAATGCAGACTCCATTGCCAATCAATCAGCCTCCATCCATGTTACTCACTCAGTGCCTGCTTGTGTTCCCAGCCCTATTCCTGCAGGTAACAGTATTGTTCACAGTGTGGTACCTGCAGATGTGGGCAGTGCCTTCATTGCGGTGTCGTGTCCAACATGTGCCAGCAGAGCCCCGAGAGATGCGCGGCTCCCGATGAGAACAGCGAGGAACAGAAACCTGCATTGCCTGGAACGCCTCGGAACTCAACTTTGCTGAGCGGGATTTGCCTGCCCTGCAGGTAAGAGCAGCACACACTGACTGTGTTGGATCTGTTCCTTAGTGGGACTTGAGCTCATGAGCCAGAGCTCATTGCTGCACTGCAGTGCTGAATGCTGAGTGCAGTGCCCTTCTTGCTGCCCCCAATGGCAGCCATTGCCTTCTGCCCCACAACTACAGCCTATGCATTGCGCCCCCCAAGTACAGCCTAAGGATTGCACCCCCTAAGTGCCACCTTCCTCTTCTGCTGCCCAAGTCCAGCCATCCTCTTCTACCCCCAAGTACAGCCTATGCATCGCGCCCCCCAAGTACAGCCTACGCATCGAGCCCCCCAGTTACAGCCTATGCATCGCGCCCCCCAAGTACAGCCTATATGTCGCGCCCCCCAAGTACAGCCTATGCATCAAACCCCCCAAGTACAGCCTATGCATCGAACCCCCAAGTACAGCCTAAGCATCGCGCCCCCCAAGTACAACCATCTCTTCTTCCCCCCAAGTACAGCCTATGCGTTGAGACCCCTAATTGCTGCCACCCTCTTCTTCCCCCCAAGTACAGCCTATGCGCCGCGCCCCCTAATTGCTGCCATCCACTTCTTCCCCCCAAATACAGCCTAAGCGTTGCGCCCCCCAAGTGCCACCATCCTCTTTTGCCCCCCAAGTACAGCCTATGCGTTGAGACCACTAAGTGCTGCCATTCTCTTCTGCCCCCCAAGTACAGCCTAAGCATCGCGCCCCGTAATTGCTGCCATCCTCTTCTTCCCCCCACGTACAGCCTATGCATCGAGTCCCCCAAGTACAGCCTATGTATCCACCCCCCAAGTACAGCCTATGCATTGAGACCCCTAAGTGCTGCCATTCTCTTCTGCCCCCCAATTACAGCCTATGCATTGCGCCCCCCAAGTACAGCCTATGCATCGAGCCCCCAAGTACAGCCTAGGCGTTGAGACCCCTAAGTGCAGCCATCCTCTTCTGCCCCCGAAGTACAGCCTAAGCGTTGAGACCCCTAAGTGCAGCCATCCTCTTCTGCCCCCCAAGTACAGCCTATGCATCGCACCTCCAAATGCTGCCATCTTTTTCTGCCCCCCAAGTACAGCCTAAGCATTGCGCCCCCCAAGTGCCACCATCCTCTTCTGCCCCCCAAGTACAGCCTAAGCGTTGAGACCCCTAAGTGCAGCCATCCTCTTCTGCCCCCCAAGTACAGCCTAAGCGTCGCACCTCTAAAAGCCGCCATCCTCTTCTGCCCCCCAAGTACAGCCTAAGCGTCGCACCTCTAAAAGCCGCCATCCTCTTCTGCCCCCCAAGTACAGCCTAAGCTTCGCACCTCTAAAAGCCGCCATCCTCTTCTGCCCCCAAGTACAGCCTATGCGTTGAGACCCCTAAGTGCTGCCATTCTCTTCTGCCCCCCAAGTACAGCCTATGCATAGCGCCCCCCAAGTACAGCCTATGCATCGCGCCCCCCAATTACAGCCTATGCATCGCGCCCCGCAATTACAGCCTATGCATCGAGCCCTCCAGGAACAGCCTTTACGTCGCGCCCCCTAATTGCTGCCACCCTCTTCTTCCCCCCAAGTACAGCCTAAGCGTCGCGCCCCCCAAGTGCCACCATCCTCTTTTGCCCCCCAATTACAGCCTATGCGTTGAGACCCCTATGTGCTGCCATTCTCTTCTGCCCCCCAAATACAGCCTATGCATCGTGCCCCCCAAGTACAGCCTATGCATTGCGCCCCCCAAGTACAGCCTAAGCATCGCGCCCTGCAATTACAGCCTATGCATCACACCCCCCAAGTACAGCCTAAGCATCGCGCCCCCTAATTGCTGCCATCCTATTCTGCCCCCCAAGTACAGCCTATGCGTTGAGACCCCTAATTGCTGCCATCCTCTTCTTCCCTCCAAGTACAGCCTAAGCGTTGAGACCCCTAAGTGCTGCCATCCTCTTCTGCCCCCCAAGTACAGCCTATGCATTGAGACCCCTAAGTGCTGCCATTCTCTTCTGCCCCCCAAGTACAGCCTATGCATTGCGCCCCCCAAGTACAGCCTATGCATCGAGCCCCCAAGTACAGCCTAAGCATCGCGCCCCCCAAGTCCAGCCTATATGTTGCGCCCCATAAGTGCCGCCATCACATTCTGCCCCCAGGTCCATCCATCATATTCTGCCCCCCAACTTCGTTTCTGTTCCCCCGTGGTTCCATTCAGTTCTTTATTGCTGCTGTTGCTCCTCCATTGCAGTTCTGCGTTGTGTCCCCCAGGTTGTTGCTCCCATTGCTGTTAATAGGGCTGCAAAGCAAAGGGAGATTCAGATTGCTGCTGTGAATGTCCTATATGATACCCATAAGGATTAATGGGGCTTACGGAGTCTTATGGAATCCTATGGGGCCTATGTGGGGTATCTATGGGGTCTAATGTGGGCGTATGGGGTCTTATGATATCATTTGAGGCTTCTATGGGCTCTCTATGGGGTTTAATGGGGCCCTATAGGGTCTTAGGGGATCCTATGGGGCGTATATTAGGTCTCTATGGTGCTTAATGAGGACCTATGGGGTCTAACGGGGTCATATGGGGCATCTATGGGCTTTAATGAGGACCTCTGGGGTCTAAGGGGGTCCTATGGGGTTTATTGGGGATCCGTATGGGGGGTACATAGAGACTATGGGAATTGATGGGGTCCGTAAGGGGTGTAATGGGGAGTTATGGGGTATTAATGGGGTTTGATGTGTGTATATGTGTGTGTATATATATATATCCCTTATACCCCATATCCATCCTGTTGTTCCTATTGCAGTGCTGATGCCTTTATTAATCCTCCCTGCTTTCCATCCTCACATGCTGCACGTTGGATTCCTCCACTGAGTCCAGATTGTTGCCGCTCCGCATCCATGTGTGTCAGCTCAGCATCTGTGTGCACAATGAAACACCAGTCACCGATTGGCTGCAGGATCATCTTATTGCCTGCTGGACCCCATTGTGTGCGGTAGGATCATCCCGTGCCTGAAGGACCCCATTGTGTGCGGTAGGATCATCTATCTCCATCGTCACCACCTCCATCATAATAATAATGGCCAATTGCTAATTAATAATGCTCCGTCAAATACTAATTCCGCTTTAGAGCTAGTAAAGTTCCAGTGTTAATAATAAGACTCCATTGCCAATAAATAAGAGTCCATTCCCAATAAATAAGACTCCATTGCTAATTAGTATCCATTGCCAATAAATTAAACTCCATTGCTAATAAGTAAGAGTCTATTTCCAATAAATAAGAATCCACTGCTAATTAGACTCCTTAGCTAATTACTATGACTCCATTGCCAATAAGACTCCACTGCCAACAAATAAGACTCCATTGCAAAGGAAGACTATATTGCTAATAAATAAGACTCCATTGCTAATAAATAAGACTCCATTGACAATAAATAAGATTCAATTCCTAATCAATAAATCTCCATTGGTAATAATGAGATTCCATTGTGAATAAGTAAGGCTCCACTGCCAATTAATGAGTCTCCATTGCCAAGAAATTGAACTCCATTGCCAATAAATAGAACTCCAAGGCCAATAAATAAGAATCCATTGCTAATTAATAAGACTCCATTGCCAACAATTAAGACTCCATTGCCAATAATAATACTATATTGCCAGTGAAAAAGACTCCATTGTGAATAATTAAGACACCATTCCCAATAATTAAGACCCTATGACCAATAAATAAGAATCCATTGCTAATTAAAAAAATACCATTACTAATAACGAAGACTCCATTGCCAATAAATAACAATCCATTGCTAAAAAGACTCCATTCCTAATAATTAAGACACCATTGCCAATAAATAAGACTCCATTGCCAATAAATAAGACTCCATTGCCAATGAATAAGACTCCATTGCCAATAAATAAGACTCCATTGCCAATAAATAATACGCTATTGCTAATAAATAACACTCCATTGCTAATAAATAACACTCCATTGCTGATAAGTAAGACTCTTTGGTGATAAATAAAACTCAATTGCCAATAAATAAGCCTCCATTGCCACTAAGTATGACTCCCTTACTAATTAGACTCCATTGCTAATAAATAAGACTCCATAGGAAGTAAATAACACACCATTGGTAATAAGTAAGAGTCCTTTGCGAATTAGAATCTATTGCAAATAAATAAGACTCCATTGCCAATAAATGAGTCTCCATTGCCAATAATTAAGACCCTATTACCAATAAATAAGTCTCCATTGCCAATAAATAAGACTCCATTGCCAATAAATAAGACCCCATTGCCAATAAATAAGACCCCATTGCCAATAAATAAGACTCCATTGCCAATAAATAAGACTCCATTGCTAATCAGACTCCATTGCTAATCAGACTCCATTGCTAATCAGGCAGACTTCATTGCTAATCAGGCAGACTCCATTGCTAATTAATAAGACTCCATTGCCAATAAATAAGACTCCATTGCTAATTAGATTCCATTGCTAATAATGCAGACTCCATTGCCAATCAATCAGCCTCCATCCATGTTACTCACTCAGTGCCTGCTTGTGTTCCCAGCCCTATTCCTGCAGGTAACAGTATTGTTCACAGTGTGGTACCTGCAGATGTGGGCAGCGCCTTCATTGCGGTGTCGTGTCCAACATGTGCCAGCAGAGCCCCGAGAGATGCGCGGCTCCCGATGAGAACAGCGAGGAACAGAAACCTGCATTGCCTGGAACGCCTCGGAACTCAACTTTGCTGAGCGGGATTTGCCTGCCCTGCAGGTAAGAGCAGCACACACTGACTGTGTTGGATCTGTTCCTTAGTGGGACTTGAGCTCATGAGCCAGAGCTCATTGCTGCACTGCAGTGCTGAATGCTGAGTGCAGTGCCCTTCTTGCTGCCCCCAGTGGCAGCCATTGCCTTCTGCCCCACAACTACAGCCTATGCATTGCGCCCCCCAAGTACAGAATAAGGATTGCACCCCCTAAGTGCCACCTTCCTCTTCTGCTGCCCAAGTCCAGCCATCCTCTTCTACCCCCAAGTACAGCCTATGCATCGCGCCCCCCAAGTACAGCCTATGCATCGAGCCCCCCAGTTACAACCTATGCATCGAGCCCCCCAGTTACAGCCTATGCATCGAGCCCCCCAGTTACAGCCTATATGTTGCGCCCCCTAATTGCTGCCATCCTCTTCTTCCCCCAAAGTACAGCCTAAGCGTTGAGACCCCTAATTGCTGCCATCCACTTCTTCCCCCCAAATACAGCCTAAGCGTTGCGCCCCCCAAGTGCCACCATCCTGTTTTGCCCCCCAAGTACAGCCTATGCGTTGAGACCCCAAAGTGCTGCCATTCTCTTCTGCCCCCCAAGTACAGCCTAAGCATCGCGCCCCGTAATTGCTGCCATCCTCTTCTGCCTCCCAAGTACAGCCTATGCATTGAGCCCCCCAAGTACAGCCTATTTATCGCACCCCCCAAGTTCAGCCTATGCATTGAGACCCCTAAGTGCTGCCATTCTCTTCTGCCCCCCAATTACAGCCTATGCATTGCGCCCCCCAAGTACAGCCTATGCATCGAGCCCCCCAAGTACAGCCTATGCATCCCGCCCCCTAATTGCTGCCATCCTCTTCTGCCCCCCAAGTACAGCCTAAGCGTTGAGACCCCTAAGTGCTGCCATCCTCTTCTGCCCCCCAAGTACAGCCTATGCATCGCACCTCCAAATGCTGCCATCTTTTTCTGCCCCCCAAGTACAGCCTAAGCATTGCGCCCCCCAAGTGCCACCATCCTCTTCTGCCCCCCAAGTACAGCCTAAGCGTTGAGACCCCTAAGTGCAGCCATCCTCTTCTGCCCCCCAAGTACAGCCTAAGCGTCGCACCTCTAAAAGCTGCCATCCTCTTCTGCCCCCCAAGTACAGCCTAAGCGTCGCACCTCTAAAAGCCGCCATCCTCTTCTGCCCCCAAAGTACAGCCTAAGCTTCGCACCTCTAAAAGCCGCCATCCTCTTCTGCCCCCCAAGTACAGCCTATGCGTTGAGACCCCTAAGTGCTGCCATTCTCTTCTGCCCCCCAATTACAGCCTATGCATAGCGCCCCCCAAATACAGCCTATGCATCGCGCCCCGCAATTACAGCCTATGCATCGAGCCCTCCAAGAACAGCCTTTACGTCGCGCCCCCTAATTGCTGCCACCCTCTTCTTCCCCCCAAGTACAGCCTAAGCGTTGAGACCCCTAATTGCTGCCATCCTGTTCTTCCCCCCAAGTACAGCCTAAGCGTCGCGCCCCCCAAGTGCCACCATCCTCTTTTGCCCCCCAATTACAGCCTATGCGTTGAGACCCCTATGTGCTGCCATTCTCTTCTGCCCCCCAAATACAGCCTATGCATCGTGCCCCCCAAGTACAGCCTATGCATTGCGCCCCCCAAGTACAGCCTAAGCATCGCGCCCCCTAATTGCTGCCATCCTATTCTGCCCCCCAAGTACAGCCTATGCGTTGAGACCCCTAATTGCTGCCACCCTCTTCTGCCCCCCAAGTACAGCCTAAGCATTGAGACCCCTAAGTGCTGCCATCCTCTTCTGCCCCCCAAGTACAGCCTATGCATTGAGACCCCTAAGTGCTGCCATTCTCTTCTGCCCCCCAAGTACAGCCTATGCATAGCGCCCCCCAAGTACAGCCTATGCATCGCGCCCCCCAATTACAGCCTATGCATCGCGCCCCGCAATTACAGCCTATGCATCGAGCCCTCCAAGAACAGCCTTTACGTCGCGCCCCCTAATTGCTGCCACCCTCTTCTTCCCCCCAAGTACAGCCTAAGCGTCGCGCCCCCCAAGTGCCACCATCCTCTTTTGCCCCCCAATTACAGCCTATGCGTTGAGACCCCTATGTGCTGCCATTCTCTTCTGCCCCCCAAATACAGCCTATGCATCGTGCCCCCCAAGTACAGCCTATGCATTGCGCCCCCCAAGTACAGCCTAAGCATCGCGCCCTGCAATTACAGCCTATGCATCACACCCCCCAAGTACAGCCTAAGCATCGCGCCCCCTAATTGCTGCCATCCTATTCTGCCCCCCAAGTACAGCCTATGCGTTGAGACCCCTAATTGCTGCCATCCTCTTCTTCCCTCCAAGTACAGCCTAAGCGTTGAGACCCCTAAGTGCTGCCATCCTCTTCTGCCCCCCAAGTACAGCCTATGCATTGAGACCCCTAAGTGCTGCCATTCTCTTCTGCCCCCCAAGTACAGCCTATGCATTGCGCCCCCCAAGTACAGCCTATGCATCGAGCCCCCAAGTACAGCCTAAGCATCGCGCCCCCCAAGTCCAGCCTATATGTTGCGCCCCATAAGTGCCGCCATCACATTCTGCCCCCAGGTCCATCCATCATATTCTGCCCCCCAACTTCGTTTCTGTTCCCCCGTGGTTCCATTCAGTTCTTTATTGCTGCTGTTGCTCCTCCATTGCAGTTCTGCGTTGTGTCCCCCAGGTTGTTGCTCCCATTGCTGTTAATAGGGCTGCAAAGCAAAGGGAGATTCAGATTGCTGCTGTGAATGTCCTATATGATACCCATAAGGATTAATGGGGCTTACGGAGTCTTATGGAATCCTATGGGGCCTATGTGGGGTATCTATGGGGTCTAATGTGGGCGTATGGGGTCTTATGATATCATTTGAGGCTTCTATGGGCTCTCTATGGGGTTTAATGGGGCCCTATAGGGTCTTAGGGGATCCTATGGGGCGTATATTAGGTCTCTATGGTGCTTAATGAGGACCTATGGGGTCTAACGGGGTCATATGGGGCATCTATGGGCTTTAATGAGGACCTCTGGGGTCTAAGGGGGTCCTATGGGGTTTATTGGGGATCCGTATGGGGGGTACATAGAGACTATGGGAATTGATGGGGTCCGTAAGGGGTGTAATGGGGAGTTATGGGGTATTAATGGGGTTTGATGTGTGTATATGTGTGTGTATATATATATATCCCTTATACCCCATATCCATCCTGTTGTTCCTATTGCAGTGCTGATGCCTTTATTAATCCTCCCTGCTTTCCATCCTCACATGCTGCACGTTGGATTCCTCCACTGAGTCCAGATTGTTGCCGCTCCGCATCCATGTGTGTCAGCTCAGCATCTGTGTGCACAATGAAACACCAGTCACCGATTGGCTGCAGGATCATCTTATTGCCTGCTGGACCCCATTGTGTGCGGTAGGATCATCCCGTGCCTGAAGGACCCCATTGTGTGCGGTAGGATCATCTATCTCCATCGTCACCACCTCCATCATAATAATAATGGCCAATTGCTAATTAATAATGCTCCGTCAAATACTAATTCCGCTTTAGAGCTAGTAAAGTTCCAGTGTTAATAATAAGACTCCATTGCCAATAAATAAGAGTCCATTCCCAATAAATAAGACTCCATTGCTAATTAGTATCCATTGCCAATAAATTAAACTCCATTGCTAATAAGTAAGAGTCTATTTCCAATAAATAAGAATCCACTGCTAATTAGACTCCTTAGCTAATTACTATGACTCCATTGCCAATAAGACTCCACTGCCAACAAATAAGACTCCATTGCAAAGGAAGACTATATTGCTAATAAATAAGACTCCATTGCTAATAAATAAGACTCCATTGACAATAAATAAGATTCAATTCCTAATCAATAAATCTCCATTGGTAATAATGAGATTCCATTGTGAATAAGTAAGGCTCCACTGCCAATTAATGAGTCTCCATTGCCAAGAAATTGAACTCCATTGCCAATAAATAGAACTCCAAGGCCAATAAATAAGAATCCATTGCTAATTAATAAGACTCCATTGCCAACAATTAAGACTCCATTGCCAATAATAATACTATATTGCCAGTGAAAAAGACTCCATTGTGAATAATTAAGACACCATTCCCAATAATTAAGACCCTATGACCAATAAATAAGAATCCATTGCTAATTAAAAAAATACCATTACTAATAACGAAGACTCCATTGCCAATAAATAACAATCCATTGCTAAAAAGACTCCATTCCTAATAATTAAGACACCATTGCCAATAAATAAGACTCCATTGCCAATAAATAAGACTCCATTGCCAATGAATAAGACTCCATTGCCAATAAATAAGACTCCATTGCCAATAAATAATACGCTATTGCTAATAAATAACACTCCATTGCTAATAAATAACACTCCATTGCTGATAAGTAAGACTCTTTGGTGATAAATAAAACTCAATTGCCAATAAATAAGCCTCCATTGCCACTAAGTATGACTCCCTTACTAATTAGACTCCATTGCTAATAAATAAGACTCCATAGGAAGTAAATAACACACCATTGGTAATAAGTAAGAGTCCTTTGCGAATTAGAATCTATTGCAAATAAATAAGACTCCATTGCCAATAAATGAGTCTCCATTGCCAATAATTAAGACCCTATTACCAATAAATAAGTCTCCATTGCCAATAAATAAGACTCCATTGCCAATAAATAAGACCCCATTGCCAATAAATAAGACTCCATTGCCAATAAATAAGACTCCATTGCTAATCAGACTCCATTGCTAATCAGACTCCATTGCTAATCAGGCAGACTTCATTGCTAATCAGGCAGACTCCATTGCTAATTAATAAGACTCCATTGCCAATAAATAAGACTCCATTGCTAATTAGATTCCATTGCTAATAATGCAGACTCCATTGCCAATCAATCAGCCTCCATCCATGTTACTCACTCAGTGCCTGCTTGTGTTCCCAGCCCTATTGCTGCAGGTAACAGCATTGTTCACAGTGTGGTACCTGCAGATGTGGGCAGCGCCTTCATTGCGGTGTCGTGTCCAACATGTGCCAGCAGAGCCCCGAGAGATGCGCGGCTCCCGATGAGAACAGCGAGGAACAGAAACCTGCATTGCCTGGAACGCCTCGGAACTCAACTTTGCTGAGCGGGATTTGCCTGCCCTGCAGGTAAGAGCAGCACACACTGACTGTGTTGGATCTGTTCCTTAGTGGGACTTGAGCTCATGAGCCAGAGCTCATTGCTGCACTGCAGTGCTGAATGCTGAGTGCAGTGCCCTTCTTGCTGCCCCCAGTGGCAGCCATTGCCTTCTGCCCCACAACTACAGCCTATGCATTGCGCCCCCCAAGTACAGAATAAGGATTGCACCCCCTAAGTGCCACCTTCCTCTTCTGCTGCCCAAGTCCAGCCATCCTCTTCTACCCCCAAGTACAGCCTATGCATCGCGCCCCCCAAGTACAGCCTATGCATCGAGCCCCCCAGTTACAACCTATGCATCGAGCCCCCCAGTTACAGCCTATGCATCGAGCCCCCCAGTTACAGCCTATATGTTGCGCCCCCTAATTGCTGCCATCCTCTTCTTCCCCCAAAGTACAGCCTAAGCGTTGAGACCCCTAATTGCTGCCATCCACTTCTTCCCCCCAAATACAGCCTAAGCGTTGCGCCCCCCAAGTGCCACCATCCTCTTTTGCCCCCCAAGTACAGCCTATGCGTTGAGACCCCAAAGTGCTGCCATTCTCTTCTGCCCCCCAAGTACAGCCTAAGCATCGCGCCCCGTAATTGCTGCCATCCTCTTCTGCCTCCCAAGTACAGCCTATGCATTGAGCCCCCCAAGTACAGCCTATTTATCGCACCCCCCAAGTTCAGCCTATGCATTGAGACCCCTAAGTGCTGCCATTCTCTTCTGCCCCCCAATTACAGCCTATGCATTGCGCCCCCCAAGTACAGCCTATGCATCGAGCCCCTCAAGTACAGCCTATGCATCCCGCCCCCTAATTGCTGCCATCCTCTTCTGCCCCCCAAGTACAGCCTAAGCGTTGAGACCCCTAAGTGCTGCCATCCTCTTCTGCCCCCCAAGTACAGCCTATGCATCGCACCTCCAAATGCTGCCATCTTTTTCTGCCCCCCAAGTACAGCCTAAGCATTGCGCCCCCCAAGTGCCACCATCCTCTTCTGCCCCCCAAGTACAGCCTAAGCGTTGAGACCCCTAAGTGCAGCCATCCTCTTCTGCCCCCCAAGTACAGCCTAAGCGTCGCACCTCTAAAAGCTGCCATCCTCTTCTGCCCCCCAAGTACAGCCTAAGCGTCGCACCTCTAAAAGCCGCCATCCTCTTCTGCCCCCAAAGTACAGCCTAAGCTTCGCACCTCTAAAAGCCGCCATCCTCTTCTGCCCCCCAAGTACAGCCTATGCGTTGAGACCCCTAAGTGCTGCCATTCTCTTCTGCCCCCCAATTACAGCCTATGCATAGCGCCCCCCAAATACAGCCTATGCATCGCGCCCCGCAATTACAGCCTATGCATCGAGCCCTCCAAGAACAGCCTTTACGTCGCGCCCCCTAATTGCTGCCACCCTCTTCTTCCCCCCAAGTACAGCCTAAGCGTTGAGACCCCTAATTGCTGCCATCCTGTTCTTCCCCCCAAGTACAGCCTAAGCGTCGCGCCCCCCAAGTGCCACCATCCTCTTTTGCCCCCCAATTACAGCCTATGCGTTGAGACCCCTATGTGCTGCCATTCTCTTCTGCCCCCCAAATACAGCCTATGCATCGTGCCCCCCAAGTACAGCCTATGCATTGCGCCCCCCAAGTACAGCCTAAGCATCGCGCCCCCTAATTGCTGCCATCCTATTCTGCCCCCCAAGTACAGCCTATGCGTTGAGACCCCTAATTGCTGCCACCCTCTTCTGCCCCCCAAGTACAGCCTAAGCATTGAGACCCCTAAGTGCTGCCATCCTCTTCTGCCCCCCAAGTACAGCCTATGCATTGAGACCCCTAAGTGCTGCCATTCTCTTCTGCCCCCCAAGTACAGCCTATGCATTGCGCCCCCCAAGTACAGCCTATGCATCGAGCCCCCAAGTACAGCCTAAGCATCGCGCCCCCCAAGTCCAGCCTATATGATGCGCCCCATAAGTGCCGCCATCACATTCTGCCCCCAGGTCCATCCATCATATGCTGCCCCCCAACTTCGTTTCTGTTCCCCCGTGGTTCCATTCAGTTCTTTATTGCTGCTGTTGCTCCTCCATTGCAGTTCTGCGTTGTGTCCCCCAGGTTGTTGCTCCCATTGCTGTTAATAGGGCTGCAAAGCAAAGGGAGATTCAGATTGCTGCTGTGAATGTCCTATATGATACCCATAAGGATTAATGGGGCTTACGGAGTCTTATGGAATCCTATGGGGCCTATGTGGAGTATCTATGGGGTCTAATGTGGGCGTATGGGGTCTTATGATATCATTTGAGGCTTCTATGGGCTCTCTATGGGGTTTAATGGGGCCCTATAGGGTCTTAGGGGATCCTATGGGGCGTATATTAGGTCTCTATGGTGCTTAATGAGGACCTATGGGGTCTAACGGGGTCATATGGGGCATCTATGGGCTTTAATGAGGACCTCTGGGGTCTAAGGGGGTCCTATGGGGTTTATTGGGGATCCGTATGGGGGGTACATAGAGACTATGGGAATTGATGGGGTCCGTAAGGGGTGTAATGGGGAGTTATGGGGTATTAATGGGGTTTGATGTGTGTATATGTGTGTGTATATATATATATCCCTTATACCCCATATCCATCCTGTTGTTCCTATTGCAGTGCTGATGCCTTTATTAATCCTCCCTGCTTTCCATCCTCACATGCTGCACGTTGGATTCCTCCACTGAGTCCAGATTGTTGCCGCTCCGCATCCATGTGTGTCAGCTCAGCATCTGTGTGCACAATGAAACACCAGTCACCGATTGGCTGCAGGATCATCTTATTGCCTGCTGGACCCCATTGTGTGCGGTAGGATCATCCCGTGCCTGAAGGACCCCATTGTGTGCGGTAGGATCATCTATCTCCATCGTCACCACCTCCATCATAATAATAATGGCCAATTGCTAATTAATAATGCTCCGTCAAATACTAATTCCGCTTTAGAGCTAGTAAAGTTCCAGTGTTAATAATAAGACTCCATTGCCAATAAATAAGAGTCCATTCCCAATAAATAAGACTCCATTGCTAATTAGTATCCATTGCCAATAAATTAAACTCCATTGCTAATAAGTAAGAGTCTATTTCCAATAAATAAGAATCCACTGCTAATTAGACTCCTTAGCTAATTACTATGACTCCATTGCCAATAAGACTCCACTGCCAACAAATAAGACTCCATTGCAAAGGAAGACTATATTGCTAATAAATAAGACTCCATTGCTAATAAATAAGACTCCATTGACAATAAATAAGATTCAATTCCTAATCAATAAATCTCCATTGGTAATAATGAGATTCCATTGTGAATAAGTAAGGCTCCACTGCCAATTAATGAGTCTCCATTGCCAAGAAATTGAACTCCATTGCCAATAAATAGAACTCCAAGGCCAATAAATAAGAATCCATTGCTAATTAATAAGACTCCATTGCCAACAATTAAGACTCCATTGCCAATAATAATACTATATTGCCAGTGAAAAAGACTCCATTGTGAATAATTAAGACACCATTCCCAATAATTAAGACCCTATGACCAATAAATAAGAATCCATTGCTAATTAAAAAAATACCATTACTAATAACGAAGACTCCATTGCCAATAAATAACAATCCATTGCTAAAAAGACTCCATTCCTAATAATTAAGACACCATTGCCAATAAATAAGACTCCATTGCCAATAAATAAGACTCCATTGCCAATAAATAAGAATCTATTGCCATTAAATAAGACTCCATTGCCAATAAAGAAGACTCCATGGCTAATTAATAAGACTCCATTGCCAATAAATAAGACTCCATGGCCAATAAATAAGACTCCATTGCTAATTAGACTCCATTGCTAATCAATCAGCCTCCATCCATGTTACTCACTCAGTGCCTGCTTGTGTTCCCAGCCCTATTGCTGCAGGTAACAGCATTGTTCACAGTGTGGTACCTGCAGATGTGGGCAGCGCCTTCATTGCCGTGTCATGTCCAACATGTGCCAGCAGAGCCCCGAGAGATGCGCGGCTCCCGATGAGAACAGCGAGGAACAGAAACCTGCATTGCCTGGAACGCCTCGGAACTCAACTTTGCTGAGCGGGAATTGCCTGCCCTGCAGGTAAGAGCAGCACACACTGACTGTGTTGGATCTGTTCCTTAGTGGGACTTGAGCTCATGAGCCAGAGCTCATTGCTGCACTGCAGTGCTGAATGCTGAGTGCAGTGCCCTTCTTGCTGCCCCCAATGGCAGCTATTGCCTTCTGCCCCACAACTGCAGCCTATGCATTGTGCCCCCCAAGTACAGCCTAAGCGTTGAGACCCCTAAGTGCCACCTTCCTCTTCTGCTGCCCAAGTCCAGCCATCCTCTTCTGCCCCCCAATTACAGCCTATGCATTGAGACCCCTAAGTGCTGCCATCCTCTTCTGCCCCCCAAGTACAGCCTAAGCGTCGCACCTCTAAAAGCCGCCATCCTCTTCTACCCCCCAAGTACAGCCTATGCATCGCGCCCCCCAGTTACAGCCTATGCATCATGCCCTGCAATTACAGCCTATGCATCGAGCCCCCCAAGTACAGCCTATACGTCGCGCCTTCTAATTGCTGCCATCCTCTTCTTCCCCCAAAGTACAGCCTAAGCGTTGAGACCCCTAATTGTTGCCATCCTCTTCTTCCCCCCAAGTACAGCCTAAGCGTTGCGCCCCCCAAGTGCCACCATCCTCTTTTGCCCCCCAAGTACAGCCTATGCGTTGAGACCCCTAAGTGCTGCCATTCTCTTCTGCCCCCCAAGTACAGCCTATGCATCGCGCCCCCCAAGTACAGCCTAAGCATCGCGCCCCGTAATTGCTGCCATCCTCTTCTGCCCCGCAAGTACAGCCTATGCATTGTGCCCCCAAGTAGATCCTATGCATTGCGCCCCCCAAGTCCAGCCTATACGTTGCGCCCCCTAATTGCTGCCATCCTCTTCTTCCCCCCAAGTACAGCCTAAGCATTGAGACCCCTAAGTGCTGCCATCCTCTTCTGCCCCCCAAGTACAGCCTATGCGTCGCACCTCCAAATGCTGCCATCTTTTTCTGTCCCCCAAGTACAGCCTATGCGTTGAGACCCCTAAGTGTCACCATCCTCTTCTGCCCCCCAAGTACAGCCTAAGCGTTGAGACCCCTAAGTTCTGCCATCCTCTTCTGTCCCCCAAGTACCACCTATGCGTCGCACCTCCAAATGCTGCCATCTTTTTCTGCCCCCCAAGTACAGCCTAAGCGTTGCGCCCTCCAAGTGCCACCATTCTCTTTTGCCCCCCAAGTACAGCCTATGCGTTGAGACCCCTAAGTGCTGCCATTCTCTTCTGCCCCCCAAGTACAGCCTATGTGTCGCGACCTCCAAGTACAGCCTAAGCATCACGCCCCCCAAGTACAGCCTATGCGTTGAGATCCCTAATTGCTGACGTCCTCTTCTGCCCCCCAAGTACAGCCTATGCATCGTGCCCCCCAAGTACAGCCTATGCAGTGTGCCCCCCAGTACAGCCTATGCATTGAGACCCCTAAGTGCTGCCATCCTCTTCTGCCCCCCAAGTACAGCCTATGCATTGCGCCCCCCAAGTACAGCCTATGCATCGAGCCCCCCAAGTACAGCCTATGCATCGAGCCCCCCAAGTACAGCCTATGCATTGCGCCCCCCAAGTACAGCCTATGCATCGCGCCTCCTAATTGCTGCCATCCTCTTCTGCCCCCCAAGTACAGCCTAAGCTTTGAGACCCCTAAGTGCTGCCATCCTCTTCTGCCCCCCAAGTACAGCCTATGCGTCGCACCTCCAAATGCTGCCATCTTTTTCTGCCCCCCAAGTACAGCCTATGCATTGAGACCCCTAAGTGCTGCCATTCTCTTCTGCCCCCCAAGTACAGCCTATGCATTGCGCCCCCCCAAGTACAGCCTATGCATTGAGCCCCCAAGTACAGCCTAATCATCGCGCCCCCCAAGTCCAGCCTATATGTTGCGCCCCATAAGTGCCGCTATCACATTCTGCCCCCATGTCCAGCCATCATATTCTGCCCCCCAAGTTCGTTTCTGTTCCCCCGTGGTTCCATTCAGTTCTTTATTGCTGCTGTTGCTCCTCCATTGCAGATCTGCGTTGTGTCCCCCAGGTTGTTGCTCTCATTGCTGTTAATAGGGCTGCAAAGCAAAGGGACTGCTGTCAATGTCCTATATGGTGTCTATAAGGTTCAATGAGGCTTATGGAGTCTTATGGGTCTATGTGGGGTATCTATGGGGTCTAATGTGGGCATATGGGGTCTTATGATATCATTTGGGGCTTCTCTGGGCTCTCTATGGGGTTTAATGGGGCCCTATGGTGTCTTAGGGGATCCTATGGGGTTTATGAACGTTCTTTCCGCATTCATTGCCATTCACTGTCCAATCATTTTCTGCGTGTCACTCTGTCACAGTTCCCTGCTGCTCCTTGTCCAATCGTTCTTTGTGTTTCAGTCTGTACCCATTCCCTGCCCCTCACTGTCCAACCATTTTCCGTGTCTCATTCTCTCCCCATTCAGTGCCACTCATTGTCCAGTCGTTCTGTCTCATTCTCTCCCCGTTCATTCCACTCAGTGTCCAACCATTCTGTCTGTCCATCCCTGGGCACCCCTCACTGCCCAGCATTTTCTATCAGCGCTCTGCCCACAAATGTCGTAGCTCTCTGCCTCTCATTGTGTACTAATTAGCTGCCTCTTGTTGTAATGACTGTCTGCCTCTTATTCTGGCATCCCTGGTTGCTTCTCGTTGTGTTACCGTTCTTTCCTCTCCTTGTCCAACCATTCCTTGCCACCAGGTACAGTTCTTCTCCCTCACTCATTCTAGCAATTCTCTGCCTCGTTTCTCTTCTATTTTGCTGTCTCTCATTGTCATTATTCTCTGCCTCTGACCGTAATCATTCCCTTGTTCTAATTCTCTACTAACTCTGTACCCGATTCCCCCTCCATGAGCTCTCAGCATTGCCACACAGCGTCCCTTACAGCGTCAATCCAGCATGGCTCCTTGCTGTGTAACACCAACGATGCCTCTAGATCTACACACAGCTTCAGTGCCAAACATCAGCTCAGTGTCTCGTCCCAGTGACAGCTCCAACTTCCATGCCTGCTATTTATCTACAGCATCAGCACAGCATTACGGCCCTATGGCGGCCCTATCAGCCTTACGGGTCACTTCAGGAACATCAGTTCTCCGGGTCAGTCCAGCAAAGTTCCCCCTTCAGTCCTTGCTGGCCTTCCAACACTAAGTCAACATCACTCCACCGTCTCACTCTCCCTCATTGCCCCACAGTGTCACTCACTCCCATCAACTCTCACATTGTCTCTGCCCCACATTCTCACCCCACACCATCAGTGCAGTCTCAGAGCAAGGCCTTACCTGCTGTAGTGCAGTAATAGAACAGGCAATGCAGCAGCACTGGCAGAGAAGCGCAGTCCAGGAGCACAGCACGGCAGGTAACGGTCACACACAGCAGCTACAAAGGCAGAACAGAGAAGAGGAGCTCCTCAATGTGGGCAGAGCTTCCGGCAGAAGGAGCTGCAACAAAAACATTCTCCCTTCCACTGGCAGCCCTTATATGAGGATTGAGAGGGGGCGGAGCCAGGGTCCGCCCTGCAGCCAATCAGGTGCATTGCCTGCAGCTGTGCTCTGCTGCCATGTCTGCCCCCAATCATGGCTTCCTGCATGACTCAGCATTTCTATTGCAGCACCCCAACGTCCCCCCCGGCATCGCCCCCCGCATCACCCCCTGCATCACCCGCATGTCACCCCCCTGACAGAATCCACGTGCCGTCATTTCTCATCTACTGATGCACCCCCCTTTCTTTACAGGTAGATGTGATTGTTGGCTGGTTATGACTTTAGTATTGTCTATAGTATTGTCTAGTATTGTCTATAGTATTGTCTATACTATAGTATATGTCTTTAGTATTGATTGCAGCTGTTACGTAACAGCCTGATTGTTTACCTGCTGGGGGGCGTGGGCAGCCAGTGAGCACAGGTGGGAGCAGTTCAGGGCTGGAAGCTGATTGGGCCCAGCCTGGCTCCACCCCCCTCCTTGAGCCACATTTAAGGGCTGTGCAGGGCAGGGGGCAGCATCAGCTCCTTGCGGTGCCTCTAAGAGAGCATTCCAATGAGTGTTTGCTCTTTCTTGCTGGATGCCGTATGGGCCTTGTCTCTGCTTGGAGAGCCTTTCCTTTGGGCTGCACAGTGAGTGTTGGGCTTTGCAGTGCGGTAAGAAATTCCTTCTTTATTACTGGGTTTTAGATTTCCACTTTTTGTGGTTCTTGGCTGCGTTTAAGGATGGGAAGAAGGAGCAGCATTTGTGTCTGGAATCCGCTTCCTTTGGAGAGCTGGGTGAGCCATTTCCCATCCTTTCTTTATTTCAGGGCTTTGGGGGTGAAGGAAGCGGGGTGGAACAGGGGGCACAAGTTGGTCTGTCCCATCCTTGGAGCTGTTTAGGCTGCCTGTAGCCTGCTGTGGTGCTTGGTTATTTTAGCCATAGCAGGGGGGTTGGAAGGAGATGATAGTTAATGATTCTTCTCAGCGCAGGCCATCATATGATTCTATAATTATGTATTGCAGAGTATCTCCTACAGCTGTGATTGCTGTGGCACACCGCTCATCGCTGCAGTTGTCATCATCGTCATCATCTCCATCATCACCATCTTCATCATCTCCATCTGGACGTGGAGCCTTTGGCCACCGTTGTCTGGACTTGGTTGTACAGCGAGTTGGTCATGCATCCTAAGTCCACCCATCCAGTTGGTGTCTTCCTCATTTGGAGCCGAGGATGCTGTGGGCTCCCACGTCAGAGGCCTTGCTGAGTTCCAGCTGGATGATATCAGCAGCTCTTTCTTCCCCTTCCATCCCTGCACCGACACCGTCACAGAAGGCCACCAGGTCGGTCAAGCAGGATTTGCCCTCGGTGAAGCCACGCCGGTTCTCCCACATCACATCCAGCTTCCACGTGCCCTGGCTCTCTTCTAGGAGGATCTGCTCGGTGGTCGTTCCCAGCACAGCAGCGAGACTGGCGGGTCAGCAGTTCCCATCATCATCCCTTCTACGCTTCCTAAACAGGAGTGCGATGTTGGCCGTGTTTCTGCTCACCAGGACCGCACCTGACTGCCACCACTTCTCACACAGCACTGAGAGCAGCTCGGTGACTGCAGCACTGAATTACCTCCTCACTCTGTGATGCGTCTCATCAGGATCCACAGAGTCCTGGTTTTCAGGTCCTTAGGACATCTAAAGGTGGATGTCACTCACAGCGCGGGACAAGGAGGGAACCAGCAGGGCTGGCGTCGCTTCCTCCATCCCTCCCTCCCAAAGCAAAGGCGAGGGCTGTGTATAATGAGCAGCGATCAGAGAACACAGAGGTAAAAATGTGGTTGAGTACCTCAGCCTTCTACTTGTGTGTTCCCAGCCCTATTGCTGCAGGTAAGAAGCATTATGAACAAGTGTGGTACCTGCAGATCTGGGCAGTGCCTTCATTGCAGTATTGTGTCCAACAGGTGCCAGCAGAGCCCTGAGAGATGCGCGGCTCCCGATGAGAACAGCGAGGAACAGAAATCCGCATTGCCTGGAACCCCGCAGAACCAGCTTTGCTGAGGGGTAACTCTCAGCCCAGCAGGTAAGAGCAGCGCACACTGACTGTGTTTTATCTGTTCTATATTGTGACTTAAGGTAGAGTTCCAGAGCTCCTTTCTGCACTTTTGGGGTGCCCTACGGGCTGTCTGCTCTCGTCCTTCTGCATTCTGTTTGCCTTTGCACTCTGTCACTGCTCATGTATTTCCTGCAGTGTTCTCTTTGTTTTCAGTTTTGCTGTTCTTTTCAGCATTCTGTTAGGTTTGTTTTCTGTTTTGGTGTTCTCTCCTGTATTCTCTTGGGTCTTCCCTCCCATATCAGAGTCCCTTGCAGCTTTCTTTAGTGCCTTATATCCCATTCTTTTGTTCACTGCAGCCTTGGAGGCCATGCTCTCCATCTCAGTGGTTCTTGCAGTGCCCTTTTGGGCCTTGTCCCCACATTTATGCTTCTTGCAGTGCCCTTTTGGGCCTTGTGCTCTGTTTTAGTGTTCTTTGCAGTGCCCTTTTGGGCCTTGTGCTTTGTTTTAGTGTTCTTTGCAGTGCCCTTTTGGGCCTTGTCCCCACATTTATGCTTCTTGCAGTGCCCTTTTGGGCCTTGTCCCCACATTTATGCTTCTTGCAGTGCCCTTTTGGGCCTTGTGCTCTGTTTTAGTGTTCTTTGCAGTGCCCTTTTGGGCCTTGTGCTTTGTTTTAGTGTTCTTTGCAGTGCCCTTTTGGGCCTTGTCCCCACATTTATGCTTCTTGCAGTGCCCTTTTGGGCCTTGACCTGTTTTACTGTTCCTTGCTGTGCCCTTTTGGGCTTTGCCTCCTATCTTGATGTTCCCTGCTGTGCCCTTTTGGGCCTTGCATTCCATCTTGATGTTCCCTGCAATGTTCTCTTGCACCGTGCCCCCCTGTTTAGTGTTCCTGCAGTGTTCTTTTGGTGTTTCCATTTGGCCTCCTGCGCTGCCTTCCCTTTGGCCTCTGTTCTTAGTGTTTCATACCACTCTCTCTTTGCCCTGACTTTCCCTTGTGCTTTCCCTTTGCTGTTCTCTTGTTTTTGCCCTTGTGTTACTGTTGGCTGCTTGCTTTGCTTTTCTTTTTTGGGGGCTTTCTGTGGGCGTTCTGCTTCCATTTGCCTTTGGCTCTCTGGGATTTGTTGGGAGGCGGCGTTCATGTTAATGTTGACCTGAAGCTGCACCTTAGTGGGAGCTCTAGTGATAATTGCATTTGTCTGCAGAGTATGTGTAAGTAGAACCCTTTGTTTTTGTTTAAGTAACCTTAATTCTAATCCTAGTGCAAAATACCACTTGTAAAGTAACTGCACTTTTAACCTTAGAAATAGCATTACTTCTATCCCTAATAGCATTAATTCTACTGCTCCCTTCCATCACAGTTAGTGTAATGTTCACAGTGTGGTACCTGCAGATGTGGGCAGCGCCTTCATTGCCGTGTCGTGTCCAACAGGTGCCAGCAGAGCCCCGAGAGATGCGCGGCTCCCGATGAGAACAGCGAGGAACAGAAACCTGCATTGCCCGGGACACCGCAGTACCAGCTTTGCTGAGTGGTAACTCTCAGTCCAGCAGGTAAGAGCAGCACACACTGACTGTGTTTTATCTGTTCCATATTGTGACTTAAGGTAGAGTTCCAGAGCTTATTTTTGCAGTTTTGGGTGTCTTATGGGCTGCGTGCTTTTCTCCTTTTGCCTTTTTTCTTGCCTTTGCTCTTTGCTGTTGTTTTGGGTTTTGATGCAGTGTTTTCTTTGCTCTCACTTTTGCTGTTCTGTTCAGCATTCTATGGGCTTTGTTGTTCATTTTGGTGCTCACCGCAGCATTTCCTCCAGCCTTTCATTCCATATTGGAGTTCCAAGTAATTTCCTCTGCTGCCTTGCCCTCCATCTTGATGATCTTTGCAATGTTCTCTTGGGCCATGCCTTGCGTTTCAATGTTCCCTTCAGTGCCCTTTTGGGCCTTGCCCCCCACGTTAATGTTCCTCGCAGCGCCCTTTTGGACCTTACCATCCATCTTGATGTTCCCTGCGCTGTTCTCTTGGACCTCACCTTCCATGTCAGCGTTCATTGCAGCATTGTCTTGGGCCTTGCCCTCCATCTTGATGTTCCCTGCAGCGTTCTTTTGGACTTTGCCATCCATCTTTATGTTCCTTGCAGCATTTTCTTGGGCGTTGCCATGTATCTTGATGTTCCCTGCAGCGCCCTTTTGGGCCTCGCCCTTTGTTTTGCAGTTTTCTGCAGCGTTCATTAGGGCTTTGCCCTCTGTTTTAGCGTTCCCTTTGTTCTTGTCTTGGCCTCCTACGCTGCCTTTCCTTTGGACTTTGTTTTTTCTATGACCTACCACAGTCTCTTTGCCCTTGCTTTTGCTTTGGCTTTCTCTTGCCTTTTCTCTTGTTTTTGCCTTACTGTTGGCTGCTTGCTCTGTTTTGCTTTTTTGGGGTTTTTTTGTCTGCTTCTTGCTTGAATTTGCCTTTGTCTCTCTGGGATTTCCTAGCTTATGGCATTCAAGTTAATTTTTATCCGTTTCCCTATTTTAATGCGGGCTCTAGTGGTAATTATAGTAACCTGTAGCGTTTCTGTAAATATAATTGTTAACGCAATATTAAAGATGTCTGTTAAGCTAAATGTAGCCATAAAAATTGATGCCTTGTGTTGTATGTGAATGTTACTTTCATTGTAATCATAGCGTGGAATGAAATTGTTAAACTTAGTGCAAATTTAAACATATAAATAGCATTAATTGTTTCCCTAATGGCGTTCATTGTTTCCCTAATTAGAGCCCCGAGAGATGCGCGGCTCCCAATGAGAACAGCGAGGAACAGAAACCCGCATCGTCCGGAACACCACAGAACCAGCTTTGCAGACCGGTAACTATCAGCGCAGCAGGTAAGGGCAGCACACACTGCCTGTTTTTTATCTGTTCCATATTGCGACTTAAGGTAGAGTTTCAGAGCTTATTTCTGCACTTTGGGGTGTTTTACGGTCTGTCTGTTTTTGTCGTGCTGTGTTTTTTTTGTGTTTGATCTGTGCTGTTTCCCAGCTGTTTCTTGCAGTGTTGTCCTCGCTCTCCATTTTGCCATTGCCCACATCATTCTCTTGTGCCTTGCCTTTCATTATGGCATCGTTTGCATCGTTTTCTCGCGTTCTATTTCGGCGTTCGCGGCATCATTCTCTCGGGCTTTGCCCTGCATTTTGGCGTTTCCGCGTCGTGCTCTTTGCCTCGCCCTCCATTTTAGCGTTCTCTTCATCATTCTTTTGGGCCTCGCCCTCCATTATGGCGTTCCTTGCATCATTCTGTAGGGCCTTGCCATGCCTTTTGGCATTCATTAAGTCGTTCTCTTGGGCTTCGCCCTCCTTTTCAGCGTTCGCCGCATCATTTTGTAGGGCCTTGTTCTGCATTTTGGCATTTTTTGCATCGTTCTCTTTGGTGCAGGCCTCCATTTTGGAGTTGCCTGCATCATTCTGTAGGGTCTTGTCCTTCATTTTGGCATTTGCTGCCTCGTTCTCTCATCCTTTTAGCTCCTTTTTGGAGTTCTATTCAGCCTTTTTTGGGCTTTGCCCTCTACGTTACCCTTCCTTGCTTTGTTCTGTTTGGTCTCTCGGTGTTGCCTGCAGCCTCGTCTCAGGTCTGATCTGTGCGTCAGCTTCCCCTTGGGTTTTGTGCACGCCTTTGTCTCATGTTTGCCTTTGATGTTTTCTTCTGTCAGGCTTTTGCCTTTTCTTTTGTCTTTGCTTTTTGTTTTGCTAATTGTGAATATAAGGGTAATAAACGTGACCTTTATACATTCACCCCAACCCTAATTTGTTAGCCTGATACGTGGTGTTAATTGTTATTGTCACTGTACAGATATTGGTTTTAAATGTAGAGATTAACTCTGAATCTACTTTGCAATGTGGCACTAAAGTTACATCTTAATGTATTGCTAATAGTTTGTTCCATTGGCTTCAGCCCACGATCTAACTTTGCCATTTTCTTCCTTAGGGCCCTTCTGTTCCCCGGTTGTCGGATGCTTCCTCGTGACGCAGCACTCCATTGCTGCTATGTTGGCGTTTAATAAAGTTTTTCGAGGCCCGATGAGCCATTATGATACTACATCAGCTGCACACAGTAGGATTTACAGTCCTATTTTAGCTTTACACTGACTTAACCTAATTAGTATTAGCTTAGGAATCAATTCACTTCACCCACATTGGCTTTAGCTTTGCATTCAGTCACTTTAATTTAATTAGGTTTACGTTAGGAATCAATTCACTTTACCCACATTAGGTTTTGCTTAGTAGTCACGTAACCACAAGTAAATTGGTTTTTTGCTTTGCAATCTGTTAACCTTATAGTAATTGCTTGTAGTTTTACATTTATTTAACTTTAACCAAATTGGCTTTAGCTTTGCAATCATTTAATCTAAAACTAATCGGTTTTAGCTTTGCAATTATTTAACCTTAATCAAATTGGCTTTAGCTTTGTAATCATTTAACCTTAATCAAATTGGCTTTAGCTTTACAGTTATTTAACTTTAACCAAATTGGCTTTAGCTTTGCTGTCATTTAATCTTAAAGTAATTGGCTTTAGCTTTACAGTTATTTAACTTTAACCAAATTGGCTTTAGCTTTGCTATCATTTAATCTTGAAGTAATTGGCTTTAGCTTTACAGTTATTTAACTTTAACCAAATTGGCTTTAGTTTTGCAATCATTTAATCTAAAACTAATTGGCTTTAAATGACTCCAAAGCTAATCTTAAACTAATTGGCTTTAGCTTTGCTGTCATTCAATCTTAAACTAATTGGCTTTAGCTTTGCTATCATTTAACCTTAACCAAATTGGATTAAGGTTTGCTTTCAATTAATATCAGCCAAATTGGCTTTAAATTGGTCTTGCTTCCGGGGCTGGGCGAGCCCATTTGTTTTTATGTTAGGGCGGACCCAGCCCCGGAACCAACGCCCACGGCCTGGAGAAGCCAAGTTGCTTCCTGGCCACTTTGAGACTCGTGCCCATTTGCGGCCACTCTGAGACTTGCGCTGGTTTTAGCGCCGTGCAGCGATTTTGACTCAGCCACATTGGCTTTAGCTTTGCAATCAATTTAATTCAAACAAATTGGCTTTAGCTTTGCAATCAATTTAATTCAACCAAATTGGCTTTAGCTTTGCAATCAATTTAATTCAACCTAAATGGCTTTAACTTTGATATCAAATTAATTCAACTAAATTGGCTTTAGCTTTCCAAATTATATCAGCCAAATTGGCTTTAAATTGGTCTTGCTTCCGGGGCTGGGCGAGCCCATTTGTTTGTTAGTTAGGGCGGACCCAGCCCCGGAACCAACGCCCACGGCCTGGAGGAGCCTAGTTGCTTCCCGGCCACTTTGAGACTCGTGCCCATTTGCGGCCACTCTGAGACTTGCGCTGGTTTTAGCGCCGTGCAGCGATTTTGACTGAGCCACATTGGTTTCAGCTTTGTTGTCCATTCATCTCAAACCAATTGGCTTTAGCTTTGCAATCAATTTAATTCAATCAAATTGGCTTTAGCTTTGCAATCAATTTAATTCAACCAAATTGGCTTTAGCTTTGCAATCAATTTAATTCAACCTAATTGGCTTTAACTTTGATATCAAATTAATTTAACTAAATTGGCTTTAGCTTTCCAAATTATATCAGCCAAATTGGCTTTAAATTGGTCTTGCTTCCGGGGCTGGGCGAGCCCATTTGTTTGTATGTTAGGGCGGACCCAGCCCCGGAACCAACGCCCACGGCCTGGAGGAGCCTAGTTGCTTCCCGGCCACTTTGAGACTCGTGCCCATTTGCGGCCACTCTGAGACTTGCGCTGGTTTTAGCGCCGTGCAGCGATTTTGACTGAGCCACATTGGTTTCAGCTTTGTTGTCCATTCATCTCAAACCAATTGGCTTTAGCTTTGCAATCAATTTAATTCAACCTAATTGGCTTTAACTTTGATATCAAATTAATTCAACCAAATTGGCTTTAGCTTTCCAAATTATATTAGCCAAATTGGCTTTAAATTGGTCTTGCTTCCGGGGCTGGGCGAGCCCATTTGTTTGTTAGTTAGGGCGGACCCAGCCCCGGAACCAACGCCCACGGCCTGGAGGAGCCTAGTTGCTTCCCGGCCACTTTGAGACTCGTGCCCATTTGCGGCCACTCTGAGACTTGCGCCCCCTTGCGGCCATTGTGAGTGTTGCGCTGGTTTTAGCGCTGTGCAGTGATTTTGATTCAATCAAATTGGCTTTTGGTTTGAAATCAATTAACCTCAATCAAATTGGCTTTGATAAAAAATTAATTTAATTCAACCAAATTGGCTTTAGCTTTCCAAATTATATCAGCCAAATTGGCTTTAAATTGGTCTTGCTTCCGGGGCTGGGCGAGCCCATTTGTTTGTATGTTAGGGCGGACCCAGCCCCGGAACCAACGCCCACGGCCTGGAGGAGCCTAGTTGCTTCCCGGCCACTTTGAGACTCGTGCCCATTTGCGGCCACTCTGAGACTTGCGCCCCCTTGCGGCCATTGTGAGTGTTGCGCTGGTTTTAGCGCTGTGCAGTGATTTTGATTCAATCAAATTGGCTTTTGGTTTGAAATCAATTAACCTCAATCAAATTGGCTTTGATAAAAAATTAATTTAATTCAACCAAATTGGCTTTAGCTTTCCAAATTATATCAGCCAAATTGGCTTTAAATTGGTCTTGCTTCCGGGGCTGGGCGAGCCCATTTGTTTGTATGTTAGGGCGGACCCAGCCCCGGAACCAACGCCCACGGCCTGGAGGAGCCTAGTTGCTTCCCGGCCACTTTGAGACTCGTGCCCATTTGCGGCCACTCTGAGACTTGCGCCCCCTTGCGGCCATTATGAGTGTTGCGCTGGTTTTAGCGCTGTGCAGTGATTTTGATTCAATCAAATTGGCTTTTGGTTTGAAATCAATTAACCTCAATCAAATTGGCTTTGATAAAAAATTAATTTAATTCAACCAAATTGGCTTTAGCTTTCCAAATTATATCAGCCAAATTGGCTTTAAATTGGTCTTGCTTCCGGGGCTGGGCGAGCCCATTTGTTTGTATGTTAGGGCGGACCCAGCCCCGGAACCAACGCCCACGGCCTGGAGGAGCCTAGTTGCTTCCCGGCCACTTTGAGACTCGTGCCCATTTGCGGCCACTCTGAGACTTGCGCCCCCTTGCGGCCATTATGAGTGTTGCGCTGGTTTTAGCGCTGTGCAGTGATTTTGATTCAATCAAATTGGCTTTTGGTTTGAAATCAATTAACCTCAATCAAATTGGCTTTGATAAAAAATTAATTTAATTCAACCAAATTGGCTTTAGCTTTCCAAATTATATCAGCCAAATTGGCTTTAAATTGGTCTTGCTTCCGGGGCTGGGCGAGCCCATTTGTTTGTATGTTAGGGCGGACCCAGCCCCGGAACCAACGCCCACGGCCTGGAGGAGCCTAGTTGCTTCCCGGCCACTTTGAGACTCGTGCCCATTTGCGGCCACTCTGAGACTTGCGCCCCCTTGCGGCCATTATGAGTGTTGCGCTGGTTTTAGCGCTGTGCAGTGATTTTGATTCAATCAAATTGGCTTTTGGTTTGAAATCAATTAACCTCAATCAAATTGGCTTTGATAAAAAATTAATTTAATTCAACCAAATTGGCTTTAGCTTTCCAAATTATATCAGCCAAATTGGCTTTAAATTGGTCTTGCTTCCGGGGCTGGGCGAGCCCATTTGTTTGTATGTTAGGGCGGACCCAGCCCCGGAACCAACGCCCACGGCCTGGAGGAGCCCAGTTGCTTCCCGGCCACTTTGAGACTCGTGCCCATTTGCGGCCACTCTGAGACTCGTGTCCATTTGCGGCCACTGTGAGACTTGCGCCCCCTTGCGGCCATTATGAGCGTTACGCTGGTTTCAGCGTTGTGCTGTTATTTTGTATCAACCAAATTGTGTGTAGCTTTGCTTTGCTTACAGCTGTACTCCACGCACTGTATGGAATATGTGGATGCCCCACCTGTAAACTGCGCTGTGCAACGTACCAACATGAGGATGCTGCGCCTGTGAACCGGGTCGGTCACTGTACTGTATATATGGATGTTGTGATTGTGAATTCCATTGTGCCGTGTACTGAATATGTAGATGCTGCGTCTGAGCTGTGTCGGTCACTGTACTGTATATATGGATGTTGTGATTGTAAGCTGTGTTGTGCCATGTATTAAATATCTGTATGCACACCGTGCTTGTCAACACGCAGTTGTTGCTGTACTGCGATTGTACGGTTGTATGAGCTGC
Source organism: Excalfactoria chinensis (assembly GCF_039878825.1). NCBI lineage: Eukaryota > Metazoa > Chordata > Aves > Galliformes > Phasianidae > Excalfactoria > Excalfactoria chinensis. The sequence continues at coordinate 5,911,676 of NC_092845.1, forward strand.
GTCTTGTGGAAATAGAGCTGTAATGAACAGACATTAAAAGAAATAAACAAACATTGCACTGTGTGCTGTGTCTTGCATTGTCACCACCGAATATTGGAGCACGCTCTAAGGTAGGTGTGACAGGTAAGTGTGTGGGATGCTAGAATTAGAAGGGCTGTAAGCAAAGTAGATCAGGTTGTTGTTGAGTTCAGGTTGTAATTAGAAGTTGTTAGTGAACTTAGACTGCTGTTAGTGTATTTGGTCAGGTAGTGAGTGCAGTCAGTGTGTTGGCAGAGTCGGTCAGGTTCTTATATATTTAGGGTTATACTTATATATTTAGGGTTATACTTATATATTTAGGGTTATACTTATATATTTAGGGTTATACTTATATATTTAGGGTTATACTTATATATTTAGGGGTTATACTTATATATTTAGGGTTATACTTATATATTTAGGGTTATACTTATATATTTAGGGTTATACTTATATATTTAGGGTTATACTTATATATTTAGGGTTATACTTATATATTTAGGGTTATACTTATATATTTAGGGTTATACTTATATATTTAGGGTTATACTTATATATTTAGGGTTATACTTATATATTTAGGGTTATACTTATATATTTAGGGTTATACTTATATATTTAGGGTTATACTTATATATTTAGGGTTATACTTATATATTTAGGGTTATACTTATATATTTAGGGTTATACTTATATATTTAGGGTTATACTTATATATTTAGGGTTATACTTATATATTTAGGGTTATACTTATATATTTAGGGTTATACTTATATATTTAGGGTTATACTTATATATTTAGGGTTATACTTATATATTTAGGGTTATACTTATATATTTAGGGTTATACTTATATATTTAGGGTTATACTTATATATTTAGGGTTATACTTATATATTTAGGGTTATACTTATATATTTAGGGTTATACTTATATATTTAGGGTTATACTTATATATTTAGGGTTATACTTATATATTTAGGGTTATACTTATTAGGTATATTTAGGGTTATACTTATATATTTAGGGTTATACTTATATATTTAGGGTTATACTTATATATTTAGGGTTATACTTATATATTAGGGTTATATTATATTTAGGGTTATACTTATATATTTAGGGTTATACTTATATATTTAGGGTTATACTTATATATTTAGGGTTATACTTATATATTTAGGGTTATACTTATATATTTAGGGTTATACTTATATATTTAGGGTTATACTTATATATTTAGGGTTATACTTATATATTTAGGGTTATACTTATATATTTAGGGTTATACTTATATATTTAGGTTATACTTATATATTTAGGGTTATACTTATATATTTAGGGTTATACTTATATATTTAGGGTTATACTTATATATTTAGGGTTATACTTATATATTTAGGGTTATACTTATATATTTAGGGTTATACTTATATATTTAGGGTTATACTTATATATTTAGGGTTATACTTATATATTTAGGGTTATACTTATATATTTAGGGTTATACTTATATATTTAGGGTTATACTTATATATTTAGGGTTATACTTATATATTTAGGGTTATACTTATATATTTAGGGTTATACTTATATATTTAGAAGGGTTATACTTAGGTATATATAGGGTATACCATCTCTCGGGGTAGGGGCCCCTTAAGGGTTATACTTATATATTTAGGGTTTACTTATATATTTAGGGTTATACTTATATATTTAGGGTTATACTTATATATTTAGGGTTTATACTTATTATTTAGGGTTATACTTATATATTTAGGGTTATACTTATATATTTAGGGTTATACTTATATATTTAGGGTTATACTTATATATTTAGGGTTATACTTATATATTTAGGGTTATACTTATATATTTAGGGTTATACTTATATATTTAGGGTTATACTTATATATTTAGGGTTTATACTTATATATTTAGGGTTATACTTATATATTTAGGGTTATACTTATATATTTAGGGTTATACTTATATATTTAGGGTTATACTTATATATTTAGGGTTATACTTATATATTTAGGGTTATACTTATATATTTAGGGTTATACTTATATATTTAGGGTTATACTTATATATTTAGGGTTATACTTATATATTTAGGGTTATACTTATATATTTAGGGTTATACTTATATATTTAGGGTTATACTTATATATTTAGGGTTATACTTATATATTTAGGGTTATACTT